>NW_027362773.1:219926892-221176892 GCF_046119375.1 Phyllobates terribilis | reverse complement strand
CTCTCCTTCTTGGTTAAATAGCCCTTGCACAGTCTGGAGGTGTGTTTGGGGTCATTGTCCTGTTGAAAAATAAATGATGGTCCAACTAAACGCAAACCGGATGGAATAGCATGCCGCTGCAAGATGCTGTGCTAACCATGCTGGTTCAGTATTGTAGCGTCGGCGTCCCTGCTTCCTGCTAGGCAGGGACGCCGTTCCCCTCACCTCTCCGTTCCGTGCCCGGCGGCTTCCTCCCACTCTGCTGGCAGCGCGCGCTGCTTCCCGGCCTCTGTGCTTAGGGCACGCGCGCGCTCCCCCTCTCTTAAAGGGGCCGCGCGCGCCGTCCTAAGGAGTCCCCTCACCATATATAAGGCACCTCCTCCAAAATGGAGATGACCGAGCAATGTTGTTGCAAAGCCTTTCAACTCTGCTTCAGCCCTCAGGTCCTGTTACCAGATACCTGCCAGTTACCTGCCAGATCTCTGCTTGATTACTACCTGATTCCTGTCTATCTGCTTGCATTCCTGCGGTCCGACAGTCTGCCTTCCAACACCTGTCAGTCTGTCTATGGATCTGCCTGCCCGCTCACCTGGGAGCGCTCACCTGCTACCTGCCTGCTAGCCTACCTGGAGGCTCTGCCGTTACTTGCCGTGACCACCTACCTGTCCAGAGACTCTTGCCCGCTCACCAGGGAGCGCTCACCTGCTACCTGCCTGCTAGCCTATCTAGAGGCTCTGCCGTCACTTGCCGTGACCACCTGCCTGTCCAGAGACTCCTGCCCGCTCACCTGGGAGCGCTCACCTGCTACCTGCCTGCTAGCCTACCTGGAGGCTCTGCCGTTACTTGCCGTGACCACCTACCTGTCCAGAGACTCTTGCCCACTCACCAGGGAGCGCTCACCTGCTACCTGCCTGCTAGCCTATCTAGAGGCTCTGCCGTCACTTGCCGTGACCACCTGCCTGTCCAGAGACTCTTGCCCGCTCACCTGGGAGCGCTCACCCGCTACCTGCCTGCTAGCCTATCTGGAGGCTCTGCCGTCACTTGCCGTGACCACCTGCCTGTCCAGAGACTCTTGCCCGCTCACCTGGGAGCGCTCACCTGCTACCTGCCTGCTAGCCTATCTAGAGACTCTTTCCCTGCTGTCACTTGCCGTGACCATCCGCCTGTCAAGAGACTGTCCCCGTCACTTGCCATGACCTCCTGCCCTTCTACCCAGAGACTGTCCCTGTCACTTGCCGTGACTACCTGCCTGCCTTCCCTGGGAGCCACCCACTTCCTTACAAGGACTGCCCCTTTGTATAGTTGCTCAGAGGTTCCACTTCCCAGACCCGTTACAGTTTGCTCGGGCCATGGAACCCGGTGGCACCCAAGCTCCCTCGCTCTCGGACCTATGTCATGAACTTTCCCGTCAGAGGTCCCAACAGGAGTCCATCCTGAGCCACCTGCATAGTGTTAACTCCTGCCTGGACACACTGTCTACCTCTTCGGGACCTGCTTCCAGTCGCACGACTCCTACCCCGGCAGCGTCGCTGCCGATCAATACCATGGCATCTCTTCCCGGTCCCCGCCTCTCCGCCCCGCCTCGTTATGGCGGAGATCCCGGTCAGGCACGGGGCTTCATTAACCTGTGCACTCTGCACTTCGAACTGTTGGCACACCAGTTTTCCACCGACCGAGCCAAAGTAGCCTTCATCATGTCCCATCTCACGGGGGAGGCGCTGGCTTGGCTAAATCCTCTATGGGAGACAGGAGACCCCCTGGTGTCCAACCTGCCAGCCTTTCTCACGGCTTTCCGGAAGGTCTTCGACGAACCAGGACGGAGGACCTCATCCGCCTCATCTCTGCTACGCCTCCGCCATTGAAGTCTCACCATGGGCCAATATGCCATACGGTTCCATACCCTTGCTTCGGAGCTTGCTTGAGATAACGACGCCCTGGTGTCCGTCTTCTGGGAGGGTCTGTCCGACCGTATTAAAGATGAACTCGCCGGTCGGGACATTCCTACCACATTCGACGACTTAATTACACTTGCCACGCGGATTGATATCTGGTTCCAGGAGCGCACCAAAGAGGCCACCCGTGAGAGGAGGTTTCCACACCTTGCCCCTACCTTCCAGAAACCCGTCACTTCCTCCGTTATTCCCCCGGCGCACTCACCCGAGCCTATGCAGGTCGACCAGACCAAGATGGTCAAGACCAGTCAAGAATTACGCCGTGCCGAGGGGAGCTGCTTCTACTGTGGCAGTAAGGAGCACCGGATCCGTTCCTGCCCGGAGAGGTCGGTAAACGCCTGTGTCTAGGATCGCTCAGAGAGGTCGCCCTAGACAGAAATAAACCCTCTCCATCTCTAATGCTGTCTGTCTCTATCATCTGCGTGGAGAACCGTTATTTTGAACTGGCTCAACTTGACTCTGGAGCTGCCGGAAATCTCATTTCTCAGTCCCTGGTAGAGAAATACCGCATTCCCACCAAACCTCTGGCTGTACCTTTATCTGTCGCTGCCGTGGAAGGGGGCCTCTTACCATATCCCATCCAACTCATCACCGAATCCATAACTCTGCAGGTGGGAATGCTGCACTCTGAGAGCATCTTCTTCCATGTTCTGCCTGGACTCTCTCACGCCCTCTTGCTAGGCCTTCCTTGGCTCCAGAGACATGCACCCGTGCTTGATTGGCAGACCGGAGAAGTTCTTCGCTGGGGACAGGACTGCCATAAGACTTGTTTAGTTCCCGTTCATCCTGCTCGTCCTTCTCCTACCCCAGCCAATCTACCCAGCCTACCGGTTCATTATTGGTCTTTTGCGGACGTCTTTAATAAAAGAGAAGCAGAGACTTTATCCCCTCATAGACCATACGACTGCCCAATCAACCTGATGCCCGGCGCTACTCCTCCCCGTGGGCGTATTTACCCTTTGTCCGCTGCTGAGACCCGGTCCATGTCTGAATATATTGAGGAGAATCTGGCCCGGGGATTTATCCAGAAATCCACCTCCCCAGCGGGAGCAGGCTTCTTCTTCGTCAAAAAGAAGGACGGCTCACTCCGTCCCTGTATAGACTATAGAGGCCTTAACCAGATCACAGTGAAAAATAAATACCCCCTTCCGCTCATTCCTGAATTATTTGACCGTCTGAGGGGGGCTTCACCAAGCTGGACCTCCGTGGGGCGTATAATCTGGTCCGTATCCGTCAGGGGGATGAATGGAAGACGGCATTCAACACCCGGGACGGTCACTATGAATACCTTGTAATGCCCTTCGGTCTCTGTAATGCTCCCGCCGTCTTTCAAGAGTTGGTCAATGACATCTTCCGTGATCTTCACTACTCCTGCGTGGTGGTGTACCTGGACGACATCTTGGTCTTCTCTCCGGATCTTCTCAATCACCGGAGGGACGTTCGTCAGGTCCTGCTCAGGCTCAGGCAGAACCACCTCTACGCTAAATATGAGAAGTGCCTCTTTGAGCAGACCTCGCTTCCGTTTCTGGGCTACATGATCTCTCAGACCGGCCTACGAATGGATCCTGAGAAACTGTCTGCCATCCAGAAGTGGCCCCGACCAGAGGGGTTGAAGGCTATTCAGCAGTTCCTGGGCTTCGCCAACTACTATCGCCTCTTCATTCCGCACTTCTCTTCCCGGACTGCCCCTATCTCGGCGCTCACCCGTAAGGGCGCTAATCCCGGAGAATGGCCGCCCGAAGCAGAGGAGGCCTTCCTTTCCTTAAAACAAGCTTTTTCCTCCGCCCCTGTGCTGCATCGTCCGGACGGCAACAAACAATTCTTCCTAGAAGTCGACGCTTCCTCCTCCGGAGCCGGAGCGGTACTTACCCAAAAGTCGTCTTCCGGAAGAATGGTAACCTGCGGCTTCTTCTCCAAACTCTTCTCCTCTTCTGAGCGCAATTATTCCATAGGAGACCGAGAATTGTTGGCCATTAAGCTGGCACTGGAGGAGTGGCGTTACCTGCTCGAGGGGGCTCTTCACCCGGTAATAATTTACACGGACCACAAGCCCGGTGGTCCTTGTTCTTCGCCCGCTTTAATTTCATTCTTCATTTTCGCCCGGCTGACAAAAACATCAAAGCTGATGCCTTGTCCCGATCATTTTTGGTCTCTGTTCTTGAGGAGGAGCCTAAACACATCATCGACCCCGCCAAAGTAATGCAGGTGGCCCCCGTGAATCTAAATCGTCTTCCACCCGGTAAGACGTTCGTAACTGTACCTGATCGTGAGAAGGTTCTACACTGGGGACACTCGTCCAAGCTAGCTGGCCACGCTGGTCAGAAAAAGACCCTCCAGCTTATTACCCGGCATTACTTGTGGCCTACCCTGCACAAGGACGTAATAGACTTTGTTTCAGCCTGTGTGTCCTGCGCCCGCAACAAAGTTCCGAGACATCTGCCAGCCGGCCGTCTCCTTCCTCTTCCTGTACCTGCTGCCCCGTGGCAGCATATAGCTAAGGACTTTATAACGGACCTCCCTGTCTCTGCCAGTTGTACGGTGATTTGGGTGGTCGCTGGCCGCTTTTCCAAAATGGCTCACTTTATTCCCCTGCCGGGTCTCCCGTCTGCATCAGAGTTAGCTAAAGACTTTATCCATCATGTCTTCCATCTTCATGGTCTTCCTCTCCACATCGTATCCGACCGAGGGGTTCAGTTCACCTCTCGCTTTTGGCGAGCCATGTGTAAACTGCTGGGGGTCACCTTGGACTTTTCTTCTGCTTATCACCCACAGTCCAATGGCCAAGTAGAACGGATCAACCAAATTTTATCCAGTTTCCTCCGGCACTTTGTTAATGCTCACCATTCCGACTGGGTGGATCTTTTACCGTGGGCCGAATTTTCCTTCAATAATCACGAGAGCGAATCTTCCTCCAAATCCCCGTTTTTTGTAGTCTTCGGTCGGCATCCTCGGATCCCATTTCCCTTCTCCGCCTCGGTGGATAATCCAGCTGCGGAATCTCTCGTTAACAAATTTTCCTCCATTTGGGAAAGTACCAGATCCGCACTTCTTCAGTCATCTGAGCGGATGAAAAAACAGGCTGACAAAAGACGTCTGGATCCACCACAATTCTGTCCTGGAGATAAGGTCTGGCTCTCGTCCAAATATGTCCGGCTCACGATTCCTTCCTACAAGTTAGGACCTCGGTTCATCGGTCCACTGGAAGTTATCAAACAAATCAACCCGGTGGCCTATAAATTGAAACTCCCGGCCAATTTGCGGATTCCTAACTCCTTCCATGTATCTCTACTCAAAACCGTGGTACTTAACTCTTTTTCCAAGTCTACAGGTACGCCTCCTGCTCCGGTTTCCGCTGAAAACGAGTTTGAGGTAGAGAACATTCTGGCCACCAAAAGGGTAAGAGGAAAGTCATTTTTTCTAGTGGATTGGAAGGGGTTTGGTCCTGAGTTGAGAACATGGGAGCCCCGGGAGAACATCCATGCCCCTCTCATCCTTTATAAATTTCTCTCTGGCCTAAAAAAGGGGGGGCCTAAAGGGGGGGGTACTGTAGCGTCGGCGTCCCTGCCTCCTGCTAGGCTGGGACGCCTTTCCCCTCACCTCTCCGCTCCGTGCCCGGCAGCTTCCTCCCGCTCTGCTGGCAGTGCACGCTGCTTCCCGGCCTCTGTGCTTAGGGCACGCGCGCTCCCCCTCTCTTAAAGGGGCCGCGCGCGCCGTCCTAAGGAGTCCCCGGCCAATGGCTGGAAGACCTCACCATATATAAGGCACCTCCTCCAAAATGGAGGTGCCAGAGCAATGTTGTTGCAAAGCCTTTCAACTCTGCTTCAGCCCTCAGGTCCTGTTACCAGATACCTGCCAGTTACCTGCCAGATCTCTACTTGATACCTACCTGATTCCTGTCTATCTGCTTGCATTCCTGCGGTCCGACAGTCTGCCTTCCAACACCTGTCAGTCTGTCTATGGATCTGCCCGCCCACTCACCTGGGAGCGCTCACCTGCTACCTGCCTGCTAGCCTACCTGGAGGCTCTACCGTCACTTGCCGTGACCACCTACCTGTCCAGAGACTCCTGCCCGCTCACCTGGGAGCACTCACCTGCTACCTGCCTGCTAGCCTACCTGGAGGCTCTGCCGTTACTTGCCGTGACCACCTACCTGTCCAGAGACTCTTGCCCGCTCACCTGGGAGCGATCACCTGCTACCTGCCTGCTAGCCTATCTGGAGGCTCTGCCGTCACTTGCCGTGACCACCTGCCTGTCCAGAGACTCTTGCCCGCTCACCTGGGAGCGCTCACCTGCTACCTGCCTGCTAGCCTATCTAGAGACTCTTTCCCTGCTGTCACTTGCCGTGACCATCCGCCTGTCAAGATACTGTCCCCGTCACTTGCCGTGACCTCCTGCCCTTCTACCCAGAGACTGTCCCTGTCACTTGCCGTGACTACCTGCCCGCCTTCCCTGGGAGCCACCCGCTTCCTTACAAGGACTGCCCCTTTGTATAGTTGCTCAGAGGTTCCACCTCCCAGACCCATTACAAGTATGCCTTCAATTTTGAATAAATACCCAACAGTGTCACCAGAAAAGCACCCCCACACCATCACACCTCCTCCTCCATGCTTCACGGTGAGAACCAGGCATGTAGAGTCCATCCGTTCACCTTTTCTGCGTCGCACAAAGACACAGTGGTTGGAACCAAAGATCTCAAATTTGGACTCATCAGACCAAAGCACAGATTTTCACTGGTCTAATGTCCATTCCTTTTGTTCTTTAGCCCAAACAAGTCTCTTCTGCTTGTTGCCTGTCCTTAGCCGTGGTTTCCTAGCAGCTATTTTACCATGAAGGCCAGCTGCACAAAGTCTCCTCTTAACAGTTGTTGAAGAGATGTGTCTGCTGCTAGAACTCTGTGTGGCATTGACCTGGTCTCTAATCTGAGCTGCTGTTAACCTGCGATTTCTGAGGTTGATGACTCGGATAAACTTATCCTCAGAAGCAGAGGTGACTCTTAGTCTTCCTTTCCTGGGGCGGTCCTCATGTGAGCCAGTTTCTTTGTAGCGCTTGATGGTTTTTGCAACAGCACTTGGGGACACTTTCAAAGTTTTCCCAATTTTTTGCACTGACTGACCTTCATTTCTTC
This sequence comes from Phyllobates terribilis, assembly GCF_046119375.1. Lineage (NCBI taxonomy): Eukaryota > Metazoa > Chordata > Amphibia > Anura > Dendrobatidae > Phyllobates > Phyllobates terribilis. The sequence continues at coordinate 221,169,836 of NW_027362773.1, read as the reverse complement.
AAGTAATGATTGCCACTCATTTTTCTTTACTTAGCTGCTTTTTTCTTACCATAATACAAATTCTAACAGTTTATTCAGTAGGACTATCAGCTGTGTATCCACCAGACTTCTGCACAACACAACTGATGGTCCCAACCCCATTTATAAGGCAAGAAATCCCACTTATTAAACCTGACAAGGCACACCTGTGAAGTGAAAACCATTGCAAGTGACTACCTCTTGAAGCTCATCAAGAGAATGCCAAGAGTGTGCAAAGCAGTCATCAAAGCAAAAGGTGGCTACTTTGAAGAACCTAGACTATAAGACATATTTTCAGTTGTTTCACACTTTTTTGTTAAGTATATAATTCCACATGTGTTAATTCATAGTTTTGATGTCTTCAGTGTGAATGTACAATTTTCATAGTCATGAAAATACAGAAAAATCTTTAAATGAGAAGGTTTGTCCAAACTTTTGGTCTGTAATGTATATATAGATTTCATACAAACAGTATATATATAATGAAATTAATGTACACAAGTAAACAAGGTGAATACCGTCATAAACCTGAAATTTTTTTCGGTTGGTGATATGATTCATAGCTTTAGGTGCATAGCTTATACGTGCATTTTATAGACGGGTAACTTGGTTGATTCGTTCATAACATAAGTTGCCAAGGTATACAAAGATAACTATTTACATACTAGATGGTGGCCCGATTCTAACGTATCGGGTATTCTAGAATATGTATGCGGCTGACCGGGCGCAATCAGCAGAGCGTGTTTAAATTTGGTGCCAATATCGCTGATTGGTCGCGGCCGGCGGCTGCGACCAATCAACGAACCCTGTTAGTGAGGACCGGAGAGCGTGTTTAAATTTGGAGCCAAAATCGCTGATTGGTCGCGGCTGGCAGTCGTGACCAATCAGCAGAGCGGTGTTTAAAATTGACGCCAATATCGCTGATTGGTCGCAGCCGGCAGCCGCAACCAATCAGCGAATCGTATTAGTGAGGACTGGGGAGCGGTGATGCCTGTGCAGGTACTTCCGCTGCGAGCAGCCGGGAGATAACCGGCTGCTCGCAGCAGAAGTATCCCGACCTGTGGCGCCGCTCCCCTGTCCTCCCTTCACACTTGCCATCGTGAGATCAGCGGCCCTAGCCGCTGATCTCCCGACGGTAGCCGCATGGAGGTCAGCGGCACTGCCGGTCGGGGTACTTCTGCTGCGAGCAGCCGGGAGATGACCGGCTAGCGCCGGTCATCTCCCGGCTGCATCGCCGCTGACCTCCGTGCGGCAGATGAGCCGCTAACGGCCGCCATCTTTTTCTGAAATCCAGCGTCGCTGATTGGCCGCAGCCGGACCAATCAGCGACGCGGGATTTCCTGGACAGAAGGACAGACAGACGGGATAAGATGATTATATATATTAGATTTGGAAGTACACAGAAATGTTTCAGGAAAACAAGGGGGAAGGGAAAATCGGATGGTGATATTAAGACACGATATGCCCGCTATGACTATCCTGTAAGTTAGATACAATTAGATGAATGATGATGATGAGTCGAGTTAGATTAAGAAGACTAATATAGTCTTAAACAACCGCTAAGGTCTCTACGGTGAATGTTTTGGAATCATAATTCCAATCCTCCCATTTTCTGAAGTATTTTTTTAAAAGATTGTTTCTAAGGGCATATGTGTATTCATACATGTTGTGGCATGCTAATTTTTCTATAGTTTTTTCCACAGTTGGGGGAAGAGGGTCTTTCCAAAGGGCGGCAATATTGCTTTTTTCTGTAAGGAGTATATGAGTGATGATAGGTCTGTATCTGCATGGGAGGGTTTCAAGGCCCAAAAGGAGGAGCACCAGTTCTGGTGAAAGATGTATGTTTAAACCTGTGATGTTGTTAATTAAGGATTCAATTCCAGACCAGTATGATTTGAAAGCTTTACAGCTCCAAAAGATGTGAGTCAGACTGCCAGTAGCATTACAATTCCTCCAGCAAAGGGGGGAGTTAGTGTTGTGAATTTTATGAAGTTTAAGCGGAGTAAAATACCAGCGTGTGTAAATCTTGTAGTGGGTTTCTACAAGGGATGAGCAGGGAATGTCAGTATAGATAGATTTGAAGACTTTGTGAAGAAGATCGGTCGTAATTTCTATACTTAATTCTTTTTTCCATGCTTCTATATTTGATATATGTGGAAAGTGAGTGTCTTGGTTGAAGTTCGGATATATGTGACCAGTTTTCCAGAAAAGGGGAGTTTGTGGGTATTTGAATATCTGAGCTATATTTTGAGGGAGAAAAAAGTTTAGGTTGTGAGAGTTGAGGATGTTTTGAATCTTCTTCCATGTCTTTTCTTCTAGAATGTTGAGTTTGAATTTATCTCTAAGAGATTGAAAAGGTATAAGCTGTTTCTTGTCATCCATTATATCTGAGATAAATTTAATGCCTAACTAGAATCTAGTTTGATTCTTGAGGATAACAGTTCAAGAATATCTACAACTATCCAGGTTGGAGAAACCGTGGGGTAGCTTTTGTGAGATAGTTTTAGTAGCAATCTCCAAGAGAGAATTGCTGATTTAACTGTGATTTCTTCTGGAAGTCTCTTAGTTTTGTCGCATAAGTAGGAGAGGGTGATTAGGCTAAGTCTGCCACTGGGTTTCAATGGTTCTTCTAGGGCTATCCAGGTCGGCTTTTCTTTTTCTGCCCACCAATTCTGGCTAAGTTTGACTAAGGTGGCGTGGTAGTAGGCAGTTAAGTTGGGCAAGGCGAGTCCACCTCTATTTTTGTTGTTTTCTAGGACAGACCTTGCTACCCTAGGTTTCTTTTTAGCCCAAGTAAAGGTGACCAGCTGTGTATGAAATTTTTGTAGCCACTTCTTCGGGATTAATAAAGTGATAGATCTAAAGATGTATAGGAATTTTGGTAAAAGGCTCATTTTGTAGGCATTAATTTTACCAAGCCAGGAGACTTCTAGTTTAGCTATATGCATAATGTCGATCTGTATGGTTTTGTAAATATCATTTAAATTTGTGTCTATGATTGATGTTAATGGTTTGGTGAGTTTTATTCCAAGATAGCTGATATTATTATTTTCCCAGGACAGTTCAAACTCCATTTTAAGAGTTTCCAAGATTTGTGGATCAAGGTTTAGGTGGAGGACTTGGGTTTTAGTCAAATTTATTTTGTAATATGAAATTTTGGAGAAGTGTTTAATTGTGTCCAGTAGATTTCTAATTGAGTTAAGTGGGTTTGAAAGAGTTATAAGAATATCATCTGAAAATAATAAAATTTTGTATTGTCTCTGATGTATCTGGATACCACTTATTATGGGATTTGATCGTATTTTCTCAGCCAGAGGTTCTATATAGAGATCGAAAAGGGTGGGAGAAAGGGGACAACTTTGCCTCGAGCCATTGGTAAGTGCAATTCCATCTGACAGAACATTGTTGGTCAGAATTTTTGCTGAGGGGCAAGAAGAGAGAGATGTGATAGCATTTAAGATGTTTCCCTCAAATCCAAATTTTTTTTAGAGTTTGAAAGAGGAAGCCCCAGTGGACCCTGTCGAACACTCTTTCTGCGTCGACAGCGACCACCAGGGCGGGAGTTTTAGTTTTTTCAATATAGGATAGCAGATTAATGGCACGTTTAGTAGCATCAGACATTCCCCTTCCAGGGATAAATCCCACTTGATCTTTTTGAAGAAGCCTAGGGGAGATTTTTTGAAGTCTTGAGTAGTGTTGAGCCACCCCCGTAGTGTTCGAGTTCGGTTCGGTTCGTCGAACACCCGTGTGTTCGCCGAACTGTTCGTCGAACTGTTCGTCGAACACCTTCGAACACCGTTAAAACCAATAGCAGGCAAACAAAAACACATAGAAACACATAGAAAACACCTTCAAAGGTGTCCAAAAGCTGACAAACTGCTCAGAAGACACAACTAACACATGGAAAAGTGACAAGTACATATAGTCATGCGAAAAGAAAAGAGGTGGAGGAGTAAAAGGAGGGGGAGACACAAATATAGGCATGTCATGCCCTTCTAAAATCCAAAAAGTGAGAAGCCGACACGTTCAGTCCGCTCCTGCCCGTGCCACCTCCGTGTCGCCGGGTTTGTGCCAGAGCAGCGGTGAACCCTGACGGCCAGCCCACCTCTCCCAATACTGGTGCCTGTCTGCTGGTGGGTCGAGCGAGCCCCCCTGTGGTGGAGGCAGCTCTAAGCTTTTTAATTTAAATTGTCTCTCTAATTTGAATGAATACACTTTAAATCCGTTTACAAGGATCTATTGGAGGGCAAGTCTCATGCCAGCAGCCGCGTAATTCCAGCTCCAGTAGCGTCCACTAAAGCTGCTGCAGTTAAAAAGCTTTTATAAGGATCGAGCTCGGCTGTCCACCGCAAGGCATCCTACTGCCAGTCCCAGCCCCTATGCCTTGGGGTGCCTCCTGATGCTCTTCACTGAGTATCCCGTGGTCCCGAAGCATTTCCTTTGAAAAAATTAAGTGTCCAAACTACAGGTGGTGTAGCTTGCTTAACAGCCGGGATAATGCGCTGACTAGCAGACACTGCTACTAGGCACAAAGTATTTCCTGGGCTAGATGCAGTTAAAAATTTGTAATTAGATACTCTCGTTGGATGCTGAGAAAGCATTCCATAGAGTCTCCTGGCACGCCATATATGATTCTCTTAAAAAGCTTGGGGTAGGGGTTTAGGGGACCCTTTTATAGCCAAAATCACGGCCCTGTATCACAATACGTCACCTAGGCTGAAGATAAATGGAACTGTAGCACCCTGAGGGCTTGGTTGCTACAGAGGTATTGCACCTCACCCAGAGGTGTGATATCTCACTCTCAGGTAAGGATGGAGTGTGGATCAGGACCCGACACCTGCATGCATTACACCACATTGCCGTGGGGCAGGGCGACCAATATGCCTCTGAGATGGGCACGACAGTCCCTGTCCCTGGCTGGAGTGGGGGGAGGGAACACTGAGGAAAGGGAACCCTGTAGTGCAGGAGCAGGGAGGAAGCAGTCCCTGGGTGCATTGAGAAGGGAGTATAAAAGGTGGGCACCATCTTAGTTCAGTGCAGAGAAGTCTGAGCAGAAGTGGCAGGGAGCAGGGGCTCTGCATGAGCTCTGCTCCGGAGGCGGGCCTAGTAACAGAGGCCCAGGCCTGGAAGAGGAAGAAGGAAGGAAGAGGAGCGGAGAAGGCTCCAGGAACTAGGAATGAAGGGATCCCAGGGGTGCGGACGGGCGAGTTGCCACCGCACGCCCGTATCCACCTGCGTGGAGGGGTCAGGCCAAAGGGGGAGACCGGTCCCCGAAACTAGTGGAGGCAGGAAACGACCCTCAGCTAGAAACCGGAGACTCTGACATTTTATGTGGCGCAGCCCCTCGCTACACCCGCTAGGAAGGCACCACATAGGGTCAGGGAAACTGGCTCCAAGTTTACCAAGAGGAAGCCCGAGGCAGCCGGACAGAAGGGTTGGTAAGAAAGGCCAGACAAAGGACACACAAAGGGGGTCCTGTGAAGCGCTCCAAAGTTATCTGGGAGTTGTCTGAGCCCCTCACCTGGTGAGCACAGTACGACGTGGGCAGCCGTTACCTGCAGACGTGGTCTGGATAATAACAACTGTGAGTAAAGGCCCTGGACTGCATCACTGACTCCGTGTCGTTACTGCAGCTGCCCTGCACCATCACCCCCATCCTCCGCATACACTGCCCTGAGGCTATACTCCTCCCGTGGGGAGTTATGCTACGCTCTGCTGCACCCACAACACCAGCCTCAGCGGTCTGCCCTGCAGCGGCGGTTCACTCTGACCGCAATCCACGGGTGGCGTAGTCGGACATTTAAACATCAAAACCACATAAATAGTTCCGCCACTGGTTTGACCACCCTGAGCCACGGAACCGGGTCGCCGCCACGAAGACTACAACCACCAGCATCCACCAAAAAGGGTCCGGCTCCGGGTGTCCCAAGGCCCAGGGGGTGCATCAGAACATTTTCATCACCTTTCACAATCACCAATGGGACAAGGCAGGGATGTCCTCTGTCCCCTCTCTTATACATCCTAGTGACGGAGCACCTGCTCTCATCAATTCGCCATAACCCCAATATTAGGTGGATTGAGGTGGGAGGCACCGAGTACAAGTGCTCTCTATTTGCTGATGATGTCCTAGTATATATCACTCAATCACATATATCCATCCATGCTGTTATGGCTGAAATAGATCACTTTGTTACATGGTCAAATTTTAAAATCAATGCAGCGAAGTCTGAGGCCCTCGATGTCTCCCTCCCCAAATCCATATAGGATTCCATCCAGTCCAACTTTCCCTTTGCCTGGCCCTCACAGGGTATCAAATACTTAGGAATTCCTATTCATAGAGACCTCTCCCATCTATGTTATCTTAATTTTGGGCCCTTTATTGAACAACTCCATACAGACCACGGTTGGCAAGTTAGAACTGTAAGATTCACTACGTGAACCACTGGTGTTTTGTGGAAAAGCACATGTACACTGTGTTCCAAATTATTATGCAAAAAGTGTTTAGGAGTGATAAGGGAAGAATTTGTTTGTTTGTCAGTTAAACTCATTGATGGTGATGTGTGTCAGGGCTCTTTATATCACTGTAAGCAATTGCAGACAAATGTGCTAATTAGTTTGGCAGGTGTGTCCAATGAAAGGCAAGACTACTTAAGAAGGCTGTCTCACATTATTAAGCAGCCTACATTTTCTGCCAAAATGGGAAAGAAAAAGGATGTGTCGGCTGCTGAGAAGCAACAAATTGTGGAGTGTTTAGGTCAAGGCATGACTACAATCAACATTGTGCGATGATCAGGATGAAGTGTCTTGGCAATCAAGAAGTATGTAGCTGATTCACAGTACACACGTGTGCGTGCTGATAAGGGCAAATTGAGGACTCTTTCCTACAGGCAATTACGTCAGGTTGAAAGAGCAGCGGCAAAAAAGCCTTGTCATAGCAGCAGACAAGTTTTTGAAGCTGCTGGTGCCTCCAACGTCCCCCGAACAACAAGATGCAGGGTCCTTCAGAGGTTTGCAGCTGTGCATACGCCATCCTGTCGACCTCCTGTATCCACTTCACACAAGCAGAAACGGCTCCAGTGGGCTAAACATTACATGAAGACTGATTATAAAACTGTTTTGTTCACGGATGAGTGCCGTGCAGCGCTCGATGGTCCAGATGGATGGAGTGGAGGATGGCTGGTTGATGGACACCCCACGCAAACACGGCTACAGCGCCAACAAGGAGGAGGTGGAGTAATGTTTTGGGCTGGAATCATGGGGAGAGAGATTGTCGGCCCCTTTAGGATCCCTGAAGGTGCTAAAGATGAACTCCATAATGTATGTGGATTTTCTCAAACAGCACTTCCTGCCATGCTACAAAGCCCAAATTATTTTCCAGCCAAGATACAGATAAACATGATTAGTAATTTTAAATCTGGTGGAGCTTATTATAGATGGCCTAATAGAATCAGTGCTGCACACTGCTACAAAGCCCAAATTATTTTCCAGCCAAGATACAGATAAACATGATTAGTAATTTGAAAGCTTAAAACGGTTGGTAGGGTGATTTTAACCAATCATCAAGCTTTTACTCTCCCCAGGATGACACAGGGGTAGAAAAGTCGTTTCGGATCCATGATTTGTTCATCTTTATGAACGTGAGTCTGTCTACATTATCAGTGGAGAGCCGCGTGCGCTTATCTGTCAGCACACCACCAGCAGCGCTGATCACACGTTCAGACAGAACGCTGGCTGCGGGGCATGACAAGATCTCCAAGGCGTAAGTGGCTAGCTCCGGCCATTTATCCAGATTGGAAGCCCAAAAAGAGCAAGGGTCCAGTGACACAGTCATGACTTCAATGTTTACTTGGAGATACTCCTGTACCATCGTCTCTAGGCGTTGACTATGTGTCAGACTTCTTGTCTCCTGTGGCCTTGCAAAGGATGGGCTAAAAAAGTGGTGAAATGATTCCGCAAAATTGATGTTACCAGCAGATACTGTGGTTCTGTCACGGTTTGAGTGCTGAGCACTTGACGGTCCCACGGTTGGCAAGTTGGAACTGTGAGATTCACTACGTGCACCACTGGTGTTTTGTGGAAAAGCACATGTAAGATTCTGCAACAGTCTCTGCTGATACTCCTGCATGCGTGCATCCCTTTCTATGGCAGGAATAATTTCGGCAAATTTACTTTTGTACCGGGGATCTAACAGTGTGGCAACCCAGTAGTCAGGATTATTTCTAATTCTCACAATTCGAGGGTCATGTTGCAGGTAGTGCAGCAAGAAGGCACTCATGTGTGTTGCGCATCCAGGAGCATCAAGTCCCTGTTGTGTTGGTGGCGAGGTAACAATCATGCTTCCTTCCTCTGTCCTCTCCCCCCAACCTCGCACAACAGAAATGTGATCAAGGTCTCCCTCATCTGATGAGTCTTCCATCAGTTCGTCCTCCACTTCTTCCTGGGCTCCTGCACCTTCCTCACTAGTTTGGCTGCTACTATGCGCCCTGGGAAAACCATCTCCCCCACCCTCACATGCCTGCCGCCTTGGTGCTGCCGACCGTCTGGACCTTGCAGATGTTAGCCCTTCCGCATACAACTCCTCCTCCTCTACTTCCTCCACCTCCTCTTGTGCCACCACCTGACTCCGAATTCTGTTTAACATGTGCTCCAGCATGTAAATCACCGGAATAGTCATGCTGATAATGGCATCGTCAGCACTAAACATCTTCGTCGCCATTTCAAAACTGTGCAGAAGGGTGCATAGGTCCCTGATCTGAGACCACTCCTCCAGCGTGATTTGCCCCACCTCTGGATCTCGTTGGCCCAGGCTATACGTCAGAAAGTATTGCACCAGGGCTTGTCAGTGCTGCCACAGTCGCTGCAACATGTGCAGAGTTGAATTCCACCGGGTAGGCACATCGCATTTTAGCCGGTGAAGTGGCAGGCCCAACGACTTCTGTAGAGATGTAAGTCGCTGAGCTGCGGGATGCGAACGGCGGAAGTGAGCACACAGCGACCGTGCCCTCTGCAGAAGGCCATCTAGTCTGGGATAGTGGGCTAAAAATTGCTGGACAACAAGGTTCAACACGTGAGCCATACAAGGCACGTGTGTGACATTGCCCCGGTGAAGGGCCGCACCCAGGTTTGCAGCATTGTCGCACACGGCCTTCCCTGGTTTCAGGTCCAGTGGAGACAACCATTCATGAAATTGGTTCTCCAGAGCTGACCACAACTCCTCAGCTGTGTGACTCACATTTCCCAGACATTTCAAAGTAAAAACCGCCTGATGACGTTGAGCCCTACTGCCAGCATAGTAAGGAGGTGTGCAGGATCCCTTCTGCGCAGTTAGACAGCTTGTGGCATGACCAGACTGGCTTTGGGTGCAGGTGGAAGACCGAGAGTAGGTTGAGGAGGCAGAAGCAGTGGAGGAACTTTGACATAAAGAGGATTGACGCACAACTCGTGGGGACGGCAAGACTTGGACAGCAGCCCCTTGTCCTGCTGTCACCATAGTTACCCAGTGCCCAGTCAGCGACATGTAATGCCCCTGTCCATGCCTACTCGTCCAAGTGTCTGTGGTGAAATGCACCCTGTAACACACAGAGTTTCTCAAAGAAGCGGTGATGTTGTGTGCGACATGCTGGTGGAGCGCAGGCACACCTTTCTTTGAGAAGTAGTGCCGACTGGGCATCTGGTACTGGGGCACTGCGACGGACATAAGGTCTCGAAAATCCTCTTTGTCCACCAGGCGGAAAGGCAACATTTCTGTAGCCAAGAGCTTGCAGATGGTGAAATTCAACCTCTTAGCTTTCTCATGGCTAGGAGGAAATGGTCTTTTACTTGTCCACATCTGAGGGACCGAGGGCTGGCTATTGTGCTTAGACGGGGTTGATAAGGGTGTCCCCGGCAAACTGCCGGTCTGTGAGGAAGATGTAGGCGGACATGTTAGGTTGCCTTGATCCAAAGGTGGTGCTATCGATGTCGGACAGCACTCAACACCAGCTGGTGTTACCACCTCCAAAGAAAATGATGACCTGCCAATCACGCTGGCTGTTGCGGGTAAAGAGGTGGCAGGTCTGCGCCCCAAAACAGGTGTGACTGCTGTCCCCCAGTCACAGAGGATGAAGAGGCCGCGGATGCACAAGATATGGCAGACGGTGGTTGGCCCGGCCGGCTAGGCCGCATTGTAGCACACTGAGCTTCCCACTGCAACTTATGCTTCATGTCCATGTGCCGGTTCATGCATGAAGTACTCAAACTATGTATTTTTTGGCCTCTACTTAGCTTTTGCTGACAAATGTTACAGATAACACGAGTTGGGTCATCTTTATCGATCTGAAAAAATGCCCAGGCTATGCAAGGCTTAGCACCCATGCGACCTGAAGAGCCACCACGACTTGTGGTGAGAGGCAGAGTTGTGTTTGAGGATGCAGTTGTTGACGTGCTTCCAGTACTACGTCTCTGTCCAGGAAGGCGCAACCTGACCTCGTCGTCACTAGCATCTTCCTCCACCTCCTCTGCTGACCTCATCTCTTGGCTGACTATGGGTTGACAGTAAGTGGGATCTCCAATCTCATCATCATCACCCTGTGCGTTATCACACCCATCGTCCTCAGAGCCAACCTGTTCCTGCCCTGACAAAAAACTAAAGTTGTCGCTCCAATCAGGTATTTGAGTCTCATCATCGTCTTCCTCATTGTCTCCACCAACAGGAGTTACAGTTTGGGAATGAGGGTCTACATTATGGTCAGAACCTTCTGCATCTGGTCCTGGATCCGACTCATAAAGATTCTGGGCATCAGTGCAGATCATTTCCTCGTCTGGATTCACAGAAGAGCTGGAGTCGACCTCTGATTCCCAGGCTATAGTATGAGTAAAAAGCTCTGCAGACTCAACCATCTGTTCTACCTCATACTCAGACGGGCAGCTGGAGATTTGGGAGCTGTGAGGAAGCAAGTGCGATTGGGGTGACACCTTTGAGGACTGGAGTATTTGTGATGTTGAAGTTGATGTGGAGGAGAGCCCACTTAAAGGAGCACTTGATATCCGTTGAAGCACCTGCTGTTTTTGTGCCTCATCTGGAATTTGTAGCGATTGGCGTGGCCGTAAGAAAGGGATCTTATCACATTGTCCGCTAAAAGAAGTAGACATTTTAGTTTGGCTGGAAGATGGTCTTTCTTCTGCAGATGTTACTGTTGCTTTAACACCTAGCCCACGGACACAACCTTTTTTCCCCTTCCCAATACGCCTATTCCCCTTTCCACCAGCAGCAGGCCTTTTTCCACTCATTTTGGTGGTTAACTAATTCACAACTCTGGAGTTGTTTGCACAAAAAAACAATGGATATTAACCGAGCAGAGCTGAGTGGCCAAACTGTGGTATTAGGCCAAAACTATTGGCTGGGTTAGATGGAGAAAAAAATTATATTCGATTTGCAACCTGATGGAGGTCAGTATAGATGGACTAATAGAACAAGTCCCACACACAGCTAGAAGCCCAAATATTTTTTAAGAGGTAGATGCAGAAAAAAAATATATTCAGTTTGCAACCTGATGGAGGTCAGTATAGATGGATTAATAGAACAAGTCCCACACACAGCTAGAAGCCCAATATTTTTTCAGAGGTAGATGCAGAAAAAAAATATATTCAGTTTGCAACCTAATGGAGGTCAGTATAGATGGACTAATAGAGAAAGTCCCACACACTGCTAGAAGGCCAAATATTTTTTCAGAGCTAGATGCAGAAAAAAATTATATTCAGTTTGCAACCTGATGGAGGTTAGTATAGATGGACTAATAGAACAAGTCCCACACACAGCTAGAAGCCCAAATATTTTTTCAGAGGTAGATGCAGATAAAAATTATTTTTAATTTGCAACCTGATGGAGGTCAGTATAGATGGACTAATAGAGAAAGTCCCACACACTGCTAGAAGGCCAAATATTTTTTCAGATCTAGATGCAGATAAAAATTATTTTTAATTTGCAACCTGATGGAGGTCAGTATAGATGGACTAATAGAGAAACTCCCACACACTGCTAGAAGGCCAACTATTTTTTCATAGCTAGATGCAGAAAAAAATTATATTCAGTTTGCAACCTAATGGAGGTCTGTATAGATGGATTGATAGAACAAGTCCCACACACAGCTAGAAGCCCAATATTTTTTCAGAGGTAGATGCAGAAAAAAAATATATTCAGTTTGCAACCTGATGGAGGTCTGTATAGATGGATTAATAGAACAAGTCCCACACACAGCTAGAAGCCCAATATTTTTTCAGAGGTAGATGCAGAAAAAAAATATATTCAGTTTGCAACCTGATGGAGGTCAGTATAGATGGACTAATAGAGAAAGTCCCACACACTGCTAGAAGGCCAAATATTTTTTCAGAGCTAGATGCAGAAAAAAATTATATTCAGTTTGCAACCTGATGGAGGTCAGTATAGATGGACTAATAGAACAAGTCCCACACACTGCTAGAAGCCCAAATATTTTTTCAGAGCTAGATGCAGAAAAAAATTATATTCAATTTGCAACCTGATGGAGGTCAGTATAGATGGACTAATAGAATGATGCTATGCCCAAAAGATTTTACTTCACTAGGTGCAGTAAAAAAATTGGTATTCTATACACAGGTGGTATATCTTGCTACTCCACTGACTAACACACTCTGCAATAGGCCAAAAAGGATTAGCTTTGCTAGATTCAGCCAAATGCTGTGAAAAAAACTTTCACAGCACTGGCACAGACCTGCCTGGCAAAAACTGATAGGAACTGATGTAACCTAGTCCTGAAAAGGACTGCAATTACAATTAGTCTTTACTCCCACAATCTATCTATTTAAGAGCACAGACCTGCCTGATAAAAGTCGTAGGAAATGCTGTAACCTAGTCCTTAAAAGGACTGCAATCACAACTATTCCCTACTCCCAAGCTATCTGTAGATTTGTGCGAAAATTGGCTTGAAATTAACAAGGTATAGCGCAAACAGCAACAGCGGTGCCGTCTAACACGCAGCTGCAGCAGTGAGAAAATGGTGGCGACGGGGAAAATGGCTTGGTCTTATAGGGCAAGGACATGTGACATACACTGCCAATGAAACATGCCCTTGCTTGTGTGAAAAACAGCAGTTCGCTCCGTGTGTGCGCTGCTGATAGGCTGACAGACTGCACCTCCCCACTGCAAATGCGGGAAAGAGAAAAAAAAATGGAGATCTTCATTATTCCTGCAGAGATCCATCCCCTGCCCCTCCCCCCACCCCGCTGTACACTCAAACTGCGTATTAACATTAATTTTCATCATTACTGAGAAAAAATCCAGTTATGATTTTGGTGCAGGAACAGTTATCGAACATAACCTCGAACAGCCGAATTTTTCTCAAATCGTTCGTGTTCGCCGAACGGCTCGAACACCGCCCAAAACAGCTCGAATTTGAGATTGGCGAACAGTTCGAGTAGAACAACGCTCATCTCTAGTCTTGAGGTAATAGTTTTGGCGATGATTTTTAGGTCTGCATTTAGAAGTGAGATAGGGCGGTAGTTGCTGACATTCTCGGTGTCACCCTTGTTTTTGGATATCACAGTGATTATTGCCTTCTGCATTTCTGCTGGGAAGGCATCTTGGCATGTAGTGGAGGAGTTGATAAGTTTAGTAAGGAAGGGAGAAAGAGAGTTTTTAAAGTTTAGGAAATATTCGTTCTGTAGGCCGTCTGGGCCGGGAGATTTGCATTTTGCTAATGAATTGATTGTCGCCAAAATTTCTGTTTCAGTAAAGGGGGAATTGAGAAAGTTCAAGTCTTCGTTTGAAAGAGAGGGGAGTTGGATAGAGTCTAGGAATTTGTCTATGTCAGACTTTGAGGGAGGGATTTCTGTTGGGTCTTCTGTAGATTATAGAGCTTTCTATAGAAACTGGCAAAAAAATTCGAGATGTCTTTCGGGTTTTTATGTATTGAGTTTTGCTTATCTTTGATTTTGAGGATTCTAGTTTTGTGTCTATGAATCTTAATTTTGTTGGCAAAGAGTTTAGATGGTTTGTCCATGCAGTTGTGGAAATTGCTTTTGATACTACGGATGTATTTGTCATATTTAGATGTTAGCAGATTCTTTAGTTGAACTCGCAGTTGAAGGATTTCTGTGTGAGTTTTATCATTAGGGGACATTTCTAGTTGGATCTCTAAGTTTTTGATTTTTTTTAATAATGTTTTCAGAATTTTTAATGTTGTCGCGTTTTACTCTAGAGTTGAGTTGAATTAGGTGGCCTCTTATTACCATTTTATGAGCGGCCCAGAGGGTTGAAATTGTGATGTTTTCTAAATCGTTCTCCTGAAAATAAAGATTTATAGAATTTTGTATTGCTTCTCTATATTGTGGGTGGTGGAATAGGTAAGAGTTTGCTCGCCAGAGCTTTTTTACAGAGTGGGTGGGGCATGGTTGACTTCGAAAATGATCGGCGAGTGGTCAAACCACGACCTGGAAAGGATATTAACAGATTTAATGTTTTGAAGTGTACGGATATCAGTTAAGAGTAGGTCAATTCGGGCAAATGATTTATGGGTATCAGAGTAGTGGGTGTACTCAATTGAGGAAGAATTAATGCAGCGAAAGGTGTCAAAAAGTTCCTCTCTATTTAACCAGGGATCCAGTGAAGTGTTTAAATTCCTAGATTTGTAGGAAGAATCCAAGGAAGAGTTAGGTACTGCATTAAAGTCTCCGAATATGAGTAACTGTCCTTTTTGTGATTCATGTATAATTTCGATTAGTCTTTTTAGGAAAGTAATTTGTCCCTTGTTAGGGGCATACACGTTGACTAGGGTGTAGCATGTATCATTTATTTTGCAGATGAGAATTAGAAAGCGGCCATCTTCATCTTTAATTAAGTTGATTTTTTCAAATTTAACAGTGTCTTTGACAATGATAGCTACCCCTGCACTTTTCTTTTTATTAGAAGATAAAAAAAAATATTTGGGTAGTTTTTGTTCATTAATTTAGGTGGATTATCAATTGAAAACTTAGTTTCCTGTATGCCTGCAATGTCAATATTTAATTTTGTAAGTTCTTTCCATATTAGGAATCGTTTCTGGGGTGAATTTAGACCTTTAACATTGTAGGATAAGAATTTGTTAGCCATAGTCTGAGTCAGGTGCTTGGGTAGCAATGTGGAAATTTTGGTAAGATAGAGTGCATAGGGGCATAGGGGTAACATTTTGAGATAGTAATTCTGTGACTTCCATTTTCAAGAGGGGTTAACGGTAAATGAACGGTGAATGAACAACCGGGTTCAGAGGCACCCGTAAATTTTAAGGGACTCGTAGGTCACTAAAGAGCTGGTAGAGCGGAAGGGTCAAAGCAAATCTAAAACTTCCGAGGAGACTAAAGTTTTAGCTTTTGCGCCTAGGCTAGACCTTAGTTAGAGAGAAATGAGTTAAGTGCTTAGGTGTGATATGAAGCTTCATGTATTGGATATATGGAGATCCTTAAGAGTTTTTAATCCCGCTGCTGTCTTGTCAATTGTAATCATCTTTTGCTTAAAGGAGAAGATGACATTAGTGGTTGGTCGTCCCAATCTGTATGGAATTTTTTTCTCTTGGAGGATATCAGTGATCGGTTTCAGTGCCTTGCGTCTAGTCATAGTCTCTTTTGATATGTCGGTGAAGACTTTAATTTTCTCGAATGGAGAGGGCAATGTTTTATTGATCCTTAAGAAGTTGGTGATCTGGTCCCTCGTCTGATAAAATGAAAATTTTACTATGACATCTCTAGCGATATCATTGGGTAGATGGGATGGCTTGGGTAGTCTATGTGTTCTTTCTAATGAATATTGGATATCCGATAAGGTGGGAATTGTTGTTTTAATCAGGTCTTTCATGAAGGACATGAGTTCGGGGTTTTTGACCTTTTCCGGAATTCCTCTAAATTTGAGGTCGTTGCAGCGGTTTCGATCCTCTCTATCCGCTAGTTTATCTTTCAGAAACTTTATTTCTTCTCTCATCTGGTCTTGTCCTTTTTTGAATTCTTTTCTTTCCTTCTTCAGGTCAAGTACTGCTCTCTCATTGTTTTCTGTTCTGGAGACAACAGTCGCTAGTGAGTATTGCATGTCAGCAAACCGTTCTGTGAGGTCTTCCTTTAGAGACTGCTTGAAAGCAGAGAAGAGTTTGTGAAAAAAGTCTCTATCCATAGGTTGACCCACGTTGAAGTTCAGTAAAGGGTCGTCTTCAGAGTTATCCTTTCTTGATCTTCGTCGAACTGGACTTTTGACTTTAGTGTCATCTTCAGAGTCTGTATCGTCTGGAAGACAGTAATTTAGGTGAGGTTTGGTTTGTATTTCTCTTTCTTTACGTTTAGTGCTGAGTTGTGAATTTTCGTATACCATCAAGTCTTCAGGGGATGATCTTTGATTTTCTGGATGAGTTTAAATTATTTCTGAGTTGCCTTCAGGTTTTAGGTCAGTGGTAATTTGAACCGAAGAGGTTGATTTGAGTTTTTGTTGATCTTTACCTGAATCGGTTGTTTGGTCGTTATTAGCTGGTTTATTATTAAGATTGGATTTTGTTTTAGGAGGCATTTTATTTGGATTAGTGTTAGTGTTAGGGAGATCTCTTTAATCATGCTCGATATTTGGAGTTTCAGATCTTGGACCAGAAGCAGTGAGAAACAGTTGAATGATTTAGAAGGAGATCAAGAGTACGTTATGTCTAGTTATAGAAATATGTGTGTAATATTGAGTAGCTTATTACAAGGAAGTAGCGTTAGATGATGGCTAGGTTGTAATATGTAAGATTTTTTGTGTGGGGAGGAAGGAGAGGTGAAGGTGGACAGTAGTAGGGAGGGTTTGTAATTGTCGTAGCTTATATATGTGAGGTTTTGGGTTTGCGCTGGGTGTCTTGGCTCTGTAGAGGTGGCAGAGCTCTCAGTAGCAGAAATAGGTACTCAACAGTACAGTTTACTTTCCAATAATAGTTATTTCAGTAACAATGTAAAGAAGAGGAACGGCACTTATACAAGTAGTAGTAGTAGAAGTAGGATATACAATCAGCAGATAATACACATAAACATAAAAGTGCAAGTCAAACTTAGTAGCTGAATCAATAGTTAGTATTGTTGTCCAGAGATTTGACAGTAGCTATAAAACACTAGTGAAGCAGACCTGTAAGAGGCAAAGTTACCACCATTAATATAATAAAGGAAATGTTGGGGTGTCCGATGGTCTCTTCTGTCTGCGTAGCTTGGGCATGAAGGAGGCCCGTCAGCCTCACTTGCTGTAGAGTCGATCTAATCTGGACGAGGGATCAGCTGCTTGACCCAACAGAAACTAAGCCTGTCTGCAGGATCCAGCACTTGTGGTCTTCAATGTTACCCGTGCTTTTGGCCAGCACTGAGGGAGTTAATTGCAGAGTCTGCTCCCTGGGAAGCTCTTTGAGCTCACCCTGCACTTAGTTAAAATTACTGTGCTCTCCTGCTTGTGTGCTGAAGTGCTACACTGATGATATATGTACAGAAAGCTGAGATCCAGGTCTGTGTGGCTTGTGTATGGTGCAGACTCCCAGGTCTATTTTCTATAGAAAATATCTTTAAAGCGTTTGTCCCACAAACAAAGTACATTTTAATCGCTAGATCTTGGAATAAAAATAAGTTTTTACAATTGAATATGTTAAATTTTTTTTCCTGTGCTGAGATAATCTTATAAATGTGCCCCTGTTATGTAGTGTGTAATGGCCATGTCTGACCGTGTACAGAACATGGTCTGATCATACCACAGCTCCTGGGCAGGGGGGGACATAAAAGAGTATACAGACATTACAGCACGGGATCGCAGGTGCTCGTTTCTGTAAGGTAAAACATTTCTCTGCCTGTTTAAAAACATGATTTACCTCAGAAAGAATCAGCTGCAATCCAATGCTGTCCTTTTCAATTGAATGTGTTGAAAAAATGTTACTGTACTGAGATAATCTTATTAATGTGACGCTGCTAGGTAATAGGTGTGTCTGATCGCACAGAGCTGCTCCAGGTCATTGTTGACATATACCACAACTCCTGTCCAGGTGAGAAAGCATAAGTCATATATGATAAGTGTAACATCCCTGGCGGCGTGCTTGCATGGTGCACCACCTCCCACCATGCAAGACCGCAATCTTACCTGTCAGTCCAGGCTGCACATTTTGTTTCAGTATCTGCTGTGTCAAAGTCTCTTGTCTTGGAAAACAAAAGCAGTTGGAGCACCAATGGTGAAGAGCCTGAGGTTTGGGGGGGAATGAAGGGGGAGGATGTTGTGACCACTCACCTGGTCCTGTTGTGCAAAGGAGCCCCGCACAACAAGGGAAAACGCTTCCAGGTGGGAGTCTGTATGATGACCGCAGCTTAGCAGGAACTGCTGTAGGGAGTTTCTGTCTGCTTCAGCGGTCACATGACCATGACCATGACCGTGTGACCGAACTGGGCGTTCCACAATGACATCACGGCAGGTCCTGTAGTAGGCTAGTTGTAAACAGAGCAGCTTCCACCACTCTCCACAGGGGAGATTAGCAATCAAGAAAGAAGGAATTGTGCGGTGTTAGTGAAGCGCTAGAACAACTAGACAGGGGATTAGGTTATAACACTCAAACCTTTTATCTACCTGAGGAAGATAGCTTCTGCTATCGAAATGCGTCGTGGCGTTAGAGAGCATACTAAGCAATAAAAGGTTTGTGTGTTATAACCTAATCCCCTGTCTAGTTGTTCTAGCGCTTCACTAACACCGCACAATTCCTTCTTTCTTCATGTTTCTTGTCTGACTGCTTAGGACGTCGGCGCGGCTTCAGCCTGTTTCTTATAGTTACTGTGTGCACAGTCCTAATGCGTCCCCAGCCTATTGCTGTGAGTCACTGGATACTTAAAGCCCCTCCACCCAGTAGGAGGTGCCTGAGCAACACTTTCACTCAGTTTGTCTTTCGCAACTGAGTTGCCAGGTCCTGTCCTGTATCTAGTCTGTTCTGCCACCCTGAGGGCTGAGTACCCAGGGCCGCTACCTGTATCTCTGACTTCTAGTCTGTTTCCGCCACCCTGGGGGCTGAGTTCCCAGGCTCGTTCCTGTATCTTGTTCCTGGTTTGGATCCTGTCTGAACAGAGTCCTAGTCCATTACTTGTTTGTCTCTATGTTTGTATCTTCCCTTTTCCTGCAGTGTCTGAACCTGTACCTAACTCCAACTCATTGTCTCTGTACTTCTGTTTGTGAGTTTTGTGTCCACTCGCTACTTCATTGCAAGTACCTTGTGTGTATCTGGTTCTGCTCATTCTGTTTCCCTGCCTCTGTATCTAACTCCTGTGTTCCAGCTATCCTCTTGTGTTTTCTAGTCTGTTCCATGTGAACAGACCCCTGTCCTGTTTACTGCATGTGCGGGTTTTGCTTTGCTCTGCTTGCTCACCGCACCTGCGGTTTTCCTCTGCTTTGCTTGTTCACCGCATCTGCGGGTTTTGCTCTGCTTTGCTTGTTCACCGCATCTGCGGTTTTGCTCTGCTTTGCTTGTTCACCGCATCTGCGCTTTTGCTCTGCTTTGCTTGTTCACTGTATCTGCGGGTTTTGCTCTGCTTTGCTTGTTCACCACATCTGCAGTTTTGCTCTGCTTTGCTTGTTCACCGCATCTGCGGTTTTGCTCTGCTTTGCTTGTTCACCGCATCTGCAGTTTTGCTCTGCTTTGCTTGTTCACCGCATCTGCGGTTTTGCTCTGCTTTGCTTGTTCACCGCATCTGCCGGTTTTGCTCTGCTTTGCTTGTTCACCACATCTGCGGGTTTTGCTCTGCTTTGCTTGTTCACCACATCTGTGGGTTTTGCTCTGCTTTGCTTGTTCACCGCATCTGCGGTTTTGCTCTGCTTTGCTTGTTCACCGCATTTGCGGGTTTTGCTCTGCTTTGCTTGTTCACCGCAT
Organism: Phyllobates terribilis; assembly: GCF_046119375.1. Taxonomy (NCBI): domain Eukaryota; kingdom Metazoa; phylum Chordata; class Amphibia; order Anura; family Dendrobatidae; genus Phyllobates; species Phyllobates terribilis. The sequence goes on along the minus strand of NW_027362773.1, from coordinate 221,149,944 downwards.
CTGCGGGTTTTGCTCTGCTTTGCTTGTTCACCGCATCTGCGGGTTTTGCTCTGCTCTGCTTATCTACCGCACCTGCGGCTCTGTTCCTGTATCCCAGTCTGTACTGGTCCCTATCCTGCCTACGTTCCTACTTGCCAGTACCCGCCTGTCTGCATGTCAGCCGTGCCTGCCTGTGCCCTCTTGTCTGCATGCCAGCCGTGCCTGCCAGTGCCCACCTGTCTGCATACCAGCCGTGCCTGTCAATATCCACCTGTCTGCATACCAGCCGTGCCTGCCAGTACCCACCAGTCAATATACCAGTTTAACCTGCCTGTTCCTGCATTCCCCGGTGTGGGTCAACAGCTGTGACCAGGGTCTGACCTGGAGTAGCACCTGGTCCCTCTGCTCGGTTCCTCCCTGGTTCACGGAGTTGACTGAGCCATCGTGCGACCTTGGTCAGATCGGGTTGATACTTAGTTACGCCCCTCCAGGCACTCCTCGGTTCATGGTACAGTGGGATCACTAATCACGCTCACGCCAGTCAGTCTGGGCGCGAGCGTAGCAATAAGTGAGTATACAGATGAAACTACAGGTGCTTACAGCTGTTTTTTTTGTGAAAGAACACATTTCTCTGCTCGTCTGTTTTATCACAGGATTGTGTGCTTCTGCAACGTTACCAGTCCTGTGCAATGTTGAGCTCGCCTCGTATTTGTGGCGTGCTCGGCATCTAGGTTTGATCCGCTGCAGCTGCATGTGTCGCGGTTGTTAGACAGCTGTGACACATGTAGGGATTGCCTGTTTGTTAGCTGTCTAATGGCCATGACACATGCAGCAGTGGCGGATCAAACCTAGATGCCGAGCACGGCGCAAATACTCGGCGAGCACCCGAGTGTGCTTGTTTAAAGGGTTAAACGAGCATGCTCGCTTAACACTTGTCCTGTGAGCTGATTCTTTGATCAGAGGCCGCTAAAGTTCCTATATCTGATTTGATTTATGATAAGCTCAGAAGGCATAAACACTCCTGTATGCTTATTTATCTGTATACCTACTTATCATATGTGACTTATGTTTTCCCTCATGGTCAGTAGGTGTGGTATGTGCCGACCATGAATTAGATCAGCTCTTCACGGTCGGACACAGCAGTGACAGTACATAGCAGGGGCACATTTGTAAGATTATCTCAGAACAGGAACATTTTTTTAACACTAATAGTGGGAATTATTATTAATCAAAGATTTATTGATAAAAATATACTTTGTTTGTGGGACATCCCCGTTACGTGTCATATTGTACTGAAATTTGAGAAACCACTTTTTATATTAGTTGAGTTAAATTATTGAATTTGTTTATTTGTATTGGTTTATTGCAAATAGCGGAAGTCTTGCAAATAAACCAAATTGCCTATAGGTGTTGAATAACTTTAACTGCAACTGTATAAGTTTAGAGCAAAGGAAATAGGTTATTATAAGTCAATGAAACTATAGAGAGAAATGGAAAGAATGTGTAATGCCTGGTATTGCTGTACAAAGGGAAAAACATTTTGACGTTCATCAGTATAGGAATCACTGAGTGAAGACTCACAGGTTGGCAATCTAAAAATGTCATTTTCAAGTTCTGCCTATCATCAGCATAAACGACCACCTTCATTAATTGCACACTGCTCCTTTGATGGAATTTCAACAATGCTTTAATGTCTTCAAACTAAAAAGATATTGTAGTTCTTTTCATGCAGTTTGTAACTTTGTAGCCATGTCCCCCTAAAATGTAAGCTTTAAACACACTTGGTAGAGATTTAAATGACACTGTATTCCCATAGTGTGGAATGTCCTAAGAAATATATCTGGTTCAATTAATACATGAAAGGTTTCAGGTTAATTTAAAGGTTTTTTTATGAGATCATCCCCAGTCTTTCAGCTGCAATACCAGACACATTCAAAAACGCCTTTGAATTTGAAATACTGTACAGATAGTTTTCATAACCACAAATGGGTAAAAATGGCAAAAGAAAAAAAGAAAAATTCCCACTCATCCAACTGAAAACAATCTTTAGTAATTGATAATAAATAAAACTTTAACTGAAAATAAAACATATTAGCTCTATGTGTGTATAAGAAAACATTAGTTGATAAAATATTATTTTTTGAGTATTGACACTTTATTGTAGATTGTTAATATTTTCAGCATTGTTACTAGTGTGCCTAAACACCATAGCGACTGTTTATATGTATACTCATGGAAGGAAAAGCAAAAAAGACTAAGGTGGCTTATATAAGGGTTGTACTTTCAACTACTAAAGGAGTTGTCACCTTTCAAAAAATAAAAAACAAACTGTACTATTTTCACTGTCCTGGAGTCGAGAGCTGAGTCTCCACCACTGATCTGGTATCTGATATAGTCTACAGAGCTGACAATCACATCGACGGCGCAGCAGCCAATCAGTGAGCTCATCGGCTTTTAGCAAGGTGTTCCGTCCACAGGGGCAGGGTTGCTGAACTCAGTAATTGGCTGCCACGCTGTTGATGTGTCGTCAGCGCTGCTGCCTTTGCCTAACACCGGGAGCAGCGGCGATGACTCAGTGATGCACCTCTGGATGGTGAGTAAAGCATGGTTTGTTTATTTAGAACAAAACTATGTGTTACATATCGATTATTATATATGATCATTCTGTTCCCAAACAGCTTCATGTTGTTGGCAGCACATCACCAGTTTACACGGGACGATGATTTTTATGCTGACATACTGTAAAGATCTAATCACCCACTGAACAAATGTTTTTCTGGATGTTGGGTGATTGATGGCACATTTACACTGGCTGGTAATTGAAAACAAGTGCTTTTTTATTCCCCAATTATTGGGTAGTATAAAGTTACCTTAAATGTTCTCCCTAGAAAATGTCTGAAGACAGGTTCTTATTTACCTACACATAACGATATAGAAATATGAAAGTAATTTCTTCTATGCTATTTTCTAAATGGAATAATGTCAGCAGTGGTGGCCACAAGGATCAGCACTAGGGGCAGTGGGGATCACAAGTATCTCTGTTAGGACCAATTAATTTTAATCTCTTTACTAATGACCTTATGGATTGAATTGAGAGTTTGGCTGTGTGCATTTGTTGCAGATTTTGTGAATTTTTGGTGTGTTTTTGCCATGCAGATTTGCTAGCAAAACCTGAAGCAATCCTGATGCCAGCAAAGTGAATGAGAAACCTGAAGTGTCATGCACACGTTGAGTATTTTTTTTTTTATCAACTGAATTTTTTATTGAAGTTTTTATAATACAATACACAACAATACAAAACAATATCATTAGTACTACAAGAAGGGAGGGTGGAAAGTGGTGTGAGGAAGAAGGAAAGGATTATGAAGGGAAAGAACTGGGATTCTGAAAAAGTCCTTTAATAGTTGAGTTTGTCGAGGATGATGAAACTTGTCTTGTCCTGTTCTAGGTTAATCAACATATATCTATACGTCCAGCTAAGGGGAAAGTTGCTGTATCTAGGTGTACATTATAAATTTGTTCTCTCTTAAAGCAAGAGAGAGTTCAAATACTCTATGAGTAGAAATTCTCTCTATAATATCTGAAATTTTGGGAATATTTTTCTGTTTCCACCTTGAATCAATCAGTAATTTAGTGACCAATAAAATATGAATAATTATGTGTCTAAATTGAAAAGGAATATATTGAATACCAAGCGCTAACAATGCAAGATGTGGTGTAAGATTAACAATAAGTTTGGTGATTCTTGAAATGAGTTCAGATATTTCAGTCCATAGAGATCTTATTACCGGACATTCCCAAAAATATGATATAAATGTCCATGATGACCACATTCCCTCCAGCAAAATCTTGATTGTTTTGCAAAGACTTTATGCAGTTTTACTTCTGTGAAGTACCACCTAGATAATAATTTAAAATGCCCTTCATGTAGAAGAGAACAGGAAGTAGAGGTGTAAGTTATCTTAACACATGTTGAGTATTTTTGACCTGCATATATGGTGCAGAAAATAATCAGCAGCATGTCAATTCTCTCTGCGTTTTTGCCTGTATTTTTCAATCATTGAATTCAATGAAAAAACACAGGTAAAAACTCATGCAAAACGCAGCAAAAATGCTTTTTTGAGGCTGCCATTTTTCCCTGCCAAGAGATGCAGAAATGGTGCAGAAACTTCTAAAGAAAAAATACTCAACGTGTGAACATACCCTAAAGTGTCAGTCTTTGCTGATGACATAATACTACAGGTGCATCTCACAAAATTAGAATATCATCAAAAAGTTAATTTATTTCAGTTCTTCAATACAAAAAGTGAAACTTATACATTATATAGAGTAATTACAAACAGAGTGATTTATTTCAAGTGTTTATTTCTGTTAATGTTGATGATTATGGCTTACAGCCAATGAAAACACAAAAGTCATTATCTCAGTAAATTAGAATACTTTATAACACCAGCTTGAAAAATTATTTTAAAATCCAAAATGTTGACCTACTGAAATATATGTTCAGTAAATGCACTCAATACTTGGTCAGGGCTCCTTTTGCATCAATTACTGCATCAATGTGGCGTGGCATGGAGGCGATCAGCCTGTGGCACTGCTGAGGTGTTATGGAAGCCCAGGCTGCTTTGATAGCAGCCTTCAGCTCGTCTGCATTGTTGGGTCTGGTGTTTCTCATCTTTCTCTTGACAATACTCCATAGATTTTCTATGGGGTTAAGGTCAGGCGAGTTTGCTGACCAATTAAGCACAGTAATACTGTTGTTTTTAAACCAGGTATTGGTACTTTTGGCTGTGTGGACAGGTGCCAAGTCATGTTGGTAAATGAAATTTCCATCTCCAAAAAGCTTGTCGGCAGAGGGAAGCATGAAGTCCTGTAAAATTTCCTGGAAGACGGCTGCGATGAATTTGGTCTTGATAAAACACAGTGGACCTATACCAGCTGATAACATGGCTCCCTAAACCATCACTGATTGTGGAAACTTCACACTAGACATCAAGCAGCTTGGATTGTGGCCTCTCCACTCTTCCTCCAGACTCTGGGACCTTGATTTCCAAATGAGAATTGGAACTCTGGGACCTTGTGGAGTTTGTCAATGACTGCTTTCTGGAGATCTGTCAAGTCAGGAGCCTTACCTATGATTATGAAGCCTACTGAAACAGAATAAGGGACCTTTTTAAACACTTAGGAAGCCTTTGCAGGCATTTTTTGTTAATTATTTTAATTTACTGAGATAATGACTTTTGTGTTTTCATTAACTGTAAGCCATAATCATCAACATTAACAGAAATAAACACTTGAAATAGATCACTCTGTTTGTAATGACTGATGTAATATATGAGTTTCACGCTTTTGTATTGAAGAACTAAAATAAATTAACTTTTTGATGGTATTCTAATTTAGTGAGATGCACCTATATGTCGGATAATAAAAACTAAGCTTGAACTTGACATTAAACTATTATAAAAGGATCTGGATAAGATGTCTGTGTGGCGCCCCTGAGGGTTCGACCGCCACAGGGATGCTGCACCTCTTCAATGGGGTGTGGTGTTCCCCCTTCGAGGTAAGAACGGTGCAATGGTCAGGACCCCACCTCCACATCCAACACCACACTTCTCCCACCAGAGGGGGCTAGTAGGCACTAGGTGCTGCACCTAATGGAAATTGGGAGACTGGGGAACCAAAAGATAGGGGGAACCATGTAGTGGGTGAGGGCGGAGGAGGTACATCTAGTTTACACTTAATATTTCATATTTAATAAACAGCCATCTTGGCTCGTGGTTCTTTGATTGTGATCTCCATCCCTGTCCGTGGCTTCTGGGTGAACCTGCAGTGGATGGAGACACGGCCCTCGTACCCTGGCCTTGAGTCGAGAGGCAGGTTGGAGTAAACCAATGTCTCAAACCCGGTCAAGGACCACAACCCAGAAGGCCTGGAGCTTAGCAGTGTAGCTCCACCGCAAAAGGATCCCAGGGGGATGCAGACGGAGCGGTATACGCCACCTGTCCTCGCTATTCTGGCCTAGTCAGAGGGATTCCGGCTGCAAGAGGGGTACCGGCCCCCGACACCTGACTTTGCTACTCTACGTCCTAGTCAGGGAAGCCCGGCAGGCCCTGAGGATACCACCGGGTAACGGACAGAGCAGAGCTGCTACCCGTACCCTTTTTCTGAGCGTAGTCCAGAGGGAGACCCGGCCTATCTACACACACACAGACAGGAAAGGACTCGGTCTGAAGTCTAGGAACATTCTGGTGTGGGGTCCTGATTAAGCACTTGAATTACTCGGAGGTTGTCGGACCCCCGTCCCTGGTGACCGCAGAACTCCGTGAGGAGCAGGGAGAAGCCTTGCAGCTGTACTCTCCAACGTGAGTAAAAACCCTGGAAGTCGACCCCTATGGCCTCCGGACTCTTTATTTCTGCACTGCACCGCACTACGCAGCACCAGACCTCCTACACTACAACTCCCTCCATACTTGTCTCTGCCCCGAGGCCCTGCTCCGCCTGTGGGGAGTAGTATCAACGACGGCTGCCACAACATCCCGCCTCGGAGGACTGCAGCAGCGCTGGTGGCCTTCACCAGGTACCACAGGTGGAGTAGTTGATAGCAACCACTCAACCCTGATAGCCTGTACCACCTTTTTTAATGTGACGGCCCTGGGCACGGAACGGGTCCAGGCCACGGCTGCAACCCACCAAAACATAGGACCCGGCTCCGAGTAATCCCCCATCTTCCCAGGGTTCGGGCTGCGAGTGTCACATCTGCATGGGCAAACACTTCACAGATGAGGTGGAATGTTGATAAATGTAGAATAATGTCATGTGCAAAAGTTGAGTATTTGGTAAGTTTTTACATCAGTATTGGTAAGCCAAAACCAGGAGTGGGTGAAAAATGCATACGTTGTGATGTGTTTCGATTACACTTTCCTCTGACTGTTCCACTCCTGGTTTTGGCTGACAAATACTGAAGTTAAAAACTCGTAAACATGTGCAGGTGGCATAATGCACCTAGGACAGAGTGATCTTATTGCTGCATATACATTAAACTGGAGTATACTCAGGATTACACAACAGAAGGACTTGGGTATTCTGGTTACAAGTAAGCTAAGCAGCAGTACTCAATGTCAGGCAGCAGCAGCAAAAGCAAACAAGTTTTTATGGTGTTCAAAAAGAGAAAGAAAATCCCATGATACCAAGATATTGTTACTCCTCTAAAAATCACCAGTTTTGAGCTCCAAATTTTAAAAAGGATATTGGGAAGTTAGAGTCAGTTCAAAGGTGGGCAACTGGATTATTACAAGGGATGGAAGGCCTCTCATATGAGGAGAGGTTGGAAAATGTATTATTATTGTTTTTATTTTATTTTTATTACTTATTTGGCTTAGAAAAAAGACGTCTCAGAGGAGATCTCATTTATATGTATAAATACATGTGTGTACATGTGAGCAGGTGACCGGATGCAACACGCAGACAGGGACAAGGCAGAAGTAACCAATTACACAGTTTATTTCCTAGAGCAGCGAGAAATTGTGGTAACTATAGCAAAGGTGAATAGTGCAAAGCAGAATAATTACTGAGTGAAATGTACAATATAAATATACAATGAAACCTCAGGTTCCCCCTAACTTTTACAACACTCTCTTGTTATATATTCTTACAACTTTCTAACAGGGGTAATGATCTTGAAACTATGAAAGTAACTATACTGCTTCTTCCTCTAACACAGACCCTAGCGGGAGTCTCCGATTCTTCCCTCTAGGCTGAGAGACAACCTGACAAAGACTAACCAAGCTGTCTGATGTACTAGCCCAGGCCAACCCTTGTACTGTACGTCAGCGCTGGAAGAAACGGCCCCGCTCACTTGCACCTCTCGTTAACCACTACAGATGTCCTTGAGCTGAGTTTCCTCATGGATCTTCGGTGCTTGACTGACGGCGGATGTCTCTCGTACCCAGTGGGATGAGGGCTGGGCCTCGGCTCTTGACTAGCATCATCTGGTCTACAGGTCTTAACCGACGCAAGTCTGGTGTTCGGGCCTTGACCGGCGTAGTCTGGGTTCTGTAACTTGTCTGGCGCAGGTCTGGTCTTTGGGCCATGACCGGCATTGCCTGGATTCCAGAGCTTGTCTTGCACCACTTAGGTTCTACTTCCAGGCGCATCACAACCCACTGGTTCATGATTCATGCCACGGCCAGGCACCCCGACCTCAGCATTTTTCTCGACACATGTCTTGACTGTCCCTTCTCTTGGCATCAAATCCTCCCCTGTTTTAGCATGATGGCCTTTTATACCAGGGACTCATCAAAGTCACCTGACTCGGTGTTCCATCCAAACTCGTCCCTCTTAAAACTGTCCCCCTTACGATTGGTTCTGCAGGGTCTCGTTTGGACAGTAGATAGCAGGCCTCATGCACAAATTCAGCACAGCATTGGGGATTCTCATCCTTTATGTCACACCCTCTTATAGTCAATATAAAGGACTGTCACATGACTTATTCCTTCCAAAGCCCATACTAAGGACCAGATGGCACTCATTACATGAGGAGGAAAATCAATTCTGGTGCCAAATAGGAAAGGGTTCTTTACAGTTAGATCAGTCAGAATGTGGGATATCCTACCACAAGAGGTAGTAATGGCAGACAATATAGCAGCTTTTAAAAAAGGGCTGGATGATTTCCTCACAATAAATGGCATTGTAGGTAATAAATAATTGGAGTAGAGAATATATTATTACTGGAAAAAGGTAAACTTGATGCACCTAAGTCTTTTTACAACCTATACAACTATGTACGGTTACTATTTCCCCATACAGTTTATTAATGTCACCTGATGCATTCCAGAGAAATCACATAGTTTACTGTTGTATCTGTGGCCAAAAGGCAAACAATTCCTTAAAAATGTTTTTTTTCTTAAACTTTCAGCTGTGAATGATCACCAGACATCAACTATTTCATTATTGATTTCAATAACCAATTTTTTGGAACCAATACACTTAATGCATGATGGACACAAATCCAGTTTAAGTGATACTAACTGATAGCTTTTCTTGTCTTATGAGATCAACCATGAAAATACTCAGGGTGACTAAAACTCATTGTGATTCTGATTCTGATGTTTGAAGAAAGTCAAACATCAGACTCACACATCAAAATCAAACATCAATTGAATTTGGCTTGCTTGCAGTCTGTGCATAAGTCCCAATGAGTTTTAGACAAGTTTGCACTGAAAATCATACAACCAAATAGAACTCCTAGGTTTTTATAACTGAGTTTATAGCTCAGTGGTTAGTGCACTGGCTTTGGGATGCAGAATTTTGGGTTCAAGTCCCATCAGCAAACAGTTACTTTTTCATATTTTTTTTTTTTATTATTACAGTTGAAAAAGTCATTCGTCAGAATCACTCGTCAGAATCACTCGTCAGAATCACTTATCAAAATCAGTTCTCAGACGGGGTATTTAGCCTCAAACTGACATCATTCTGATGTTTGATTTTGATATCTGATAATGTCCTAAAATGGACACTGTAAGTTTGCATTGGGCTACACACATTAATATTGGAAATGCTGTCACAAAAGTAATAGTGAATGTAGTGGTGCAGATATCCAGCAGGGTGCAATGTCTGCTCAGCGTCATGTCACAGCAACTTGCAGGTCATTCAATGACTATATTCACTATCATTAGGAGTAATGTAGCAGTGTGATCTTAGGTAGCCAGGATGCCTCCGCCTTGGTACAGCGCACATTTACTTTTGACAAATAGCTCTCTATTTTGTTTGTACAATAAGAGATAAATATTTTACAACCAATTTAATAAATAGCATAATGAACCGCACATCAAATCCCTAGTAAATATTTACTCTGCGGCATAACATAAGGATTAGGAATACTTGTGTGTGGCTGAAGACACCATTCCACTTCATGACAGATCATTTTTCAGGCATAAAAAAAGTAAAGCATCACAGTTCTTGTTTCACTAAGTAAACACATGCTTACAGTGTCTGGTTTTACTTAGAGGGTATTTTCTGTACATTGCCTCCTTTACTAATACTCTGCTTACGTCAATTGCTTTCTTCAAACGTCTTGTATAACTTTGTATAACTATTATGATGCAATTATTGCTTTATTTCCATTAAAGCAATACTCCAGCATTTGTTTTTGTTTTTCAGTGCTGGAGTAGCTTTTTAAATGTAAGCTCCTGCCCCCCGTTCTTATACTCACCTTCCAGCAGGTTCACCTTTTACTGACGTCCCATGGCGCCATCTTGTGCCGGTAACTTCTGACTGCCCGAAAGTGAGAAGTTACATCACAAGAGCGCAATGCAACTTCATGAGAGCCAGAATGAAGCCAGAACAAAACTACCATAGCGATGTAATGAAAAGTGATTTCTGGCGCGCTCCACTGGAGCAGGTCATTTTTCGCTGGAGACCAACGGGAGCGACGCTGGTAAAGGATAAAGGCGGCTTTATGCTTTTGAGTATGAGACAGGGGGCAGGGAAATTACATTTAAAGCACCACTCCAGTAGTGCAATATAAAAATGCTGGAGTGGTGCTTTAAAGAGATATTTAGCATCTCAGGAGGTCTGAGGGGTTTTAATTGTTAACACCTAATATTTCTGGTGGTTTGTGTTAATGGTGGTGGTCTAGAAAAGAAAGGTGAATTTATAATTCCAATGAATTTTATCAAAAAGAAAAGTGTTATTTACTACAGGATGGGGCTCTACATGATGGGGATGAGAGGTGTGATGTACAGCAGAATGGGACATGCATGCAGAAAACTCAGAAATGATGTACTGCAGGTTGGGCTATATGTAGATGGGGCTGAGAGGTGTGATGTACTGCAGAATAGGGCTATATATAGAGGGGTTGAGAGGACCGCTATACTGTAGAATGGAGCTGTATATAGAGGACCTTGGAGTGATGTATTTCAGAATGGGGCTCAAAGGAATAATGAACCAGAGGACAATGTTGTATATAGTGAGAGTTGAGAGTGAAGTACTGCAGGATGGGATTGTATACAGAGGACCTGAGAGAAGTAATGTATTGCATGATGAGGCTATATATAGAGGGGCTGAGAAGGGATGAACTCAAAATGGGTTACAATATAGAGGGTACTAAGATAAGTACAGTGGCATGTAAAAGTTTGGGCACGCCTGGTCAAAATGACTGCTATTGTGAACAGTTAAGCAAGTTGAAGATGAAATGATCTCAATAAGAGCTAAAGTTAAAGTTTTAGGCAAATACAGTAATACACATATTGCCATTTCTTACATTTTAAAAATTACAAAAAAGAAAATGGACCAATGCAAAAACCCTTTCAGATTTGTGTGCTCAGATAACTTTGACCAAGATTTCAGACCTTAATTCGCTTAAAGTTATGGCCTGTTTACATTCATTGTTAGGAAAGGCCAGGTGATGCAAATTCCAACTTTATAAAAAATCCTAAACTTGTACCAGTACACAGCGGCCATGGGTTCTTCAAAGCAGCTGCCTAGCACTCTGAAAATGAAAATGGCGGAGGCCTTGTACCAATACACAGCGGCCATGGGTTCTTCTAAGCAGCTGCCTAGCACTCTGAAAATGAAAATGGCGAAGGTCCACAAAGCAAAGGAATGCTATACAAACATAGCAAAATGTTTTCAAGTTGCCCTTTCTTTAGTTTGAAATGTAATTAAGAAATTATCAGTTAAGTGACGCGCCCCCTGGGCCGTGGGGTACCCGGAGCCAGGCCTGTAGATGCTGGGGGTTGTAGTCACCGTGGTGGTGACCCGGTCCGTGACCCAGGTGGTCAACCTAAGGGTAGTTTATGTATATCTGTTATGTATAGTCCGACTACGCCACCTGTGGAATGCGGTTGTTGGGAACCGCCGCTGCGGAGCTGTCCGCTGAAGCAGGTGTTATGTGCAGCAAGGTGATGTAACTCCCCACAGGAAGAGTGGAGCTTCAGGGCAGCGTGTATGGATGATGGTGGTGGTAGTACAAGGTATCAGTAATGACAACACGGAGTCTTTACAGTGCAGTCCCAGGGTCTTTACTGTTGGCAATTATATGAGCCCCAACGGGAGTACCGGCTAGTGATGAGGGTCTGATCAGTCTGGGAACAATCCTAGAGTCCTCCTGGCCAGGTGAAGTTGTAGGCCTGCCTTTCTGACTATACTCTTTGGCTATCCCGCTTATAGTCGTGTTGTAGCCCACATCCCTGAGTGTAACGTGCTGCGCTCACCCGTATGGCTGGAGACTCGGACCTTGTGTATTCCTCGCTCCACTGTGGCGGTACGGGTCCTTTCGTGTGGCTGAGCCTCCGTGCTTCTGTTGGGCCAGGAGACCTGCAATCCCCTGCCCTGCGGTATCTGCTGCTGGGTATGTAATCCCCACAGCCTCGGACTCCGGCGTCCGGTCCTCTGTGTATACTGGCCAGGACGAGCTAACTCCAGCTCCAGTCCCTGGCTCTTTACTCCTTCGTGTCCTACTTGACTCCACACACTGAGCTCTAGACTCAGACTCAGACTGACTAACCCCGCCTCCAGATCCAGTTATAAAGGGCAGGATCCTCCCCTTTCTGGTCTTGGGCAGGAGGTGTTGCATGTAATGTGTCCCTGACCAGGAAACTCCTGTTTTGCTCCCAGACATGGTATTACTACCACTGTGGCAACCAGACCCTCTGGGGTGCCACAAAAGAAGTCAACAGGATCAGTGAGGTGAAGATAAGGTCTGGAAGACCAAGCAAAATTTCAGCGAGAGCTGCTTGTAGGATTGCTAGAGAGGCAATTCAGAGCCCCTGCTTGACTGCAAAAGACCTTCAGAAAGATTTAGCAGACTCTGGAGTTGTGTCACATTGTTCTACTGTTCAGAGACACCTGCACAAATATGACCTTCACGGAAGAGTCATCAGAAGAAAACCTCTCCTGCGTCCTCATTATGAAATTCAGTGTCAGAAGTATGCAAAACAACATCTAAACAAGCCTGTTGCATTTTGGAAACAAGTCCTGTGGACCGATGAGGTTAAAACACTAGAACTACTGATGGAGTCATTTTGACTCCTTTCGTTTTTTATTTCTCTTCTGTGACTACATTTTTCAGAATTCCGGCTTGAAACTCGGTGACTTTTCCTCAAATATGATGTGAAAAAAGATTTTGTGAGAATAAATAATTTTGGTGAAAAATTTGTGCGTTTTTTTCAAAATTTACCAAGAACTACTGAAGGGAGTCATTTTGACTCCCTACTATATTTTGAGGTCCTTTTGTCACTAAATGTTGCTATAAAGTTTTGTGCATAATTTTTTCACTCTGTCTTATTTACCCTGATCTTCATATAGATGTAGTTCAATTTACATGTCAACTTTTCACATTTTCCTTGTGTTTTACCTGCTTGTATTACTGTGTAATGCTGAACAAAATAGCTTGTTTACTCTAGGCTCTTATCTTATGCTAATGAAGGGTGGTGTTTTTCTAAGGTCCTAGCAGGAGACAGTATTCTGGATAGTAACTTTACTTTCAGTTCAGCTGAAGAGACAAAGAGAACAGACGCAGACATACGAGCTCTGAAGACTCATACAGGTATAAATTGTTATGAAATAGTTTAGCTGTCTGTCAACTGATTCAGCCCACCTACTTTTGAAGGTGGCAGAACAGTTATTATTTCTTTTAGTTTTCATTTCATTTCTATTTTTCAGCAGGCAACTATATAGAATTATGGAATTTGTGAGGAATATGGAGAGAAGACGTTTGATAAAGCCTCAGGATATTCTGGCTACTTTGCAATCCATACCGGAGGATGAATCGGAATCCGAATTGCAGGAACATGTATTTGATTCTGACAGTGATGAAGATTTCATTCCTCAGAACATATCAAGTGAATCTGAAGACTCAGAAGGAACAAATCCAGAAGGTAAGTAGTTATGTGTATTTATTTGTTCTTCCACACACTGAGTTAGGGCCTGTGCACACTAGCAGAATTCTGGCTGAATAGCCATCTGGATTTTCTTGCCGCAATACAGGCCGTACCTGCCCGCTCATGCCTGAAGCTCCGCTCCGAACCCCGGGCTGGAGCCGCTGTCAGGGACAGAGCAGCGCTTGCTTACGCGCGAGCACGGCTCCGTCCCAGACAGCGGCTCCAGCCCGGGGTTCGGAGCGGAGCTTCAGGTATGAAACTCCGCTCTGTACCTGAGCGGGCAGGTACGGGCCGGATTGTGGTGAGAATATCCGGTCGGATATTCCGCCGCTAATCCAGCCAGTGTGCACGGACCCTTACAAAACAAAAATTCTAAATATTCATCAACTTTTTTACAGATATTCCAAGCACATCAACTGGGGATCGGGCTCATGCAGTTTTGTTGCCTCATGACCATCCTCCTGGTCGTGGACAGAAAAAATCAGCAAAACGTCCCAGAAATGAAAAAACAACAGATAACGATGGCGGCGAAGGTAATGCAACAACAAACACCAGAGAAGGCGAATCTGAAGGAATACTAGTTTCAGCGGATGGTATTCAATGGAAACCTGTTGAAATTGGAGAACACTTGCCTGGTAGGCGTGACAGCCAAAATATTCTTCGAGAAGCACCTGGCCCTACAGGATACGCCAGAAGAAATATCATTATCGATAGTCCTTTGAGCGCATGGCGTTTATTTTTTGATTCATATATATTGACACATATAAAGAACTGTACGCTTGCAGAAGCATGCAGGAACAATAATTTACAGTTTACTGTATCTGATGAGGAGCTAGATGCATTCATTGCGATATTCTATGCTCGTGGAATATCTGGCACGAACCGTCACTCGATTAGCAGTATTTGGTGTAATGACTGGGGAATACCGTTTTGCAAAGCGACAATGTCTAGGGACCGCTTTGTTGAAATTATGAGGTTTCTCAGATTTGATGAGAAATCTACTCGATCGGAGAGACTGCAAACGGACAAGTTTGCTCTATTTTCTACTGTGTGGGACAGGTTTATTGAAAATTGTATTGCGTGTTACAAACCTGGCCCATACATAACGGTGGATGAGCAACTTTTCCCAAGCAAAACTAGGTGTCCATTCACGCAGTACATGCCTTCCAAACCAGATAAATATGGCCACAAATATTGGCTAGCTGTTGATAAGAGGAGCAAATATCTGGCAAATGGCTTACCTTATCTAGGCAAAGATGACACACGCCGTGCTGAGGACCTTTTAGCTGACCATGTGGTAATGAAGTTATTGGACCCGTTTTTGCAAAAAGGTCGCAATGTTACAACCGATAATTATTTTACTTCAGTAAAATTAGCTAAACAGCTAAAAAGCAAAGGAACAACCATCGTGGGAACACGGAACAAGATAAGGCGAGAAGTGCCTAAAGAAATAAAATCCATGAAAGAGGAATTGTACAACACTAAAGTGTTTAGAAATGAAGACAATTTTACACTTACAGTATATCAAGGAAAGCCCAACAAAAATGTTGTCATTTTGAGTTCCGTCCATCCAGATGTTGTTGTTGCGTCTGATTCCGCTAAAAAAACTCCAGAAACGGTAAAGTTTTACAATGAAACAAAATATGGAGTAGATGTAGTGGATCAGATGGCACGAAAATATACCACACGAACATGCACAAGGAGATGGCCTGTTCATGCATTTGAAAATGCCTTAGACTTTGCGGGTATAAATGCATGGATAATATTCAAGGAGATTACCCACCAAAAAATGTCACGCAAGGCATTTTTGCAAACGCTTGTGAGAGAGTTGAGTGGTCCTTATGTCACAGATAGGGAAAAGGGTTCCACGTCCCAAGTTTCTACATGCTCAGAAGTGATGGTTCAAACAAAATTTTGCCAGATCAAAGAAAAGTGCAAGAAAAATAGATCTGTCGGAAATTGTAAGACTTGTGGTAAGTCTTTGTGTGGGCAATGTACTGCCATAAATCAAAGGCAATGCCTAAAATGCGAAACACCAAATGTTTAGAAGGTGAATTCTGCGCCATATTTTCATTTTTATGCTCCTCCACCTACATTTTCTCTGCTTTTTGTTCTTCAGTTGTTGTTTATATGTGTGCACTTGAATAAAAAAAAATGTTTGAAAAACGTCTATTATAATAATTGTTATTTTCTGTAGAAAAATAAGAAAAGCAGAAAAAAAACAATCAAAAGCATTACTGTTGGATCTCACAATAATAATACATTACAAAAAATATAATTATTAATAAATAACCACAAATGAAACTCTAAAAATAAACGAAAACAAGCAAGGAGTCAAAATGACTCCTTTCAGTAGTTCTAGGCGGGGTCACGAGTCCAGTAGTCCTAGTGTTAAATAGAAAAATAGTAAAATAGAACTCTTTGGCCACAATGATCAAATATGTGTTAAGAAAAAGGGGCACATATTTTCAGGAAATGAACATCTCGCCAACCAATATGCATGGGGGTGGATCAATCAAGCTTTGGGGTTGTGTTGCAGCCAATGGCACAGAGAACATTTCATGGGTGGAGGGCAGAATGGATTCAATGAAATTTCAACAAATTCTTGATGCAAACATAACACCATCTGTAAAAAAGCTGAAGTTGAAGAGAGGATGGTTTCTACAAATGGATAATGATCCTAAACACGTGTCAAAATCCAAAATAGACTACCACAAAAGGCGCAAGTTGAAGGTTTAACAATGGCCTTCACAGTCCCATGATTGGAACATCATTGAAAATCTGTGGCTAGACCTCAAAATATCAGTGCATGCAAGATGACCAAGAAATCTCACACAAATGAAAGAATTTTCCAAGGAAGAATGGATAAAAATCTGTCAAACAAGATTTGGCTACAAAAAGCGTTTACAAGCTGTCATACTTGCAAAAGGTGGTGCTACCAGGTACTAACCATGCAGAGTGCCCAAACTTTTGCATCGGCCCATTTTCTTTTTGTAATTTTTAAAATGTAAAAGATGAAAATATATATATTTTTTGCCTAAAATACTAAGGAAATCTTTAACTTTTTTTTAACTTTTACTTGCCACTATAAATAATCTGAGACCAAATCACAATCTGTAAGATGCACCCACAGAGCAGCACACCTCTTCATGCTGTCTGCCTTTAAGGAGCATAGTACTTGTTGAGAGGTACCATTGATTAGATCAACCATTCATACAGTAGATTATAGGGAAAAAAATAGCTGAATAATTTTTTTAAAAAAATCTTTACTTAGAAATCCATTAAAAACATTATAGGACATTAAAAACCCTATTGGTGGATTACTACTGCAAACTGGTAGGTGATTGTGATTGGGTGTGGATGAGAAGGGGAAAAGTTAAATCGCAGTGTCTTTCCACTCCATAATTAGAGACTAACTGCAAATTGCTTCTTTATTGGTAATGTCTGTATGCTTTTTTCAGAAAATGTGTTAAAGCACCACTCCAGTGTTTTTTTTTATTGCAGTGCTGGAGTGGTGCTTCAAATATAAGGTTCCTGACCCCAGTCTTCTGCTTACCCGCTGCTGTATTCACCTTCTATCGTTGCTCCGGTCAGTCTTCAGCAGATTGTGACCTGTCTAATCGCCCTAATGTTTGCTGGGTGAGCTAAAGGTCACTTTTCAATGTACAGTAAGTCTATGAGAGCCTCATTCTGGCTCTCATTGAGTGCTTGTGACCATGACTTCTGACTTCCAGTCAGTCAGTCAGAAGTTGCAGTCACAAGATGGCGTAGCGGGACCAATGGGGCCAATAAGAGGTTAAGACAGCGTCAGGTAAGTATAAGACTAGGGTCAGGGATCTTAGAAAAGTACCACCACTCCAGTGATGAGAGCTCAGAAGAGGACAGATCAGTGACGTGCTTGTAATTTTTTTTTCTTTTTTCCTGTAACTTTAAGTGAGGAAAGCGAGGCTAGCCAATCAGAGCACAGGAAGCATCCACACTGTCCAGACACAAGGGCTTCTGCCATTGGCTGCTGAAATCACATGTCCTCTCTATATAAAGAGTGGCCATGTTCCCTCAGCGCCATTTTATGCATGTCACACTGCCGGTGATTAACGTTGCTTCTGAGTGTGCACCTGTTTAATGAGAGATATTAGCTAGATAGATGGGCGCTTGTTTGGAAGTCAGATAATGTAGATAAGACCTGTGCTGTGTATCTGTTCAATCAACCATGCAGCACATTTTTTTTTCTTGGACAATTACTGAGATTCAGA
Organism: Phyllobates terribilis; assembly: GCF_046119375.1. Taxonomy (NCBI): domain Eukaryota; kingdom Metazoa; phylum Chordata; class Amphibia; order Anura; family Dendrobatidae; genus Phyllobates; species Phyllobates terribilis. Next base: position 221,131,832 of record NW_027362773.1, on the reverse strand, counting down.
GAGAAACAGCACGGCCCATGGCATAGAACTGTGTAGTGCACTGCTTATATTGTTCTGTATGCACGAGTATCCCTTCAATCTATTTTTTCACTTGCTAGTGTGATAAAAAAGCAAGCCCTTGTAGCCCACCTTTTAATTTTGTGGGGTTGAAATTCAGCTCTATGCAGACTTTACAGGGCTTCTCAGTGCAGAGAACACAAACCTTTTTTTTCATTTGCTAATGTGATAGTATGTGATAACTATACTAGCTCATTTTGTCATTTTTTGGTGGGTGAAATTCAGCTGTATGCAGAGTAAAAAAAATATTTTTTTTCTGTTGCTAGGCAGAGTCCAAAAAATATATATTTTTTGTGACAAACATGATACACTCTGCTTTCAGCCTGCTACTACTTTAGTGGCGTTGAACTTCAGATGTTTTGAGAGTAAAAAAAATATATTTTTTCTGTTGCTAGCCAGAGTCCACAAAATATTTTTTTCTGTCACAAATGTGTTACACTCTGCTATAAGCCACATAGTCCTTTAGTGGCAGTGAAATTCAGCTGTATGCAGAGCTTATACAGAGTAAAAAAATCTATTTTTTGCTGTGGCTAATGTGATACAGCAGGCTAGATCTGAGTTTGAAATATCTTGGAGCATATATTCTATTTTATACAGACCTCATCCACAGTAAAAAAAATATCCTTTCTTTGATTCCTAACCTTATACAGCAGGGGACATCTCGGTTTGAAATAGTTTGGAAAATACCTTGTATGTTAAACAGGCCTCATCCACACTAAAATAATACTTGGTTCTGTTACTAATGTGATACAGTAGGGGACATCTCAGTTTAAAATTGTTCGTAGCATAGCTCCTATGTTATACAGACCTCACCCACACTAAAAAAATACTTTCTTCTATTACCAACGTCATACACTAGGGGACATCTCAGGGTGCCAAGAGAGGGTGGTTCTCTGTGATCGAGGGGGGTTGGTGATACCAGAAAAATTGATAGTGAAGGTGAAACAGGGAAGGAACAAATGGAAGAGGAAGAGGTGATGGGCGAGCAACAGTCAGAAGATCAAGAGGATAATATTCCCCTCTCTGTTTGTGTTTGGCAGGAGGGGATGGAGGAAACAAGCATCAGAGTTACCCAGCCACCAACACAGCATGGGCTTAAACCTCATGGAAGAGCCCAATGTATGAGTGCCTTCTTGCTGCACTATCTGCAACATGATCCCAGTATAGTTTTGATTCGAAATATTGCGTAAATTTTGCCAGATGCTTCCCGCCCTGGAAAGGGACCCACGAATGCTGGAGTATCGAAACACGCTTTTACACAACCTTAAGATAGGTTTTCTCCACGTCAGTGAGGCACACAGAGCATCGCAGCTCTACACTTCCAAGGTCCGGCTTGTCAATTCGTCAATGCCAAAATATTAGCAGCAGCAGTAGTGAAAGTGGCAGAAGCAATTTCTGTGAGTCCTTTCATCCATTTTTTAGACCAGCTTGTGCACCAGCACAACAGAGTACAAGTCTGGAGAGGATGGTGCACTCCTGTTTGAGTCTCCATCTGCTGGGTTAGCTGTAGTGGAAGATGCGTCGTTCCTAATTCTACTATTTCTACTGTAGTGAAATTGATGTCACTTCACTAATTTTTGTAAATGTGGAGAATCCCGATTGGGTCCCCATCTACTGGGTTGGCTGTAGTGGAAGAGGTGTCTGTTCCCATTATGCTACTTCTAATCTACTGAAATTGATGCCACTTTGGTGGTGTCAGGCCTCAATTTTTTTAATGTCAACACTCCTGGTTGGGTCTCCATCTGCTGAGTTGGCTGTAGTGGAAGATGTTTTAGTCTGCATTATAATAGTTATCCTGTAGTGAAATTAATTTTTTGGTACAGATATTGTTCTCTACACAAGGGTACACAAACATGATAAACTCAAAATTGGTTTTCAATAAACAACCATCCGCCGCCCCATCAAATGCATCTGCTGTTTCTTCCTCCTGCTCTGTTACCATGCCAAGTTTTGTCACAAAGGTCTCTGACCGTAGAACCTCTGGTTGTATACCCGCTCCAGACAGGCTGAGTGAGCACGCGTCAGCTCCAACAGAAGCGGACATACCTGCTGTGTTTGTTTCATCGAGCACACCACATGTTTCTCAATCCACCGTAACATCTCCGCCTGCACCTCAGTCACGGTCCAGCAGTTTGTATGGTTCACTGTACTCCGCCCTCTCAGCACTGCAGTCAGCCCTTGGCCCTGCAGTTGTGGTCATGTAAAAGATTGTTTCATCCTACACATGACAAAGCTAAGAGGTTGAACTCTACTATCTCCAATCTCTTGGTCACAGAAATGGTGGTCTTAGGCCCTAATTTTTTTAACTGTGAACAGTCCTGATTGTGTCTCCATCTGCTGGATTGGCTGTAGTGGAAGAGGTGTCAGTCCCCATTATACTACTTATACTCAACTAAAATTGATGCCACTTTATTGATTTTAGGCCCTTATTTTTTAAAATGTGAACACTCTTGATTGAGTCTCCATCTATTGGGTTGGCTGTAGTGGAAAAGGTTTCAGTCTTCATTAAACTACTTCTACTCTGGTGAAATTGATGCCACTTTGGTGGTTTTAGGACCTTATTTTTTTAAATGTGGAGAATCCTGATTGGGTCTCCATCTATTGGGTTGGCTGTAGTGGAAGAAGTGTTGTTCCTAATTCTACAATTTCTACTGTACTGAAATTGATGCCACTTTGCTCGTGTCTGCCACAAATTTTGGGAAATGTGGAGAATCCTGATTGGGTCTCCATCTCCTGGGTTGGCTGTAGTGGAAGAGATGTCTGTCCCCATTATATTACTTCTAATCTACTGAAATTGATGCCACTTCGGTGGTGTCAGGCCCTAATTTTTTCTAAAGTGAACACTCCTGGTTGGGTCTCCATCTGCTGAGTTGGCTGTAAAGGAAGAGCTTTTGGTCTCCATTATGATAGTTATACTGTAGTGAAATTATTTTTTTGGTGCAGACATTGTTCTCCACACTTGAGTACACTAAAATTATAAGTTGAAAATTAGTTTTTAATAAGCAACCATTAGCCGCCCCATGAAACGCATTTGCTGCCTCTTCCTCCTTCTCTGTTACCGTGCCAAGTTTTGTCCGACCGCAGATCCTCCAGTTGTATACCTGCTCCAGTCAGGCTGAGTGAGAGCCCATCCGCTCTAACGGAAGCAGACTTGCCTGCTGTGCTTCTTTCACCGAGCACACCACATGTTTCTCAATCCACCATAGCATCTCCGCCTGCACCTCAGTCACGGTCTAGCAGTTTGTCCATTTCACCGTACTCCACCCTCTCTCAGCACTGCAGCCAGCCCTTGGTCCTGCAGTTGTGGTCCCATAAAAGATTGTTTCTTCTACACATGACAAAGCAACGAGGTTAGTGGTGTTAGGCCCTAATTTTTTAAAATTTTAACACTTCTGATTGTGTCTCCATCTGCTCGGTTGGCTGTAGTGGAATAGGTGTCAGTCCACATTATAATACTTATACTCTATTGAAATTAATTGTTTGGTCCAGATATTGTTCTCACAGGGGAACACATCATAAAATAGAAATTGGTTTTCTTTCTACCGTGGTATATGAAGCAGGCTATATTTCATCTTTTAATTCTTTGGAGCAGATATTGTTTTCCACACAGGGGTACGCATAGTAACATAGTCTTCCTTCAACCTTAAAAACTAAGTCCATCTACTTCAACCCATAGCCTAACATGTTGATCCAGAGGAAGGCAATAAAACCCCATGTGGCAAACACTAAGCTCCACATTGGGGAAAAAAATTCCTTCCTGACTCCATATGGCAATCAGACTAGTTCCCTGGATCAACGTCCTATCAAAGAATCTAGTATATATAACCTGTAATATTATACTTTTCAATAAAGGCATCCATGCCCTTCTTAAATTTTAGACATGAATATGTCATGATAAACTCAAAATTGTTATATAAAACAGACTACATCTCAACTTAAAATAATTTGGGGCAGATATTGTTCTCCACACAGGGGTACACAGACATGATAAACTCAAAATTGTTTTTTTTACTACCGTGGTATATAAAGCAGGCTACATCTCAGCTTAAAATTCTTTGGGGCAAATATTGTTCTCCATACAGGGGGAAAAAAGGTTGGGTCCAAGCAGCTTCCACACCCTTGACTGTACTGTGCTGTCAGGGCAATAAGAGGAGGAGGGTGACTGTCAGGGCGAGGAATGGGATCACACATTGGATGATGATGAGGTTGTAGATTCCACTTGGTGTGAACCCAGATGCACGCAGCTGATTAGTTCATCTGAGGAGGTGGAGGAGGACGAAGACAAGGAGGTTACATTTCATTTGAGTAATGCAACAGCGACGAGCACTGCATCCTTAGCCACAACCGTGACAGTGACCAGCACCAGTCGCGGGTCTACAGCTCGCAGGGGCGGCAAGGGTTACCTAGCCTGAGTCTTTTTTGACACTGCAAAGGATGAGCCAAATCATGTTATCTGACAACTTTGCAAGAAAAAAACTCAGTAGATGTAAAAAGTGCAATCATTTGACTACTACATGCATGAACCTTCACATGCGCAATCAACATGCATTACTCTGGCAATCTCACTGCGATAAAATGCGGATCTCAACAACCATCAGCCACCCGATCAACCGCATCTGCTGCTTCTTCCTCCTGTGTTACCGTGCCAAGTATTGTCACGCAGGTCTCCCACTGCAGAACCTCCGGTTCTTTACCCACTCCAGTCAGACTGAGTGAAAGCCCGTGAGCTGTAATGGAAGCGGACATGCCTTCTCTTTGTTTCACCAAGCACACTACATCTTTCTCAATCCACCGTAACATCTCCGCCTGCACCTCACTCACGGTCCAGCAGTTTGTCCGGTTCACCGTACTCTGCCCACTCTCAGCAATGCAGCCAGCCCTCGGTCCCATAGTTGTGGTCACATAAAAGATTGTTTCCTCCTACAGATGACAAAGCTAAAAGATTCAACTCCACCATCTCCAATTAGTTAGCCACGGAAATAGTGGTGTCAGGCCCTAATTTTTTGAAATGTGAACACTCCTGGTTGGGTCTCCATCTGCTGGGTTGACTGTAGTGGAAGAGTTGTTGGTCGCCATTATACTAGTTCTACTCTATTGAAATTAATTTTTTGGTGCAGATATAGTTGTCACAGGAGTACACATGATATAGTCAAAATTGATTTTCTTAGTACCGTGGTATATAAAGCAGGCTATGTTTCATCTTTTAATTCTTTGGTGCTGATATTGTTCTCCAAACAGGGCTACACATTACTAATGAGAGAGCACTAAATGTGCTCAACTTAGTGGTTCAGCAGTTTCTCAAAACTTACCCAGATATCCCAGAGTTGCTTGTGAAAGTATAACGCGTGTGTGTCCATTTCAGAAAGTCAACTACAGCTTCAGCCACCCTGGCAGTGCTTCATCAGTGTTGGCTGATTTAAGCTCACCGACTGTTGTGGGATGTCACCACACTTTGGCAATCAATGTTGCAGATGTTGGGAAGGATTTGTGATCAGCAGAGGGCAGTTGTTGAGTACTAGCTTCAACACGCCCGTTGTAATTAAGTTCAGCCCCCGCACATAAGAGTTATTGAGTGGGCATGGATGTCTGACATCTGTGCCATTCTCCAAAATTTTGAGGACTCCACCAAGATGGTGAGTGGTGATGAAGCTGTCTTGGAAGTCTTGATACCCCTCTGTCAGTCTGTGGGAAAGCTGAATGAGTTAAGTTTAATTATAACCATGAGTGTTTGCTTATGCAAGTTATTTATCAAAGCGCATTGCAGATCAGGCCACTGCTCAACTCTGTAGTCATGAAATTCAAGGCGCAAAGAAAGATCTTTGTGTGTCGAAGCACCACTGGGACGTGTGAGCTGATGTTGGACGGGCTGAAGAGAAATGACAGCCGGAGCAGATACGGTTTCCCTCTATACCAGTCCTTTCACTAAGCTAAAGAATATGGCTGAGGAAAAATACAACTGTCACCGAGAAGCAGTGTAAGACTGAAGAACATTGGGCCCACCAGACGATTTGATTCTGAGGGCCCACCTTTCTCCCCCCGCTCAAGTGCCCCATAGCAGCTGCAAGGTTTACTATATGAACTCTCCTGAAGGAGAAGTCAAGGCCCATCGGACGAGTCTCCAGTTCTCTGGTGGGGCCATCCAACCCTGCCGAGAAGCAGCCCTGGCTAAGAAAAGTCTGTGTGAAGGATCCCGGACACTCTACGGCTGCTTTTTTACTGTGGACAGGCTTCAGCAATCTATAAGATGTATAAGATCCCTTCACTGGCTCCAAATTGCCCAGCGTATTCAGTTCAAACTACTAACACTTACCTACAAAGCCATCCATTCCATAACCTTTCTTCTCCATACATCTCTGAATTAATCTCCCGATATATGCCCTTACGTAATCTCCGGTCCTTCCAAGTACTCCTTCTGTCCTCCACACTTATTTGTTCCTCACCCAATGGACTCCAAGACTTCTACCAAATATCCGCCTTCCTCTGGAATTCTGTGCCTCAACACGTCTGATTAGCCAGCCCTCTGATATCTAACAATAACAAACAGGTCATGCTGGAGAAACTTGCACCTACTGCCACTCAGTGTCTTCAGCTCCTTTGTGAGAAACTAATGTTTGGGCAGCCAGTGTATCAAATAAAATTCCTGAGGTATGAACATTGTGGATGGTTTCGCTTCTGGTACTGGGTGCAAATCCAAACAGTGGCTTGCCTGGCTGATTGGAGACAAGCTCATTCCCACAGAAAAGTACCAGCAAGCTAAGGAGATGGTGGCCTCTATCATCATGAAGGAGTTTGCTCGTTGTCTAGTAGTCTGGTTTTTATACTAAAGATCCTGCTCATTTGTATAGTTTTAAGTGAGCACACAAAGACCATGGATTCTGCAGCACCGCATCCAGGCTGGGATAGTGGCGGAGAAATTGCTGTACCATCAGGTTGAGGATGCGAGCCATGCAAGGCACGTGTGTGAGGTTGCTCCTGCGTAGGGCCGCCACCAGGTTTTCACCATTATTGCACATGGCCTTCCCTTGCTCCAGGTTCAGTGGAGACAACTATTGCTCAAACTCGGCCTGGAGAGCGGTCCACAACTCTTCAGCTGTATGACTGTGATCTCCAAGGCATATTAATTTTAACACTGTCTGATTGCGGTGAGCCCTGGCTGTGCAGTACAGACGTCGGGGGATTCTCTCTGCACTGTTGTAACGTGTGTCTCACTAAGGCAGAGGTTGAGTGCGCAGGTGGAGGAGGCAGAAGCACTGGAGGAAGTGTTAGATACAGAGGTTTGTCCCGCAAACCTTGGGGATTCCCACACTTGCTGTCTAGTGACTAGAGATGAGCGAATATTTCAATATTCGATTCGGATTACGATCGTCGAATTTGCAATATTCACCGATTTATTTGTCGAATGATCGTCGAACGTTACCGAACTCCATACAATTAAATGGGGGGACAAAAAAAACGCATACACAACACCTTAAAACCGGCCCAAAAGCTACCAAAACATGTCAAATTAGGGGTAGACACCTGAAAAGTGCCATCAATTGACCAAGAGTACAAGTACTCTAATTATTATTACTATTACAGCGACATTTATTCCGTGGAACTTTACATATCAAAAGGGGTCAACGACTGGTACAAGAGGAAAGAGGACCCTGTTTCTGAGGGCGCACAAACAATCTACAAGGGATGGGTGAGGATACGGTAGGTCAGGGTACAGCTAGTCGAGCAGCGGTATGCTGGAGCGAGGCTTACAGCAGATTGTACGCTTGTCACAAGAACATGGGTCTTCAGCTTTGTTTTAAAAGTTTCCACGGTAGGCGGCAGTCTGATGTGTTGGGTTCCAGGATTATCAAAGTAGGGGAAATGCATGGGACAAATCTGTCAAGAGCCTAAATCACGTTAAGCTTTTAGGAGCTCACAACTGAACAGATTAACCTCTGCCCCAATTAATATGAAGGTGAAAGGGTTCTTTTTAATAACTGCAAGAGTGGGAGGAATCAGACGCTTCAGTCTTCTGGCTTCTCTCTGTTACGGTAAACCCGTGACACCTTGCAAGCTTCAACACAATGTTCACAAGGTAGACAGCAGCAGTGGTCAGTCTCCTAGACAACGAGCTAACTCCTTTATGATGATAGAGGACAACATCTGCAAGTAGTGTGTATGTTCTCCCCTTGTTTACGGGGATTTCCTTCAGGTTCTGTGGTTACCTCCTCAGTAAAAAAAAGCAGCCTTAGAGGAGTGTTCACAATTCAAAAAATTAGGGCCTGACACTACCATTTTTGTGGCCAACAGATTGGAGATGGTGGATTTCCACCTCTTAGCATTGTCATGTGTGGTAGGAAACAATCTTTTATGTGACCACAAATGCGGGACCGAGGGCTGGCTGCGGTGCTGAGACAATGCGGAGTAAGGTGAAACGGACAAACTGCTGGACTTTGAGTGACTTGCAGGCGCAGATGTTATGGTGAATTGAGAAACGTGTGGTGTGCTCGGTGAAACAAACACAGCAGGCATGTCCGCTTCCGTTACAACTGACGAGCTCCCACTCAGCCTGACTGGAGCAGGTAGAGAATAGAGATGAGCGGAGTTCGACTAGAACTGTTCGCCAATCTCAAATTTGAGCTGTTTTGGGCGGTGTTCGAGTTGTTCGACGAACGCGAACGATTTGCAAAAAATTTGGCTGTTCCAGGTTATGTTCGATAACTGTTCGTGCACCAAAAGTGTGTCCTGCATGTCTGGCGCTATTTAGAGCACCAATCATGCAGGAATTGTCTGCCACTCACTGTAATGCCACAGCCATGGTGGTTATGACATTACAGTGGTTGCCCAAATCGATGGGAACAGAGCTCACAGTGAAACAAGAAAAGCCGGCAATTCAGCAGCAGCATATACCAGTACCCGACAATTTAGAACCGAAAGAATAGAGTATCACACATAGATTAGATAGATAGAAACATGTCAGTCACATATATAAGAAGTACAGTGACAGTGTTGGTTACTGTACTTGTCATTTAGTGTTAAAGGATTTATTAAAAAAAATATTAGTGTTTTCATGCACCGTCTCTTTAAAAAAGCCGGCCGGCAATTCAGCAGCGGTACCCGACAATTTATAACAGAAAGAATAGAGCATCACACATAGATTAGATAGATAGAAACATGTCAGTCACATATATAAGAAGTACAGTGATAGTGTTGATTACTGTACTTGTCATTTAGTGTTAAAATAAAGGATTTATTAAAAAAAAAAATTGGCGTGGGGTTCCCCGTAATTTTAGTCTCTAGCGGAGGTTAAGCAGACGGCTGGGGCAGATGTTTGAAGCCTGGGAAGGGGGTAATACCCACAGAGCTTCCCAGGCTACTAATATCAGCCCCCAGCTGAATACCTAGCCTTTACTAGCTATTAAAATGGGGGACCGCAAAAAAAATGACGTGGGGTCTCCCCTATTTTAATAGCTAGCAAAGGCTAGGCAGACAGCTGGGGGCTGATATTAATAGCCAAGGAAGGGTGCCATGAATATTGGCCCCCTCCCAGGCTAGAAACACCAGCCGTCAGCCGCCCCCGAAATGGCGCATCCATAAGATGTGCCAATTCTGGCACTTAGCCTCGCTCTTCCCACTGCCCTGTAGTGGTGCCAGTGGGGTAATAGGGTTGTGGTTGATGTCAGCTTATAATGCCAGCTGACATCAAGCCCAGGTTAGTAATGGAGAGGTGTCTATAAGACACCCCCATTACTAACCCCATAGTGAAAGTTAAAAAAAAAACACAAACGCCCAGAATAAAGTTCTTTAATTGAAATAATGACACAATTCTTTATTGTTCTAAATTAAACCATACTTACCATCACGCCCATTCCAGCTGAAGCCAACGGTGTCCTGCAATAAAAGTAAAATAATAAAGCAACATCATCCTTACCTTTCCATGGTTCCCATGACAGCTTCAGCTCTGCTACATTCACATGACAAGCTGGATCACAGCAGAACACTGCCATCCAGCTTGCCATGCAGCAGACACTGAGAAGCGCAGGCATGCTTGCGCTCCTCAGTGTCTGGCTGTGATGGCATCCAGATGAGCCGAGTTCATGTCCAATGAACTCAGCTCACCTCATGCACGTCACTGACAGCATGGGGAAATTCTCCTGCGCATGCGTGAGAGTGCAGGAGAATTTTCCCACGCTGTCAGTGACGTGCATGAGGTGAGCTCATGTCCAATGAACTCGGTTCACCTCATGCACGTCACTGACAGCGTGGGAAAATTCTCAGCGCTCAGCGCTTGAGCAGGAGAATTTTCCCACGCTGTCAGTGACGTGCATGAGGTGAGCTCATGTCCAATGAACTCAGCTCACCTCATGTACGTCACTGACAGCGTGTGAAAATTCTCAGCGCTTGAGCAGGTGAATTCTCCCATGCTGGGATGGCATTGAGATGACAGGCTGGATTACAGCTGAGCGCTGCCATCCAGCATGCCATCATTCATAGACACTGCAGAGGGCAGGCATGCTTGTGCTCTGCAGTGTCTCTGAAGGATGACAAGCTGGATGGTAGCGCTCAGCTGTGATCCAGCCTGTCATCTGAATGCCATCCCAGCGTGGGAGAATTCTCCTGCTTAAGCGCTGAGCGCTGAGAATTTTCCCACGCTGTCAGTGACGTGCATGAGGTGAGCTGAGTTCATTGGACATTACCTCGGCTTATCTTTATGCCATCACAGCGAGACACTGAGGAGCGCAAGCATGCCTGCGCTTCTCAGTCTCTGCCGCATGGCAAGCTGGATGGCAGCGTTCTGCTGCGGTCCAGCCTGTCATGTGAATGTAGCAGAGCTGAAGCTGTCGTGGGAACCATGGAAAGGTAAGGATGATGTTGCTTTATTATTTTACTTTTATTGCAGGAGATCGCTGGCTTCGGCTGGAATGGGCGTGATCGTAAGTATGGTTTAATTTAGAACAATAAAGAATTGTGTCTTTATTTCAATTAAAGGACTTTATTCTGGGTGTATGTGTTTTTTTGTAACTTTGACTATGGGGTTAGTAATGGGGGTGTCTTATAGACGCCTCTCCATTACTAACCTGGGCTTGATGTAAGCTGGCATTATAAGCTGACATCAACCCCAACCCTATTACCCCACTGCCACCGCTACAGGGCAGTGGGAAGAGCGAGGCTAAGTGCCAGAATTGGCGCATCCTACGGATGCGCCATTTCTGGGGCGGCTGACGGCTGGTGCTTCTAGCCTGGGAGGTCGCCAATATTCATGGCACCCTACCTGGGCTATTAATATCAGCCCCCAGCTGTCTGCCTAGCCTTTGCTAGCTATTAAAATAGGGGGGACCCCACGTCATTTTTTTGGGGGGGTCCCCCATTTTAATAGCTAGTAAAGGCTAGGTATTCAGCTGAGGGCTGATATTAGTAGCCTGGGAAGCTCCGTGGGTATTACCCCCTTCTCAGGCTTCAAACATCTGCCCCAGCCGTCTGCTTAACCTCCGCTAGAGACTATAATTAAGGGGAACCCCACTCCAATTTTTTTTTTAATAAATCCTTTATTTTAACACTAAATGACAAGTACAGTAATCAACACTATCACTGTACTTCTTATAAATGTGACTGACATGTTTCTATCTATCTAATCTATGTGTGATGCTCTGTTCTCTCTGTTATAAATTGTCGGGTACCGATGCTGAATTGCCGGCCGGCTTTTTTAAAGAGAAGGTGCATGAAAACACTAATATTTTTTTAAATAAATCCTTTAACACTAATTGACAAGTACAGTAACCAACACTGTCACTGTACTTCTTATATATGTGACTGACATGTTTCTATCTATATAATCTATGTGTGATGCTCTATTCCTTCTTGTCTAAATTGTCGGGTACCGGTGTATGCCGCTGCTGAATTGCCGGCTGGCTTTTTTAAAGAGAGTGTCTTCTGAGCAGTTTGTCAGCTTTTGGACACCTTTGAAGGTGTTTTCTATGTGTTTCTATGTGTTTTTGTTTGCCTGCCATTGGTTTTAACGGTGTTTGACGGTGTTCGACGGTGTTCTAAGGTGTTCGACGAACAGTTCCTCGAACATTCCGGTGTTCGACGAACCGAACCCGAACACTACAGGGGTGGCTCAACACTAGTAGAGAAGCAGAGGTTCTGCATTGGAAGACCTGCGTGCCAATACTTGACATGGTAACAGAGGAGGAGGAAGAAGCAAAGGATGCGGTTGATGGGGCAGCTGATGGTTGTTGAGTAGTGTTGAGCCACCCCCGTAGTGTTCGAGTTCGGTTCGGTTCGTCGAACACCCGTGTGTTCGCCGAACTGTTCGTCGAACTGTTCGTCGAACACCTTCGAACACCGTTAAAACCAATGGCAGGCAAACAAAAACACATAGAAACACATAGAAAACACCTTCAAAGGTGTCCAAAAGCTGACAAACTGCTCAGAAGACACAACTAACACATGGAAAAGTGACAAGTACATATAGTCATGCGAAAAGAAAAGAGGTGGAGGAGTAAAAGGAGGGGGAGACACAGATATAGGCATGTCATGCCCTTCTAAAATCCAAAAAGTGAGAAGCCGACACGTTCAGTCCGCTCCTGCCCGTGCCACCTCCGCGTCGCCGAGTTTGTGCCAGAGCCGCGGTGAACCCTGACGGCCAGCCCCCCTCTCCCAATACTGGTGCCTGTCCGCTGGTGGGTCGAGCGATCCCCCCTGTGGTGGAGGCAGCTCTAAGCTTTTTAATTTAAATTGTCTCTCTAATTTGAATGAATACACTTTAAATCCATTTACAAGGATCTATTGGAGGGCAAGTCTCATGCCAGCAGCCGCGTAATTCCAGCTCCAGTAGCGTCCACTAAAGCTGCTGCAGTTAAAAAGCTTTTATAAGGATCGAGCTCGGCTGTCCACCGCAAGGCATCCTACTGCCAGTCCCAGCCCCTATGCCTTGGGGTGCCTCCTGATGCTCTTCACTGAGTATCCCGTGGTCCCGAAGCATTTCCTTTGAAAAAATTAAGTGTCCAAACTACAGGTGGTGTAGCTTGCTTAACAGCCGGGATAATCCGCTGACTAGCAGACACTGCTACTAGGCACAAAGTATTTCCTGGGCTAGATGCAGTTAAAAATTTGTAATTAGATACTCTCGTTGGATGCTGAGAAAGCATTCCATAGAGTCTCCTGGCACGCCATATATGATTCTCTTAAAAAGCTTGGGGTAGGGGTCTAGGGGACCCCTTTATAGCCAAAATCACGGCCCTGTATCCCAATATGTCACCTAGGCTGAAGATAAATGGAACTGTAGCACCCTGAGGGCTCGGTTGCTACAGAGGTATTGCACCTCACCCAGAGGTGTGATATCTCACTCTCAGGTAAGGATGTAGTGTGGATCAGGACCCGACACCTGCATGCATTACACCACATTGCCGTGGAGCAGGGCGACCAATATTCCCCTGAGATGGGCACGACAGTCCCTGTCCCTGGCTGGAGTGGGGGGAGGGAACACTGAGGAAGGGGAACCCTGTAGTGCAGGAGCAGGGAGGAAGCAGTTCCTGGGTGCATTGAGAAGGGAGTATAAAAGGTGGGCACCATCTTAGTTCAGTGCAGAGAAGTCTGAGCAGAAGTGGCATGGAGCAGGGGCTCTGCATGAGCTCTGCTCCGGAGGCGGGCCTAGTAACAGAGGCCCAGGCCTGGAAGAGGGAGAAGGAAGGAAGAGGAGCGGAGAAGGCTCCAGGAATGAGGAACGAAGGGATCCCAGGGGTGCGGACGGGCGAGTCGCCACCGCACGCCCGAATCCACCTGCGTGGAGGGGTCAGGCCAAAGGGGGAGACCGGTTCCCGAAACTAGTGGAGGCAGGAAATGACCCTCAGCTAGAAACAGGAGGCTGTGACATTTTATGTGGCGCAGCCCCTCGCTACACCCGCTAGGAAGGCACCGCATAGGGTCAGGGAAACTGGCGCCAAGTTTACCAAGAGGAGGCCCGAGGCAGCTGGACAGAAGGGTTGGTAAGAAAGGCCAGACAAAGGACACACAAAGGGGGTCCTGTGAAGCGCTCCAAAGTTATCTGGGAGTTGTCTGAGCCCCTCACCTGGTGAGCACAGTACGACGTGGGCAGCCGTTACCTGCAGACGTGGTCTGGATAATAAGAACTGTGAGTAAAGGCCCTGGACTGCATCACTGACTCCGTGTCGTTACTGCTGCTGCCCTGCACCATCACCCCCATCCTCCACATACACTGCCCTGAGGCTATACTCCTCCCGTGGGGAGTTATGCTACGCTCTGCTGCACCCACAACACCAGCCTCAGCGGTCTGCCCTGGAGCGGCGGTTCACTCTGACCACAATCCACGGGTGGCGTAGTCGGACATTTAAACATCAAAACCACATAAATAGTTCCGCCACTGGTTTGACCGCCCTGAGCCACGGAACCGGGTCGCCGCCACGGAGACTACAACCACCAGCATCCACCAAAAAGGGTCCGGCTCTGGGTGTCCCAAGGCCCAGGGGGCGCGTCAGAACATTTTCATCACCTTTCACAATCACCAATGGGACAAGGCAGGGATGTTCTCTGTCCCCTCTCTTATACATCCTAGTGACGGAGCACCTGCTCTCATCAATTCGCCATAACCCCAATATTAGGTGGATTGAGGTGGGAGGCACCGAGTACAAGTGCTCTCTATTTGCTGATGATGTCCTAGTATATATCACTCAATCACATATATCCATCCATGCTGTTATGGCTGAAATAGATCACTTTGTTACATGGTCAAATTTTAAAATCAATGCAGCGAAGTCTGAGGCCCTCGATGTCTCCCTCCCCAAATCCATATAGGATTCCATCCAGTCCAACTTTCCCTTTGCCTGGCCCTCACAGGGTATCAAATACTTAGGAATTCCTATTCATAGAGACCTCTCCCATCTATGTTATCTTAATTTTGGGCCCTTTATTGAACAACTCCATACAGACCACGGTTGGCAAGTTAGAACTGTAAGATTCACTACGTGAACCACTGGTGTTTTGTGGAAAAGCACATGTACACTGTGTTCCAAATTATTATGCAAAAAGTGTTAAGGAGTGATAAGGGAAGAATTTGTTTGTTTGTCAGTTAAACTCATTGATGGTGATGTGTGTCAGGGCTCTTTAAATCACTGTAAGCAATTGCAGACACCTGTGCTAATTAGTTTGGCAGGTGTGTCCAATGAAAGGCAAGACTACTTAAGAAGGCTCTCTCACATTATTAAGCAGCCTACATTTTCTGCCAAAATGGGAAAGAAAAAGGATGTGTCGGCTGCTGAGAAGCAACAAATTGTGGAGTGTTTAGGTCAAGGCATGACTACAATCAACATTGTGCGATGATCAGGATGAAGTGTCTTGGCAATCAAGAAGTATGTAGCTGATTCACAGTACACACGTGTGCGTGCTGATAAGGGCAAATTGAGGACTCTTTCCTACAGGCAATTACGTCAGGTTGAAAGAGCAGCGGCAAAAAAGCCTTGTCATAGCAGCAGACAAGTTTTTGAAGCTGCTGGTGCCTCCAACGTCCCCCGAACAACAAGATGCAGGGTCCTTCAGAGGTTTGCAGCTGTGCATATGCCATCCTGTCGACCTCCTCTATCCACTTCACACAAGCAGAAACGGCTCCAGTGGGCCAAACATTACATGAAGACTGATTTCAAAACTGTTTTGTTCACGGATGAGTGCCGTGCAGCGCTCGATGGTCCAGATGGATGGAGTGGAGGATGGCTGGTTGATGGACACCCCACGCAAACACGGCTACAGCGCCAACAAGGAGGAGGTGGAGTAATGTTTTGGGCTGGAATCATGGGGAGAGAGATTGTCGGCCCCTTTAGGATCCCTGAAGGCGCTAAAGATGAACTCCATAATGTATGTGGATTTTCTCAAACAGCACTTCCTGCCATGGTTCAAGAAGAAGAACCGTGTATTTCACAGCAAGATCATTTTTTTGCATGATAATGCACCATCTCATGCTGCACATAAAACATCTGCATCTCTGGCTGATATGGGCATAAAAGGGGACAAACTTATGGTGTGACCCCCATGCTCCCCTGACCTCTACCCCATTCAGAACCTTTGGAGCATCATTAAAAGGAGTGTCTATGATGGCGGGAGGCAGTTCACATCTAAGCAACAGCTCTGGGAGGGTATTCTGTCCTCATGCAAAACAATTGAAGCAGAAACCATCCAAAACCTGACAAATTCAATGGACGAGAGAGTTCAGAAGCTCCTTTCGAACAAGGGGTCCTATGTGAAAATGTAACATCACCTAGAATAAAGTTTTGAGTTGAAAACTGTTTGATTTCAGTTTCTAACAACCTGCTAATGCTTATAATTCCAAAAATTACCATTTTTTTGGTCTTTATTAAAATGAAAAGGTTGATCGAAAAGTTTGGGGGATCTAAGAGTGTGGCAACCCAGTAGTCATGATTACTTCGAATTCTGACAATATGAGGGTCATGCTGCAGGAAGTGCAGCAAGAAGGCACTTATGTGTCTTGTGCATCTCGGAGCCCCAAAATTATTTTCCGGGCTAGATGCAGCTAAAAATTATTATTAATTTTAAATCTGGTGAAGCTTTAGTATAGATGGCCTAATAGGATCAGTGCTGCACACTGCTACAAAGCCCAAATTATTTTCCAGCCAAGATACAGATAAACATGATTAGTAATTTGAAAGCTTAAAACGGTTGGTAGGGTGATTTTAACCAATCATCAAGCTTTTACTCTCCCCAGGATGACACAGGGGTAGAAAAGTCGTTTCGGATCCATGATTTGTTCATCTTTATGAACGTGAGTCTGTCTACATTATCAGTGGAGAGCCGCATGCGCTTATCTGTCAGCACACCACCAGCAGCGCTGAACACACGTTCAGACAGAACGCTGGCTGCGGGGCATGACAAGATCTCCAAGGCGTAAGTGGCTAGCTCCGGCCATTTATCCAGATTGGAAGCCCAAAAAGAGCAAGGGTCCAGTGACACAGTCATGGCTTCAATGTTTACTTGGAGATACTCCTGTACCATCGTCTCTAGGCGTTGACTATGTGTCAGACTTCTTGTCTCCTGTGGCCTTGCAAAGGATGGGCTAAAAAAGTGGTGAAATGATTCCGCAAAATTGATGTTACCAGCAGATACTGTGGTTCTGTTACGGTTTGAGTGCTGAACACTTGACGGTCCCACGGTTGGCAAGTTGGAATTGTGAGATTCACTACGTGCACCACTGGTATTTTGTGGAAAAGCACATGTAAGATTCTGCAACAGTCTCTGCTGATACTCCTGCATGCGTGCATCCCTTTCTATGGCAGGAATAATTTCTGCAAATTTACTTTTGTACCGGGGATCTAACAGTGTGGCAACCCAGTAGTCAGGATTATTTCTAATTCTCACAATTCGAGGGTCATGTTGCAGGTAGTGCAGCAAGAAGGCACTCATGTGTGTTGCGCATCCAGGAGCACCAAGTCCCTGTTGTGTTGGTGGCGAGGTAACAATCAAGCTTCCTTCCTCTGTCCTCTCCCCCCAACCTCGCACAACAGAAATGTGATCAAGGTCTCCCTCATCTGATGAGTCTTCCATCAGTTCGTCCTCCACTTCTTCCTGGGCTCCTGCACCTTCCTCACTAGTTTGGCTGCTACCATGCGCCCTGGTAAAACCATCTCCCCCACCCTCACATGCCTGCCGCCTTGGTGCTGCCGACCGTCTGGACCTTGCAGATGTTAGCCCTTCTGCATACAACTCCTCCTCCTCTACTTCCTCCACCTCCTCTTGTGCCACCTCCTGACTCCGAATTCTGTTTAACATGTGCTCAAGCATGTAAATCACCGGAATAGTCATGCTGATAATGGCATCGTCAGCACTAAACATCTTCGTCGCCATTTCAAAACTGTGCAGAAGGGTGCATAGGTCCCTGATCTGAGACCACTCCTCCAGCGTGATTTGCCCCACCTCTGAATCTCGTTGGCCCAGGCTATACGTCAGAACGTATTGCACCAGGGCTTGTCGGTGCTGCCACAGTCGCTGCAACATGTGCAGAGTTGAATTCCACCGGGTAGGCACATCGCATTTTAGCCGGTGAAGTGGCAGGCCCAACGACTTCTGTAGAGATGTAAGTCGCTGAGCTGCGGGATGCGAACGGCGGAAGTGAGCACACAGCGACCGTGCCCTCTGCAGAAGGCCATCTAGTCTGGGATAGTGGGCTAAAAATTGCTGGACAACCAGGTTCAACACGTGAGCCATACAAGGCACGTGTGTGACATTGCCCCGGCGAAGGGCCGCACCCAGGTTTGCAGCATTGTCGCACACGGCCTTCCCTGGTTTCAGGTCCAGTGGAGACAACCATT
This sequence comes from Phyllobates terribilis, assembly GCF_046119375.1. Lineage (NCBI taxonomy): Eukaryota > Metazoa > Chordata > Amphibia > Anura > Dendrobatidae > Phyllobates > Phyllobates terribilis. Next base: position 221,113,467 of record NW_027362773.1, on the reverse strand, counting down.
CATGAAATTGGTTCTCCAGAGCTGACCACAACTCCTCAGCTGTGTGACTCACATTTCCCAGACATTTCAATGTAAAAACCGCCTGATGACGTTGAGCCCTACTGCCAGCATAGTAAGGAGGTGTGCAGGATCCCTTCTGCGCAGTTAGAAAGCTTGTGGCATGACCAGACAGGCTTTGGGTGCAGGTGGAAGACCGAGAGGAGGTTGAGGAGGCAGAAGCAGTGGAGGAACTTTGACATAAAGAGGATTGACGCACAACTCGTGGGGACGGCAAGACTTGGACAGCAGCCCCTTGTCCTGCTGTCACCATAGTTACCCAGTGCCCAGTCAGCGACATGTAACGCCCCTGTCCATGCCTACTCGTCCAAGTGTAGCGGTGATGTTGTGTGCGACATGCTGGTGGAGCGCAGGCACACCTTTCTTTGAGAAGTAGTGCCGAATGGGCATCTGGTACTGGGGCACTGCGACGGACATAAGGTCTCGAAAATCCTCTGTGTCCACCAGGCGGAAAGGCAGCATTTCTGTAGCCAAGAGCTTGGAGATGGTGAAATTCAACCTCTTAGCTTTCTCATGGCTAGGAGGAAATGGTCTTTTACTTGTCCACATCTGAGGGACCGAGGGCTGGCTATTGTGCTTAGACGGGGTTGATAAGGGTGTCCCCGGCAAACTGCCGGTCTGTGAGGAAGATGCAGGCGGACATGTTAGGTTGCCTTGATCCAAAGGTGGTGCTATCGATGTCGGACAGCGCTCAACACCAGCTGGTGTTACCACCTCCAAAGAAAATGATGACCTGCCAATCACGCTGGCTGTTGCGGGTAAAGAGGTGGCAGGTCTGCGCCCCAAAACAGGTGTGACTGCTGTCCCCCCAGTCACAGAGGATGAAGAGGCAGCGGATGCACAAGATATGGCAGACGGTGGTTGGCCTGGCCGGCTAGTCCGCATTGTAGCACACTGTGCTTCCCACTGCAACTTATGCTTCATGTCCATGTGCCGGTTCATGCATGAAGTACTCAAACTATGTATTTTTTGGCCTCTACTTAGCTTTTGCTGACAAATGTTACAGATAACACGAGTTGGGTCATCTTTATCGATCTGAAAAAATGCCCAGGCTATGCAAGGCTTAGCACCCATGCGACCTGAAGAGCCACCACGACTTGTGGTGAGAGGCAGAGTTGTGTTTGAGGATGCAGTTGTTGACGTGCTTCCAGTACTACGTCTCTGTCCAGGAAGGCGCAACCTGACCTCGTCGTCACTAGCATCTTCCTCTACCTCCTCTGCTGACCTCATCTCTTGGCTGACTGTGGGTTGACAGTAAGTGGGATCTCCAACCTCATCATCATCACCCTCTGCGTTATCACACCCGTCGTCCTCAGAGCCAACCTGTTCCTGCCCTGACAAAAAACTAAAGTTGTCGCTCCAATCAGGTATTTGAGTCTTATCATCGTCTTCCTCATTGTCTCCACCAACAGGAGTTACAGTTTGGGAATGAGGGTCTACATTATGGTCAGAACCTTCTGCGTCTGGTCCTGGATCCGACTCATAAAGATTCTGGGCATCAGTGCAGATCATTTCCTCGTCTGGATTCACAGAAGCGCTGGAGTCGACCTCTGATTCCCAGGCTATAGTATGAGTAAACAGCTCTGCAGACTCAACCATCTGTTCTACCTCATACTCAGACGGGCAGCTGGAGATTTGGGAGCTGTGAGGAAGCAAGTGCGATTGGGGTGACACCTTTGAGGACTGGAGTATTTGTGATGTTGAAGTTGATGTGGAGGAGAGCCCACTTAAAGGAGCACTTGATATCCGTTGAAGCACCTGCTGTTTTTGTGCCTCATCTGGAATTTGTAGCGATTGGCGTGGCCGTAAGAAAGGGATCTTATCACATTGTCCGCTAAAAGAAGTAGACATTTTAGTTTGGCTGGAAGATGGTCTTTCTTCTGCAGATGTTACTGTTGCTTTAACACCTACCCCACGGACACAACCTTTTTTCCCCTTCCCAACACGCCTATTCCCCTTTCCACCAGCAGCAGGCCTTTTTCCACTCATTTTGGTGGTTAACTAATTCATAACTCTGGAGTTGTTTGCACAAAAAAACAATGGATGGGAACCGAGCAGAGCTGAGTGGCCAAACTGTGGTATTAGGCCAAAACTATTGGCTGGGTTAGATGCAGAAAAAAATTATATTCAATTTGCAACCTGATGGAGGTCAGTATAGATGGACTAATAGAACAAGTCCCACACACAGCTAGAAGCCCAAATATTTTTTCAGAGGTAGATGCAGAAAATTTTTTATTCAGTTTGCAACCTGATGGAGGTCTGTATAGATGGATTAATAGAACAAGTCCCACACACAGCTACAAGCCCAATATTTTTTCAGAGGTAGATGCAGAAAAAAAATATATTCAGTTTGCAACCTGATGGAGGTCAGTATAGATGGACTAATAGAGAAAGTCCCACACACTGCTAGAAGGCCAAATATTTTTTCAGAGCTAGATGCAGTCAAAAAATTATTTTGAATTTGCAACCTGATGGAGGTCAGTATAGGTGGACTAATAGAACAAGTCCCACACACTGCTAGAAGGCCAAATATTTTTTCAGAGCTAGATGCAGAAAAAAATTATATTCAGTTTGCAACCTGATGGAGGTCTGTATAGATGGATTAATAGAACAAGTCCCACACACAGCTAGAAGCCCAAATATTTTTTCAGAGGTAGATGCAGATAAAAATTATTTTTAATTTGCAACCTGATGGAGGTCAGTATAGATGGACTAATAGAGAAAGTCCCACACACTGCTAGAAGGCCAAATATTTTTTCAGAGCTAGATGCAGATAAAAATTATTTTTAATTTGCAACCTGATGGAGGTCAGTATAGATGGACTAATAGAGAAAGTCCCACACACTGCTAGAAGGCCAAATATTTTTTCAGAGCTAGATGCAGATAAAAATTATATTCAATTTGCAACCTGATGGAGGTCAGTATAGATGGACTAATAGAACAAGTCCCACACACAGCTAGAAGCCCAAATATTTTTTCAGAGGTACTGTAGATGCAGATAAAAATTATTTTTAATTTGCAACCTGATGGAGGTCAGTATAGATGGACTAATACAACAAGTCCCACACACAGCTAGAAGCCCAATATTTTTTCAGAGGTAAATGCAGAAAAAAATATATTCAGTTTGCAACCTGATGGAGGTCAGTATAGATGGAGTAATAGAACAAGTCCCACACACAGCTAGAAGCCCAAATATTTTTTCAGAGGTAGATGCAGATAAAAGTTATTTTTAATTTGCAACCTGATGGAGGTCAGTATAGATGGACTAATAGAGAAAGTCCCACACACTGCTAGAAGGCCAAATATTTTTTCAGAGCTAGATGCAGATAAAAATTATATTCAATTTGCAACCTGATGGAGGTCAGTATAGATGGACTAATAGAGAAAGTCCCACACACTGCTAGAAGGCCAAATATTTTTTCAGAGCTAGATGCAGATAAAAATTATATTCAATTTGCAACCTGATGGAGGTCAGTATAGATGGACTAATAGAACAAGTCCCACACACAGCTAGAAGCCCAAATATTTTTTCAGAGGTACTGTAGATGCAGATAAAAATTATTTTTAATTTGCAACCTGATGGAGGTCAGTATAGATGGACTAATAGAGAAAGTCCCACACACCGCTAGAAGGCCACATATTTTTTCAGAGGTAGATGCAGAAAAAAATATATTCAGTTTGCAACCTGATGGAGGTCTGTATAGATGGATTAATAGAACAAGTCCCACACACAGCTAGAAGCCCAATATTTTTTCAGAGGTAGATGCAGAAAAAAATATATTCAGTTTGCAACCTGATGGAGGTCAGTATAGATGGACTAATACAACAAGTCCCACACACAGCTAGAAGCCCAATATTTTTTCAGAGTTAGATGCAGAAAAAAATATATTCAGTTTGCAACCTGATGGAGGTCTGTATAGATGGATTAATAGAACAAGTCCCACACACAGCTAGAAGCCCAATATTTTTTCAGAGGTAGATGCAGAAAAAAATATATTCAGTTTGCAACCTGATGGAGGTCAGTATAGATGGACTAATACAACAAGTCCCACACACAGCTAGAAGCCCAATATTTTTTCAGAGCTAGATGCAGAAAAAAATTATATTCAATTTGCAACCTGATGGAGGTCAGTATAGATGGACTAATAGAATGATGCTATGCCCAAAAGATTTTACTTCACTAGGTGCAGTAAAAAAATTGCTATTCTATACACAGGTGGTATATCTTGCAACACAGATAGGCTACTCCACTGACTAACACACTCTGCAATAGGCCAAAAAGGATTAGCTTTGCTAGATTCAGCCAAATGCTGTGAAAAAAACTTGCACAGCACTGGCACAGACCTGCCTGGCAAAAACTGATAGGAACTGATGTAACCTAGTCCTGAAAAGGACTCCAAATACAATTAGTCTTTACTCCCACAATCTATCTATTTAAGAGCACAGACCTGCCTGATAAAAGTCGTAGGAAATGCTGTAACCTAGTCCTTAAAAGGACTGCAATCACAACTATTCCCTACTCCCAAGCTATCTGTAGATTTGTGCGAAAATTGGCTTGAAATTAACAAGGTATAGCGCACACAGCAACAGCGGTGCCGTCTAACACGCAGCTGCAGCAGTGAGAAAATGGTGGCGACGGGGAAAATGGCTTGGTCTTATAGGGCAAGGACATGTGACATACACTGCCAATGACACATGCCCTTGCTTGTGTGAAAAAAAGCACTTCGCTCCATGTGTGCGCTGCTGATAGGCTGACAGATTGCACCTCCCCACTGTAAATGCGGGAAAGAGAAAAAAAAATGGAGATCTTTATTGTTCCTGCAGAGATCCATCCCCTGCCCCTCCCCCCACCCCGCTGTACACTCAAACTGCATATTAACATTAATTTTCATCATTACTGAGAAAAAATCCAGTTATGATTTTGGTGCACGAACAGTTATCGAACATAACCTCGAACAGCCGAATTTTTCTCAAATTGTTCGTGTTCGTCGAACGGCTCGAACACCGCCCAAAACAGCTCGAATTTGAGATTGGCAAACAGTTCGAGTAGAACAACGCTCATCTCTATTGTTGAGGTCCGCTGGTCCGCATTTTATCACAGTGAAATTGCCAAAGTAACGCATGTTAATTGTGCATGTGAAGGTTCATGCATGTAGTAGTCAAATTATTGCACTTTTTCCCTCGGAGTTTTTTACCGCAAAGTTTGCAGATACCGTGAACTGGCTCATTCTTTGCGGTCTCAAAAAAGGCCCAGGCTAGGCAACCCTTGCCACCCCTGCAAGCTGCAGACCCGCGACCGCTGCTGGTCACTGCCACAGTTGTGGCTAAGAATGCAGTGCTCCTTGTGCTTGCATCACTCCGTGTCTGCGCCATAGGACGCAACGTAACCTCCTCATATTCCTCCTCCTATATGTATGTATAACCCAGCACATGGAAACCCAATCAGGAGTGTTCACATTTCCCTAAATTAGGGCCTAATACCACCAAAGTGGCATCAATTTCAGTACAGTAGAAATAGTATAATTAGGACTAACACTTCTTCCCCTACAGCCAACCCAGTAGATGGATACCCTATCAGGATTCCCCACTATTCCAAAAATTACTGGCAGACTCCAACAAAGTGGCATCAATTTCAGTACAGTACAGTAGAAATTGTACAATTAGGAATGACATCTCTTCCTCTACTGCCAACCCAGTAGATGGAGACTCAATCAGAACTGTTCCCATTTGAAAACAATTGGGCCTAAAACCACCAAAGTGGCATAAATTTCACTAGAGTATAAGTAGTGTAATGGGGACCTACACCTCTTCTACTACAGCCAACCCAATAGATGGAGACCCAATAAGTATTACCCACATTTCCAAAAATAACTGGCAGACACCCACAAAGTGGCATCAATTTCAGTACAGTAGAAATTGTACAATTAGGAACGACACCTCTTCCCTACAGCCAACCCAGTGAATGGAGACCCATTCAAGACTGTTCCCATTTGAAAACAATTGGGCCGAAAACAACCAAAGTGGCATCAATTTCACTAGAGTATAAATAGTGTAATGGGGACCGACACCTCTTCCACTACAGCCAACAAAATAGATGGAGACCCAATCAGGATTCCCCACATTTCCAAAAATTAGGGCCTTAAACCTGCAGCCGCAGCAAAAAGCAGGCACAAAAGCCATATCACAGACTGCAATTCTGCAAGAGCAATGCAGCACACTAAAAACTACAACATCGCCTACTCTGTACAGTCTGCAATTGGAGTGCAAAAGTCCTTTGAGAACGATGATTTGTTCATCTTGATGAAAGTTAGGCGGTCAACACTTTCATGGGACTTATCCGTCAGGACACCACTAGCAGCGCTGAACACACGTTCTGAGAGAATGCTGGCTGCCGGGCATGATAAAACCTTCAAGTCCTGACAGGCAAGCTCAGGCCATTTAGCCATTTTTGAAGACCAAAATATAAAAGTGTCAAAATCCTCACTGATGGTATTCGTATTGAGCTCTAGATAGTCCTCTACCATCCTCTCCAGTCGTTCTCCACGTGTCAGACTTGTACTATGTTGTGCTGGTGCACAAGCTCATCTAAAAAATGAGTGAAAGGACTCACAGAAATTGCTTCTGCCACTTACTCTGCTGCTGCTAATGTTATGGAGTTGACGAACTGACGTGCTGGAGGTTGAAAGACTACAACTGCGATGCACACTGTGTGCCTCACTCCTATCTTGGGAAAAGCTCTATTAAGGTTGCTTAAAAGCTTGTGTCGATACTCCAACATTTCCCTTTCGAATCATCTGGAAAAATTGACTCTTAGGACATGGATCTAAAAGAGTGGCAACCCAGTAGTCAGCATTATTTTGAATCCTAACTATACGGGGATCATGTTGCACATAGTGCGGCAAGAAGGCGGCAAGAAGGCACTCATATGTCGGGCTCTTCCAGGTGGTCCAAAGCCAAACTCTATTGTTGGCTGGTAACACTGATGCATGTTTTCCTCCTCCATTTGTTCCTTGGCTCTTGCACCTTCACTAACAGTGTCTGGTATCACCACACCCCCTCGATCGCAGGAAGCCACCGTCACTTGGCATCCGCTTGTGTGACGACAGTCTGGAACTTTGAGACATTCTTATCCCTTGCGCATCCTCCTTTTCTTCTGGGACAACCACCTCCTGCTGCACACTATTAAAAGTCTTCTCCAGCATGTAGATGACCGGAATAGTGATGATGATGATGGCATTGTCAGTGCTAACTAGTTTAGTAGCCATTTCAAAACTGTGCAGAAGGATGCAGAGGTCCTTAATCTGATCTTACTCCGTAAACGTGTTATGCCCCACGTCCATACTGTGTTGGCTTAGGCTATACGACATGACATACTTCGTCAGGGCTCGTTGCTGCTGCCACAGTCACTGCAACCTGCATATCAACCTGTTAACTGGCATGGAGAAAGATCTCTGTATCGATGCAAGTCGATGACATGAGGGATGCGAACATTAGAAGTGAGCACACAGCTTCCGTACTTTCTGAAGCAGCTCATCCAGGCCGGGATAGTGGCAGAGAAATCGCTGTACCACTAGGTTGAGGACATGAGCCATGCAAGGCACGTGTGTGAGTTCTCCTCGGCGTAGGGCCATCAACTGGTTTGCACCGTTATCGCACACGGCCTTCCCTGGCTCCAGGTTTATTGGAGACAGCCATTGCTGAAACTGAGCCTGGAGAGCTGTCAACAACTCTTCAGCTGTTTGACTGCGATCTCCAAAGCATATTAATTTTAAGACTGCCTGATTGTGGTGAGCCCTGGCTGCGCAGTACGGATTCGCTCTGCACTGTTGGAATGCGTGTCTCATTAAGGCTGAGGTTGATTTCACAGGTAGAGGCCCTAGAGGAAGAAAAATGGAGGAAGTGGGAAATACAGAGGTTTGTTCTGCAAGCCTTGGGGATTCCAAGATTTGTGGAGCAGCCCCTTTCCCACCTGACCCCACAGCCACCAAAGTCACCCAGTGCCCAGTCAGCGAGATGTAACGCCCTTGGCCATGCTTACTCGTCCAGTTGTCTGTGGTGAAATGCACCCTGGTAGATATAGATTTAGTCAAGGAACAGGTGATGTTGTCTGTGACATGCTGGTGTAGCACAGGCACAGCTTTCTTAGAGAAGTAATGGCGACTGGTCAACTGGTACTGGGGGACTGCGACAGCCATCAGCTTTCGGAAACCATCTGTATCTACCAGGCAGCATTTCCGTGGCCAACAGATTTGAGATGGTGGAGTTCAACCTCTTAGCTTTGTCATGTGTAGGATGAAACAATCTTTTACGTGACCATAACTGCGGGACCGAGGGCTGGCTGCGGTACTGAGAGAGGGCGGAGTACGGTGAAATGGACAAACTGCTGGACTTTGAGAGAGGCGCAGGCGCAGATGTTACGGTGGATTGAGAATCGTGTGGTGTGCTTGGTGAAACAAGCACAGCAGGCTTGTCGGCTTCCGTTACAGCGGACGGGCTCTCACTCAGCCTGACTGGAGCGGGTAGAGAATCAGAAGTTTTGCGGTGGGAGACCTGCGTGCCAATACTTGAAAGGGTAACAAAGGAGGAGGAAGAAGCAGCGGATGCGGTTGATGGGGCAGCTTTTGAGGTCCGCTGGTCTGCATTTTAGTGCAGTGAGATTTCCAGGGTAACGCATGTTATGTGCACATGTGAAGGTTAATGCATGTAGTAGTCAAATTATTGCAATTTTTCCCTCTACTGAGTTTTTTCTTGCAAAGTGTGCAGATAATGTGAGTTAGCTCATCCTTTGCGGTCTCAAAAAAGGCCCAGGCTAGGCAACCCTTGCCACCCCAGAGAGCTGCAGACCCGTGACCACCGCTGGCCACAGCCACAGTTGTGGCTAAGGATGCAGTGCTCCTCGTGCTTGCATCACTCCGTGTCTGCCCCGTAGGGCGGAAGGTAACCTCTTCGTCTTCCTTCTCCACCTCCTCAGATGACCTACTCAACTGCGTGACTCTGGGTTCACACCAAGTAGGAACTTCAACCTCATCATCATCCAATATATGATCCCATTCCTCGGCCTCAGAGTGACCCTTCTCCTCTTGTTGCCCTGACAGCACAGTACAGTCCGCATGAGCCTAAGGTATCTAAGTCTCATCAGGATCACCTCTCTCCCCAGTGGTTAACGTCTGGTGACGAAGGTCAGGAACCTACTCGGATCCTACTCCGCCCTGCCCTGAATCCAACGTAAAAAAATTTGGGCATCGGTGCAGATGCTTTCCTCCTCTTCTTGACTCTGTGAACATTTGGAGTACACTTCTGATGCCCATGGTATAGAATGGGTGAACAGTTCTACAGACTCGCCAATCTGTGGTTCGCTACAGTCAGTTGGGCGCTTGGACACTTGTGACATGGGGGGAATCAAGGGTACTTGGAGGGCCACCACTGGGGACTGTACTGTGTGTGATGTTGAGGTGGAGGAAGAAGAGGAGAGGCCACATGACGCAGCGCTTGCCATCCACTGGAGCACTTGCCCTTTGTGGTCCTTATCAACAAGGCGTATCGCTGTGCGGCTGCCAAAGAAAGGGAGTGGAGTAGCCCGTCCAGTAACAGAAGTTGTCAGTTGCCTTTCGATAGGACATGACGTTGTTGGTTCACTAGTGCTTTCACTAACATTACCACCTACCTTGAACACCAAACCTATTCCCCCTTCCACCTTTACTCTGGATACAGCTGAATTTCACTGCCACTAAAAGAACTAGGTGGCTTATAGCAGAGTGTAACATGTCTGTGTCACAATAAAATCTTTGGTGGACTGTGGCACTGGCTAGCAATAGAAAAAAACTATTTTTTTACTCAGAAAACAGATGAATTTCACTGCCACTAACGTAATAGCTGACGTATAGCAGAGTGTATGACGTTTTCCGCACAAAAAAATGGTTTGTGGACTCTGCCTAGCAAGACAAAAAATAAATGTTTTTACTTTGAAAACAGCTGAGGTTCACCATCACTAAGATAGTAGGTGACTTTTAGCAGACTGTATCATGTTTGCCACACAAAAAAATCTTTGGTGGACTGTGGCTAGCAACAGAAAAAAAAAATTAGTTTTACTGTGCATAAAGCTGAAGTTCATCCACCAAAAAAATGACAAACTGGGCTAACACAGCTTGCACTATCATATTAGCAAATGAAAAAAAAATGTTTGTGCTCTGCACTGACAAGCTCTGCAGATAGCTGAATTTCAACCCCACTAAAACAAAAAGTGGCCTACAAGGGCTTGCTTGCTTGCTTTATCACATTAGCAAGTGCAAAAATAGATTGAAGGTCTGCATGGAGCACAGACAGTACAACCGGTGCACAGCACTGTTATGAGCCATAGGCCCTGCTCTTTGTGTCAGAATCTCAGTAATTGCACAAAAAAAAATGGCTGCAAGGTCGATTGAACAGGTACACAGCATAGGACTTATCTACACTACCTGACTTCCACAGAAGCACCCATCTATCTAGCTAATATCTCTCATTACACAGGACAGAGCACACTCAGCAGCGTCTATCTCCTTCAGTGACATACATAAAATGGCGCTGAGCGAACATGGCCGCTTTTTATTTAGGGAGGATAATATGTGATTTCAGCAGACAATTTCAGAAGCCCTTGTGTCTGGGACACTGTGGATGCTTCCTGCACTCTGATTGGCTAGCTTCTCTTTCCTGACTTAAAGTTACCCCCTACAGGAAGAAAACAAAAAAGTGCGCCAATGATCTGACCTGTTCTGAGCTATCACCAGTCCCCCCACTCATCTGCCACGTCTCCCCGCTCATCATACACAAGCACTATGCTAGCAAAACTGTAAAAAATGCAGTAGTTGCCTCACAATCATGTAACCACGTAAATTCACTGAACGTTACCGATTTTACCCAATTTAACAAATTTTGCTCGCTTTTCTGATCACGAATCCGAATGTGCCACATTCGTGTTGAACTTAACTTTTGAGATCGGATTTCGAACATATTCGCTCATCACTACTAGTGACACCATGGTGTCTAGTAATTTAGTTCTCCATGCCCTGGTGTGTAGTAGTTTAGTTATCCAACCCTAGCTGTTTAGTTGGTTAGTTTACTATTAGTGTTGAGCGAGCACTAAAATGCTCGGGTGCTCGAAGCTCGGGCCGAGCTCACTGTGATACTCGGGTGCTCGACCCGAGCAACGAGCCCAATGTTAGTCTATGGGAGACCCGAACATTTTTGCGGTGGCACCCCCGGCAGTCTGTAGAAAGCCTAAAAAGTGCCCAAAACGATAGTGACAGTGCTCAAATGACATGGGGACAGCATGGGGCTCGCCCCAGGAAACATTTCTGACCCCCAGGTCACTGCTGTCAACAACGTGGTCAGAGGTATTAAGCCACTTTTACAGGCTCACAATAAAACGTTCAAAAACGAAAGTGAAAGTGCTTTCCTGTGAAATATGTTAACCCCTTAACGACCATGGGTCTTTCTGTTTTTGTGTTTTCCTTTTTTGCTCCCCTTCTTCCCAGAGCCAGAACTTTTTAAATTTTCATTCAATATGGCCATGTGAGGACTTATTTTTTGCGGGACGAGTTGTACTTTTAAACACCATCACTGGTTTTACCATATCGTGTGCTGGAAAATGGGAAAAAAATTTCAAGTGCAGTGAAACTGCAAAAAAAATGCAATTCCACAGTTGTTTTTTGGGTCCTTTTTTTACCACGTTCACAGATTGCTAAAACTGACCTGCCATCATTTTTTTCCAGGTCGTTACGAGTTCATAGACACCAAACATGTATAGGTTCTTTTTTATTTAAGTGGTGAAAAAAAAATCCAAAGCTTGATAAAAAAAAAAAAAAAAATGACGCCATTTTCCGAGACCCTTAGCTTCTCCATTTTTCGGGATCTGGGGCCAGGTGAGGGCTTATTTTTTGCGTGCCGGGCTGACGTTTTTATTGATACCATTTTGGGGTAGATCCGATGTTTTGATCGCCCATTATTGCATTTTATTGCAAAGTTGTAGCGACCAAAAAAACTTAATTCTGGCGTTTAAATTTTTTTTCTCGTTACGCCGTTTACTGATTGTATTAATTCTTCTTTTATATTGATAGATCGGGCGATTCTGAACGCGGCGATACCAAATATGTGTATGTGGTTTTTTTTTATATATATATATATTTTATTTTGAATGGGGCGAAAGGGGGGTGACTTAAACTTTTATATATGTTTCATTTTTTTTATTTTTTTAAAAACTTTTTTTTTACACTTTCTGCTTGCTTCTATAGTCTCCAGAGGAGACTAGAAGCAGCAGTTGTCTGATTGCTTCTACTGCATACAAGCAATGAGCATATCGCTTGTATGCAGGAGAAATGCTCACTTGCTATGAGCGCTGACCACTAGGTGGCGCTCATAGCAATTGAGACATGACAACCACAGGTGTCTGCTGCAGACCCTGAGTTGTCATGCCCACCCATTGGTGACCCGCGATCACGTGACGGGGTCACTGATGGGCGGGGCTTAGGACTCCCGGAAGCGCGAGTTAAATGCCACTGTCAGAGATTTAACATGTTAACAGGCGCGGGTGGATTGCGATTGCAATAATCAGCTGACATGTGCTCGCTTCAGTGCGGGCTCACCGCCGGAGCCCCCGATGAACCGGCCTTCCCGACCTGGTGCGTACTATTACTGACCAGGTCGGAAAGGGGTTAAGGAACATTCTTTCCAGGGTAAAGACTTGTGTATAAGGTCAAATAAATAACCAAACACAAAAATACTCCTCCACACCTTGGGCTATGTTCACAAGTAGCATTTTTTATGCGTTTTTGTACGTTTGTATTGCTTTCAACCGTGACAAATGCATTCACCGGGAAATGTCATTTTAACATTTTACAACCTTATCTGGCCATGTGCTGTGTGACACATGCATACAGTGCTAAAAAGACATGGGAACAGCATGGGGAAGACCCCTGGAAGCATCTCTGACACCCAGGTCACTGCCTAAAAGTGTGCCCATCAGAAGTGATCCTTGCCACATCAGAAGGTGCAGACTTGCAACTATCCCCGTGCAAGTCCTTGTCCCAGGGCAGTGTTCAATTGTACCTCCCCCATAACTTGCAATACAAGCACAAGTATGCAGCCTGCCACCCACCCACCACAAGGCTGCAATACCATACTGCTAGCTTGCTTGCATTTGAAATTTGGCCTTTAAGGCATGTGGAGGTGGAATCTGGCCACCACGTCATGGCTGCGTCAGTAGCCTGGTATTCATACTCAGTCCCCAGCCGCCTGGCGGCCGGGTTTCCACGCTTGGTCCCCAGCCGCCAGGGGGCGGCCGGGTGTCCATACTCAGTCCCCAGCCGCCCCGCGGCCGGGTGCCCACACACAGTCCCCAGCCGCATGGGGGTGGCCGGGTGTCCATAAACGGTCCCCAGCCCCCCCTATTTGTCCCGGTGCACCTTATATGCAAGCGCGCATACCAAAACATTACCTGTGCCCTCCCCAGTCCATTTAGTGGGAAGGACAGCCTAACCACAAACACATGGACAAGTGAATGTGGCCAGGAATGGTCCATCTCACTGACGCCTTCACACTGGGTTAATATTGTGGAAGCCGGGACACAGTTGGACACTGGGATGCAACACGTCCTCCAGACATAGAGGATTGCGGGTCCTGGTCAATCAGGCTTCAACACAAAGTTCAGAAGGTAGACAGCAGCAGTGGTCGGCCTCCTACACAACAAGTAAATTATTCATGATCATGAGGCCATCCACCTCCTTAGCTTTCTGTTCCTTGGAATGCAAGCGCATGTATGTAGTAGCAGCTAGGCCTGAGGTGGTCAGCGTTTTGGCGCATATTCTACCTCCTTCGAGGATTGCTGGATGTTTTCCTGCTACTATCCCAGTTCTATGACTCCCGTTAAAACAAAGCTTCAGGTGATGAATGATGGATGAGGTGGTGGCAAAGGAGAAAGAGCAGGAGGAACAGGGACCATTCACATCAATATCAGGCCAGCCAACCACACATGTCTTGTAGGATATGTTTCTGTACCAAAAGGAGCGGTTCAGCTACACAGTTATAAGGCATACAGTGAATGCAATGCCTACCAAAAATTTCGAGGCACTCCAATGCCCCTTGGAAGTGACATGGAGGTCAGAGGGCCTTAACTAAACCGTTTTTTCCATTTATAGCAACTGGGTCTCCTGTACACTGTTGGCCTAAGCAGGGAATGGAAGGCTTTCCAAAAATTATTAGGCACTGCAATGCCCCTTGAAACAGACGTGGATTACAGCGTATTAAAAACCTTCTACCCATTATTGGGGAGTGGGTCTCCCTTTGTGTTCGCCTATGCATTGAAAAGCAAAAGATGACAAAAATTAGGAGGAAATGCAATGCCCGTTGCAAGAGTCGTGGAGGTTAGAGGTAATTAAAAACAACATGTCAATGCCCCTTGGAAGAGCTGTGGAGTTCAGAGTGGTTTAACAAGATGGTTTTAATGCCCCTTAGAGGAGACGTGGAGTTCAGAGTGGTTTAACAAGACAGTTTTAATGCCCCTTGGAAGAGATGTGGAGGTCACAGTAGCTTAACAAGATGGTTTTAAGGCCCCTTAGAAGAGACGTGGAGTTCAGAGTGGTTTAACAAGACAGTTTTAATGCCCCTTGGAAGAGTGGTGGAGGCTACAGTGGAATAAAAAGACAATATCAATGCCCCGTGGAAGAGACGTGGAGGTCACAGTAGCTTAACAAGACGGTTTTAATGCCCCTTGGAAGAGTGGTGGAGGTCGCAGTGGAATAAAAAGACAATATCAATGCCCCTTGGAAGAGTGGTGGAGGTTACAGTGGAATAAAAAGACAATTTCAACACCCTGTGGAAGAGACGTGGAGGTCACAGTAGTTTAACAAGACGCTTTTAATGCCCCTTGGAAGAGTGGTGGAGGTCGCAGTGGAATAAAAAGACAATATTAACGACCCTTGGAAGAGACGTGGAGGTCACAGTAGCTTAACAAGACGATTTTAATGCCCCTTACAAGAGCCATGCAGTACAGCATATTAAAAACATTATTCCCATTATTGGGGAGTGGGTCTCCCATAGTCTTTGCCTATGCCTTCCAAGCAAAAGCTGCCAAAAATTAGGACAGAGGAACTTGCAATGCTGGCAACATGGACCACGGTCACCCTGGTGGTATAGTGGTCGTGGAGGCTGAGGATAAGGAGAAGAGCAAAAAACAGCCGAAATGAGGAAGCGAATACCCATGTGTGGGTGTGAAGCGATGCATGGGAATACATCTCCCGAAATAACACAGTGGATTTGACTTTATGTTACTCTGCTGTCATTTGGTGGTGATGAGAAGTCTGGCCCAATCCAGCCCTTGTTCATTTTGATAAGGGTCAGCTTGTCAGCATTGTCAGTTGACAGGCGAGTGCGCTTATCAGTTATAATTCCCCCAGCGGCAATAAAAACACGCTCCGATAACACGCTAGCGGCAGGGCAGGCCAGGACCTCCAAGGCATACAGAGTGAGTTCATTCCAAGTGTCCAGCTTGGATACCCAATAATTAAAACGCACAGAGGAATCACGGAGGACGCTGGTACTCCCTCACCATCTTTTGAACCTTTCCACTCCTTGTGAGAGTACTCTGCGCCTCAGGGCCTGTAAGCTGGGCAGGTCTCAGAAAACTGTCCTAGAACATTGACAGTGTTCCCCTGCCTCTGCTGGATTGGAGTTGCGTCTCTCTCGCCTGTATGCCTTAGTTGGGCAGCGAACTGTGACCTCTGCCGCTACCGTGTTCAGATGGGAATTTTTTTAATAGTTCTGCAGCAAGGGCCTTCTGGTACTGCCCCATTTTTGTAGACCTCTCCAACTCAGGAATAAGAGAGTGAAAGTTCTCCTTGTAGAGGGGGTCTAAAAGTGTCATCAACCAGTAATGACTGTCAACCAACATTTTGACAATGCGAGGGTCACGGTTAAGGCAGCGTAACATAAAGTCAGCCATTGGTGCCAGACTGGTAACGGGCAAGACTTCCGTGTCCTCACCAAGATGACGACTAATAGTGTTGAGCGATCACTAAAATGCTCGGGTGCTCGAAGTTCGGGCCGAGCTTACCGTGATACTCGGGTGCTCGACCCGAGCAACGAGCCCAATGTTAGTCTATGAGAGACCCGAGCATTTTTGTGGCAGCACCCCCGGCAGTCTGTAGAAAGCCTAAAAAGTGCCCAAAACGATAGTGACAGTGCTCAAAAGACATGGGGGCAGCATGGGGATCGCCCCTGGAAGCATTTCTGACCCCCAGGTCACTGCTGTCAACAACGTGGTCAGAGGTATTAAGCCACTTTTGCGGGCTCACAATAAAACGTTCAAAAACGAAACAAACCGTTTTCCTGTGAAATATGTTAAGGAATTTCCTTTCCAGGGTAAAAACTTGTGTATAAGGTCAAATAAATAACCAAAAACAAAAATACTCCTCCACACCTTGGGCTATGTTCACAAGTAGCATTTTTCATGCGTTTTTGCACTTTTGTATTGCTTTCAACCGTGACAAATGCGTTCACCGGGAAATGTCATTTTAACATTTTACAACCTTATCTGGCCATGTGCTGTGTGACACATGCATACAGTGCTGAAAAGACATGGGATCAGCATGGGGAAGAGCCCTGGAAGCATCTCTGACCCCCAGGCCACTGTCTAAAAGTGTGCCCATCAGAAGTGATCCTTGCCACATCAGAAGATGCAGACTTGCACCTATCCCCTTGCAAGTCCTTGTCCCAGGGCTGTGTTCAATTGTACCTCCCCCATTCCTTGCAATGCAAGCGAAAATATGCAGCCAACCACCCACCCACCCGCAGGCTGCAATAACATACTGATAGCTTTCACTTGAAATGGTGCCTTTTAGTTTGGAGGAGGCCGAAGCTGGCCACTACCTCATGGCCGCTTCGGCAGCGATGTATCCATACTCTGTCCCCAGCCACCCGGCGGCCGGGTGTCCACGCTCGGTCCCCAGCCGCCAGGTGGTGGCCAGGTGTCCATACTCGGTCCCCAGCCGCCCTGATTTCTCCTGTCACCTTCCCCCACACTTTTCTTAGCCTGGCCTGCTTTAGGGCAGCATTGGACGAGCCCACCAGAGAACCAGGCTCCTCCGGTGGGCCCTGGCTTCTCCATCAGGGGAGTTGAGAGTGCCTAGGTGAGGAGCATGATGATGATGATATAAGTTAGCATCTGCTTTGTTTTCTTGGAATGCAAGCGCATGTATGTAGTAGCGGCTAGGCCTGAGGTGGTCCGCGTTTTGGCGCATATCCTACCTCCTCCGAGGATTGCTGGATGTTTTCCTGCTACTATCCCAGTTCTATGACTCCCGGTAAAACAAAGCTTCAGGTGATAAATGATGGATGAGGTGGTGGCAAAGGAGAAAGAGCAGGAGGAACAGGGACCATTCACATCAATATCAGGCCAGTCAACCAGATATGTCTTGTAGGATATGTTTCTGTAACAAAAGGAGCAGTTCGGCTACACGGTTATAGGGCATACAGTGAGTGCAATGCCTACCAAAAATTTCGAGCCACTCCAATGCCCCTTGGAAATGACATGGAGGTCAGAGGGCATTAACTAAACCTTTTTTCGATTTATAGCAACTGGGTCTCCCGTGCACTGTTGGCCTAAGCAATGAATGGAAGGCTTTCCAAAAATTATGAGGAACTGCAATGCCCCTTACAAGAGCCATGTGTGGCACCCCAGGGGTCTGGTCACCACAGTAATAGAGATATTACGTCGGAGAGCACGTGGGAGGTGTCCTGGTCAGGATCCCTTAAACATGCAACATCCTCCTGCCCCAGTCCTGGGCGGGGAGAATTCTGCCCTTATAAACTGGATCTGGGGCGGGGTTGAGTGAGTCAGAGAACAGTCAGAGTCAGAGTGAGAGCAAGGGAAAGTAACAGCAAGGAACTCTGTAGGAGCTAGGAGCTAAAGACCAGGGGCTGGAAGCTGAGCAGAGCTCGCCCTGGCAGAAGACAATAGGAACCGGACACAGGAGTCTGAAGCTGTGAGGACTGATATATCCAGCAGCAGAAACCAGCTGGCAGGGGATTTCAGGTCCTCTGGCCATAGAAGCCCGGAGGCTCAGTCACAAGCAAGGGACCAGCACCGCCGTCGTGGAGCGGAGGCTAACAGAAGGCCCCAAGTCACCAGCCATACGGGTGAGCACTACACGGTACACTCAGGGACGTGGGCTACTTCTACCCGTTTACAGCAAGGTAGCCAGGAAGAGTGCAGACAGACGAGGAGGCCTACAACTCCACCTGGCCAGGGGAACTCCTGCTTGCTCACAGACTGACCAGGCCTCTTATGCTAGCCAGTACTCCCGGGAGGGTCTACCTTATAATCATCAGTAAAGACCCTGAACTGCACTGCAAAGACTCTGAGTCATTCCTGCTGCGCTCGTGCACCATCACCCCCATCATCCACACTCACTGCCCTGAGGCTATACTCCTCCCGAGGGGAGTTATCCCATTCTATGCTGCACACACAACACCAGCCTCAGCGGTCTGCCTCGCAGCGGTGGTACTCCCTGACCGCAATCCACGGGTGGCGCAGTCGGACAATTAACCTCAAAACCTAAGAAAGACTGCCACTGGTTTGACCAGCCTGAGCCACAGGACCGGGTCACCGCCACGGAGACTACAGACCCCAGAGACCCGGCACCGGGTTTCCCACACACGTGTACACACGGCCCAGGGGGCGCGTCACATGCAGTACAGCATATTACAAACATAAGTCCCATTATTGGGGAGTGGGTGTCCCATAGTATTTGCTTATGCTTTGCAAGCAAAAGCTGCCAAAAATTAGGACGGAGCAACTTGCAATGCCCCTTACAAGAGCCATGCAGTACAGCATATTACAAACATAAGTCCCATTATTGGGGAGTGGGTCTCCCATAGTATTTGCTTTTGCTTTCCCAGCAAAAGCTGCCAAAAATTTGGACGGAGCTACTTGCAATGCCCCTTACAAGAGCCATGCAGTACAGCATATTACAAACATAAGTCCCATTATTGGGGAGTGGGTCTCCCATAGTATTTGCTTTTGCTTTCCCAGCAAAAGCTGCCAAAAATTAGGACGGAGCAACTTGCAATGCCCCTTACAAGAGCCATGCAGTACAGCATATTACAAGCATAAGTCCCATTATTGGAGAGTGGGTGTCCCATGGTATTTGCTTATGCTTTCCCAGCAAAAGCTGCCAAAAATTATGACGGAGCAACTTGCAATGCCCCTTAAAAGAGCCACGCAATACAGCATATTACAAGCATAAGTCCCATTATTGGGGAGTGGGTGTCCCATGGTATTTGCTTATGCTTTCCCAGCAAAAGCTGCCAAAAATTATGACGGAGCAACTTGCAATGCCCCTTACAAGAGCCATGCAGTACAGCATATTACAAACATAAGTCCCATTATTGGGGAGCGGGTGTCCCATGGTATTTGCTTATGCTTTCCCAGCAAAAGCTGCCAAAAATTAGGACGGAGCAACTTGCAATGCCCCTTACAAGAGCCATGCAGTACAGCATATTACAAACATAAGTCCCATTATTGGGGAGTGGGTGTCCCATAGTATTTGCTTATGCCTTGCAAGCAAAAGCTGCCAAAAATTAGGACGGAGCAACTTGCAATGCCCCTTACAAGAGCCATGCAGTACAGCATATTACAAACATAAGTCCCATTATTGGGGAGTGGGTGTCCCATAGTATTTGCTTATGCTTTCCCAGCAAAAGCTGCCAAAAATTAGGACGGAGCAACTTGCAATGCTGGCACCCTGGTGGTATAGTGGTGGTGGAGGCTGAGGATAAGGTGAAGAAGATTAAACAGCTGAAATGAGGAAGCGTATACCCATGTGTGGGTGTGAAGCGGTGCATGTGAATACACCTCCCGAAATAACACAGTGGATTTAACTTTATGTTACTCTGCTGTCATTTGGTGGTGATGAGAAGTCTGGCCCAATCCAGCCCTTGTTCATTTTGATAAGGGTCAGCTTGTCAGCATTGTCAGTTGACAGGCGAGTGCGCTTATCAGTTATAATTCCCCCAGCGGCACTAAAAACACGCTCCGATAACACGCTAGCGGCAAGGCAGGCCAGGACCTCCAAGGCGTACAGAACGAGTTCATTCCAAGTGTCCAGCTTGGATACCCAATAATTAAAAGGCACAAAGGAATCATGGAGGACGCTGGTACGATCGGCAAGGTACTCCCTCACCATCTTTTGAAACTTTCCACTCCTTGTGAGAGTACCCCGCGCCTCAGGGCCTGTAAGCTGGGCGGGTGTCAGAAAGCTGTCCCAGAACTTTGACAGTGTTCCCCTGCCTCTGCTGGATTGGAGTTGCATCTCTCTCGCCTGTACGCCTTGGTTGGGCAACGAACTGTGACCACTGCTGCTAGCGTGTTCAGATGGGAATTTTTTTAAGAGTTCTGCAGCAAGGGCCTTCTGGTACTGCCCCATTTTTGTAGACCTCTCCACCTCAGGAATAAGAGGGTGAAAGTTCTCCTTGTAGCAGGGGTCTACAAGTGTCACCAACCAGTAATGACTGTCACCCAACATTTTGATAACGCGAGGGTCACGGTTAAGGCAGCGTAACATAAAGTCAGCCATGCGTGCCAGACTGGTAACGGGCAAGATTTCCGTGTCCTCACCAAGATGATGACTGACCATGCTCTCCTCCTCCTCCTCCTCTTCCTCCTCCCCCCTGTCCTCAGGCCACCCATGCTGAACCGACGGTATGACACTTGTACAGGTACTACAGTCTACAACGCATGATAGCAGCTCCTGTTCTTCCTCCTCCTCCTCCTCCTCCTCTCCCTCATTGTCCCCCAATGCACATTGGGATGAGATGAGGCTGGGCTGTGTGTAATCGCCCGCTACGGCTTCTTGATCCATCTCATCATACTCTGGCTGCAATGCCTCCTCTTTAATTCTCTGCAGAGAGCGTTGCAAAAGACAGACAAGTGAGATGCTGACACTAATGATGGCGTCATCGCCACTCACCATCTTGGTGGACTCCTCAAAGTTTGTCAGGATGGTACATATGTCAGACATTCAGGTCCACTCGTGAGGTCTTATGTGTGGAGTCTGACCTGAATATCGATGGCCTTGTTTCAGATGGTACTCCACAACTGCTCTCTTCTGCTCACAAATCCTTTGCAACATGTGGAGGGTAGAGTTCCAACGTGTGGGGACATCACACACCAGTCGGTGTGCCGGAAGCTGCAAACGCTGCTGCAGCACAGCAAGGGCGGCAGAAGCTGTAGCCGACTTGCGAAAATGAGCTGACAGGCGGCGTACTTTCACGAGCAGATCTGGCAACTCGGGGTACGATTTAAGAAACCACTGAACCACGAGGTTAAGCACATAAGCCAGGCATGGTACGTGTGTGATCTCGCCTCGCCTCAGAGCCGCCACCAGGTTACGGCCATTGTCACACACGACCATGCCTGGATGTAGGTTCAGCGGTCTCAGCCACAGATCTGCCTGCTCTTTCACAGCTCTCCTCAACTCACAAGCAGTGTGAGGTTTATCACCTAAGCTTATGAGTTTCAGCACAGCCTGTTGCCGCTTGGCGGAGGCAGTACTGCAATGCTTCCAGCTTGTAACTGATGTGGTGATATCTGAGATGGAGGCTGAACATGAGGAGGAGGAGGAGGAGGATGCGCAGGAGCTGTACACTGTGGGGGCAACTCTGACTGACATAGGGCCCGCAATCCTCGGTGTGGGGAGGATGTGTTCCGTCCCAAGATCCGACTGGGTCGCGGCTTCCACTATGTTTACCCAGTGTGCCGTCAGAGAGATGTACCGTCCCTGGCCACAAGCACTTGTCCACGTGTCCGTTGTCAGGTGGACTCTCCCAGTAACTGCGTTGTTGAGGGCACGGCAGATGCTTTGGGACACGTGCTTGTGTAGTGCGGGGATGGCACACCGGGCAAAATAGTGTCGGCTGGGGACCGAGTACCGAGGGACAGCCACCGCCATAAGATTGCGGAAGGATTCCGTCTCCACCAGCCTAAAAGGCAGCATTTCCAATGCAAGCAGTCGTGAAATGTGCGAATTTAGGACTGTGGCCTGTGGGGCGTTAGCTGCGAATTTCCGCTTTCGTTCAAAGCTCTGGGATATGGACAATTGAACGCTGCGGTGGGACGTGGACGTGGACGTTGATGCTGTTTCTTGAGAAACTGCCATAACAAGTGAACACTGAGAGGAGGGGGCATCTTTACATGCAGTATGGACAGGGGATTGCCTTGCACACACAACAGGGGGTTCTATTGCACGCACAACAGTGGAAGAAGCAGTGGTGACACCCGCTGACACTGGTCGTGGACCCTGGGTTTCGCCCCACAAAGTCGGGTGCTTTGCTGCCATGTGCCTGATCATGCTGGTGGTGGTCAGGCTGGTAGTTTTGTCACCCCTTCTGATGCTGGCATGGCAGGTGGAACATATGGCCTTTTTGGGGTTATCAGCAGAGTCTTTAAAAAAATTCCAGACTCTGGAAGACCTATCGCTTGTACTGGCAACGTCCCTCGTGTTGGTGTTACGGGGAACGGTTGCCTGCCTTCTGTCTGCGGCCACCACACTGCTTCTTCCTGCCTGTTGGGGTACTCTGCCTCCCTCCCCCTGTGTGCTGCTGGCCTCACTCTGCATGTCCTCCTTCCACATTGGGTCAGTTACTAGATCATCCACCACCTCCTCCTCTTCCACTTGCGCACCACGATCCTCCTCCTCACTTCCTGGCAATTGTGTCTCGTCATCGTCCACCTCTTGTGACAGATTGCCAGCGTCGACTTCCTGTGGCTGTGGCTGTTCAAATATTTGGGCATCGCAACATGGGATCTCCTCTTCCACCAGTTCAAGCGTATCAGGCGAGGGGCCCAAATATGGAAATGGACCAGTGAACAGCTCTTCAGAGTGTCCAAGTGTGGGATCACTTGCTGTCTGACGACACTCGGCATGGTGGGAGGAAGGAGCATCAGTGTGAGGAGGAGTATGCGGTCGAGACTCACGGCTACTAAGAGTTGACCGTGTGGAAGACAGACCGGAGGTGGTGGTGCCCAGGTAACTGGAAGTATTGTCTGCTATCCAATTAATAACCTGTTCACACTGATCAGTTCTCAATACTGGTGTTGTTCTGTGCTTCCCTAGTAATTCGGTCAAGAAATGGGAGCGAGAAGATGTGGCTGTTGGTTGTGGCACATTTTCACCTTGGCCACGGCCCTGTCCTCTGCACGAACGATCACCAGAACGTCCACTTCCACGTCCCTTGCCATGCGCCTTGCCCATTGTAAATGAAGTAAAATAGCTTACACTTGCACTATCAATGGAAAAAGGGTAATAAAGAGTAGATTAGAACCGTGGAAGAGGAAAACCACAGTTATTGTTTACTGGGGTATACCATACTTTTTTAAATAGAGATATTTGCGGCTGAACAGTGAGCGACACACTCAAACTGCTTTTTTTTTAGATACCAAAGGCCCAAAACTGGATAGTACAGCGATTTGACCCGTGGAACTGCGAAACCACACTGGGATGTCGGGCCTACACAAGACTATTTTCAACAGATATATTTTTGTGTCACAACAGTCAGGAGACACTACTGTTTTTCTTTACGGAAAAAACTACAAAAACCTGAATGATAGAGATTTTTTACCGTGGAACAGCAAAAGCACACTTCTGTCTCTCTGGCCTACACCAGGCTATTTTCAACAGATATATTTGTGTCTGAAAAATCAGGGAGACACTATTATTATTTTTATACAGCAAAAAATGCCAAAAACAGGATAATAGAGATGTTTTACCGTGGAACATCAAAACCACAGTAATAATTTACTGGTGTATACCAGGCTTTTTAAAATATATATATATTTGCGGCTGAACAGTGAGCGACACACTCAAACTGTTTTTTTTAGATACAAATGGCCCATAGAACTGCAAAACCACACTTCTATTTCTCTGGCCTACACCAGACTATTTTCAACAGATATATTTGTGTCTGAAAAATCAGAGGCACACTTTTTTTTTTGGGGGGGGGGGGGGCACCAAAAGGTTAATAAGATGGGTATTTGTACATTGTGAAGGAGGAAAAAAAAAAGAGGATTTAGATAAAAAAAAAGGATTTTTCCTGGCCCCCGGGACCTGGAGCTAAGTCCAGCAATTTCAGCAACAGGAGCAGCACACAGGACTGTAATGTAGCGTTTGCTGGTATAACCACTGCGTCTCCTATACAGCCTGCCTGCCTGCCTGCCTGCCTGCCTGATATACCTGGGATGGATATTAGTCCTGAGAAGGACTGTTTGTTTGATCTGGCAGCCTTTACAGACCCTACACTAACTATTTTGCAGGATATATCTCTCCCTAAATCAGCAGCGCTGTCCCTACACTGTCTGATCCGGAGCGACTGTGTCCAAGATGGCGGCGCCCGGTTTTAAATACTCGAGGTGACGCTGTGCTCGCCGAACATCCCGAGTAGCGTGATGCTCGGGCGAGTACCGAGCAGTGTCGAGCATGTTCGCTCAACACTATTTACTATTAGTTTAGTTCTCCATGTTCTCGTGTGTTTTTGTTTCATTCTCCAACCTTAGCTGTTTAGCATTACCATCCCACTTCATTCCAAACAGTTCCACAGTCTTCATCCTAAGCCTAACCCTCCTCTTTAACCTGTCACTAACAACTGGAGTCTTCCCCTCATGATTCAAACATATTTCAATCACAACCATCCTTCAAAAGCCCTCCCTTGACCCATCATATGTCTCGCTATCGCCCCATCTCACTTCTCCCCTATGCCTCCAAACTACTGGATCAATACGTCCATTTTGAACTGTCCTCCCACTTCTTCTCCTGCTCCCTCTTTAACCGCTTACAATCTGGCTTCCGACCGCACCATTCCACTGAAACTGCCCTGACTAAAGTCACCAACAACATACTAACTGCTTAATCCAAGCAAGACTACTCTGTTCTCCTCATCCTAGACCTGTTACCTGCCTTCGACACAGTAGACCATACCCTCTTACTACAGACTCTCATCTCTCGACATCACAGACTTGGCCCTGTCTTGAATCTTTTCACACCTAACCGACAGGACATTCAGTGTCTCCCACTCACATACCACCTCCTCATCTCACCCCTATGTGTCGGTGTCCCCCAATGTTCAGTTCTGGGACTCCTGCTCTTTACCATATACACCTTCGGCCTGGGACAGCTCATAGTCTCACGGCTTTCAGTATCACCTCTATGCTGAGGACACAAAGATCTACCTCTCTGGACCTGATATCACCTCCTTACTAACCAGAATCCCACAATGTGTGTCCTCTATTCATCTTTTTCTCTGCTAGATTTGTAAACCTTAACATGGATAAAACCGAATGCATCATCTTTCCACCATCTCATTCATCCGCCACCAACTGACCTATCCATCATAGTGAATGACTGCCCACTCTTCCCAGTCCTGCAAGCTTGACTCTGATCTGTCCTTCAAATGTCAGATCCAAGCTCTTTCCACGTGCTGCTGACTCCAATACCAAAGTATTTCGGGGATCCGCACATTCCTCAACCATGAATCTAGAAAAACACCAGTGCACGCCCTCATCATCTCCCACCTCGACTACTACAAGCTCTGTGGCCTCCCTTCTACCACTCTCACACCTTTCCAATGTATCCTAAACTGTGCTGTGCTGTGATTAATTCGCCTGTCACCCCAGGCTTTTCCCCTCTGTCAAACCCTGCGCTCGCTCCCTGTTGCCCAGAGACTACAGTTGAAAAGCCTGACTTGGGCATACCAAGCCATCGAGAACTTGTCTCCTCCATACATGTGTGACCTAGTCTCACTGTACTAGTTACCTGCATGCAACCTGCCATCCTTACAAGATCTCCTTCTTTACTTCCCTCTTATCTCTTCTTGTCACAATCGCATACAAGATTTGTCCCATGCATCTCACCTACTGTGTAACGCTCTACCCCAACACATCAGACTCTCGCCTACCGTGGAAACCTTGAAAAGGAAGCTGAAGACCCACTTATTCTGACAAGCGTACAATATGCGGTAACCCTTGCTCCAGCATACCACTGCACGACTAGCTGTATCCTGACCTACTGTATCCTCACTCATCCCTTGTAGATTGTTTGTGTGCCCTCACAGGCAGGGTCCTCTCTCCTCTTGTCCCAGTCGGTGAGTCAACGACGGTGACCCCTTTTCACATGTAAAGATCCATGGAACAAATGTTACTGTAATAATAATTATACTACCCTATTCATGACCAAGCCAAATTTTACAATACTGACCAGTATCACTTTATGGAGTAATAATTCTGGAATGCTTCAATGGATCCCGTTGATTCTGAGATTGTATTTTGCGGCATATCGTACTTCATGATGATGGAAATATTTGTTCGATATGAGTTGACCACAGAGTTATGTCACACAAAATATTTAATATATAACATTTCCCATATGTTTACTTTACATCTGCATCAATTTTGAAACATCATTTTTTTTTGTTAGGAAGTTAGAAGGGTTAAAAATTGATCATAAATTTCTCACTTTTCCAACAAAACATTTTTTTAGGGACCACATCACATTTGAAGTGACTTTGGGGAGCCTATGTGACAGAAAAAACCCAGATGTGACACCATTCTAAAAACTATGCATCTCAAAGTCCTAAAACCACATTCAAGAAGTTTATTAACCCTTCATGTGCTTCACAGGAATTAGTGCAATGTGGAACGAAAAAAATTAACATTTTCCTTTTTTTTTAACAAAAATTTTACATTAGCCCCAATTTTTTTTATTTTCACAAGGGTAACAGGAGAAAATGGACCCCACAATTTCTTGTCCAATTACTTCTGAGTATGACAACACCCAATATGTGGGGAAAAACTGTTTGGATGCATGGCAGGGTTCGGAAGGGATGGAGCACCGTTTGACTTTTTGAACTCAAACATGGCTGGAATCATTAGCGGACGCCATGTCACATTTGAAAAGGCCCTGATGTGCCCGAATAGTTAAAACCCCCCACCACAACTGACCCCATTTTGGAAACCTCTCAAAGAATGCATCTAGATGTGCGGTGAGCACCTTGAACCCCCAAGTGTTTCACAGACGTTTATAACATTGAGCTTTCGAGCTGTGAAAATAAAGAAAAATCTAATTTTTCCCACAAAAATTATCTTTTAGCCCTAATTCTTTTATTTTAACAAGGGTAAAAGGAGAAATTGCATTAAAGTTTTGTTAAGCAATTTCTCCTGAGTATGCCGATACCCCTTATGTGGGTGAAAACTACTGTTTTGGTACAAAGCAGGGCTCAGAAGGGAAAGAGCGTCATTTGACTTTTTGAGGGCAAAATTTGTTGGAACCATTAGCCGACGCCATGTCGCATTTGGAGAGCCCCTCATGTGCCTAAACAGTGGAAACTACCCACAAGGGATGCCATTTTGGATACTAAACCCCACAAGAAATTTAGGCATGTGGTGAGCACTTTGAGCTCCAAAATGCTTCACAGAAGTTTATAATGTTGAACTCTGAAAATTTAAAAATACATTTCCTGCAAAAATTTTGATTTTGCCCCAAATTTGTAATTTTCTTAAGGGAAACAGGAGAAAATGGACCATACAATTTGTTGTGCAATTTGTCATGAGTACACCGACACCCCATTTATGGTTGAAAACTACATTTGAGGCACAGTGAACAGCTCAGGAGGGAAGAAGCATCATATTGGAGTTCAGATTTTGCTGGAATGGTTTGAGGGTGCCATGTCACATTAGTATAGCCCCTGAGGTGCCAGAACAGCCGAAACCCCCCATAAGTGATGTCATTTTACAAACTACACCTCATGATGAATTTATCTAGGGGTGCAGTGAGCATGTTGACATCACAGGTGTCTCACAGAATTTTATACCACTGGACTGTGAAGAAAGAATAAATTACATTTTTACTGCTAAAATTTTGTTTTAGCCCAAAATTTTTAATTTTTATAAGGGCTAATAGGAAAAAATTGACCTCTCAGTTTGTTGTGCAATTTCTTCTGAGTGTGCCAATATACTACATGTAATCAGGAACTACTTTTTTGAGGCACAGTGCAAAACTCAGAAGGGAAGAAGCACCATGATTTAGTGCAGATTCTACTGTAATGGTTTACGGGGGATATGATTCACTGTGAGAGCCCCTGAGGTGCCAGAACAGCAGAAACCCCCATAAGTGACCCCATTTTATAAACTACACCTCTCAATGAATTCATCTAAGGATGCAGTGATCATATTGACACCATGGGTGTGTCACATAATTTTATAGCATAGGGCAGTAAAGAAATAATGACATTTTTACCACAAAAATTTGGTTTTAGCCCCAGATTTTAACATTTTCACAAGGGAAAATGGGTAAAATGGCACCAAAATTTGTCAAACAAATTCTGCTGAACGTAGAAATACCCCATATGTGGCTGAACAGTACTGCTTAGCCACAGGGTGAGACTTGGGAGAGACAGAGCGCTATTTGCCTCCTGGAGCGCAGCTTTTCCTAGAGTAGTATGCAGTCTCCTTATACAGAGCCCCTAAGGGCTAAAAGAGCAGACTACCCCACTAAGTGACCTCATTTTGTAAATTATACCCCTTTGGGAATTTATTTATTGGTGAAGTAATGATTTCACTCCATGGATATTTTCCAGAAACAAGTAGCAGTGGGTGTTGGTGAGTGAAAATTGTGAATCTGCTATTGTAGTGACCAGCACATTGCAGGGCTCAGTAAGTTATGCTCAGCTCGTGCTTCTGGAGACATGCACCTGTAAATTAGGAGGGCTCTCATCACTTCAGAAATACCAAACATGTGAATGCTAATGTTAGAACCTTGCTCTTAGGTTTTTTCCTTTGCTGGTCACATGACCTTGTTGGCCTATTTAATCCTGCTCCGCCCTTCTGGCTTTGCTGGACTTCATTGTATAACTACTTTCTAGCTAGCCTGTGCTCTGTATCTAACTCTGTTAGTTTGCTTGGTCTACGGACCTCTATGTTCTATATATTTTGTTTGTTCGTCTGTCTGCTACTATTTCTGTTAGGAGGTGTCCCATTTTCCTCCCAGTCCTTAGTACTTGTAGGGATTCCTTCCCCACATCTATAGGTCTCCGTACAGACTAGCTTAGGACTTTAGCAGGTCTGATCGCAGGATCAGGTTCCCTGTTACATCGTAGGGATTCAGCTGAGTTCTATCGTAGGGACAGATCTCCTCTCTTTCCTTAGCTCTGGTAGCAGAACATAACAGTAAGTCCAGCCTGCAAATTCTCTAAGGAAAGAATTTTCTGTTCCATCATGGTGTCGGTTCAGGATTTGGCTAAACACCTGCAGGGACTCTCTCTGGAGGTGGCCGAGCTCCGTCAGCACGTGAGTAACTGTCCTGGAGCACATTTCTTGGAGCCTAAGGTATGTTTGCCGGATTTATTTTTTGGTGAACACCGAGAATTTTTTTCATTTAAAAATGCTTGCTTATTGTATTTTCGTTTGAGACCCAAGTCCTCTGGGGATGAATCCCAGCGCATAGGGTTCATAATGTCACTTTTGCGCAAAGAGCCTCAGGAGTGGGCCTTTTCTTTGCAACCTAGTGATACATGCTTCAGATCAGTGGATAGTTTTTTTTCTGCTTTGGGACTATTGTATGATGATCCTGACCGTGTCGCATCAGCTGAGACTGAGTTGAGACGTTTGAAACAGGGATCAGGTAATGTGGAAAAATATTGTACTCATTTCCGTCGTCTGGGTCGTTCTCCAAGTTGGGATCTGCCGTGCCTGAGGAGGAGAATTTTTCCAGTGATTTGGAGAGAGTTTGGACGGATGTGCGTGGTAACTAGAGATGAGCGTTGTTCTACTCGAACTGTTCGCCAATCTCAAATTCGAGCTGTTTTGGGCGGTGTTCGAGCCGGTCGGCGAACACGAACAATTTGAGAAAAATTCGGCTGTTCGAGGTTATGTTCGATAACTGTTCGTGCACCAAAATCATAACTGGATTTTTTTCTCAGTAATGATGAAAATTAATGTTAATACGCAGTTTGAGTGTACAGCGGGGCGGGGGAAGGGGCAGGAGATGGATCTCTGCAGGAACAATGAAGATCTCCATTTTTTTTTCTCTTTCCCGCATTTGCAGTGGGGAGGTGCAATCTGTCAGCCTATCAGCAGCGCACACACGGAGCGAAGTGCTTTTTTTCACACAAGCAAGGGCATGTGTGATTGGCAGTGTATGTCACATGTCCTTGCCCTATAAGACCAAGCCATTTTCCCCGTCGCCACCATTTTCTCACTGCTGCAGCTGCGTGTTAGACGGCACCGCTGTTGCTGTGTGCGCTATACCTTGTTAATTTCAAGCCAATTTTCGCACAAATATACAGATAGCTTGGGAGTAGGGAATAGTTGTGATTGCAGTCCTTTTAAGGACTAGGTTACAGCATTTCCTACGACTTTTATCAAGCAGGTCTGTGCTCTTAAATAGATAGATTGTGGGAGTAAAGACTAATTGTAATTGGAGTCCTTTTCAGGACTAGGTTACATCAGTTCCTATCAGTTTTTGCCAGGCAGGTCTGTGCCAGTGCTGTGCAAGTTTTTTTCACAGCATTTGGCTGAATCTAGCAAAGCTAATCCTTTTTGGCCTATTGCAGAGTGTGTTAGTCAGTGGAGTAGCCTATCTGTATTGCAAGATATACCACCTGTGTATAGAATACCAATTTTTTTACTGCACCTAGTGAAGTAAAATCTTTTGGGCATAGCATCATTCTATTAGTCCATCTATACTGACCTCCATCAGGTTGCAAATTAAAAATATTTTTTTCTGCATCTAGCTCTGAAAAAATATTTGGGCTTCTAGCAGTGTGTGGGACTTGGTCTATTAGTCCATCTATACTGACCTCCATCAGGTTGCAAATTAAAAATAATTTTTTTCTTCATTTATCTCTGAAAAAATATTTGGGCTTCTAGCAGCGTGTGGGACTTGTTCTATTAGTCCATCTATACTGACCTCCATCAGGTTGCAAATTAAAAATAATTTTTTTCTGCATCTAGCTCTGAAAAAATATTTGGGCTTCTAGCAGTGTGTGGGACTTGGTCTATTAGTCCATCTATACTGACCTCCATCAGGTTGCAAATTAAAAATATTTTTTTTCTGCATCTAGCTCTGAAAAAATATTTGGGCTTCTAGCAGTGTGTGGGACTTGGTCTATTAGTCCATCTATACTGACCTCCATCAGGTTGCAAATTGAATAAAAAAAATTTCTGCATCTAGCTCTGAAAAAATATTTGGGCTTCTAGCGGTGTGTGGGACTTGGTCTATTAGTCCATCTATACTGACCTCCATCAGGTTGCAAATTAAAAATAATTTTTTTCTGCATCTAGCTCTGAAAAAATATTTATGCTTCTAGCAGTGTGTGGGACTTGGTCTATTAGTCCATCTATACTGACCTCCATCAGGTTGCAAATTAAAAATAATTTCTTTCTTCATTTAGCTCTGAAAAAATATTTGGGCTTCTAGCAGTGTGTGGGACTTGTTCTATTAGTCCTTCTATACTGACCTCCAGCAGGTTGCAAATTGAATATAATTTTTTTCTGCATCTAGCTCTGAAAAAATATTTGGGCTTCTAGCGGTGTGTGGGACTTGGTCTATTAGTCCATCTATACTGACCTCCATCAGGTTGCAAATTAAAAATAATTTTTTTCTGCATCTAGCTCTGAAAAAATATTTGGGCTTCTAGCAGTGTGTGGGACTTGGTCTAATAGTCCATCTATACTGACCTCCATCAGGTTGCAAATTAAAAATAATTTTTTTCTTCATTTATCTCTGAAAAAATATTTGGGCTTCTAGCAGCGTGTGGGACTTGTTCTATTAGTCCATCTATACTGACCTCCATCAGGTTGCAAATTAAAAATAATTTTTTTCTGCATCTAGCTCTGAAAAAATATTTGGGCTTCTAGCAGTGTGTGGGACTTGGTCTATTAGTCCATCTATACTGACCTCCATCAGGTTGCAAATTAAAAATAATTTTTTTCTTCATTTATCTCTGAAAAAATATTTGGGCTTCTAGCAGCGTGTGGGACTTGTTCTATTAGTCCATCTATATTGACCTCCATCAGGTTGCAAATTAAAAATAATTTTTTTCTGCATCTAGCTCTGAAAAAATATTTGGGCTTCTAGCAGTGTGTGGGACTTTGTCTATTAGTCCATCTATACTGACCTCCATCAGGTTGCAAATTAAAAATAATTTTTTTCTTCATTTAGCTCTGAAAAAATATTTGGGCTTCTAGCAGTGTGTGGGACTTGTTCTATTAGTCCTTCTATACTGACCTCCAGCAGGTTGCAAATTGAATATAATTTTTTTCTGCATCTAGCTCTGAAAAAATATTTGGGCTTCTAGCGGTGTGTGGGACTTGGTCTATTAGTCCATCTATACTGACCTCCATCAGGTTGCAAATTAAAAATAATTTTTTTCTGCATCTAGCTCTGAAAAAATATTTGGGCTTCTAGCAGTGTGTGGGACTTGGTCTATTAGTCCATCTATACTGATCTCCATCAGGTTGCAAATTGAATAAAAAAATTTTCTGCATCTAGCTCTGAAAAAATATTTGGGCTTCTAGCGGTGTGTGGGACTTGGTCTATTAGTCCATCTATACTGACCTCCATCAGGTTGCAAATTAAAAATAATTTTTTTCTGCATCTAACCCAGCCAATAGTTTTGGCCTAATACCACAGTTTGGCCACTTAGCTCTGCTCGGTTACCATCCATTGTTTTTTTGTGCAAACAACTCCAGAGTTGTGAATTAGTTAACCACCAAAATGAGTGGAAAAAGGCCTGCTGCTGGTGGAAAGGGGAATAGGCGTGTTGGGAAGGGGAAAAAAGGTTGTGTCCGTGGGGTAGGTGCAGAAGAAAGACCATCTTCCAGCCAAACTAAAATGTCTACTTCTTTTAGCGGACAATGTGATAAGATCCCTTTCTTACGGCCACGCCAATCGCTACAAATTCCAGATGAGGCACAAAAACAGCAGGTGCTTCAACGGATATCAAGTGCTCCTTTAAGTGGGCTCTCCTCCACATCAACTTCAACATCACAAATACTCCAGTCCTCAAAGGTGTCACCCAAATAGCACTTGCTTCCTCACAGCTCCCAAATCTCCAGCTGCCCGTCTGAGTATGAGGTAGAACAGATGGTTGAGTCTGCAGAGCTGTTTACTCATACTATAGCCTGGGAATCAGGGGTCGACTCCAGCGCTTCTGTGAATCCAGACGAGGAAATGATCTGCACTGATGCCCAGAATCTTTATGAGTCGGATCCAGGACCAGACGCAGAAGGTTCTGACCATAATGTAGACCCTCATTCCCAAACTGTAACTCCTGTTGGTGGAGACAATGAGGAAGACGATGATGAGACTCAAATACCTGATTGGAGCGACAGCTTTAGTTTTTTGTCAGGGCAGGAACAGGTTGGCTCTGAGGACGACGGGTGTGATAACGCACAGGGTGATGATGATGAGGTCGGAGATCCCACTTACTGTCAACCCACAGTCAGCCAAGAGATGAGGTCAGCAGAGGAGGTGGAGGAAGATGCTAGTGACGATGAGGTCAGGTTGCGCCTTCCTGGACAGAGACGTAGTACTGGAAGCACGTCAACAACTGCATCCTCAAACACAACTCTGCCTCTCACCACAAGTCGTGGTGGCTCTTCAGGTCGCATGGGTGCTAAGCCTTGCATAGCCTGGGCATTTTTTCAGATCGATAAAGATGACCCAACTCGTGTTATCTGTAACATTTGTCAGCAAAAGCTAAGTAGAGGCCAAAAAATACATAGTTTGAGTACTTCATGCATGAACCGGCACATGGACATGAAGCATAAGTTGCAGTGGGAAGCTCAGTGTGCTACAATGCGGCCTAGCCGGCCGGGCCAACCACCGTCTGCCATATCTTGTGCATCCGCGGCCTCTTCATCCTCTGTGACTGGGGGGACAGCAGTCACACCTGTTTTGGGGCGCAGACCTGCCACCTCTTTACCCGCAACAGCCAGCGTGATTGGCAGGTCATCATTTTCTTTGGAGGTGGTAACACCAGCTGGTCTTGAGCGCTGTCCGACATCGATAGCACCACCTTTGGATCAAGGCAACCTAACATGTCCGCGTGCATCTTCCTCACAGACCGGCAGTTTGCCGGGGACACCCTTATCAACCCCGTCTAAGCACAATAGCCAGCCCTCGGTCCCTCAGATGTGGACAAGTAAAAGACCATTTCCTCCTAGCCATGAGAAAGAAAAGGGGTTGAATTTCACCATCTGCAAGCTCTTGGCTACAGAAATGCTGCCTTTCCGCCTGGTGGACACAGAGGATTTTCGAGACCTTATGTCCGTCGCAGTGCCCCAGTACCAGATGCCCAGTCGGCACTACTTCTCAAAGAAAGGTGTGCCTGCGCTCCACCAGCATGTCGCACACAACATCACCGCTTCTTTGAGAAACTCTGTGTGTGACAGGGTGCATTTCACCACAGACACTTGGACGAGTAGGCATGGACAGGGGCGTTACATGTCGCTGACTGGGCACTGGGTAACTATGGTGACAGCAGGACAAGGGGCTGCTGTCCAAGTCTTGCCGTCCCCACGAGTTGTGCGTCAATCCTCTTTATGTCAAAGTTCCTCCACTGCTTCTGCCTCCTCAACCTCCTCTCGGTCTTCCACCTGCACCCAAAGCCTGTCTGGTCATGCCACAAGCTTTCTAACTGCGCAGAAGGGATCCTGCACACCTCCTTACTATGCTGGCAGTAGGGCTCAACGTCATCAGGCGGTTTTTACATTGAAATGTCTGGGAAATGTGAGTCACACAGCTGAGGAGTTGTGGTCAGCTCTGGAGAACCAATTTCATGAATGGTTGTCTCCACTGGACCTGAAACCAGGGAAGGCCGTGTGCGACAATGCTGCAAACCTGGGTGCGGCCCTTCGCCGGGGCAATGTCACACACGTGCCTTGTATGGCTCACGTGTTGAACCTGGTTGTCCAGCAATTTTTAGCCCACTATCCCAGACTAGATGGCCTTCTGCAGAGGGCACGGTCGCTGTGTGCTCACTTCCGCCGTTCGCATCCCGCAGCTCAGCGACTTACATCTCTACAGAAGTCGTTGGGCCTGCCACTTCACCGGCTAAAATGCGATGTGCCTACCCGGTGGAATTCAACTCTGCACATGTTGCAGCGACTGTGGCAGCACCGACAAGCCCTGGTGCAATACGTTCTGACGTATAGCCTGGGCCAACGAGATTCAGAGGTGGGGCAAATCACGCTGGAGGAGTGGTCTCAGATCAGGGACCTATGCACCCTTCTGCACAGTTTTGAAATGGCGACGAAGATGTTTAGTGCTGACGATGCCATTATCAGCATGACTATTCCGGTGATTTACATGCTGGAGCACATGTTAAACAGAATTCGGAGTCAGGTGGTGGCACAAGAGGAGGTGGAGGAAGTAGAGGAGGAGGAGTTGTATGCGGAAGGGCTAACATCTGCAAGGTCCAGACGGTCGGCAACACCAAGGCGGCAGGCATGTGAGGGTGGGGGAGATGATTTTCCTAGGGCGCATGGTAGCAGCCAAACTAGTGAGGAAGGTGCAGGAGCCCAGGAAGAAGTGGAGGACGAACTGATGGAAGACTCATCAGATGAGGGAGACCTTGATCACATTTCTGTTGTGCGAGGTTGGGGGGAGAGGACAGAGGAAGGAAGCATGATTGTTACCTCGCCACCAACACAACAGGGACTTGGTGCTCCTGGATGCGCAACACACATGAGTGCCTTCTTGCTGCACTACCTGCAACATGACCCTCGAATTGTGAGAATTAGAAATAATCCTGACTACTGGGTTGCCACACTGTTAGATCCCCGGTACAAAAGTAAATTTGCAGAAATTATTCCTGCCATAGAAAGGGATGCACGCATGCAGGAGTATCAGCAGAGACTGTTGCAGAATCTTACATGTGCTTTTCCACAAAATACCAGTGGTGCACGTAGTGAATCTCACAGTTCCAACTTGCCAACCGTGGGACCGTCAAGTGTTCAGCACTCAAACCGTAACAGAACCACAGTATCTGCTGGTAACATCAATTTTGCGGAATCATTTCACCACTTTTTTAGCCCATCCTTTGCAAGGCCACAGGAGACAAGAAGTCTGACACATAGTCAACGCCTAGAGACGATGGTACAGGAGTATCTCCAAGTAAACATTGAAGCCACGACTGTGTCACTGGACCCTTGCTCTTTTTGGGCTTCCAATCTGGATAAATGGCCGGAGCTAGCCACTTACGCCTTGGAGATCTTGTCATGCCCCGCAGCCAGCGTTCTGTCTGAACGTGTGTTCAGCGCTGCTGGTGGTGTGCTGACAGTTAAGCGCACGCGGCTCTCCACTGATAATTTAGACAGACTCACGTTCATAAAGATGAACAAATCATGGATCCGAAACGACTTTTCTACCCCTGTGTCATCCTGGGGAGAGTAAAAGCTTGATGATTGGTTAAAATCACCCTACCAACCGTTTTAAGCTTTCAAATTACTAATCATGTTTATCTGTATCTTGACTGGAAAATAATTTGGGCTTTGTAGCAGTGTGCAGCACTGATCCTATTAGGCCATCTATAATAAGCTTCACCAGATTTAAAATTAAAAATAATTTTTAGCTGCATCTAGCCCGGAAAATAATTTTGGGGCTCCGAGATGCGCAAGACACATAAGTGCCTTCTTGCTGCACTACCTGCAGCATGACCCTCAAATTGTCAGAATTCGAAGTAATCATGACTACTGGGTTGCCACACTCTTAGATCCCCCAAACTTTTCGATCAACCTTTTCATTTTAATAAAGACCAAAAAAATGGTCATTTTTGAAATTATAAGCATTAGCAGGTTGTTAGAAACTGAAATCAAACAGTTTTCAACTCAAAACTTTATTCTAGGTGATGTTACATTTTCACATAGGACCCCTTGTTCGAAAGGAGCTTCTGAACTCTCTCGTCCATTGAATTTGTCAGGTTTTGGATGGTTTCTGCTTCAATTGTTTTGCATGAGGACAGAATACCCTCCCAGAGCTGTTGCTTAGATGTGAACTGCCTCTCGCCATCATAGACACTCCTTTTAATGATGCTCCAAAGGTTCTGAATGGGGTAGAGGTCAGGGGAGCATGGGGGTCACACCATAAGTTTGTCCCCTTTTATGCCCATATCAGCCAGAGATGCAGATGTTTTATGTGCAGCATGAGATGGTGCATTATCATGCAGAAAAATCATCTTGCTGTGAAATACACGGTTCTTCTTGAACCATGGCAGGAAGTGCTGTTTGAGAAAATCCACATACATTATGGAGTTCATCTTTAGCGCCTTCAGGGATCCTAAAGGGGCCGACAATCTCTCTCCCCATGATTCCAGCCCAAAACATTACTCCACCTCCTCCTTGTTGGCGCTGTAGCCGTGTTTGCGTGGGGTGTCCATCAACCAGCCATCCTCCACTCCATTCATCTGGACCATCGAGCGCTGCACGGCACTCATCCGTGAACAAAACAGTTTTGAAATCAGTCTTCATGTAATGTTTGGCCCACTGGAGCCGTTTCTGCTTGTGTGAAGTGGATAGAGGAGGTCGACAGGATGGCGTATGCACAGCTGCAAACCTCTGAAGGACCCTGCATCTTGTTGTTCGGGGGACGTTGGAGGCACAAGCAGCTTCAAAAACTTGTCTGCTGCTATGACAAGGCTTTTTTGCCGCTGCTCTTTCAACCTGACGTAATTGCCTGTAGGAAAGAGTCCTCAATTTGCCCTTATCAGCACGCACACGTGTGTACTGTGAATCAGCTACATACTTCTTGATTGACAAGACACTTCATCCTGATCATCGCACAATGTTGATTGTAGTCATGCCTTGACCTAAACACTCCACAATTTGTTGCTTCTCAGCAGCCGACACATCCTTTTTCTTTCCCATTTTGGCAGAAAATGTAGGCTGCTTAATAATGTGAGAGAGCCTTCTTAAGTAGTCTTGCCTTTCATTGGACACACCTGCCAAACTAATTAGCACAGGTGTCTGCAATTGCTTACAGTGATATAAAGAGCCCTGACACACATCACCATCAATGAGTTTAACTGACAAACAAACAAATTCTTCCCTTATCACTCCTAAACACTTTTTGCATAATAATTTGGAACGCGGTGTACATGTGCTTTTCCACAAAACACCAGTGGTTCACGTAGTGAATCTTACAGTTCTAACTTGCCAACCGTGGTCTGTATGGAATTGTTCAATAAAGGGCCCAAAATTAAGATAACATAGATGGGAGAGGTCTCTATGAATAGGAATTCCTAAGTTTTTGATACCCTGTGAGGGCCAGGCAAAGGGAAAGTTGGACTGGATGGAATCCTATATGGATTTAGGGAGGGAGACATCGAGGGCCTCAGACTTCGCTGCATTGATTTTAAACTTTTACCATGTAACAAAGTGATCTATTTCAGCCATAACAGCAGGGATGGATATATGTGATTGAGTGATATATACTAGGACATCATCAGCAAATAGAGAGCACTTGTACTCGGTGCCTCCCACCTCAATCCACCTAATATTGGGGTTATGGCGAATTGATGAGAGCAGGTGCTCCATCACTAGGATGTATAAGAGAGGGGACAGAGGACATCCCTGCCTTGTCCCATTGGTGATTGTGAAAGGTGATGAAAATGTTCTGACGCACCCCCTGGGCCTTGGGACACCCGGAGCCGGACCCTTTTTGGTGGATGCTGGTGGTTGTAGTCTTCGTGGCGGCGATCCGGTTCCGTGGCTCAGGGCGGTCAAACCAGTGGCGGAACTATTTATGTGGTTTTGATGTTTAAATGTCCGACTACGCCACCCGTGGATTGCGGTCAGAGTGAACCGCCGCTACAGGGCAGACCGCTAAGGCTGGTGTTGTGGGTGCAGCAGAGCGTAGCATAACTCCCCACGGGAGGAGTATAGCCTCAGGCAGTGTATGCGGAGGATGGGGGTGATGGTGCAGGGCAGCAGCAGTAACGACACGGAGTCAGTGATGCAGTTCAGGGCCTTTACTCACAGTTCTTATTATCCAGACCACGTCTGCAGGTAACGGCTGCCCACGTCGTACTGTGCTCACCAGGTGAGGGGCTCAGACAACTCCCAGATAACTTTGGAGCGCTTCACAGGACCCCCTTTGTGTGTCCTTTGTCTGGCCTTTCTTACCAACACTTCTGTCCGGCTGCCTCGGGCCTCCTCTTGGTAAACTTGGCGCCAGTTTCCCTGACCCTATGTGGTGCCTTCCTAGCGGGTGGAGCAAGGGGCTGCTCCACATAAAATGTCAGAGCCTCCGGTTTCTAGCTGAGGGTCGTTTCCTGCCTCCACTAGTTCGGGGACCGGTCTCCCCCTTTGGCCTGACCCCTCCACGCAGGTGGATTCGGGCGTGCGGTGGCGACTCGCCCGTCCGCACCCCTGGGATCCCTTCATTCTTCGTTCCTGGAGCCTTCTCCGCTCCTCTTCCTTCTCCCTCTTGCAGGCCTGGGCCTCTGTTACTAGGCCCGCCTCCGGAGCAGAGCTCATGCAGAGCCCCTGCTCCCTGCCACTTCTGCTCAGACTTCTCTGCACTGAACTAAGATGGTGCCCACCTTTTATACTCCCTTCTCAATGCACCCAGGAACTGCTTCCTCCCTGCTCCTGCACTGCAGGGTTCCCCTTCCTCAGTGTTCCCTCCCCCCACTCCAGCCAGGGACAGGGACTGTCGTGCCCATCTCAGGGGCATATTGGTCTCCCTGCCCCACGGCAATGTGGTGTAATGCATGCAGGTGTCGGGTCCTGATCCACACTCCATCCTTATCTGAGAGTGAGATATCACACCTCTGGGTGAGGTGCAATACGTCTGTAGCAACCGAGCCCTCGGTGCTACAGTTCCATTTATCTTCAGCCTAGGTGACGTATTGTGATACAGGGCCGTGATTTTGGCTATAAAAGGGTCCCCTAGACCCCTACCCCAAGCTTTTTAAGAGAATCATATATGGCGTGCCAGGAGACTCTATGGAATGCTTTCTCAGCATCCAACGAGAGTATCTACTTACAAATTTTTAACTGCATCTAGCCCAGGAAATACTTTGTGCCTAGTAGCAGTGTCTGCTAGTCAGCGGATTATCCCGGCTGTTAAGCAAGCTACACCACCTGTAGTTTGGACACTTAATTTTTTCAAAGGAAATGCTTCGGGACCACGGGATACTCAGTGAAGAGCATCAGGAGGCACCCCAAGGCATAGGGGCTGGGACTGGCACTAGGATGCCTTGCGGTGGACAGCCGAGCTCGATCCTTATAAAAGCTTTTTAACTGCAGCAGCTTTAGTGGACGCTACTGGAGCTGGAATTACGCGGCTGCTGGCATGAGACTTGCCCTCCAATAGATCCTTGTAAATGGATTTAAAGTGTATTCATTCAAATTAGAGGGACAATTTAAATTAAAAAGCTTAGAGCTGCCTCCACCACAGGGGGGCTCTCTCGACCCACCAGCGGACAGGCACCAGTATTGGGAGAGGGGGGCTGGCCGTCAGGGTTCACCGCGGCTCTGGCACAACCCGGCGACACGGTGGTGGCACGGGCAGGAGCGGACTGGCCGTCTCGGCTTCTCACTTTTTGGATTTTAGAAGGGCATGACATGCCTATATCTGTGTCTCCCCCTCCTTTTACTCCTCCACCTCTTTTCTTTTCGCATGACTATATGTACTTGTCACTTTTCCATGTGTTAGTTGTGTCTTCTGAGCAGTTTGTCAGCTTTTGGACACCTTTGAAGGTGTTTTCTATGTGTTTCTATGTGTTTTTGTTTGCCTGCCATTGGTTTTAACGGTGTTCGAAGGTGTTCGACGAACAGTTCGACGAACAGTTCGGCGAACACACGGGTGTTCGACGAACCGAACCGAACTCGAACACTACGGGGGTGGCTCAACACTAGTGGTAACCTTCAGGAGGCCAACAGAAAATCTAAAGACTACTTTGATAGGAAACGACAGGAGGTTTTGTTCGCTGTTGGTGACATAGTCTGGTTGTCCTCTAGGAATCTGCGGTTGAGGATTCCTTCTAAGAAATTGGGTCCCAAGTTTGTAGGGCCCTTTAAGGTGCTTCAGGTTGTCAACCAATCTGCTGTTAGGTTGGAGGTTCCTACCTCCTGGAGAATTAATCCGGTATTTCATGTCTCTCTGTTAAAAAAAGCTGTTGTGTCAGATGGTGACGCCTCTGCCTCTGTTCCTCCGGTGGTGGAGGACGGGGAATATGAAATTTCTCGCATCCTTAACTCTAGACGGTATAGAGGTAGTTTGCAGTATCTTGTGGCCTGGAAAGGTTTCGGACCTGAGGATAACTCTTGGGTGAGGTCAGATGATGTTTCCGCGTCCAGACTTATCAGAGCGTTTCACAGGAGATTTCCTGATAAGCCTGGTCCTAGGGGATCCGGAGGATCCTCTTAGAAGGGGGGGTACTGTTAGAACCTTGCTCTTAGGTTTTTTCCTTTGCTGGTCACATGACCTTGTTGGCCTATTTAATCCTGCTCCGCCCTTCTGGCTTTGCTGGACTTCATTGTATAACTACTTTCTAGCTAGCCTGTGCTCTGTATCTAACTCTGTTAGTTTGCTTGGTCTACGGACCTCTATGTTCTATATATTCTGTTTGTTCGTCTGTCTGCTACTATTTCTGTTAGGATGTGTCCCATTTTCCTCCCAGTCCTTAGTACTTGTAGGGATTCCTTCCCCACATCTATAGGTCTCCGTACAGACTAGCTTAGGACTTTAGCAGGTCTGATCGCAGGATCAGGTTCCCTGTTACATCGTAGGGATTCAGCTGAGTTCTATCGTAGGGACAGATCTCCTCTCTTTCCTTAGCTCTGGTAGCAGAACATAACAGCTAAATGTGGTTTAGGCACACTAGGGGTCTCAGAAAGGAGGGGGGCAATAGGATTTGGGAGAGCAGAATTCACTGAATTTCTTTTGGGGGGTGAGGGGCCATAGAGCTTTTCCAGAGCCTTTGTACTTCCAGTAATGTGGAAGCCCCCTGTATTTCCATTAACAGGACGTGAGTGAACACATGTTATTTTTGTGGATTGAGATTATGCTATTATTGGGAACATTTTACATAACGTTTGGGGTCACATTTATCCGGCGCTCTACGCTGAGCACGTGACCGGAAGTGAGAGCACGCGCGGGGTGTGAGCACGTGCGCTGTGGTGTGGCTGTGGTGAGCGGCGTGCGGCGAGGTCCGACTCGGCTCGCGGCCCTCCGGCGAGGGAGCCAGGCCTAGGTGACCGAGTGGACCGAGTGGACGAGTAGGAGGCGACCGGAGGGACGAGCGCAAGAGAGCGCTGTGATAGTGTGCAGCGCCGGCCGGCGGAGGGCGCCAGGTGGTGGTGACCAGGAGGTGACCAGGAGGACCGGTAAGAGGCAACCGGAGGGGCGAGCGCTCTGTGATAGCATGCAGCGTCCCTAGAGGAGGTGAGTGAGGGGCAGGAGGCCGCGATAAGCGGCCCTACTGAACCGAGTGTGTACTGTACTGTACTGTATTGTATTTGTATTTGTATTGTAATTGTATTATATTTAAGTGCTACCCCCCCGGCCTTATTTAAATTAATCCCCTGCCCATACTTGATCGATCTCCCCCCTATCCATATTTAATACAACTCCCCCGGCCATCTTTAGTGATCCCCCAGTCCATATTTAATTGATCACCCCCCGTCCATATTTAAATTGATCCCCTGATCACCCCCCGTCCATATTTAACTGATCCCTCTGACCACATTTAAATTGACCCCCCATCCTCATTTAATTGATCCCCCAACCACCCCCGTCCATATTAAATTGATCCCCCGACCAGATTTAACTGATCGACCCCCCCCAGCCCATAATCAATTGATCCCCCTTGTCCATATTAAATAGATTCCCCCTGTCCACTTTTACTGATCCCAGTCCCTATTTATTTGCCTTATCCCCATCCATATTTAATTAACCCCCTGTCCATAATTAATTGATTGATTCCCCAGTCCACAATTAATTATTTCCCCAGTCCATATTTATTGATCCCCAGTCCATAGTTAATTGACACACCGTCCATACTTAATTAATCCACCTGACCTACTTAACTGATTCCCCCGTCCATACTTGATACTTAATTGATCCCCCGTCCATACTTAACTGATTCCCCGCCGATATCTAATTGATACACTTGCACATCCCTAATTGATCCACGTCCATACACCTATATATAAATAATTTTGTTTTGTACTTGTATATATATACTGACTGTATCCCCATAATTAGAATGACGTCCATGTTGGCCGGAGCCGTGCAGTGTACATCTTGCGCAATGTATGCATTCCGTGAGCAACCGCTCGAGGATCCATACTGCTGTGAGAGATGTGAGCATATCATGCACTTGGAAGCCCAAATTCTCGATCTAAGTGCTCAGATAATGATACTGAGGAGCATCGACAACATGGAACGGAGTTTGCTGCTCACCGAGCAGACACTCAATGGGTCAACACTGGGGGTGGAGCATAGAGGGGAAGTGCAGGCTGAACAGGCAGGGAGTTGCATAACAGTTAGGAGGGATAGAGGGAAGAAGTATAGGAAGGCTGGTCCAGAACCGGCATTATTGGAGCACGACAGATCCTCTGACCGCCGGGGGAGTGTATGCTCCAGTAATGAGGGGGAGGGGGGAAGTGTAGGGCAGGCAAGACAGGTCCTGGTAATGGGTGACTCTTTTATTAGGGGGACAGACAGGGCAATCTGTCACAAAGACCGGGATCGCCGAACGGTGTGCTGCCTCCCTGGCGCTCGAGTCCGGCACATCGCGGATCGGGTTGACAGGTTACTGGGTGGGGCTGGCGAAGACCCAGCGGTCATGGTCCACATCGGCACCAATGACAAAGTGAGTGGTAGATGGAGGGTCCTTAAAAATGATTTCAGGGACCTAGGTAGGAAGCTTAGGGCAAGGACCTCCAAGGTAGTTTTCTCAGAAATACTACCAATCCGGCGAGCCACACAGGAGCACCAACGGTAAGTTAGGGAGGTGAGTAAGCGGCTAAAGAGTTGGTGCAAGGCAGAAGGGTTTGGGTTCATGGAGAACTGGGCAGA
Organism: Phyllobates terribilis; assembly: GCF_046119375.1. Lineage (NCBI taxonomy): Eukaryota > Metazoa > Chordata > Amphibia > Anura > Dendrobatidae > Phyllobates > Phyllobates terribilis. The sequence continues at coordinate 221,069,308 of NW_027362773.1, read as the reverse complement.
CTTCGCAGTCGGCTACAGGCTCTACCGTAGGGACGGGCTGCACCTCAATGGGGAAGGTGCAGCGGTGCTGGGGAAGAAGATGGCTAATAGGTTGGAGGAGTTTTTAAACTAGAGACGGGGGGGGAACCAAGGAAAGAGATGGTGGGATGTGAGACAAGCAAGGGGGAAGGGGAGAAGTGAATATAATGAGGGTGGAGAGGGGGGTGGGGATAGTACAGTTAGATCGTTAGAGAAGAATAGGATGCTAAATAACCCCAAAGTTTTATCTTGCATGCTGACCAATGCAAGAAGCCTGACCAATAAGGCGGATGAGCTGCAGGCGCTTATATCGGAGGAGAGGTATGACATCGTAGGTATAACAGAGACTTGGCTAGACGATAGCTACGACTGGGCGGTAAATTTATTAGATTATAGTTTATTTAGAAGGGACCGGAAGCAGGGGAAAGGCGGAGGAGTCTGCTTATATGTAAAGTCATGTCTAAAACCCAGAGTAAGGGAAGATATAGGAGAGGGAGAAGAGGGGGTCGAGTCCATGTGGGTAGAGATAGAGGGGGCAAAAAATAATAATAAAATATTACTGGGGGTCTGCTATAAGCCACCAAATATAACAGAGGAGAATGAGAATCTGCTATTAGGACAAATAGACAAAGTAGCAAAACATAATGAAGTGATTGTAATGGGGGGTTTCAACTACCCGGATATTGACTGGGAAACAGAAACCTGTAGATCTCAGAAAGGAAAAAGGTTCTTGACAAATATTAAGGATAATTATCTCTCCCAACTAGTGCAGGAACCAACGAGAGGGAAGGCCGTGTTGGACTTAATATTGACTAATAGGCCTGATAGAATAACTGAGGTACAGATAGGGGGGCACCTAGGTAATAGCGATCATAATATTATCGACTTCAAAATGCCCTTCAGTAGGGTTATCAATAAGGGAACAACAAAAACATTAAACTTTAGGAGGGCGAAGTTTGATCAGCTGATAGAAAACCTTCAACTTATTGACTGGGACAAAGTACTTAATCAAAGGAATACGAATAGTAAATGGGAAACCTTCAAAAGAATTCTGAATACTCAGTGCGAGAGATATATACCGTATGGGAATAAAAGGGCCAGAAATAAGAGGAAACCAATATGGTTGAACAAGAACGTAAAAGGGGCGTTAAATAGCAAAAAAGAGGCATTCAAGAGATTAAAACAGGAAAACAGTAAGGAGGCACTAATATGTTACAAGGAAAAAACGAGAACCTGTAAAAAACAAATAAAAATAGCGAAGGAGGAAACAGAGAAACGTATTGCTAGGGAAAGTAAATCAAATCCCAAACTGTTCTTTACGTATATAAATAGTAAAAGGATTAAATCGGATAATATTGGACCGATAAAAAGTGAGGAAGGCAAAATCATAGAGAAAGATGAGGATAAAGCTAATCTATTAAATAATTTTTTTTTCGACAACTTTCACAAAGGAAATAGAACTAACAGGAGAAATGAGAAGTGACAAGCTTAATCCTCCACTAAGTATGACTAATCTAACACAAGTTGAGGTACAGAAACGCCTCAGTAACATTAAAATAAACAAATCACCAGGACCTGATGGTATACACCCATGGGTACTAAGGTAACTAAGTAATGTGATAGACAGACCGTTATATCTTATATTTAAGGACTCTGTTGTGACTGGGTCTGTACCACTTGATTGGCGACAGGCGAATGTAGTGCCAATATTCAAAAAGAGAGCGAAAAGTGACGCCGGAAACTATCGACCGGTGAGTCTGACGTCCGTTGTGGGCAAAATTTTTGAAAGCTTCATTAAAGAGGCAATTACAGAGCATCTTGATGCTAATAATCTTTTAATCCCGAACCAACATGGATTCATGAGGAATCGCTCCTGCCAAACAAACCTGATTGACTTCTACGAGGAGGTTAGCTCTCGAGTAGATCAGGGGGAACCAGTGGATGTCGTGTATCTCGACTTCTCAAAAGCGTTCGATAGCGTGCCACATAATAGGTTGGTATACAAAATGAGAATGATGGGGCTGGGGGAAAATGTCTGCAAGTGGGTAGCTAACTGGCTAAAGGATAGAAGGCAGAGGGTGGTTATAAATGGAATATACTCAGATTGGGTAAGCGTCACAAGTGGGGTACCACAGGGGTCTGTACTAGGCCCAACGTTATTTAATATCTTTATTAACGACATAGTCAACGGGATAAATAGTAAAATATCAATATTTGCAGATGACTCAAAGTTATGTAAAACAATTAATACGAAAGAGGACAGTGCAGACCTACAGAGGGATTTGGATAAGCTGGGTAGGTGGAGCATTAAATGGCAAATGAGGTTTAACGAGGAGAAATGTAAGGTCATACATATGGGAAGGAAAAATGGAAGTCACCAGTACTCACTGAATGGGAAATCATTGGGGAATTCAGAGATGGAGAAGGACTTGGGCATCTTGATTGATAGCAAACTAAATTGGAGTGCCCAAAGTCAGGCTGCTGCTGTAAGGGCAAACAGGGTAATGGGATGTATCAGAAGAGGTATAGCTGCAAAGGATGAGAACATTGTTCTTCCACTGTACAAAGCACTGGTCAGACCACACTTGGAATACTGTGCTCAGTTATGGGCCCCAATATATAGAAAGGATATAAATGAGCTTGAAAAGGTACAAAGGAGGGCAACAAAATTAATAAAGGGAATGGAGGGACTGCAATACCCAGAGAGGTTGGCAAAACTAGGACTATTCAGCCTGGAAAAGAGAAGGTTGAGGGGGGACATAATAAATGTTTACAAATATATTAGGGGACAGTATAGAGATCTTGCCCGGGATTTGTTCAAAAGGAGGGATATTACGGTAACAAGAGGGCATTCACTTAGACTGGAAGAGAAAAGGTTTCAGCACCAGCATAGGAAGGGGTTCTTTACGGTAAGAGCAGTGAGAATATGGAATTCACTGAGTGAGGAGACGGTAATGTCGGATTCACTACACCAGTTCAAGCGGGGACTGGATGCATTTCTAGATACCAGGCAGATTTCAGTGTATACTTAAAAATAAAATAAAATAGTGGGTTGATACAGGGATTTATTCTGACTGCTGGTTTCAGAGTCGGGAGGGAATTTTTCCTCAGGTGAAGATTGGCTAAATCATTTGGGGTTTTTGCCCTCCTCTGGATCAACTTTAGCAATTACAGAACTAACAGGTCGAACTTGATGGACGCAAGTCTTTATTCGGCTTTACAAACTATGTTACTATGTTACTTACATCGCGTTTTCCATCTAAATCTCCGAATTATGTCATTCAAATGAAACCCCTGACTGATCCATTCACTATGAGGTAGCTGGACTCTGCCCTCATAGTTCAGAGGTGTCCTTTTCAGAGGTGTACAAAACTCTGGCCGACAGCACTTTTATGCACACCTAAAAAAAAGGACATAGTCAGATCCTACTGAGAACAGACACTGCACATCTGGGTTTCTTTCGGTGCACAAGTAGGATTTCAATCCATAAATAGTAAAAGAAAAACTTGTCACTCGTATTCTTCGTGCAAAACAAGTGAATTTTTAATTGAAAGAAATTTCAGAAATAATAAGACATTTCGGTCAATCAGACCTTCATCAGTCATCTGGAGCACCACATGTCTGAGCAGTGGATACTGCAGACATCTCCCTAGTGCTGCAGCAGGCAGTACAATCATCTCCAGATGACTGATGAAGGGTGCGGATCGGAGAGGAGAGGGAGGCCTCTCCCTCTCCCTGCCTTCTCAATTATTATTATATATTATTAGAGCGCCATTTTTCCCATGGCGCTTTTCATGTGAAAAAAGGGGTATACATACAAAAACAATTACAATGATTTTTAACAAAACGTGACGGCGACTGGTACAGGAGGAGCGAGGACCCTGCCCGCGAGGACTCACAGTCTACAAATGTGATGTCAATCACAGCATTTAGGGGGTTAAACTGCCTGGAAAGGTGGCCGCTGTCAGATTCGCTGAACACCCAGCAGCGATCACATGTGCACAGCTCCTATGAGCGCAAAATCGCCAGGACCAATCAGGTCGTATGGATAGGTCTAAGGTCGTGAAGGGGTTAATTTTTCATAAGAATTTATCTTACATTGGATGTACTGTGCTTTTCTAGCGAGGTTGAAATAATTACACTAAACATATTAGGCATAAACTAAAGCCTACCAACACAACAGCCTATAGGATTTTTCCAGGCAGTAATTACGTAATTATTAGCGTTGTTGTTTGCTGGTGGTGTTATTACCCTAAAGGCTTGTTTAAATTGTGGCTAGTCTTTTGCTTTGTGTGCCTTGATTGTTATTCTGTCATTACACTGTGGTAACATTAGACTTAATTACTCTCTATATTACCAATCCCAAGGGTGGGTTAATCCTGCCACGTGATCTGAATCTCTGTAATGCAATGCCCTTTCTATTAGAAATCAAATTCACTCATATCTTACCTATTAATATCCATCAAAAAATTTGGATTGTCAGATAGCAGCTTGAGAAATGATTGATTCATTGATTCGTACGCCAGTTTGCATTCGGCATTAATCTAGGTATTAAGAGTAACTTTGTAAATGCATTACATTGATGATAATGCTTGGTGCTAAGTTACAGCCATAGGGGCCGATTTTTTTAGGTGTTTACACCACAATACTGGCATAAAGCACCTTAAAAAGTCACCATTTTTTACGCAGCTCGGAAATTGCACCAGAATATTCCAACATTTAGCATTTACATGCTGATCTCATCGCTCAGCGGCTTTAAATGGGGTGTTCCATCTACACAACAATGCCCAGCTAGCGCAGCTGTGCTAGATAATTGGCTGCTGTACTCAGGGGCGGACCTACCGCCTGTGCAGCCGGTTCATTGAACGGGGGCCCCCGAGGGAGAGGGGGCCCCTCCAGCCTCCAGCAGGGTCGCCATCAGGGCATGACTGCCCTGACTCCAGCATGGGGCCCGGCCGTTGGGGCCCCCCTCTTGTGCGTCTCCTCATGGGGCCCCTCCTGCAGGACCCCCCGCCGTCATATGACCGGAGATGTCCCTGCGCTCAGCATGGGCTCCGGCCCCATGCTGAGCGCAGGGACATCTCCGGTCATGTGACGGCAGCTGGCACAGTACTTACCCCTCCCCATGCCTCCGCAACGTCTTCCGCGTCCTCTGACTGTGACGTCTCAGGTCAGAGCTGTCACAGCGGGAAGACGCGCGCAACGCTGGAGTCCGGATCAGCATCAGGTGAGAAGTGAGGTGAGTATTTGATTTTTTTTATTTATGGGGGGCATGGGGCATTATATGGTGGGGGGAGAGTGGGTGTGACATCCTGCATGGGGCATTATATGGGGGGGTGACATCCTGCATGGGGCATTATATGGGGGGGTGGTGTGACATCCTGCATGGGGCATTATATGGGGGGGTGACATCATGCATGGGGCATTATATGGGGAAGAGGTGACATCCTGCATGGGGCATTTTAAGGGAGGGAGGTGTGACATACTGCATGGGGCATTATATGGGGGGGTGACATCCTGCATGGGGCATTATAAGAGGGGAAGGGGGGAAGTGACATACTGCATGTGCATTATATGGGGGGGTGACATACTGCATGGGGCATTATAAGAGGGGAAGGGGGGAAGTGACGTCCTGCATGGGGCATTATAATGGAGGGGGTGTGACATCCTGCATGGGGCATTATAACAGGGGATGGGGGGAATTGACATCCTGCATGGGGCATTATAAGGGAGGGGGAGAGTGGAATTAACATCCTGCATGGGGCATTATAAGAGAGGAAGGGGGGAAGTGACATCCTGCATGGGGCATTATAAGGGAGGGAGGTGTGACATTCTGCATGGGGCATTATAAGAGGGGGAGGGGGGAATTGACATCCTGCATGGGTCATTATAAGGAGGGTGGGTGTGTGACATACTGCATGGGGCATTATAAGGAGGGGGGGTGTGACCTCCTGCATGGGGCATTATAAGGGAGGGGGTGGTCTGACATACTGCATGGGGCATTGAAAAGGGGTGAAGTGACATCCTGCAAGGGGCATTATATGGGGGGGAGAGGTGACATCCTGCATAGGACATTAAAAGGGGGGTGTCATCCTGCATGGGGCATTATAAGGGGGGAACAGCCTGCATGGAGCGTTACATGGGGGCCAATATTCTTTATGGAGCATTATATGGGGGTCAGTATTCTGTATGGAGCGTTATATGGGGGACAGTATTCTGTATGGAGTGTTATATGGGGGACAGTATTCTGTATGCAGCGTTATATGGGGAACAATATTCTGTATGGAGCGTTATATGGGGACCAGTATCCTGTATGGAGCATTATATGGGGACCAGTATCCTGTATGGAGCATTATAAGGGGTCAGTATCCTGTATGGAGCATTATATGGTGCCCATAATACTGTATGGAGGACTATACTGTCCGGTCTGCACTGTGCACTGTGAGGATTCGCCAGTTTCTGAGCTATTGTAGAATTTACAATAGATATCGCTCATGTAATGTAGTAAGTGAAATCCTTGGCCTTGTACTATATATATATATATTTCTCTGCGGTATCTTTGCATCATGAATCATGGTATGTGTTAAAGGGGCCCACTGAAACTCTGTCGCCCAGGGCCCACAAAAACCTGGAGCCGGCCCTGGGGGTAAGTATAACAAGTTTTATTTTTTTGAATACAATTAATTAACTAGGAGTGGGGGGAATCAGAGATGCACGGGGGGGGGGGGGGCCTTCATGCCCCCTATGAAGGGCAGGGGGGGGGGCAAAAAAATTCTTGCACAGGGGCCCACTACAGTCTGTGTCCGCCCCTGGCTGTACTATTAGGATGACTTCAGTGCTGCAGTCAATGTCAGGTATTGGAAGCAGTGGACCAGGGAAGGTGGTAGTGGACCCGGGAAGGTGAGTAGAGCAAAGTATTTTATAGCAAAGTGCAGCCAGGGGAGCAATTTAATTGAGAATGAATAGCCTGTTTAAGGAGTTCTGTAGAATTGATGGCACAGTTCAGTGGTTCAGTTCCTTCATGGCTGAAAGGTCACAAAGAGTATATATTAGCTCCTCATCATCAATGCCAGTTTCCTTGAAATATGGAGTTTTACAGGGTTCGGATATATCCCCAATGTTGTTTGAAATTTACATGCTACCATTAGGCAAAAAAATCCAGAACCACAGTCTGTAATACCATTGCTATGACAATTGTTGGAATAATGCTTGTTATTGTGTATACAGTGGCATATAAAAGTTTAGACACCCCTTTTCAAAATTACTGTTATTGTGAACAGTTAAGCAAGGTGAAGATGGAATGATCTCTAAAAGGCCTAAAGTTAAAGATGACACATTTCCTTTGAATTTTAGGCAAAAAATATGTATATTTTCATCTTTTACATTTTAAAAATTACAAAAAGGAAAATGGGCCAATGCAAAAGTTTGGGCACCCTTGGAGACTTGTGTGCTTTATTAACTTCGACCAAGGTTTCAGACCTTAAATAGGCTGTTATGGCTTGTTCACTATCACCATTAGGAAAGGCCAGATTATGTAAATTTCCCAGCTATGTAAAAACCCTGACTCCTCTAACTTTGTGCCAAAGAAAACAGCTACGGGTTTTTCTAAGCAGCTACCTAGCACGCTGAAAATTAAAATGGTGCAGGCCCACAAAGCAGGAGAAGCTATAAGAAGATAGCAAAGTGATTTCAAGTTGCCCTTTCCTCAATTCGAAATGTAATTATGAAATGACAGTTAAAAATAAAAGTGGAGGTCAAGATAATGTCTGGAAGACCAAGTAAAATTTCAGTGAGAGCTGCTCGTAGGATTGCCAGAAACCCAAATCCGAACCCCCGCTTGACTCATAACCCTCGCTTGACTGCAAAATAACTTCAAAAAAATTTTGAAGCCTTAGTCTCTGGAGTTGTGGTACATTGTTCTGTTGTTCAGAGACACTTGCACAAATATGCGAAAAGAAAAGAAAGGGCGCATGTGTAGACTCACAGGGCTATTTAAATAATTTAAAAAGTGCCAGTACACTCACCTGTGATGGTTGTGTACGTCTACACAACCAAGATTAAGCGTGTGATTAATGAGGCTCCGGGTCACCTCTATTTGTAGTACCGTCCTGTCGGTGTTTGCCTCGCAACTCCGTGCTCCTCAAGTGGTCACACGATCCTGCCGGACCAGATACCCCACCTGATGAAGACGGCTTAGACCGTTGAAACGCGTTGTGGCAGTGGTATTGGAGGAAGAATAAAAGTCGGTTGCCATCTATTAAATTGTCCAGTATTCCTTTGGCGCTCCCTGAGACCGCTGCACCATTGTTTACATGCACAAATATGGCCTTCATGGAAGAGTCATCAGTAGAAAACCTCGCCAGCCCCCCTCTCCCAATACTGGTGCCTTTCCGCTGGTGGGTTGAGCGAGCCCCCCTGCGGTGGAGGCAGGTCTAATCTTTTTAATTTAAATTGTCTCTCTAATTTGAATGAGTACACTTTAAATCCTTTTACAAGGATCTAATGGAGGGCAAGTCTCATGCCAGCAGCCACATAATTCCAGCTCCAGTAGCATCCACTAAAGCTGCTGCAGTTAAAAAGCTTTTATAAGGATCGAGCTTGGCGGTCCATCGCAAGGCGTCCTACCGCCAGTCCCAGCCCATGTGTCTTGGGGTGCCTCCCCGATGCTCTTCACTGAGTGTCCCGGGGGCCCGAACCATTTCCTTTGAAAAAATTAAGTGTCCAAGCTACAGGTGGTGTAGCTTGCTTAACAGCTGGGATAATCCGCTGACTAGCAGACACTGCTACTTGGCACAAAGTATTTCCTGGGCTAGATGCAGTTAAAAATTTGTAATTAGATACTCTCGTTGGATGCTGAGAAAGCATTCCATAGAGTCTCCTGGCACGCCATATATTATTCTCTTAAAAAGCTTGGGGTAGGGGTCTAGGGGACCCTTTTATAGCCAAAATCACGGCCCTGTATCGCCATACGTCACCTAGGCTGAAGATAAATGGAACATTTTCATCACCTTTCATAATCTCCAATGGGACAAGGCAGGGATGTCCTCTGTCCCCTCTCTTATACATCCTAGTGATGGAGCATCTGCTCTCATCAATTCGCCATAACCCCAATATTAGGTGGATTGAGGTGGGAGGCACCAAGTACAAGTGCTCAGCATTTGCTGATGATGTCCTAGTATATATCACTCAATCACATATATCCATCCCTGCTGTTATGGCTGAAATAGATCACTTTGTTACATGGTCAAATTTTAAAATCAATGCAGCGAAGTCTGAGGCCCTCGATGTCTCCCTCCCCAAATCCATACAGGATTCCATCCAGTCCAACTTTCCCTTTGCCTGGCCCTCACAGGGTATCAAATACTTAGGAATTCCTATTCATAGAGACCTCTCCCGTCTATGTTATCTTAATTTTGGGCCCTTTATTGAACAACTCCATACAGACCACGGTTGGCAAGTTAGAACTGTAAGATTCACTACGTGAACCACTGGTGTTTTGTGGAAAAGCACATGTACACTGTGTTCCAAATTATTATGCAAAAAGTGTTTAGGAGTGATAAGGTAAGAATTTTTTTGCTTGTCAGTTAAACTCATAGATGGTGATGTGTGTCAGGGCTCTTTATATCACTGTAAGCAATTGCAGACACCTGTGCTAATTAGTTTGGCAGGTGTGTCCAATGAAAGGCAAGACTACTTAACCCTCCGTCAGGGGCAATATGTTTCATAACGAGTTTAGGGGCATTGCGCCAGTCATGCACAGGCTAGAAAATTGGCTATATTTTCCTTTTTTTTTTATTTAAATGCTCTAAAAGTGATCAGTTACCTTAATAGGAATGTAATAAATGAGAATACACATAATCAGGTGGAAAAAAAAATGTTTACTAACCAGAAAAGTAATATGTTTCAAAGTGCACACTGAAAATAGAGAAATGAAACTAAGTGAGCAGCGCCTGTCAGATCAGTTGCCCCTGACGGAGGGTTAAGAAGGCTGTCCCACATTATAAAGCAGACTACATTTTCTGCCAAAATGGGAAAGAAAAAGGATGTGTCGGCGGCTGAGAAGCAACAAATTGTGGAGTGTTTAGGCCAAGGCATGACTACAATCAACATTGCCAAGACACTTCATCCTGAACATCGCACAATGAAGAAGTATGTAGCTGATTCACAGTACACACGTGTGCGTGCTGATAAGGGAAAATTGAAGACTCTTTCCTACAGGCAATTACGTCAGGCTAAAAGAGCAGCGGCAAAAAAGCCTTGTCATAGCAGCAGACAAGTTTTTGAAGCTGCTGGTGCCTCCAACGTCCCCCGAACAACAAGATGCAGGGTCCTTCAGAAGTTTGCAGCTGTGTGTAAGCCATCCTGTCGATGTCCTCTATCCACTGTACACAAGCAGAAACGGCTCCAGTGGGCCAAACAATACATGAAGACTGACTTCAAAACTGTTTTGTTCACCGATGAGTGAAGTGCAACGCTCGATGGTCCAGAAGGATGGAGTGGAGGATGGCTGGTTGATGGACACCCCATGCAAACACGGCTACGGCACCAACAAGTAGGAGGTGGAGTACTGTTTTGGACTGGAATCATGGGGAGAGAGATTGTCGGCCCCTTTAGGATCCCTGAAGGGGTAAAGATGAACTCCATAATGTATGTCGAGTTTCTCAAACAGCACTTCCTGCCATGGTTCAAGAAGAAGAACCGTGTATTCCGCAGCAAGATCATTTTCATGCATGATAATGCACCGTCTCATGCTGCACATACCACATCTGCATCTCTGGCTGATGTGGGCATAAAAGGGGACAAACTTATGGTGTGACCCCCATGCTCCCCTGACCTCAACCCCATTGAGAACCACTGGAGCATCATCAAAAGGAGTGTCTGTGATGGCGGGAGGCAGTTCACATCTAAGCAACAGCTCTGGGAGGGTATTCTGTCCTCATTAGAGATGAGCGTTGTTCTACTCGAACTGTTTGCCAATCTCAAATTTGAGCTGTTTTGGGCGGTGTTCGAGCCGTTCGGCGAACACGAACAATTTGAGAAAAATTCGGCTGTTCGAGGTTATGTTCGATAACTGTTCGTGCACCAAAATCATAACTGGATTTTTTCTCAGTAATGATGAAAATTAATGTTAATACGCAGTTTGAGTGTACAGCGGGGTGGGGGGAGGGGCAGGGGATGGATCTCTGCAGGAACAATGAAGATCTCCATTTTTTTTTCTCTTTCCCGCATTTGCAGTGGGGAGGTGCAATCTGTCAGCCTATCAGCAGCGCACACACGAAGCGAAGTGCTTTTTTTCACACAAGCAAGGGCATGTGTCATTGGCAGTGTATGTCACATGTCCTTGCCCTATAAGACCAAGCCATTTTCCCCGTCGCCACCATTTTCTCACTGCTGCAGCTGCGTGTTAGACGGCACCGCTGTTGCTGTGTGCGCTATACCTTGTTAATTTCAAGCCAATTTTCGCACAAATCTACAGATAGCTTGGGAGTAAGGAATAGTTGTGATTGCAGTCCTTTTAAGGACTAGGTTACAGCATTTCCTACGACTTTTATCAGGCAGGTCTGTGCTCTTAAATAGATAGATTGTGGGAGTAAAGACTAATTGTAATTGGAGTCCTTTTCAGGACTAGGTTACATCAGTTCCTATCAGTTTTTGCCAGGCAGGTCTGTGCCAGTGCTGTGCAAGTTTTTTTCACAGCATTTGGCTGAATCTAGCAAAGCTAATCCTTTTTGGCCTATTTCAGAGTGTGTTAGTCAGTGGAGTAGCCTATCTGTGTTGCAAGATATACCACCTGTGTATAGAATACCAATTTTTTTACTGCACCTAGTGAAGAAAAATCTTTTGGGCATAGCATCATTCTATTAGTCCATCTATACAGACCTCCATCAGGTTGCAAATTGAATATAATTTTTTTCTGCATCTAGCTCTGAAAAAATATTGGGCTTCTAGCTGTGTGTGGGACTTGTTCTATTAATCCATCTATACAGACCTCCATCAGGTTGCAAACTGAATATATTTTTTTCTGCATCTACCTCTGAAAAAAATATTGGGCTTCTAGCTGTGTGTGGGACTTGTTCTATTAATCCATCTATACAGACCTCCATCAGGTTGCAAACTGAATATGTTTTTTTCTGCATCTACCTCTGAAAAAATATTGGGCTTCTAGCTGTGTGTGGGACTTGTTCTATTAATCCATCTATACAGACCTCTATCAGGTTGCAAACTGAATATATTTTTTTCTGCATCTACCTCTGAAAAAATATTGGGCTTCTAGCTGTGTGTGGGACTTGTTCTATTAATCCATCTATACAGACCTCCATCAGGTTGCAAACTGAATATATTTTTTTCTGCATCTACCTCTGAAAAAATATTGGGCTTCTAGCTGTGTGTGGGACTTGTTGTATTAGTCCATCTATACTGACCTCCATCAGGTTGCAAACTGAATATATTTTTTTCTGCATCTACCTCTGAAAAAATATTGGGCTTCTAGCTGTGTGTGGGACTTGTTCTATTAATCCATCTATACAGACCTCCATCAGGTTGCAAACTGAATATATTTTTTTCTGCATCTACCTCTGAAAAAATATTAGGCTTCTAGCTGTGTGTGGAACTTGTTCTATTAATCCATCTATACAGACCTCCATCAGGTTGCAAACTGAATATATTTTTTTCTGCATCTACCTCTGAAAAAATATTGGGCTTCTAGCTGTGTGTGGGGCTTGTTGTATTAGTCCATCTATACTGACCTCCATCAGTTTGCAAACTGAATATATTTTTTTCTGCATCTACCTCTGAAAAAATATTGGGCTTCTAGCTGTGTGTGGGACTTGTTCTATTAATCCATCTATACAGACCTCCATCAGGTTGCAAACTGAATATATTTTTTTCTGCATCTACCTCTGAAAAAATATTGGGCTTCTAGCTGTGTGTGGGACTTGTTCTATTAATCCATCTATACAGACCTCCATCAGGTTGCAAACTGAATATATTTTTTTCTGCATCTACCTCTGAAAAAATATTGGGCTTCTAGCTGTGTGTGGGACTTGTTCTATTAATCCATCTATACAGACCTCCATCAGGTTGCAAACTGAATATATTTTTTTCTGCATCTACCTCTGAAAAAATATTGGGCTTCCAGCTGTGTGTGGGACTTGTTCTATTAATCCATCTATACAGACCTCCATCAGGTTGCAAACTGAATATATTTTTTTCTGCATCTACCTCTGAAAAAATATTGGGCTTCTAGCTGTGTGTGGGACTTGTTCTATTAATCCATCTATACAGACCTCCATCAGGTTTCAAACTGAATATATTTTTTTCTGCATCTACCTCTGAAAAAATATTGGGCTTCTAGCTGTGTGTGGGACTTGTTCTATTAATCCATCTATACAGACCTCCATCAGGTTGCAAACTGAATACATTTTTTTCTGCATCTACCTCTGAAAAAATATTCGGCTTCTAGCTGTGTGTGGGACTTGTTGTATTAGTCCATCTATACTGACCTCCATCAGCTTGCAAACTGAATATATTTTTTTCTGCATCTACCTCTGAAAAAATATTGGGCTTCTAGCTGTGTGTGGGACTTGTTCTATTAATCCATCTATACAGACCTCCATCAGGTTGCAAACTGAATATATTTTTTTCTGCATCTACCTCTGAAAAAATATTGGGCTTCTAGCTGTGTGTGGGACTTGTTCTATTAATCCATCTATACAGACCTCCATCAGGTTGCAAACTGAATATATTTTTTTCTGCATCTACCTCTGAAAAAATATTGGGCTTCTAGCTGTGTGTGGGACTTGTTCTATTAATCCATCTATACAGACCTCCATCAGGTTGCAAATTGAATATAATTTTTTTCTGCATCTAACCCAGCCAATAGTTTTGGCCTAATACCACAGTTTGGCAACTCAGCTCTGCTCGGTTCCCATCCATTGTTTTTTTGTGCAAACAACTCCAGAGTTGTGAATTAGTTAACCACCAAAATGAGTGGAAAAAGGCCTGCTGCTGGTGGAAAGGGGAATAGGCGTGTTGGGAAGGGGAAAAAAGGTTGTGTCCGTGGGGTAGGTGTTAAAGCAACAGTAACATCTGCAGAAGAAAGACCATCTTCCAGCCAAACTAAAATGTCTACTTCTTTTAGCGGACAATGTGATAAGATCCCTTTCTTACGGCCACGCCAATCGCTACAAATTTCAGATGAGGCACAAAAACAGCAGGTGCTTCAACGGATATCAAGTGCTCCTTTAAGTGGGCTCTCCTCCACATCAACTTCAACATCACAAATACTCCAGTCCTCAAAGGTGTCACCCCAATCGCACTTGCTTCCTCACAGCTCCCAAATCTCCAGCTGCCCGTCTGAGTATGAGGTAGAACAGATGGTTGAGTCTGCAGAGCTGTTTACTCATACTATAGCCTGGGAATCAGAGGTCGACTCCAGCGCTTCTGTGAATCCAGACGAGGAAATGATCTGCACTGATGCCCAGAATCTTTATGAGTCGGATCCAGGACCAGACGCAGAAGGTTCTGACCATAATGTAGACCCTCATTCCCAAACTGTAACTCCTGTTGGTGGAGACAATGAGGAAGACGATGATAAGACTCAAATACCTGATTGGAGCGACAACTTTAGTTTTTTGTCAGGGCAGGAACAGGTTGGCTCTGAGGACGACGGGTGTGATAACGCACAGGGTGATGATGATGAGGTTGGAGATCCCACTTACTGTTAACCCACAGTCAGCCAAGAGATGAGGTCAGCAGAGGAGGTGGAGGAAGATGCTAGTGACGACGAGGTCAGGTTGCGCCTTCCTGGACAGAGACGTAGTACTGGAAGCACGTCGACAACTGCATCCTCAAACACAACTCTGCCTCTCACCACAAGTCGTGGTGGCTCTTCAGGTCGGATGGGTGCTAAGCCTTGCATAGCCTGGGCATTTTTTCAGATCGATAAAGATGACCCAACTCGTGTTATCTGTAACATTTGTCAGCAAAAGCTAAGTAGAGGCCAAAAAATACATAGTTTGAGTACTTCATGCATGAACCGGCACATGGACATGAAGCATAAGTTGCAGTGGGAAGCTCAGTGTGCTACAATGCGGCCTAGCCGGCCGGGCAAACCACCGTCTGCCATATCTTGTGCATCCGCGACCTCTTCATCCTCTGTGACTGGGGGGACAGCAGTCACACCTGTTTTGGGGCGCAGACCTGCCACCTCTTTACCCGCAACAGACAGCGTGATTGGCAGGTCATCATTTTCTTTGGAGATGGTAACACCAGCTGGTGTTGAGCGCTGTCCGACATCGATAACACCACCTTTGGATCAAGGCAACCTAACATGTCCGCCTGCATCTTCCTCACAGACCGGCAGTTTGCCGGGGACACCCTTATCAACCCCGTCTAAGCACAATAGCCAGCCCTCGGTCCCTCAGATGTGGACAAGTAAAAGACCATTTCCTCCTAGCCATGAGAAAGCTAAGAGGTTGAATTTCACCATCTGCAAGCTCTTGGCTACAGAAATGCTGCCTTTCCGCCTGGTGGACACAAAGGATTTTCGAGACCTTATGTCCGTCGCAGTGCCCCAGTACCAGATGCCCAGTCGGCACTACTTCTCAAAGAAAGGTGTGCCTGCGCTCCACCAGCATGTCGCACACAACATCACCGCTTCTTTGAGAAACTCTGTGTGTGACAGGGTGCATTTCACCACAGACACTTGGACGAGTAGGCATGGACAGGGGCGTTACATGTCGCTGACTGGGCACTGGGTAACTATGGTGACAGCAGGACAAGGGGCTGCTGTCCAAGTCTTGCCGTCCCCACGAGTTGTGCGTCAATCCTCTTTATGTCAAAGTTCCTCCACTGCTTCTGCCTCCTCAACCTCCTCTCGGTCTTCCACCTGCACCCAAAGCCTGTCTGGTCATGCCACAAGCTTTCTAACTGCGCAGAAGGGATCCTGCACACCTCCTTACTATGCTGGCAGTAGGGCTCAACGTCATCAGGCGGTTTTTACATTGAAATGTCTGGGAAATGTGAGTCACACAGCTGAGGAGTTGTGGTCAGCTCTGGAGAACCAATTTCATGAATGGTTGTCTCCCCTGGACCTGAAACCAGGGAAGGCCGTGTGCGACAATGCTGCAAACCTGGGTGCGGCCCTTCGCCGGGGCAATGTCACACACGTGCCTTGTATGGCTCACGTGTTGAACCTGGTTGTCCAGCAATTTTTAGCCCACTATCCCAGACTAGATGGCCTTCTGCAGAGGGCACGGTCGCTGTGTGCTCACTTCCGCCGTTCGCATCCCGCAGCTCAGCGACTTACATCTCTACAGAAGTCGTTGGGCCTGCCACTTCACCGGCTAAAATGCGATGTGCCTACCCGGTGGAATTCAACTCTGCACATGTTGCAGCGACTGTGGCAGCACCGACAAGCCCTGGTGCAATACGTTCTGACGTATAGCCTGGGCCAACGAGATCCAGAGGTGGGGCAAATCACGCTGGAGGAGTGGTCTCAGATCAGGGACCTATGCACCCTTCTGCACAGCTTTGAAATGGCGACGAAGATGTTTAGTGCTGACGATGCCATTATCAGCATGACTATTCCGGTGATTTACATGCTGGAGCACATGTTAAACAGAATTCGGAGTCAGGTGGTGGCACAAGAGGAGGTGGAGGAAGTAGAGGAGGAGGAGTTGTATGCGGAAGGGCTAACATCTGCAAAGTCCAGACGGTCGGCAGCACCAAGGCGGCAGGCATGTGAGGGTGGGGGAGATGGTTTTACCAGGGCGCATGGTAGCAGCCAAACTAGTGAGGAAGGTGCAGGAGCCCAGGAAGAAGTGGAGGACGAACTGATGGAAGACTCATCAGATGAGGGAGACCTTGATCACATTTCTGTTGTGCGAGGTTGGGGGGAGAGGACAGAGGAAGGAAGCAAGATTGTTACCTCGCCACCAACACAACAGGGACTTGGTGCTCCTGGATGCGCAACACACATGAGTGCCTTCTTGCTGCACTACCTGCAACATGACCCTCGAATTGTGAGAATTAGAAATAATCCTGACTACTGGGTTGCCACACTGTTAGATCCCCGGTACAAAAGTAAATTTGCAGAAATTATTCCTGCCATAGAAAGGGATGCACGCATGCAGGAGTATCAGCAGAGACTGTTGCAGAATCTTACATGTGCTTTTCCACAAAATACCAGTGGTGCACGTAGTGAATCTCACAGTTCCAACTTGCCAACCGTGGGACCGTCAAGTGTTCAGCACTCAAACCGTAACAGAACCACAGTATCTGCTGGTAACATCAATTTTGCGGAATCATTTCACCACTTTTTTAGCCCATCCTTTGCAAGGCCACAGGAGACAAGAAGTCTGACACATAGTCAACGCCTAAAGACGATGGTACAGGAGTATCTCCAAGTAAACATTGAAGCCACGACTGTGTCACTGGACCCTTGCTCTTTTTGGGCTTCCAATCTGGATAAATGGCCGGAGCTAGCCACTTACGCCTTGGAGATCTTGTCATGCCCCGCAGCCAGCGTTCTGTCTGAACGTGTGTTCAGCGCTGCTGGTGGTGTGCTGACAGATAAGCGCACGCGGCTCTCCACTGATAATGTAGACAGACTCACGTTCATAAAGATGAACAAATCATGGATCCGAAACGACTTTTCTACCCCTGTGTCATCCTGGGGAGAGTAAAAGCTTGATGATTGGTTAAAATCACCCTACCAACCGTTTTAAGCTTTCAAATTACTAATCATGTTTATCTGTATCTTGGCTGGAAAATAATTTGGGCTTTGTAGCAGTGTGCAGCACTGATTCTATTAGGCCATCTATAATAAGCTCCACCAGATTTAAAATTACTAATCATGTTTATCTATATCTTGACTGGAAAATAATTTGGGCTTTGTAGCAGTGTGCAGGACTGATTCTATTAGGCCATCTATACTAAAGCTTCACCAGATTTAAAATTAATAATAATTTTTAGCTGCATCTAGCCCGGAAAATAATTTTGGGGCTCCGAGATGCGCAAGACACATAAGTGCCTTCTTGCTGCACTACCTGCAGCATGACCCTCATATTGTCAGAATTCGAAGTAATCATGACTACTGGGTTGCTACACTCTTAGATCCCCCAAACTTTTCGATCAACCTTTTCATTTTAATAAAGACCAAAAAAATGGTCATTTTTGAAATTATAAGCATTAGCAGGTTGTTAGAAACTGAAATCAAACAGTTTTCAACTCAAAACTTTATTCTAGGTGATGTTAGATTTTCACATAGGACCCCTTGTTCGAAAGGAGCTTCTGAACTCTCTCGTCCATTGAATTTGTCAGGTTTTGGATGGTTTCTGCTTCAATTGTTTTGCATGAGAACAGAATACCCTCCCAGAGCTGTTGCTTAGATGTGAACTGCCTCCCGCCATCATAGACACTCCTTTTAATGATGCTCCAAAGGTTCTGAATGGGGTACAGGTCAGGGGAGCATGGGGGTCACACCATAAGTTTGTCCCCTTTTATGCCCATATCAGCCAGAGATTCACATGTTTTATGTGCAGCATGAGATGTTGCATTATCATGCAGAAAAATGATCTTGCTGTGAAATACATGGTTCTTCTTCTTGAACCATGGCAGGAAGTGCTGTTTGAGAAAATCCACATACATTATGGAGTTCATCTTTAGCGCCTTCAGGGATCCTAAAGGGGCCGACAATCTCTCTCCCCATGATTCCAGCCCAAAACATTACTCCACCTCCTCCTTGTTGGCGCTGTAGCCGTGTTTGCGTGGGGTGTCCATCAACCAGCCATCCTCCACTCCATCCATCTGGACCATCGAGCGCTGCATGGCACTCATCCGTGAACAAAACAGTTTTGAAATCAGTCTTCATGTAATGTTTGGCCCACTGGAGCCCTTTCTGCTTGTGTGAAGTGGATAGAGGAGGTCGACAGGATGGCGTATGCACAGCTGCAAACCTCTGAAGGACCCTGCATCTTGTTGTTCGGGGGACGTTGGAGGCACAAGCAGCTTCAAAAACTTGTCTGCTGCTATGACAAGGCTTTTTTGCCGCTGCTCTTTCAACCTGACGTAATTGCCTGTAGGAAAGAGTCCTCAATTTGCCCTTATCAGCACGCACACGTGTGTACTGTAAATCAGCTACATACTTCTTGATTGCCAAGACACTTCATCCTGATCATCGCACAGTGTTGATTGTAGTCATGCCTTGACCTAAACACTCCACAATTTGTTGCTTCTCAGCAGCCGACACATCCTTTTTCTTTCCTATTTTGGCAGAAAATGTAGGCTGCTTAATAATATGAGACAGCCTTCTTAAGTAGTCTTGCCTTTCATTGGACACACCTGCCAAACTAATTAGCACAGGTGTCTGCAATTGCTTACAGTGATATAAAGAGCCCTGACACACATCACCATCAATGAGTTTAACTGACAAACAAACAAATTCTTCCCTTATCACTCCTAAACACTTATTGCATAATAATTTGGAACGCAGTGTACATGTGCTTTTCCACAAAACACCAGTGGTTCACGTAGTGAATCTTACAGTTCTAACTTGCCAACCGTGGTCTGTATGGAGTTGTTCAATAAAGGGCCCAAAATTAAGATAACATAGATGGGAGAGGTCTCTATGAATAGGAATTCCTAAGTATTTGATACCCTGTGAGGGCCAGGCAAAGGGAAAGTTGGACTGGATGGAATCCTATATGGATTTGGGGAGGGAGACATCGAGGGCCTCAGACTTCGCTGCATTGATTTTAAAATTTGACCATGTAACAAAGTGATCTATTTCAGCCATAACAGCATGGATGGATATATGTGATTGAGTGATATATACTAGGACATCATCAGCAAATAGAGAGCACTTGTACTCGGTGCCTCCCACCTCAATCCACCTAATATTGGGGTTATGGCGAATTGATGAGAGCAGGTGCTCCATCACTAGGATGTATAAGAGAGGGGACAGAGGACATCCCTGCCTTGTCCCATTGGTGATTGTGAAAGGTGATGAAAATGTTCTGATGCACCCCCTGGGCCTAGGGACACCCGGAGCCGGACCCTTTTTGGTGGATGCTGGTGGTTGTAGTCTTCGTGGCGGCGACCCGGTTCCGTGGCTCAGGGTGGTCAAACCAGTGGCAGAACTATTTATGTGGTTTTGATGTTTAAATGTCCGACTACGCCACCCGTGGATTGCGGTCAGAGTGAACCGCCGCTGCAGGGCAGACCGCTGAGGCTGGTGTTGTGGGTGCAGCAGATCGTAGCATAACTCCCCACGGGAGGAGAATAGCCTCAGGGCAGTGTATGCGGAGGATGGGGGTGATGGTGCAGGGCAGCAGCAGTAACGACACGGAGTCAGTGATGCAGTCCAGAGCCTTTACTCACAGTTCTTATTATCCAGACCACGTCTGCAGGTAATGGCTGCCCACGTCGTACTGTGCTCACCAGGTGAGGGGCTCAGACAACTCCCAGATAACTTTGGAGCGCTTCACAGGACCCCCTTTGTGTGTCCTTTGTCTGGCCTTTTTTACCAACCCTTCTGTCCGGCTGCCTCGGGCCTCCTCTTGGTAAACTTGGCGCCAGTTTCCCTGACCCTATGTGGTGCCTTCCTAGCGGGTGTAGCGAGGGGCTGCGCCACATAAAATGTCAGAGCCTCCGGTTTCTAGCTGAGGGTCGTTTCCTGCCTCCACTAGTTTCGGGGACCGGTCTCCCCCTTTGGCCTGACCCCTCCACGCAGGTGGATTCGGGCGTGCGGTGGCGACTCGCCCGTCCGCACCCCTGGGATCCCTTCATTCCTCGTTCCTGGAGCCTTCTCCGCTCCTCTTCCTTCCTTCTCCCTCTTCCAGGCCTGGGCCTCTGTTACTAGGCCCGCCTCCGGAGCAGAGCTCATGCAGAGCCCCTGCTCCCTGCCACTTCTGCTCAGACTTCTCTGCACTGAACTAAGATGGTGCCCACCTTTTATACTCCCTTCTCAATGCACCCAGGAACTGCTTCTTCCCTGCTCCTGCACTACAGGGTTCCCCTTCCTCAGTGTTCCCTCCCCCCACTCCAGCCAGGGACAGGGACTGTCGTGCCCATCTCAGAGGCATATTGGTCGCCCTACCCCACGGCAATGTGGTGTAATGCATGCAGGTGTCGGGTCCTGATCCACACTCCATCCTTACCTGAGAGTGAGATATCACACCTCTGGGTGAGGTGCAATACCTCTGTAGCAACCGAGCCCTCAGGGTGCTACAGTTCCATTTATCTTCAGCCTAGGTGACGTATTGTGATACAGGGCCGTGATTTTGGCTATAAAAGGGTCCCCTAGACCCCTACCCCAAGCTTTTTAAGAGAATCATATATGGCGTGCCAGGAGACTCTATGGAATGCTTTCTCAGCATCCAACGAGAGTATCTAATTACAAATTTTTAACTGCATCTAGCCCAGGAAATACTTTGTGCCTAGTAGCAGTGTCTGCTAGTCAGCGGATTATCCCGGCTGTTAAGCAAGCTACACCACCTGTAGTTTAGACACTTCATTTTTTCAAAGGAAATGCTTCGGGACCATGGGATACTCAGTGAAGAGCATCAGGAGGCACCCCAAGGCATAGGGGCTGGGACTGGCAGTAGGATGCCTTGCGGTGGACAGCCGAGCTCGATCCTTATAAAAGCTTTTTAACTGCAGCAGCTTTAGTGGACGCTACTGGAGCTGGAATTACGCGACTGCTGGCATGAGACTTGCCCTCTAATAGATCCTTGTAAATGGATTTAAAGTGTATTCATTCAAATTAGAGAGACAATTTAAATTAAAAAGCTTAGAGCTGCCTCCACCACAGGGGGGCTCGCTCGACCCACCAGCGGACAGGCACCAGTATTGGGAGAGGGGGGCTGGCCATCAGGGTTCACCGCGGCTCTGGCACAAACCCGGCGACACGGAGGTGGCACGGGCAGGAGCGGACTGGCCGTGTCGGCTTCTCACTTTTTGGATTTTAGAAGGGCATGACATGCCTATATCTGTGTCTCCCCCTTCTTTTACTCCTCCACCTCTTTTATTTTCGCATGACTATATGTACTTGTCACTTTTCCATGTGTTAGTTATGTCTTCTGAGCAGTTTGTCAGCTTTTGGACACCTTTGAAGGTGTTTTCTATGTGTTTCTATGTGTTTTTGTTTGCCTGCCATTGGTTTTAACGGTGTTCGAAGGTGTTCGACGAACAGTTCGACGAACAGTTCGGCGAACACACGGGTGTTCGACGAACCGAACCGAACTCGAACACTACGGGGGTGGCTCAACACTAGTCCTCATGCAAAACAATTGAAGCAGAAACCATCCAAAACCTGACAAATTCAATGGACGAGAGAGTTCAGAAGCTCCTTTCGAACAAGGGGTCCTATGTGCAAGTGTAACATCACCTAGAATAAAGTTTTGAGTTGAAAACTGTTTGATTTCAGTTTCTAATAACCTGCTAATGCTTATAATTTCAAAAATGACCATTTTTTTGTTCTTTATTAAAATGAAAAGGTTGATCGAAGAGTGTGGGGGATCTAAGAGTGTGGCAACCCAGTAGTCAGGATTATTTCGAATTCTGACAATCTAAGGGTCATGTTGCAGGTAGTGCAGCAAGAAGGCACTCATGTGTCTTGCGCATCTAGGAGCCCCAAAATTATTTTCCGGGCTAGATGCAGCTAAAAATTATTATTAAGTTGAAAGCTTGATGAGCTTAGTATAGATGGCCTAATAGAATCAGTAATACAAACTGCTACAAGGCCCAAATTATTTTACAGCCAAGATACAGATAAACATGTTTAGTAATGTAACGGGTCTGGGAGGCGGAACCTCTGAGCTACTATACAAGGGGGCAGTCCTTGTAAGGGAGCGGATGGCGACCAGGCAGGCAGTCACAGCAGGTGACCGGGACAGTCTCTGGAAGAACGGGCAGGAGATCACGACAAGTGATTGGGGCAGTCTCTGGGTGAACGGGCAGATGGTCTCGGCAAGTGACCGGGACAGTCTCTGGAAGAATGGGCAGGAGATCACGGCAAGTGACTGGGGCAGTCTCTGGGTGAACGGGCAGATGATCACGGCAAGTGACCGGGGCAGTCTCTGGGTAAAGGGTTGGTACGACCTGTGGCGGCTGATGGTAGACTTGAGCTCCCAGGTGAGCAGGCGAGAGTCTCTGGATAAGCGGGTGGTCACAGCATGTGACGGCGGAGCCTCCAGGAAGACCAACAGACAGGCGGCAGATGAGCGCTCCCAGGTGAGCGGGCAGAAGTCTCTTGACAGGCGGGTGGACACAGCACGTGACGGCAGAGCCTCCAGGTAGGCTAGCAGACAGGCAGCAGATGAGCGCTCCCAGGTGAGCGAGCAGGAGTCACTGGACAGGCAGGTGGTCACAGCATGTGATGGCGGAGCCTCCAGGTAGACTAGCAGGCAGGTAGCAGGTGTGTGCTCCCAGGTGAGCGGGCAAGCTGGTCCACAGACAGACTGACGGGAGTAGGAAGGCAGACCGTCGGACCTCAGGCAAGCAGGCAGGTGGCTGGTGTGCGCTCCCAGGTGAGCGGGCAGGCTGGTCCTTAGACAGACTGACAGGAGTAGTAAGGCAGACCGTCGGACCTCAGACTAGCAGGCAGGTAGCAGATAATCAGGCAGGAATCTGGCAGGTAACTGGCAGGTAACTGGCAGGTAACTGGCAACGAGACCTGAGGGCTGAAGCAGAGTAGTGAACAGTGCAACAACATTGCTCGGGCACCTCCATTTTGGAGGAGGTGCCTTATATATGGTGAAGTCCTCCGGCCATTGGCCGGGGACTCCTTAGGACGGCGCGCGCGGCCCCTTTAAGAGGGAGGGAGAGCGCGCGCGCGCGCCCTAAGCACAGTGGCCGGGAAGGAGCGCGCGCTGCCAGCAGAGCGGGAGGAGGACGCCGGGCACGGAGCAGGGAGGTGAGGGGAACAGCGTCCCTGCATAGCAGAGGGCAGGGACGCCGGCGCTACAGTACCCCCCCTTTAGGCCCCCCCTTTTTTAGGCCAGACAGAAATTTAGCAAGGATAAGAGGGGCATGGATGTTCTCCCGGGGCTCCCACGTTCTCTCCTCAGGACCAAACCCCTTCCAATCTACTAGAAAAAAGGTCTTTCCTCTTACCCTTTTGGTGGCAAGAATGTTCTCTACCTCAAACTCGTCCTCAGCAGAAACCGGAGCAGGAGGCGTACCTGTAGACTTGGAAAAAGAGTTAAGTACCACAGGTTTGAGGAGAGATACATGGAAGGAGTTAGGGATCCGTAAGTTGGCCGGGAGTTTCAATTTATAGGCCACCGGGTTGATATGACTGATGACCTCCAGGGGGTCGATGAACCGAGGCCCTAACTTGTAAGAGGGTATCTTGAGCCGGACATATTTAGATGAGAGCCAGACTTTATCTCCGGGACGAAATTGTGGAGGATCCAGGCGTTTTTTGGCAGCGTGTCTTTTCATCCGTTCGGACGACAGAAGGAGTGCGGATCGGGTACTCTCCCAAATGGAGGAAAATTTGCTAACGAGAGATTCCGCAGCCGGGTTGTCCACAGAGGTGGAGACAGGAAAAGGAATCCGAGGATGCTGACCGAAGACTACAAAAAACGGGGATTTGGAGGAGGATTCGCTCTCGTGATTATTATAAGAGAACTCGGCCCATGGTAGGAGATCCACTCAGTCAGAATGATGGGCATTAACGAAGTGCCGGAGGTAACTGGTCAGGTTCTGATTGATCCGCTCCACTTGACCATTGGACTGTGGGTGGTAAGCGGAAGAGAAGTCCAGGGTGACATCTAGCAGTTTACAAGTGGCTCTCCAGAAGCGTGAGGTGAACTGTACCCCACGATCCGACACGATGTGGAGGGGCAGGCCATGAAGACGAAAGATGTGATGAATAAAGTCTTTAGCTAGCTCGGGTGCAGACGGGAGGCCTGGCAGGGGAACGAAATGAGCAATCTTGGAGAAGCGGTCAGCGACCACCCAAATGACCGTACAACCGGCAGAGACTGGGAGGTCTGTTATAAAGTCCATTGCTATATGCTGCCAGGGGGCAGCAGGTACTGGGAGCGGAAGGAGGCGACCGGCTGGCAGATGTCTCGGAACCTTGTTGCGGGCGCAGAACACACAGGCAGAAACAAAGTCTATTACGTCCTTGTGCAGGGTAGGCCACCAGTAGTGCCTGGTAATAAGCTGGAGAGTCTTTTTCTGACCGGCATGGCCAGCTAGTTTAGACGAGTGACCCCAGCGAAGGATCTTCTCCCGATCAGGTACTGATACGAACGTCTTTCCGGGAGGGAGACTATTTAGACTCACGGGAGCCACCTGCATTACTCTGGCGGGATCGATGATGTGTTTCGGATCTTCCTCGAGATCAGACACCAGAAAGGATCGAGACAAGGCGTCCGCCTTGACGTTTTTGTCAGCCGGGCGAAAATGAAGAACAAAATCAAAGCGAGCAAAAAACAAGGACCACCGGACTTGGCGCGGGTTAAGTCTCTGGGCATGCTGGAGGTAAGCCAAGTTCTAGTGGTCAGTGTAAATTATTACCGGGTGAAGAGCCCCCTCGAGCAGGTAACGCCACTCCTCCAATGCCAGCTTGATGGCCAATAACTCTCGGTCTCCTATGGAATAATTGCGCTCAGAGGAGGAGAAGAGTTTAGAGAAGAAGCCGCAAGTTACCATCCTCCCGGAAGATGATTTTTGAGTAAGCACCACTCCGGCTCCAGAGGAGGAGGCGTCAACTTCCAGGAAGAACTGCTTGTTGCCGTCCGGGCGATGCAGCACCGGGGCGGAAGAGAAGGCCTGTTTTAAGGAAAGAAAGGCCTCCTCTGCTTCGGGCGGCCACTCTTTGGGATTAGTACCCTTACGGGTGAGCGCGGAAATTGGGGCAGTCCGGGAAGAGAAGTGTGGTATGAAGAGGCGGTAGTAGTTGGCGAAGCCCAGGAACCGCTGAATGGCCTTCAACCCCTCCGGTCGGGGCCATTTCTCGATGGCAGACAGTTTCTCTGGATCCATTCGTAGGCCGGTCTGAGAAATAATGTAGCCCAAAAACGGAAGCGAGGTCTGCTCAAAGAGGCACTTCTCGTATTTAGCGAAGAGGTGATTCTGCCTGAGCCTGAGCAGGACCTGACGAACGTCCCTCCGGTGAGTCTGGAGATCCGGAGAGAAGACCAAGATGTCGTCCAGGTACACCACTACGCAGGAGTAGAGAAGGTCCCGGAAGATGTCATTGACCAACTCTTGAAAGACGGCAGGAGCGTTACAGAGACCAAAGGGCATTACCAGATATTCATAGTGGCCGTCCCGGGTGTTGAATGCCGTCTTCCATTCATCCCCCTGACGGATACGAACCAGGTTGTAAGCCCCACGGAGGTCCAGTTTGGTGAAGATTCTAGCCCCTCTCAGACGATCAAATAACTCCGGAATGAGCGGAAGGGGGTACTTATTTTTCACCGTGATCTGGTTAAGGCCTCTATAGTCTATACAGGGACGGAGAGAGCCGTCCTTTTTTTTTACGAAGAAGAAGCCTGCTCCCGCCGGTGAGGTAGACTTCCGGATGAATCCCCTGGCCAGATTCTCCTCAATATATTCGGACATCGACCGGGTCTCAGCAGCGGATAATGGATAAATACGCCCACGGGGAGGAGTAGTACCGGGTAACAAGTCGATAGGGCAGTCGTATGGTCTATGAGGGGGTAGTGTCTCTGCTTCCTTTTTATTAAAGACATCAGCATAAGACCAATAAGGAATCGGAAGTCCAGGTAGATTAGCTGGGGTAGGAGAAGGACGGACGGGATGGACGGGAAGCAGACAGGTCTTATGGCAGTCCTGTCCCCAGCGAAGGACTTCTCCGGTCTGCCAGTCAAGCACGGGTGCATGTCTCTGGAGCCAAGGTAGACCTAGCAGGAGGGCGTGAGAGAGTCCCGGCAGAACATGAAAGGAGATACTCTCAGAATGCAGCATTCCCACTTGCAGAGTAATGGATTCGGTGATGAGTTGGATGGGGCGTGGTAAGAGACCCCCATCCACGGCAGCAACAGACAAGGGTACAGCCAGAGGTTTGGTGGGGATGCGGTACTTCTCTACCAGGGACTGTGAAATAAGATTCCCGGCTGCTCCAGAGTCCAGTTGGGCTAGTTCGAAATAACGGTTCTCCCCGCAGACGATTGAAACTGACAGCAGCAGAGATGGAAAGGATTTATTCTTGTCTAGGTCGACCTCTCTGAGCGAACCTAGACACAGGCGTTTCCCGACCTCTCTGGGCAGGCACGGATCCGGTGCTCCTTACTGCCACAGTAGAAGCAGCTCCCCTCGGCACGGCGTAAGTCCTGACGGGTTTTGACCATCTTGGTCTGGTCGACCTGCATAGGTTCAGGAGAGTGTACCTGGGGAGAGACGGAGGGAGTGACGGGTTTCTGAAAAGTAGGAGCTAGACGTGGAAACCTCCTCTCACGGGTGACCTCTTTGGCACGCTCCTGGAACCGTAGGTCAATCCGGGTGGCAAGAGTTATTAGGTCATCGAGAGTGGTAGGAACGTCCCGACCGGCAAGTTCATCTTTAATACGGCCGGACAGACCCTCCCAGAAGACGGATACCAGAGCGTCGTTATCCTAGGCCAGCTCCGAGGCAAGGGTACGGAACCGTATGGCATATTGGCCCACGGTGAGACTTCCCTGACGGAGGCGTAGCAGAGACGATGCGGATGAGGTCTTCCGTCCGGGTTCGTCGAAGACTTTCCGGAAAGCCGTGAGGAAGGCAGGCAGGTCGGACACCAGGGGGTCTCCTCTCTCCCATAAAGGATTTAGCCAGGCCAGGGCCTCCCCGGTGAGATGGGACACGATGAAGGCAATTTTGGCCCGGTCGGAGTTAAACTGGTGGGACAATAGTTCAAAGTGCAGGGTGCACTGATTAATGAAGCCCCGAGCCTGGGCGGGGTCGCCTCCGAAGCGAGGAGGTGCAGAAAGCCGGGGTCCGGGGTAGGATACCATGGTATTGGTGGGCAGCGGAGCTGCCGGGTTGCGAGTCATGGCACTGGCGGTGGTTGCTGCTGGAGCAGACAGAGTGTCCAGGCGAGAATTGACATTCCGCAGGTGACCCAGGATGGACTCCTGTTGGGACCTCTGACGGGACAGTTCATGACAGAGGTCCGAGAGCGAGGGAGCTTGGGTGCCACCGGGTTCCATGGCCCGAGCAAACTGTAACGGGTCTGGGAGGCGGAACCTCTGAGCTACTATACAAGGGGGCAGTCCTTGTAAGGGAGCGGGTGGCGACCAGGCAGGCAGTCACAGCAGGTGACCGGGACAGTCTCTGGAAGAACGGGCAGGAGATCACGACAAGTGACTGGGGCAGTCTCTGGGTGAACGGGCAGATGGTCTCGGCAAGTGACCGGGACAGTCTCTGGAAGAACGGGCAGGAGATCACGGCAAGTGACTGGGGCAGTCTCTGGGTGAACGGGCAGATGATCACGGCAAGTGACCGGGGCAGTCTCTGGGTAAAGGGTTGGTACGACCTGTGGCGGCTGATGGTAGACTTGAGCTCCCAGGTGAGCAGGCGAGAGTCTCTGGATAAGCGGGTGGTCACAGCATGTGACGGCGGAGCCTCCAGGAAGACCAACAGACAGGCGGCAGATGAGCGCTCCCAGGTGAGCGGGCAGAAGTCTCTGGACAGGCGGGTGGACACAGCACGTGACGGCAGAGCCTCCAGGTAGGCTAGCAGACAGGCAGCAGATGAGCGCTCCCAGGTGAGCGAGCAGGAGTCACTGGACAGGCAGGTGGTCACAGCATGTGACGGCGGAGCCTCCAGGTAGACTAGCAGGCAGGTAGCAGGTGTGTGCTCCCAGGTGAGCGGGCAAGCTGGTCCATAGACAGACTGACGGGAGTAGGAAGGCAGACCGTCAGACCTCAGGCAAGCAGGCAGGTGGCTGGTGTGCGCTCCCAGGTGAGCGGGCAGGCTGGTCCTTAGACAGACTGACAGGAGTAGTAAGGCAGACCGTCGGACCTCAGACTAGCAGGCAGGTAGCAGATAATCAGGCAGGAATCTGGCAGGTAACTGGCAGGTAACTGGCAACGGGACCTGAGGGCTGAAGCAGAGTAGTGAACAGTGCAACAACATTGCTCGGGCACCTCCATTTTGGAGGAGGTGCCTTATATATGGTGAAGTCCTCCGGCAATTGGCCGGGGACTCCTTAGGACGGCGCGCGCGGCCCCTTTAAGAGGGAGGGAGAGCGCGCGCGCGCGCCCTAAGCACAGTGGCCGGGAAGGAGCGCGCGCTGCCAGCAGAGCGGGAGGAGGACGCCGGGCACGGAGCAGGGAGGTGAGGGGAACAGCGTCCCTGCCTAGCAGAGGGCAGGGACGCCGGCGCTACAAGTAATTTTAAATCTGGTGGAGTTTAGTATATATGGCCTAATACAATCAGTACTGCAAGCTGCTACAAGGCCCAAATTATTTTCCAGCCAAGATACAGATAAACATGATTAGTAATTTTAAATCTGGTGGAGCTTAGTATAGATGGCCTAATAGAATCAGTACTGCAAACTGCTATAAGGCTCAAATTATTTTCCAGCCAAGATACAGATAAACATGATTAGTAATTTTAAATCTGGTGGAGTTTAGTATAGATGGCCTAATAGAATCAGTACTGCACACTGCTACAAGGCCCAAATTATTTTCCAGCCAAGATACAGATAAACATGATTAGTAATTTGAAAGCTTAAAAAGGTTGGTGAGGTGATTTTAACAAATCATCAAGCTTTTACTCTCCCAAGGATGACACAGGGGTAGAAAAGTCGTTTCGGATCCATGATTTGTTCATCTTTATGAACTTGAGTCTGTCTACATTATCAGTGGAGAGCTGCGTGTGCTTATCTGTCAGCACACCACCAGCATCGCTGAACACACGTTCAGACAGAACGCTGCCTGCGGGGCATGACAAGATCTCCAAGGCGTAATTGGCGAGCTCAGGCCATTTATCCCGATTGGAAGCCCAAAAAGAGCAAGGCTCCAGTGAAACAGTCATGGCTTCAATGTTTACTTGGAGATACTCCTGTACTATCGTCTCTAGGCATTGACTATGTGTCAGACTTCTTGTCTCCTGTGGCCTTGCAAAGGATGGGCTAAAAAAGTGGTGAAATGATTCCGCAAAATTGATGTTACCAGCAGATACTGTGTTTCTGTTACGTTTTTAGTGCTGAACACTCGACGGTCCCACGGTTGGCAAGTTGGAACTGTGAGATTCACTACGTGCACCACTAGTGTTTTGTGGAAAAGCACATGTAAGATTCTGCAACAGTCTCTGCTGATACTCCTGCATGCTTGCATCTCTTTCTATGGCAGGAATAATTTCTGCCAATTTACTTTTGTACCGGGGATCTAAGAGTGTGCAACCCAGTAGTCAGGATTATTTCTAATTCTCACAATTCGAGGGTCATGTTGCAGGTAGTGCAGCAAGAAGGCACTCATGTGTCTTGCGCATCCAGGAGCACCAAGTCCCTGTTGTGTTGGTGGCGAGGTAACAATCATGCTTCCTTCCTCTGCCCTCTCCCCCCAACCTTGCACAACAGAAATGTGATCAAGGTCACCCTCATCTGATGAGTCTTTGATCAGTTCGTCCTCCTCTTCTTCCTGGGCTCCTGCACCTTCCTCACTAGTTTGGCTGCTACCATGCGCCCTGGTAAAACCATCTCCCCCACCCTCACAGGCCTGCCGCCTTGGTGCTGCCGACCGTCTGGACCTTGCAGATGTTAGCCCTTCTGCATACAACTCCTCCTCCTCTACTTCCTCCACCTCCTCTTGTGCCACCACCTGACTCCGAATTCTGTTTAATATGTGGTCCAACATGTAAATCACCGGAATAGTCATGCTGATAATGGCATCGTCAGCACTAAACTTCTTCGTTGCCATTTCAAAACTGTGCAGAAGGGTGCATAGGTCCCTGATCTGAGACCACTACTCCAGCGTGATTTGCCCCTCCTCTGTATCTCCTTGGCCCAGGCTATACGTCAGAACATATTGCACCAGGGCTTGTCGGTGCTGCCACAGTCGCAGCAACGTGTGCAGAGTTGAATTCCACTGGGTAGGCACATCGCATTTTAGCCGGTGAAGTGGCAGGCCCAACGACTTCTGTAGAGATGTAAGTCGCTGAGCTGCGGGATGCGAACTGCGGAAGTGAGCACACAGCGACCATGCCTTCTGCAGAAGACCATCTAGTCCGGGATAGTGGGCTAAAAATTGCTGGACAACCAGGTTCAACATGTGAGCCATACAAGGCACTTGTGTGACATTGCCCCGGCGAAGGGCCGCACCCAGGTTTGCAGCATTGTCGCACACGGCCTTCCTTGGTTTCAGGTCCAGTGGAGACAACCATTCATGAAACTGGTTCTCCAGAGCTGACCACAACTCCTCAGCTGTGTGACTCACATTTCCCAGACATTTCAAAGTAAAAACCGCCTGATGACGTTGAGCCCTGCTGCCAGCATAGTAAGGAGGTGTGCAGGATCCCTTCTGCGCAGTTAGAAAGCGGGTGGCATGACCAGACAAGCTTTGGGTGCAGGTGGAGGACCGAGAGGAGGTTGAGGAGGCAGAAGCAGTGGAGGAACTTCGAGATAAAGAGGATTTATGCACAACTCGTGGGGACGGCAAGACTTGGACAGCAGTCCCTTGTCCTGCTGTCACCTTAGTTACCCAGTGCCCAGTCAGCGACATGTAACGCCCCTGTCCATGCCTACTCGTCCAAGTGTCTGTGGTGAAATGCACCCTGTCACACACAGAGTTTCTCAAAGAAGCGGTGATGTTGTGTGCGACATGCTGGTGGAGCGCAGGCAAACCTTTCTTTAAGAAGTAGTGCCGACTGCGCATCTGGTACTGGGGCACTGCGACGGACATAAGGTCTCGAAAATCCTCTGTGTCCTCCAGGCGGAAAGGCAGCATTTCTGTAGCCAAGAGCTTGCAGATGGTGAAATTCAACCTCTTAGTTTTCTCATGGCTAGGAGGAAATGGTCTTTTTCTTGTCCACATCTGAGGGACAGAGGGCTGGCTGTTGTGCTTAGACGGGGTTGAGAAGGGTGTCCCCGGCTATCTGCCGGTCTGTGAGGAAGATCCAGGCGGACATGTTAGGTTGCCTTTATCCAAAGGTAGTGTTATTGATGTCGGACAGCGCTGAACACCAGCTGGTGTTTCCACCTCCTAAGAAAATGATGACCTGCCAATCACGCTGGCTGTTGCGGGTAAAGAGGTGGCAGGTCTGCATCCCAAAACAGGTGTGACTGCTGTCCCCTCAGTCACAGAGGATGAAGAGGCCGCGGATGCACAAGATGTGGCAGACGGTGGCTGGCCCGGCCGGCTAGGCCGCATTGTAGCACAGTGAGCTTCCCACTGCAACTTATGCTTCATATCCATGTGCCGGTTCATGCATGAAGTACTCAAACTATGTATTTTTTCGCCGCTACTTAGCTTTTGCTGACAAATGTTACAGATAACACGAGTTGGGTCATCTTTATCGATCTGAAAAAATGCCCAGGCTATGCAAGGCTTAGCACCCATGCGACCTGAAGAGCCACCACGACTTGTGGTCAGAGGCAGAGTTGTGTTTGAGGATGAAGTTGTTGACGTGCTTCCAGTACTACGTCTCTGTCCAGGAAGGCGCAACCTGACCTCGTCATCACTAGCAGCCTCCTCCACCTCTTCTGCTGACCTCATCGACCGGCTGACTGTGGGTTGACAGTAAGTGGGATCTCCAACCTCGTCATCATCACCCTGTGTGTTATCACACCCGTCGTCCTCAGAGCCAACCTCTTCCTGCCCTGACAAAAAACTAAAGTTGTCGCTCCAATCAGGTATTTGAGTCTCATCATAGTCTTCCTCATTGTCTCCACCAACAAGAGTTACAGTTTGGGAACATGGGTCTACATTATTGTCAGAACCTTCTGCATCTGGTCCTGGATCCGACTCATAAAGATTCTGGGCATCAGTGCAGATCATTTCCTCGTCTGGATTCACAGAAGCTCTGGAGCCGACCTCTGATTCCTAGGCTATAGTATGAGTAAACAGCTCTGCAGACTCAACCATCTGTTCTACCCCATACTCAGACGGGCAGCTGGAGACTTGGAAGCTGTGAGGAAGCTAGTGCGATTGGGGTGACACTTCTGAGGACTGGAGTATTTGTGATGTTGAAGTTGAGGTGGAGGAGAGTCCACTTAAAGGAGCACTTGATCTCCGTTGAAGCACCTGCTGTTTTTGTGCCTCATCTGGAATTTGTAGCGATTGGCGTGGCCGTAAGAAAGGGATCTTATCACATTGTCCGCTAAAAGAATTAGACATCTTAGTTTGGCTGGAAGATGGTCTTTCTTCTGCAGATGTTACTGTTGCTTTAACACCTACCCCACGGACACAACCTTTTTTTCCCATCCCAACACGCCTATTCCCTTTTCCACCAGCAGCAGGCCTTTTTCCACTCATTTTGGTTGTTAACTAATTGACAACTCTGGAGTTGTTTACACAAAAAACAATGGATGGGAACCGAGCACAGCTGAGTGGCCAAACTGTGGTATTAGCCCAAAAGTATTGGCTGGGTTAGATGCAGATAAAAATTATTTTGAATTTGCAACCTGATGGAGGTTAGTATAGATGGACTAATAGAACAAGTCCCACACACTGCTACAAGCCGAAATATTTTTTCAGAGCTAGATGCAGATAAAAATTATATTGAATTTGCAACCTGGTGGAGGTTAGTATAGATGAACTAATAGAATAAGTCCCACACACTGCTACAAGCCGAAATATTTTTTCAGATCTAGATGCAGATAAAAATTATATTGAATTTGCAACCTGGTGGAGGTTAGAATAGATGGACTAATAGAACAAGTCCCACACACTGCTACAAGCCAAAATATTTTGTCAGAGCTAGATGCAGATAAAAATTATATTGAATTTGCAACCTGGTGGAGGTTAGTATAGATGGACTAATAGAACAAGTCCCACACACTGCTACAAGCCGAAATATTTTTTCAGAGCTAGATGCAGATAAAAATTATATTGAATTTGCAACCTGGTGGAGGTTAGTATAGATGGACTAATAGAACAAGTCCCACACACTGCTGCAAGCCGAAATATTTTTTCAGCGCTCGATCCAGATAAAAATTATATTGAATTTGCAACCTGGTGGAGGTTAGTATAGATGGACTAATAGAACAAGTCCCACACACTGCTACAAGCCGAAATATTTTTTCAGAGCTAGATGCAGATAAAAATTATATTGAATTTGCAACCTGGTGGAGTTTAGTATAGATGGACTAATAGAACGAGTCCCACACACTGCTACATGCTGAAATATTTTTTCAGAGCTAGATGCAGATAAAAATTATATTGAATTTGCAACCTGGTGGAGGTTAGTATAGACGGACTAATAGAACAAGTCCCACACACTGCTACAAGCCAAGCTTTTTTTTCAGAGCTAGATGCAGATAAAAATTATATTGAATTGGCAACCTGCTGGAGGTTAGTATAGATGGACTAATAGAACAAGTCCCACACACTGCTACAAGCCGAAGCCAAAATATTTTTTCAGAGCTAGATGCAGAAAAAAATTATTTTGAATTTGCAACCTGGTGGAGGTTAGTATAAATGGCCTAATAGAATAAGTCCCACACATTGCTACAAGCCGAAATATTTTTGCAGAGCTAGATGCAGATAACAATTATATTGAATTTGCAACCTGGTGGAGGTTAGTATAGATGGACTAATAGAACAAGTCCCACGCACTGCTACAAGCCGAAATATTTTTTCAGAGCTAGATGCAGATAAAAATTAAATTGAATTTGCAACCTGGTGTAGGTTAGTATAGATGGACTAATAGAACAAGTCCCACACACTGCTACAAGCCGAAATATTTTTTCAGAGCTAGATGCAGATAAAAATTATATTGAATTTGCAACCTGGTGGAGGTTAGTTTAGATAGACTAATAGAACAAGTCCCACACACTGCTACAAGCCGAAATATTTTTTCAGAGCTAGATGCAGATAAAAATTATATTGAATTTGCAACCTGGTGGAGGTTAGTATAGATGGACTAATAGAACAAGTCCCACACACTGCTACAAGCCGAAATATTTTTTCAGCGCTCGATCCAGATAAAAATTATATTGAATTTGCAACCTGGTGGAGGTTAGTATAGATGGACTAATAGAACAAGTCCCACACACTGCTACAAGCCGAAATATTTTTTCAGAGCTAGATGCAGATAAAAATTATATTGAATTTGCAACCTGGTGGAGTTTAGTATAGATGGACTAATAGAACGAGTCCCACACACTGCTACATGCTGAAATATTTTTTCAGAGCTAGATGCAGATAAAAATTATATTGAATTTGCAACCTGGTGGAGGTTAGTATAGATGGACTAATAGAACAAGTCCCACACACTGCTACAAGCCAAGCTTTTTTTTCAGAGCTAGATGCAGATAAAAATTATATTGAATT
This sequence comes from Phyllobates terribilis, assembly GCF_046119375.1. Taxonomy (NCBI): domain Eukaryota; kingdom Metazoa; phylum Chordata; class Amphibia; order Anura; family Dendrobatidae; genus Phyllobates; species Phyllobates terribilis. The sequence continues at coordinate 221,033,834 of NW_027362773.1, read as the reverse complement.
GGCAACCTGCTGGAGGTTAGTATAGATGGACTAATAGAACAAGTCCCACACACTGCTACAAGCCGAAGCCAAAATATTTTTTCAGAGCTAGATGCAGAAAAAAATTATTTTGAATTTGCAACCTGGTGGAGGTTAGTATAAATGGCCTAATAGAATAAGTACCACACATTGCTACAAGCCGAAATATTTTTGCAGAGCTAGATGCAGATAACAATTATATTGAATTTGCAACCTGGTGGAGGTTAGTATAGATGGACTAATAGAACAAGTCCCACGCACTGCTACAAGCCGAAATATTTTTTCAGAGCTAGATGCAGATAAAAATTAAATTGAATTTGCAACCTGGTGGAGGTTAGTATAGATGGACTAATAGAACAAGTCCCACACACTGCTACAAGCCGAAATATTTTTTCAGAGCTAGATGCAGATAAAAAGTATATTGAATTTGCAACCTTGTGGAGGTTAGTATAGAAGGACTAATAGAACAAGTCCCACACACTGCAACAAGCCGAAATATTTTTTCAGAGCTAGATGCAGATAAAAATTATATTGAATTTGCAACCTGGTGGAGGTTAGTATAGATGGACTAATAGAACAAGTCCCACACACTGCTACAAGCCAAAATATTTTTTCAGAGCTAGATGCAGATAAAAATTATATTGAATTTGCAACCTGGTGGAGGTTAGTATAGATAGACTAATAGAACAAGTCCCACACTCTGCTACAAGCCAAAATATTTTTTCAGAGCTAGATGCAGATAAAAATTATATTGAATTTGCAACCTGGTGGAGGTTAGTATAGATGGACTAATAGAACAAGTCCCACACACTGCTACAAGCCAAGCTTTTTTTTCAGAGCTAGATGCAGATAAAAATTATATTGAATTGGCAACCTGCTGGAGGTTAGTATAGATGGACTAATAGAACAAGTCCCACACACTGCTACAAGCCGAAGCCAAAATATTTTTTCAGAGCTAGATGCAGAAAAAAATTATTTTGAATTTGCAACCTGGTGGAGGTTAGTATAAATGGCCTAATAGAATAAGTCCCACACATAGCTACAAGCCGAAATATTTTTGCAGAGCTAGATGCAGATAACAATTATATTGAATTTGCAACCTGGTGGAGGTTAGTATAGATGGACTAATAGAACAAGTCCCACGCACTGCTACAAGCCGAAATATTTTTTCAGAGCTAGATGCAGATAAAAATTAAATTGAATTTGCAACCTGGTGGAGGTTAGTATAGATGGACTAATAGAACAAGTCCCACACACTGCTACAAGCCGAAATATTTTTTCAGAGCTAGATGCAGATAAAAAGTATATTGAATTTGGAACCTTGTGGAGGTTAGTATAGAAGGACTAATAGAACAAGTCCCACACACTGCTACAAGCCGAAATATTTTTTCAGAGCTAGATGCAGATAAAAATTATATTGAATTTGCAACCTGGTGGAGGTTAGTATAGATGGACTAATAGAACAAGTCCCACACACTGCTACAAGCCAAAATATTTTTTCAGAGCTAGATGCAGATAAAAATTATATTGAATTTGCAACCTGGTGGAGGTTAGTATAGATAGACTAATAGAACAAGTCCCACACACTGCTACAAGCCGAAATATTTTTTCAGAGCTAGATGCAGATAAAAATTATATTGAATTTGCAACCTGGTGCAGGTTAGTATAGATGGACTAATAGAACAAGTCCCACACACTGCTACAAGCCAAAATATTTTTTCAGCGCTCGATCCAGATAAAAATTATATTGAATTTGCAACCTGGTGGAGGTTAGTATAGATGGACTAATAGAACAAGTCCCACACACTGCTACAAGCCTTAGCCAAAATATTTTTTCAGAGCTAGATGCAGATAAAAATTATTTTGAATTTGCAACCTGGTGGAGGTTAGTATAAATGGCCTAATAGAATAAGTCCCACACATTGCTACAAGCCGAAATATTTTTTTAGAGCTAGATGCAGATAAAAATTATATTGAATTTGCAACCTGGTGGAGGTTAGTATAGATGGACTAATAGAACAAGTCCCACGCACTGCTACAAGCCGAAATATTTTTTCAGAGCTAGATGCAGATAAAAATTAAATTGAATTTGCAACCTGGTGGAGGTTAGTATAGATGGACTAATAGAACAAGTCCCACACACTGCTACAAACCGAAATATTTTTTCAGAGCTAGATGCAGATAAAAAGTATATTGAATTTGCAACCTGGTGGAGGTTAGTATAGATGGACTAGTAGAACAAGTCCCACACACTGCTACAAGCCAAAATATTTTTTCAGAGCTAGATGCAGAAAAAAATGATATTGAATTTGCAACCTGGTGGAGGTTAGTATAGATGGACTAATAGAACAAGTCCCACACACTGCTACAAGCCAAAATATTTTTTCAGAGCTAGATGCAGATAAAAATTATATTGAATTTTCAACCTGGTGGAGGTTAGTATAGATAGACTAATAGAACAAGTCCCACACACTGCTACAAGCCGAAATATTTTTTCAGAGCTAGATGCAGATAAAAATTATATTGAATTTGCAACCTGGTGGAGGTTAGTATAGATGGACTAATAGAACAAGTCCCACACACTGCTACAAGCCGAAATATTTTTTCAGCGCTCGATCCAGATAAAAATTATATTGAATTTGCAACCTGGTGGAGGTTAGTATAGATGGACTAATAGAACAAGTCCCACACACTGCTACAAGCCGAAATATTTTTTCAGAGCTAGATGCAGATAAAAATTATATTGAATTTGCAACCTGGTGGAGTTTAGTATAGATGGACTAATAGAACGAGTCCCACACACTGCTACATGCTGAAATATTTTTTCAGAGCTAGATGCAGATAAAAATTAAATTGAATTTGCAACCTGGTGGAGGTTAGTATAGATGGACTAATAGAACAAGTCCCACACACTGCTACAAGCCGAAAAAATTTTTCAGAGCTAGATGCAGATAAAAAGTATATTGAATTTGCAACCTTGTGGAGGTTAGTATAGAAGGACTAATAGAACAAGTCCCACACACTGCTACAAGCCGAAATATTTTTTCAGAGCTAGATGCAGATAAAAATTATATTGAATTTGCAACCTGGTGGAGGTTAGTATAGATGGACTAATAGAACAAGTCCCACACACTGCTACAAGCCAAAATATTTTTTCAGAGCTAGATGCAGAAAAAAATTATATTGAATTTGCAACCTGGTGGAGGTTAGTATAGATAGACTAATAGAACAAGTCCCACACACTGCTACAAGCCGAAATATTTTTTCAGAGCTAGATGCAGATAAAAATTATATTGAATTTGCAACCTGGTGGAGGTTAATATAGATGGACTAATAGAACAAGTCCCACACACTGCTACAAGCCAAAATATTTTTTCAGCGCTCGATCCAGATAAAAATTATATTGAATTTGCAACCTGGTGGAGGTTAGTATAGATGGACTAATAGAACAAGTCCCACACACTGCTACAAGCCGAAATATTTTTTCAGAGCTAGATGCAGATAAAAATTAAATTGAATTTGCAACCTGGTGGAGGTTAGTATAGATGGACTAATAGAACAAGTCCCACACACTGCTACAAGCCGAAAAATTTTTTCAGAGCTAGATGCAGATAAAAAGTATATTGAATTTGCAACCTTGTGGAGGTTAGTATAGAAGGACTAATAGAACAAGTCCCACACAATGCTACAAGCCGAAATATTTTTTCAGAGCTAGATGCAGATAAAAATTATATTGAATTTGCAACCTGGTGGAGGTTAGTATAGATGGACTAATAGAACAAGTCCCACACACTGCTACAAGCCAAAATATTTTTTCAGAGCTAGATGCAGATAAAAATTATATTGAATTTGCAACCTGGTGGAGGTTAGTATAGATAGACTAATAGAACAAGTCCCACACACTGCTACAAGCCGAAATATTTTTTCCGAGCTAGATGCAGATAAAAATTATATTGAATTTGCAACCTGGTGGAGGTTAGTATAGATGGACTAATAGAACAAGTCCCACACACTGCTACAAGCCAAAATATTTTTTCAGCGCTCGATCCAGATAAAAATTATATTGAATTTGCAACCTGGTGGAGGTTAGTATAGATGGACTAATAGAACAAGTCCCACACACTGCTACAAGCCGAAATATTCTTTCAGAGCTAGATGCAGATAAAAATTATATTGAATTTGCAACCTGGTGGAGGTTAGTATAGATGGACTAATAGAACAAGTCCCACACACTGCTACAAGCCAAAATATTTTTTCAGAGCTAGATGCAGATAAAAATTATATTGAATTTGCAACCTGGTGGAGGTTAGTATAGATAGACTAATAGAACAAGTCCCACACACTGCTACAAGCCAAAATATTTTTTCAGAGCTAGATGCAGATAAAAATTATATTGAATTTGCAACCTGGTGGAGGTTAGTATAGATGGACTAATAGAACAAGTCCCACACACTGCTACAAGCCAAAATATTTTTTCAGCGCTCGATCCAGATAAAAATTATATTGAATTTGCAACCTGGTGGAGGTTAGTATAGATGGACTAATAGAACAAGTCCCACAAACTGCTACAAGCCAAAATATTCTTTCAGAGCTAGATGCAGATAAAAATTATATTGAATTTGCAACCTGGTGGAGTTTAGTATAGATGGACTAATAGAACGAGTCCCACACATTGCTACATGCCGAAATATTTTTTCAGAGCTAGATGCAGATAAAAATTATATTGAATTTGCAACCTGGTGGAGGTTAGTATAGATGGACTAATAGAACAAGTCCCACACACTGCTACAAGCCTTAGCCAAAATATTTTTTCAGAGCTAGATGCAGATAAAAATTATTTTGAATTTGCAACCTGGTGGAGGTTAGTATAAATGGCCTAATAGAATAAGTCCCACACATTGCTACAAGCCGAAATATTTTTTCAGAGCTAGATGCAGATAAAAATTATATTGAATTTGCAACCTGGTGGAGGTTAGTATAGATGGACTAATAGAACAAGTCCCACGCACTGCTACAAGCCGAAATATTTTTTCAGAGCTAGATGCAGATAAAAATTAAATTGAATTTGCAACCTGGTGGAGGTTAGTATAGATGGACTAATAGAACAAGTCCCACACACTGCTACAAACCGAAATATTTTTTCAGAGCTAGATGCACATAAAAAGTATATTGAATTTGCAACCTGGTGGAGGTTAGTATAGATGGACTAATAGTACAAGTCCCACACACTGCTACAAGCCAAAATATTTTTTCAGAGCTAGATGCAGAAAAAAATTATATTGAATTTGCAACCTGGTGGAGGTTAGTATAGATAGACTAATAGAACAAGTCCCACACACTGCTACAAGCCGAAATATTTTTTCAGAGCTAGATGCAGATAAAAATTATATTGAATTTGCAACCTGGTGGAGGTTAGTATAGATGGACTAATAGAACAAGTCCCACACACTGCTACAAGCCGAAGCCAAAATATTTTTTCAGAGCTAGATGCAGATAAAAATTATTTTGAATTTGCAGCCTGGTGGAGTTTAGTATAGATGGACTAATAGAATGATGCTATGCCCAAAAGGTTTTACTTCACTAGGTGCAGTAAAAAAATTTGTATTCTATACACAGGTGGTGTAGCTTGCAACACAGATAGGCTACTCCACTGACTAACACACACTGCAAGAGGCAAAAAAGGATTTGCTTTGCTAGATTTAGCCAAATGCTGTGAAAAAAACTTGCACAGCACTGGCACAGACCTGCCTGGCAAAAAGTGATAGGAACTGATGTAACCTAGCCCTCAAAAGGACTGCAATTACAATTAGTCTTTACTCCCAACCTATCTATTTAAGAGCACAGACCTGCCTGATAAAAGTCGTAGGAAATGATGTAACCTAGTCCTCAAAAGGACTGCAATCACAACTATTCCCTACTCCCAAGCCATCTGTAGATTTGTGCGAAAATTGGCTTGAAAATAACAAAGTATAGTGCACACAGCAACAGCGGTGCCGTCTAACACGCAGCTGCAGCAGTGAGAAAATGGTGGCGACGGGGAAAATGGCTGGGTCTTATAGGGCAAGGACATGTGACATACACTGCCAATGACACATGCCCTTGCTTGTGTGAAAAAAAGCAGTTCGCTCCGTGTGTACGCTGCTGATAGGCTGACAGATTGCACCTCCCCACTGTAAATGCGGGAAAGAGAGAAAAAAATGGATATCTTCATTATTCCTGCAGAGATTCATCCCCTGCCCCTCCCCCCGCCCCGCTGTACACTCAAACTGCGTATTAACATTAATTTTCATCATTACTGAGAAAAAATCCAGTTATGATTTTGGTGCACGAACAGTTATCGAACATAACCTCGAACAGCCGAATTTTTTTCAAATCGTTCGTGTTTGCCGAACGGCTCAAACACCGCCCAAAATAGCTCGAATTTGAGATTGGCGAACAGTTCGAGTCGAACACCGCTCATCTCTAGTCACTATGTGTGACACTTTGCAGCGATCAGGCCCCTGCTGTGAGGTCGCTGATCGCTGCAAAATTCCCTGGACCATTTTTTGGTCTATGCCCTCCTGCTGGTCAGCACACATCACTGTGTATGACCAGCGTTTCCAGCGATCAGACAGGTAATCATGATAAATAGCGCGTTACTAGGGGCACACGCGCACCTAGTAACCAGCTGTTTATCATGGTTACCACTTTGCTACCGTGAGCGGTAACCTCGCGCTCACCGTAGCAGAGTGGTAACCATGATAAACAGCGGGTTACTAGGTGCGCGTGTGCCCCTAGTAACATGCTGTTTATCATGGTTACCAGCCTGCTCCTGCTTCAGCAGGCTGGTAACCAGGAGCAGGACATCGTGGAAAGATTCTTTCCACGATGTAACTGCTCCCCTGATTGCTGGTGAGCCTGCCTGTTTGACAGCTCACCAGCGATCACATAGCGACGCAGCAACGATCCCTGACAGGCCGTATCGTTGTCGAGATCGCTGTAGCGTCGCTATGTGTGACGGGGCCTTAATACCAGGGCTGACATAGTTCCCACATTTGTGCTGCAGACCGGAGGATTGCAAAGAGCTGATCCACTCTACGGATCATTTGAATGAAAGCACAAGACATCTAAAGAGTGACTGCAAAAAACAAATATTGTTGTGGCAAATGCACATATTCATCTACACTTAGACTCTATGCCCCTTGTCTCCACTTTAATTACTCTTTTTATTTGTATTTGTTACAGAATGGGGAGCAAATTTTCATCGTTTCATAGTTTTTATGAAATTAAATGTACCGTATGTTAGTGGTCCTGTTTGGTCTTTAGAAAATGGAAAAACAGACTTTTTTCCCTTATTTTTCTATTGATGTCACCCAATATATGCTAAACAAAGAGTCTATGATGGTGGCACAAAAATGAATTTCCATGATGTAGCAAGTAAAAAAGACACAAAAATTACTTAAATATCTGAACAAGAAAAAAAATATAGCTCTTTGAAACACATGTACGAAAAAACATGAGCATGCGCCTGTTTAGGAACGGGGGTAAATAGCCTTGAACTGGTTAAAGAACTTTTAATGTGTATGTATACATATGTATAATGCCATCAAGTTTCTACTTTAATGAACCAGTAGCTTTCACGAAAATAATTTGCTTGAAAATTGGTTGGTTTTTCACTTCAGCAACAACTATGAAGTGTACAATGTTGCCAATGCTGGCTGACCACCGTTATAGTACATATCTCCTCTTTATTATTTAAAAAAAGAACATCAACGTCTAAAAGATACTGTGCTATTTTAATCTTAGCTGCCTTATTCATATAGACTGTAATTTGTTATATTAAAGTCATATTGGATTTTACACACGGTACAAACATTCCTAACATTGTTTTTGGCTTTGTTCAGTGTTAAAAAACAACGGTCATACAGTAACTCTGCATTGTTTCTAGGTGATGAAGTGAGAGATATCACAAACAGGCCCATGAGTAAGTCCAGGTCTTCTGGTATTCACTTTCCTGTAGAGATGAGCGAGCACCAAAATGCTCGGATGCTCATTATTATTATTGAGCAATTCTAATGCTTGGGTGCTCTTTTCGAGTAACGAGTATAATGGGAGTAAATGAGAAATCCAGACATTTTTCTGGTAGACCCTACAAGAAGGCCTGGGGGGGCAGTGAAAAGGCATAAAGGAGGGCCTCATATGTATTTTGTTAAAACTGTAATGTTACCACATTACAAAATAGAAAGGTGTGCTACTGCACACCTGGACTCATAAAGGCTATGTACAAAGTGCAAATTCTGCCCAAAATTACAAGTAGGGTCATCCATACATCATTGAAGGCACTAACTATAGTGCCTCAATCAAACATTGTGAACAAAGTGTGGTTGTGGTACTCTAACACTCATAAAAGCTCTGCACCCAGTGCAAAGACTGCCAATAATTAGAAGAAGAGTCATTCATACACCCTTAAAAGGCACCATCTGTAGTGCATCATAAAAAAATTAATAAAGTGTATTTGTGGTACTTCTACACTCATTAATGCTTTGCACAAAGTGCAAAGCCAGGAAAAAAATATAAGTAGGGTCATCTAGTCATTTATAGACCCTAGAAGGTAACAACTAGTGGGCCTAATTCAAATATTGAACAATACAAAACTTTATGTGCAGATTAGTGTTTAGCGAGCACTAAAATGCTTGGTTGCTCGAAGCTCGGGCCGAGCTTGCCGTAATACTCGGGTGCTCGACCCGAGCAATTAGCCCAATGTTAGTCTATGGGAGATCCGAGCATTTTTGCGGCGGCACCCCCGGCAGTCTGTAGAAAGCCTAAATCGTGCCCAAAACGATAGTGACAGTGCTCAAAAGACATGGGGACAGCATGGGCATCGCCCCAGGAAGCATTTCTGACCCCCAGGTCACTGCTGTCAACAACGTGGTCAGAGGTATTAAGTCAAATTAACGGGCTCACAATAAAACGTTCAAAAACGAAACTGAAGCGGTTTTCCTGTGAAATATGTTAAGGAACTTCCTTTCCAGGTTAAAGACTTGTGTAGAAGGTAAAATAAATAACCCCCCAAAAAAATACTCCTCCACACCTTGGGTTATGTTCACAAGTAGCATTTTTTATGCGTTTTTGCACTTTTGTATTGCTTTCTACAGTGACAAATGCATTCACTGGGAAATGTTATTTTAACATTTTACAATCTTATCTGGCCATGTGCTGTGTGACACATGCATACAGTACTGAAAAGACATGGGAACAGCATGGGGAAGACCCCTGGAAGCATCTCTGACACCCAGGTCACTGCCTAAAAGTGTGCCCATCAGAAGTGGTCTTTGCCGCATCAGAAGATGCAGACTTGCAACTATCCCCGTGCAAGTCCTTGTCCCAGGGCAGTGTTCAATTGTACCTCCCCCATTCCTTGCAATGCAAGTGCAAGTATGCAGCCTGCCACCCACCCACCCCCAGGCTGCAATACCATACTGCTTGCTTGATTGCACTTGAAATTGGGCCTTTTAGGCATGTGGAGGCGGAATCTGGCCACTACCTCATGGCAGCGTCGGCGGACTGGTATCCATACTCAGTCCCCAGCCACCAGGCGGCCGGGTGTCCACGCTCGGTCCCCAGCCGCCAGGGGGCGACCGGGTGTCCATACTCGGTCCCCAGCCGCCCCGCGGCCTTGTGTCCATACACGGTCCCCAACCGCACCTATTTCTCCTGTCAACTTCCCACACACACACTTTTCTTAGCCCGGCCTGCTTTAGTGCAGCGTTGGACGAGCCCACCAGAGAACCAGACTCCTTCAGTGGGCCCTGGCTTCTCTATCAGGGGAGTTGAGAGTGCCAAGGTGAGGAGCATGATGATGATAGAAGTTAGTATCTGCTTTGTTTTCTTGAAATGCAAGCGTAAGTGTGCAACCTGCCACGCACCCACCCTCAGGCTGCAATACCATACTGCTAGCTTGCTTGCACTTGAAACTGGGCCTTTTAGACATGTGGAGGTGGAATCTGGCCACCACGTCATGGCTGCGTCGACGGCCTGGTATCCATACTCAGTCCCAAGCTGCCCGGTGGCCGGGTGTCCACGCTCGGTCCCCAGCCGCCAGGGGGCTGCCGGGTGTCCATACTCGGTCCCCAGCCGCCCTGAGGCCGGGTGTCCACACACGGTCCCCAGCCACCTGGGGGCGGCCGGGTGTCCATAAACGGTCCCCAGCTGCCCCTATTTGATGGACAGCGTAACAACAAACATGTGGACAAGTGAATATGGCCAGGGATGGTCCATCTCACGACTTCACACTGGGTAAATAATGTGGAAGCCGGGACACAGTTGGACGCTGGGATGCAACACGTCCTCCAGACATAGAGGATTTCGGGTCCTGGGTCAATCAGGCTTCAACACAAAGTTAAAAAGGTAGACAGCAGCAGTAGTCGGCCTCCTACACAATGAGTAAATTATTCATGATCATGAGGTCATCCATCTCCTTAGCTTTCTGTTCCTTGGAATGCAAGCGCATGTATGTAGTAGTGGCTAGGCCTGAGGTGGTCAACGTTTTGGCGCATATCCTACCTCCTCCGAGGATTGCTGGATGTTTTCCTGCTACTATCCCAGTTCTATGACTCCTGTTAAAACAAAGCTTCAGGTGATGAATGATGGATGAGGTGGTGGCAAAGGATAAAGAGCAGGAGGAACAGGGACCATTCACATCAATATCAGGCCAGTCAACCACACATGTCTTGTACGATATGTTTCTGTACCAAAAGGAATGGTTCAGCTACACAGTTATAGGGCATACAGTGAGTGCAATGCCTACCAAAAATTTTGAGGCACTGCAATGCCCCTTGGAAATGACATGGAGGTCAGAGGGCCTTAACTAAACCGTTTTCTCCATTTATAGCAACTGGGTCTCCTGTGCACTGTTGGCCTAAGCAGTGAATGGAAGGCTTTCCAAAAATTCTGAGGAACTGCAATGGCCCTTGAAACAGACGTGGATTACAGCGTACTAAAAACCTTCTACCCATTATTGGGGAGTGGTTCTCCATTAGTGTTCGCCTATGCATTGAAAAGCAAAAGATGACTAAAATTAGGAGGAAATGCATTGCCCGTTGGAAGAGTCATGGAGGTTAGAGTTAATTAAATACAACATTTCAATGCCCCTTGGAAGAGACGTGGAGGTCGCAGTAGCTTAATAAGACGGTTTTAATGCACCTTGGAAAAGTAGTGGAGGTTGTAGTAGCTTAACAAGATGGTTTTAATGCCCCTTGGAAAAGTGGTGGAGGTTGCAGTAGCTTAACAAGATGGTTTTAATGCCCCTTGGAAGAGAAGGGGAGGTTGCAGTAGCTTAAAAAGACGGTTTTAAATGTCCCTTGGAAGAGATGTGGAGGTCACAGTAGCTTAACAAGATGGTTTTAATGCCGCTTAGAAGAGACGTGGAGGTCACAGTAGAATAAAAAGACAATATCAATGCCACTGGGAAAAGTGGTGGAGATCGCAGTAGCTTAAGTAAACGGTTTTAATGCCCCTTGGAAGAGACGTGGAGGTTGCAGTAGCTTAACAAAACGGGTTTAATGCCCCTTGGAAGAGACGTGGAGGTCGCAGTAGCTTAACAAGATGGTTTTAATGCCCCTTGGAAGTGACGTGGAGGTCGCAGTATCTTAACAAGACGTTTTTAATGCCCCTTGGAATAGTGGTGGAGGTCGCAGTAGCTTAACAAGACGGTTTTAATGCCCCTTGGAAGAGACGTGGAGGTTGCAGCAGCTTAACAAGACAGTTTTAATGCCCCTTGGAGAAGTGGTGGAGGTCGCAGAAACTTAACAAGATGGTTTTAAGGCCCCTTGGAAGAGACGTGGAGGTTGCAGAGGCTTAACAAGACGGTTTTAATGCCCCTTGAAAGAGATGTGGAGGTCGCAGTAGCTTAACAAGATGGTTTTAATGCCCCTTGGAAGAGACATGGAGGTTGCAGTAGCTTAACAAGACGGTTTTAATGCCCCTTGGAAGAGCGGTGGAGGTCGCAGTAGCTTAACAAGACGGTTTTAATGCCCCTTTGAATAGTGGTGGAGGTCGCAGTAGCTTAACAAGACAGTTTTAATGTCCCTGGGAAAAGTGGTGGAGGTCGCAGTAGCTTAATAAGATGGTTTTAATGCCCCTTGAAGTAGTGGTGGAGGTCGCTGTAGCTTAACAAGACGGTTTTAATGCCCCTTGGAAGAATGGTGGAGGTCGCAGTAGCTTAACAAGACGGTTTTAATGACCCTTGGAAGAGACGTGGAGGTCGCAGTAGCTTAACAAGACAGTTTTAATGCCCCTTGGAAGAGAAGTGGAGGTCGCAGTAGCTTAACAAGATGGTTTTAATACCCCTTGGAGAAGTGGTGGATTTCACAGTAGCTTAACAAGACGGTTGTAATGCCCCTTGGAAGAATTGTGGAATTTGCAGTAGCTTAAAAAGACTGTTTTAATGCCCCTTGGAAGAGCGGTGGAGGTCGCAGTAGCTTAAAAAGACGGTTTTAATGCCCCTTGGAAGAATGGTGGAGGTCGCAGTAGCTTAACAACACGGTTTTAATGCCCCTTGGAAGAGCGGTGGAGGTCGCAGTAGCTTAACAAGATGGTTTTAATGCCCCTTGGAAGAATGGTGGAGGTGACAGTAGCTTAACAAGATGGTTTTAATGCCCCTTGGAAGAGCCATGCAGTACAGCATCTTAAAAACATTATTCCCATTATTGGGGAGTGGGTCTCCTATAGTCTTTGCCTATGCCTTCCAAGCAAAGCTGCCAAAAATTAGGAGGGAGGAACTTGCAATGCTGGCAACAAAGACCAAGGTCACCCTGGTGGTATAGTTGTGGTGGAGGCTGAGGATAAGGAGAAGAGCAAAATACAGCCGAAATGAGGAAGCATATACCCATGTGTGGGTGTGAAGCGGTGCATGGGAATACACCTCCCGAAATAACACAGTGGATTTGACTTTATGTTACTCTGCTGTCATTTGGAGGTGATGAGAAGTCTGGCCCAATCCAGCCCTTGTTCATTTTGATAAAGGTCAGCTTGTCAGAATTGTCAGTTGACAAGCGAGTGCGCTTATCAGTTATAATTACCCCAGCGGCACTAAAAACACGCTCCGATAACACGCTAGCGGCAGGGCAGGCTAGGACCTCCAAGGTGTACAGAGCGAGTTCATTCCAAGTGTCCAGCTTGGATACCCATTAATTAAAAGGCACAGAGGAAACACGGAGGACGCTGGTACGGTCGGCAAGGTACTCCCTCACCATCTTTTGAAACTTTCCACTCCTTGTGAGAGTACCCCGCGCCTCACGGCCTGTAAGCTGGGTGGGTCTCAGAAAACTGTCCCAGAATGATGACAGTGTTCTCCTGCCTCTGCTGGATTTGAGCTGCGACTCTCTTGCCTGTACGCCTTGGTTGGTCAACGAACTGTGACCTCTGCCACTAGTGTGTTCAGATGGTATTTTTTTTAACAGTTCTGCAGCAGGGGCCTTCCGGTACTGCCCAATTTTTGTAGAACTCTCCACCTCAGGAATAAGAGAATGAAAGTTCTCCTTATAGCGGTGTTTAAAAGTGTCATCAACCAGTAATGACTGTCACCCAACATTTTTACGTGAGGGTCATGGTTAAGGCAGCGTAAAATAAAGTCAGCCATGCGTGCCAGACTGGTAACGGGCAAGACTTCCGTGTCCTCAACAAGATGACGATTGACCATGCTCTCCTCCTCCTCCTCCTCCTCCCCCCTGTCCTCAGGCCACCCACGCTGATCCGACGGTATGACAGTTGTACAGGTACTACCGTCTACAGCGCATGATACCAGCTCCTGTTCTTCCTCCTCCTCTTCCTCCTCTCCCTCATTGTTCCCCAATGCACGTTGAGATGAGTTGAGGCTGGGCTGTGTGTAATCGCCCGCTACGACTTCTTGATCCAACTCATCATACTCTGGCTGCAATGCCTCCTCTTTAGATCTCTGCAGAGTACGTTGCAAAAGACAGACAAGTGGGATGCTGACGCTAGTGATGGCGTCATCGCCACTCACCATCTTGGTGGACTCCTCAAAGTTTGTCAGGATGGTACATATGTCAGACATCCAGGTCCACTCCTGAGGTCTTATGTGTGGAGTCTGACCTGTCTATCGACAGCCTTGTTGCAGCTGGTACTCCACAACTGCTCTCTTCTGATCACAAATCCTTTGCAATATGTGGAGGGTAGAGTTCCAACGTGTGGGGACATCACACACCAGTCGGAGTGTCAGAAGCTGCAAACGCTGCTGCAACACAGCAAGGGCGGCGGAAGCTGTAGCCGACTTGCGAAAATGAGCTGACAGGCGGAGTTCTTTGACGAGCAGATCTGGCAACTCGGAGTACGATTTAAGAAACCGCTGAACCACGAGGTTAAGCACATGAGCCAGGCATGGTACGTATGTGATCTCGCCTCGCCTCAGAGCCGCCACCAGGTTATGGCCATTGTCACACACGACCATGCCTGGATGTAGGTTCAGCGGTCTCAGCCACAGATATGCCTGCTCTTTCACAGCTGTCCACAACTCACAAGCAGTGTGAGGTTTATCACCTAAGCTTATGAGTTTCAGCACAGCCTGTTGCCGCTTTACTGAGGCAGTACTGCAGTGCTTCCAGCTTGTAACTGATGTGGTGATATCTGAGATGGAGGCTGAACATGAGGAGGAGGAGGATGAGGTGCAGGAGCTGTACACTGTGGGGGCAACTCTGACTGACATAGGGCCCGCAATCCTTGGTGTGGGGAGGATGTGTTCTGTCCTAAGGTCCGACTGGGTCCCGGCTTCCACTATGTTTACCCAGTGTGCCGTCAGGGAGATGTACCATCCCTGGCCACAAGCACTTGTCCACGTGTCCGTTGTCAGGTGAACTCTCCCAGTAACTGCATTGTTGAGGGCACAGCAGATGTTTTGGGACATGTGCTTGTGTAGTGCGGGGATGGCACACCGGGCAAAATAGTGTCGGCTGGGGACCGAGTACCGAGGGACGGCCACCGCCATAAGGTTGCGGAAGGATTCCGTCTACACCAGCCTAAAAGGCAGCATTTCCAACGCAAGCAGTCGTGAAATGTGAAAATTTAGGATTGTGGCCTGTGGGGCGTTGGCTGCGAATTTGCGCTTTTGTTCGAAGGTCTGGAATATGGACAATTGAACACTGTGGTGGGACGAGGACTTGGTCGTTGATGCTGTTTCTTGAGAAACTGCCATAACAAGTGAAGACTGAGAGGAGGGGGCATCTTTGCATGCAGTATGGACAGGGGATTGCCTTGCACGCACAACAGGGGGTTTTATTACACGCGCAACAGAGGAAGAAGCAGTGTTGACACCCGCTGACACTGGTCATGGACCCTGGGGTTCAGCCCACAAAGTCGGGTGCTTTGCTGCCATGTGCCTGATCATGCTGGTGGTGGTCAGGCTGTTAGTTTTGTCACCCCTGCTGATGCTGGCATGGCAGGTGGTACAAATGGCCTTTTGGGGTTATCAGCAGAGTCTTTAAAAAAATTCTAGACTCTGGAAGACCTACCGGTTGTACTGGCAATGTCCCTCGTGTTGGTGTTACGGGGAACTGTTGCCCACCTTCTGTGTGCGGCCACCACACTGCTTCTTCCAGCCTGTTGGGGTACTCTGCCTCCCACCCCCTGTGTGCTGCTGGCCTCGCTCTGCGTTTCCTCCTGCCACATTGGGTCATTTACTAGATCATCCACCACCTCCTCCTCTTCCACTTGCACACCACAATCCCCCTCCTCACTTCGTGGTAATTGTGTCTCATCATCGTCCACCTCTTGTGACAAATTGCCAGCGTCGACTTCCTCTGTCCGTGACTGTTCAAATATTTGGGCATCGCTACATGGGATCTCCTCTTCCACCACTTCAAGCAGAGCAGGCAAGGAGCACAAATATGGAAATGAACCAGTGAACAGCTCTTCAGAGTGTCCAACTGTGGGATCAGTTGCTGTCTGACGACACTCGGAATGGTGGGAGGAAGAAGCATCAGGGTGAGGAGGAACATGCGGTCGAGACTCACGGCTACTAAAAGTTGACCGTGTGGAAGACAGACCGGAGGTGGTGGTGCCCAGGAAACTGGAAGTATTATCTGCTATCCAATTAATAACCTGTTCACACTGATCAGTTCGCAATTCTGGTGTTTTAGTGTGGTTCCCTAGTAATTCGGTCAAGAAGTGGGAGCGAGAAGATGTGGCTGTTGGTTGTGGCACGTTTTCACCTTGGCCACGGCCCCATCCTCTACACGCACCATCACCAGAACGTCCAGTTCCACGTCCCTTGCCACGTGCCTTGCCCATTGTAAATTAAGTAAAATAGTTTACACTCGCACTATCAATGGAAAAAGGGTAACAAAAAGGAGATTAGAACCGTGGAAGAGGAAAACCACAGTTCTCTTTCTCTGGCCTTCACCGGAATCTTTTAAACAGATATATTTGTGACTGAACCGACAGGGAGACACTATTTCTTTTACGTAAAACAGGCAAAAAGGTGGATAATACAGACATTTGAACCGTGGAACTGCAAAACCACAGTTCTAATTTACTGGCGTATACCAGACTTTTTTTGATAGATATATTTGGGGCTGAACAGTCAGCGACACACTCAAACTGTTTTTTTTATGTATAAAAGGCCCAAAAGTGAATAATACAGAGATTTGAACCGTGAAACTGCAAAACCACAGTTATATTTTTCTGGCCTACACCAGACTCTTTTAAACAGATATATTGGTGTCTGACCAGTCAGGGAGACACTATCAGGTTTTTTTTTACGGCAAAAAATGCCAAAAACAGGATAATACAGAGATTTGACCCGTGGGACTGCAAAACCACAGTTATATTTTTCTGGCCTACACCAGACTCTTTTAAACAGATATATTGGTGTCTGACCAGTCAGGGAGACACACACAATTTTTTTTTTTTTTTTTGGGGGGACGGGGGATACCAAAAGGTTAATAAAACGCGTATTTGGACAGTCAGACTGAGGGAAAAAAAAATACAGGATTTAGATGAAAAAAAAAAAAATTTTCCTGGCCCCTGAGACCGGGGTGATAAGTCTAGCAATTTGACCAACAGGAGCACACGGAACTGTAATGCAGCGTTTGCTGGTATAACCACTGCGTCTCCTATACAGCCTGCCTGATATCTGGGATGGATATTAGTCCTGAGAAGGACTGTTTGTTTGATTTGGCAGGCTTTAGAGACCCTACACTATCTATTTCGGAGTATAAATCTCTCCATAGCTCAGCAGCACTGACCCTACACTGTCTGATCCGGAGCGACTGTGTCCAAGATGGCGGCGCCCGGTTTTAAATACTCGAGGTGACGTTGTGCGGCCAGCCAATCTCTGTAATGCCCACAAACAACATGGCTGCTGCATTACAATGACTGGCTGGCAATCCCTGCATGTTCATTGGCTCTGTAAAGAGCGCAAAACGTGCAGGGCGGAGACCCGAGCTCCCGCCCGAGTAACCCGGAAATGCTCAGTGCTCGCCGAACATCCCGAGTAGGGAGATGCTCGGGCGAGTTCCGAGCAGTGTCGAGCATGCTCGATCAACACTAGTGATGATGTCATCTGATGGTGTGGAAAAGTTGGATTTAATCCAGGCTTTGTTCATTGTTATCAGAATGAGCCTGTCAGCACTTTTTGTTGACAGGCGAAGGCGCCTGTCTATTATGACACCCCAAGTAAAACTAAAAACCCACTCAGACAAGATGCTAGCAGATGGGCAGCAACACCTCCTAGGCATAGAGGGACAGCTCATGCCAAGTGTCCAGCTTTGAGACCCAATAGTTGAAAGTCGCTGAGAAATTAGGGAGTACACTGGTTTGGTCGGCCAGGTATTGCTTGACCATCTGTAAAAACTTTTTCCTCCTTGTCAAAAATACTCGGTCATAAGGCCTTGGATGCTTGGCTGGTGTCATGAAATTAGCCGACGCCTTTGACAATGTACCTGTTACGGATCCGGGTGGAGGAAGCTCTGTGCCGAGGTGCAAGGAGGGACCCAGAGGGGCGTGACTAAGTATCAACCCGAACCGACCCTGGTCGGTCGGTGGCTAACGACTCCGTGACCAGGGAGGATTCGGGCAGAGTGACCAGGTGCTACTCTGGGACGACCTTGTAAGAGAGCAGGTGGCTCCCATGGGTCAGATGGCTGGGACTGACCGGTATGACGGAAGGACACAGCAGGCAGAAGTCTCTGAGTAGCTGACGGGTGGTCACGGTACGTGATGGCAGCGCAGGTAGAAGTCTCTTGGCTAGCAGACAGGTGGTCACGGCAAGTGACAGCAGAGCAGGTAAAAGTCTCTTGGCTAGCAGGCAGGTGGTCACGGCAAGTGACAGCAGGAGCCTCCAGGTAGGCTACAAGGTGGTCACGGCAAGTGACGGCCAAGCCTCCAGGTAGGCTAGCGGGTAGCAGGCAGGCAACAGGCGAGTGCTCCCAGGTGAGCGGGCTAGCAGGCAAAGCAGGTAGCAGACAGGTGACTGGCGGGTGCTTCCTGGTAAGCGGGTGGACTTGCCCATAGACAGACTGGCGGATGACTGGAGGCAGACTGTCGGGCAGGAGAGTAGTCAGGCTGGCAATGGGACCTGAGGGCTGAAGCAGAGGTGAGTATACTGTGCAACAACTTTACTCGGGCACCTCCATTTTGGAGGAGGTGCCTTATATATGGGAGGTCCTCCTTAGGACGGCACGCGCAGTCCCTTTAAGAGAGGGGGAGCACGCGCGCGTGCGCCCTAAGCACAGTGCCGGGGAAGGAGCGCGCGCAGACAGCAGCGGGGAGAGGGGCGCTGGAGGACACCGCGCCAGGAGCGGGAAGGTGAGAGGGACGGCGCCTCTGCCTAGCAGGAGGCAGAGACGTCGATGCTACAGTACCCCTGTCTCTGCCGTTTGTCTCCTTGGCCTCTCCTCCTTGGTTGGGCAAGGAAGATTGCCCCCTGCTGCTGTTGTCTGCTGGGAATTTTCTCAACATAATTTCCATAATAGCCTTCTGGTATAACAACATTTTAGAAGACTCTCCATCTCAAGAAAAAGATATGCAAAGTTTTCCTTGTTGCATGGGTCTATCAGGGTGAACAACCAGTACTCTTTTTTGGCCAAGATGACTGTAATGCGAGGGTCACCGGAAAGGCTGTGGTACATAAAATCGGCCATATGTTCAAAGCTACCTACAGCCAACACTAATGACTCTCCATCTCTTCCTCTCTTTCATCCTCCTCATTCCCCCCCCCCCAGGCCATACACATAGGAGAGACAGGATGAAGGTTGCGTGGGTACTAGCCTCTGTTATACTAGCCACCACCTCCTGTTTCTCCCCTTCCTTCTTAGCATCCACCTTCTCATTGTTACCCAATCCAAGCTGAGCAGATGAAATGAGGCTTGGCTGGGTAAAAACCTCTCTGTCTTATGTCTTTCTCCATCTCCGACATAGCTTCATGTTTAAATGTGAGCAGCAACTGTTTAAGTAGGCACAGAAGCGGGATCGTTGCACTAACTATGGAGTCATCGCCGCTCACCATCTTTGTGGAGTACTCAAAGTCATGGAGAACTGCTCAAATGTCTGACATCCATGCCCACTCTTCAATTGTTATGTGCTGAGTCTGACCAGATTACCGACAGGCTTGTTGGAGCTCGTATTCCACAACTGGCCTCTGCTGCTCACTTGCCAGCATGTGCAGTGTAGAGTTCCAGTCCGTGGGTACGTCACACACCAGTCAGTGAGCTGACACTTGCATGCACTGCTGCACCACTGCCAGGGTGGCGGCAGCTGTAGCTGACTTGCAGAAATGGGCGCTGGTACCTTGACCAGAAACTTTGGCAAATCTGGGTATGTTTTCATAAACCGCTGAACTACCAAGTTGAGCGCATGTACCAATCATGATACATATGTGAGCTTGCCAAGCTTAGCAGCCTCCATCAGGTTACACCATTATCTCACAAAACTAAGCCTTGTTGGAGGTTCAGCGGCAAAAACCATAGATCTGTCTGCTCTGTTATTACTTTAAGAAACTCTGCCGCTGTGTGCAATTTGTCTCCTAGGCAAATTAGCTTCAGCAGAGCCTGTTGCCACTTTACTGAGGCAGTGCTGCAAAGCTCCCAGGCCCAGCTGATGTAGATGACATGTTCTGAGATAGCACATCGAAGATGGAGGGTGAGGAGGAGCAAGAGCGAGTGCAGGAACTGGTATAGGTGGTGGAAGAAACCCTGTTCTAAATAAGGCCAGCAATCCTCGGCATCAGGAGCACATTTGCCTTGCCAGGGTGTAACTCAGTGCCAGCTTCCACAATGTACACCCAGTGTGCCGTCAGGGAAATGTAGCATCCCTGGCTACAAGCGCTTGTTCACGTGTTGGTCGTTAAGTGCACAATGCCAGTAAGTGCTTTGATAAGGGCACGGGTGATGTTCCTGGACACGTGCTGGTACAAGGTGAGAAAGCCACACCAGAAGAAAAAGTGGCGGCTGGGGACGGAGTACCGAGGGACTGCTGCCGCCATGAGTCGGAAGAAATCTTCCGTGTCAACAAGCCTAAACGGTATCATTTCCATGGCGAGCAGCCTGGAAATGCACCTGTTTAGCGTTTGGACCGTGGGTGGGAAGCTGGAAATTTTCTCTTTTGTTCCAAGGCCAGTGGTAGGGACAGCTGAACGCTGTGTTGGGACAAGGATTTTGAAGTGCCTAATGATGGTGCGTCAGAATGTGCAAGGACAGGTGCAGGGCGAGAGGCATCCAATCACTCACCCGCTCTTGTCACTTGCATCTTAAAAACATCTCCAGAATCCGACCTTTTCTCACCTTTGAAACTGCAAAAACTCTTAGGCTATGTGCCCATGAATCAGAACTAATGGGGATGGATGCCACCACCCCTTTAAGAAGGACTTTTCCCTGTTATTATTCTTACATGCAGCAGTAGTTGTCCTCATGTGAGTGTAATGTCTAATGTAATGTTGATGCTTTTATGTGTTCTCCCTGTATTGTACAGTGCAGTAGTCGCCTAGTTACAGCAGCATGGCAGTGCTGGCCAGGGGAATGAGTGTAGCAGGGAGGAGCAGAGGCAGTGAGCTTAGAGACAGGAAACAGGAAGTCAAGGAGCAGTGTCCGGGCGGCCATGCCCAGGACAAGGTGTCAAAGAAGAGCTTCAGAGAAAGGGAGCTTGTGTGAAGATGGGGGTGTCCCCGCAAAGAAGGAGTTGAGGCGGTGGGAGCCGTAAGCCCACGAGAGAGGACCTGCTCGTGACTGGTCGGGACCGAGGACAGGTCGAAGCAGTGGGGCCGTAAGCCCATGAGTAAGGAGCAGTGATAGTGTAAATGCACTCAGAGAAGAGGCCAGTACACGAGACATCAAATGACCATGTGAGTACCAGAGAGTCCGACAGCCAGAGACCTGAATCAGGGTTAGAAAGTGCGAGGATCCGAGGACAGAGACTAGGCACTAAGCAGAGTCCGGCAGCCATAGACCCAGGCCAGGGTTAGAAGGTGCGCGGGAGAGAGAGAGAGTGCCGACAGCCCTCAGCAGGAGCTGAGGACCGAACAGAGGCTGTGGAAAAGGGATGTACATATATATATTTATATCCGAGTAGCACAGCAAGAGAGAACAGGGACTGTGAAAAAGGGATAGGAGCCTTATCCGAGTAGCACAGCTTCCCTAGGACAAGCGGCAACCAGGACAGAGGGTGTGCTGAAGGTGAAAGTCTGCCTGCTGTGATAAACTGAGTCAGAAGGTACAGAAACGGCTTATTGTCCCTGCATAAGACCTGGGCCTGAGAATATCTGCTGCACCTGCCTGTACACTGTAATCTGTCAGTAAAGTTAGCTTTATTTAATAGCACTGACTATCTGTTTATTCATGTGCGAGGTGCCAGGGTGCTCGCTGAAGGTTGCTCAGTAGACTCGCTCATGACTACCACCCCGTGCCACTTCGTTACACAGAAATGCTCCGGATTTTTTCCTGAGCGTTTCTGCATATCCCTGGCAGAAAAACCCCATGCGGATTGTACATGCGTTTTTCCTGCCAGGGACAAGTGGAAGTGAAGCGTTCTTCACATGCAATTCCACATGCGGGTTGTCAAGCGTTTTCCAAGCGATTTTAGCCTCACTTTGAAATTGCTTGACAACTTGGTCACACTATATAAATCCATGCAAACGGCATAGATTTATGTAGTGTGACCGAAAGAATGATAAAAAATGAAAAATAAATATATACTTACCTTCTGATGGCCCCCCGGTGTCCTTGGCTTGCCGGCAGCTCGTGGTAGACTAAAGGACCTGCCAATGTCAGCGGTCGTGTTACCCGTCACATGACTAAATGACGTCACCGCAGGTCCTTGAGTCCACCGCGAGCTGCCGGCAAGCCAAGACAAGGACACCGGGGGCCATCAGAAAGTAAGTATAATATTTATTTTTTATTTTATTCTTTGTTTTACAGGTACTATGGTACCTGGGTCCGGAGGAGAGTCTCCTCTCCTCAAACCCGGGTACTATCCGCACATTGAAACGCATGGAATGCGCATCTGCAGATGCAGTGATGCGGATTCCATGCGGTCCAATGCAAGTCAATGGCGGTGAAAACACCACGCTTCCTCAAAATAATTGGTAGTGCTGTGTATTTCTCCGCAATGATAATCCGCAGCAGAAATTTCCGCAGCATGTGCACAGCACATGCAGATTATCATTGGGGAACATGGCAGACCTTCTACCAAGCGTTTTTTTAAGCGCTTAAAAAATGCATAGTGGGCACACCGCCTTACTGTCACTCTTATTCACTCTTGTCTGGACTACTGCAACTCTCTTCTGATCGAACTCTGTTTAAAAAGTCCCAGACTGGGGAATGCCTAACTCTTTGATGGAGAAATTCACGAGTGTCGGTGCTCTGCGGAACAGTTTCCCGCCTTCTCCTTCTGGTCACCCCACTGCCTTTTACTGCCTGTTTCAGCACTGCAGATTCCTCCCCCTCAGCACTGCTGGCCTCACTCTGCATGCCAGCTGTCCTGGTTAGGTCGGTGACTATGTCATCAACCACCTCGTCTTCCACCGCCGCACTTTGGTCCTCCTGACTTTGTGACTTAACAACAAGACATAGCAGCAACTGTGTCTCATCATCATCTTCCCCCTTAGCCCAAATTTGCCATTCCCCATTGCCATCTTCTTGTGGCTGTGGCTGTTCTAAGTTTTATACATCACTAAACGGCATGTCTTCCTGTTCCTCTTAGAACATGCAGGTTGAGATGCCACAATCAAGAAAAAATGTTGTAAAGAGCTCCTCGGAGTGCCCTAATATGGGATCACTAGTCTGCTGGGACTCAACATGGTAGGAGGAAGAAGAATCAGGGTGAGGATTAAGTAATCCAGACTGTAGGCTGGTGAGACTGGACTATGTGGAAGACTGGGTGGTGCTGCCAAGCCTGCTGGAAATGTTATCTGCTATCCAACCGACCAACTGTTCACACTGCTCTGGCTTCAGAAGTGGTGTACCGTACCTCCCTGCAAAGTGGGACAGGAACCTACGTGTCATGGATGGGCATGTTTTTTGTGCTTCAGCAACAGGCATAGTAGCACCTGCCCCATGTCCTTGGCATCGGTGTGCACCATCATCAGCACTTCCATTTCCCTTACTGTATGCCTTACGCATTTTGTAATTGCTAAGTCTCTTGAAACCAAGTTTATTTTTAATAAAAGAGAAAACTTGGCCACCTTGGTAATGTAACAGAAAGCTTGCAGAAGTGTATGAATGACAAATTCAATCCAGAAAAATTTTCAATGCTTTTTTGGAGTGTTATATGCCACAGAAATGTACCACAAAGCACATAATACTGTATAGGTGAGAAATTTAACCCAGAAACAATTGTAAACGCTTTTTTGGAGTGTAATGTATCACAAAAAAGTAACTGTTACGCTTGCGATCAGACTGTTAAGTGTGAGTGAGGATCATGGCCCCACTGTGCTATGGACTGAAGAGAGCCTGGAGAGGCATGACTAAGTGCCATGCGTAGACTGACTTCAGATGCACGGCAACTAACAGTGCCGCAGACCAAAGAGAGTCCGGGGACGAGACAAGGTGCTACTCCAGGGTAGACCTCGGACACGCAGCAGCTGATGCTCAAGGCGGTACACAGACTGGCAGGTATAGGACCCAGTTATGACTAGATGGGCAGGATCATCTACAGAAAGAACTGAGTCACTGACTGGTGTGACTGGAATACAGTTCAGATTGGGCAGATAGGGATGGCTTCAGGGAGGTTATTCAGCCCACAGGGTGGCAGGAACAACTTCAGAAAGAACTTGGTCTCTGGCAAGGGGGTAATGGACCGCAGGTGCAGACAGTAGGGAACCGCAGGTTCCCACTGGACAAACAGGAGCAAGTTCACATAGAACAGACAGGGTCGGGTTCACACAAGACGAACACAAGGTCAGGTACACACAAGACAGACAGAGCCAGATTCACACAAAGTACTTACAATGAAGTAGCAAGTGAACACACAAACCACTAATGTTGCACAGAGGTAACAGATTAGAGATAGGTCCGGGTTCAGATACTTAATGTTTTGGAGATAGGTACAGGTTCAGACACTGCAGGTTTTAGAGATAGGTACAGATTCAGACACGGGGAATTTAGGAAATGATCCAGACTTAAATACAAACAGTTTCAGGGAAAGGTCCTAATTCAGACAAGAACAGACACAAGTACAGGTTTAGGATTCAGGCCTGGATATTCAGCCCCTAGGGTGACAAGAATAGGACAGATCAGATACAGGTACAGATTCAGGGTTCAGGCCTGGGTATTAAACCCCCACGGTGACAGAAACAGGACAGATCAGATACCGATACAGATTCAAGGTTCAGGCCTGGGTATTAAGCCCCCAGGGTGGCTGTCACGCCAGGTGTAAGTGCAACACAGAGGGAAAATGGAGAGGGAGCCGAGACACTAGGGAAAGGGGGAAGTAAAGACCTCCTTGTCTGGTCTAGCATCACCCTGTTTCAACTAACGTCCCTATACCGCCCCGGCAGCTATCGCCGATCGCTTGCCTCGCCCTAATTTCCCTGGAGTAAGTCTACGGCTAGGGATGGAAGAAGATGAGCCCTAGTCAACCTCCACTAAACTCTAAAGACAACAAGGGTAGACAAAACAGGGGAAAATGACTTATCTTTAGATGAACTCCAGATGTGTACACGGCCTCAAGCTCCAGAGAGGACGAGGTACTGCTCCTGCTCAGCTTCAAAAGTAGAAATGAATATAACCGACGTCCGCTCAGACACTTCAGGTATATATACACCCAGGCCAGAGAGAAAATTAGCAAGAGAGAGGTAGTCGCTCGGTCCTAAAGACAGCCTTCTATCTAAGCAGCTGTCTGCAATGCCAAATGTGGAGATCTCCTGCAACCCACTGCAGGGTGACTGTCTGTCATCTCTGACACACCTGTGACAGTGGCAGACTCAGAAAAGAAATAGGACAGGACCTGGCAACTCAGTAGTTGCACAAACACACTTAAAGAGAATGTTGCTCAGGTACCTCCCAACGGGTGGAGGTGCCTTAAGTACCTAGTGTCTCCCAGCAATAGGCTGGGGACACATTAGGAATGTGAGCACTGTTTCTTTAAGAATCAGAAAGTACACATGCAGCCACCCTAAGCATGCAGCCAGGAAACATGCACAGCAAGCAAAGGACAAGGGGAAAACTGCACAGCCTAGAGGGGTGAGTATGTCGGTGTCCCAGCATGGTGGGGGATGGGACACCATTCAGGGACCCAGGCAGTGATGTTACAGTAACCCAGACCATGTAATACTGTTTGGCTGAGAAATTTAATGCAGCAACACTTTTTAATGCCTTTATGACGTGTTATATATCACGAAATGTACCCTAGAACACGGAATACTATATGGCTGAAAAATTTTACCCAGCAAAATTTTTAAATGCTTTTTTGAATGTTATATCTTATAAAAATGTACCCCAGACCATGGAATACTGTATGGGTGAGTAAATTAATCAAGAAACAAATTTCAATGCTTTTTGGGAGTTTTATATGGCACAGAAATGTACCCCAGACCATGGAATACTCTATGGATGAATAATTTAATCCAGATAAAAATTTTCAACACTTTTTTTGAGTGTTATATAATACAAAAATGTAACAAAAAGCACGTAATACTCGATGGATCAAAATATATTCAATTTTTTCAACCCCCCAAAAAAGCTGCAACTATAAATTTTTTTCAAGGGACTGCAAGGCCCTAATCCCTGCTTACAGACTGTATTCTTCCACTCTCCCTGCTCCTGCAACTCTCTCTCCCTCTGTCACGCTAGGTATTGGGACAACCCAGCATATAATGATGGGAAAAGAGGAGGGAGCCCTACAACAAGGGAAAGGGAGAGTGGAGACCTCTAAACCGATCGAACGGCAAACCTGACTCCCTATAGACCCTAAATAGGTTCTGCACCTTTTGCCGAGCAGGAAACCTGGCCCTAGCTGACCCTAAGGCTTGGCCCTAGGTAGGGAGCGGGAGGGGTGAGCGCTAAGTCAGCCCCACTGCAAACTAAAGAACACACAGGGGAAGCAAACAGGTAAATACACTTAGCTCCAAGATGACACCGGAGAAGCATGCGAACTTCTACAGCCGGACACTGTATGACTCTCTGTCAACCCTGACACACCCGAGACCAGGGATTGAAGCTTGAAGAGGACAATTTGCATATTCCAGGTGCCTTCTGGGAAAAGCAAAGAGTCTCCTTCAGCTAGAAGATCGTTGGGTACAGGCGGGACCAGCTGCTTGGAAAGCATCGCCAAACCAGGGATTGAAGCTTGAAGAGGACAATTTGCATATTCCAGGTGCCTTCTGGGAAAAGCAAAGAGTCTCCTTCAGCTAGAAGATCGTTGGGTACAGCCGGGACCAGCTGCTTGGAAAGCATCGCCAAACCAGGGATTGAAGCTTGAAGAGGACAATTTGCATATTCCAGGTGCCTTCTGGGAAAAGCAAAGAGTCTCCTTCAGCTAGAAGATCGTTGGGTACAGCCGAGACCAGCTGCTTGGAAAGCATTGCCAAACTAGGGATTGAAGCTTGAAGAGGACAATTTGCATATTCCAGGTGCCTTCTGGGAAAAGCAAAGAGTCTCCTTCAGCTAGAAGATCGTTGGATACAGGCGGGACCAGCTGCTTGGAAAGCATCGCCAAACCAGGGATTGAAGCTTGAAGAGGACAATTTGCATATTCCAGGTGCCTTCTGGGAAAAGCAAAGAGTCTCCTTCAGCTAGAAGATCGTTGGGTACAGCCGGGACCAGCTGCTTGGAAAGCATCGCCAAACCAGGGATTGAAGCTTGAAGAGGACAATTTGCATATTCCAGGTGCCTTCTGGGAAAAGCAAAGAGTCTCCTTCAGCTAGAAGATCGTTGGGTACAGCCGAGACCAGCTGCTTGGAAAGCATTGCCAAACTAGGGATTGAAGCTTGAAGAGGACAATTTGCATATTCCAGGTGCCTTCTGGGAAAAGCAAAGAGTCTCCTTCAGCTAGAAGATCGTTGGGTACAGCCGGGACCAGCTGCTTGGAAAGCATCGCCAAACCGCGCGCGAATTTGTTTAATTTGTTTATCCTAGGGTATCACAAGAAAGAAGACAGACATCAAGTCAGCAGGGACAAGGAGCAGCATGGCAGATGTGACAACCTACATGGTGAGCAGCAACATGTGCTACATGTTCACAGATCGACCAGAAGCAGAAACCAACTTCACCTGCCAGAAGTGTAGACTACTGGCTCTTTTAGAAGAAAAGGTGCGGGGACTGGATGAAAGAATTGCGACATTAAAACTCATCAAGGAAAATGAAGACTTCCTGGACAGAACAGAAGCGTCACTACTGGTCACGGAAAGTGAAGAAAGCGTCAGAGGACCTCCAGAGGCAGACAAGTGGAGGCAAGTGACCAAAAGAAGCAAGAAGACCATGGAGACACCACCAACCACACAACTGAGAAACAGATTCCAAGGACTTGTGGAGGACGAAGATGGCACACCTAAAGATGAGGAACTACCAGCAAGCAAAAAAGAAAAGAGCACCCAGAAACACCCAGAAGCGACAAGAAAAAGGACAGCCAAGAAGGGAAGAAGAGTGGTGGTGGTGGGAGACTCACTACTGAGAAGAACAGAAGCAGCTATCTGCAGACCGGACATAACCGCAAGAGAAGTATGCTGCCTCCCAGGGGCGAAGATCAAGGATGTTACCGATAGGATACCGAAGCTCATCAGTTCCAAGGATGTCCACCCATTTCTTCTGATACATGTTGGCACCAATGACACGGCAAGAAGGACCTACCGACAATCTGCAAGGACTTTGAAGCTTTGGGGAAGAAAGTAAAAGAACTGGATGCGCAGGTAGTTTTTTCTTCTATCCTTCCAGTAGACGGGCATGGCGTCAGGAGATGGAACAGGATCCTTGATGTGAACAACTGGCTGAGACGATGGTGCAGACAACAAGGATTTGGATTCCTGGACCACGGTGTGAATTACCTCTATGACGGACTCCTTGCCAGAGACGGACTACACCTCAACAAACCCGGGAAACACACATTCGCCAGGAGACTCGCAACACTCATCAGGAGGGCGTTAAACTAGAAGAAGAGGGGATGGGAAGAAATACGCCGGACACGAACATGCAACCAGAGAACATACTAATGAAAGATATGAAGTGCGACACAGAAGGTCCAAGACAAGATACTTGGAAGGGAGGTAAGAAAATTTCTAATACAATCCACAGGGAGAAGATTGGAACAAAACAAAATCGTGTAAACTGTGTGCTAGCAAATGCCAGAAGCCTGACAAACAAGATGGATGAACTGGAAGCAGAAATATCTACAGGTAACTCTGACATAGTGGGAATAACCGAGACATGGTTAGATGAAAGCTATGACTGGGCAGTTAACTTACAGGGTTACAGTCTGTTTAGAAGGGATCGAAGAAGTCGGAAAGGGGGTGGAGTCTGTCTATATGTAAAGACGTGTCTAAAGCCTACAATACGGGAGGATGTATGGGAGGGAAATGAGGAGGTCGAGTCCTTATGGGTGGAGATACATGGGGCAAAAAACAATAATAAAATTATCATAGGAGTCTGTTATAAATAGTGTTGAGCCACCCCCGTAGTGTTCGAGTTCGGTTCGGTTCGTCGAACACCCGTGTGTTCGCCGAACTGTTCGTCGAACTGTTCGTCGAACACCTTCGAACACCGTTAAAACCAATGGCAGGCAAACAAAAACACATAGAAACACATAGAAAACACCTTCAAAGGTGTCCAAAAGCTGACAAACTGCTCAGAAGACATAACTAACACATGGAAAAGTGACAAGTACATATAGTCATGCGAAAATAAAAGAGGTGGAGGAGTAAAAGGAGGGGGAGACATGCCCTTCTAAAATCCAAAAAGTGAGAAGCCGACACGGCCAGTCCGCTCCTGCCCGTGCCACCTCCGTGTCGCCGGGTTTGTGCCAGAGCCGCGGTGAACCCTGACGGCCAGCCCCCCTCTCCCAATACTGGTGCCTGTCCGCTGGTGGGTCGAGCGAGC
Source organism: Phyllobates terribilis (assembly GCF_046119375.1). Taxonomy (NCBI): domain Eukaryota; kingdom Metazoa; phylum Chordata; class Amphibia; order Anura; family Dendrobatidae; genus Phyllobates; species Phyllobates terribilis. The sequence goes on along the minus strand of NW_027362773.1, from coordinate 221,004,306 downwards.
CCCCCTGTGGTGGAGGCAGCTCTAAGCTTTTTAATTTAAATTGTCTCTCTAATTTGAATGAATACACTTTAAATCCATTTACAAGGATCTATTGGAGGGCAAGTCTCATGCCAGCAGCCGCGGTAATTCCAGCTCCAGTAGCGTCCACTAAAGCTGCTGCAGTTAAAAAGCTTTTATAAGGATCGAGCTCGGCTGTCCACCGCAAGGCATCCTACTGCCAGTCCCAGCCCCTATGCCTTGGGGTGCCTCCTGATGCTCTTCACTAAGTATCCCATGGTCCCGAAGCATTTCCTTTGAAAAAATTAAGTGTCTAAACTACAGGTGGTGCAGCTTGCTTAACAGCCGGGATAATCCGCTTACTAGCAGACACTGTTACTAGGCACAAAGTATTTCCTGGGCTAGATGCAGTTAAAAATTTGTAATTAGATACTCTCGTTGGATGCTGAGAAAGCATTCCATAGAGTCTCCTGGCACGCCATATATGATTCTCTTAAAAAGCTTGGGGTAGGGGTCTACGGGACCCTTTTATAGCCAAAATCACGGCCCTGTATCGCAATACGTCACCTAGGCTGAAGATAAATGGAACTGTAGCACCCTGAGGGCTCGTTTGCTAAAGACGTATTGCACCTCACCCAGAGGTGTGATATCTCACTCTCAGGTAAGGATGGAGTGTGGATCAGGACCCGACACCTGCATGCATTACACCACATTGCCGTGGGGCAGGGCGACCAATATGCCCCTGAGATGGGCACGACAGTCCCTGTCCCTGGCTGGAGTGGGGGGAGGGAACACTGAGGAAGGGGAACCCTGTAGTGCAGGAGCAGGGAGGAAGCAGTTCCTGGGTGCATTGAGAAGGGAGTATAAAAGGTGGGCACCATCTTAGTTCAGTGCAGAGAAGTCTGAGCAGAAGTGGCAGGGAGCAGGGGCTCTGCATGAGCTCTGCTCCGGAGGCGGGCCTAGTAACAGAGGCCCAGGCCTGGAAGAGGGAGAAGGAAGGAAGAGGAGCAGAAAAGGCTCCAGGAACGAGGAATGAAGGGATCCCAGGGGTGCGGACGGGCGAGTCGCCACCGCACGCCCGAATCCACCTGCGTGGAGGGGTCAGGCCAAAGGGGGAGACCGGTCCCCGAACTAGTGGAGGCAGGAAACGACCCTCAGCTAGAAACCGGAGGCTCTGACATTTTATGTGGCGCAGCCCCTCGCTACACCCGCTAGGAAGGCACCACATAGGGTCAGGGAAACTGGCGCCAAGTTTACCAAGAGGAGGCCCGAGGCAGCCGGACAGAAGTGTTGGTAAGAAAGGCCAGACAAAGGACACACAAAGGGGGTCCTGTGAAGTGCTCCAAAGTTATCTGGGAGTTGTCTGAGACCCTCACCTGGTGAGCACAGTACGACGTGGGCAGCCGTTACCTGCAGACGTGGTCTGGATAATAAGAACTGTGAGTAAAGGCCCTGAACTGCATCACTGACTCCGTGTCGTTACTGCTGCTGCCCTGCACCATCACCCCCATCCTCCGCATACACTGCCCTGAGGCTATACTCCTCCCGTGGGGAGTTATGCTACGCTCTGCTGCACCCACAACACCAGCCTCAGTGGTCTGCCCTGTAGCGGCGGTTCACTCTGACCGCAATCCACGGGTGGCGTAGTCGGACATTTAAACATGAAAACCACATAAATAGTTCCGCCACTGGTTTGACCGCCCTGAGCCACGGAACTGGGTCGCCGCCACGAAGACTACAACCACCAGCATCCACCAAAAAGGGTCCGGCTCCGGGTGTCCCAAGGCCCAGGGGGTGCGTCAGAACATTTTCATCACCTTTCACAATCACCAATGGGACAAGGCAGTGATGTCCTCTGTCCCCTCTCTTATACATCCTAGTGACGGAGCACCTGCTCTCATCAATTCGCCATAACCCCAATATTAGGTGGATTGAGGTGGGAGGCACAAAGTACAAGTGCTCTCTATTTGCTGATGATGTCCTAGTATATATCACTCAATCACATATATCCATCCATGCTGTTATGGCTGAAATAGATCACTTTGTTACATGGTAAAATTTTAAAATCAATGCAGCGAAGTCTGAGGCCCTCGATGTCTCCCTCCCCAAATCCATATAGGATTCCATCCAGTCCAACTTTCCCTTTGCCTGGCCCTCACAGGGTATCAAATACTTAGGAATTCCTATTCATAGAGACCTCTCCCATCTATGTTATCTTAATTTTGGGCCCTTTATTGAACAACTCCATACAGACCACGGTTGGCAAGTTAGAACTGTAAGATTCACTACGTGAACCACTGGTGTTTTGTGGAAAAGCACATGTACACTGCGTTCCAAATTATTATACAAAAAGTGTTTAGGAGTGATAAGGGAAGAATTTGTTTGTTTGTCAGTTAAACTCATTGATGGTGATGTGTGTCAGGGCTCTTTATATCACTGTAAGCAATTGCAGACACCTGTGCTAATTAGTTTGGCAGGTGTGTCCAATGAAAGGCAAGACTACTTAAGAAGGCTCTCTCACATTATTAAGCAGCCTACATTTTCTGCCAAAATGGGAAAGAAAAAGGATGTGTCGGCTGCTGAGAAGCAACAAATTGTGGAGTGTTTAGGTCAAGGCATGACTACAATCAACATTGTGCGATGATCAGGATGAAGTGTCCTGGCAATCAAGAAGTATGTAGCTGATTCACAGTACACACGTGTGCGTGCTGATAAGGGCAAATTGAGGACTCTTTCCTACAGGCAATTACGTCAGGTTGAAAGAGCAGCGGCAAAAAAGCCTTGTCATAGCAGCAGACAAGTTTTTGAAGCTGCTTGTGCCTCCAACGTCCCCCGAACAACAAGATGCAGGGTCCTTCAGAGGTTTGCAGCTGTGCATGCGCCATCCTGTCGACCTCCTCTATCCACTTCACACAAGCAGAAACGGCTCCAGTGGGCCAAACATTACATGAAGACTGATTTCAAAACTGTTTTGTTCACGGATGAGTGCCGTGCAGCGCTCGATGGTCCAGATGGATGGAGTGGAGGATGGCTGGTTGATGGACACCCCACGCAAACACGGCTACAGCGCCAACAAGGAGGAGGTGGAGTAATGTTTTGGGCTGGAATCATGGGGAGAGAGATTGTCGGCCCCTTTAGGATCCCTGAAGGCGCTAAAGATGAACTCCATAATGTATGTGGATTTTCTCAAACAGCACTTCCTGCCATGGTTCAAGAAGAAGAACCGTGTATTTCACAGCAAGATCATTTTTCTGCATGATAATGCACCATCTCATGCTGCACATAAAACATCTGCATCTCTGGCTGATATGGGAATAAAAGGGGACAAAATTATGGTGTGACCCCCATGCTCCCCTGACCTCTACCCCATTCAGAACCTTTGGAGCATCATTAAAAGGAGTGTCTATGATGGCGGGAGGCAGTTCACATCTAAGCAACAGCTCTGGGAGGGTATTCTGTCCTCATGCAAAACAATTGAAGCAGAAACCATCCAAAACCTGACAAATTCAATGGACGAGAGAGTTCAGAAGCTCCTTTCGAACAAGGGGTCCTATGTGAAAATGTAACATCACCTAGAATAAAGTTTTGAGTTGAAAACTGTTTGATTTCAGTTTCTAACAACCTGCTAATGCTTATAATTTCAAAAATGACCATTTTTTTGGTCTTTATTAAAATGAAAAGGTTGATCGAAAAGTTTGGGGAATCTAAGAGTGTGGCAACCCAGTAGTCATGATTACTTCGAATTCTGACAATATGAGGGTCATGCTGCAGGTAGTGCAGCAAGAAGGCACTTATGTGCCTTGCGCATCTCGGAGCCCCAAAATTATATTCCGGGCTAGATGCAGCTAAAAATTATTTTTAATTTTAAATCTGGTGAAGCTTTAGTATAGATGGCCTAATAGGATCAGTGCTGCACACTGCTACAAAGCCCAAATTATTTTCCAGTCAAGATACAGATAAACATGATTAGTAATTTGAAATCTTAAAATGGTTGGTAGGGTGATTTTAACCAATCATCAAGCTTTTACTCTCCCCAGGATGACACAGGGGTAGAAAAGTCGTTTCGGATCCATGATTTGTTCATCTTTATGAACGTGAGTCTGTCTACATTATCAGTGGAGAGCCGCGTGCGCTTATCTGTCAGCACACCACCAGCAGCACTGAACACACGTTCAGACAGAACGCTGGCTGCGGGGCATGACAAGATCTCCAAGGCGTAAGTGGCTAGCTCCGGCAATTTATCCAGATTGGAAGCCCAAAAAGAGCAAGGGTCCAGTGACACAGTCGTGGCTTCAATGTTTACTTGGAGATACTCCTGTACCATCGTCTCTAGGCGTTGACTATGTGTCAGACTTCTTGTCTCCTGTGGCCTTGCAAAGGATGGGCTAAAAAAGTGGTGAAATGATTCCGCAAAATTGATGTTACCAGCAGATACTGTGGTTCTGTTACGGTTTGAGTGCTGAACACTTGACGGTCCCACGGTTGGCAAGTTGGAACTGTGAGATTCACTACGTGCACCACTGGTATTTTGTGGAAAAGCACATGTAAGATTCTGCAACAGTCTCTGCTGATACTCCTGCATGCGTGCATCCCTTTCTATGGCAGGAATAATTTCTGCAAATTTACTTTTGTACCGGGGATCTAACAGTGTGGCAACCCAGTAGTCAGGATTATTTCTAATTCTCACAATTCGAGGGTCATGTTGCAGGTAGTGCAGCAAGAAGGCACTCATGTGTGTTGCGCATCCAGGAGCACCAAGTCCCTGTTGTGTTGGTGGCGAGGTAACAATCATGCTTCCTTCCTCTGTCCTCTCCCCCCAACCTCGCACAACAGAAATGTGATCAAGGTCTCCCTCATCTGATGAGTCTTCCATCAGTTCGTCCTCCACTTCTTCCTGGGCTCCTGCACCTTCCTCACTAGTTTGGCTGCTACCATGCGCCCTGGTAAAACCATCTCCCCCACCCTCACATGCCTGCCGCCTTGGTGCTGCCGACCGTCTGGACCTTGCAGATGTTAGACCTTCCGCATACAACTCCTCCTCCTCTACTTCCTCCACCTCCTCTTGTGCCACCACCTGACTCCGAATTCTGTTTAACATGTGCTCCAGCATGTAAATCACCGGAATAGTCATGCTGATAATGGCATCGTCAGCACTAAACATCTTCGTCGCCATTTCAAAACTGTGCAGAAGGGTGCATAGGTCCCTGATCTGAGACCACTCCTCCAGCGTGATTTGCCCCACCTCTGAATCTCGTTGGCCCAGGCTATACGTCAGAACGTATTGCACAAGGGCTTGTCGGTGCTGCCACAGTCGCTGCAACATGTGCAGAGTTGAATTCCACCGGGTAGGCACATCGCATTTTAGCCGGTGAAGTGGCAGGCCCAACGACTTCTGTAGAGATGTAAGTCGCTGAGCTGCGGGATGCGAACGGCGGAAGTGAGCACACAGCGACCGTGCCCTCTGCAGAAGGCCATCTAGTCTGGGATAGTGGGCTAAAAATTGCTGGACAACCAGGTTCAACACGTGAGCCATACAAGGCACATGTGTGACATTGCCCCGGCGAAGGGCCGCACCCAGGTTTGCAGCATTGTCGCACACGGCCTTCCCTGGTTTCAGGTCCAGTGGAGACAACCATTCATGAAATTGGTTCTCCAGAGCTGACCACAACTCCTCAGCTGTGTGACTCACATTTCCCAGACATTTCAATGTAAAAACCGCCTGATGACGTTGAGCCCTACTGCCAGCATAGTAAGGAGGTGTGCAGGATCCCTTCTGCGCAGTTAGAAAGCTTGTGGCATGACCAGACAGGCTTTGGGTGCAGGTGGAAGACCGAGAGGAGGTTGAGGAGGCAGAAGCAGTGGAGGAACTTTGACATAAAGAGGATTGACGCACAACTCGTGGGGACGGCAAGACTTGGACAGCAGCCCCTTGTCCTGCTGTCACCATAGTTACCCAGTGCCCAGTCAGCGACATGTAACGCCCCTGTCCATGCCTACTCGTCCAAGTGTCTGTGGTGAAATGCACCCTGTCACACACAGAGTTTCTCAAAGAAGCGGTGATGTTGTGTGCGACATGCTGGTGGAGCGCAGGCACACCTTTCTTTGAGAAGTAGTGCCAACTGGGCATCTGGTACTGGGGCACTGCGACGGACATAAGGTCTCGAAAATCCTCTGTGTCCACCAGGCGGAAAGGCAGCATTTCTGTAGCCAAGAGCTTGCAGATGGTGAAATTCAACCTCTTAGCTTTCTCATGGCTAGGAGGAAATGGTCTTTTACTTGTCCACATCTGAGGGACCGAGGGCTGGCTATTGTGCTTAGACGGGGTTGATAAGGGTGTCCCCGGCAAACTGCCGGTCTGTGAGGAAGATGCAGGCGGACATGTTAGGTTGCCTTGATCCAAAAGTGGTGCTATCGATGTCGGACAGCGCTCAACACCAGCTGGTGTTACCACCTCCAAAGAAAATGATGACCTGCCAATCACGCTGGCTGTTGCGGGTAAAGAGGTGGCAGGTCTGCGCCCCAAAACAGGTGTGACTGCTGTCCCCCCAGTCACAGAGGATGAAGAGGCCGCGGATGCACAAGATATGGCAGACGGTGATTGGCCCGGCCGGCTAGGCCGCATTGTAGCACACTGAGCTTCCCACTGCAACTTATGCTTCATGTCCATGTGCCGGTTCATGCATGAAGTACTCAAACTATGTATTTTTTGGCCTCTACTTAGCTTTTGCTGACAAATGTTACAGATAACACGAGTTGGGTCATCTTTATCGATCTGAAAAAATGCCCAGGCTATGCAAGGCTTAGCACCCATGCGACCTGAAAAGCCACCACGACTTGTGGTGAGAGGCAGAGTTGTGTTTGAGGATGCAGTTGTTGACGTGCTTCCAGTACTAAGTCTCTGTCCAGGAAGGCGCAACCTGACCTCGTCGTCACTAGCATCTTCCTCCACCTCCTTTGCTGACCTCATCTCTTGGCTGACTGTGGGTTGACAGTAAGTGGGATCTCCGACCTCATCATCATCACCCTGTGCGTTATCACACCCGTCGTCCTCAGAGCCAACCTGTTCCTGCCCTGACAAAAAGCTAAAGTTGTCGCTCCAATCAGGTATTTGAGTCTTATCATCGTCTTCCTCATTGTCTCCACCAACAGGAGTTACAGTTTGGGAATGAGGGTCTACATTATGGTCAGAACCTTCTGCGTCTGGTCCTGGATCCGACTCATAAAGATTCTGGGCATCAGTGCAGATCATTTCCTCGTCTGGATTCACAGAAGCGCTGGAGTCGACCTCTGATTCCCAGGCTATAGTATGAGTAAACAGCTCTGCAGACTCAACCATCTGTTCTACCTCACACTCAGACGGGCAGCTGGAGATTTGGGAGCTGTGAGGAAGCAAGTGCGATTTGGGTGACACCTTTGAGGACTGGAGTATTTGTGATGTTGAAGTTGATGTGGAGGAGAGCCCACTTAAAGGAGCACTTGATATCCGTTGAAGCACCTGCTGTTTTTGTGCCTCATCTGGAATTTGTAGCGATTGGCGTGGCCGTAAGAAAGGGATCTTATCACATTGTCCGCTAAAAGAAGTAGACATTTTAGTTTGGCTGGAAGATGGTCTTTCTTCTGCACCTACCCCACGGACACAACCTTTTTTCCCCTTCCCAACACGCCTATTCCCCTTTCCACCAGCAGCAGGCCTTTTTCCACTCATTTTGGTGGTTAACTAATTCACAACTCTGGAGTTGTTTGCACAAAAAAACAATGGATGGTAACCGAGCAGAGCTGAGTGGCCAAACTGTGGTATTAGGCCAAAACTATTGGCTGGGTTAGATGCAGAAAAAAATTATTTTTAATTTGCAACCTGATGGAGGTCAGTATAGATGGACTAATAGACCAAGTCCCACACACCGCTAGAAGCCCAAATATTTTTTCAGAGCTAGATGCAGAAAATTTTTTTATTCAATTTGCAACCTGATGGAGGTCAGTATAGATGGACTAATAGACCAAGTCCCACACACTGCTAGAAGCCCAAATATTTTTTCAGAGCTAGATGCAGAAAAAAATTATTTTTAATTTCCAACCTGATGGAGGTCAGTATAGATGGACTAATAGACCAAGTCCCACACACTGCTAGAAGCCCAAATATTTTTTCAGAGCTAGATGCAGAAAAAAATTATTTTTAATTTGCAACCTGATGTAGGTCAGTATAGATGGACTAATAGACCAAGTCCCACACACTGCTAGAAGCCCAAATATTTTTTCAGAGCTAGATGCAGAAAAAAATTATTTTAAATTTGCAACCTGATGGAGGTCAGTATAGATGGACTAATAGACCAAGTCCCACACACCGCTAGAAGCCCAAATATTTTTTCCGAGCTAGATGCAGAAAATTTTTTTATTCAATTTGCAACCTGATGGAGGTCAGTATAGATGGACTAATAGACCAAGTCCCACACACTGCTAGAAGCCCAAATATTTTTTCAGAGCTAGATGCAGAAAAAAATTATTTTTAATTTGCAACCTGATGGAGGTCAGTATAGATGGACTAATAGACCAAGTCAAACACACTGCTAGAAGCCCAAATATTTTTTCAGAGCTAGATGCAGAAAAAAATTATTTTTAATTTGCAACCTGATGGAGGTCAGTATAGATGGACTAATAGACCAAGTCCCACACACCGCTAGAAGCCCAAATATTTTTTCAGAGCTAGATGCAGAAAAAAATTATTTTTAATTTGCAACCTGATGGAGGTCAGTATAGATGGACTAATAGACCAAGTCCCACACACTGCTAGAAGCCCAAATATTTTTTCAGAGCTAGATGCAGAAAAAAATTATTTTTAATTTGCAACCTGATGGAGGTCAGTATAGATGGACTAATAGACCAAGTCCCACACACCGCTAGAAGCCCAAATATTTTTTCAGAGCTAGATGCAGAAAAAAATTATTTTTAATTTGCAACCTGATGGAGGTCAGTATAGATGGACTAATAGACCAAGTCCCACACACTGCTAGAAGCCCAAATATTTTTTCAGAGCTAGATGCAGAAAAAAATTATTTTTAATTTGCAACCTGATGGAGGTCAGTATAGATGGACTAATAGACCAAGTCCCACACACCGCTAGAAGCCCAAATATTTTTTCAGAGCTAGATGCAGAAATTTTTTTTATTCAATTTGCAACCTGATGGAGGTCAGTATAGATGGACTAATAGACCAAGTCCCACACACTGCTAGAAGCCCAAATATTTTTTCAGAGCTAGATGCAGAAAAAAATTATTTTTAATTTGCAACCTGATGGAGGTCAGTATAGATGGACTAATAGACCAAGTCCCACACACTGCTAGAAGCCCAAATATTTTTTCAGAGCTAGATGCAGAAAAAAATTATTTTTAATTTGCAACCTGATGTAGGTCAGTATAGATGGACTAATAGACCAAGTCCCACACACTGCTAGAAGCCCAAATATTTTTTCAGAGCTAGATGCAGAAAAAAATTATTTTAAATTTGCAACCTGATGGAGGTCAGTATAGATGGACTAATAGACCAAGTCCCACACACTGCTAGAAGCCCAAATATTTTTTCCGAGCTAGATGCAGAAATTTTTTTTATTCAATTTGCAACCTGATGGAGGTCAGTATAGATGGACTAATAGACCAAGTCCCACACACTGCTAGAAGCCCAAATATTTTTTCAGAGCTAGATGCAGAAAAAAATTATTTTTAATTTGCAACCTGATGGAGGTCAGTATAGATGGACTAATAGACCAAGTCCCACACACTGCTAGAAGCCCAAATATTTTTTCACAGCTAGATGCAGAAAAAAATTATTTTTAATTTGCAACCTGATGTAGGTCAGTATAGATGGACTAATAGACCAAGTCCCACACACTGCTAGAAGCCCAAATATTTTTTCAGAGCTAGATGCAGAAAAAAATTATTTTTAATTTGCAACCTGATGGAGGTCAGTATAGATGGACTAATAGACCAAGTCCCACACACCGCTAGAAGCCCAAATATTTTTTCAGAGCTAGATGCAGAAAAAAATTATTTTTAATTTGCAACCTGATGGAGGTCAGTATAGATGGACTAATAGACCAAGTCCCACACACTGCTAGAAGCCCAAATATTTTTTCAGAGCTAGATGCAGAAAAAAATTATTTTTAATTTGCAACCTGATGGAGGTCAGTATAGATGGACTAATAGACCAAGTCCCACACACCGCTAGAAGCCCAAATATTTTTTCAGAGCTAGATGCAGAAAAAAATTATTTTTAATTTGCAACCTGATGGAGGTCAGTATAGATGGACTAATAGACCAAGTCCCACACACTGCTAGAAGCCCAAATATTTTTTCAGAGCTAGATGCAGAAAAAAATTATTTTTAATTTGCAACCTGATGGAGGTCAGTATAGATGGACTAATAGACCAAGTCCCACACACCGCTAGAAGCCCAAATATTTTTTCAGAGCTAGATGCAGAAATTTTTTTTATTCAATTTGCAACCTGATGGAGGTCAGTATAGATGGACTAATAGACCAAGTCCCACACACTGCTAGAAGCCCAAATATTTTTTCAGAGCTAGATGCAGAAAAAAATTATTTTTAATTTGCAACCTGATGGAGGTCAGTATAGATGGACTAATAGACCAAGTCCCACACACTGCTAGAAGCCCAAATATTTTTTCAGAGCTAGATGCAGAAAAAAATTATTTTTAATTTGCAACCTGATGTAGGTCAGTATAGATGGACTAATAGACCAAGTCCCACACACTGCTAGAAGCCCAAATATTTTTTTAGAGCTAGATGCAGAAAAAAATTATTTTTAATTTGCAACCTGATGGAGGTCAGTATAGATGGACTAATAGACCAAGTCCCACACACTGCTAGAAGCCCAAATATTTTTTCAGAGCTAGATGCAGAAAAAAATTATTTTTAATTTGCAACCTGATGTAGGTCAGTATAGATGGACTAATAGACCAAGTCCCACACACTGCTAGAAGGCCAAATATTTTTTCAGAGCTAGATGCAGAAAAAAATTATTTTTAATTTGCAACCTGATGGAGGTCAGTATAGATGGACTAATAGACCAAGTCCCACACACCGCTAGAAGCCCAAATATTTTTTCAGAGCTAGATGCAGAAAAAAATTATTTTTAATTTGCAACCTGATGGAGGTCAGTATAGATGGACTAATAGACCAAGTCCCACAGACTGCTAGAAGCCCAAATATTTTTTCAGAGCTAGATGCAGAAAAAAATTATTTTTAATTTGAAACCTGATGTAGGTCAGTATAGATGGACAAATAGACCAAGTCCCACACACTGCTAGAAGCCCAAATATTTTTTCAGAGCTAGATGCAGAAAAAAATTATTTTTAATTTGCAACCTGATGGAGGTCAGTATAGATGGACTAATAGACCAAGTCCCACACACCGCTAGAAGCCCAAATATTTTTTCAGAGCTAGATGCAGAAAAAAATTATTTTTAATTTGCAACCTGATGGAGGTCAGTATAGATGGACTAATAGACCAAGTCCCACACACCGCTAGAAGCCCAAATATTTTTTCAGAGCTAGATGCAGAAAAAAATTATTTTTAATTTGCAACCTGATGTAGGTCAGTATAGATGGACTAATAGACCAAGTCCCACACACTGCTAGAAGACCAAATATTTTTTCAGAGCTAGATGCAGAAAAAAATTATTTTTAATTTGCAACCTGATGGAGGTCAGTATAGATGGACTAATAGACCAAGTCCCACACACCGCTAGAAGCCCAAATATTTTTTCAGAGCTAGATGCAGAAAAAAATTATTTTTAATTTGCAACCTGATGGAGGTCAGTATAGATGGACTAATAGACCAAGTCCCACACACCGCTAGAAGCCCAAATATTTTTTCAGAGCTAGATGCAGAAATTTTTTTTATTCAATTTGCAACATGATGGAGGTCAGTATAGATGGACTAATAGACCAAGTCCCACACACTGCTAGAAGCCCAAATATTTTTTCAGAGCTAGATGCAGAAAAAAATTATTTTTAATTTGCAACCTGATGGAGGTCAGTATAGATGGACTAATAGACCAAGTCCCACACACTGCTAGAAGCCCAAATATTTTTTCAGAGCTAGATGCAGAAAAAAATTATTTTTAATTTGCAACCTGATGTAGGTCAGTATAGATGGACTAATAGACCAAGTCCCACACACTGCTAGAAGCCCAAATATTTTTTCAGAGCTAGATGCAGAAAAAAATTATTTTAAATTTGCAACCTGATGGAGGTCAGTATAGATGGACTAATAGACCAAGTCCCACACACCGCTAGAAGCCCAAATATTTTTTCCGAGCTAGATGCAGAAAATTTTTTTATTCAATTTGCAACCTGATGGAGGTCAGTATAGATGGACTAATAGACCTAGTCCCACACACTGCTAGAAGCCCAAATATTTTTTCAGAGCTAGATGCAGAAAAAAATTATTTTTAATTTGCAACCTGATGGAGGTCAGTATAGATGGACTAATAGACCAAGTCAAACACACTGCTAGAAGCCCAAATATTTTTTCAGAGCTAGATGCAGAAAAAAATTATTTTTAATTTGCAACCTGATGTAGGTCAGTATAGATGGACTAATAGACCAAGTCCCACACACTGCTAGAAGCCCAAATATTTTTTCAGAGCTAGATGCAGAAAAAAATTATTTTTAATTTGCAACCTGATGGAGGTCAGTATAGATGGACTAATAGACCAAGTCCCACACACCGCTAGAAGCCCAAATATTTTTTCAGAGCTAGATGCAGAAAAAAATTATTTTTAATTTGCAACCTGATGGAGGTCAGTATAGATGGACTAATAGACCAAGTCCCACACACTGCTAGAAGCCCAAATATTTTTTCAGAGCTAGATGCAGAAAAAAATTATTTTTAATTTGCAACCTGATGGAGGTCAGTATAGATGGACTAATAGACCAAGTCCCACACACCGCTAGAAGCCCAAATATTTTTTCAGAGCTAGATGCAGAAAAAAATTATTTTTAATTTGCAACCTGATGGAGGTCAGTATAGATGGACTAATAGACCAAGTCCCACACACTGCTAGAAGCCCAAATATTTTTTCAGAGCTAGATGCAGAAAAAAATTATTTTTAATTTGCAACCTGATGGAGGTCAGTATAGATGGACTAATAGACCAAGTCCCACACACCGCTAGAAGCCCAAATATTTTTTCAGAGCTAGATGCAGAAATTTTTTTTATTCAATTTGCAACCTGATGGAGGTCAGTATAGATGGACTAATAGACCAAGTCCCACACACTGCTAGAAGCCCAAATATTTTTTCAGAGCTAGATGCAGAAAAAAATTATTTTTAATTTGCAACCTGATGGAGGTCAGTATAGATGGACTAATAGACCAAGTCCCACACACTGCTAGAAGCCCAAATATTTTTTCAGAGCTAGATGCAGAAAAAAATTATTTTTAATTTGCAACCTGATGTAGGTCAGTATAGATGGACTAATAGACCAAGTCCCACACACTGCTAGAAGCCCAAATATTTTTTCAGAGCTAGATGCAGAAAAAAATTATTTTAAATTTGCAACCTGATGGAGGTCAGTATAGATGGACTAATAGACCAAGTCCCACACACCGCTAGAAGCCCAAATATTTTTTCCGAGCTAGATGCAGAAAATTTTTTTATTCAATTTGCAACCTGATGGAGGTCATTATAGATGGACTAATAGACCAAGTCCCACACACTGCTAGAAGCCCAAATATTTTTTCAGAGCTAGATGCAGAAAAAAATTATTTTTAATTTGCAACCTGATGGAGGTCAGTATAGATGGACTAATAGACCAAGTCCCACACACTGCTAGAAGCCCAAATATTTTTTCAGAGCTAGATGCAGAAAAAAATTATTTTTAATTTGCAACCTGATGTAGGTCAGTATAGATGGACTAATAGACCAAGTCCCACACACTGCTAGAAGCCCAAATATTTTTTCAGAGCTAGATGCAGAAAAAAATTATTTTTAATTTGCAACCTGATGGAGGTCAGTATAGATGGACTAATAGACCAAGTCCCACACACCGCTAGAAGCCCAAATATTTTTTCAGAGCTAGATGCAGAAAAAAATTATTTTTAATTTGCAACCTGATGGAGGTCAGTATAGATGGACTAATAGACCAAGTCCCACACACTGCTAGAAGCCCAAATATTTTTTCAGAGCTAGATGCAGAAAAAAATTATTTTTAATTTGCAACCTGATGGAGGTCAGTATAGATGGACTAATAGACCAAGTCCCACACACCGCTAGAAGCCCAAATATTTTTTCAGAGCTAGATGCAGAAAAAAATTATTTTTAATTTGCAACCTGATGGAGGTCAGTATAGATGGACTAATAGACCAAGTCCCACACACTGCTAGAAGCCCAAATATTTTTTCAGAGCTAGATGCAGAAAAAAATTATTTTTAATTTGCAACCTGATGGAGGTCAGTATAGATGGACTAATAGACCAAGTCCCACACACCGCTAGAAGCCCAAATATTTTTTCAGAGCTAGATGCAGAAATTTTTTTTATTCAATTTGCAACCTGATGGAGGTCAGTATAGATGGACTAATAGACCAAGTCCCACACACTGCTAGAAGCCCAAATATTTTTTCAGAGCTAGATGCAGAAAAAAATTATTTTTAATTTGCAACCTGATGGAGGTCAGTATAGATGGACTAATAGACCAAGTCCCACACACTGCTAGAAGCCCAAATATTTTTTCAGAGCTAGATGCAGAAAAAAATTATTTTTAATTTGCAACCTGATGTAGGTCAGTATAGATGGACTAATAGACCAAGTCCCACACACTGCTAGAAGCCCAAATATTTTTTTAGAGCTAGATGCAGAAAAAAATTATTTTTAATTTGCAACCTGATGGAGGTCAGTATAGATGGACTAATAGACCAAGTCCCACACACTGCTAGAAGCCCAAATATTTTTTCAGAGCTAGATGCAGAAAAAAATTATTTTTAATTTGCAACCTGATGTAGGTCAGTATAGATGGACTAATAGACCAAGTCCCACACACTGCTAGAAGCCCAAATATTTTTTCAGAGCTAGATGCAGAAAAAAATTATTTTTAATTTGCAACCTGATGGAGGTCAGTATAGATGGACTAATAGACCAAGTCCCACACACCGCTAGAAGCCCAAATATTTTTTCAGAGCTAGATGCAGAAAAAAATTATTTTTAATTTGCAACCTGATGTAGGTCAGTATAGATGGACTAATAGACCAAGTCCCACAGACTGCTAGAAGCCCAAATATTTTTTCAGAGCTAGATGCAGAAAAAAATTATTTTTAATTTGCAACCTGATGGAGGTCAGTATAGATGGACTAATAGACCAAGTCCCACACACCGCTAGAAGTACAAATATTTTTTCAGAGCTAGATGCAGAAAAAAAATATTTTTAATTTGAAACCTGATGTAGGTCAGTATAGATGGACTAATAGACCAAGTCCCACACACTGCTAGAAGCCCAAATATTTTTTCAGAGCTAGATGCAGAAAAAAATTATTTTTAATTTGCAACCTGATGGAGGTCAGTATAGATGGACTAATAGACCAAGTCCCACACACCGCTAGAAGCCCAAATATTTTTTCAGAGCTAGATGCAGAAAAAAATTATTTTTAATTTGCAACCTGATGGAGGTCAGTATAGATGGACTAATAGACCAAGTCCCACACACTGCTAGAAGCCCAAATATTTTTTCAGAGCTAGATGCAGAAAAAAATTATTTTTAATTTGCAACCTGATGGAGGTCAGTATAGATGGACTAATAGACCAAGTCCCACACACCGCTAGAAGCCCAAATATTTTTTCAGAGCTAGATGCAGAAAAAAATTATTTTTAATTTGCAACCTGATGTAGGTCAGTATAGATGGACTAATAGACCAAGTCCCACACACTGCTAGAAGCCCAAATATTTTTTCAGAGCTAGATGCAGAAAAAAATTATTTTTAATTTGCAACCTGATGGAGGTCAGTATAGATGGACTAATAGACCAAGTCCCACACACCGCTAGAAGCCCAAATATTTTTTCAGAGCTAGATGCAGAAAAAAATTATTTTTAATTTGCAACCTGATGGAGGTCAGTATAGATGGACTAATAGACCAAGTCCCACACACTGCTAGAAGCCAAAATATTTTTTCAGAGCTAGATGCAGAAAAAAATTATATTCAGTTTGCAACCTGATGGAGGTCAGTATAGATGGACTAATAGAATGATGCTATGCCCAAAAGATTTTACTTCACTAGGTGCAGTAAAAAAATTGGTATTCTATACACAGGTGTTATATCTTGCAACACAGATAGGCTACTCCACTGACTAACACACTCTGCAATAGGCCAAAAAGGATTAGCTTTGCTAGATTCAGCCAAATGCTGTGAAAAAAACTTGCACAGCACTGGCACAGACCTGCCTGGCAAAAACTGATAGGAACTGATGTAACCTAGTCCTGAAAAGGACTCCAATTACAATTAGTCTTTACTCCCACAACCTATCTATTTAAGAGCACAGACCTCCCTGATAAAAGTCGTAGGAAATGCTGTAACCTAGTCCTTAAAAGGACTGCAATCACAACTATTCCCTACTCCCAAGCTATCTGTATATTTGTGCGAAAATTGGCTTGAAATTAACAAGGTATAGCACACACAGCAACAGTATTGCCGTCTAACACGCAGCTGCAGCAGTGAGAAAATGGTGGCGACGGGGAAAATGGCTTGGTCTTATAGGGCAAGGACATGTGACATACACTGCCAATCACACATGCCCTTGCTTGTGTGAAAAAAAGCATTTCGCTCCGTGTGTGTGCGCTGCTGATAGGCTGACAGATTGCACCTCCCCACTGCAAATGCGGGAAAGAGAAAAAAAAATGGAGATCTTCATTGTTCCTGCAGAGATCCATCCCCTGCCCCTCCCCCCGCCCCGCTGTACACTCAAACTGCGTATTAACATTAATTTTCATCATTACTGAGAAAAAATCTAGTTATGATTTTGGTGCACGAACAGTTATCGAACATAACCTCGAACAGCCGAATTTTTCTCAAATTGTTCGTGTTCGCCGACCGGCTCGAACACCGCCCAAAACAGCTCGAATTTGAGATTGGCGAACAGTTCGAGTAGAACAATGCTCATCTCTAGTTATAAATAGAGATGAGCGTTGTTCTACTCGAACTGTTCGCCAATCTCAAATTCGAGCTGTTTTGGGCGGTGTTCGAGCCGGTCGGCGAACACGAACAATTTGAGAAAAATTCGGCTGTTCGAGGTTATGTTCGATAACTGTTCGTGCACCAAAATCATAACTGGATTTTTTCTCAGTAATGATGAAAATTAATGTTAATACGCAGTTTGAGTGTACAGCGGGGCGGGGGGAGGGGCAGGGGATGGATCTCTGCAGGAACAATGAAGATCTCCATTTTTTTTTCTCTTTCCCGCATTTGCAGTGGGGAGGTGCAATCTGTCAGCCTATCAGCAGCGCACACACGGAGCGAAGTGCTTTTTTTCACACAAGCAAGGGCATGTGTGATTGGCAGTGTATGTCACATGTCCTTGCCCTATAAGACCAAGCCATTTTCCCCGTCGCCACCATTTTCTCACTGCTGCAGCTGCGTGTTAGACGGCACCGCTGTTGCTGTGTGTGCTATACCTTGTTAATTTCAAGCCAATTTTCGCACAAATATACAGATAGCTTGGAAGTAGGGAATAGTTGTGATTGCAGTCCTTTTAAGGACTAGGTTACAGCATTTCCTACGACTTTTATCAGGGAGGTCTGTGCTCTTAAATAGATAGGTTGTGGGAGTAAAGACTAATTGTAATTGGAGTCCTTTTCAGGACTAGGTTACATGAGTTCCTATCAGTTTTTGCCAGGCAGGTCTGTGCCAGTGCTGTGCAAGTTTTTTTCACAGCATTTGGCTGAATCTAGCAAAGCTAATCCTTTTTGTCCTATTGCAGAGTGTGTTAGTCAGTGGAGTAGCCTATCTGTGTTGCAAGATATAACACCTGTGTATAGAATACCAATTTTTTTACTGCACCTAGTGAAGTAAAATCTTTTGGGCATAGCATCATTCTATTAGTCCATCTATACTGACCTCCATCAGGTTGCAAACTGAATATAATTTTTTTCTGCATCTAGCTCTGAAAAAATATTTGGGCTTCTAGCGGTGTGTGGGACTTGGTCTATTAGTCCATCTATACTGACCTCCATCAGGTTGCAAATTAAAAATAATTTTTTTCTGCATCTAGCTCTGAAAAAATATTTGGGCTTCTAGCGGTGTGTGGGACTTGGTCTATTAGTCCATCTATACTGACCTCCATCAGGTTGCAAATTAAAAATAATTTTTTTCTGCATCTAGCTCTGAAAAAATATTTGGGCTTCTAGCGGTGTGTGGGACTTGGTCTATTAGTCCATCTATACTGACCTCCATCAGGTTGCAAATTAAAAATAATTTTTTTCTGCATCTAGCTCTGAAAAAATATTTGGGCTTCTAGCAGTGTGTGGGACTTGGTCTATTAGTCCATCTATACTGACCTCCATCAGGTTGCAAATTAAAAATAATTTTTTTCTGCATCTAGCTCTGAAAAAATATTTGGGCTTCTAGCAGTGTGTGGGACTTGGTCTATTAGTCCATCTATACTGACCTCCATCAGGTTGCAAATTAAAAATAATTTTTTTCTGCATCTAGCTCTGAAAAAATATTTGGGCTTCTAGCGGTGTGTGGGACTTGGTCTATTAGTCCATCTATACTGACTTCCATCAGGTTGCAAATTAAAAATAATTTTTTTCTGCATCTAGCTCTGAAAAAATATTTGGGCTTCTAGCAGTGTGTGGGACTTGGTCTATTAGTCCATCTATACTGACCTCCATCAGGTTGCAAATTGAATAAAAAAATTTTCTGCATCTAGCTCTGAAAAAATATTTGGGCTTCTAGCGGTGTGTGGGACTTGGTCTATTAGTCCATCTATACTGACCTCCATCAGGTTGCAAATTAAAAATAATTTTTTTCTGCATCTAACCCAGCCAATAGTTTTGGCCTAATACCACAGTTTGGCCACTCAGCTCTGCTCGGTTACCATCCATTGTTTTTTTGTGCAAACAACTCCAGAGTTGTGAATTAGTTAACCACCAAAATGAGTGGAAAAAGGCCTGCTGCTGGTGGAAAGGGGAATAGGCGTGTTGGGAAGGGGAAAAAAGGTTGTGTCCGTGGGGTAGGTGCAGAAGAAAGACCATCTTCCAGCCAATCTAAAATGTCTACTTCTTTTAGCGGACAATGTGATAAGATCCCTTTCTTACGGCCACGCCAATCGCTACAAATTCCAGATGAGGCACAAAAACAGCAGGTGCTTCAACGGATATCAAGTGCTCCTTTAAGTGGGCTCTCCTCCACATCAACTTCAACATCACAAATACTCCAGTCCTCAAAGGTGTCACCCAAATCGCACTTGCTTCCTCACAGCTCCCAAATCTCCAGCTGCCCGTCTGAGTGTGAGGTAGAACAGATGGTTGAGTCTGCAGAGCTGTTTACTCATACTATAGCCTGGGAATCAGAGGTCGACTCCAGCGCTTCTGTGAATCCAGACGAGGAAATGATCTGCACTGATGCCCAGAATCTTTATGAGTCGGATCCAGGACCAGACGCAGAAGGTTCTGACCATAATGTAGACCCTCATTCCCAAACTGTAACTCCTGTTGGTGGAGACAATGAGGAAGACGATGATAAGACTCAAATACCTGATTGGAGCGACAACTTTAGTTTTTTGTCAGGGCAGGAACAGGTTGGCTCTGCGGACGACGGGTGTGATAACGCACAGGGTGATGATGATGAGGTCGGAGATCCCACTTACTGTCAACCCACAGTCAGCCAAGAGATGAGGTCAGCAGAGGAGGTGGAGGAAGATGCTAGTGACGACGAGGTCAGGTTGCGCCTTCCTGGACAGAGACGTAGTACTGGAAGCACGTCAACAACTGCATCCTCAAACACAACTCTGCCTCTCACCACAAGTCGTGGTGGCTCTTCAGGTCGCATGGGTGCTAAGCCTTGCATAGCCTGGGCATTTTTTCAGATCGATAAAGATGACCCAACTCGTGTTATCTGTAACATTTGTCAGCAAAAGCTAAGTAGAGGCCAAAAAATACATAGTTTGAGTACTTCATGCATGAACCGGCACATGGACATGAAGCATAAGTTGCAGTGGGAAGCTCAGTGTGCTACAATGCGGCCTAGCCGGCCGGGCCAATCACCGTCTGCCATATCTTGTGCATCCGCGGCCTCTTCATCCTCTGTGACTGGGGGGACAGCAGTCACACCTGTTTTGGGGCGCAGACCTGCCACCTCTTTACCCGCAACAGCCAGCGTGATTGGCAGGTCATCATTTTCTTTGGAGGTGGTAACACCAGCTGGTGTTGAGCGCTGTCCGACATCGATAGCACCACCTTTGGATCAAGGCAACCTAACATGTCCGCCTGCATCTTCCTCACAGACCGGCAGTTTGCCGGGGACACCCTTATCAACCCCGTCTAAGCACAATAGCCAGCCCTCGGTCCCTCAGATGTGGACAAGTAAAAGACCATTTCCTCCTAGCCATGAGAAAGCTAAGAGGTTGAATTTCACCATCTGCAAGCTCTTGGCTACAGAAATGCTGCCTTTCCGCCTGGTGGACACAGAGGATTTTCGAGACCTTATGTCCGTCGCAGTGCCCCAGTACCAGATGCCCAGTCGGCACTACTTCTCAAAGAAAGGTGTGCCTGCGCTCCACCAGCATGTCGCACACAACATCACCGCTTCTTTGAGAAACTCTGTGTGTGACAGGGTGCATTTCACCACAGACACTTGGACGAGTAGGCATGGACAGGGGCGTTACATGTCGCTGACTGGGCACTGGGTAACTATGGTGACAGCAGGACAAGGGGCTGCTGTCCAAGTCTTGCCGTCCCCACGAGTTGTGCGTCAATCCTCTTTATGTCAAAGTTCCTCCACTGCTTCTGCCTCCTCAACCTCCTCTCGGTCTTCCACCTGCACCCAAAGCCTGTCTGGTCATGCCACAAGCTTTCTAACTGCGCAGAAGGGATCCTGCACACCTCCTTACTATGCTGGCAGTAGGGCTCAACGTCATCAGGCGGTTTTTACATTGAAATGTCTGGGAAATGTGAGTCACACAGCTGAGGAGTTGTGGTCAGCTCTGGAGAACCAATTTCATGAATGGTTGTCTCCACTGGACCTGAAACCAGGGAAGGCCGTGTGCGACAATGCTGCAAACCTGGGTGCGGCCCTTCGCCGGGGCAATGTCACACACGTGCCTTGTATGGCTCACGTGTTGAACCTGGTTGTCCAGCAATTTTTAGCCCACTATCCCAGACTAGATGGCCTTCTGCAGAGGGCACGGTCGCTGTGTGCTCACTTCCGCCGTTCGCATCCCGCAGCTCAGCGACTTACATCTCTACAGAAGTCGTTGGGCCTGCCACTTCACCGGCTAAAATGCGATGTGCCTACCCGGTGGAATTCAACTCTGCACATGTTGCAGCGACTGTGGCAGCACCGACAAGCCCTGGTGCAATACGTTCTGACGTATAGCCTGGGCCAACGAGATTCAGAGGTGGGGCAAATCACGCTGGAGGAGTGGTCTCAGATCAGGGACCTATGCACCCTTCTGCACAGTTTTGAAATGGCGACGAAGATGTTTAGTGCTGACGATGCCATTATCAGCATGACTATTCCGGTGATTTACATGCTGGAGCACATGTTAAACAGAATTCGGAGTCAGGTGGTGGCACAAGAGGAGGTGGAGGAAGTAGAGGAGGAGGAGTTGTATGCGGAAGGGCTAACATCTGCAAGGTCCAGACGGTCGGCAGCACCAAGGCGGCAGGCATGTGAGGGTGGGGGAGATGGTTTTACCAGGGCGCATGGTAGCAGCCAAACTAGTGAGGAAGGTGCAGGAGCCCAGGAAGAAGTGGAGGACGAACTGATGGAAGACTCATCAGATGAGGGAGACCTTGATCACATTTCTGTTGTGCGAGGTTGGGGGGAGAGGACAGAGGAAGGAAGCATGATTGTTACCTCGCCACCAACACAACAGGGACTTGGTGCTCCTGGATGCGCAACACACATGAGTGCCTTCTTGCTGCACTACCTGCAACATGACCCTCGAATTGTGAGAATTAGAAATAATCCTGACTACTGGGTTGCCACACTGTTAGATCCCCGGTACAAAAGTAAATTTGCAGAAATTATTCCTGCCATAGAAAGGGATGCACGCATGCAGGAGTATCAGCAGAGACTGTTGCAGAATCTTACATGTGCTTTTCCACAAAATACCAGTGGTGCACGTAGTGAATCTCACAGTTCCAACTTGCCAACCGTGGGACCGTCAAGTGTTCAGCACTCAAACCGTAACAGAACCACAGTATCTGCTGGTAACATCAATTTTGCGGAATCATTTCACCACTTTTTTAGCCCATCCTTTGCAAGGCCACAGGAGACAAGAAGTCTGACACATAGTCAACGCCTAGAGACGATGGTACAGGAGTATCTCCAAGTAAACATTGAAGCCACGACTGTGTCACTGGACCCTTGCTCTTTTTGGGGCTTCCAATCTGGATAAATGGCCGGAGCTAGCCACTTACACCTTGGAGATCTTGTCATGCCCCGCAGCCAGCGTTCTGTCTGAACGTGTGTTCAGCGCTGCTGGTGGTGTGCTGACAGATAAGCGCACGCGGCTCTCCACTGATAATGTAGACAGACTCACGTTCATAAAGATGAACAAATCATGGATCCGAAACGACTTTTCTACCCCTGTGTCATCCTGGGGAGAGTAAAAGCTTGATGATTGGTTAAAATCACCCTACCAACCGTTTTAAGCTTTCAAATTACTAATCATGTTTATCTGTATCTTGACTGGAAAATAATTTGGGCTTTGTAGCAGTGTGCAGCACTGATCCTATTAGGCCATCTATACTAAAGCTTCACCAGATTTAAAATTAAAAATAATTTTTAGCTGCATCTAGCCCGGAAAATAATTTTGGGGCTCCGAGATGCGCAAGGCACATAAGTGCCTTCTTGCTGCACTACCTGCAGCATGACCCTCATATTGTCAGAATTCGAAGTAATCATGACTACTGGGTTGCCACACTCTTAGATCCCCCAAACTTTTCGATCAACCTTTTCATTTTAATAAAGACCAAAAAAATGGTCATTTTTGAAATTATAAGCATTAGCAGGTTGTTAGAAACTGAAATCAAACAGTTTTCAACTCAAAACTTTATTCTAGGTGATGTTACATTTTCACATAGGACCCCTTGTTCGAAAGGAGCTTCTGAACTCTCTCGTCCATTGAATTTGTCAGGTTTTGGATGGTTTCTGCTTCAATTGTTTTGCATGAGGACAGAATACCCTCCCAGAGCTGTTGCTTAGATGTGAACTGCCTCCCGCCATCATAGACACTCCTTTTAATGATGCTCCAAAGGTTCTGAATGGGGTAGAGGTCAGGGGAGCATGGGGGTCACACCATAAGTTTGTCCCCTTTTATGCCCATATCAGCCAGAGATGCAGATGTTTTATGTGCAGCATGAGATGGTGCATTATCATGCAGAAAAATGATCTTGCTGTGAAATACACGGTTCTTCTTCTTGAACCATGGCAGGAAGTGCTGTTTGAGAAAATCCACATACATTATGGAGTTCATCTTTAGCGCCTTCAGGGATCCTAAAGGGGCCGACAATCTCTCTCCCCATGATTCCAGCCCAAAACATTACTCCACCTCCTCCTTGTTGGCGCTGTAGCCGTGTTTGCGTGGGGTGTCCATCAACCAGCCATCCTCCACTCCATCCATCTGGACCATCGAGCGCTGCACGGCACTCATCCGTGAACAAAACAGTTTTGAAATCAGTCTTCATGTAATGTTTGGCCCACTGGAGCCGTTTCTGCTTGTGTGAAGTGGATAGAGGAGGTCGACAGGATGGCGCATGAACAGCTGCAAACCTCTGAAGGACCCTGCATCTTGTTGTTCGGGGGACGTTGGAGGCACAAGCAGCTTCAAAAACTTGTCTGCTGCTATGACAAGGCTTTTTTGCCGCTGCTCTTTCAACCTGACGTAATTGCCTGTAGGAAAGAGTCCTCAATTTGCCCTTATCAGCACGCACACGTGTGTACTGTGAATCAGCTACATACTTCTTGATTGCCAGGACACTTCATCCTGATCATCGCACAATGTTGATTGTAGTCATGCCTTGACCTAAACACTCCACAATTTGTTGCTTCTCAGCAGCCGACACATCCTTTTTCTTTCCCATTTTGGCAGAAAATGTAGGCTGCTTAATAATGTGAGAGAGCCTTCTTAAGTAGTCTTGCCTTTCATTGGACACACCTGCCAAACTAATTAGCACAGGTGTCTGCAATTGCTTACAGTGATATAAAGAGCCCTGACACACATCACCATCAATGAGTTTAACTGACAAACAAACAAATTCTTCCCTTATCACTCCTAAACACTTTTTGTATAATAATTTGGAACGCAGTGTACATGTGCTTTTCCACAAAACACCAGTGGTTCACGTAGTGAATCTTACAGTTCTAACTTGCCAACCGTGGTCTGTATGGAGTTGTTCAATAAAGGGCCCAAAATTAAGATAACATAGATGGGAGAGGTCTCTATGAATAGGAATTCCTAAGTATTTGATACCCTGTGAGGGCCAGGCAAAGGGAAAGTTGGACTGGATGGAATCCTATATGGATTTGGGGAGGGAGACATCGAGGGCCTCAGACTTCGCTGCATTGATTTTAAAATTTTACCATGTAACAAAGTGATCTATT
This sequence comes from Phyllobates terribilis, assembly GCF_046119375.1. NCBI lineage: Eukaryota > Metazoa > Chordata > Amphibia > Anura > Dendrobatidae > Phyllobates > Phyllobates terribilis. Next base: position 220,979,481 of record NW_027362773.1, on the reverse strand, counting down.
TCAGCCATAACAGCATGGATGGATATATGTGATTGAGTGATATATACTGGGACATCATCAGCAAATAGAGAGCACTTGTACTCGGTGCCTCCCACCTCAATCCACCTAATATTGGGGTTATGGCGAATTGATGAGAGCAGGTGCTCCGTCACTAGGATGTATAAGAGAGGGGACAGAGGACATCACTACCTTGTCCCATTGGTGATTGTGAAAGGTGATGAAAATGTTCTGACGCACCCCCTGGGCCTTGGGACACCCGGAGCCGGACCCTTTTTGGTGGATGCTGGTGGTTGTAGTCTTCGTGGCGGCGACCCAGTTCCGTGGCTCAGGGCGGTCAAACCAGTGGCGGAACTATTTATGTGGTTTTCATGTTTAAATGTCCGACTACGCCACCCGTGGATTGCGGTCAGAGTGAACCGCCGCTACAGGGCAGACCACTGAGGCTGGTGTTGTGGGTGCAGCAGAGCGTAGCATAACTCCCCACGGGAGGAGTATAGCCTCAGGGCAGTGTATGCGGAGGATGGGGGTGATGGTGCAGGGCAGCAGCAGTAACGACACGGAGTCAGTGATGCAGTTCAGGGCCTTTACTCACAGTTCTTATTATCCAGACCACGTCTGCAGGTAACGGCTGCCCACGTCGTACTGTGCTCACCAGGTGAGGGTCTCAGACAACTCCCAGATAACTTTGGAGCACTTCACAGGACCCCCTTTGTGTGTCCTTTGTCTGGCCTTTCTTACCAACACTTCTGTCCGGCTGCCTCGGGCATCCTCTTGGTAAATTTGGCGCCAGTTTCCCTGACCCTATGTGGTGCCTTCCTAGCGGGTGTAGCGAGGGGCTGCGCCACATAAAATGTCAGAGCCTCCGGTTTCTAGCTGAGGGTCGTTTCCTGCCTCCACTAGTTCGGGGACCGGTCTCCCCCTTTGGCCTGACCCCTCCACGCAGGTGGATTCGGGCGTGCGGTGGCGACTCGCCCGTCCGCACCCCTGGGATCCCTTCATTCCTCGTTCCTGGAGCCTTCTCCGCTCCTCTTCCTTCCTTCTCCCTCTTCCAGGCCTGGGCCTCTGTTACTAGGCCCGCCTCCGGAGCAGAGCTCATGCAGAGCCCCTGCTCCCTGCCACTTCTGCTCAGACTTCTCTGCACTGAACTAAGATGGTGCCCACCTTTTATACTCCCTTCTCAATGCACCCAGGAACTGCTTCCTCCCTGCTCCTGCACTACAGGGTTCCCCTTCCTCAGTGTTCCCTCCCCCCACTCCAGCCAGGGACAGGGACTGTCGTGCCCATCTCAGGGGCATATTGGTCACCCTGCCCCACGGCAATGTGGTGTAATGCATGCAGGTGTCGGGTCCTGATCCACACTCCATCCTTACCTGAGAGTGAGATATCACACCTCTGGGTGAGGTGCAATACGTCTTTAGCAACCGAGCCCTCAGGGTGCTACAGTTCCATTTATCTTCAGCCTAGGTGACGTATTGCGATACAGGGCCGTGATTTTGGCTATAAAAGGGTCCCCTAGACCCCTACCCCAAGCTTTTTAAGAGAATCATATATGGCGTGCCAGGAGACTCTATGGAATGCTTTCTCAGCATCCAACGAGAGTATCTAATTACAAATTTTTAACTGCATCTAGCCCAGGAAATACTTTGTGCCTAGTAGCAGTGTCTGCTAGTAAGCGGATTATCCCGGCTGTTAAGCAAGCTGCACCACCTGTAGTTTAGACACTTAATTTTTTCAAAGGAAATGCTTCGGGACCATGGAATACTTAGTGAAGAGCATCAGGAGGCACCCCAAGGCATAGGGGCTGGGACTGGCAGTAGGATGCCTTCCGGTGGACAGCCGAGCTCGATCCTTATAAAAGCTTTTTAACTGCAGCAGCTTTAGTGGACGCTACTGGAGCTGGAATTACCGCGGCTGCTGGCATGAGACTTGCCCTCCAATAGATCCTTGTAAATGGATTTAAAGTGTATTCATTCAAATTAGAGAGACAATTTAAATTAAAAAGCTTAGAGCTGCCTCCACCACAGGGGGGCTCGCTCGACCCACCAGCGGACAGGCACCAGTATTGGGAGAGGGGGGCTGGCCGTCAGGGTTCACCCCGGCTCTGGCACAAACCCGGCGACACGGAGGTGGCACGGGCAGGAGCGGACTGGCCGTGTCGGCTTCTCACTTTTTGGATTTTAGAAGGGCATGACATGCCTATATCTGTGTCTCCCCCTCCTTTTACTCCTCCACCTCTTTTATTTTCGCATGACTATATGTACTTGTCACTTTTCCATGTGTTAGTTATGTCTTCTGAGCAGTTTGTCAGCTTTTGGACACCTTTGAAGGTGTTTTCTATGTGTTTCTATGTGTTTTTGTTTGCCTGCCATTGGTTTTAACGGTGTTCGAAGGTGTTCGACGAACAGTTCGACGAACAGTTCGGCGAACACACGGGTGTTCGACGAACCGAACCGAATTCGAACACTACGGGGGTGGCTCAACACTAGTTATAAACCACCAAATATAGCAGAATCCACGGAAAGTCTATTAATGAGACAAATAGACGAAGTAGCAAAAAATAACGAGGTGATTATTATGGGGGACTTCAACTACCCCGATATAGACTGGGAAACCGAAAGCTGTAGATCTCAGAAAGGAAACAGGCTTCTGTCAATTATCAAAGACAATTATTTGTCACAACTTGTGCAGGAACCAACTAGAGGGACGGCCCTTTCAGACTTAATATTAACTAACAGGCCAGACAGAATAACTGAGGTGCAGGTCGGGGGGCACATGGGAAATAGTGACCACAACATTATACAATTCCACATGTGCTTCAGTAGGGCGCCCAGCAAGGGAGTCACAAAATCACTGAACTTCAGGAGGGCAAAGTTTGAGCAGCTACGAGATGTCCTTCACCTTATAGACTGGAATAGTATCTTTAGTAATAGGAGCACGGATAGAAAATGGGAAATTTTCAAAACAGTCCTACATAGTCACTGTAGAAGGTACATACCTTATGGGAATAAAAGGGCTAGGAATAGGAGGAAGCCAATGTGGCTAAATAAGGAAGTCAAGAGGGCAATGAAAAACAAAAAAAGGGCTTTTGGTAAACTTAAACAAGAAGGCAGCGAGGAAGCGCTAATATCTTATAGGGAAAAAAACAAAATCTGTAAGAAACAAATAAGAATAGAAAAAGAGGAGACAGAGAGACTAATTGCCAAGGAAAGTAAAACGAATCCCAAACTGTTCTTTAACTATATAAACAGTAAAAGGATTAAAACTGATGGAGTTGGCCCATTGAAAAATAACCTGGGTAAAATCATAGAGGGCGATGAGGGTAAAGCAAACCTACTCAATAGCTTCTTCTCCACTGTTTTCACAAAAAAAAACAATTTATCGGAGGAAATGCAGAGTGATAAAGTAAACCCTCCGCTAAATATCACCCACCTAACCCAGGAGGAAGTTCAGAAACGCCTAAATAATATCAAAATAGACAAGTCACCAGGCCCAGATGGCATACACCCCCGGGTACTAAAAGAATTAAGTAATGTGATAGACAGACCGCTGTATCTTATATTCATGCACTCTTTATGGACAGGGACTGTCCCACTAGACTGGCGCCAAGCAAATGTGGTACCAATATTCAAAAAGGGGTGTAAAAGTGACCCTGGGAACTATAGACCAGTAAGCTTAACGTCTGTTGTGGGTAAATTGTTTGAAGGATTTCTTAGAGATGCTATTGTAGAATATCTTAATGATAATAACTGTCTAACTCCATATCAACATGGATTCATGAGGGATCGCTCCTGCCAAACTAACCTGATGGCCTTTTACGAGGAGGTGAGCTCACAGCTGGACCGGGGAGAGTCTGTGGATGTTGTATACCTTGACTTCTCCAAAGCGTTTGATACCGTGCCACACAAAAGGTTGGTATATAAAATGAGAATGCTTGGTCTGGGGGATAATGTGTGCAAGTGGGTAAATAGCTGGCTGAGTGATAGAAAGCAGAGGGTGGTTATCAATGGAGTAAGCTCAGGGTGTGTCAGGGTTACTAGCGAGGTGCCTCAAGGGTCTGTCTTGGGCTCTATATTATTTAATATATTTATTAATGATCTAGTGGAAGGGTTGCATAGTAAAATAGCAATATTTGCAGATGATACTAAACTTTGTAAAGTAGTTAATACAGATGAGGATAGGGCACAGCTACAGGAGGATTTAGATAAATTGGGGAGTTGGGCCAAAAAATGGCAAATGGGGTTCAATGCCGATAAATGTAAGGTTATGCACATGGGAAAGAAAAACAGCAGTCACCCATACATATTAAATGGGAAACCATTGGGGAAATCTGACATGGAGAAGGACCTGGTCGTCTTGGTTAATAGCAAATTAAACTGGAGTGCCCAGTGTCAGACAGCAGCTGCGAAGGCAAATAGAGTCATGGCATGCATCAGAAGAGGAATAGGGGCATATGATGAGAACATTGTTCTTCCTCTGTATAAAGCGCTGGTAAGGCCGCACTTAGAATATTGTGCACAGTTCTGGGGTCCGGTGCTCAGGAAAGACATATTGGAGCTAGAGAGGGTACAAAGGAGGGCGACTAAGGCAATAAAGGGAATGGAGGGACTAGAATACCCAGAGAGGTTGTCAAAATTAGGCCTATTTACGTTGGAAAAGAGAAGGCTTAGGGGAGACCTCATAAACATGTATAAATACATCAGGGGGCAGTACAGAGATCTCTCCCATGACCTGTTTATACCAAGGATGGTGACAAAGACGAGGGGGCACACTATGCGTCTGGAGGAAAGGAGGTTCCTGCACCAGCATAGAAGGGGATTCTTTACGGTCAGAGCCGTGAGACTCTGGAACTCTCTGGGAGAGGAAGTGGTGATGTCCAACTCACTTAAAGAGTTCAAGAGAGGCCTGGACGCCTTTCTTGAGAACAATAAAATTACATCTTATGCTTAGTGATAGTTAATTAATCCAGGGATTTAATCTGACTGCCAGATTGGTGTCGGGAAGTGAATTTTTCCTCAATGATGTAAATTGGCCTATACCGCATGTTTTTTTTTTTGCCTTCCCCTGGATCAACGCTGCGGAATAGCTGCAGTGCGCAAGAAATAGGCTGAACTGGATGGACGCTTGTCTTTTTTCGGCCTTATAAACTATGTAACTATGTAACTATGTAGCTATGAGACAGTACCCCCCTTTCTACGAGTGGTCTCCAGACGCTCAGGCCCATGTTCATCTGGATGAGAGGCATGGAATGAATGAACCAACCTCCGATTCTGAAACCCACATACTTTCCTCTGAACCATAACCTTTCCAGTGCACCAAGTACTGAAGGGAACGACGTTGAAGACGAGAATCCACAATCTTCAATATTTGGAACTCTAAATTGCCATCAACCAAGATTGGGGGTGGCAGCAAGAGAGAGGGCTCAAGAGGTACCACATACTTCTTAACCAGAGACCTTTGAATCACATTGTGGATCCTAAGAGCCTAAGATGAAACGCTGCTGGGTTAATGATGGCAGTTATTTTATAGGGACCAATAAAATTAGGTCCCAGCTTCCAGGAAGGAACCTTCTACTTGATTTTCCTGGTAGACAATCACACAAAGTCATTTACACTTAGGCCCGAACCTGCAGATACCGGTAGATCAGTAATAAAATCCATGGACAAGTGTGGACAGCGACAATGAAGAACCAGACGGTCAAGTATGCGATACTTTAGAACACGTGCAAATACTACAAGCAGACACATGTTCAACCGCATCCTGACGCAATCCTGGCCACCAAAAAGACAGGAAAGGAGGTCCACAGTTGCCTTACTACCTAGATGACCAGCAAGCACAGAGTTGTGATGTTCCCTAATTACTTTATGCCACAGATTAGATGGCATAAACAACCTCCCTGAAGGACAGAAGACATGGGAGTCCCCCTGAGCCTTCAACACCTCCCCTTGCAGGTCAGGGCACAAGGCCAAATTGACCACCCCCTCCTGCAAAATAGGGACAGGGTTTTCATGGTCTGGACCACCAGAGAAGCTCCGGGACAATGCATGATCCTTGATGTTTTTAACCCCTGGACGGAAAGTGACCACAAAATTGAACCTAGTAAAAAACAAAGACCACCTAGCCTGCCTAGGGTTGAGACGCTTAGCAGACTGGAGATATGACAGGTTCATATGGTCTGTGATAACAGTAACAGGATGGACTGCCCCCTCCAACCAATGTCGCCATTCTTCAAAAGCCAATTTAATCGCCAAAAGCTCCCTATTACCCACGTCATAATTCCTCTCGGCTGAAGACAGCTTCTTGGAAAAGAAAGCGCATGGACGCCATCTACCAGGGGACGGACCCTGTAACAACACAGCCCCAACCCCCACCTCCGACGCATCAACTTCAACAAAGAAGGGTTGAGAAACATCGGATTGACTGAGTATAGATGCCTTCACAAACCATCTCTTTAAAGAGGAAAAAGCCTGCTGGGCGGCATTTGACCATTTAGAGAAATCCGACCCCTTTTTAGTCATGTCAGTGACGGGTTTCACTATTATCGAATAATTTTGGATAAATTTCCAGTAAAAATTCATAAACCCCAGAAAGCGCTGCAATGCCTTTAGGTTCTCATGGCGATCCCAATCAAGTATAGCACGGATGTTCTGCGGATCCATTTGAAAACCCCACGGTGACAGCAGGTATCCCAAATATTGTACCTCATGGACAGCGAAAACACATTTCTCCAGTTTGGCAAAAAGTTTGTTATCTCTTAAAATCTGTAGTACCTGTTTAACATGACCCTGATGTGTCTCTAAATCAGGGGAGTAAATCAAAATATCATCCAAATAGACACCACAAACCTGTCCACTAAATGGTGGAAAATATAGTTTACGACTTGCTGGAAAATCGCAGGTGCATTGATGAGACCAAAAGGCATAAACAGACTTTAAAAATGCCCTTCAGGGGTATTGAAAGACATTTTCCATTTATCCCCTTCTCTGATTCTAACCAGTGTTACAGAGTCACTGGTACGATATATGAGGGGAGGTATGTGTCATGCAGGTTGCTAGCCTGTGTGAACTGAAACCAATAAACTTTCTGCCAACTTGTTATATGCTGGGGGTTCACTCTATTAAAGGGTGTGGTTTTATGAGAATGACATAGAGATGGGAGGGAAGTTATTCCCCATGCCTCCATCTCAGGGTGTGGCTGATCAACGTTTAAATGCTCAGTCTAGTGATGGGTGAGCACTAAAATGCTTGGGTGCTCGATGCTCGGATCGAGCAAATTGGAATACTCGGGTGATCAACCCGAGCAATGAGCCCAATGTAAGTCTATGGGAAACGCAAGCATTTTTTCAGGCGGCTCCCCCCGGCGGTTTGCAGACGGCATAAAAATTGCCCAAATCGATGGGAACAGTGCTCAAATGACAAGGGAACAGCATGGGGAAGACCCCTGGAAGTATTTTTGACTCCCAGGTTACTGCTGTCAACAACGTTGTCAGAGGTATTACGCCACTTTTACGGACTCACTATAAAACATACAAAAACTAATCCAAAATGGATTTTCCTGGGAAATATGTTAAGGAACATCCTTTCCAGGGTAATGACTTGTATATAAGGCAAAATAAATAACCAAAACCAAAAATATTCCTCCACAGCTTGGACTATGTTCACACGTAGCGTTTTTGATGCTTTTTTGTACTTTTGCATTGCTTTCAACCAAGACAAATGCATTCACCAGAAAATGTAATTTTAACATTTTACAACCTTATCTGGCCATGTGGCGTGTGACACATCATCAGACACATGCATACAGTGCTGAAAAGACATGGGAAAGACCTCTGGAAGCATCTCTAACTCCCAGGTCACTGCCTAAAAGTGTGCCCATCATAAGTGATCCTTGGCGCATGCGAAGATGCCTCCCGCCATGCACCTGTCATTGCAGACTTGCAACAATCTCCGTCCACGTCCTTGTCCCAGTGCAGCGTTTAGTCATCCCTACCCCATTCCTTGAATGCAAGCGCAAGTATGCAGCTAGCCACACATCCACCCACAGGCTGCAATACTATATACTGCCACATTTTTGGCAGCTGCTTGCACTTGAAATGTGGACTTTTAGGCTCATGGAGGTGGAAGCTGTCCACAATTTAATGGCGCCAGCGACCGAATATCCATACTCGGTCCCCAGCCGCCACTATTTGACCCCGTGTTGTCTCCACCTTCCACAAGCACTGGTCCCACAACATTACCCGTGCCCGCCCCAGTGAACTAACTGGGAAGGACCACTTACCCACAAACACGTGGTCAAGTGAATGTGGCCAGGGATGGTACGGAGCCAGTCCACAGCTTTTTTTGCTGAGTTGTATTTCACCACAGCCATATTGTTTAGCTTGTTGAAAGGACTTTGGAAACCATATCTACTCCAGCTGTCATTTCTCCCAGAAAGTCCTCTAAAGCTGCTTTAACTTGAAATGTGGCCTTTTAGGCTCGTGGAGGCAGAAGTTTTTCACAACCTCATGCCGGCGGCGGCCGGGTGTCCATACCCGGTCCCCAGCCTCTACTGTTTCTCCCGGTATCGCCTCCGCCTTCAAAAAGCACGGGTCCCACAACATTACCTGTGCCCTCCCCAGTGCACTTACTGGGAAGGACCGCCTACCCACAAGCACGTGGTCAAGTGAATGTGGCCAGGGACGGTATAGAGCCAGTCCACAGCTTTTTCTGCTGAGAGTTGTATTTCACCACAGCCATATTCTTTAGCTCGGTGAAAGGACTGGCATAGTGGGAAACCATATCTACTCTGGGTGTAATTTCTCCCAGGAAGTCCTCTAATGCAGCTTGTTGCAGAAGCAATGGCAGCCCATCCAACATCAACTCACACTTGTCGGTGGTGCTTTGACACACAAACATTTTTCTTTGTGCATTTAATTTCATGACTACAGAGTTGGGCAATGGCCTAATATGCAATGCGGTTTGAGAAACAACATGCATAAGCACGTTCGATCCACATTAAAAAAGCAGCCATAGAGTGTCCGGGAACCTTCCCCCACACTTTTCTTATCCAGGGCTGCTTCTCTGCAGGGTTGCACAGGCCCACCAGAGAATCGGAGACTCTTCCGGTGGGCCCTGACTTCTCCCTCAGAAGAGTTCACAGTGCCGAGGTGAGGCCATGATGATGATAGAGGCCACCATCTGCTTAGTTATTTGGAATGCAAGCGCAAGCATGCAGCCAGCCACCCACCCACTCACTTACCCACAGGCCGCAATACTAAACTGTCAGATATCTGGGCAGCTACTTACATAGTTACATAGTTACATAGTTTATAAGGCCGAAAAAAGACAAGCGTCCATCCAGTTCAGCCTATTTCTTGTGCACTGCAGCTATTCCGCAGCGTTGATCCAGGTTAAGGCAAAAAAAAAACATGCGGTATAGGCCAATTTACATCATTGAGGAAAAATTCACTTCCCGACACCAATCTGGCAGTCAGATTAAATCCCTGGATTAATTAACTAAGCATAAGATGTAATTTTATTGTTCTCAAGAAAGGCGTCCAGGCCTCTCTTGAACTCTTTAAGTGAGTTGGACATCACCACTTCCTCTCCCAGAGAGTTCCAGAGTCTCATGGCTCTGACCGTAAAGAATCCCCTTCTATGCTGGTGCAGGAACCTCCTTTCCTCCAGACGCATAGTGTGCCCCCTCGTCTTTGTCACCATCCTTGGTATAAACAGGTCATGGGAGAGATCTATGTACTGCCCCCTGATGTATTTATACATGTTTATGAGGTCTCCCCTAAGCCTTCTCTTTTCCAATGTAAATAGGCCTAATTTTGACAACCTCTCTGGGTATTCTAGTCCCTCCATTTCCTTTATTACCTTAGTCGCCCTCCTTTGTATCCTCTCTAGCTCCAATATGTCTTTCCTGAGCACCGGACCCCAGAACTGTGCACAATATTCTAAGTGCGGCCTTACCAGCTTATACAGAGGAAGAACAATGTTCTCATCATATGCCCCTATTCCTCTTCTGATGCATGCCATGACTCTATTTGCCTTCGCAGCTGCTGCCTGACACTGGGCACTCCAATTTAATTTGCTATTAACCAAGACGCCCAGGTCCTTCTCCATGTCAGATTTCCCCAACAGTTTCCCATTTAATATGTATGGGTGACTGCTGTTTTTCTTTCCCCTGTGCATGACCTTACATTTATCGGCATTGAACCCCATTTGCCATTTTTTGGCCCAACTCCCCAATTTATCTAAATCCTCCTGTAGCTGTGCCCTATCCTCATCTGTATTAACTACTTTACAAAGTTTAGTATCATCTGCAAATATTGCTATTTTACTATGCAACCCTTCCACTAGATCATTAATAAATATATTAAATAATATAGGGCCCAAGACAGACCCTTGAGGCACCCCGCTAGTAACCCTGACACACCCTGAGCTTAATCCATTGATAACCACCCTCTGCTTTCTATCACTCAGCCAGCTATTTACCCACTTGCACACATTATCCCCCAGACCAAGCATTCTCATTTTATATACCAACCTTTTGTGTGGCACAGTATCAAACGCTTTGGAGAAGTCAAGGTATACAACATTCACTGACTCTCCCCGGTCCAGCTGTGAGCTCACCTCCTCGTAGAAGGCGATCAGGTTTGTTTGGCAGGAGCGATCCCTCATGAATCCATGTTGATATGGAGTTAGACAGTTATTATCATTAAGATATTCTACAATAGCATCTCTAAGAAATCCTTCAAACAATTTACCCACAACAGAAGTTAAGCTGACTGGTCTATAGTTCCCAGGGTCACTTTTAGACCCCTTTTTGAATATTGGTACCACATTTGCTTGGCGCCAGTCTAGTGGGACAGTCCCTGTCCATAAAGAGTGCTTGAATATAAGATACAGTGGTCTGTCTATCACATTACTTAATTCTTTTAGTACCCGGGGGTGTATGCCATCTGGGCCTGGTGACTTGTCTATTTTGATATTATTTAGGCGTTTCTGAACTTCCTCCTGGGTTAGGTGGGTGATATTTAGCGGAGGGTTTACTTTATCACTCTGCATTTCCTCCGATAAATTGTTTTCTTTTGTGAAAACAGTGGAGAAGAAGCTATTGAGTACGTTTGCTTTACCCTCATCGCCCTCTATGATTTTACCCAGGTTATTTTTCAATGGGCCAACTCCATCAGTTTTAATCCTTTTAATGTTTATATAGTTAAAGAATAGTTTGGGATTCGTTTTACTTTCCTTGGCAATTAGTCTCTCTGTCTCCTCTTTTTCTATTCTTATTTGTTTCTTACAGATTTTGTTTTTTTCCCTATAAGATATTAGCGCTTCCTCGCTGCCTTCTTGTTTAAGTTTACCAAAAGCCCTTTTTTTGTTTTTCATTGCCCTCTTGACTTCCTTATTTATCCACATTGACTTCCTCCTATTCCTAGTTCTTTTATTCCCGTAAGGTATGTACCTTCTACAGTGACTATGTAGGACTGTTTTGAAAATTTCCCATTTTCTATCCGTGCTCCTAATTCTAAAGATATTATCCCTGTCTATAAGGTGAAGGGCATCTCTTAGCTGATCAAACTTTGCCCTCCTGAAGTTCAGTGTTTTTGTGACTCCCTTGCTGGGCACCCTACTGAAGCACATGTGGAATTGTATAATGTTGTGGTCACTATTTTCCCGGTGCCCCCCAACCTGCACCTCAGTTATTCTGTCTGGCCTGTTAGTTAATATTAAGTCTAAAAGGGCCGTCCCTCTAGTTGGTTCCTGCACAAGTTGTGACAAATAATTGTCTTTGATAATTGACAGAAACCTGTTTCCTTTCTGAGTTCTACAGCTTTCGGTTTCCCAGTCTATATCGGGGTAGTTGAAGTCCCCCATAATAATCACCTCGTTATTTTTTGCTACTTCGTCTATTTGTTTTATTAATAGACTTTCCGTGGCTTCTGCTATATTTGGTGGTTTATAACAGACTCCTATGATAATTTTATTATTGTTTTTTGCCCCATGTATCTCCACCCATAAGGACTCGACCTCCTCATTTCCCTCCCATACATCCTCCCATATTATAGGCTTTAGACACATCTTTACATATAGACAGACTCCACCCCCTTTACGACTTCTTCGATCCCTTCTAAACAGACTGTAACCGTGTAAGTTAACTGCCCAGCCATAGCTTTCATCTAACCATGTCTCGGTTATTCCCACTATGTCATAGTTACCTGTAGATATTTCTGCTTCCAGTTCATCCATCTTGTTTGTCAGGCTCCTGGCATTTGCTAGCACGCAGTTTACACGATTTTGTTTTGTTCCAATCTTCTCCCTGTGGATTGTATTAGAAATTTTCTTACCTCCCTTACAAGTATCTTGTCTTGGACCTTCTTTGTCGCACTTCATATCTTTCATTAGTATGTTCTCTGGTTGCATGTTCGTGTCCGGCGTTTTTCTTCCCATCCCCTCTTCTTCTAGTTTAACGCCCTCCTGATGAGTGTTGCGAGTCTCCTGGCGAATTTGTGTTTCCCGGGTTTGTTGAGGTGTAGTCCGTCTGTGGCAAGGAGTCCATCATAGAGGTAATTCACACCATGGTCCAGGAATCCAAATCCTTGTTTTCTGGACCATCGTCTCAGCCAGTTGTTCACATCAAGGATCCTGTTCCATCTCCTGACGCCATGCCCGTCTACTGGAAGGATAGAAGAAAAAACTACCTGCGCATCCAGTTCTTTTACTTTCTTCCCCAATGCTTCAAAGTTCTTGCAGATTGTCGGTAGGTCCTTCTTTGCTGTGTCATTGGTGCCAACATGTATCAGAAGAAATGGGTGGACATCCTTGGAACTGATGAGCTTCGGTATCCTATCGGTAACATTCTTGATCTTCGCCCCAGGGAGGCAGCATACTTCTCTTGCGGTTATGTCCGGTCTGCAGACAGCTGCTTCTGTTCCTCTCAGTAGTGAGTCTCCCACCACCACCACTCTTCTTCCCTTCTTGGCTGTCCTTTTTCTTGTCGCTTCTGGGTGTTTCTGTGTACTCTTTTCTTTTTTGCTTGCTGGTAGTTCCTCATCCTTAGGTGTGCCATCTTCGTCCTCCACAAGTCCTTGGAATCTGTTTCTCAGTTGTGTGGTTGGTGGTGTCTCCATGGTCTTCTTGCTTCTTTTGGTCACTTGCCTCCACTTGTCTGCCTCTGGAGGTTCTCTGACGCTTCCTTCACTTTCCGTGACCAGTAGTGACGCTTCTGTTCTGTCCAGGAAGTCTTCATTTTCCTTGATGAGTTTTAATGTCGCAATTCTTTCTTCCAGTCCCCGCACCTTTTCTTCTAAAAGAGCCAGTAGTCTACACTTCTGGCAGGTGAAGTTGGTTTCAGCTTCTGAACTTGAAATGTGGCCTATTACGTTCGTGGAGGCGAAAGCTTTTCACAACCTCATGCCTCATGTCCATACTCGGTCCCCAGCCGCCACTATTTCTCCCTGTGTTGTCTCTGCCTTCTTCAAGCGCGGGTCTCTGAACATTATTGCTGGTACTTTTCTGTGGGAATCTGCTTGCCTCTTGCCAGCCTGGAATTTTTCCAGTAAACTATGGTACGACTCTATGGTATTGGCACTGCCCCAGTACCAGTAGAGAAGCCATCCCCAATTTCCTTCTCAGGAATTTTATTTGGTAGACTGAGTGGCTGCCCAAATACTTTAGTTTCTCACAAAGGAGCTGAAGATAAAGTGGCAGTAGGTTCAAGTTTCTCTAGTCTGTTAGATATCAGAGGGTGAACGGCAGCACATTGGATCAGTGGTTAGCACTGAAGCCTTGCAGCGCTGGGACCCTGGGTTCAAATCCCAGCAAGGACAACATCTGCAAGGATTTTGTATGTTCTCCCCGTGTTTGCGTGGGTTTCCACCTCAGTAAAAAAGCAGCCATAGAGTGTCCGGGAACTTTCCCGCACACTTTTGTTAGCCAGGACTGCTTCTCGGCAGGTTTGGACAGTCCCACCAGAGAATCCTCTGGTGTGACCTGGCTGCTACATCAGGAGAGTTCATGATAGCACAAACTTTGCAGCTGCTATGGGGCTCTTGAGCGGGGGAGAAAGGTGAGCCCTCAGAATCAAATCATCTGGTGGGCCCAATGTTTTTCAGTCTGAAACAGCTTCTCAGTGGGAGTTGTATTTCACCACAGCCATATTCTTTAGCTCGGTGAAAGGACTGGCATAGAGGGAAACCGTATCTACTCCGGCTGTCATTTCTCCGTCACCAGGTTCCGCCCATTGTCACACACGACAATGCCTGGCTGTATGTTCAGCGGTGAGAGTCACAGATCAGGCTGCTGTGTTACAGCTTTCAACAACTCTGCAGCGCTGGACAGTATGTCACCTAAGCATTAAGCATATTATCTTCAGCACAGCCTGTTGCCGCTTGGCCAAGGCAGTGCTGCAGTGCTTTCAGCTTGTGACTGATGTGGTCATTTTGGAGATGGAGGAGGAGGTGCAGGAGCTGAACAATGTGATTACATTGAGGTAACATTGGTGACTCTGTTTTTTTATACTAAAGAAAGATCCTACTGTTTGTTTTTTTATGTTATTTTTAAGACAAATGCATTCACCGGGAAATGTCATTTTAACATTTTACAACCTTATCTGGCCATGTGGTGTGTGACACATCAGACACATCCTGTTTCTGAAAGTCACAAAGCCTATTTTTATAGAGCCATCAGGTGGCCCTTACTATTCTTAAAAGGCCAGCAGTCAGCCCTCGCTATTGTTAGAGAGCTATCAGCCGGCTATGCTTTGTTGTTCCATTATTAACAAGTGGGTCTCCTAAACTGTTTTTGCGCATGAAGTGACTGCAAGGGCTGCCAAAAATTTGGACGCAACCCAATACCCCTTTGAAGAGACATAGAGGACGGTCTCAGTAAAAAAAATGTTCCCTTTATAAAGGAGCGAGTCTCCTATAGTGGTAATGTCCATGCTGTGACTGCAAGGGCTGACCAAAATTTGAGAAAAACTCCATTCAAAAGTTAAAGACACATAGAGCAGGGACACAGTAATGAGTATTAGAGATGAGCGTTGTTCGACTCGAACTGTTCACCAATCTCAAATTCGAGCAGTTTTGGGCGGTGTTCGAGCCGTTCGGCGAACACGAACGATTTGAAAAAAATTCGGCTGTTCGAGGTTATGTTCGATAACTGTTCGTGCACCAAAATCATAACTGGATTTTTTCTCAGTAATGATGAAAATTAATGTTAATACGCAGTTTGAGTGTACAGCGGGGAGGGCGGAGGGGCAGGGGACGGATCTCTGCAGGAATAATGAAGATCTCCATTTTTTTTTTCTCTTTCCCGCATTTACAGTGGGGAGGTGCAATCTGTCAGCCTATCAGCAGCGTACACACGGAGCGAAGTGCTTTTTTTCACACAAGCAAGGGCATGTGTCATTGGCAGTGTATGTCACATGTCCTTGCCCTATAAGACCCAGCCATTTTCCCCGTCGCCACCATTTTCTCACTGCTGCAGCTGCGTGTTAGACGGCACCGCTGTTGCTGTGTGCGCTATACCTTGTTAATTTCAAGCCAATTTTCGCACAAATCTACAGATAGCTTGGGAGTAGGGAATAGTTGTGATTGCAGTCCTTTTAAGGACTAGGTTACAGCATTTCCTACGACTTTTATCAGGCAGGTCTGTGCTCTTAAATAGATAGGTTGTGGGAGTAAAGACTAATTGTAATTGCAGTCCTTTTCAGGACTAAGTTTCATCGTTCCTATCAGTTTTTGCTAGGCAGGTCTGTGCCAGTGCTGTGCAAGTTTTTTTCACAGCATTTGGCTAAATCTAGCAAAGCTAATCCTTTTTGGCCTATTACAGAGTGTGTTAGTCTGTGGAGTAGCCTATCTGTGTTGCAAGCTACACCACCTGTGTATAGAATACCAATTTTTTTACTGCACCTAGTGAAGTAAAACATTTTGGGCATAGCATCATTCTATTAGTCCATCTATACTGACCTCCATCACGTTGCAAATTGAATATAATTTTTTTTTGCATCTAGCTCTGAAAAAATATTTGGCCTTCTAGCAGTGTGTGGGACTTGTTCTATTTGTCCATCTATGCTGACCTCCATCAGGTTGCAAACTGAATATAATTTTTTTCTGCATCTAGCTCTGAAAAAATATTTGGCCTTCTAGCAGTGTGTGGGACTTGTTCTATTAGTCCATCTATACTGACCTCCATCAGGTTGCAAATTGAATATAATTTTTTTCTGCATCTAGCTCTGAAAAAATATTTGGCCTTCTAGCAGTGTGTGGGACTTGTTCTATTAGTCCATCTATACTGACCTCCATCAGGTTATAAACTGAATATAATTTTTTTCTGCATCTAGCTCTGAAAAAATATTTGGCCTTCTAGCAGTGTGTGGGACTTGTTCTATTAGTCCATCTATACTGACCTCCATCAGGTTGCAAACTGAATATCATTTTTTTCTGCATCTACCTCTGAAAAAATATTTGGGCTTCTAGCAGTGTGTGGGACTCGTTCTATTAGTCCATCTATACTGACCTCCATCAGGTTGCAAACTGAATATAATTTTTTTCTGCATCTAGCTCTGAAAAAATATTTGGCCTTCTAGCAGTGTGTGGGACTTGTTCTATTAGTCCATCTATACTGACCTCCATCAGGTTGCAAATTGAATATAATTTTTTTCTGCATCTAGCTCTGAAAAAATATTTGGCCTTCTAGCAGTGTGTGGGACTTGTTCTATTAGTCCATCTATACTGACCTCCATCAGGTTGCAAACTGAATATAATTTTTTTCTGCATCTACCTCTGAAAAAATATTTGGGCTTCTAGCTGTGTGTGGGACTTGTTCTATTAGTCCATCTATACTGACCTCCATCAGGTTGCAAATTGAATATAATAATTTTCTGCATCTAGCTCTGAAAAAATATTTGGCCTTCTAGCAGTGTGTGGGACTTGTTCTATTAGTCCATCTATACTGACCTCCATCAGGCTGCAAACTGAATATAATTTTTTTCTGCATCTACCTCTGAAAAAATATTTGGGCTTCTAGCAGTGTGTGGGACTTGTTCTATTAGTCCATCTATACTGACCTCCATCAGGTTGCAAATTGAATATCATTTTTTCTGCATCTAGCTCTGAAAAAATATTTGGCCTTCTAGCAGTGTGTGGGACTTGTTCTATTAGTCCATCTATACTGACCTCCATCAGGTTGCAAATTGAATATAATTTTTTTCTGCATCTAGCTCTGAAAAAATATTTGGCCTTCTAGCAGTGTGTGGGACTTGTTCTATTAGTCCATCTATACTGACCTCCATCAGGTTGCAAATTGAATATAATGTTGTTCTGCATCTAGCTCTGAAAAAATATTTGGGCTTCTAGCAGTGTGTGGGACTTGTTCTATTAGTCCATCTATACTGACCTCCATCAGATTGCAAATTGAATATAATTTTTTTCTGCATCTAGCTCTGAAAAAATATTTGGGCTTCTAGCAGTGTGTGGGACTTGTTCTATTAGTCCATCTATACTGACCTCCATCAGGTTGCAAATTGAATATAATTTTTTTCTGCATCGAGCTCTGAAAAAATATTTGGGCTTCTAGCTGTGTGTGGGACTTGTTCTATTAGTCCATCTATACTGACCTCCATCAGGTTGCAAACTGAATATAATTTTTTTCTGCATCTAACCCAGACAATAATTTTGGTCTAATACCACAGTTTGGCCACTCAGCTCTACTCGGTTCCCATCCATTGTTTTTTTGTGCAAACAGCTCCAGAGTTGTGAATTAGTTAACCACCAAAATGATTGGAAAAGGGCCTGCTGCCGGTGGAAAGGGGAATAGGCGTGTTGGGAAGGGGAAAAAAGTTTCTGTCCGTGAAGTAGGTGTTAAAGCAACAGTAACGTCAGCAAAAAAAGACCATCTTCCAGCAAAACTAAAATGTCTACTTCTTTTAGCGTACAATGTGATAAGATACCTTTCTTACGGCCACGCCAATCGCTACAAATTCCAGATGAGGCATAAAAACAGCAGGTGCTTCAATGGATATCAAGTGATCCTTTAAGTGGGGTCTCCTCCACATCAACTTCAACATCACAAATACTCCAGTCCTCAGAGGTGTCACCCCAATCGCACTTGCTTCCTCACAGCTCCCAAATCTCCAGCTGCCCGTCTGAGTATGAGGTAGAACAGATGGTTGAGTCTGCAGAGCTGTTTACTCATACTATAGTCTGGGAATCAGAGGTCGGCTCCAGCGCTTCTGTGAATCCAGACGAGGAAATGATCTGCACTGATGCCCAGAATCTTTATGAGTCGGATCCAGGACCAGACGCAGAAAGTTCTGACCATAATGTAGACCCTCATTCCCAAACTGTAACTCCTGTTGGTGGAGACAATGAGGAAGACGATGATGAGACTCAAATACCTGATTGGAGCGACAACTTTAGTTTTTTGTCAGGGCAGGAACAGGTTGGCTCTGAGGACGACTGGTGTGATAACACACAGGGTGATGATGATGAGGTTGGAGATCCCACTTACTGTCAACCCACAGTCAGCCAAGAGATGAGGTCAGCAGAGGAGGTGGAGGAGGATGCTAGTGATGACGAGGTCAGGTTGCGCCTTCCTGGACTGAGACATAGTACTGGAAGCACGTCAACAATTGCATCCTCAAACACATCTCTGCCTCAGACCACAAGTGTGGTGGCTCTTCAGGTCGCATGGGTGCTAAGCCTTGCATAGCCTGGGCATTTTTCAGATCGATAAATATGACCCAACTCGTGTAATCTGTAACATTTGTCAGCAAAAGCTAAGTAGAGGCCAAAAAATACATAGTTTGAGTACTTCATGCATGAACCGGCACATGAACATGAAGCATAAGTTGCAGTGGGAAGCTCACTGTGCTACAATGTGGCCTAGCCGGCCGGGCCAACCGCCGTCTGCCACATCTTGTGCATCCGCAGCCTCTTCATCCTCTGTGACTGGGGGGACAGCAGTCACACCTGTTTTGGGATGCAGACCTGCCACCTCTTTACCCAAAACAGTCAGCGTGATTGACAGGTCATCAGTTTCTTTGGAGGTGGTAACACCAGCTGGTGTTCAGAGCTGTCCGACATCGATAGCACCACCTTTGGATCAAGGCAACCTAACATGTCCGACTGCATCTTCCTCACAGACTGACAGTTTGCCGGGGACACCCTTCTCAACCCCGTCTAAGCACAACAGCCAGCCCTCAGTCCCTCAGATGTGGACAAGTAAAAGAGCATTTCCTCCTAGCCATGAGAAAGCTAAGAGGTTGAATTTCACCATCTGCAAGCTCTTGGCTACAGAAATGCTGCCTTTCCGCCTGGTGGACACAGGATTTTCGAGACCTTATGTCCATCGCAGTGCCCCAGTACCAGATGCCCAGTCGGCACTACTTCTCAAAGAAAGGTGTGCCTGCGCTCCACCAGCATGTCGCACACAACATCACCGCTTCTTTGAGAAACTCTGTGTGTGACAGGGTGAATTTAACCACAGACACTTGGACGAGTAGGCATGGACAGGGGCGTTACATGTCGCTGACTGGGCACTGGGTAACTATGGTGACAGCAGGACAAGGGGCTGCTGTCCAAGTCTTGCCGTCCCCACGAGTTGTGCGTCAATCCTCTTTATGTCAAAGTTCCTCCACTGCTTCTGCCTCCTCAACCTCCTCTCGGTCCTCCACCTGCACCCAAAGCCTGTCTGGTCATGCCACAAGCTTTCTAACTGCGCAGAAGGGATCCTGCACACCTCCTTACTATGCTGGCAGTAGGGCTCAACGTCATCAGGCAGTTTTTACTTTGAAATGTCTGGGAAATGTGAGTCACACAGCTGAGGAGTTGTGGTCAGCTCTGGAGAACCAATTTCATGAATGGTTGTCTCCACTGGACCTGAAACCAGGGAAGGCCGTGTGCGACAATGCTGCAAACCTGGGTGCGGCCCTTCGCCGGGGCAATGTCACACACGTGCCTTGTATGGCTCACGTGTTGAACCTGGTTGTCCAGCAATTTTTAGCCCACTATCCCGGACTAGATGGCCTTCTGCAGAGGGCACGGTCGCTGTGTGCTAACTTCCGCCGTTCGCATCCCGCAGCTCAGCGACTTACATCTCTACAGAAGTCGTTGGGCCTGCCACTTCACCGGCTAAAATGCGATGTGCCTACCTGGTGGAATTCTACTCTGCACATGTTGCAGCGACTGTGGCAGCACCGACAAGCATAGGTGCAATACGTTCTGACGTATAGCCTGGGCCAACGGGATCCAGAGGTGGGGCAAATCACGCTGGAGGAGTGGTCTCAGATCAGGGACCTATGCACCCTTCTGCACAGTTTTGAAATGGCGACGAAGATGTTTAGTGCTGACGATGCCATTAGCAGCATGACTATTCCGGTAATTTTCATGCTGGAGCACATGTTAAACAGAATTCGGAGTGGTGGCACAAGCGGAGATGGAGGAAGTAGAGGAGGAGGAGTTGTATGCGGAAGGGCTGACATCTGCAAGGTCCAGACGGTCGGCAGCACCAAGGCGGCAGGCATGTGAGGGTGGGGGAGATGGTTTTACCAGGGCGCATGGTAGCAGCCAAACTAGTGAGGAAGGTGCAGGAGCCCAGGAAGAAGTGGAGGATGAACTGATGGAAGACTCATCAGATGAGGGAGACCTTGATCACATTTCTGTTGTGCGAGGTTGGGGGGAGAGGACAGAGGAAGGAAGCATGATTGTTACCTCGCCACCAACACAACAGGGACTTGGTGCTCCTGGATGCGCAAGACACATGAGTGCCTTCTTGCTGCACTTCCTGCAACATGACCCTCGAATTGGGAGAATTAGAAATAATCCTGACTACTGGGTTGCCACACTGTTAGATCCCCGGTACAAAAGTAAATTTGCAGAAATTATTCCTGCCATAGAAAGGGATGCACGCATGCAGGAGTATCAGCAGAGACTGTTGCAGAATCTTACATGTGCTTTTCCACAAAACACCAGTGGTGCACATAGTGAATCTCACAGTTCCAACTTGCCAACCGTGGGACCGTCGAGTGCTCAGCACTCAAACAGTAAAAGAAACACAGTTACAGATGCTGGTAACATCAATTTTGCGGAATCATTTCACCACTTTTTTAGCTCATCCTTTGCAATGCCACAGGAGACAAGAAGTTTGACACATAGTCAACGCCTAGAGACGATGGTACAGGAGTATCTCCAAGTAAACATTGAAGCCATGACTGTGTCACTGGACCCTTGCTCTTTTTGGGCTTCCAATCTGGATAAATGGCCGGAGCTCGCCACTTACGCCTTGGAGATCTTGTCATGCCCCGCAGCCAGCGTTCTGTCTGAACGTGTGTTCAGAGCTGCGGGTGGTGTGCTGACAGATAAGCGCACGCGGCTCTCCACTGATAATGTAGACAGACTCACGATCATAAAGATGAGCAAATCATGGATCCGAAACGACTTTTCTACCCCTGTGTCATCCTGGGGAGAGTAAAAGCTTGATGATTGGTTAAAATCACCTCACCTACATACTTCTTGATTGCCAAGACACTTCATCCTGATCATCGCACAATGTTGATTGTAGTCATGCCTTGACCTAAACACTCCACAATTTGTTGCTTCTCAGCAGCCGACACATCCTTTTTCTTTCCCATTTTGGCAGAAAATGTAGGCTGCTTAATAATGTGAGAGAGCCTTCTTAAGTAGTCTTGCCTTTCATTGGACACACCTGCCAAACTAATTAGCACAGGTGTCTGCAATTGCTTACAGTGATATAAAGAGCCCTGACACACATCACCATCAATGAGTTTAACTGACAAACAAACAAATTCTTCCCTTATCACTCCTAAACACTTTTTGCATAATAATTTGGAACGCGGTGTACATGTGCTTTTCCACAAAACACCAGTGGTTCACGTAGTGAATCTTACAGTTCTAACTTGCCAACCGTGGTCTGTATGGAATTGTTCAATAAAGGGCCCAAAATTAAGATAACATAGATGGGAGAGGTCTCTATGAATAGGAATTCCTAAGTATTTGATACCCTGTGAGGGCCAGGCAAAGGGAAAGTTGGACTGGATGGAATCCTATATGGATTTAGGGAGGGAGACATCGAGGGCCTCAGACTTCGCTGCATTGATTTTAAAATTTTACCATGTAACAAAGTGATCTATTTCAGCCATAACAGCAGGGATGGATATATGTGATTGAGTGATATATACTAGGACATCATCAGCAAATAGAGAGCACTTGTACTCGGTGCCTCCCACCTCAATCCACCTAATATTGGGGTTATGGCGAAATGATGAGAGCAGGTGCTCCGTCACTAGGATGTATAAGAGAGGGGACAGAGGACATCCCTGCCTTGTCCCATTGGTGATTGTGAAAGGTGATGAAAATGTTCTGACGCACCCCCTGGGCCTTGGGACACCCGGAGCCGGACCCTTTTTGGTGGATGCTGGTGGTTGTAGTCTTCGTGGCGGCGATCCGGTTCCGTGGCTCAGGGCGGTCAAACCAGTGGCGGAACTATTTATGTGGTTTTGATGTTTAAATGTCCGACTACGCCACCCGTGGATTGCGGTCAGAGTGAACCGCCGCTACAGGGCAGACCGCTAAGGCTGGTGTTGTGGGTGCAGCAGAGCGTAGCATAACTCCCCACGGGAGGAGTATAGCCTCAGGGCAGTGTATGCGGAGGATGGGGGTGATGGTGCAGGGCAGCAGCAGTAACGACACGGAGTCAGTGATGCAGTTCAGGGCCTTTACTCACAGTTCTTATTATCCAGACCACGTCTGCAGGTAACGGCTGCCCACGTCGTACTGTGCTCACCAGGTGAGGGGCTCAGACAACTCCCAGATAACTTTGGAGCGCTTCACAGGACCCCCTTTGTGTGTCCTTTGTCTGGCCTTTCTTACCAACACTTCTGTCCGGCTGCCTCGGGCCTCCTCTTGGTAAACTTGGCGCCAGTTTCCCTGACCCTATGTGGTGCCTTCCTAGCGGGTGGAGCAAGGGGCTGCGCCACATAAAATGTCAGAGCCTCCGGTTTCTAGCTGAGGGTCGTTTCCTGCCTCCACTAGTTCGGGGACCGGTCTCCCCCTTTGGCCTGACCCCTCCACGCAGGTGGATTCGGGCGTGCGGTGGCGACTCGCCCGTCCGCACCCCTGGGATCTCTTCATTCCTCGTTCCTGGAGCCTTCTCCGCTCCTCTTCCTTCCTTCTCCCTCTTGCAGGCCTGGGCCTCTGTTACTAGGCCCGCCTCCGGAGCAGAGCTCATGCAGAGCCCCTGCTCCCTGCCACTTCTGCTCAGACTTCTCTGCACTGAACTAAGATGGTGCCCACCTTTTATACTCCCTTCTCAATGCACCCAGGAACTGCTTCCTCCCTGCTCCTGCACTGCAGGGTTCCCCTTCCTCAGTGTTCCCTCCCCCCACTCCAGCCAGGGACAGGGACTGTCGTGCCCATCTCAGGGGCATATTGGTCGCCCTGCCCCACGGCAATGTGGTGTAATGCATGTAGGTGTCGGGTCCTGATCCACACTCCATCCTTATCTGAGAGTGAGATATCACACCTCTGGGTGAGGTGCAATACGTCTGTAGCAACCGAGCCCTCGGTGCTACAGTTCCATTTATCTTCAGCCTAGGTGACGTATTGTGATACAGGGCCGTGATTTTGGCTATAAAAGGGTCCCCTAGACCCCTACCACAAGCTTTTTAAGAGAAGCATATATGGCGTGCCAGGAGACTCTATGGAATGCTTTCTCAGCATCCAACGAGAGTATCTACTTACAAATTTTTAACTGCATCTAGCCCAGGAAATACTTTGTGCCTAGTAGCAGTGTCTGCTAGTCAGCGGATTATCCCGGCTGTTAAGCAAGCTACACCACCTGTAGTTTGGACACTTAATTTTTTCAAAGGAAATGCTTCGGGACCACGGGATACTTAGTGAAGAGCATCAGGAGGCACCCCAAGGCATAGGGGCTGGGACTGGCACTAGGATGCCTTGCGGTGGACAGCCGAGCTCGATCCTTATAAAAGCTTTTTAACTGCAGCAGCTTTAGTGGACGCTACTGGAGCTGGAATTACGCGGCTGCTGGCATGAGACTTGCCCTCCAATAGATCCTTGTAAATGCATTTAAAGTGTATTCATTCAAATTAGAGGGACAATTTAAATTAAAAAGCTTAGAGCTGCCTCCACCACAGGGGGGCTCTCTCGACCCACCAGCGGACAGGCACCAGTATTGGGAGAGGGGGGCTGGCCGTCAGGGTTCACCGCGGCTCTGGCACAAACCCGGCGACACGGAGGTGGCACGGGCAGGAGCGGACTGGCCGTCTCGGCTTCTCACTTTTTGGATTTTAGAAGGGCATGACATGCCTATATCTGTGTCTCCCCCTCCTTTTACTCCTCCACCTCTTTTCTTTTCGCATGACTATATGTACTTGTCACTTTTCCATGTGTCAGTTGTGTCTTCTGAGCAGTTTGTCAGCTTTTGGACACCTTTGAAGGTGTTTTCTATGTGTTTCTATGTGTTTTTGTTTGCCTGCCATTGGTTTTAACGGTGTTCGAAGGTGTTCGACGAACAGTTCGACGAACAGTTCGGCGAACACACGGGTGTTCGACGAACCGAACCGAACTCGAACACTACGGGGGTGGCTCAACACTAATCAGGATGAAGTGTCTTGGCAATCAAGAAGTATGTAGCTGATTCACAGTACACACGTGTGCGTGCTGATAAGGGCAAATTGAGGACTCTTTCCTACAGGCAATTACGTCAGGTTAAAAGAGCAGCGGCAAAAAAGCCTTGTCATAGCAGCAGACAAGTTTTTGAAGCTGCTGGTGCCTCCAACGTCCCCCGAACAACAAGATGCAGGGTCCTTCAGAGGTTTGCAGCTGTGCATACGCCATCCTGTCGACCTCCTCTATCCACTTCACACAAGCAGAAACGGCTCCAGTGGGCCAAACATTACATGAAGACTGATTTCAAAACTGTTTTGTTCACGGATGAGTGCCGTGCAGCGCTCGATGGTCCAGATGAATGGAGTGGAGGATGGCTGGTTGATGGACACCCCACGCAAACACGGCTACAGCGCCAACAAGGAGGAGGTGGAGTAATGTTTTGGGCTGGAATCATGGGGAGAGAGATTGTCGGCCCCTTTAGGATCCCTGAAGGGGTAAAGATGAACTCCATAATGTATGTGGAGTTTCTCAAACAGCACTTCCTGCCATGGTTCAAGAAGAAGAACCGTGTATTCCGCAGCAAGATCATTTTCATGCATTATAATGTACCGTCTCATGCTGCACATAAAACATCTGCATCTCTGGCTGATATGGGCATAAAAGGGGACAAACTTATGGTGTGACCCCCATGCTCCCCTGACCTCTACCCCATTCAGAACCTTTGGAGCATCATTAAAAGGAGTGTCTATGATGGCGGGAGGCAGTTCACATCTAAGCAACAGCTCTGGGAGGGTATTCTGTCCTCATGCAAAACAATTGAAGCAGAAACCATCCAAAACCTGACAAATTCAATGGACGAGAGAGTTCAGAAGCTCCTTTCGAACAAGGGGTCCTATGTGAAAATGTAACATCACCTAGAATAAAGTTTTGAGTTGAAAACTGTTTGATTTCAGTTTCTAACAACCTGCTAATGCTTATAATTTCAAAAATGACCATTTTTTTGGTCTTTATTAAAATGAAAAGGTTGATCGAAAAGTTTGGGGGATCTAAGAGTGTGGCAACCCAGTAGTCATGATTACTTCGAATTCTGACAATATGAGGGTCATGCTGCAGGTAGTGCAGCAAGAAGGCACTTATGTGTCTTGCGCATCTCGGAGCCCCAAAATTATTTTCCGGGCTAGATGCAGCTAAAAATTATTTTTAATTTTAAATCTGGTGAAGCTTATTATAGATGGCCTAATAGGATCAGTGCTGCACACTGCTACAAAGCCCAAATTATTTTCCAGTCAAGATACAGATAAACATGATTAGTAATTTGAAAGCTTAAAACGGTTGGTAGGGTGATTTTAACCAATCATCAAGCTTTTACTCTCCCCAGGATGACACAGGGGTAGAAAAGTCGTTTCGGATCCATGATTTGTTCATCTTTATGAACGTGAGTCTGTCTACATTATCAGTGGAGAGCCGCGTGCGCTTATCTGTCAGCACACCACCAGCAGCGCTGAACACACGTTCAGACAGAACGCTGGCTGCGGGGCATGACAAGATCTCCAAGGCGTAAGTGGCTAGCTCCAGCCATTTATCCAGATTGGAAGCCCAAAAAGAGCAAGGGTCCAGTGACACAGTCGTGGCTTCAATGTTTACTTGGAGATACTCCTGTACCATCGTCTCTAGGCGTTGACTATGTGTCAGACTTCTTGTCTCCTGTGGCCTTGCAAAGGATGGGCTAAAAAAGTGGTGAAATGATTCCGCAAAATTGATGTTACCAGCAGATACTGTGGTTCTGTTACGGTTTGAGTGCTGAACACTTGACGGTCCCACGGTTGGCAAGTTGGAACTGTGAGATTCACTACGTGCACCACTGGTATTTTGTGGAAAAGCACATGTAAGATTCTGCAACAGTCTCTGCTGATACTCCTGCATGCGTGCATCCCTTTCTATGGCAGGAATAATTTCTGCAAATTTACTTTTGTACCGGGGATCTAACAGTGTGGCAACCCAGTAGTCAGGATTATTTCTAATTCTCACAATTCGAGGGTCATGTTGCAGGTAGTGCAGCAAGAAGGCACTCATGTGTGTTGCGCATCCAGGAGCACCAAGTCCCTGTTGTGTTGGTGGCGAGGTAACAATCATGCTTCCTTCCTCTGTCCTCTCCCCCCAACCTCGCACAACAGAAATGTGATCAAGGTCTCCCTCATCTGATGAGTCTTCCATCAGTTCGTCCTCCACTTCTTCCTGGGCTCCTGCACCTTCCTCACTAGTTTGGCTGCTACCATGCGCCCTGGTAAAATCATCTCCCCCACCCTCACATGCCTGCCGCCCTGGTGCTGCCGACCGTCTGGACCTTGCAGATGTTAGCCCTTCCGCATACAACTCCTCCTCCTCTACTTCCTCCACCTCCTCTTGTGCCACCACCTGACTCCGAATTCTGTTTAACATGTGCTCCAGCATGTAAATCACCGGAATAGTCATGCTGATAATGGCATCGTCAGCACTAAACATCTTCGTCGCCATTTCAAAACTGTGCAGAAGGGTGCATAGGTCCCTGATCTGAGACCACTCCTCCGCCGTGATTTGCCCCACCTCTGAATCTCGTTGGCCCAGGCTATACGTCAGAACGTATTGCACCAGGGCTTGTCGGTGCTGCCACAGTCGCTGCAACATGTGCAGAGTTGAATTCCACCGGGTAGGCACATCGCATTTTAGCCGGTGAAGTGGCAGGCCCTACGACTTCTGTAGAGATGTAAGTCGCTGAGCTGCGGGATGCGAACGGCGGAAGTGAGCACACAGCGACCGTGCCCTCTGCAGAAGGCCATCTAGTCCGGGATAGTGGGCTAAAAATTGCTGGACAACCAGGTTCAACACGTGAGCCATACAAGGCACGTGTGTGACATTGCCCCGTCGAAGGGCTGCACCCAGGTTTGCAGCATTGTTGCACACGGCCTTCCCTGGTTTCAGGTCCAGTGGAGACAACCATTCATGAAATTGGTTCTCCAGAGCTGACCACAACTCCTCAGCTGTGTGACTCACATTTCCCAGACATTTCAATGTAAAAACCGCCTGATGACGTTGAGCCCTACTGCCAGCATAGTAAGGAGGTGTGCAGGATCCCTTCTGCGCAGTTAGAAAGCTTGTGGCATGACCAGACAGGCTTTGGGTGCAGGTGGAAGACCGAGAGGAGGTTGAGGAGGCAGAAGCAGTGGAGGAAAAATGACATAAAGAGGAT
Organism: Phyllobates terribilis; assembly: GCF_046119375.1. Classification (NCBI taxonomy): domain Eukaryota; kingdom Metazoa; phylum Chordata; class Amphibia; order Anura; family Dendrobatidae; genus Phyllobates; species Phyllobates terribilis. The sequence continues at coordinate 220,951,624 of NW_027362773.1, read as the reverse complement.
TGACGCACAACTCGTGGGGACGGCAAGACTTGGACAGCAGCCCCTTGTCCTGCTGTCACCATAGTTACCCAGTGCCCAGTCAGAGACATGTAACGCCCCTGTCCATGCCTACTCGTCCAAGTGTCTGTGGTGAAATGCACCCTGTCACACACAGAGTTTCTCAAAGAAGCGGTGATGTTGTGTGCGACATGCTGGTGGAGCGCAGGCACACCTTTCTTTGAGAAGTAGTGCCGACTGGGCATCTGGTACTGGGGCACTGCGACGGACATAAGGTCTCGAAAATCCTCTGTGTCCACCAGGCGGAAAGGCAGCATTTCTGTAGCCAAGAGCTTGCAGATGGTGAAATTCAACCTCTTAGCTTTCTCATGGCTAGGAGGAAATGGTCTTTTACTTGTCCACATCTGAGGGACCGAGGGCTGGCTATTGTGCTTAGACGGGGTTGATAAGGGTGTCCCCGGCAAACTGCCGGTCTGTGAGGAAGATGCAGGCGGACATGTTAGGTTGCCTTGATCCAAAGGTGGTGCTATCGATGTCGGACAGCGCTCAAGACCAGCTGGTGTTACCACCTCCAAAGAAAATGATGACCTGCCAATCACGCTGGCTGTTGCGGGTAAAGAGGTGGCAGGTCTGCGCCCCAAAACAGGTGTGACTGCTGTCCCCCCAGTCACAGAGGATGAAGAGGCCGCGGATGCACAAGATATGGCAGACGGTGGTTGGCCCGGCCGGCTAGACCGCATTGTAGCACACTGAGCTTCCCACTGCAACTTATGCTTCATGTCCATGTGCCGGTTCATGCATGAAGTACTCAAACTATGTATTTTTTGGCCTCTACTTAGCTTTTGCTGACAAATGTTACAGATAACACGAGTTGGGTCATCTTTATCGATCTGAAAAAATGCCCAGGCTATGCAAGGCTTAGCACCCATGCGACCTGAAGAGCCACCACGACTTGTGGTGAGAGGCAGAGTTGTGTTTGAGGATGCAGTTGTTGACGTGCTTCCAGTACTACATCTCTGTCCAGGAAGGCGCAACCTGACCTCGTCGTCACTAGCATCTTCCTCCACCTCCTCTGCTGACCTCATCTCTTGGCTGACTGTGGGTTGACAGTAAGTGGGATCTCCGACCTCATCATCATCACCCTGTGCGTTATCACACCCGTCGTCCTCAGAGCCAACCTGTTCCTGCCCTGACAAAAAACTAAAGTTGTCGCTCCAATCAGGTATTTGAGTCTTATCATCGTCTTCCTCATTGTCTCCACCAACAGGAGTTACAGTTTGGGAATGAGGGTCTACATTATGGTCAGAACCTTCTGCGTCTGGTCCTGGATCCGACTCATAAAGATTCTGGGCATCAGTGCAGATCATTTCCTCGTCTGGATTCACAGAAGCGCTGGAGTCGACCTCTGATTCCCAGGCTATAGTATGAGTAAACAGCTCTGCAGACTCAACCATCTGTTCTACCTCATACTCAGACGGGCAGCTGGAGATTTGGGAGCTGTGAGGAAGCAAGTGCGATTTGGGTGACACCTTTGAGGACTGGAGTATTTGTGATGTTGAAGTTGATGTGGAGGAGAGCCCACTTAAAGGAGCACTTGATATCCGTTGAAGCACCTGCTGTTTTTGTGCCTCATCTGGAATTTGTAGCGATTGGCGTGGCCGTAAGAAAGGGATCTTATCACATTGTCCGCTAAAAGAAGTAGACATTTTAGTTTGACTGGAAGATGGTCTTTCTTCTGCACCTACCCCACGGACACAACCTTTTTTCCCCTTCCCAACACGCCTATTCCCCTTTCCACCAGCAGCAGGCCTTTTTCCACTCATTTTGGTGGTTAACTAATTCACAACTCTGGAGTTGTTTGCACAAAAAAACAATGGATGGTAACCGAGCAGAGCTGAGTGGCCAAACTGTGGTATTAGGCCAAAACTATTGGCTGGGTTAGATGCAGAAAAAAATTATTTTTAATTTGCAACCTGATGGAGGTCAGTATAGATGGACTAATAGACCAAGTCCCACACACCGCTAGAAGCCCAAATATTTTTTCAGAGCTAGATGCAGAAAAAAATTATTTTTAATTTGCAACCTGATGGAGGTCAGTATAGATGGACTAATAGACCAAGTCCCACACACCGCTAGAAGCACAAATATTTTTTCAGAGCTAGATGCAGAAAAAAATTATATTCAATTTGCAACCTGCTGGACGTCAGTATAGAAGGACTAATAGAACAAGTCCCACACACTGCTAGAAGCCCAAATATTTTTTCAGAGCTAAATGAAGAAAAAAATTATTTTTAATTTGCAACCTGATGGAGGTCAGTATAGATGGACTAATAGACCAAGTCCCACACACTGCTAGAAGCCCAAATATTTTCTTCAGAGCTAGATGCAGAAAAAAATTATTTTTAATTTGCAACCTGATGGAGGTCAGTATAGATGGACTAATAGACCAAGTCCCACACACCGCTAGAAGCCCAAATATTTTTTCAGAGCTAGATGCAGAAAATTTTTTTATTCAATTTGCAACCTGATGGAGGTCAGTATAGATGGACTAATAGACCAAGTCCCACACACTGCTAGAAGCCCAAATATTTTTTCAGAGCTAGATGCAGAAAAAAATTATTTTTAATTTGCAACCTGATGGAGGTCAGTATAGATGGACTAATAGACCAAGTCCCACACACTGCTAGAAGCCCAAATATTTTTTCAGAGCTAGATGCAGAAAAAAATTATTTTTAATTTGCAACCTGATGGAGGTCAGTATAGATGGACTAATAGAACATGTCCCACACGCTGCTAGAAGCCCAAATATTTTTTCAGAGATAAATGAAGAAAAAAATTATTTTTAATTTGCAACCTGATGGAGGTCAGTATAGATGGACTAATAGACCAAGTCCCACACACTGCTAGAAGCCTAAATATTTTTTCAGAGCTAGATGCAGAAAAAAATTATTTTTAATTTGCAACCTGATGGAGGTCAGTATAGATGGACTAATAGACCAAGTCCCACACACCGCTAGAAGCCCAAATATTTTTTCAGAGCTAGATGCAGAAAAAAATTATATTCAATTTGCAACCTGCTGGAGGTCAGTATAGAAGGACTAATAGAACAAGTCCCACACACTGCTAGAAGCCCAAATATTTTTTCAGAGCTAAATGAAGAAAAAAATTATTTTTAATTTGCAACCTGATGGAGGTCAGTATAGATGGACTAATAGACCAAGTCCCACACACTGCTAGAAGCCCAAATATTTTTTCAGAGCTAGATGCAGAAAAAAATTATATTCAGTTTGCAACCTGATGGAGGTCAGTATAGATGGACTAATAGAATGATGCTATGCCCAAAAGATTTTACTTCACTAGGTGCAGTAAAAAAATTGGTATTCTATACACAGGTGGTATATCTTGCAACACAGATAGGCTACTCCACTGACTAACACACTCTGCAATAGGCCAAAAAGGATTAGCTTTGCTAGATTCAGCCAAATGCTGTGAAAAAAACTTGCACAGCACTGGCACAGACCTGCCTGGCAAAAACTGATAGGAACTGATGTAACCTAGTCCTGAAAAGGACTCCAATTACAATTAGTCTTTACTCCCACAATCTATCTATTTAAGAGCACAGACCTGCCTGATAAAAGTCGTAGGAAATGCTGTAACCTAGTCCTTAAAAGGACTGCAATCACAACTATTCCCTACTCCCAAGCTATCTGTATATTTGTGCGAAAATTGGCTTGAAATTAACAAGGTATAGCCCACACAGCAACAGCGGTGCCGTCTAACACGCAGCTGCAGCAGTGAGAAAATGGTGGCGACGGGGAAAATGGCTTGGTCTTATAGGGCAAGGACATGTGACATACACTGCCAATCACACATGCCCTTGCTTGTGTGAAAAAAAGCACTTCGCTCCGTGTGTGTGCTGCTGATAGGCTGACAGATTGCACCTCCCCACTGCAAATGCGGGAAAGAGAAAAAAAAATGGAGATCTTCATTGTTCCTGCAGAGATCCATCCCCTGCCCCTCCCCCCGCCCCGCTGTACACTCAAACTGCGTATTAACATTAATTTTCATCATTACTGAGAAAAAATCCAGTTATGATTTTGGTGCACGAACAGTTATCGAACATAACCTCGAACAGCCGAATTTTTCTCAAATTGTTCGTGTTCGCCGACCGGCTCGAACACCGCCCAAAACAGCTCGAATTTGAGATTGGCGAACAGTTCGAGTAGAACAACGCTCATCTCTAATCCTGATCATCGCACAATGTTAATTGTAGTCATGTCTTGACCTAAACACTCCACAATTTGTTGCTTCTCAGCAGCCCACACATCCTTTTTCTTTCCCATTTTGGCAGAAAATGTAGGCTGCTTAATAATGTGGAACAGCCTTCTTAAGTAGTCTTGCCGTTCATTGGACACCCCTGCCAAACTAATTAGCACAGGTGTCTGCAATTGCTTACAGTGATATAAAGAGCCCTGACACACATCACCATCAATGAGTTTAACTGACAACCAAACAAATTCTTCCCTTATCACTCCTAAACACTTTTTGCATAACAATTTGGAACACAGTGTACATGTGCTTTTCCACAAAACACCAGTGGTTCACGTAGTGAATCTTACAGTTCTAACTTGCCAACCGTGGTCTGTATGGAGTTGTTCAATAAAGGGCCCAAAATTAAGATAACATAGACAGGAGAGGTCTCTATGAATAGGAATTCCTAAGAATTTGATACCCTGTGAGGGCCAGGCAAAGGGAAAGTTGGACTGGATGGAATCCTGTATGGATTTGGGGAGGGAGACATCGAGGGCCTCAGACTTCGCTGTATTGATTTTAAAATTTGACCATGTAACAAAGTGATCTATTTCAGCCATAACAGCCTGCTGATGGATATTTGTGATTGACATCATCGGCAAATGCAGAGCACTTGTACTCGGTGCCTCCGACCCCAATCCACCTAATATTGGGGTTATGGCGAATTGATGAGAGCAGGTGCTCCGTCACTAGGATGTATAAGAGAGAGGACAAAGGACCTCCCTGCCTTGTCCCATTGGTGATTATGAAAGGTGATGAAAATGTTCAGACGCGCCCCCTGGGCCTTGGGACATCCGGAGCCGGACCCTTTTTGGTGGATGCTGGTGGTTGTAGTCTCCGTGGCGGCGACCCGGTTCCGTGGCTCAGGGCGGTCAAACCAGTGGCGGAACTATTTATGTGGTTTTGATGTTTAAATGTCCGACTATGCCACCCGTGGATTGCGGTCAGAGTGAACCGCCGCTGCAGGGCAGACCGCTGAGGCTGGTGTTGAGGGTGCAGCAGAGCGTAGCATAACTCCCCACGGGAGGAGTATAGCCTCAGGGCAGTGTATGCGGAGGATGGGGGTGATGGTGCAGGGCAGCAGCAGTAACGACACGGAGTCAGTGATGCGGTCCAGGGTCTTTAATCACAGTTCTTATTATCCAGACCACTTCTGCAGGTAACGGCTGCCCACGTCGTACTGTGCTCACCAGGTGAGGGGCTCAGACAACTCCCAGATAACTTTGGAGCGCTTCACAGGACCCCCTTTGTGTGTCCTTTGTCTGACCTTTCTTACCAACCCTTCTGTCCGGCTGCCTCGGGCCTCCTCTTGGTAAACTTGGCGCCAGTTTCCCTGACCCTATGTGCTGCCCTCCTAGCGGGTGTAGCGAGGGGCTGCGCCACATAAAATGTCACAGCCTCCGGTTTCTAGCTGAGGGTCGATTCCCGCCTCCACTTGTTTCGGGGACCGGTCTCCCCCTTTGGCCTGACCCCTACCTCGGTGGATTCGGGCATGCGGTGGCGACTCGCCCGTCCTCACCCCTGGGATCCCTTCGTTCCTCGTTCCTGGAGCCTTCTCCGCTCCTCTTCCTTCCTTCTCCCTCTTCCAGGCCTGGGCCTCTGTTACTAGGCCCGCCTCTGGAGCAGAGCTCATGCAGAGCCCCTGCTCCCTGTCACTTCTGCTCAGACTTCTCTGCACTGAACTAAGATGGTGCCCACCTTTTATACTCCCTTCTCAATGCACCCAGGAACTGCTTCCTCCCTGCTCCTGCACTACAGGGTTCCCCTTCCTCAGTGTTCCCTCCCCCCACTCCAGCCAGGGACAGGGACTGTCGTGCCCATCTCAGGGGCATATTGGTCGCCCTGCCCCACGGCAATGTGGTGTAATGCATGCAGATGTTGGGGTCCTGATCCACACTCCATCCTTACCTGAGAGTGAGATATCATACCTCTGGGTGAGGTGCAATTCCTCTGCAGCAACCCTGCCATCGGGGTGCTACAGTTCCATTTATCTTCAGCCTAGGTGACGCATTGCGATACAGGGCCGTGATTTTGGCTATAAAAGGGTCCCCTAGACCCCTACCCCAAGCTTTTTAAGAGAATCATATATGGCGTGCCAGGAGACTCTATGGAATGCTTTCTCAGCATCCAACGAGAGTATCTAATTACAAATTTTTAACTGCATCTAGCCCAGGAAATACTTTGTGCCTAGTAGCAGTGTCTGCTAGTCAGCGGATTATCCCGGCTGTTAAGCAAGCTACACCACCTGTAGTTTGGACACTTAATTTTTTCAAAGGAAATGCTTAGGGACCACAGGGTACTCAGTGAAGAGCATCAGGAGGCACCCCAAGGCATAGGGGCTGGGACTGGCGGTAGGACGCCTTGCGGTGGACAGCCGAGCTCGATCCTTATGAAAGCTTTTTAACTGCAGCAGCTTTAGTGGACGCTACTGGTGCTGGAATTACGCGGCTGCTGGCATGAGACTTGCCCTTCAATAGATCCTTGTAAAAGGATTTAAAGTGTATTCATTCAAATTAGAGAGACAATTTAAATTAAAAAGCTTAGAGCTGCCTCAACCACAGGGGGGCTCGCTCGACCCACCAGTGGACAGGCACCAGTATTGGGAGAGGGGGGCTGGCCGTCAGGGTCCACCGCGGCTCTGGCACAAACCCGGCGACACGGAGGTGGCACGGGCAGGAACAGACTGGCCCTGTCGGCTTCTCACTTTTTGGATTTTAGAAGGGCATGACATGCCTATATCTGTGTCTTCCCCTCCTTTTACTCCTCCACCTCTTTTCTTTTCGCATGACTATATGTACTTGTCACTTTTCCATGTGTTAGTTATGTCTTCTGAGCAGTTTGTCAGCTTTTGGACACCTTTGAAGGTGTTTTCTATGTGTTTCTATGTGTTTTTGTTTGCCTGCCATTGGTTTTAACTGTGTTCGAAGGAGTTCGACGAACAGTTCGACGAACAGTTCGGCGAACACAAGGGTGTTCGACGAACCGAACCGAACTTGAACACTACAGGCGTGGCTCAACACTAATGAGTATGACATGTTCCCATTAGAAAGAAGAGGTTCTGCTATACAGTTATAAGGTATGCAGTGAGTCCAATGGCTGACCAAATTTAGGAAAAATCCCACTAACAATTTAAATACACATAGAGAAGGGCCACAGTAATGACAAATTCCCATTAGAAAGGAGAGGGTCTCCCATTGTGTTGGCCTATGCAGTGAATGCAAGTGCTGCCAAAAAATGGGAGGCACTCCAATGCCTCTTGGAAGCGACATAGAGGGCCTCATGAAAAAATGTTCAGATTAGAAAGGAGCGGGTCTCCTATACTTATAATGCCAATGCACTAAGTGTATGGGCTGACAAACATTTACCCCTGGGGAATATACATGAACATACTGCATAATTTTTTTTTTTTTTACGGGCATCATAAACACCCTTTAAAAAAAATTATGTGGGTGCTGCATCACAGACCACGGTCACCCCGGTGATATGGTGGTGGAGGACGAGGATGAGGAGAAGAAGGAGGACAAGAGCAAATAGCCAAAATCAGGAAGCATATACCCATGTGTGGGTGTGAAGAGTAGAGATGAGCGGTGTTCGACTAGAACTGTTCGCCAATCTCAAATTCGAGCTGTTTTGGGCGGTGTTCGAGTTGTTCGACGAACCCGAACGATTTGCAAAAAATTCGGCTGTTCGAGGTTATGTTCGATAACTGTTCGTGCACCAAAAGCGTGTCCTGCATGTCTGGTGCTATTTAGAGCACCAATCATGCAGGGATTGTCTGCCACTCACTGTAATGCCACAGCCATGGTGGTTGTGGCATTACAGTGATTGCCCAAATCGATGGGAACAGTGCCAACAGTGAAACATGAAAAGCCGGCAATTCAGCAGCGGCATACACCGGTACCCGACAATTTAGAACCGAAAGAATAGAGCTTCACACATAGATTAGATAGATATAAACATGTCAGCCACATATATACGAAGTACAGTGAAAGTGCTGCTTACTGTACTTGTCATTTAGCGTAAAGGATTTATCAAAAAAAATAATAGTGTTTTCATGCACCGTCTCTTTAAAAAAGCCGGCCGGCAATTCAGCAGCGGTACCCGACAATTTAGAATAGAAGGAATAGAGAATCACACATAGATTAGATAAATAGAAACATGTCAGTCACATATATATGAAGTACAGTGACAGTGTTGCTTACTGTACTTGTCATTTAGTGTAAAGGATTTATTAAAAAAAATAATAGTGTTTTCATGCACCGTCTCTTTAAGAAAGCCGGCCGGCAATTCAGCATCTGTACCCGACAATTTATAACAGACAGAATAGAGCTTCACACATAGATTAGATAGATAGAAACATGTCAGTCACATATATATGAAGTACAGTGATAGTGTTGATTACTGTACTTGTCATTTAGTATTAAAATAAAGGATTTATTATTAAAAAAAATTGGCGTGGGGTTCCCCTTAATTTTAGTCTCTAGCGGAGGTTAAGCAGACAGCTGGGGCAGATGTTTGAAGCCTGGGAAGGGGGTAATACCCACGGAGCTTCCCAGGCTACTAATATGAGCCCCCAGCTGAATACATAGCCTTTACTAGCTATTAAAATGGGGGACCCCCCCCAAAAAATGACGTGGGGTCCCCCCTAATTTAATAGCTAGCAAAGGCTAGGCAGACAGCTGGGGGCTGATATTAATAGCCCAGGAAGGGAGCCATGAATATTGGCCCCCTCCCAGGCTAGAAACACCAGCCGTCAGCCGCCCCAGAAATGGCGCATTCATAGGATGCGCCAATTCTGGCACTTAGCCTCGCTCTTCCACGCTGCCCTGGTGCGGTGGCAGGGGGTAATAGGGCTGGGGTTGATGTCAGCTTATAATGCCAGCTGACATCAAGCCCAGGTTAGTAATGGAGAGGCGTCTATAAGACACCCCCATTACTAACCCCATAGTCAAAGTTAAAAAAAACACAATCACCCAGAATAAAGTCCTTTAATTGAAATAAAGACACAATTCTTTATTGTTCTAAATTAAACCATACTTACCATCACGCCCATTCCAGCTGAAGCCAACGATCTCCTGTAATAAAAATAAAATAATAAAGCAACATCATCCTTACCTTTCCATGGTTCCCACGACAGCTTCAGCTCTGCTACATCGAGATGACAGGCTGGACCGCAGCAGAACGCTGCCATCCAGCCTGTCATCCCGCAGACACTGAGAAGAGCAGGCTTGCTTGCGCTCCACATTGTCTCTCTGTGACGGCATAAAGATGAGCCGAGGTCATGTCCAATGAACTCGGCTCACCTCATGCACGTCACTTACAGCGTGGGAGAATTCTCACGCTGAAGCGCTGAGTGCAGGAGAATTTTCCCACGCTGTCAGTGAGGTGCATGAGGTGAGCTGAGTTCATTGGACATGAGCTCACCTCATGCACGTCACTGACAGCGTGGGAGAATTCTCCTGCACTCAGCACTTCAGCGTGAGAATTTTCCCACGCTGTCAGTGACGTGCATGAGGTGAGTCGAGTTCATTGGACATGACCTCGGCTCATCTGGATGCCGTCACAGCGAGACACTGAGGAGCGCAAGCATGCCTGTCCTTCTCAGTGTCTGCGGCATGACAGGCTGGATGGCAGCGTTCTGCTGCGGTCCAGCCTGTCATCTCGATGTAGCAGAGCTGAAGCTGTCGTGGGAACCATGGAAAGGTAAGGATGAGGTTGGTTTATTATTTTTCTTTTATTGCAGGAGATCGTTGGCTTCAGCTGGAATGGGCGTGATGGTAAGTATAGTTTAATTTAGAACAATAAAGAATTGTGTGTTTATTTCAATTAAAGGACTTTATTCTGGGTGTTGTGTTTTTTTTAAATACTTTACTAGAAATTCATGGCGGTCATGTCTAATACTGGCGTGACCCCATGAATTTTGGGCTTGGGGCCAGCTGATAATACCAAGCTGGCCCTAACCCCTTTATTACCCAGTGAGCCACCGCACCAGGGCCCTGGATGAGTTGGGTACAGCGCCAGAAGATGGCGCTTCTATGAACGCGCCATTTTCCGGGGTGGCTGCGGACTGCAATTTGCAGCGGGGGGGGGGGCCCAGAAAGCTTGGGCCTCCCTGCGCTGCAGATTCCAGCCCCCAGCTGCCTAGTTGTACCTGGCTGGACACAAAAATAGGGCGAAGCCCCACGTATTTTTTTTTTAATTATTTCATGAAATTCATGAAATAATTAAGAAAAAAAGGCCTTCCCTATATTGTTGTGTCCGGCCAGGTACAAATAGTCATCTGGTGGTTGGGGGCAGCCCGTTCCTGCCTGCTGTACCTGGCTGGACACAAATATAGTGCGAAGCCCCACTTCAATTTTTTTTAATTATTTCATGAAATTCATGAAATAATTAAGAAAAAAAGGCCTTCCCTATATTGTTGTGTCCGGCCAGGTACAAATAGGCAGCTGGTGGTTGGGGGCAGCCCGTTCCTGCCTGCTGTACCTGGCTGGACACAAATATAGTGCGAAGCCCCACTTCAATTTTGTTAAATTATTTCAGGAAATTCATGAAATAATTCAAAAAAAATTGACGTGGGGCTTCGCACTATATTTGTTTCCAGTCAGGTGCAGCAGGCAGGAACGGGCTGCCCCCAACCACCAGCTGCCTATTTGTACCTGGCCGGACACAACAATATAGGGAAGCCCTTTTTTTCTTAATTATTTCATGAATTTCATGAAATAATTAAAAAAAATTGAAGTGGGGCTTCGCACTATATTTGTGTCCAGCCAGGTACAGCAGGCAGGAACGGGCTGCCCCCAACCACCAGCTGCCTATTTGTACCTGGCCGGACACAACAATATAGGGAAGCCCTTTTTTTCTTAATTATTTCATGAAATAATTTAAAGAAAATTGACGTGGAGCTTCGCCCTGTTTTTGTGTCCAGCCAGGTACAACTAGGCAGCTGGGGGCTGGAATCCGCAGCGCAGGGAGGCCAAAGCTTTCTGGGCCACCCCCGCTGCAAATTGCAGTCCGCAGCCACCCCGGAAAATGGCACGTTCATAGAAGCGCCATCTTCTGGCGCTGTACCCAACTCATCCAGGGCCCTGATGCGGTGGCTCACTGGGTATTAAAGGGGTTAGGGCCAGCTTGGCATTATCAGCTGGCCCTAAGCCCAAAATTCATGGGGTCACGCCAATATTAGACATGACCACCATGAATTTCTAGTAAAGTATTTAAAAAAAACACAACACCCAGAAAAAAGTCCTTTAATTGAAATAAACACACAATTCTTTATTGTTCTAAATTAAACCATACTTACCGTCACGCCCATTCCAGCTGAAGCCAACGATCTCCTGAAATAAAAGAAAAATAATAAAGCAACATCATCCTTACCTTTCCATGGTTCCCATGACAGCTTCAGCTCTGCTACATCGAGATGACAGGCTGGACCGCAGCAGAACGCTGCCATCCAGCCTGTCATCCCGCAGACACTGAGAAGCGCAGGCTTGCTTGCGCTCCACAGTGTCTCTCTGTGAGGGCATCCAGATGAGCCGAGTTAATGTCCAATGAACTCGGCTCACCTCATGCACGTCACTGACAGCGTGGGAAAATTCTCCTGCACTCAGCGCTTCAGCGTGGGAGAATTCTCACACTGAAGCGCTGAGTGCAGGAGAATTCTCCCACGCTGTCAGTGACGTGCAGGAGGTGAGCTGAGTTCATTGGACATGAGCTCACCTTATGCACGTCACTGACAGCGTGGGAAAATTCTCCTGCACTCAGCGCTTCAGCATGGGAGAATTCTCACGCTGAAGCGCTGAGTGCAGGAGAATTCTCCCACGCTGTCATTGACGTGCAGGAGGTGAGCTGAGTTCATTGGACATGAGCTCACCTTATGCACGTCACTGACAGCGTGGGAGAATTCTCCTGCACTCAGCACTTCAGCGTGAGAATTTTCCCACGCTGTCAGTGACGTGCATGAGGTGCGCCGAGTTCATTGGACATGAACTCGTCTCATCTTTATGCCGTCACAGCCAGACACTGCAGAGCGCAAGCATGCCTGCGCTTCTCAGTGTCTGCGGGATGACAGGCTGGATGGCAGCGTTCTGCTGCGGTCCAGCCTGTCATCTCGATGTAGCAGAGCTGAAGCTGTCGTGGGAACCATGGAAAGGTAAGGATGATGTTGCTTTATTATTTTTCTTTTATTGCAGGAGATCGTTGGCTTCAGCTGGAATGGGCGTGATGGTAAGTATGGTTTAATTTAGAACAATAAAGGATTGTGTCTTTATTTCAATTAAAGGACTTTATTCTGGGTGTTTGTGTTTTCTTTTAACTTTGACTATGGGGTTAGTAATGGGGGTGTCTTATAGACGCCTCTCCATTACTAACCTGGGCTTGATGTCAGCTGGCATTATAAGCTGACATCAACCCCAGCCCTATTACCCCACTGCCACCGCTACAGGGCAGCGTGGAAGAGCGAGGCTAAGTGCCAGAATTGGCGCATCCTATGAATGCGCCATTTCTGGGGCGGCTGACGGCTGGTGTTTCTAGCCTGGGAGGGGGGGAATATTCATGGCTCCCTTCCTGGGCTATTAATATCAGCCCCCAGCTGTCTGCCTAGCCTTTGCTAGCTATTAAATTAGGGGGGACCCCACGTCATTTTTTTGGGGGGGTCCCCCATTTTAATAGCTAGTAAAGGCTATGTATTCAGCTGGGGGCTCATATTAGTAGCCTGGGAAGCTCCGTGGGTATTACCCCCTTCCCAGGCTTCAAACATCTGCCCCAGCTGTCTGCTTAACCTCCGCTAGAGACTAAAATTAAGGGGAACCCCACGCCAATTTTTTTTAATAATAAATCCTTTATTTTAATACTAAATGACAAGTACAGTAACCAACACTATCACTGTACTTCATATATATGTGACTGACATGTTTCTATCTAACTAATCTATGTGTGAAGCTCTATTCTGTCTGTTATAAATTGTCGGGTACAGATGCTGAATTGCCGGCCGGCTTTTTTAAAGAGACGGTGCATGAAAACACTATTATTTTTTTTAATAAATCCTTTACTCTAAATGACAAGTACAGTAAGCAACATTGTCACTGTACTTCATATATATGTGACTGACATGTTTCTATCTATCTAATCTATGTGTGAAGCTCTATTCTGTCTGTTATAAATTGTCGGGTACAGATGCTGAATTGCCGGCCGGCTTTTTTAAAGAGACAGTGCATGAAAACACTATTATATTTTTTAATAAATCCTTTACACTAAATGACAAGTACAGTAAGCAACACTGTCACTGTACTTCATATATATGTGACTGACATGTTTCTATCTATCTAATCTATGTGTGATGCTCTATTCCTTCTTGTCTAAATTGTCGGGTACCGGTGTATGCCGCTGCTGAATTGCCGGCCGGCTTTTTTAAAGAAAGCGTCTTCTGAGCAGTTTGTCAGCTTTTGGACACCTTTGAAGGTGTTTTCTATGTGTTTCTATGTGTTTTTGTTTGCCTGCCATTGGTTTTAACGGTGTTCGACGGTGTTCTAAGGTGTTCGACGAACAGTTTGACGAACAGTTCCTCGAACATCCCGGTGTTCGACGAACCGAACCCGAACACTACGGGGGTGGCTCAACACTAGTGAAGAGGTGCATGGGAATACACCTCCCAAAAAAAGTCACTGGATTTGAGTTTATGTTGTGCTGCTATCATTCGGCGGTGTTGAGAAGTGTGGCCCAATCCAGCCCTTGTTCATTTTTATAAGAGTCAGCCTGTCAGCATTTTCAGTTGACAGGCGGATGCGCTTATCAGTTATAATTCCACCAGCGGCACTAAAAACCCACACTGATAAAACACTAGTGGCAGGGCAGGCCAGGACCTTCAAGGCGTAAAGAGCTAGTTCATTCCATGTATTCAGCTTGGATACCCAATAATTATAAGTCACAGAGGAATCACGGAGGACATTGGTACATTCGGCAAGAAACTCCCTCAGCATCTTCCCAATAGAGATGAGCGTTGTTCTACTCGAACTGTTCGCCAATCTCAAATTCGAGCTGTTTTGGGCGGTGTTCGAGCCGGTCGGCGAACACGAACAATTTGAGAAAAATTCGGCTGTTCGAGGTTATGTTCGATAACTGTTCGTGCACCAAAATCATAACTGGATTTTTTCTCAGTAATGATGAAAATTAATGTTAATACGCAGTTTGAGTGTACAGCGGGGCGGGGGGAGGGGCAGGGGATGGATCTCTGCAGGAACAATGAAGATCTCCATTTTTTTTTCTCTTTCCCGCATTTGCAGTGGGGAGGTGCAATCTGTCAGCCTATCAGCAGCGCACACACGGAGCGAAGTGCTTTTTTTCACACAAGCAAGGGCATGTGTGATTGGCAGTGTATGTCACATGTCCTTGCCCTATAAGACCAAGCCATTTTCCCCGTCGCCACCATTTTCTCACTGCTGCAGCTGCGTGTTAGACGGCACCGCTGTTGCTGTGTGTGCTATACCTTGTTAATTTCAAGCCAATTTTCGCACAAATATACAGATAGCTTGGGAGTAGGGAATAGTTGTGATTGCAGTCCTTTTAAGGACTAGGTTACAGCATTTCCTACGACTTTTATCAGGGAGGTCTGTGCTCTTAAATAGATAGGTTGTGGGAGTAAAGACTAATTGTAATTGGAGTCCTTTTCAGGACTAGGTTACATGAGTTCCTATCAGTTTTTGCCAGGCAGGTCTGTGCCAGTGCTGTGCAAGTTTTTTTCACAGCATTTGGCTGAATCTAGCAAAGCTAATCCTTTTTGGCCTATTGCAGAGTGTGTTAGTCAGTGGAGTAGCCTATCTGTGTTGCAAGATATAACACCTGTGTATAGAATACCAATTTTTTTACTGCACCTAGTGAAGTAAAATCTTTTGGGCATAGCATCATTCTATTAGTCCATCTATACTGACCTCCATCAGGTTGCAAACTGAATATAATTTTTTTCTGCATCTAGCTCTGAAAAAATATTTGGGCTTCTAGCGGTGTGTGGGACTTGGTCTATTAGTCCATCTATACTGACCTCCATCAGGTTGCAAATTAAAAATAATTTTTTTCTGCATCTAGCTCTGAAAAAATATTTGGGCTTCTAGCGGTGTGTGGGACTTGGTCTATTAGTCCATCTATACTGACCTCCATCAGGTTGCAAATTAAAAATAATTTTTTTCTGCATCTAGCTCTGAAAAAATATTTGGGCTTCTAGCAGTGTGTGGGACTTGGTCTATTAGTCCATCTATACTGACCTCCATCAGGTTGCAAATTAAAAATAATTTTTTTCTGCATCTAGCTCTGAAAAAATATTTGGGCTTCTAGCGGTGTGTGGGACTTGGTCTATTAGTCCATCTATACTGACCTCCATCAGGTTGCAAATTAAAAATAATTTTTTTCTGCATCTAGCTCTGAAAAAATATTTGGGCTTCTAGCAGTGTGTGGGACTTGGTCTATTAGTCCATCTATACTGACCTACATCAGGTTGCAAATTAAAAATAATTTTTTTCTGCATCTAGCTCTGAAAAAATATTTGGGCTTCTAGCGGTGTGTGGGACTTGGTCTATTAGTCCATCTATACTGACCTCCATCAGGTTGCAAATTAAAAATAATTTTTTTCTGCATCTAGCTCTGAAAAAATATTTGGGCTTCTAGCAGTGTGTGAGACTTGGTCTATTAGTCCATCTATACTGACCTACATCAGGTTGCAAATTAAAAATAATTTTTTTCTGCATCTAGCTCTGAAAAAATATTTGGGCTTCTAGCAGTGTGTGGGACTTGGTCTATTAGTCCATCTATACTGACCTCCATCAGGTTGCAAATTAAAAATAATTTTTTTCTGCATCTAGCTCTGAAAAAATATTTGGGCTTCTAGCAGTGTGTGGGACTTGGTCTATTAGTCCATCTATACTGACCTCCATCAGGTTGCAAATTGAATAAAAAAAATTTCTGCATCTAGCTCTGAAAAAATATTTGGGCTTCTAGCGGTGTGTGGGACTTGGTCTATTAGTCCATTTATACTGACCTCCATCAGGTTGCAAATTAAAAATAATTTTTTTCTGCATCTAGCTCTGAAAAAATATTTGGGCTTCTAGCAGTGTGTGGGACGTGGTCTATTAGTCCATCTATACTGACCTCCATCAGGTTGCAAATTAAAAATAATTTTTTTCTGCATTTAGCTCTGAAAAAATATTTGGGCTTCTAGCGGTGTGTGGGACTTGGTCTATTAGTCCATCTATACTGACCTCCATCAGGTTGCAAATTAAAAATAATTTTTTTCTGCATCTAGCTCTGAAAAAATATTTGGGCTTCTAGCGGTGTGTGGGACTTGGTCTATTAGTCCATCTATACTGACCTACATCAGGTTGCAAATTAAAAATAATTTTTTTCTGCATCTAGCTCTGAAAAAATATTTGGGCTTCTAGCGGTGTGTGGGACTTGGTCTATTAGTCCATCTATACTGACCTCCATCAGGTTGCAAATTAAAAATAATTTTTTTCTGCATCTAGCTCTGAAAAAATATTTGGGCTTCTAGCAGTGTGTGGGACTTGGTCTATTAGTCCATCTATACTGACCTACATCAGGTTGCAAATTAAAAATAATTTTTTTCTGCATCTAGCTCTGAAAAAATATTTGGGCTTCTAGCAGTGTGTGGGACTTGGTCTATTAGTCCATCTATACTGACCTCCATCAGGTTGCAAATTAAAAATAATTTTTTTCTGCATCTAGCTCTGAAAAAATATTTGGGCTTCTAGCAGTGTGTGGGACTTGGTCTATTAGTCCATCTATACTGACCTCCATCACGTTGCAAACTGAATAAAAAAATTTTCTGCATCTAGCTCTGAAAAAATATTTGGGCTTCTAGCGGTGTGTGGGACTTGGTCTATTAGTCCATCTATACTGACCTCCATCAGGTTGCAAATTAAAAATAATTTTTTTCTGCATCTAGCTCTGAAAAAATATTTGGGCTTCTAGCAGTGTGTGGGACTTGGTCTATTAGTCCATCTATACTGACCTACATCAGGTTGCAAATTAAAAATATTTTTTTTCTGCATCTAGCTCTGAAAAAATATTTGGGCTCCTAGCAGTGTGTTCGACTTGGTCTATTAGTCCATCTATACTGACCTCCATCAGGTTGCAAATTAAAAATAATTTTTTTCTGCATCTAGCTCTGAAAAAATATTTGGGCTTCTAGCAGTGTGTGGGACTTGGTCTATTAGTCCATCTATACTGACCTCCATCAGGTTGCAAATTGAATAAAAAAATTTTCTGCATCTAGCTCTGAAAAAATATTTGGGCTTCTAGCGGTGTGTGGGATTTGGTCTATTAGTCCATCTATACTGACCTCCATCAGGTTGCAAATTAAAAATATTTTTTTTCTGCATCTAACCCAGCCAATAGTTTTGGCCTAATACCACAGTTTGGCCACTCAGCTCTGCTCGGTTACCATCCATTGTTTTTTTGTGCAAACAACTCCAGAGTTGTGAATTAGTTAACCACCAAAATGAGTGGAAAAAGGCCTGCTGCTGGTGGAAAGGGGAATAGGCGTGTTGGGAAGGGGAAAAAAGGTTGTGTCCGTGGGGTAGGTGCAGAAGAAAGACCATCTTCCAGCCAAACTAAAATGTCTACTTCTTTTAGCGGACAATGTGATAAGATCCCTTTCTTACGGCCACGCCAATCGCTACAAATTCCAGATGAGGCACAAAAACAGCAGGTGCTTCAACGGATATCAAGTGCTCCTTTAAGTGGGCTCTCCTCCACATCAACTTCAACATCACAAATACTCCAGTCCTCAAAGGTGTCACCCAAATCGCACTTGCTTCCTCACAGCTCCCAAATCTCCAGCTGCCCGTCTGAGTGTGAGGTAGAACAGATGGTTGAGTCTGCAGAGCTGTTTACTCATACTATAGCCTGGGAATCAGAGGTCGACTCCAGCGCTTCTGTGAATCCAGACGAGGAAATGATCTGCACTGATGCCCAGAATCTTTATGAGTCGGATCCAGGACCAGACGCAGAAGGTTCTGACCATAATGTAGACCCTCATTCCCAAACTGTAACTCCTGTTGGTGGAGACAATGAGGAAGACGATGATAAGACTCAAATACCTGATTGGAGCGACAACTTTAGTTTTTTGTCAGGGCAGGAACAGGTTGGCTCTGAGGACGACGGGTGTGATAACGCACAGGGTGATGATGATGAGGTCGGAGATCCCACTTACTGTCAACCCACAGTCAGCCAAGAGATGAGGTCAGCAGAGGAGGTGGAGGAAGATGCTAGTGACGACGAGGTCAGGTTGCGCCTTCCTGGACAGAGACGTAGTACTGGAAGCACGTCAACAACTGCATCCTCAAACACAACTCTGCCTCTCACCACAAGTCGTGGTGGCTCTTCAGGTCGCATGGGTGCTAAGCCTTGCATAGCCTGGGCATTTTTTCAGATCGATAAAGATGACCCAACTCGTGTTATCTGTAACATTTGTCAGCAAAAGCTAAGTAGAGGCCAAAAAATACATAGTTTGAGTACTTCATGCATGAACCGGCACATGGACATGAAGCATAAGTTGCAGTGGGAAGCTCAGTGTGCTACAATGCGGCCTAGCCGGCCGGGCCAATCACCGTCTGCCATATCTTGTGCATCCGCGGCCTCTTCATCCTCTGTGACTGGGGGGACAGCAGTCACACCTGTTTTGGGGCGCAGACCTGCCACCTCTTTACCCGCAACAGCCAGCGTGATTGGCAGGTCATCATTTTCTTTGGAGGTGGTAACACCAGCTGGTGTTGAGCGCTGTCCGACATCGATAGCACCACCTTTGGATCAAGGCAACCTAACATGTCCGCCTGCATCTTCCTCACAGACCGGCAGTTTGCCGGGGACACCCTTATCAACCCCGTCTAAGCACAATAGCCAGCCCTCGGTCCCTCAGATGTGGACAAGTAAAAGACCATTTCCTCCTAGCCATGAGAAAGCTAAGAGGTTGAATTTCACCATCTGCAAGCTCTTGGCTACAGAAATGCTGCCTTTCCGCCTGGTGGACACAGAGGATTTTCGAGACCTTATGTCCGTCGCAGTGCCCCAGTACCAGATGCCCAGTCAGCACTACTTCTCAAAGAAAGGTGTGCCTGCGCTCCACCAGCATGTCGCACACAACATCACCGCTTCTTTGAGAAACTCTGTGTGTGACAGGGTGCATTTCACCACAGACACTTGGACGAGTAGGCATGGACAGGGGCGTTACATGTCGCTGACTGGGCACTGGGTAACTATGGTGACAGCAGGACAAGGGGCTGCTGTCCAAGTCTTGCCGTCCCCACGAGTTGTGCGTCAATCCTCTTTATGTCAAAGTTCCTCCACTGCTTCTGCCTCCTCAACCTCCTCTCGGTCTTCCACCTGCACCCAAAGCCTGTCTGGTCATGCCACAAGCTTTCTAACTGCGCAGAAGGGATCCTGCACACCTCCTTACTATGCTGGCAGTAGGGCTCAACGTCATCAGGCGGTTTTTACATTGAAATGTCTGGGAAATGTGAGTCACACAGCTGAGGAGTTGTGGTCAGCTCTGGAGAACCAATTTCATGAATGGTTGTCTCCACTGGACCTGAAACCAGGGAAGGCCGTGTGCGACAATGCTGCAAACCTGGGTGCGGCCCTTCGCCGGGGCAATGTCACACACGTGCCTTGTATGGCTCACGTGTTGAACCTGGTTGTCCAGCAATTTTTAGCCCACTATCCCAGACTAGATGGCCTTCTGCAGAGGGCACGGTCGCTGTGTGCTCACTTCCGCCGTTCGCATCCCGCAGCTCAGCGACTTACATCTCTACAGAAGTCGTTGGGCCTGCCACTTCACCGGCTAAAATGCGATGTGCCTACCCGGTGGAATTCAACTCTGCACATGTTGCAGCGACTGTGGCAGCACCGACAAGCCCTGGTGCAATACGTTCTGACGTATAGCCTGGGCCAACGAGATTCAGAGGTGGGGCAAATCACGCTGGAGGAGTGGTCTCAGATCAGGGACCTATGCACCCTTCTGCACAGTTTTGAAATGGCGACGAAGATGTTTAGTGCTGACGATGCCATTATCAGCATGACTATTCCGGTGATTTACATGCTTGAGCACATGTTAAACAGAATTCGGAGTCAGGTGGTGGCACAAGAGGAGGTGGAGGAAGTAGAGGAGGAGGAGTTGTATGCGGAAGGGCTAACATCTGCAAGGTCCAGACGGTCGGCAGCACCAAGGCGGCAGGCATGTGAGGGTGGGGGAGATGGTTTTACCAGGGCGCATGGTAGCAGCCAAACTAGTGAGGAAGGTGCAGGAGCCCAGGAAGAAGTGGAGGACGAACTGATGGAAGACTCATCAGATGAGGGAGACCTTGATCACATTTCTGTTGTGCGAGGTTGGGGGGAGAGGACAGAGGAAGGAAGCATGATTGTTACCTCGCCACCAACACAACAGGGACTTGGTGCTCCTGGATGCGCAACACACATGAGTGCCTTCTTGCTGCACTACCTGCAACATGACCCTCGAATTGTGAGAATTAGAAATAATCCTGACTACTGGGTTGCCACACTGTTAGATCCCCGGTACAAAAGTAAATTTGCAGAAATTATTCCTGCCATAGAAAGGGATGCACGCATGCAGGAGTATCAG
Organism: Phyllobates terribilis; assembly: GCF_046119375.1. NCBI lineage: Eukaryota > Metazoa > Chordata > Amphibia > Anura > Dendrobatidae > Phyllobates > Phyllobates terribilis. Next base: position 220,930,677 of record NW_027362773.1, on the reverse strand, counting down.
CAGAGACTGTTGCAGAATCTTACATGTGCTTTTCCACAAAATACCAGTGGTGCACGTAGTGAATCTCACAGTTCCAACTTGCCAACCGTGGGACCGTCAAGTGTTCAGCACTCAAACCGTAACAGAACCACAGTATCTGCTGGTAACATCAATTTTGCGGAATCATTTCACCACTTTTTTAGCCCATCCTTTGCAAGGCCACAGGAGACAAGAAGTCTGACACATAGTCAACGCCTAGAGACGATGGTACAGGAGTATCTCCAAGTAAACATTGAAGCCACGACTGTGTCACTGGACCCTTGCTCTTTTTGGGCTTCCAATCTGGATAAATGGCCGGAGCTAGCCACTTACGCCTTGGAGATCTTGTCATGCCCCGCAGCCAGCGTTCTGTCTGAACGTGTGTTCAGCGCTGCTGGTGGTGTGCTGACAGATAAGCGCACGTGGCTCTCCACTGATAATGTAGACAGACTCACGTTCATAAAGATGAACAAATCATGGATCCGAAACAACTTTTCTACCCCTGTGTCATCCTGGGGAGAGTAAAAGCTTGATGATTGGTTAAAATCACCCTACCAACCGTTTTAAGCTTTCAAATTACTAATCATGTTTATCTGTATCTTGACTGGAAAATAATTTGGGCTTTGTAGCAGTGTGCAGCACTGATCCTATTAGGCCATCTATACTAAAGCTTCACCAGATTTAAAATTAAAAATAATTTTTAGCTGCATCTAGCCCGGAAAATAATTTTGGGGCTCCGAGATGCGCAAGGCACATAAGTGCCTTCTTGCTGCACTACCTGCAGCATGACCCTCATATTGTCAGAATTAGAAGTAATCATGACTACTGGGTTGCCACACTCTTAGATCCCCCAAACTTTTCGATCAACCTTTTCATTTTAATAAAGACCAAAAAAATGGTCATTTTTGAAATTATAAGCATTAGCAGGTTGTTAGAAACTGAAATCAAACAGTTTTCAACTCAAAACTTTATTCTAGGTGATGTTACATTTTCACATAGGACCCCTTGTTCGAAAGGAGCTTCTGAACTCTCTCGTCCATTGAATTTGTCAGGTTTTGGATGGTTTCTGCTTCAATTGTTTTGCATGAGGACAGAATACCCTCCCAGAGCTGTTGCTTAGATGTGAACTGCCTCCCGCCATCATAGACACTCCTTTTAATGATGCTCCAAAGGTTCTGAATGGGGTAGAGGTCAGGGGAGCATGGGGGTCACACCATAAGTTTGTCCCCTTTTATGCCCATATCAGCCAGAGATGCAGATGTTTTATGTGCAGCATGAGATGGTGCATTATCATGCAGAAAAATGATCTTGCTGTGAAATACACGGTTCTTCTTCTTGAACCATGGCAGGAAGTGCTGTTTGAGAAAATCCACATACATTATGGAGTTCATCTTTAGCGCCTTCAGGGATCCTAAAGGGGCCGACAATCTCTCTCCCCATGATTCCAGCCCAAAACATTACTCCACCTCCTCCTTGTTGGCGCTGTAGCCGTGTTTGCGTGGGGTGTCCATCAACCAGCCATCCTCCACTCCATCCATCTGGACCATCGAGCGCTGCACGGCACTCATCCGTGAACAAAACAGTTTTGAAATCAGTCTTCATGTAATGTTTGGCCCACTGGAGCCGTTTCTGCTTGTGTGAAGTGGATAGAGGAGGTCGACAGGATGGCGCATGCACAGCTGCAAACCTCTGAAGGACCCTGCATCTTGTTGTTCGGGGGACGTTGGAGGCACAAGCAGCTTCAAAAACTTGTCTGCTGCTATGACAAGGCTTTTTTGCCGCTGCTCTTTCAACCTGACGTAATTGCCTGTAGGAAAGAGTCCTCAATTTGCCCTTATCAGCACGCACACGTGTGTACTGTGAATCAGCTACATACTTCTTGATTGCCAGGACACTTCATCCTGATCATCGCACAATGTTGATTGTAGTCATGCCTTGACCTAAACACTCCACAATTTGTTGCTTCTCAGCAGCCAACACATCCTTTTTCTTTCCCATTTTGGCAGAAAATGTAGGCTGCTTAATAATGTGAGAGAGCCTTCTTAAGTAGTCTTGCCTTTCATTGGACACACCTGCCAAACTAATTAGCACAGGTGTCTGCAATTGCTTACAGTGATATAAAGAGCCCTGACACACATCACCATCAATGAGTTTAACTGACAAACAAACAAATTCTTCCCTTATCACTCCTAAACACTTTTTGTATAATAATTTGGAACGCAGTGTACATGTGCTTTTCCACAAAACACCAGTGGTTCACGTAGTGAATCTTACAGTTCTAACTTGCCAACCGTGGTCTGTATGGAGTTGTTCAATAAAGGGCCCAAAATTAAGATAACATAGATGGGAGAGGTCTCTATGAATAGGAATTCCTAAGTATTTGATACCCTGTGAGGGCCAGGCAAAGGGAAAGTTGGACTGGATGGAATCCTATATGGATTTGGGGAGGGAGACATCGAGGGCCTCAGACTTCGCTGCATTGATTTTAAAATTTGACCATGTAACAAAGTGATCTATTTCAGCCATAACAGCATGGATGGATATATGTGATTGAGTGATATATACTAGGACATCATCAGCAAATAGAGAGCACTTGTACTCGGTGCCTCCCACCTCAATCCACCTAATATTGGGGTTATGGCGAATTGATGAGAGCAGGTGCTCCGTCACTAGGATGTATAAGAGAGGGGACAGAGGACATCACTGCCTTGTCCCATTGGTGATTGTGAAAGGTGATGAAAATGTTCTGACGCACCCCCTGGGCCTTGGGACTCCCGGAGCCGGACCCTTTTTGGTGGATGCTGGTGGTTGTAGTCTTTGTGGCGGCGACCCAGTTCCGTGGCTCAGGGCGGTCAAACCAGTGGCGGAACTATTTATGTGGTTTTCATGTTTAAATGTCCGACTACGCCACCCGTGGATTGCGGTCAGAGTGAACCGCCGCTACAGGGCAGACCACTGAGGCTGGTGTTGTGGGTGCAGCAGAGCGTAGCATAACACCCCACGGGATGAGTATAGCCTCAGGGCAGTGTATGCGGAGGATGGGGGTGATGGTGCAGGGCAGCAGCAGTAACGACACGGAGTCAGTGATGCAGTTCAGGGCCTTTACTCACAGTTCTTATTATCCAGACCACGTCTGCAGGTAACGGCTGCCCACGTCGTACTGTGCTCACCAGGTGAGGGGCTCAGACAACTCCCAGATAACTTTGGAGCACTTCACAGGACCCCCTTTGTGTGTCCTTTGTCTGGCCTTTCTTACCAACACTTCTGTCCGGCTGCCTCGGGCCTCCTCTTGGTAAACTTGGCGCCAGTTTCCCTGACCCTATGTGGTGCCTTCCTAGCGGGTGTAGCGAGGGGCTGCGCCACATAAAATGTCAGAGCCTCCGGTTTCTAGCTGAGGGTCGTTTCCTGCCTCCACTAGTTCGGGGACCGGTCTCCCCCTTTGGCCTGACCCCTCCACGCAGGTGGATTCGGGCGTGCGGTGGCGACTCGCCCGTCCGCACCCCTGGGATCCCTTCATTCCTCGTTCCTGGAGCCTTCTCCGCTCCTCTTCCTTCCTTCTCCCTCTTCCAGGCCTGGGCCTCTGTTACTAGGCCCGCCTCCGGAGCAGAGCTCATGCAGAGCCCCTGCTCCCTGCCACTTCTGCTCAGACTTCTCTGCACTGAACTAAGATGGTGCCCACCTTTTATACTCCCTTCTCAATGCACCCAGGAACTGCTTCCTCCCTGCTCCTGCACTACAGGGTTCCCCTTCCTCAGTGTTCCCTCCCCCCACTCCAGCCAGGGACAGGGACTGTCGTGCCCATCTCAGGGGCATATTGGTCGCCCTGCCCCACGGCAATGTGGTGTAATGCATGCAGGTGTCGGGTCCTGATCCACACTCCATCCTTACCTGAGAGTGAGATATCACACCTCTGGGTGAGGTGCAATACATCTTTAGCAACCGAGCCCTCAGGGTGCTACAGTTCCATTTATCTTCAGCCTAGGTGACGTATTGCGATACAGGGCCGTGATTTTGGCTATAAAAGGGTCCCCTAGACCCCTACCCCAAGCTTTTTAAGAGAATCATATATGGCGTGCCAGGAGACTCTATGGAATGCTTTCTCAGCATCCAACGAGAGTATCTAATTACAAATTTTTAACTGCATCTAGCCCAGGAAATACTTTGTGCCTAGTAGCAGTGTCTGCTAGTAAGCGGATTATCCCGGCTGTTAAGCAAGCTGCACCACCTGTAGTTTAGACACTTAATTTTTTCAAAGGAAATGCTTCGGGACCATGGGATACTTAGTGAAGAGCATCAGGAGGCACCCCAAGGCATAGGGGCTGGGACTGGCAGTAGGATGCCTTGCGGTGGACAGCCGAGCTCGATCCTTATAAAAGCTTTTTAACTGCAGCAGCTTTAGTGGACGCTACTGGAGCTGGAATTACCGCGGCTGCTGGCATGAGACTTGCCCTCCAATAGATCCTTGTAAATGGATTTAAAGTGTATTCATTCAAATTAGAGAGACAATTTAAATTAAAAAGCTTAGAGCTGCCTCCACCACAGGGGGGCTCGCTCGACCCACCAGCGGACAGGCACCAGTATTGGGAGAGGGGGGCTGGCCGTCAGGGTTCACCGCGGCTCTGGCACAAACCCGGCGACACGGAGGTGGCACGGGCAGGAGCGGACTGGCCGTGTCGGCTTTTCACTTTTTGGATTTTAGAAGGGCATGACATGCCTATATCTGTGTCTCCCCCTCCTTTTACTCCTCCACCTCTTTTATTTTCGCATGACTATATGTACTTGTCACTTTTCCATGTGTTAGTTATGTCTTCTGAGCAGTTTGTCAGCTTTTGGACACCTTTGAAGGTGTTTTCTATGTGTTTCTATGTGTTTTTGTTTGCCTGCCATTGGTTTTAACGGTGTTCGAAGGTGTTCGACGAACAGTTCGACGAACAGTTCGGCGAACACACGGGTGTTCGACGAACCGAACCGAACTCGAACACTACGGGGGTGGCTCAACACTAGTCCTCACCAAGAGGATGACTGACCATGCTTTCCTCCTCCTCCTCCAGTTGTGCAGGTAGTTCTGTCTATAGCGCATGAAACAAGCTCCTGTTCTTCCTCCTCCTCCTCTTCCTCATTATCACCCAATCCACGATGGGATGAGATAAGGCAGGGCTGTGTAATCACCCTGTATGGTTCCTTGCTCCATCTCATCGTGCTCTGCCTGCAATGCATCCTCTTTGAGCAGAGAGTGTTTCAGAAGACACAGAAGCAGGATGGTGACGCTAATTATGGCGTCATCGCCACTCACCATCTTGGTGGAGTCCTCAAAGGTTTGGAGGTACACATGGTAAATATGTCTGACATCCATGTCCACTCCTGAGGTCTTATGTGTGGAGTCTGAACTGAATACCGGCAGCCTTTTTGATGCTGGTACTTAACAACTGCCCTCATCTGCTCACAAATCCTTCCCAACATCTGCAATGTAGAGTTCCAGTGCGTGGGGACATCACACACCAGTCTGTGAGCTGGAAGCTGCAAACGCTGCTAAAACACGGCAAGGGCGGCAGAAGCTGTAGGTAACTTTCTAAAATGGGCACACAAGCAGCGTACTTTAACAAGCAGATATGGCAGCTCCGGGTAGGATTTGAGAAACCGCTGAACCACGAGGTTAAGCACATGGGCCAGGCATGGTACATGTGTGAGCTTGCCTCGCCTCAGAGCTGCCACCATATTCCGGCCATTGTCACACACAACTATGCCTGGCTGTAGGTTCAGCGGTGTGAGCCCCAGATCTGCCTGCTCTTTCAGAGCTGTCCACAACTCTTCAGCATTGCGCGGTTTGTCACCTAAGCATATTGGCTTCAGCACAGCCTGTTTCTGCTTGGCGGAGGCAGTGCTGCAGTGCTTCCAGATTGTGACTGATGTGGTCATCTTGGAGATGGAGGCTGAAGAGGAGGATAAGGCTGATTAGAATGAGGTGCAGGAGCTGTAGACTGTGGGGGTAACCCTAATTGACTTAGGGCTTGCAATCCTTGGCGTCGGGAGGATGTGTTCCGTCCCAAGGTCCGCCCGGGTCTCGGCTTCCACTATGTGTGCCATCAGCGAGATGTACTGTCCCTGGACACAAGCACTTGTCCACGTGTCCGTGGTTAGGTGGACTTTCCCAGTAACTGCGTTGTTGAGGGCATGGCTAATGTTTTGGGACACATGCTTGTGTAATGCGGGGATGGCTCACCGGGAGAAATAGTGGCGGCTGGGGACCGAATACCGAGGGATGGTTGTCGCCATCAGGTTGCGGAATGCTTCCGTCTCCACGAGCCTAAAAGGCAACATTTCGAGCGCAAGCAGTCGTGAAATGTGGGAATTAGGACAACATCTGCAAGGAGTTTCTATGTTCTCCTCGTGTTTGCGTGGGTTTCCTTCGACTTCTCCGGTTTTCTCCCACACTCCAAAGACATACTGACAGGGAACGTAGATTGTGAGCCCCAATGGGGACAGCAATAATAATTATGTATGTAAAGCGCTGCGGAATATGATAGCGCTATATAAAAATAAAGATTATTATTATTATTAGTGTGGCCGGTGGGGCGTTGACTGTGTGTTTGCGCTTGCTTTCCACAACCTCGTCTTCCACTTCCGTACCCTGGTCCTCCTCTTGACTTTCTGGCAATTGTGTCTCATCATCGTCCACTTCTTGTGACACTTTCCCACCGTTGCCTTCGTGTGACCGTGGCTGCTCAAATATTTGGATATCGCTACATGCGATATCCTCTTGCCCCACTTCAAGTGGACCAGGTGAGAGGCCCGAATCTATAAATGGAAAAGTGAAGAGCTCTTAAGAGTGTCCAATTGTGGGATTAGTTGTCCCTGGGCACTCTGCATGGTGGGAGGAAGGAGGATCAGGTTGAGGAATATGCAGTTCAGACTCATGGCTACTGAAACTTGACCGTGTGGAAGACAGGGTGGTGGTGGCAAAGAGACTGGAAACATTATCCGCTATCCAACCAACAACCTTTTGACACTGCTCTGGGTTCAATAGTGGTGTGCTGCTGTCCCCTAGGAATTGGGACAGGAAGGTCCGGCGAGAAGATGTGGGTGTTTGTTGTGGCACAATTTCAGCTTGCCCATGTCCTCGGCCTCTGCATGCACCATCACCATCATGTCCAGTTCCCCGTCCCTTGCCACATGCCCTGCCCATTTTAAATGGAGGACAATATCTTCCACGCTCACTACAATTGGCTGAATTTGGAGCAAAGTTCTATGTAATCCGTGTGATGGAGCAACCACAGTTTTAAATACCTGGTCTGTAGATAACTTTTTTGAACAGCAAACCAGTGTCAAAAACTTTGCTGACACACTGAAAAAAAATAGAATGGAGGCCAGAAATGGCAGTATTTTCTTAAAATGTATATGTGATCCGTGTGACAGACAAACCACAGTTTTAAATACCTGACCTATAGGTAACTATTTTTAACAGCAAACCGGTGTCAAAAACTTTGCTGACACACTGAAAAAAAAATGAATGGAGGCCAAAAATGGCAGTATTTTCAGCGCAATTATATGTGATTCGTGTGACGGACAAACCACAATTTTAAATAGCTGGATTTTTAGCGCTGTAATATGGAAAGGACCTGGCTGTATTCTGCAGGGCCAACAAGTAAATGGCGCAGAAAAACGGCATTCTCTGGATTGCTTTTTAAGCAAATAATGAGGATTAAGATCCAAAAAAAATTAGCCCTGGCCCCTGAGACCTGGGCCTCTTTCTAGAAATATCTAACAGCAGCAGAAGGCAGAAATGGAATGGAGCCTCTTGTGTTATGTGCACTGCAGTCTGCTATATACACTGCCTGCCTATAAACACTGCTTGCCTGATAGCTCTGCAGATGGATTAGTCCTCAGAAGGACTGTTCGTTGAGATGGATATGTGTAATGTAATTGTTTTCTCCTGACTTTACCTAATACACAACCAAATCTCTCTCTAGCTCAGCAGCAGCTCTCCCTACACTGGCCTGATTGCGGAGTAGACTGACGAGCACAGTGGCGCCAGGTCTGATATAGACCTGATGATGATGTGCGGCCAGTCATTCTCTGTAATGCCACAACTAACATGGCTGTGGCATTACAATGAGCGGCAGGCAATCCCTGCATGTTGATTGGCGCTCTAAAGAGCGCCAAACATGCAGGGAGGGAACCCGAGCATCCGCCCGAGCATCTCGCAAGTACTCGGCGAGCTCCGAGCATCTCGAGTACTGAGATGCTCGGGTGAGTACCAAGATCTTGTGAGTATACTCGCTCATCACTAGTTACCAGTATTAAGGAGTTGGTAAAAAATTGCAACATCTTTCACCCACCCATCTGTGGGGTAATATTGCCTTGCTACAGATATTCTGTTACATTTGCTGTATACTATTGCATGTCCAGGTGACATTATAAGGTAGCTCTTGCATGTGGCCACCAGTCACATCCACATGCTGCCACAAATGAGAACATGAGATTGCAATATAGCCAGGGTCACACGAACGTATATTCTCTCATGTTAGAGAATCTGGTCGATTATGTAAAGTACACAGAAAGTATCGGATCAAACTGCATGTGTCATTTGAGTGTGATCTGATTCTCTCAAAAGAGAGAATCGCAGCACAGGTGCGGAAAAGATGAAGAACAAGATTTCTCCATCTTCTCCATTGTCTCTGAAATTGGACTGCAGTAAGATGTCGTCCAAGTTCCGTCTGATGTTTTCCACACACCCATAGACTTGTATGGCTGCACATGGTGGAGTCATCGAATGCACCCGCACCATGCAAACAGGCATGAGAAAAAAATCACTGATCTGCACTGCCCCATAGTATAACATTGGGCCGAGTGCTATCTGATAAAACATCGGATAGCACGGGTTGGATGTATACGGTCTGAAGTATTACCTGCCAGCTTGTGCGATTATTTATCCATGGAGGTGGATACTTTCAACCACATTCTGTAGCATGGCTTGTAAAGGCTCAGAGACATATGAGAGATGCATGACATCAAGACATAAAAACAGCTACCATCCAATCTAAGCTCACACGAACTAGTCATGTCTGCAAATTGCAGATGTTAATGGCTCTGTGTGTCCAGACGAATAGTGGAGGGTGCAGGAGCTTCCTGCTTTGTACAATAATAGTCTGGTCCATCAATCAATGCATGCTGTATTTTTTTTCAGAGGGACCTGATGTCCTTGTGAAAAGAAGCAGGTGTATACTAGCACTTAAGCTAAAATTGGTCCGAGTGCTGTCCGTGTGAGGTCCATTTTGTATATAAACAGCACTCAGACAGAAAACATGTTTGTGAGAATGTAGCCTAAAAGAGGTTAATTTAAGAAACTAAAAAAATTGCTAAAATTACAAATGCAAGGCAGGGCAGTGGATTTTGTTAAATATTATGGTAATTTATTTAGGGAGGAGGTTAAATTAGATGCATTACAAGCATGACTTGATGCTGCTACACATCAAAGCCATGCCTGAGCAAAGCCTCTTTTCAAACAGCATCTTCCTTGAACATGATTATTTATGGTATGGATCAGATGTGTGCATGTTGTGGGTCAAGATCACAAATAAGATTCCAGAATCTCCTTTCATGTATTGCTAATATTACCTGCTGAAAGAACATAACATTGTACAGACTATGATCAATCAGCATTTCTAGTGCATTTTCTGGCTTACTTTATACATGATAAGGGTCAAATCACTGGTTCTCCAGTGTCACGGCAGCAACTTGCATGCCTCCTCTGCGCCTCTCTACTCACCATGTGGTTTCTCCCCATGTTAAGAAGTTCCTCTAGTCTGCCTCATGCTGCACTGCTGCTTTACTTGTGACATTCATTTAGCCTTATTGGTGCATGGCCCGTCTTTGAAGGACTTTAACCCTGCTAGGCCCTGTAGAGATTAGGTTCCCTGGCCTATCCTTTGCTAGCAGGGCCTTTATTAGGTGGCTCCGCCTACCACTTCTCGTCAGAACTTTGGTTCCTATTGCTATAGCACCCATTCATGTGGTCCTCCATTGCCTGTATCTCGTTAACGACCCAGTCTGTTTATCTGTTCTGTCTGGCCTCTCTGCTCATGACCTCAGCTATGTATATCTAACCTGTGCTGCCTGCTCCGACCTCGGACAGCATGACCATGTTTTTGCTTTGCCGTCCTGTACCGTGCCTCTGACCCCCGGTTAACTGCTCAGTCCGATAGACTGTCCTGGAGTGGTAACTAGTGACTACATAAATATTCTTTAACTATATAAATAGTAAGAAATTAAGAAATGATAGTGTTGGCCTCCTTAAAAATAGTCTGGGTGAAATGGTGGATGATGATGAGGAAAAAGCCAATATGCTAAATGATTTCTTTTCAACAGTATTTACACAAGAAAATCGCATGACAGAAAACATGATCAGTGATAACTAGTGTTGAGCGAGCACTAAAATGCTCGGGTGCTTGAAGCTCGGGCCGAGCTCACCGTGATACTTGGGTGCTCGACCCGAGCAACGAGCCCAATGTTAGTCTATGGGAGACCCGAGCATTTTTGCAGTGGCACCCCCGGCAGTCTGAAGAAAGCCTAAAAAGTGCCCAAAACGATAGTGACAGTGCTCAAATGACATGGGGACAGCATGGGCATCGCCCCAGGAAGCATTTCTGACCCCCAGGTCACTGTTGTCAACAACGTGGTCAGAGGTATTAAGCTCACAATAAAACGTTCAAAAAAGAAACTGAAACGGTTTTCCTGTGAGATATGTTAAGGAACTTTCTTTCCAGGGTAAAGACTTGTGTATAAGGTAAAATAAATAACCAAAAACAAAAATACTCCTCCACACCTTTGGCTATGTTCACAAGTAGCATTTTTTATGCGTTTTTGCACTTTTGTTTTGCTTTCAACCGTGACAAATGCATTCACCGGGAAATGTCATTTTAACATTTTACAATCTTATCTGGCCATGTGCTGTGTGACACATGCATATGACTCGCCGCCCTCCCTGAGCGGTGGGGTTACTCGGAGCTGGGTCAGTGTAGGTGTCGTGGGGATGTAGTCGTGGCTTAGACCCGTTCCGTGCCCAGGGCTATCACATGAAAATAATGGGCTTCTTTTAGGATGAGTGGTTTGCTCGACTACGCCACCTGTGGTTTCTGGTGAAGGCCACCAGCGCTGCAACAGTCCTCTGAGGCCGGTGTTTTGTGCAGCTCGGGTGGTGCTACTCCACAGAGGCGGAGTAGGCCTCAGGGCTGTAGTTGGAGAATGGTTAGGAGGTATGGTGGGTGCAGTGTCGCGCAGGAATAAACAAGTGGAGGCGGTGAATGAAGTCATCCGGGTCTTTACTCACTTTCAGATGAACTTTCAGCCGCAAAGCTTCTCTCTGCTACACACGGCGTACTGTGGCCACAGGGAAGGGGGTTCAGCACTTCCCAGGTAGATCAGGAGCAGCTGTCAAGACCCCGTCAGGGTGTTTCTCTCCTTCTCCGTCTCCTTCTCCTTCTCTTCCCACTTGTGTCCCTCCCTGGGATCCACTAAGCCGCCGGGCCTTTCCAACAGTGACGTGAAGTACACAGTTAGATATCGGGGGCCGGTCACCCCTTTTTCAGCAGGAATCCCTCTGGCTAAGCCAGACTAAAGAATACCGGTGGTGACTCCGCTCTGTCCGTATCCCCCTGGGATCCTTTTGCCTGTGGAGCCTATCTCCTCTGCTCCCCTCCAAGGCCTTCTTAGGACAGGAACTTGACCGGGTAGAGACAGTGGTTAACTCTGACCCACTCCTTGTCTAAAGGGCAGAGTACGAGGACCGTGTATCTTCAGCCAGCTGCAGACTCTTGCTGGACCCTGACAGAAGACCACAATCAAAAGACCTTGAACCCAAGATGGCCGTAGATTAAATATGAATCAATAAGTGCTTCCGAAAAGTGTGTCCTCCACCCTCACCCACTACATGGTTCCCCCTATCTTTGGTTCCCCCCCCATCTCCTCTATCCCGGGCCGGGGAAGCACCCTGGTGCATTTAGACCCCCAACAGGACAGGAGTGGTGTAGTGTTGAGTGGTGAAGTGGGGTCCTGTGGGATGCTCCATCCTTACCTGGAAGAGGAGATACCACACCTCTATCTGAGGTGCAGTACCCCTGTGGCGACTGAACCCTCAGGGGCACCACACATACAGTGCTGAAAAGACATGGGAACAGCATGGGGAAGACCCCTGGAAGCATCTCTGACACCCAGGACATTGCCTAAAAGTGTGCCCATCAGAAGTGATCCTTTCAGCATCAGAAGATGCAGACTTGCAACTATTCCCGTGCAAGTCCTTGTCCCAGGGCAGTGTTCAATAGTACCTCCCCCATTCCTTGCAATGCAAGCGCAAGTATGCAGCCTGCTACCCACCCACCCCCAGGCTGCAGTACCATACTGCTAGCTTGCACTTCAAATGGGGCCTTTTAATTTGGAGGAGGCCGAAGCTGGCCACTACCTCATGGCTGCTTTGGCAGCGAGGTATCCATATTCGGTCCCCAGCCGCCCCGTGGCCGGGTGTCCACACACGGTCCCCAGCCGCCTGAGGGTGTCTGGGTGTCCATAAACGGTCCCCAGCCGCCCCTATTTCTCCATGGAAGTTCCTCCACACTTTTCTTAGCCTGGCCTGCTTTAGGGCAGTATTGAACGAGCCCACCAGAGAACCAGACTCCTCCAGTGGGCCCTGGCTTCTCCATCAGAGGAATTGAGAGTGCCAAGGTGAGGAGCCTGATGATGATGATAGAAGTTTAGCATCTGCTTTGTTTTCTTGGAATGCAAGCGTAAGTGTGCAACCTGCCACCCACCCACCCCCAGGCTGCAATACCATACTGCTTGAATGCACTTGAAATGGGGCCTTTTAGTTTGAAGGAGGCTGAAGCTGTCCACTACCTCATGGCTGCTTTGGCAGCGAGGTATCCATACTCAGTCCTCAGCTGCCCGGCGGCCGAGTGTCCATACTCGGTCCCCAGCCGCCCCACGGCCGGGTGTCCACGCACAGTCCCCAGCCGCCTGGGGGCGGCCGGGTGTCAATAAACGGTCCCCAGCCGCCCCTATTTATCCTTGAAAGTTCCCCCACACTTTTCTTAGCCTGGCCTGCTTTAGGGCAGCATTGGACAAGCCCACCAGAGAGCCAGACTCCTCCGGTGGGCCCTGGCTTCTCCATCAGGGGAGTTGAGAGTGCCAAGGTGAGGAGCATGATGATGATGATAGAAGTTAGCATCTGCTTTGTTTTCTTGGAATGCAAGCGCATGTATGTAGTAGCGGCTAGGCCTGAGGTGGTCAGCGTTATCGCGCATATCCTACCTCCTCCGAGGATTGCTGGATGTTTTCCTGCTACTATCCCAGTTCTATGACTCCCGTTAAAACAAAGCTTCAGGTGATGAATGATGGATGAGGTGGTGGCAAAGGATAAAGAGCAGGAGGAACAGAGACCATTCACATCAATATCAGGCCAGTCAACCACACATGTCTTGTAGGATATGTTTCTGTACCAAAAGGAGCGGTTCGGCTACACAGTTATAGGGCATACAGTGAGTGCAATGCAACCTTCTACCCATTATTGGGGAGTGGGTCTCCCTTAGTGTTCGCCTATGCATTGAAAAGCAAAAGCTGATTAAATTTTGGAGGAAATGCAATGCCCGTTGGAAGAATGGTGGAGGTCGCAGTGGAATAAAACGACAATATCAATGCCCCTTGGAAAAGTGGTGGAGGTCACAGTAGCTTAACAAGATGGTTTTAATGCCCCTTTGAAGAAACGTGTAGGTCGCAGTGGAATAAAAATACTATATCAAAGCCCCTGGGAAAAGTGGTGGCGGTCGCAGTAGCTTAACAAGACGGTTTTAATGCCCCTTGGAAAAGTGGTGGAGGTCGCAGTAGCTTAACAAGACGGTTTTAATGCCCCTTGGAAAAGTGGTGGAGGTCGCAGTAGCTTAACAACACGGTTTTAATGCCCCTTGTAAGAATAATGGAGGTCGCAGTGGAATAAAAAGACAATATCAAAGCCCCTTGAAAAAGTGGTGGAGGTCGCAGTACCTTAACAATACGGTTTTAATTCCCCTTGGAAAAGTGGTGGAGGTCGCAGTAGCTTAACAAGACGGTTTTAATGCCCCTTGGAAGAGATGTGGAGGTCGCAGTAGCTTAATAAGAACTGTTTAAATACCCCTTGGAAGAGACGTGGAGGTCGCAGTAGCTTAACTAGATGGTTTTAATGCCCCTTGGTAGAGACGTGGAGGTCGCAGTAGCTTAACAAGACGGTTTAATGCCCCTTGGAAGAGACGTGGAGGTTGCAGTGGAAAAAAAAGCTAATAGCAATGCCCCTGGCGAAAGTGGTGGAGGTCGCAGCCGCTTAACAAGAGAGTTTTAATGCCCTTTGGAAAAGTGGTGGAGGTTGCAGTAGCTTAACATGATGGTTTTAATGCCCCTTGGAAAAGTGATGGAGGTTGCAGTGACTAAACAAGACTGTTTTAATGCCCCTTGGAAGAGACGTGGAGGTCGCAGTGGAATAAAAAGACAATATCAATGCCCCTGGGAAAAGTGGTGGAGGTCGCAGTAGCTTAACAAGACAGTTTTTATGCCCCTTACAAGAGCCATGCAGTACAGCATATTAAAAACATTATTCCCATTATTGGGGATTGGGTCTCCCATAGTCTTTGCCTATGCCTTCCAAGCAAAAGCTGCCAAAAATTAGGACGGAGGAACTTGCAATGCTGGCAACACGGACCACGGTCACCCTGGTGGTATAGTGGTGGTGGAGGCTGAGGATAAGGAGAAGAGCAAAATAAAGCCGAAATGAGGAAGCATATACCCATGTGTGGGTGTGAAGCGGTGCATGGGATTACACCTCCTGAAATAACACAGTGGATTTGACTTTATGTTACTCTGCTGCCATTTGGTGGTGATGAGAAGTCGGGCCCAATCCAGCCCTTGTTCATTTTGATAAGGGTCAGCTTGTCAGCATTGTCAGTTGACAGGCGAGTGCGCTTATCAGTTATAATTCTCTCAGTGGCAGTAAAAACACGCTCCGATAACACGCTAGTGGCAGGGCAGGCCAGGACCTTCAAGGCGTACAGAACGAGTTCATTCCAAGTGACCAGCTTGGATACCCAATAATTAAAAGGCACAGAGGAATCACGGAGGATGCTGGTGCGGTTGGCAAGGTACTCCCTCACCATCTTTTGAAACTTTCCACTCCTTGTGAGAGTACCCCATGCCTCAGGGCCTGTAAGATGGGCGGGTCTCAGAAAACTGTCCCAGAATGTTGACAGTGTTCCCCTGCCTCTGCTGGATTGGAGTTGCGTCTCCCTCGCCTGTATGCCTTGGTTGGTCAACGAACTGTGACCTCTGCCGCTAGCATGTTCAGATGGGAATTTTTTTAACAGTTCTGCAGCAAGAGCCTTCTGGTACTGCCCCATTTTTGTAGACCTCTCCACCCCAGGAATAAGAGATTGAAAGTTCTACTTGAAGCGGGGGTCTAAAAGTGTCACCAACCAGTCATGACTGTCCCCCAACATTTTGACAATGCGAGGGTCACGGTTAAGGCAGCGTAACATGGAGTAAGCCATGCATGCCAGACTGGTAACTGGCAAGACTTCCGTGTCCTCACCAAGTTGACGACTGACCATGCTCTCCTCCTGCTCCTCCTCCTCCTCCTCTTCCTCATTGTCCCTCAATGCACGTGGGGATGAGATGAGGCTGGGCTGTGTGTAATCGCCCGCTACAGCTTCTTGATCCATCTCATCATACTCTGGAGGCAATGCCTCCTCTTTAATTCTCTGCAGAGAGCGTTGCAGAAGACAGACAAGTGGAATGCTGACGCTAATGATGGCGTCATCGCAACTCACCATCTTTTTGGACTCCTCAAAATTTGTCAGGATGGTACATATGTCAGACATCCAGGTCCACTCCTGAGGTTTTATGTGTGGAGTCTGACCTGAATATCGACGGCCTTGTTGCAGCTGGTACTCCACAACTGCTCTCTTCTGCTCAGAAATCCTTTGCAACATGTGGAGGGTAGAGTTCCAACGTGTGGGGACATCACACACCAGTCGGTGTGCCGGAAGCTGCAAATGCTGCTGCAACACAGCAAGGGCGGCGGAAGCTGTAGCCGACTTGCGAAAATGAGCTGACAGGCGGCATACTTTGACGAGCAGATCTGGCAACTCGGGGTACGATTTAAGAAACTGCTGAACCACGAGGTTAAGCACATGAGCCAGGCATGGTACGTGTGTGATCTCGCCTCGCCTCATAGCCGCCAACAGGTTACGGCCATTGTCACACACGACCATGCCTGGATGTAGGTTCAGCGGTCTCAGCCACAGATCTGCCTGCTCTTTCACAGCTGTCCACAACTCACAAGCAGTGTGAGGTTTATCACCTAAGCTATGAGTTACAGCACAGCCTGTTGCCGCTTGGCTGAGGCAGTACTGCAGTGCTTCCAGCTTGTAACTGATGTGGTGATATCTGAGATGGAGGCTGAACATGAGGAAGAGGAGGAGGATGATGCGAAGGAGCTGTACACAGTGGGGGCGACTTTGACTGACATAGGGCGCGCAATCCTAGGTGTGGGGAGGATGTGTTCCGTCCCAAGGTCCGACTGGGTCCCGGCTTCCACTATGTTTACCCAGTGTGCCGTCAGGGAGATGTACCATCCCTGGCCACAAGCACTTGTCCATGTGTCCGTTGTCAGGTGGACTCTCCCAGTAACTGCGTTGTTGAGGACACGGCAGATGTTTTGGGACACGTGCTTGTGTAGTGCGGGGATGCCACACCGGAAAATTTAGTGTTGGCTGGGGACCGAGTACCGAGGGACGGCCACCGCTATAAGGTTGCGGAAGGATTCCTTCTCCACCAGCCTAAAAGGCAGCATTTCCAGCGCAATCAGTCGTGAAATGTGCGAATTTAGGACTGTGGCCTGTGGGGCGTTGGCTGCAAATTTGCGTTTTAGTTCAAAGCTCTGGGATATGGACAATTGAACGCTGCGGTGGGACGTGGACGTGGACGTTGATGCTGTTTCTTGAGAAACTGCCATAACAAGTGAAGACTGAGAGGAGGGGGCATCTTTGCATGCAGTATGGACAGGAGATTGCATTGCACACACAACAGGGGGTTCTCTTACACGCACAACAGCGGAAGAAGCAGTGGTGACACCCGCTGACACTGGTCGTGGAACCTGGGATACGCCCCACAAAGTTGGGTGGTTTGCTAACATGAGCGTGATCATGCTGGTGGTGGTCAGGCTGGTAGTTTTGTCACCCCTGCTGATGCTGGCCTGGCAGGTGGTACAAATGGCCTTTTTGGGGTTATCAGCAGAGTCTTTAAAAAAAAATTCCAGACTCTGGAAGACCTACCTGTTGTACTGGCAACGTCCTTCGTGTTGGTGTTTCGGGAAACGGTTGCCCGCCTTCTGTGTGCAGCCACCACACTGCTTCTTCCTGCCTGTTGGGGTACTCTGCCTCCCTCCCCCTGTGTGCTGCTGGCCTTGCTCTGCATGTCCTCCTGCCACATTGGGTCAGTTACTAGATCATCCACCACCTCCTCCTCTTCCACTTGCGCACCACCGTCCTCCTCCTCACTTCGTGGCAATTGTGTCTCGTCAGCGTCCACCTCTTGTGACAAATTGCCAGCGTCGCCTTCCTGTGGCCGTGGCTGTTCAAATATTTGGGCATCGCTACATGGGATCTCCTCTTCCACCACTTCAAGCGGAGCAGGCAAGGGGCACAAATATGGAAATGGACCAGTGAACAACTCTTCAGAGTGTCCAACTGTGGGATCAGTTGCTGTCTGACGAAACTCGGCATGGTGGGAGGAAGGAGCATCAGGGTGAGGAGGAGTATGCAGTCGAGACTCACGGCTACTAACACTTGACCGCGTGGAAGACAGACTGGAGGTGGTGGTGCCCAGGTGACTGAAAGTATTATCTGCTATCCAATTAATAACTTGTTCACACTGATCAGTACACAATAGTGGTGTTGTTGTGTGCTTCCCTAGTAATTCGGTCAAGAAGTGGAAGCGAGAAGATGTGGCTGTTGGTTGTGGACATTTTCACCTTAGCCACGGCCCCATCCTCTGCACGCACCATCACCAGAACGTCCAGTTCCACGTCCCTTGCCACGCGCCTTGCCCATTGTAAATGAAGTAAAATAGCTTACACTCGCACTATCAATGGCAAAATGGTAATAAAAAGGAGATTTGAACCATGGAAGAGGAAAACCACAGTTCTCTTTCTCTGGCCTACACCAGAATCTTATATATTTGTGTCTGAACAGTCAACGAAAGACTCAAGCTGGTTTTTTTTATGCAAAAAGGTGGATTACACCAAGATTTGAACAGTGAAAGAGGAAAACCACAGTTCTATTTCTCTAGCCTACACCAGACTCTTTTAAACAGATATATTTGTGTCTGAACAGTCAGCGCGACACTCAAACTGTTTTTTTTTTATGCAAAAAGGTGGATTACACCCAGAGTTGAACCATGGAAGAGGAAAACTACAGTTCTAGTTCTCTGGCCTACACCAGAATCTTTTAAACAGATATATTTGTGTCTGAACAGTCAGCGAGACACTCAAACTGTTTTTTTTTATGCAAAAAGGTGGATTACACCCAGATTTGAACCGTGGAAGAGGAAAACCACAGTTCTTGTTCTCTGGCCTACACCAGAATCTTTTAAACAGATATATTTGTGTCTGAACAGTCAGCGAGACACTCAAACTGTTTTTTTTTTATGCAAAAAGGTGGATTACTCCCAGATTTGAACCGTGGAAGAGGAAAACCACAGTTCTAGTTATCTGGCCTACACCAGACTCTTTTAAACAGATATATTTGTGTCTGAACACACACATACACACTCAATTTTTTTGGAGGAGGGGGGAATACCAAAAGGTTAATAAGACGGGTATTTGTACAGTCTGACTGAAAAAAAAAAAAAAAAAAGAGGATTTAGATGAAAAAAAAAGGATTTTTCCTGGCCCCTGAAACCTGGGGCTAAGTCTAGCAATGTGAGAAGCAGCACACAGGACAGTAATGCAGTGTTTGTTAGTATAATCACTGCCTCTCCTATACAGCCTGCCAGCCTCATATCTGGGATGGATATTAGTCCTGAGAAGGACTGTTTGTTTGATTTTGCAGGCTTTAGAGACCCTACACTACCTATTTTGTAGTATAAATCTCTCCCTAGCTCAGCAGCACTCTCCCTACACTGTCTGATCCGGAGCGACTGTGTCCAAGATGGCGACACCGGTTTTAAATACTCGAGGTGACGCTGTGCGGCCAGCCAATCACTGTAATGCCCACAACCAACATGGCTGCGGCATTATAGTGACTGGCTGGCAATCCCTGCATGTTCATTGGCTCTGTAAATAGCGCCAAACGTGCAGGGCGGAGACCCAAGCTCCCGCCCGAGTAACCCGAAAATGCTCGGTGTTCGCCGAACATCCCGAGTAGTGAGATGCTCGGGTGAGCACCGAGCAGTGTCGAGCATGCTCGCTCAAAACTAGTAATAACTCTTCAACGTATTCCAGTAATTCTGAGACTATTTTTTTCGGGACACACTGTACTTTATGGTAGTGGTAAATTTAGGTCAATATTTCTTGTGTTTTCTTGTGAAAATATCGGAAATTTGGCAAATAATGTAGCAATTTTCAAATTATTTATGTTCATGCCCTTAAACTAGGGAGTTATGTCACACAAAATATTAACAGATAACATTTGCCACATGTTTACTTTACAGCACCATTATTTTGAAACATAACTTTCTTTTGTTAAGAAATTTGAAGAGTTCAAAGTTCATCAACAATTTCTCATTTTTCCAAAAAAATTTACAAGGCCAATCTTTTAAGGGACCACATTCTGTTTGAAGTGACTTTGAAGGGCATATTTGACAGAAAATACCCAAAAGTGACACCATTTTAAAAACTACACCCCTCAAAGTGCTCAAAACCAAATTCAAGAAGTTTATTAGCCCTTCAGGTGCTTCAAAGGGATTAAAACAATGTAGAAGTAAAAAATAAAAATATTAAATTTTCCCACAGAAGTCACAGAATTTTATAACATTGAGACATGAAAATGAAAAAATTACATTTTTCCCACAAAAATATTTCTTTAGCCCTAAATTTTCATTTACATAAGAGTAACAGGAGAAAATGGACCGCAATATTTGCTGTGGATTTTCTCCTGAGTACGATGATACTCCATATGTAGTGGAGAACTACTTTTTGTGTGCACAGCAGGGTTCGGAAGGGAAGCAGCACCATTTGACTTTTGAAGTGCAAAATCTTGACTGGAAAAGATAGCGGACGGCGTGTCTTGTTTGCAAAGTCCCTGATGCGCCTAAACAGTGGAAACCCCCCACAAGTGACCACATTTCACAAGCTACACACCTCAAGAAACTTATCTAGAGCTGTGGAGAGCACTTTGAATCCACAGGTGTTTCACAGAATTTCATAACGTTGTGCCGTGAAAATAAAAAAATTTAATTTTTCTCACAAAAATGTTACTAAAGCTTCACAAAAGTAGCAGTAGAAAATGAACCCCAAATTTTGTTAGGCAGTTTCTCTTGACTATGCCTATACCCTATGTGTTGTGGAAAAGTACTGTTTGGGCATGCTGCCGAGCTCCGAAAAGAAGGAACAATTTTTTAACGCAGACTTGATGGAGTGGTCTGTGGACGCCATGTTGCATTTGGAGAGCCCCTCATGTTCATAAACAAAGGAAACCCCTGACAAGTGACCCAGTTTTGGAAACTAAACCCCTCAAGTTATTTATTTAGACATGTTGTGAGCACCTTGAATCCACAGATGCTTCACAGAATTTTATAACGTTGAGCTATGAAATTAAAAATATGATTTTTTTTCCCACAAAAATGTTATTTTATGCCATTTTTCATTTTCACAAGGGTAAACAGGAGAAAATGAATACAATTTGTTGCGCAATTTCTCTAGTGTACACCAATACCCTTGGTATCATTTTAATCAGTGTAATGTCACCTACCTGACCGTGTATGTAGTTTACATAGCACAATCCTGTTGACAGGTGCGCTTTAAGGTTTGCTGATGCCATGTCAAATTAGCAGAGCCCCTGATGTTCCAGATGTGAGGAGATGCCCACTTACTAAAGATTACTAAAGATTATCAGACTTTTCCAGCACGGAGCTCCATTTCCATCAATATTATTATTGTGTTTTATGAGAGATTCGCGTGCTGTGTTTTATTAATGTTCTGCTTGCTCATCAGTATGTGCATTAATTTCACTTGTAAAGTGTCTAGCATTCCAGTAATCTCATTAGTATCTCAGGATCCATAAACCACTTCGACGCTTTATGCACACTTAAAAAGACGAACACCAAGATCCTATCCCAATATGTAATAATAATAATAATATTAGCAAATGTCTCCAATTAGAAATGTAGTATAGTTCTTCTGATTCACTATGTCGCTTACCCCATGCGCAGGACAATGCAGTAGCTTAGATATCCACGCTTCAACCACTAACAACTAGCCAACTAACTGTCACTATATGAGTGGTTGTAACCTTGGATACCTAATGTCCTGCAATGCCCTGACAAAGGGGTAAGTGACATCCCTTATTAGCTTTTCAGAAAAACTATATTTCTACATTTCTGATTAGAGGTATTTGCTAATATTATTATTATTACATCTACTATATATTGGGATAGGATCATGGAGATAGGAATACCCCTTTAGGTCTTTCCTTAAAGGGGTATTCTCATCTCCAAGATCCTATCCCAATATGTAGTAGGTGTAATACTAATAATATTAGCAAATACCTCCAATTAGAAATGTAGTATAGTTTTTCTGATTCGCTATGTCACTTTCCTCATGTGAAGGGCATAGCAGGACCTTAGGTATCCATGGTTATGACCACTAGCAACCAGCTATCTAACTGTCACTATATCAGTGGCCCAAACCATGGATACCTAAGGTTCTCCAATGCCCTGCACATGAGGAAAGAGACATAGCGAATCAGAAAAAAATATAATACATTTCTAATTGGAAGCATTTACTAATATTATTACTATTACACCTACTACATATTGGGATACGATATTGGAGATGGGAATGCCCCTTTTTCATTCAGCTTAGTTAGGATATCCAGAACAACCAATGCTCAAATGGTAACTGTAATCCATGTCAATCACAAGAGGGAAGTAGCACCAGCACTAGATAGCACAATGCCACTTAGTCTGCTGTCTGCTCCCTCAGTCCCTCTTCAGAGTTCATATTGTCAGCCCTACTTTAACCCCTTCCCAACCTTGCGATTTTCCGTTTTTGCATTTTTGTTTTTGCTTCTCTTTTTCCCCAGAGCCATAACTTTTGTATTTTTCCATCAATATATTCGTGTGAGGGCTTGTCTTTTTGCGGAACGATTTGTAATTTTGAAAGACACCATTGATTTTACCATATAGTGTATTGGAAAATGGGAAAAAATCTTCCAAGTTCGGTGAAATTGCAAAAAAAGTGCAATTGCATAATGTTTTGTTTTACCATGTTCACTAAATGCTAAAACTGACCTGCCATTATGATTCTCCAGGTCATTAAGAGTTTGTACATAGCAAACATGTATAGGTCCTTTTTTATTTAAGTGGTGAAAAAAAAATCCAAAGTTTGTAAAAAAAATAAAAATGATGCCATTTTCCGAGACAAATAGAGTCTCCATTTTTCAGGATCTCTGGTCGGGTGAGGGCTTGTTTTTGGATGCGGAGCTGACGTTTTTATTGATAATATTTTGGAGTAGATACAATGTTTTGATCGTCTGTTATTTCATTTTATTGCAATGTTGCAGTGACCAGAAAAAGAAAGATATAGTGGGTACAGCATGCAAAATATTGGAGGGGTGCTACAAATGCACTACGTGAAGACTGCATGAAGTATAGAGAAAGAAAATCCGCAGGCAGAAAACTTGTGCAAACCCAGTATTGAAAAAAATTATATAATTTTTATTAAACATAGTAAGAAGCAAACAAGACAATTACACACAAGAAAAATATAAAACCGGACCACAAGGTCAAATGCTTAAGTGAAATAGCCCAGCACTTACTACAGCAGGTACAAATATTAATACAATAATTAATGGTATACTATGCTCTATGGTTGCTATAGTCAGTCACACAAGGATAGATACAGCAAGTATATATACAGTACAACAAGTACCAAACAATGGATATTATAGCATGTTAAAGCACCAAAGGTCAAATTTGACAATATGATAAATGTAATGGAGTGCACAACAAGGTTGCGGTGACCAAAAAAAACGTAATTCTGGGGTTTTGATTTTTTTTCTCGTTACGCCATTTACCGATCAGATTAATTATTTTTATATTTTGATAGATCGGGCATTTCTGAAAGCAGCAATACCAAATATGTGTATTTTTTTATTGTTTTATTTTGAATGGGGCAAAAGAGAGGTGATTTGAACTTTTATGTTTTTTTTTATTTTTTAATTATATTTTTTAAAACTTTTTTTTAACTTTTTACTGGCTTCAATAGTTTCCTTAGGATACTTGAAGCTGTAATCTTCTGATCGCTTATGTGTAGCAAAAATCATCATTTGCTATGAAAGTCGGCCAAGGGCCTCTCTCATAGCAGATCTACAATGACAAGCGCGGGTGTCTTCTGCAGTCATGCCAACCCATCGGTGCCCCGTGATCAAATCAGCTGTCATGTGCCGCAAAAGATGCGGGCTCAGCTTTGGAGCCTGCATCAAAGGAATGGAGGTGACCTACGATGTATAGGTACCTCATAGGTTGTAAAGGGGTTAATGTGGTGCACTTGCAGAAGTAGCTAGTGCTTCCATATCGCTCTGGTGTTCAAGTAATAGCATTATTTCTATGAATATTACTGTTCATACACGTTATAGATTGAATTATGTCATGAAGCAGGCTTGATCAAATCGCTTTTCGGAAAAGCTTCAAATACAACAACCAGATGATCCATTAAGTTTTCCTCGAGTGCACAATAGTGTTAACATCAACAATTTTTTGAAGAGCCTAATGCATTGATAATGCTTATTTAGAATCTTCCGGCTCATTACCGATACAACACACACGCCATTAGGTGCAATAACATTCACTTAATCGATACACATCTGCTACACGGATCCACAGACAGGGAGTGCACTGTAAGTCATGTTTGTGTTTTACGACTGGTCAGAAGAAACTGGAAAACTATTCGTTGTTGACTCTAGTGAAAAGTAGCTGATATTGGCAAACGAGACGATGCATAACACTTGCTGCCCTTTTTTTTTCTCAATTCAATAAGACATGCTAATGTCTTCAGCTGGCATCCTGGCGTCTCTTACATCACATTCTGTTGCCATAGAGACGGCTGCAGCCAAATGCACCGTCAGACTTGTAATGCTTAACCCATGGAACACAAATAACACTCAGCGGTGCATATCATTTAGGACCCTTTTAGCATTACATACATTAAATGCTATGTATCCTATTTACTATTAATTTTGTAAATTTATAGATATTAAAAGTGAATTGATACTAAACATTTAAATGGACAGAAAGGGGAAAAGATAGATAAACTTATATTGATGCAGTAAAGCTCGATTATTCTGGGTCTAGTTAAGCTGCCAATTGAAGAAGAAAAGCCGGTCATAGTGATTATTGCCATTACTTAGCTATTAATTTGCTATTGTTTGGTTTTACCCAGATTGATTGACTGCTTTTTGTAATCCCTCTGTACATTGACTAGTTTGCAGCCTTTTACATCTACTGATCTCGACAATTTCTAACCTTGCTAATTTATTTTACCCCATGATCCTAGTTCTAGATCACATATTTGCATCAGTCTTTGTCACTATATCAGAATATTTGCTTTTGATCTATTTGATCTGCATGACCCACCCATATTGCTACTAGAAACCATTCACTGCTTTACACTCCCCAACCCTAAATTATGCCAAGGAATCATTTACTTGAAAATAAAGTGGATAAATGCAAAAGCAATATGCTTAATGGCTCCATATTCAAGGGTGAGTCAAAAAAATCCTCACTCTGGCTGTAAAATGTATTTTAATGGATTCCAGACCGCTCATTGACTTTAAACATCTGGGCGGTCCAATTTCTACTCTAAAGTGACTGTCTCAAACATCACTGCATAGTAGCACAGCTACACTCGTTCATGTAGCTGTGGAATTGAGGATCTGGCTGACAGAAACAGATAGAGTCCCCATAGAGAAGGCAGAGATGGTTTATTATCGTCTGTGACTTCTCCATCTCTGTATAAATAGAGCTAAACATGTGCTGTATATGCAGTAATAGGAAGCGCTGCCGATACTTCCTCCTCCATACACAGTTGTCATGTGATTGTTGTGTACAAGGAGGGAACAGGAACTGCAGCGGTCATAGGAGACACAGAAAACTCTACTATACAGCCAGTCAAGTATATATTTTTGTAATTGGAGCTAATATATCAGCCCTAATTACACAGGGAAATAAGATTAAAATGAAAATATTTCAATATTTAATTGCCTCCCAAAGGTCTTTTATGACATGGTTGTCACAACATGTAGAATAAATTAAAAATAAAAAAATAGAAAATAACAGGGAAAAAAGAAGTTTATTTTAGAAAAAAGTTACTGTCAATGCAAATTGCTGTTACTAGCCCTGCCACCGTAAAGGAAAAAAAACATGTCTGGGATAGATAAAAAATTTGATATAGAACGAGGAACAAATTTTAAATGTATTTTAGTAATTCCCTGTGGTCATTAAAAACTAGTAAAAACCCATCACTTATTTCCTTCATTTTTTCATAAATATTGCCTGATATCAGTAAAAAATAAATAAATAAAAGAGAGGATATGACAGTGACATAAAAATTAAGTTTTGTACAACAAAAAAAGACGCAAAAATTACTTGGAGTTCTGAACGAGAAAAAACGTTTCAATTCTTTAAACCACATGTACGAAAAAAAATAAATTCTGGTCAGGGGTAAATGGCCAAGTTATGAACAGGTTAATTAACTTTAAGAAAAGACAAATACAGCATTTATCGACAAGCTCCCTATGTTTTCATATACTTTGTCCATCTGTCAACAAGCTTGAGTATTCCCACATTAAAAAATATTTTTGCTGAGCCGCAAGCCACGGCTGCACCTCTGTCTTCACCTCTTCATCAAAAGTGAATCTTCATCCTCATTAGACGTTTACAGAAGACACATTCCACTGTCACTCATCTATCCTACAGAATCAGTTCACGTGCACACTCAATGTTGTCATCAGTCATGGACATAGACAGGCGTCCGGCTCCTTCGTACCTTATATTTGTGTGACCATACTTAACCTTCTCTATAAATAAATGTCCGCACCAGACACACCATCAGATTGCAAAAAAATGAATCACTGCACCCTGCTCTTCATTCCTCCAAATAACACGTGGGTCATCCAAGGTTTCTTGCACCGTGGTCACAAATGAAATAATGCAACATATTCAAACCTGCACAGCAGTGATTGGAGGCACAGCAACCTCGAAGGGAGTGCAATACATTTTTTACTTACCCTTTATTTTAATTCTGTTATTTAGGTTCAATATTTTGGGATTAATATTAGTGGCTAATGTTACACTGAATGTAACATAGTTTAACAATGAGCAATAGCCGGTTACATAGAAATACCTCTGTCAGGCTTTGAAAGCTCTATCTAGATCTAAATAAAATTATTGACGTTTTTATTAAAGAGGATCTGTCACCAAACTTCACAATTCATGCTATGTCCATTCCTAAGTAGATCTCATAGACCTGATGCAGCCTTGTTAAATCTATTTTTAAAGTTTGAGTCCAGCAAGAGAGTGAAAGAGCTTATAAGTATCTATGAGCTAAGCTAAAATTTCTGTCCGTTTAGCAGAACAGAAAAGCTTGCACTTGTAAAATCGCAAGGAAGGCAGACTACAGGATGGCATGGTAATATGCGGCTGATGGAGGCACAACTTAACTGAGCAACACCCATTTTATGTTTGAGTAAATGATCTCTTTGGATAACTTAAAGTTGGGATAGTGGCGTACCGCCAATGACGACAAGCCACGCGGCTGCTATGGACTCCGTCATCGCAAGTTCAACTGTATCAGCATTCTGGATGCCAATACAGTTGAACGGAATGATGAAAGAGGGAACGTCAGCTGACACTTCCTCCTCCATCAATCTTCCTTGGCATCTGATGTCTCAGCGCAGCGGGCGCAATGATGTCACTACATGGTGCCCACTGAGCTGATATGTGCAGATGCTTTAGAATGCTTGCTGCAGAGACTGGAGTAGCGGGGGAATGAGGAGAAGTGATTGTTGTTAATTTTTTTTTTAAATCAATGAGTACCTTGTTGTCTCGATAATACTGTATAGAGGATTATGGAGAGAGCATTATACTGTATGGAGGACTATGGAGAGTGCAGTATATTGTCTATGGGGAGTGCATTATACTGTACGAAGGACTATGGGGAGTGCATTATACTGCATGGAGAACTATGGGGAGTGCATTATACTGTATGGAGGTCTATGGGAATTGCAGTATACTGTATGGAGGACTATGGGAAGTGCAGTATACTGTATGGAGGATGATGGGAGTAGATTATACCATATGGAGGTCTATGGTTAGTGCATTATACTATAAGGAGGACTATGGAGAGCGCATTATACTGAATGGAGGATTATGGGGAGTGCATTATACTATGTGGAGGACTATGGGGAGTGCATTATACTATATGGAGGACTATGGGGTGCTCATTATACTATATGGAGGACTATGTGGGTGCATTATACTATATGGAGGACTATGGGGAGATCATTATACAATACGGAGGACTATGGGGAGTACAATATACTGTATGGAGGACTATTGTATGCAATACACTATATGGAGGATAATGGGGTGCAGTATACGATATGGTTTACTATGGGGCCCAATATACCATATGTAGGGCTTTGTGGGGGCTATTATAATATTTGGAGGGCAATGTGGAAGCCTTTATACTTGATGGAGGGCTATGTGGGGTAATTATACTGTATGCAAGCAATTATACAGTGTGAAGATTTATGTGGGGTCCATAATACTGTGTGGAGGACTAGTGGGGGCCATTATACAGTGTGGTGAGGTGTGGGACCAATATACTTTATGTAGTCTCATTATACTACATGGAAGGTTGTGTGGGGGTCACAGTTTGGGGATCACACTGTGTTTGAGTCACTATACTTTGCAGGGGAGTTGAGGTGGGGTACAGAAGGGTCATCATACTGTGCATGTGGAGGGTACTGTGGAGGAATTCACTGTGGGGGTAGCATAATGTGTTTGTGGGGCACTTTTGTTGGCATCAAACTTTATGTGGGCAATGAAAGGGAAATCTAGTGCTTCAGTAGGAGGAAAATTACATTGTAAAGTCTGCAAAGTTGTGAGATATACTCTTCTGTGACCCTGCCAAATATAATTTTTTTATTGTTAAGGGGAGAGGGCCCAATTAGAACTTCTGCTATGGGGCCCCATGATTTCTATGTACTCCCCTGGTTGAAGACAAATAAACAAGTCAGTGGTTTCTGGTGGCCATGTGGATGGATCATGTAGCCAAGATTAAACAGACAGATAAACAGGATTACTATACAATTTATATATTTTAGCACTTTTTACTTTTATAGTAAAAAAGTTTCATTGGTGAAATATTTACAGCAATGTTGAATACAGTGAGCAGATGTTGTCTCTCACTAGCTCGAGTTTTGTGCAGAAGAAAATAAGTAGTGATGCTGCGCCATAGTCATAGTGGTAATCACCACCCAAGTGCTACTCTGTCAGGTTATCTAAGTTGCTGAGGGCAGCTGTAATCTAGGATGGTGCCGACTTTTGTCCTGGCCAACCCTATTTCTACTACACTGAGGGATTGACAAACTAACTGCATCACACACCATCAAACAAAGGGGTTGTCCTTTCCTCACTTCAAGTGAGCACTCCATTGACTGAACTTCACCTTCTTCCAGTGTTGCTTTAGCTGAAGAACCGCCCAAGGGCCGAATCTACTTCCTTTTTGAAAGTGGCTTGGTGTGGCAGATTGCATCAAAGTGGCAGTATCACCCAAGTCAATGAAAGGGTGTCTCTGTGGCTAAAAAATGATGAAACGTTAGTCTTTAATACACATGTATTAACCCCTTTCCAGAAGGGCGATTTTCAGTTTTTGGTTTTATTTTTCCCTCCCCTTCTTCCAAGAGCCATTTTTTTTCCCACCAACATAGCCATATATTGGCTTATTTTTTGTTCAACGAGTTGTACTTTTAAATGACAGAATTCATTTTATTACTAAAACTACTGTAAAATAGAAAAAAAAGTGTTTCTGTTGTGTCTCCAGCCCTCTGAGTTCATCATAAAGCAAGTCAGCTCTGCAGCTGTCAGAGCTCTTACCTCACTGACTTCATTTATGATGAGCTCACAGGACATTGCAGAAATGCTCCAGTGATAAAAACAGGCAGGAAAATGTGTTACGTCATAAAATAACAGCTGTGAGCCCCTGCTTTTCCCAGCCAGGAGGGGAAGCATAAGTCACTTTTGATAAGTGACTTATGCTTCCCCTTATGACTGGGAGCTGTGTTATGTCTCGACCATGAACTGGAGCATCTACATGATGAGACACAGCTATTACACAGTATATTGTAGGGGCATATTTGTAAGATTATCTCAGTAGAGGAACATTTTTTATATAATTAACAGTAGTTGCTCAGCCAAAAAATATATTAAAAGGATGCTACATCAGTACAACATTTAATGATCACAAATATGAAAAAAAGCAAAACAATATTGATGTGCACACTTGTATATAATATGATATGATGAAGCTGGCTTGACCACCGATACGCATAGTGTTTTCTCCACTTACATTCCTCTAGCCAGCTTTAAATTCCATATTATGGGTTAGCTATATTGAATATGATAGCATTAACCACTCCATAGCCATCATTATTTCTCCCTGAATTACACGAGCACGTGTCCCACAACCTTAGCCGTGCCCTCAACAGCGCAGTTTCTGGGAAAGTCCACCTAACCACTGACATGTGGACAAGTGCTTGTGTACAGGGACAGTACATCTCGCTGGCGGCAAACTGGGTTAATAAAGTGGAAACCGGGACCCAGTCGGACCTTGGGATGGAACACGTCCTCCCGACGCCGAGGATTGCAGGCCCTGGGTCAATCAGGTTTGCCCCCACATTCTACAGCTTCTGCACTTCCTCCTACTCTTCAGCCTACATCTCCAAAATGACCACATCAGTCACAAGCTGGAAGCACTGCAGCACTGCCTCGGCCAAGTGGCAACAGGCTGTGCTGAAGCTAATATGCTTAGGTGACAAACCGCACACCATTGAAGAGTTGTCACCAGCTTTGAAAAAGCAGGCAGATCTGTGGCTTACACCGCTGACCCTACTGCCAGACATAGTCATGTGTGACAATGGGTGGAACCTGGTGGCGGCTCTAAAGTGGAGCGAGCTCACAAACGTATGATGACTCGCCCATGTGCTTAACCTCGTGGCTCAGCGGTTTCTCAAAACCTAACCAGATCTGCCAGATCTACTTGTCAAAGTACCAGAAAAAAATGAAAAAAATGACCGGCACATCCAAAACAATAAATAGGTGTGTACAGGTGCTTACTCGGAGCAGCTACCTCCGTATACAAAGAAAAAACAAAGCAGCACATTGCAACGCTAAGTATGCGAGCATGAAATATATGAAATTTGAATACCATTACTGCTCTAGAAAATAGAAATAAATGAGAAATCTTAGCGCATAAATTGGCCAATTCATGTGTAACTGGTAGCCACGTTAAGGCGTTTCTCAAAATACCAGGAACCTGCCTGTCTGAACTCCTCTCTAAGAGACATCAGTCTGCTTGTGTATGGGAAGGCAAGAACCTGCTGCAATGAAAACCACTTCTGGACTAGAGGCTCAGTCAAAGCTTATACATAGAAACAGAAAAAACTGACCGGCACATCCAAAACAAGAAATAGGTGTGTACAGGTGCTTACTAGGAGCAGCTACTTCCATGTACAAATAAAAAACAAAGTAGCACACTGCAATGCTAAGTATGCGAACATGAAATATATGAAATTTGAATAGCATTACTGCTCTTTAAAATAGAAATGAATTAGAAATATTAATGCATAAATTGGCCAATTAATGTGTACCTGGTAGCTACTTTAAGGCGTTTCTCAAAATACCAGGAACCTGCCTGTCTGAAATCCTCTCTAAGAGACCTAAGTCTGCTTGTTTATGGGAAGGCAATACAATATTTCATGTTCTCATACTTAGCGTTGCAGTGCGCTACTTTGTTTTTTATTTGTATAAGGAGGTAGCTGCTCCTAGTAATCCTAGTTTTTGATGTCCCGGTCAGTTTTTCTGGGTTCTTCACACCCAGACATGGGTATACGCTTCCGGATTTTGTCTATTTGCTCTTGTCTTCTTCCTTCTCCTCATCCACATCCTCCACCACCATATCACCACCATATGTACCATATCACTATATCCATATCTCTTGCAAGGGGCATTGGAGTTCCTCCAAATTTTTGTCAGCCATTGCATTCACTGCATAGGCAAACAGTATGGGAGACCCACTTCCTAATAATGGGAACATTGTTTTCAGGAGGCCCTCTGACCTCTACGACGCTTGCAAGAGGCATTGGAGTGCCTCCAAAATTTTGGCAGCCGTTGCAGTCACTGCATACACAAGAACAGTATGGGAGACCCAATCCTTTCTAATGGGAACATGTCATTACTGAGGCCCACCTCTATGTGTCTTTAAATTGTTATTGGGGTTTTTCATAAATTTTGGCAGCCGTTGTACTCACTGCATACCAAATAACTGGATAGAAAAACCGCTCCTTTCTAGGAACATGTCGTTACTGAGGTTCACCTCTATGTGTCTTTAAATTGTTATTGGAGTTTTTCCTAAATTTTGGCAGCCTTTGTACTCACTGCATACCCTATAACTGGAAAGCAGACCCGCTCCTTTCTAGGAACATATTGTTACTAAGGCCCACTTCTATGTGTCTTTAAATTATTATTGGGGTTTTTCCTAAATTTTAGCAGCCATTGTACTCACTGCATATCCTATAACTGGATAGCAAAAACACTCCTTTCTAATGGGAACATGTTGTTACTGAGGCCCACCTCTATGTGTCTTTAAATTTTTATTGGGGCTTTTCCCAAATTTTAGCAGCCATTGGACTCACTGCATACCCTATAACTGGATAGCAGATCCGCTCCTATCTAATGGGAACATGTCATTACTGTGGCCCACGTCTATGTGTCTTTAAATTGTTATTGGGGTATTTCCCAAAATTTTGGCAGCCGTTGTACTCACTGCATACCCTATAACTGGATAGCAGACCCGCTCCTTTCTAATGGGAACATGTCGTTACTGAGGCCCACCTCTATGTGTCTTCAAATTGGTATTGGGGTATTTCACAAATTTAGGCAGCCCTTGCAGTCACTGCATGGGACATTACCACTATAGGAGATCCACTCCTTTATAATGGGAACATTTTGTTTACTGAGGCCCTCATCGATGTCTCTTCAAAAGGGTATTGGGGTGCGTCTAAATTTTTGAAGGCCTTGCAGTCACTGCATACGCAATAACAGTATAGGAGACCCACTCTTTAATAATGGGAACAACAAAGCATAGCCGGCTGATGGCCCTCTAACAATAGTGATGGCCTACTGCTGGCCTTTAAGAATAGTAAGAGCCACCTGATAGCCCTATAAAAAATAGTCTTTGTGACTTTCAGAGTACCTCCTCCATAAATGAAGGAGGATGTGTCTGATGATGTCTCACATACCACATGGCAAGATAAGGTAGTAAAATGTTAAAATTACATTTACTGGTGAATGTATTTTTCACTGTTGAAATCAATGCAAAAGTGCAAAAACAAATCAAAAACGCGAACATAGCCCAAGGTGTGGAGGAGCATTTTTGTTTTTGTTTATTTATTTTTCCTTATATACAAGACATTACCCTGGAAAGGATGTTCCTTAATATTTTTCCCAGGAAAATCCATTTTGGTTTCATTTTTGTATGTTTTATTGTGAATCCGTAAAAGTGGCATAATACTCTGACAACATTGCTGACAGCAGTGACCTGGGAGTCAGAGATGTAATTTGAGCACTGTTTCCATCGAATTGGGCAATTTTTATGCTCCCTGCAGACCGCCGGGGGGGGTGGAAGTGCACCGGGAAAATGCTTGAGTTTCCCATAGACTTACATTGGGCTCATTGCTCGGGTCGAGCACTCGAGCATTCCAATTTGCTTGGCTCGAGCAACGAGTACCCAAGCATTTTAGCGCTCGCTCATCACTAATGCTTACTTATCATTGGTGTAGCTGCAGGGGAAGAGTATAATATAGAGTGTAATACAGTATATAGGAGTGAAATTAACCACTTACCAGAATATAAATATATTTATATTAGAGTGACATTATTGCTGTTTCTTTAAAGTAGTATTACTTACCTGAGTTAATTTGGGAGGGCACGGTTTTGTAGAGGGGCATGATATGTGCTTGCTTGTAACTTTAATGAAAATGTATCATATAAAAACTTGATTTTGAATTTTCCATGCTGCAATAACAATAATGTATACATCACACATACTGTATCGACACCAAAATTCTCAACTGTGTTAAATATTAATGAGGCTGTTCAATAATTTTATGATCTATCCTTAGAGTAGTTCATCAATATAAGATCGGTGGGTATCCAACACCCGGTACCTTCAGCAATTAGTTTTGTCAGTAGCTTTGAAGTTAGAGTCTAATTTAGCCCGGTGGCCTGTGTTAAAATAGCAAGATTTCTATTTTTTTTTAATACTGATTATGATATTAGAGAAAAAACATTGGAATAAATGAAAAATCTATATATTTAATTCAACAGCCTGACTTAGGATATTTTGTGATGACACATTTCCTTTAAAGCGAAAAGTGATCTTTTTCTAATTACTATTTACCACCATAGCAACAGTTACAGGGGTGGAACTTAAGCAACAGCAGTGCCCCTCACTCCGCACACACAGGTGCTGGCGGTGCTGCAGGAGGGCCCAACAGTAATGAGCGAGGGGGCCCCATTCAAAAGTTTGCTAAGCGGCCCTGGCTCTGCTAGTTACACCCCTGAACAATTGGCTGCAACAGCCACCTGATATGTTTTTTTTTCCCTTCAATCCTTTAACCCTGCTGTTCTGTTCGGGCCTACTATACACTTATAATGTTCCGGTCATTTTTGACCGGACCTATTAAAGTCTTTATTTTTAGCTAATTTAAGTGTTTTATTTGAATACCTGTTGCATTATTATACTGTATGTGAACATGGTTGTTCGTAAACAAATGAAAAATGGAGTCAAAAACGTAATTTTTATTTTTTTGCATCAAAAAATGTTACATGGCTTTAATGCAATATTCACACATATTGCACATTTGCACATAAAAAAAATATTCTTTATTTAACTTTAAACTATAACTAATAACTAGTGTTGAGCATTCCGATACTGAAATATCGGGTATCGGCCGATATTCACTGTATCGGAATTCCGATACTTAATTCCGATACTTTTATAATATCGAATACCGGAATCGGAAGTTCCCATAATGCCTGCGCTCTGCAGTGTCTGTGAAGGATGACAAGCTGGGTGGCAGCGCTCAGCTGAGATCCAGCCTGTCATCAGAATGCCATCCCAGCGTGGGAGAATTCTCCTGATTGTTTAAAAGCCGGCGCGCGGTAAAAAGCCGCCGGCTTTTAAACAATCACGCAGCCCCATACTGCTTCCCCGCAGCCTCCCACCCCGATCCTCCGCTCCCCTCGCCACCTCCCATCCCGATCGTAAATTAGGACCGGGCGGGGAGCGCAGCACCAAGGAGCGAAGGACCCGGGCGGGGAAGCCGGCAGTGAAAAGACTTCACCGCCGGCTTTCCCGTTCTGTGCTGCGCTTTCCCGCCGGTTATTTCAAATGAACAGCTGAGGTATCAGGTGATGCCGATCAGCTGTTCATTTGAAGTAGCCGCGGTGCCCTCAGAGGGTTCATGTGAGTTCATGCTTGACTGCATGAACTCACATGAACTTTCCCACGGCCGCACAGGTCAGCCTCACCTCCCAGACCCGTCATGATTAGTGTGTGCGGGGTGTGTGTGTGCGCGGGGTGTGTGTGTGTGCGGGGTGTGTGTGTGTGCGGGGTGTGTGTGTGTGCGGGGTGTGTGTGTGCGGGGTGTGTGTGTGCGGGGTGTGTGTGTGCGGGTGTGTGTGCGGGTGTGTGTGCGGGGTGTGTGTGTGTGTGTGTGTGTGTGCGGGGTGTGTGTGTGTGCGGGGTGTGTGTGTGTGCGGGTGTGTGCGGGTGTGTGTGCGGGCAGACATAGGCCGATGTGACACTACTACTCCCATCGGCCTATGTCTGTCCCCCGTCCACTCCTGCCAGCAGGATCAGCTCGATGGGAGCAGTAGTTCCCATCAGCCTGATCCTGCTATTTAAATTGCCCTACTGTGTCCCCAATAAATGTTAAAAACATGTCATTGGTGGCCAGTGGTTACCTAAAAGAAATTAGTTCATACATTACCTGTCCCCGCCGATCGCCACCTGAAATAAAGTAAAAAATAAAAAACTACACCTATACTCACCTAGACACCTAATTCCCCGAAGCCATCGATCTCCTGTAATAAAATATAAAATAATAAACCACAACCTTATCCTTACCCCTCCGTAGTAGTCCACGAGTGTCCCACGAAGATCTCCAGTTCAGAGCAGCCACATAGAATGTGACCGCTCTGAACCGCTGCCGCCGCTAGAATGACGGGGCCGTAAGGGTTCACCGGAGTTCAGGCAGCGCTGCTCCGGTTAGCTCCTTTACGGCACTGCTGTATCGTGAGAAATTCCCACGGTACAGCACTGCCGTAAAGGAGGTCTCCGGAGCTGCGCTGCCTGAATGCACTCCGGTGACCTCAGTCAGTGGCTCCCGCTGCCGGGAGCGGACGTGTTCCCGGCAGCCTGAGCTTACAGCAGCCATGCACAGCTGTCACCATCTCCAGATGTGACAGCTGTGCATGGGAGATCAGCGCAGGAACGTGGACAGGTAACTATTTTTTTTTTAGTAAACTAAGAATTAAATAAAATGGTGTTTTATTTCAAATAAATTATTTTTTCTGGGTGTAGTGTGTTTTTTCTTTTTAACACTTTGTAGGTTAGTAATGGGGGTGTCATATAGACGGCCATCATTACTAACCTGGGCTTCATGGCAGCTGGCGCTGACATGAACCCCACCACTATTACCCCCTGCCACCGCACCAGGGCAGCGTGGAAGAGCGAGGCTAAGTGCCAGAATTGGCGCATCCTATGGATGCGCCATTTCTGGGGCGGCTGACGGCTGGTGTTTCTAGCCTGGGAGGGGGCCAATATTCATGGCACCCTTCCTGAGCTATTAATATCAGCCCCCAGCTGTCTGCCTAGCCTTTGCTAGCTATTAAAATAGAGGGGACCCCACGTCATTTTTTTTTGGGGGGTCCCCCATTTTAATAGCTAGTAAAGGCTAGGTATTCAGCTGGGGGCTGATATTAGTAGCCTGGGAAGCTCCGTGGGTTTTACCCCCTTCCCAGGCTTCAAACATCTGCCCCAGCCGTCTGCTTAACCTCCGCTAGAGACTAAAATTATGGGGGATCCCACGCCAATTTTTTTTTAAATAAATCCTTTATTTTAACACTAAATGACATTTGAGGACTTAATAAAGATGCAGTCCCTAAATTATTATTTATTTTTTAATAAATTTTTCCCAAAACTTTTGACGTGGGCTTCGCCATATTTTTGTATGCCAGCCAGGTACAGCATCCAGCTTCTATGAACGCGCCATTTTCC
The DNA here is from genome assembly GCF_046119375.1 of Phyllobates terribilis. Classification (NCBI taxonomy): domain Eukaryota; kingdom Metazoa; phylum Chordata; class Amphibia; order Anura; family Dendrobatidae; genus Phyllobates; species Phyllobates terribilis. Next base: position 220,893,809 of record NW_027362773.1, on the reverse strand, counting down.
GGGGTGGCCGCGGACTGCAATTTTCAGCGGGGGGGGGGAGGGCAAAAAGCTTGGGCCTCCCTGCGCTGCAGATTCCATCCCCCAGCTGCCTAGTTGTACCTGGCTGGACACAAAAATAGGGAGAAGCTCCACGTTTTTTTTTTTTTAATTATTTCATGAAATTCATGGAATAATTAAGAAAAAAAGGGCTTCCCTATATTGTTGTGTCCGGCTAGGTACAAATAGGCAGCTGGTGGTTGGGGGCAGCCCGTTCCTGCCTGCTGTACCTGGCTGGACACAAATATAGTGTGAAGCCCCACGTCAATTTTTTTTTAATTATTTCAGGAAATTCATGAAATAATTAAAAAAAAATTATGTGGGGCTTCGCCCTATAATTGTGTCCAGCCAGGTACAGCAGGCAGGAACGGGCTGCCCCCAACCACCAGCTGCCTATTTGTACCTAGCCGGACACAACAATATAGGGAAGCCCTTTTTTTCTTAATTATTCCATGAATTTCATGAAATAATTAAAAAAAAAAATGTGTGGCGCTTCGCCCTATTTTTGTGTCCAGCCAGGTACAACTAGGCAGCTGGGGGCTGGAATCTGCAGCGCAGGGAGACCCAAGCTTTCTGGGTCCCACCCGCTGCAAATTGCAGTCCGCAGCCGCCCCGGAAAATGGCGCGTTCATAGAAGCGCCATCTTCTGGCGCTGTACCCAACTCATCCAGGGCCCTGGTGCGGTGGCTCACTGGGTAATAAAGGGGTTAAGGCCAGCTTGGCATTATCAGCTGGCCCTAAGCCCGAAATTCATGGGGTCACGCCAATATTAGACATGACCGCCATGAATTTCTAGTAAAGTATTTAAAAAAAACACAAACACCCAGAAAAAAGTCCTTTAATTGAAATAAAGACACAATTCTTTATTGTTCTAAATTAAACCATACTTACCGCCACACCCATTCCAGCTGAAGCCAACGATCTCCTGCAATAAAAGTAAAATAATAAAGCAACCTCATCCTTACCTTTCCATGGTTCCCAGGACAGCTTCAGCTCTGCTACATCGAGATGACAGGCTGGACCGCAGCAGAACGCTGCCATCCAGCCTGTCATCCCGCGGACACTGAGAAGCGCAGGCATGCTTGCGCTCCTCAGTGTCTTTCTGTGACGTCATCCAGATGAGCCGAGGTCATGTCCAATGAACTCAGCTCACCTCATGCACGTCACTGACAGCGTGGGAAAATTCTCCTGCACTCAGCGCTTCAGCGTGAGAATTCTCCCACGCTGTCAGTGACGTGCATGAGGTGCGCCGAGTTCATGGGACATGACCTCACCTCATGCACGTCACTGACAGCGTGGGAAAATTCTCACGCTGAAGCGCTGAGTGCAGGAGAATTCTCCCACGCTGTCAGTGACGTACATGAGGTGAGCCGAGTTCATTGTCGGCTCATCTGGATGCCGTCACAGCCAGACACTGAGGAGTGGAAGTATGCCTGCGCTTCTCAGTGTCTGCGGGATGACAGGCTGGATGGCAGCGTTCTGCTGCGGTCCAGCCTGTCATCTCGATGTAGCAGAGCTGGAGCCGTCGTGGGAGCCATGGAAAGGTAAGGATGAGGTTGCTTTATTATTTTTCTTTTATTGCAGGAGATCGTTGGCTTCAGCTGGAATGGGCGTGATGGTAAGTATGGTTTAATTTAGAACAATAAAGAATTGTGTGTTTATTTCAATTAAAGGACTTTTTTCTGGGTGTTTGTGTTTTTTTTAAATACTTTACTAGAAATTCATGGTGGTCATGTCTAATATTGGCGTGACCCCATGAATTTCGGGCTTAGGGCCAGCTGATAATGCCAAGCTGGCCTTAACCCCTTTATTACCCAGTGAGCCACCGCATCAGGGCCCTGGATGAGTTGGGTACAGCGCCAGAAGATGGCGCTTCTATGAACGCGCCATTTTCCGGGGCGGCTGCGGACTGCAATTTGCAGCGGGTGGGGCCCAGAAAGCTTGGGCCTCCCTGCGCTGCAGATTCCATCCCCCAGCTGCCTAGTTGTACCTGGCTGGACACAAAAATAGGGCGAAGCTCCACGTTTTTTTTTTTTTAAATTCATGAAATTCATGGAATAATTCAGAAAAAAAGGGCTTCCCTATATTGTTGTGTCCGGCTAGGTACAAATAGGCTGCTGGTGGTTGGGGGCAGCCCGTTCCTGCCTGCTGTACCTGACTGGACACAAATATAGGGCGAAGCCCCACATCAATTTTTTTAAATTATTTCATGAATTTCCTGAAATGATTTAAAAAAAATTGACGTGGGGCTTCGCACTATATTTGTGTCCAGCCAGGTACAGCAGGCAGGAACGGGCTGCCCCCAACCACCAGCTGCCTATTTGTACCTGGTTGGACACAACAATATAGGGAAGCCCTTTTTTTCTTAATTATTTCATGAATTTCATGAAATAATTAAAAAAAAAAAATACGTGAAGCTTCTCCCTATTTTTGTGTCCAGCCAGGTACAACTAGGCAGCTGGGGGATGGAATCTGCAGCGCAGGGAGGCCCAAGCTTTCTGCCCCCCCCCCTCCCCCCGCTGAAAATTGCAGTGCGCAGCCACCCCGGAAAATGGCGCGTTCATAGAAGCTGGATGCTGTACCTGGCTGGCATACAAAAATATGGCGAAGCCCACGTCAAAAGTTTTGGGAAAAATTAATTAAAAAATAAATAATAATTTAGGGACTGCATCTTTATTAACTCCTCAAATGTCATTTAGTGTTAAAATAAAGGACTTATTTTAAAAAAAATTGACGTGGGGCTTCGCCCTATATTTGTGTCCAGCCAGGTACAGCAGGCAGGAACAGGCTGCCCCCAACCACCAGCTGCCTATTTGTACCTGGCCGGACACAACAATATAGGGAAGCCCTTTTTTTCTTAATTATTCCATGAATTTCATGAAATAATTTTAAAAAAAAATGCGTGGGGCTTCGCCCTATTTTTGTGCCCAGCCAGATACAACTAGGCAGCTGGGGGCTGGAATCCGCAGCGCAGGGAGACCCAAGCTTTCTGGGCCACCCCCGCTGCAAATTGCAGTCCGCAGCCGCCCCAGAAAATGGCGCGTTCATAGAAGCGCCATCTTCTGGCGCTGTACCCAACTCATCCAGGGCCCTGGTGCGGTGGCTCACTGGGTAATAAAGGGGTTAAGGCCAGCTTGGCATTATCAGCTGGCCCTAAGCCCAAAATTCATGGGGTCACGCCAATATTAGACATGACCACCATGAATTTCTAGTAAAGTATTTAAAAAAACACAACACCCAGAAAAAAGTCCTTTAATTGAAATAAACACACAATTCTTTATTGTTCTAAATTAAACCATACTTACCATCACGCCCATTCCAGCTGAAGCCAACGATCTCCTGCAATAAAAGTAAAATAATAAAGCAACCTCATCCTTACCTTTCCATGGTTCCCATGACAGCTTCAGCTCTGCTACATCGAGATGACAGGCTGGACCGCAGCAGAACGCTGCCATCCATCCTGTCATCCCGCAGACACTGAGAAGCGCAGGCATACTTCCACTCCTCAGTGTCTGGCTGTGACGGCATCCAGATGAGCCGAGGTCATGTCCAATGAACTCCGCTCACTTCATGTACGTCACTGACAGCGTGGGAAAATTCTCCTGCACTCAGCACTTCAGCGTGAGAATTTTCCCACGCTGTCAGTGACGTGCATGAGGTGAGCTGAGTTCATTGGACATGACCTCACCTCATGTATGTCACTGACAGCGTGGGAGAATTCTCACGCTGAAGCGCTGAGTGCAGGAGAATTTTCCCACGCTGTCAGTGACGTGCATGAGGTGAGCTGAGTTCATTGGACATGAACTCGGCTCATCTGGATGACGTCACAGAGAGACACTGAGGAGCGCAAGCATGCCTGCTCTTCTCAGTGTCTGCGGGATGACAGGCTGGATGGCGGCGTTCTGCTGCGGTCCAGCCTGTCATCTCGATGTAGCAGAGCTGGAGCTGTCCTGGGAACCATCGAAAGGTAAGGATGAGGTTGCTTTATTATTTTACTTTTATTGCAGGAGATCGTTGGCTTCAGCTGGAATGGGCGTGACGGTAAGTATGGTTTAATTTAGAACAATAAAGAATTGTGTCTTTATTTCAATTAAAGGACTTTACTCTGGGTGTTTGTGTTTTCTTTTAACTTTGACTATGGGGTTAGTAATGGGGGTGTCTTATAGACGCCTCTCCATTACTAACCTGGGCTTGATGTCAGCTGGCATTATAAGCTGACATCAACCCCAACCCTATTACCCCCTGCCACCGCACCAGGGCAGCGTGGAAGAGCGAGGCTAAGTGCCAGAATTGGCGCATCCTATGGATGCGCCATTTCTGGGGCGGCTGACGGCTGGTGTTTCTAGCCTGGGAGGGGGCCAATATTCATGGCACCCTTCCTGGGCTATTAATATCAGCCCCCAGCTGTCTGCCTAGCCTGTGCTAGCTATTAAATTAGGGGGGACCCCACGTCATTTTTTTGGGGGGGTCCCCCATTTTAATAGCTAGTAAAGGCTAGGTATTCAGCTGGGGGCTGATATTAGTAGCCTGGGAAGCTCCGTGGGTATTACCCCCTTCCCAGGCTTCAAACATTTGCCCCAGCTGTCTGCTTAACCTCCGCTAGAGCCTAAAATTAAGGGGAACCCCACGCCAATTTTTTTTTAAATAAATCCTTTATTTTAACACTAAATGACAAGTACAGTAATCAACACTGTCACTGTACTTCATATATATGTGACTGACATGTTTCTATCTATCTAATCTATGTGTGATTCTCTATTCCTTCTATTCTAAATTGTCGGGTACAGATGCTGAATTGCCGGCCGGCTTTCTTAAAGAGACGGTGCATGAAAACACTATTATTTTTTTTAATAAATCCTTTACACTAAATGACAAGTTCTGTAAGCAACACTGTCACTGTACTTCTTATATATGTGACTGACATGTTTCTATCTATCTAATCTATGTGTGAAGCTCTATTCTGTCTGTTATAAATTGTCGGGTACAGATGCTGAATTGCCGGCCGGCTTTTTTAAAGAGACGGTGCACGAAAACACTAATATTTTTTTTAATAAATCCTTTACACTAAATGACAAGTACAGTAAGCAACACTGTCACTGTACTTCATATATATGTGACTGACATGTTTCTATCTATCTAATCTATGTGTGAAGCTCTATTCTTTCTGTTGTAAATTGTCGGGTACCGGTGAATGCCGCTGATGAATTGCCGGCTTTTCATGTCATTCTACATTATTCTTAGTTGTTTTACTTCATGTAGAATTAACCTACAAGGAAAGAAAGGGTTTATTTTCATTCCGATATTTGTGTCCCATTGACTTGCATTGGTTTCCGGTATCGGAATCGGCGATATCCGATACTTTTTGGGTATCGGCCCGATCCAATCCGATACGATATTTCCTGATATCGGAAGGTATCGCTCAACACTACTAATAACATCAAACTGTTTGTAAATATATTTAAAATAAATAAATAAATAAAAAGTTCAGTCTTTTTATATAAAATGGTAAATAAGATTCACGGTGCTAAATTTACTGTTTGCATTCGTCACAACTATAATTTACATGTCTTTTGCATAAGTACTTTGCACAACTGCAACATATCTCATTTGTTTTGTGATTACTTGATGTTGGACAGAAGGTGCATCGTTTCCGTTTTAGGCTGGCTGCGTTGCTGGTGGAGGCCATGGGAATCGTAGCAGTGGCGGTGGAGGCCGTGGTTATCGTAGCAGTGGCGGTGGAGGCCGTGGTTATCGTAGCAGTGGCGGTGGAGGCCGTGGTTATCGTAGCAGTGCTGGTGGAAGCGGCTGGTTCACTTTCTTTAACATGCTGCTGGATCCTGTGGACAATGGCTGCCGCTCCATCATCTCTGGGTGTTACTTTCCTTTCTTCGATATATGGGCTAACCAGTGATTTTCCCAACTCCTCTATAAAAAATCTTCTTTTATATAGTTTATTTTTGTTCCAACTTTGGTGTATTTCACGCCAGAACATGAATGCATTGTATGCCGACACATCAAGAATATTGTAAAAAGCAACCACTGGCCATCGATTTGTTTTGCATTTACAGGTGTAAGTGCCAATAAGTTGATCTAGAGTATCAACTGCCCCTTTTGTGGCATTGTAATGTAAAATCATGTCCGGCTTTCTGTCGTCTCGATTACTGATTGCACTGCTTGTGTTTTTAGGGAACGTAAGAAACTACTGTTGTATCCTTAGTAAAATAAAACATAGAACTATAAACGTCTCTCTTACTGAGGATACCTTGCGGCAGTTCTGGCTTATTTTTTCTAACATTACACAGCATGGTCATTTTTCTTTTCAGCAACATCTGCCCCAGTTGGTATAATGTGAAAAAATTGTTGCATGTAACATTTGGTCCTTAGAGTCCGTGTGTCAAATTCCAAACTACTGGCATACCTTGATTTTTTTCAGCTCTTTCTCCAGTGTTTTCACCTATATATACCTGAGAGTTTACAGCACATGAACTTTTGCTGTCACACAGTCCATGTTTTGATGCTGTACTTTGCAGGCTTACTTGGAATATACTGTCTGAACGGGCACCTACCTCTGAATGACACCAGTTGTTCATCTACAGTCACATTCTCACCAGTACTATAAAATGTTGATAGAATTTATATCCATTTATTCCTCAAATTGCTAATAGGGGCAAGTTTGTCAGTGGCTCTTCTTTCAATTCGATTGGCTTTATTATCAAACCGAAGGACTCTTGAAATCTCATGAAATCTTTCTAGAGACATTGTGGCCCTAAATATGTGGCGACCAGTTTCAGAATTCCATAAACTTTTGGTTGACTCACCATACGATCAGTACACTTCCTGCTAATAGTAGTAAACCTATGAAAGCATTTATAGCTGTCAAATCGAAATTCTTCCATTTCTTGCCATAAACTTGTTGTCCCTCAATGTTTGTCATTTTTATTATGATGTTTTGTATGGTTAAATTTATGAACAATTTGAATGCAGATTGTATGTCATCAATTCTTGATATGTAGATCTAAATGTGGGGAACAGAGCGCACAATAGGGTGATACCCTATGGGGGGAGAGTAGGAGAGTACTGGTTACACTCACCTGATGGAGTTGTGACAGGCACAACTCCTATGAAGGCATGAAGAAAACCAGCTGCTGCTGCCCCGTGGCTGGAAGATAAATCCTCCAGGAGATATTGGATCCAGTTGGATAAACACGTAGGTGGGCTGCGCTGCTGAAGTGAATCAATTCTTCAGAGATAATGATGATGATGAAAAAGGCTTTTTATTAACAACGCGTTTCAATGCTGTACCGGCGTCTTTTTCAAGTAAAAAAGTTTTTTTACTTGAAAAAGACGCCGGTACGGCATTGAAACGCGTTGTTAATAAAAAGGCTTTTTCTTCATCATCATCATCATCATCTCTGAAGAATTGATTCTCTTCAGCAGCGCAGCCCACCTACGTTTTTATCCAACTGGATCCATCAATTCTTGATATAGCAAACCTAGTAGGACCTGGAGTATCTTTTATGACATTTGAAGAAGACCTTCTACCAGCCTGAGCAGAAGGCTTCAAGTTCCAAACTACATCTTTGTTTTTCGAAGTGACCTGGGAGTCAGAAATGCTTCCAGGGGTCTTCCCCATGCTGTTCCCATGTCATTTGAGCACTGTTCCCATCGATTTGGGCAATTTTTAGGCCCTCTGCAGACCGCCGGGGAAGTCGCCGGAAGAATGGTCAAGTTTCTCATAGATTTATATTGGGTTCGTTACTCGGACCGAGCACTCGAGCATTCCAATTTGCTCTACTCGAACAACGAGTACCCGAGCATTTTAGTGCTCGCTCATCACTAGTTACAGTGCAATATTTGAACAGTAGAAGCAGAGCAGTATTACTAAGGTAAGGAAATTGCAAAGTTTATTTTAGAAATTTAAACCAAATGTATATTTTTTTAACTGAAAACCTGTCACAGCATGCAACATGCTTTTTGACTGTGTGAACTATGTATTTCGAATTGAAAGCCTACAGGAAAATGCATGCGACACAGATGGCAAAGCAATTGAATTAAAAGATTAAAGTTGAAAACGCAAACACATGAATGAAAAAGTCCCAGAGGTTGATTAAAGGTAACATGTGACCTGGGCTTTTAAAAAATTGCAGTGCCCTTCTTTCTAAGAAACTGGCCACAGAGTGTATGTGTCATGTGTTGTTTGTGGTGTATGTTGTGTGGGTGTTGTGTTTTGTGCGTATGTGTTGTGAGTGTGTGATGTGTGATGTGTGGTGTGTGTCCGTTGTGCGGTATATTGTGTGTATTGTGAGTGTGGGATGTGTGGTGTGTGTCTGTTGTGTGTGGTTATTGTGTGTGGTATATTTTGTGTGTTGTGTGTGTCTGTGTCTGTTGTGTGTGGTTTCTGTTATGTGTTGTGAGTGTGGGGTGTGTGTGTTGTGTGTGGTTTGTAGTGTGTGTGTTGTATGCAGTGTGTTGTGAATGTGGTGCGTATGGTGTGTGTGTATGGTGTATGTTTTGAGTACGATGTGTGTTTTTTGTGTGTGATTGTGTTGTCTGTCTGTACATATGTTGCCAAATTAAAACTAGTCTGTGAGCCATACAGGAAGTGTACAAAAGGCCAATAATAAAGCTATTGGTTATTATTAGTTTATTTTAATCTGTATCTTTGATAGAAATCTCTGACAGTTTTGGTACCAGTAAGTGAAGATACCATGTAAATTGCTAGCCACAAATGATACTACCTAATAATGATTACTCTATTCGAAAATGTATATAAAAAAATAAAAACACAGGTGGACTGATTGCTTGTGCGAGACTTAAAAGATAGACTCATCCATGTAATAGAATGTATAAATCCAATAGAGAATTAGCTCATCTTTATGTCCAGGGTAGGAGACTGGCGACTGTTTGTTAGGCAGTGCACGGATTCCCAAGCCGGCTACCAGGTGAAAGTAGTAAATTAGAGGCTGGAAGTTAAGAGTATTGTAAACCAGCACTGGTAAAGATATATTCACAGTTTATTTCTTCCTTGTTAAGCTATTCATGATGATAAAAGGAAACACATTGGGCTACACTTTCTAATCGATTGCATGTTCTTAATCATAGTAAACTAAATAGTATCATATCATACTTATCATCACACAAGAAAGGTTTGATATCACACAGTATAACTTCAAATTAACCATTTGAACAGCAAAAAGTAATAACATTGATCAAATATAATAAAGAATACAAAAATAATGCAAAAATAGTGAAAATACATGCGATCTGTTCTATAGTGTAAACCTACAGGGTTATGTGTACTCACTGTCAGTATCCAATAAGCTCCTCAGGTAAAGGAAAGTTTTTTTTCCAATTATCTCCCCTATTTGGTTCAGAAAAGGGTAATATACCTATCACTTTTCAAAGTGAAATATTACCATTATATACCGCCAAGAAATGTCAAAAGGACTCAGTATGGAATGTTTTAGACGTGTGCTTTTGAGAATGGAGTCACATATATGTTCTGCAATTTTTCTTTTCAGAGAATCAGTAGTGCAAACATGAGGTAAAATAGATAAGTGTCGTAATTTATATATTACTTTATGGAATAATTGATATTGGGTTCAGGAGAAAAAGTCATGGATTTAACCATATAGTGACAATGATTACACCTAGAGCCCCCATTTGTAAGACCCTCTTGTCACAAGACAGGCATTGCACATTTTGTGCTCAAAATATTGGCTAGTGTAAAATAAATTGCCAACTGTAATGGGTTTTCTGTGTATATGTTTTATCCATCAGAGGGTATTTCATCCAAGATTTGGTCACGATGGAGCATGGGAAGATATTTTTATAAACTGTAGACAATGTCCACATAGTCCTATTTATGTGCTTTTTTGAAGCTTTCTATTGACTTTAAAACATGCATAGAAATCCCAGCACATACACATCTTGACTGAAATCAATGAGGTTGTTATTGATTATTTGAGGAATTTGCAGCTGCGCTGAATGCACTTGGGCATAAAAACATCAAGATTCACAGCTGCCAGCTCATTTACAATTGCAGACCAATGATATCCTAGATGTGCTCGATAGGAAAGAAATTCCAGAGAAGCTACAGGCCACTTCTTCAAGGTGTCCCAAGAGCCATTTTTCAACACAATGATGCCAAGCCATACATTTGTTGAGCTAAAATGAGCAGCCTGTGTGGCCTATACATGCCACCATGACATTCAGACTTGTCTCTCATCGAGAACATTTGGGACGTCATTGGGCGACAATTGCAAAGGGAGCTGCCAGCTGTGGATCTTGATGATTTGCCTAAGTGCATTCAGCCTAGCAGAATATTCCTCAGACAAAAATTAATAACCTTATTGATAGCAGACAAGGCGTTAACGTGCAGGGATTTCTCTGCAAGGCACTGATACACAACACTGAATAGATTGAGATGTTTTTAAAATTTTGTTTCCATTTTTTCATTATTTGCATATCACTAACATTAACTTGAATTTTTTTTTGGTGTTGCAACTTCAGTGTTGAAGACTGTATATAAATATATGTATATATGTATTCTGATCCTTTAATTACATAGGGCCAAAGATCTGTCTGCACTTCCATTAAAAAAAGCGTCAAAACAAAAGATGGTGGTAGTAACCAAAAAAAAGTATTACATAAGCCTGATCTACAAACAGATATTTTAATATAATAAAAATAGTCCTTATGATATATAGTTTGCGATCAACCGCATTTTTCAAAACTATCATTACAATGGAAATCCACAGAGTGCTACTTGAATCATGCTATCCAAAGACATTGAAATATCAGATCACAAACACACTTTTATTCTGCTAGATGTTACAACTGGAGACATTTTTTCCTGCCAGTGAGACGTACAAAAGCAAATGTTCAGTAAAAGCTTCTATCAGATCTGATATGGTGTCATTAACGCTGTTTTAATTTATGCCGCCGCCTTGGTTAAAATTAGACTGTAGGAAAATAAGCATCCTTGGTGGGATGCGGCTTTCAAATTAAAATGAGTCTCTGGATGTTATTCAGCTTGATGAAAAGACCTCAGCTAATTTCCTCCTGACCGCAGCTCACCGCGAAAAAAAGAAGAGGAGCACAGGGCTCTTAGCACTTGGGACACAAAATATTTATAGCTCCTTAATCCCTTGAATGGATAGAATGATATTAAATATGGATTACCTTTGACTGAGCTACAGATAAAAAAGCAGCAATGAGAACACAAAACCTTTACAATAAGGTAGACCTGGAACTGTGAAATGAATCACTACAATTAGACGGGTGACAGATCAGAACCATTGTCCCTTGTAATGATTTTCCCTAGATAACTTCATATATTTATTAGTAGGCAATATAATAATGTGACTATAGCTAATCTGTTTCCAGTTATCTACAGGAAGACATCATTCACACATTGTATTTCCATCCTGCAACTATTCTACATTTTGGCGTATTTTACTTATGGAATTAAAAAGAACCTACAGTTATTTCTAACTAGGTCAGCAAAGAGGTTGTAAACGTTTTGATTTATGAACCTGTACAAACACCTGTCAAAAATTGCAAATTGGCTTTCACAAAATGTATATATGTGATTTCTATCTCCACAATATAAAGGCTTGGCTCTTCCAGTATTTAGTGCTACAATTGAGTCTTGCATTGAAAAGTTGTCTGATTGTTGCTATTGGTACACTGCCTAGCAGAGGTTTACCTTGATGTTCTAGGGCCTCAATGCAATATTTATAACCCGGCCACCCACCTATCATAAACTATTTGGTATCTTTTATATTGAGGCCTTTGGGTCTCTTCAGACACCGGAATCAAGGTGCTATGGCTACTTGTGCATCCTCTTTATCTAACTGTGTGGAACATCGAGAGAGCACCCAGGGCACACCCTGGTGCCTCTATCATCCAGAGGACTATAGAGGGGTCTCCATCAAGTCAGGAACATCAGACCTGTATGCAGAGTCTGGCTAAAACATTTTAGCCTGGGAGCAATCACAAAGCACAGGCGGCGAGTTCCATAGATATAGGAACAGAATGGAGCTTGCTACGTACACTAGAAACACGAACAGAACCAAGTTTACTACATACAGTAGATATAGGAAAAGAACAAAGCATAGAAAAAGGATGTAGGAACAGAACCAAGCTTACTGTAAAGGTACAGGAACAGAACAGAGCTTGCTACATAGATAAAGGAACAGAACCATGTTTACTACATAGATATGGGAGCAGAACCGAACATACTACATACTGTACATACAGAAGCAGAATCATTCTTACTATAGATATGTAACAGAGCCAATCTTACTATATAGCCACGGAACAAAACAAGCTGCCCACATACATGCTGAAACAGAAGAGAGCTTACATAGATATGAGAACAAAACTGAACTTAGTACAAACATATGGTAGTCGAACTGTGTTTACTACATAGAAATGGGAACAAAACCAAGCTTACTAAATAGATATAGGAAAGAAACAAGCTCACTATATAGATATGGAAATAGCACTAAGTTTACAACGTAAATACAGGAACAGAACCGAGCTGTCTTGCATCTGGGTTCGAACCCTTTAGCCTGAGCTTTGGGGTTGGCTTCTCTATCCCTGAAGTTACACCTTTTCTCCAGGGATTTATTGTCTGTTATCCTTGCTTTAGCCTTTTTAGGTAAACAGGTGTTTTCATTTATTCTTTTGTCTGCCAATCACCTTTCAGATGTGGCTATATATGCTTTCTCCCTTTGGGTATTTCTTGCTGGTGATTTACTCTTTTGAATGTCCAGCCATACTGCTGTTGCTTATGCCAGCCAGTGAAAACCAGCTAGGCATTATCTCTCTGTTGCTTATGCTTTTCACCCTGCACCTGTCTTCTGTTTCTTGTTTAGGAAGTAAGTGGCATACTCTCTAGCAGTGCTTACCTTTTCTTCTCATTTTGTAGTTTGTGGTTTGTTACAACTCACTCTGGGATTCCTTTCTATCTCAGCACTCCTTCCCTTCTGTTGGTGAATTTTATTCTGCCCTGCCCTCCAGTTCCTTAGGATGAATGTGAAGTGCTCGACGGCCTTTTAGGCAGCATAGCTCCAAGCTGACATAATTTAGTCTGTTGTTAGGGCTATTCCAGCCCACGTAGGAACCGGTAAGGACTGCGGGGTCAGAATCAGTCTGTACTAGAACCGGCAGGGTCAGTTGCATTTTCTACTGTTTTACCTTTTTTCCCATGGGGGTTGTTACACAATCATAACACGAGCTTATTGCATAGATACAGGAACAGAAATGAGCTTACTACAGTGGCATAGGAAACGAACCAAGCTTATTACTTAAATACAGGAATAGAACTGAGCTTTTCTGAACAGATACTGGAACAGAACAGAACTTGCTGAATAGATACAGGAACAGAGCCAAGCTTACTATGGAGATATGGGAGGAAACTGACTGTAGCATCGACTTCTCTGCCGTCTGCTTCCCTCCTCCGGCAGAGACCCGATCCCTTTACCGCTGCAGCCCTGGTCCTGGGAGCTCCACTCCCTCTGTCTCGCTCCATGCCAGGCCTGCCCCATCTGCGCACACCACACGCAGAACCCCAAGCACCGTGCTTAGGGCACGCGCACTCCCTGTCTCTTAAAGGGGCCGTGCACGCCGTCCTAAGATGTCCCCGTCCAATGGCCGTAGGACATCACCTACTTAAGGCACCTCCCCGAAAATGGAGGTTCCTGTGCAATGTTGAAAGTTAGTGTTTTAACACACTTGTCAGCCCTCAGGTCCCAGCTGTGCCTGCTAGCCTATCAGCCGTGTCCGCCAGCCTGTCTATCAGCCATGTCCGCCAGTCTATCAGCCATCCTCACCAGCCTATCTATCAACCGTGCCCACCAGCTTGTCTATCAAGCTGTGCCCGCCAGCCTGTCTATCAGCCATGCCCACCAGTCTGTTTATCAGCCGTGCCTGCCAGTCTGTCTATCAAGCCATGCCCACCAGCCTGTCTATCAAGCCATGCCCACCAGCCTGCCTTCCAGCCGAGCTCACCTAACTGCCTACCAACTGTGCCCGTCTCTCAGCCTATCTGCCGTGCCAGTGAGCATCAGCTGTCAGTCCCATGAGAGTCGTCTACTCTCACACAAGGTTGGTCCCAGAGTAGCACCTGGTCCACCTTCCCGGTCCCTCCTTGGTTCACAGAGTCGACTAAGCCACCGTATAGCCAAGGTCGGTCCGAGCAAGGTCCCTAGTTGTGCCCCTCTGATCCCTCCTTGTACCAAGGCACAGTTTTTTCACCACCCGGCACCGTAACAGTTTGCACAGGCCATGGAATCTGGTGGCTCCCAGGCTCCTTGGGTCTCGGTGCTTTACCAAGAGGTCTCCCGCTTGAGATCGCAACAGGATACTATCCTGTCCTTCCTGTGGACTGTACCCTCCCGCCTGGATGCACTGTAAACCCTGGCTGTGCCCACCTCTACCCAAACAGTAACATCTCCGGCAGCATCTCAATGCAATGGCGGTGTTGTACCCAGCTTCAGACCCCGACTGTCTGCTCTTCCACACTTTGGCGGTGATCCCACTTTATGTCGGGGGTTTGTAAATCAGTGCACGCTGCACTTTGAGCTCCTGGCTCATCAGTTTGCTTCTGATCAGGCTATTTTTTATTATTATTATTATTATTATTTATTTATATAGCACCATTGATTCCATGACGCTGTACATAAGAAGGGGTTACATACCAAATACAGATATCATTAAAACTAGCTAACAATGATAGACTGGTACAGAGGATAGAGGACCCTTCCCCTGTGGGCTTACATTCTACAGGAATGGGGAAGGAGACCGTAGGTTGGGGGGGTTTGCAGTAGCTCCAGTGTTGTTGAGGTGGCAGCAAGTAAGGTCATGGCAGGCTGTAAGCTTGCTTGAAGAGATGGGTTTTCAGGTTCCATCTGAAGGATCCAAGTGTGGAGACTAATCGGACGTGTTGAGGCACAGAATTCCAAAGGATGGGGGATATTCGGGAGAAATCTTGGAGGCGATTGGGTGAGGAACGAATAGGTGTGGAGGAGAGAAGGAGGTCTTGGGTGGACCGGAGAGTACGTAAGGGAATATATCGGGAGATTAGTTCATAGATGTACAGAGGAGAAAGGTTATGGATGGCTTTGTAGGTCAGTGTTAGTAGTTTGAACTGGATGCACTGGGCAATTGGAAGCCAGTGAAGGGATTTGCAAAGGGGGGCAGCAGAGGAGTAGCGAGGCAAGAGATGTACTAGTTGCTCAGCAGAGTTAAGGATGGACTGAAGGGGTGCAATAGTGTTTTTCCAGCTAGGGACTTGCTGATGTGAAGCGTTCTTCACATGCATTTCCGCATGCGGGTTGACAAGCGATTTTAGCATCACTTGGAAAGTGCTTGACAACTTCGTCACACTATATAAATCCATGCAACCGGCATGGATTTATATAGTGTGGCCGTAAAAGAATGGTAAATAATAAATATATACTTACCTTCTGATGGCCTGCCGATGTCAGCGGTCGTGTGACCCGTCACATGACTAAATGACGTCACGGCAGGTCCTTTTCAGACCATCGTGAGCTGCCGGCAAGCCAGGACGCATCGGATAAAGGCACCGGGGGACATCAGAAGGTAAGTATGATATTTATTTTTTATTTTATTCTTTTTTTACAGGTTCTATGGTACCCGGGTCCGGAGGAGAGTCTCCTTTTCTCCAAACCCGGGTACCATCCGCACATTGAAACGCATGGATTCTGCATGTACAGATGCAGTGATGCGGATTCCATGTGTTCCAATGCAAGTCAATGGCGGCGAAAGAGCCGCGCTTCCGCAAAATAATTGGTAGTACTGCGGATTTTTCCGCAATTATAATCCGCAGCGGAAATTTCTGCAGCATGTACACAGCACATGCAGATTATCATTGGGGAACATGGCAGACCTTCTACCATGCGTTTTTAAGCGTTTCTGCAGCAGAATTGCCGCTGCAGAAACGCTTAAAAAATGCATAGTGGGCACACAGCCTAAAAAAAATGATTATAATTAATATTGTGCCAAATTAATTTCACGTGAACTATCACAGGGGATCATGTGACATGTCAAGTGATGCATCAGGTGTGTGTGTGTGTGGGGGGGGGTGTGGGGGTGGCCCGTGCCTTCTAAACTGCTCGGGGCCCTTGCTACTCTTAATCCACCCCTGGCTAGGTTACAGCAGTTCATAGCACATTTTGCTAGGCAGGTCTGTGCCAGTGCTGTACAAGTGTTTTTCACAGCATTTGGCGAAATGTAGCTCAGCCAATCCTTTTGGGCCTGTAGCAGTGTCTGTTAGTCATTGGAGCAGCCTATCTGTGTTGCAAGCTACACCACCTGTGTATCCAATACCAATTTTTTACTGCATCTAAGCCAGCCAATCCTTTTGGGCCTGTAGGAGTGTCTGGTAGTCAGTGAAGTAGCCCATCTGAAGCAAGCTACACCACCTGTGTATCTAATAACAATTTTTTACTGCATCAAACCCACTAAATCTTTTTGGGCATAGTAGCAGTGTCTCGTAGTCAGCGGAGTAGCCCACCTGTGAAGGTAGCTACACCGCCTGTGTATCTAATTCTAATTTTTTACTGCATCTAACCCAGGAAATGTTTTTGGGCCTAGTAGCAATGTCTGGTAGTCAGCGGAGTAGCCCACCTGTGAAGGAAGCTGCACCACTTGTGTATCAAATTCTAATTTTTTACTGCATCTTACCCAGGAAATCCTTTTGGGCCTAGTAGCAGTGTCTGGAAGTCAGTGGAGTAGCCCACCTGTGAAGCAAGCTACACCACCTGTGTATCTAATAACAATTTTTTACTGCATCTAACCCAGTAAATCCTTTTGGGCATAGTAGCAGTGTCTCATAGTCAGCGGAGTAGCCCACCTGTGAAGGAAGCTACACCGCCTGTGTATCTAATTCTAATTTTTTACTGCATCTAAACCAGGAAATCATTTTGGGCCTAGTTGCAGTGTCTGGTAGTCAGCGGAGTAGCCCACCTGTGAAGGAAGCTACACCGCCTGTGTATCTAATTCTAATTTTTTACTGCATCTAACCCAGGAAATCCTTTTGGGCCTAGTATCAGTGTCTGGTAGTCAGTGGAGTAGCCCATCTGAAGCAAGCTGCACCACCTGTGTATCTAATAAATTTGTTTTACTGCATCTAACCCAACCAATCCTTTTGGGCTAGTACCACAGTTTGGCCACTCAGCTCTGCTCGGTTTCCATCGATCGTTTTTTGTGCAAACAACTACAGAGTTGCCAATTAGTTAACCGCCAAAATGAGTGGCAAAAGGCCTGCTGCTGGTGGAAAGAGGAATAGGCGTGTTGGAAAGGGAAAAAAAGGTTGTGTCCGTGGGGTAGGTGGTAAAGCAACAGTAACATCTGCAGAAGAAAGACCATCTTCCAGCCAAACTAAGATGTCTACTTCTTTTCGTGGACAATGTGATATGATCCCTTTCTTATGGACACGCCCATCGCTACAAATTCCAGATGAGGCACAAAAACAGTAGGTGCTTCAATTGATATCAAGTGCTCCTTCAAGTGGGCTCTCCTCCACCTCAACTTCAACATGACAAATACTCCAGTCCTCAGAGGTGTCACCCCAATCGCACTTGCTTCCTCACAGCTCCCAAGTCTCCAGCTGCCCGTCTGAGTATGGGGTAGAACAGATGGTTGAGTCTGCAGAGCTGTTTACTCATACTATAGCCTGGAAATCAGAGGTCTGATCCAGAGCTTCTGTGAATCCAGACGAGGAAATGATCTGCACTGATGTCCAGAATGTTTATGAGTCGGATCCAGGCACAGATGAAGAAGGTTCTGAGCATAATATAGACCCTCGTTCCCAAACTGTAACTCCTGTTGGTGGAGACAATGAGGAAGACGATGATGAGACTCAGATACCTGATTGGAGCAACAACTTGACTTTTCAGTCAGGGCAGGAAGAGGTTAGCTCTGAGGACGACGGGTGTGAGAACACACAGGGTGATGATGACGAGGTTGGAGATCCCACTTACTGTAAACCCACAGTCAGCCAGTCAATTAGGTCAGCAGAGGAGGTGGAGGAGGATGCTAGTGACGACAAGGTTAGGTTGCGCCTTCCTGGACAGAGACGGAGTACTGGAAGCACGTCAACAACTGCATCCTCAACCACAACTCTGCCTCTGACCACAAGTCGTGGTGGCTCTTCAGGTCGCATGGGCTCTAAGCCTTGCATAGCCTGGGCATTTTTTGAGATCGCAAAGGATGACCCAACTGATGTTATCTGTAACATTTGTCACCAAAAGCTAAATAGAGGCCAAAAAATCCATAGTTTGAGTACTTCATGCATGAACCGTCACATGGATATGAAGCATAAGTTGCAGTGGGAAGCTCACTGTGCTACAATGCGGCCAAGCTGGTCGGGCCAATCACCGTCTGCCCCAACTTGTGCATCCACGGCCTCTTCATCCTCTGTGACTGGGGGGACAGCAGTCACACATGTTTTTGGACGCAGACCTGCCACCTCTTTATCCGCAACAACCAGTGTGATTGGCAGGTCGTCAGTTCATTTGGAAGTGGAAACACCTGCTGGTGTTGAGCGCTCTCTGACATCAAGAGCACCACCTTTGGATCAAAGCAACATATCATGTCCACCTGCATCTTCCTCACAGACCGGCAGTTTGTAGGGGACACCCTACTCAACCCCTTCTAAGCTCAACAGCCAGCCCTCGGTCCCTCAGATGTGGACAAGTAAAAGACCATTTCCTCCTAGCCATGACAAAGCTAAGAGTTTGAATTTCACCATCTGCAAGCTGTTGGCTACAGAAATGCTGCCTTTCCGCCTGGTGGACACAGAGGATTTTCGAGACCTTATGTCCGTCGCAGTGCCCCAGTACCAGATGCCCAGTCGTCACTACTTCTCAAAGAAAGCTGTGCCTGCGCTAAACCAGCATGTCACACGCATCATCATCGCTTCCTTGAGAAACTCTGTGTGTGACAGGGTGCATTTCACCACCGACACTTGGACGAGTAGGCATGGACATGGTCGTTACATGTCGCTGACTGGGCACTGGGTAACTATGGTGACAGCAGGACAAGGGGCTGCTGTCCAAGTCTTGCCGTCCCCACGAGTTGTGTGTCAATCCTCTTTATCTAGAAGTTCCTTCACTGCTTCTGCCTCCTCAACCTCCTCTCGGTCCTCCACCTGCACCCAAAGCCTGTCTGGTAATGCCACCCGCGTTCTAACTGCGCAGAAGGAATCCTGCACACCTCCTTACTATGCTCGCAGCAGGGCTCAATGGCATCAGGCAGTGTTTACTATGAAATGTTTGGGAAATGTGAGTCACACAGCTGAGGAGTTTTGGTCAGCTCAGGAGACCGAGTTTCATGAATGGTTGTCTCCACTGAACCTGCAACCAGGGAAGGCCGTGTGCGACAATGCTGCAACCTGGGTGCGGCCCACAAGGTCACACACGTGCCTTGTATGGCTCACGTGTTGAACCTGGTTGCCCAGCAATTTTTAGCCCACTATCCCGGACTAGATGGCCTTCTGCAGAGGGCACGGTCACTTCCGCCATTCCCATCCCGCAGCTCAACGACTTACATCTCTTCAGAAGTCATTGGGCCTGCCAGTCCACTGGCTGAAATGCGATGTGCCGACACGATGGAATTCAACTCTGCACATGTTGCAGTGACTGTGGCAGCACCGACAAGCCCTGGTGCAATACGTTATGACGTAGAGCCTGGGCCAACGAGATCCAGAGGTGGGGCAAATCACACTGCAGGAGTGGTCTCAGATCAGTGACCTATGCACCCTTCTGCACAGTTTTGAAATGGCAACGAAGATGTTTAGTGCTGATGATGCCATTATCAGCATGACTATTCCAGTCATTTACATGCTGGAGCACACTTTAAACAGTATTCGGAGTCAGGTGGTGGGACAAGAGGAGGGGGAGGAAGTACCGGAGGAGTCGCATGCGGAAGGGATAACATCTCCAAGGTCCAGACTGTCGGCAGCACCAAGGTGGCAGGCATGGGAGGGTGGGGGAGAGGGATTAACGAGGGCTCATGGTAGCAGCCAAACTGTTAAGGAAGGTGCAGGAGCCGAGGAAGAAGTGGAGGACGAACTGGCGATGGGCATGGAAGACTCATCAGATGAGGGAGATCTTGATCACATTTCTGTTGTGCGAGGTTAGGGGGAGAGGGCAGAGGAAGGAAGCATGATTCTTATCTCGCCACCAACACAACAAGGACTTGGTCCTCCTGGATGCGCAAGACACATGAGTGCCTTCTTGCTGCACTACCTGCAACATGACCCTCGGATTGTCAGAATTCGAAGTAATCCCGACTACTGGGTTGCCACACTCTTAGATCCCCAGTACAAAAGTAAATTTGCCGAAATAATTCCTACCATAGAAAGGGATTCACACATGCAGGAGTATCAGCAGAGGCTGTTACAGAATCTTTCATGTGCTTTTCCACAAAACACCAGGGGTGCACTTAGTGAATCTCACAGTTCTAACTTGCCAACCATGGGACTGTCGAGTCTTCATCACTCAAACCATAACAGAAACACCGTATCTGCTGGTAACAGCAATTTTGTGGAATCGTTTCACCAATTTTTTAGACCATCCTTTGCAAGGCCACAGGAGACAAAGGGTCTTACACATAGTCAACGCCTAGAGAGGATGGTACAGGAGTATCTCCAAGTGAACATCGAAGCCATGACTGTGTCACAGGACCCTTGCTAATTTTGGGCTTCCAATCTGGAAAAATGACCTGAGCTCACCACTCACACCTTGGAGATCTTGTCGTGCCCCGCAACCAGCGTTCTCTCTGAACGTGTGTTCTGCGCTGCTGGTGGTGTGCTGACAGATAAGCGCACTCCGCTGTCCACTGAGAATGTAGACAGACTCACGGTCATAAAGATGAACAAATCATGGATCCGCAAGGACTTTTCTACCCCTGTGTCAACCTGGGGAGACTAAAAGCTTGAGGATTTTGGAATATCACCTCACCAACCAATTTAAGCAACTCTGGGGCAATTGATGCCACTTAAGTGGTGTCTGTGCCACAATTTTTGTAAAAAATGGAGACTCTTTTTGGAGTCCCCTTGCTGTGTTTTACATTACGTTGGCATCGTCAATTCCAGGTGGGTCGGGTCGCTCCTCCCCCCTTTTAACCGTAAGAAACTACATACACTATGGCTTGGGGTAACATGGATGGTTGAGTCTGCAGAGCTGTTTACTCATACTATAGCCTGGGAATCAGAGGTCTGCTCCAAAGCTTCAGTGTCTGCTAGTCAGCGTAGTAGCCCAGCTGTGAAGCAAGCTACACCGCCTGTGTATCTAATAACAATTTTTTACTGCATCTAACCCAGCCAATCATTTTGGGCTAGTAGCAGTGTCTCGAAGTCAGCAGAGTAGCCCATCTGAAGCAAGCTACACCACCTGTGTATCTAATAACAATTTTTTACTGCATCTAACCCAGGAAATCCTTTTGGGCTAGTAGCAGTGTCTCCTAGTCAGCGGAGTAGCCCATCTGAAGCAAGCTACACCGCCTTTGTATCTAAAAACAATTTTTAACTGCATATAGCCCAGGCAATACTTTGGGCCTAGTAGCAGTGTCTCCTACTCAGCAGAGTAGCCCAGCTGTTAAGCAAACTGCACCACCTGTAGATCTAATTACAAATTTTTAACTGCATCTAGCCTAGGCAATACTTTGGGCCTAGTAGCAGTGTCTTCTAGTCAGCGGAGTAGCCCAGCTGTTAAGCAAGCTGCACCACCTGTAGATATAATTACAAATTTTTAACTGCATCTAGGCCAGGCAATAATTTGGGCCTAGTAGCAGTGTCTGCTAGTCAGCGGAGTAGCCCAGCTGTTAATTAAGCTACACCACCTGTGCTTTGGACACTTAATTTTTTCAAAGGAAATGCTTCGGGCCCCCAGGACACTCAGTGAAGAGCATCGGGGAGGTGCCCCAAGGCAATGGGGCTGGGACTGGCGGTAGCACGCCTTGCGGTGGACCGCCAAGCTCGATCCTTGTAAAAGCTTTTTAACTGCAGCAGCTTTAGTGGACGCTACTGGAGCTGGAACTCTATTTTATTATAAATGTAAAAACACAAACTAGTGCAAGTAACGAAAACAATTTCCAGCAATATAACCGATACATAAACAATGTATATACAAGGGACCCCACCTGCCTGACAACCACCATACAACCACAGCCTATCCAAACATACCTCAAACTTCCTCCACACTTACACCTGATTCTGCCGTAACAAAAACCAGAGATGCAGAAGCAAAATACATATAACAAAATATAAACCACATAAACCATATGAAATAACACACAACACTTAAATCATGAGTAACACATAATAACACATACACTACCCCAACTCTCACTATACACCCAACCCGAACCGGCCTCTAAGTTCCGAAAAAGTCCTTCCCGACTTAGGGCGAACCCCGACAGTTTTGGGCCCGGGCCAGTCCAAGTTCATGCTTAACCCCCCTCAAAACCCCCACCCCACCTAACTAACCCCCAAAGTAAAAGAACAATAAGACAACAATAATAATAACAACAAGAACAATAACAAAAATACCATCCGTACCGGTTCAGTGCTTGTAAACCCTTTTCATGATACCATTCTCAAAACAAAAAGCTACGGTGAGAACTTAGCCCACCACCAGGAGGCTTGGAGCAATCCAGAACTAAGGCACCTGGAAGGAGAAACCCCTCCAGAGATGGGAGGCCCCCGATGCACCCAGCCTTTCATACTCCAAGGAGCGCACCTTCACCAGGTCACCAAGGATGTTGCTACATACCTCACCCACTGGGAGGATTTTACTGCCCGTCGACACTAAACACCGTGCATTCCATGTGAAAAACCTAACCACTAGGCTAACTAGAAAAAGAGTGCACTGGTCCCGTCCACCAAGGTCTCTGAACGCTCCATAGGCCCACTCAGCGTAGGAGAGGCCCGCCAGCCTAGGCCAGTCAATGGAAGCGCCCACCCTGTTGCATACCTCTGCATTAAAGGGACACTGAAGCAGGAAGTGCTCCATTCTCTCAAGCGTGTCAGCACAACTCTCACGAGGACAATTCCTATCCTCGGAGTTCCTGTACTTCAAGTTGTCCCTCACATACAGCTTACCCTGAAAGCAGCGCCAAGTCAAGTCCCAATACTTCGCGGGGATCCGTTTTGAATTTAAAAGACGCAACCCCACCTCCAGATCCCAACTTGGGCAGTCCCTGAGTGCCAGTGGCTTTTGAAAATGGGTCGATAAGGTCCTCCCCTCGAGAAGTTTCCTCGTGAGAGTCCTCACCTCCCACACTCCCAAACCCCACCGGCGTATTACTTTCAAAACTGGGGTAACATAAGCCGGGAGATGCCCGTGCGGTGTGCGAAGATCCTTCACACGCCCTCCTGTCTCCCAATCCTGGAAGAAAGACTGCAACCATCCCCTACAGGAGAATACCCACAGAGGAGCCCTCTCTTTCCAGAGGTTTGATATATTTAGCTTAAGAAAGGTGCAAACCAAGAACACCACGGGGTTGACCATATTCAACCCCCCTAGTCTCCTCGTACGGTAAGTAACCTCCCGCTTGACTAGGTTCAGCCTGTTTCCCCATAACAGTTGGAAAAACAGGCCATAGACCCGCGTCCAGAGAGGCTCTGGCAAAATGCAAATGCTGCCTAGATACATTAACAATGGGAGCAGGAAACTTTTGCACTAGCTCACCCTTTCCCTCAGGGTCAAAGACCAACCCTTCCACTGGTCCACTCTCTGGGCGGCAGTTTTAAGTCTACTTTCCCAGTTTTTGGTTGGGTAATCACCCTGGCCAAATTCAATGCCTAGGATCTTGGCATACTCTTGGGGCTCTGGGAGGGTGTCCGGGAGATCAAACCTGGGATCTCCTCCCCCCAGCCAAAGACTCCCACACTTGCTCCGATTGACAATGGAACCAGAGGCCCTGGAGTAGCCCTCCACCTCAGACATCACTGCCCGCACCTCCTCTTCCGAGGAGACAAAAACAGAGACATCATCAGCATAGGCCACTACCTTCAGGGCGGCCTCCCATTCGCCCGCCTGGTCCATCCTCACCCCCGCTATTGGTCCACGATCCACCCTCCTTATGAAGGGATCAATCGCGAACACATACAGCAGGGGACTGAGAGGACATCCCTGACGAACGCCGGAGCCCACCGCAAAGGCCTGTCCAATCCAACCATTCACAAGTGGGAAACTCTCCGCCCCTCTGTACAATGTCTTCAGCCAGTCCACGAACCTCCCTGGCAGACCATACCTCAGAAGAGCGGACCACAGGTACTCGTGATCAACCCGGTCAAAGGCTTTGGCCTGATCCAAGGACAGCAGATACCCCTTCCAGAGGCCAGCCCTACCCTGTTCCACAGCCTCCCGGACACTGAGAACAGCACTAAAAGTGCTACGGCCAGGAACACAGCAGTGCTGGGACTCAGAAAGGAGCCGTGGCGCAAACTTCACCAACCTGTTAAAGAGTACTTTAGCCAAAACCTTCCTGTCCACATTGAGAAGCGCTATGGGCCTCCAGTTCTCAATGTGCGACGGATCCTTTCCCTTAGAAAGAAGGATCAAAGCTGACCTCCTCATTGATCTTGGAAGAGTGCCCGAGGAGAGACACTCATTAAAAACCTGAGTCAATAAGGGGACCAAAAGGTCCTTAAAGGTCTTGTAGAACTCCGACGTTAAGCCGTCCGGACCTGGTGATTTTTTGAGCTGGAGCCCGTCAATCGCCAGTCTAACTTCCTCTTCTTTGATCTCATCCACCAAGACATCGAGCGAGGGGTCTACCCCTGATTCAGGAATGGCCTCAGCCAGGAAAGCCGACGTCTCATCTCGATCCAGCTCCTTCCTCCCCAAGAGATGTGAGTAAAAGGATCTGACGACCTCCAAGATCCCTGACCTGGACCTGGTCAGGGATCCTGTACTGTCCCTCAGACCCGCCACTATCTTACTACTCACTGACATCTTGCAGTTTCTGTAGGGGTCGGGTGAGCGATACTTCCCGAAGTCCCTCTCAAAAACCAAAGATGTGTGCCTATCATACTGACATCTCTTGAGTAAGGCTTTCACCCTGGTGATGTCCTCACGGCCACCCCCAGTCGAGACAAGTTCCTCGAGTTTCCTCCTCAGGCCCCGATACAGGAGATCCCTGTTCAGGCTTCTGAGGTTAGAAAGCTGGCGGAAGAATCTCGCCACCCGATGTTTGAAGATCTCCCACCACTCTGACTGTTACCAAGGCCCAGTAGCGGTACCTGACTTTGAAAGAAATCCTCAAAGGACTGTCTTACAGCTGCTTCCTTCAGGAGTGACGAATTCAGCTTCCAAAAACCTCTTCAGGCAGTGGTCGGAGAATTCAACCTCTACCACCGATAAAGGTGAAGAGACTGCCTCCTCCTTCAAATAAAACCTGTCTATTCTAGACCTAGTCTGACTACCTCTGAAATAAGTGTAACCCGCGTGGCCCGTGGTGTTCCGGATGTGGACATCCACTAGGCGAGCCTCACTAACTATGCTATTCAAGGCGACGCTGTCGTAGGCCAACCGGTCTCTGGAACCTCCTCTGTCTTGGGGCCTCGAGACATTGTTGAAGTCCCCTCCAAAGACCACCAGTCGGCTACAAAACAAAAAGGGTTTAATACTCATAAAGAGACACTTGCGGTCCCACTTAGTCTGGGGACCATAGATGTTTATGAGCCGAAGCTCTTGTCCCCTTATGAACACATCCAAGATCAAGCACCTCCCCATTTCCAACTCAATAACCCGTCGGCATACTACATCTGCGGTCTTGAAAAGGACCGCCACACCGCCATACGGCTCAGCCGCAAGAGACCAATAGGAAGGCCCGTGTACCCACTCCCTCTTAGCTTTTTTAAGGGACGTGAGATCGACCAACCTGGTCTCCTGCAAAAACAAAATGTCGGCATCAAGCTGGCCGAGAAAATGAAAGGCCGTGAACCTAGCCGCATCAGACTTTATGCTGGCAACATTAATGGTCGCCAGCGTCAACGGGGTGAGTGCCGCCATCATGAGTGATCAGGTTGGACAGCGACCTTCTTCCCACCCACCTTACCTTTTACATGTGCTCCATTTTCCTCCTCAGAGGACGATATAGCACGTTTCAGGCACACCGACACATCCATACCTGCTGTTCCACACACAACTTTAACGGGCACAACTGTTTCAGGCGCACCTTTGCCCTTGTCAGGAGGCCCTGGGTCGACCCCCCCCACCAGAGGCCCGGTTTCCCCGACCCCCGATGTTGAGGGCCTGGCGCCCCCTTTAGCCCCTACATCCTTGTCCGCAACCCCCAGCACCAGACCCCCCTCCTCCCCCCCATCTGAAGACAAGGGAGACTCGCTTAGGGCCTGGTACTGGTTGGAGAGCTCCACCGGAGGAAGGGAGGAAGAGCCTTCCTTTGGCACCTGGCCCCGGGTTGCCTTCTCCTTCGAGTTACCCTTCTTCCTCACCCTTTTCTTCTCCCTCTTCTTTTGCTGTTGCCACTCTTCATTCCCCCCCTCATCCACACCTTCGCTGGATGAGGATAAGGGAGAGGTGGCCCCATCCTCCCTGACCATCCTCCTGACCTCTTCGTCTATCTCACTGTCCGGGACCTCAGCTGCAAGCTCCCCCGAACTAGGGACCAGAGGCAGGGACATAATCCCCTGGTCCCTCTCCACCACTCTCCTCGGACGCTGCTCTTTCCCTCCCGCCTCAGGGGGAGTTCTGCTCCTCACCGGTCCCTTACTTCCTACGCCGCCGCTAGTCCCTTCACCGGCTGGTCTGGTCCTCGCCTCCTCCCTACCAGCACCTCCCAGATTCAGGCCAACATTGGCATAGGAGCGCGGACAGCGACTAAACGGGTGTCCCAAGACACCACACAGGTTACACCGAATGTCCCTACAGGTTGCGGCCAGATGACCCACCCCTCCACACATTGCGCACTTCTCCACCTTGCACCCCGCGCTGAAGTGAGAGGGGCTGCCGCACCTGTTTCACAACTTCGGCTGCCCCTGGTAAAAGATCAGGATTCGGTCCCTTCCCAAGAATGTTGAAGTGGGAATGTGGGTAACCGAGTAACCCGAGACCTTCAATTTTACCATAAAGGTCCAGGCCCCTGACCAGATGCCATGCTTGTCCAGATTCTTTTTGGGAATCTGGACCACCTCCCCATACCTGCTCAGCCAGGTCATGATGTCCATCTCAGAAAGTGACTCGTTACTGGTGAGCACGGTCACTTTCTTCACTGAGTTTTGGCGAGAGATAGCCTGGACTATAAACCCTCGCCATTCAGGGCAAATCCGAGCCAGCTCATACTGAGACCAGAAGAGCTCTAAGCCCTCCGATCTCACAAAGCTGACGTCGAAAAAGGTGGCACCATAGGGATGAATCAGGGCATAGATGTCATCAGCCCTGAAGCCCATCCCCAGGAAAAGCTCCACCACCTTGTCCCTAGAGGGGCACGTTTCATTGCCTTCCCACCGGAGACGGACCACATTCCTACGGACGCCACCCTGCCCTGCTGTCGGCAGAGACCACGTAACGTTCTCTGCCCCTAACTCTCGGAAGGCGGACAGACCATGTCGGTCTATCCAGAACGATAAATCTACCTCCCTACCCTCCACTGTAATGGACTGCTCTCCCCTCTTCAGGGCGTCCAGGAGACGCCATTGCAAGTAACCCTGCCCAGTGTCCCTTGACAAGGACCCTCCACTACCCGCGGCAGCGGCCGCCGCAAAGGTGCGGACATGTGAACCGCCCTCTAACGAGGCCGCCAACGAACTGGGATTCCTTGGCCTCACACTTGGCCCCTCATTCACACTCACACTCTGCCTCACAGCCTCACCTACCGCCCCTGCACCACTACCATCACCACCAGCCATACCACTCACCACTTCCATACCTGCATCCTCACCTCCATCCTCACCTCCTTCATGTACCCCATTCATCCCCACCTCATGCACCCCATCCATGCCAGCCAGAACAGGTGGAGTACTAACCGCTTTACCCAAGGTCCTGGCATCACTGGGGGGGGGTTTCAGGACACTCACCACATCCGCAGCATTGTCCTTACTCCCCTTCTCCCCCTCTGCCACCTTGGACCCTCCAATATTCATGCGCTGGGTATCACAGGGGCCGGGATTTTGGGCGCCGGGTTTTACCAACCTCACAGGTGCAGACGCCCCGACCGGTTTACCCCCGGCAGCCTTGTCCCCAGCATGCGGCCCCTCAACCCTCTGGCCAGATATGGAAGCAGTGTCTCTCTCCTCCCCCACCGACCTCAGCCAAGATCTCTGAAAAAGCTGCTCCGGCTCCACCGCCACAACCCCCACCTCCCTCTGCCCGAGACCCAGAGGCCATGGGAGACAGAGACGGGAACTCCACCACACTGAATATGTCTGGCGCCAGCGATGACCCTTTGCCATCCCTACTATCCTCCATAGGGATCGCCACACCATCACCACTCGCCTTACATTTGCCTTTACTCTCCCCACCGGACCTGCGCCGAGGACCAACTTCATGATTCGGGCACCCTTGACCGGTGGGGGTTACACAGGAGACAGCAGCAGCATCAGTATCATCATTAAACACGTAACGCATACTCACCGTCTCCTGTGCCTTCTTCTTGCGCCCCTTCTTCTTTCCGGGTCCCGGATCTTCGTCCCCGAAACAAAAATGCTGGAGGTTCACCGGGGACTCCAGCAACCGGATGGCCGCCATGAGCCCCCCGGACCCCGAAGACGCCTCCATGTCCTCCTCCTCTGATGTGCTGGAGGCAGGCAGCGCCACCTGCTCAGGGCGCAGACCGGAAGATTTAGGAGGCTCCCCAGTAACGCCGGCAGGCTGCTCGACCGGGGTTACTGCCACCTCCTGAGACACTGTTCCTGGATCCGTCTCTGTCTTCCCTGCTCTTTTCCCTACTGCCTCCCTCCCAGCCGCAGGTTTCTTCTGGGCAATTCCAGGTGCTGTGGTGGGCAGGACGAGGGGCGGGGCACCGGCGCAAGGCTTGCTGAGCCTTGTGGTACTATAAGCATTGCTTGCTGCTTTTTCTTTCATGTCCCTCCTGCCTCCCTCCTTCCCTCTGCCCACAGACTGTACAGAGGCAGTGCAGAGAGCTGCGGTGGGCGGGACTAGAGGCGGACCAGCAGACCGGGCACTGCTGGGCTCTGCAGTTCCACTCGCGGCTCTCATGGTAGCTGCGCCGAGCGCTGAGGTGGGCGGGGCTTGGGGCGGGTTGGCAGACTGGGGGCCGCTGGGCTCGGTAGTTCCATGTGTGCCTCTCATGGTGGCCGCGCTGAGCGCCGAGGTGGGCGGGGCTAGGGGCAGACCGGCAGACCGGGTGCCGCTGGGCTCTGCAGTTCCACGTGTCTCTCTCATGGTGGCCACGCCGAGTGCCGAGGTGGGCGGGGCTTGGGGCGGGTTGGCAGACTGGGGGCCGCTGGGCTCGGTAGTTCCACGTGTGCCTCTCATGGTGGCCGCGCTGAGCGCCGAGGTGGGCGGGGCTAGGGGCGGGCTGGCAGACCGGGTGCCGCTGGGCTCTGCAGTTCCACGTGTGTCTCGCATGGTGGCCACGCCGAGTGCCAAGGTGGGCGGGGCTAGGGGCAGGCCGGCAGACCGGGTGCCGCTGGGCTCTGCAGTTCTACGTGTGTCTCTCATGGTGGCCACGCCGAGCGCTGAGGTGGGTGGGGCAAGGGGCGGAGCCCCGGACCGCGATCCCCCGGCCTTTGTGCCCGCACCCACACTATCCTCTGCTCGTACTAACAGCGCGCCACTTCCTCCACCCCCCACCTTCTCCTCCTCCATGGCTGGGGTAACCCCCAGGGCAGCACCCAGAGCTGTGGTGGGTGGGACAGGGGGCGGGGCTCCAGACAAACGTTCCTTTCCAGGCTCCTGGCTGCCATGCATAGTCCTGGGAGTGCCTTCACTGGCCAGCAGGCCCCCTTCATACGCCCCCCTTCCTTGCTGCGTGGTTAACCCCTCCTGGCCCGAGAACCGCCGATCATTAGAGAATTTCTCCAGAAAGGGACCCGCAGCCCTCTCTATTTCCGCCTGCCTCTGCTCCACCACGGCAATCCTATCCTTGACCCTCTGGATTTGCGTGGCGATCGCCGGGCGCTTCCTCTGGGCTGCTGCATTCTATAGCGCCTTGGCCTGCCGCAAGTCCAGCAGGAGTTTCGCCAGTGCCACCTTCCCCTTTTCGTGGCACCGCAACATCTCCACCACCCGCTGGGAGAAAGCCTCCGCTGACTCGTCCGGGCCCCTCTCGGCCCATGGGGCACTCCCCTTGCTTCCCTTGGGCTTGCCAGTCACCTTGTTAGCCGATGCCGGCATGCTCACCGTAGCCGCTTCACGCTGGGACAGCCTCCCAGACCTCCTCACAGAGTCCTCCGATGGATCCATATTCAGTCCTCCGACCTCACCCGGCCCAGACCGGGAGGGCCGGAGCCCGGGGATACCCCCCGACACCCCTGCCTCGGTCCTGGGAAAACGAAGAGGCAAGGGTCGGGCTTAGAAAAAAGTCCTAGTTGGAGCTTCCCAGGAGCTCCTCCACACAGCTCTCACTCAGCTAGGAACACAGGCCACACCTCCTCCACTTCCTGCTACCGTGGCTGCTGGCATGAGACTTGCCCTCCAATAGATCCTTGTAAAAGGATTTAAAGTGTACTCATTCAAATTACAGAGCCAATTTAAATTACAGAGCTTAGACCTGCCTCCACCGCGGGGGGTCTCGACCCACCAGCGGACAGGCACCAGTATTGTGAGAGGGGGGCTGGTCGTCAGGGTCCACCGTGGCTCTGGCACAAACCCGACGACACGGAGGTCACACGGGCAGGAGCGGCCTGGCCGTGGCAGCTTCACACTCCAGCATAGTCCCTCTGCCCGCTCGCGCCCGTAACTTCAAAGGGATGCGCAAGCAGCTTTTCTTCCCAGGGCTGTTCCCCGTCCAGCAGGAACATGGGGGAGCTCAGGTCAGCCTTCCATCGTACTCCCTTACCTCCCTCACCCTCTTTCCTTCTTCCGTTCACCATCTAACCCCTCGGCTCTGTGGTGTCCGCTCTCCCTCCAGCTCTCTCCTTCTCACAGGTGGACTACCGCGTGTATTCACACTGTGGCGAATCTTTTGGGCCCAGGCATAAGAAGTCATCGAGGTAATGGATAATATGTGCCCCCTTAGAAACGTCCATGACAACCCATTCGAGGAAGCAACTAAACGCCTAAAATAGTGAGCAGGATATGGAGCACCTCATGGGCAAACAGCGATCAATATAATATGCTCCTTCCCAGAAGAAGCCCAATAGGCGGACACTATTTGGAGGCACAGGTAGTAAGTAACCGGAATGCCCCCTCAATGTCTGTTTTGGCCATTATGGTGCCCCTTCCCAACTTCTTGACCCGCCTGATTGCCTTGTCAAAGGAGGTACAGTATATACTACTGTACTTGGTTCCGCGTCGATGTTGTCGTTTACTGACCTGCCCCTTGGATATGACAAATGGTGGATTAGTCCGAATATATTGGGTTCCATTTTTGGCATGACTCCCAACGGGGATACCATTACGTCTTGTAAGGAAAGTGCTCTGAATGGAACCGCCATTCTACCTAAAGATATTTCTTTTTTTAAATTTCTTGTCACGACGTCTGGGTGTTGGTAGGCTGATTTTAGATTTTTACTCCAGCCTTTCTTGATTTTAGAAGGGCATGACATGCCTATATCTGTGTCTCCTCCTTTTACTCCTCCACCTCTTTTCTTTTGAATGACTATATGCACTTGTCACTTTTCCATGTGTTAGTTGTGTCTTCTGAGCAGTTTGTCAGCTTTTGGACACCTTTGAACGTGTTTTCTATGTGTTTCTATGTGTTTTTGTTTGCCTGCCATTGATTTTAACGGTGTTCGACAGTGTTATACGAACTGTTCGACGAACCGTTCGGCGAACATGCCGGTGTTCGACGAACCGAACTGAACCCAAACACTACGTGGGTGGCTCAACACTAGTTAGCAAGTAGGCCACAGAGAAAGATGTTGCAGTCGTCAAGGTGGGAGATGATGAGGGCATGCACAAGCAGTTTAGTAGATTGAGGGTTGAGGAAAGGACGGATTCTGGAAATATTTTTGAGCTGTAGGCGACAGGAGGTGGCAAGAGCTTGGATGTGTGGTTTGAAGGAGAGGGCAGCGTCAAGAGTTACTCCGAGGCAGCGGATTTCCGGTACAGAGCAAAGTGTGATGTCATTTATTGTGATAGAAAGATTAGGTGGGGAAGATATGTGAGATAGGGGAAAGATGATGAGTTCAGTTTTGTCCACATTGAGATTGAGGACGCGAGAGGAGAAGAAGGCGGATATGGCTGATAGACAAGCTGGGATTCTGAACAGCAGAAAGGTGACATCTGGGCCAGAGAGGTAGATCTGAGTTTCATCAGTGTACAGATGGTACTGGAAGCCATGGGATTTTATGAGCTGTCCCAGGCCAAGGATATATATTGAGAAAAGTAGGGGTCCTAGGAAAGAGCCTTGAGGGACTCCAACAGAGAGGGGGCAGGATGAGGTGATAGTGTAGGAGTGGGAGACACTAAATGTGTGGTTAGAAAGGTATGAGGAGTTCCAGGATAGGACGAGAGAGGATCTGTAGTAGGAGGGAGTGGTTAACTGTGTGGTAGGCACAGGTCAAGAAGGAGTACAGAGAATTATTTGTTAGCTTTGGCGGTAAGTAAGTCATTAGTAATTTTGGTAAGGGCAGATTCGATGGCATGGTGGGGGCATAAGCCAGATTGTCGGTTGTTGAAGAGAGAGTTAGATGAGAAGTGAGAGGAAAGTTCAGCATGAATATGTTTTGCTCAATGAGTTTGGAGGCAAAATGGAGCAGCAATATGGGACGGTATCTGGACAAGGCAGTTGGTTCCAGGGATGGTTTTTTGAGGATGGGCGTGATTGTGGCATGTTTAAAGGCAGAGGAGGAGATACCAGAAGTTAGTGATAGGTTGAAGAGATGGGTTAGGCATGGGATGAGTGTGGGGGTGAGTTGGGGAGGAGGTAGGATGGGATGGGGTCAAGTGCACAAGTGGTGGGGTGTGATTTGGAGAGGAGACGAGTAAGGTCTCATTCAGTGATGTTGGAAAGGGAGGTTATGGGGGAAGGGCAATGGACTGGAAAACAAAGGGGTTGTGGTGGTTGGACAGTAAAGACTTGCCTTGTTTGGTCAATCTTGTTTTTGAAGTGTGTGTCAAACTCCTCAGCAGAGATGACGGAGGTCGGAGGGAGCAGTAGAGGGCAGAGGAGAGAGTTAAAAGTGTTGAATAACTGTTTGGGGTTGCAGGATAAGGAAGATATGAAGGTTGCTAAGTAGGTCTGTTTAACAGAGGTGACGGCTGATTTGAATGCGAGTGTGCAGTGGCATTGTAGAAAGCAGTGGTGCTGTCTGCGTCGTGGAGTGAAGATATGGATGTCAGTGGTAGAATAGAGTCAGAGAGTGTGTGTCTAGATGTGCAAAGTTTCTGCGGGGGTGTGCTCGTTTCTGGACATTGGTGACAGGTGAGGAGGACAGGTATGAGAGCATAAGTAGATGGTGGTCAGAGAGGGGAAGTTGGGAGGTTGTGAGGTTAGATAGGGAGCAGAGTCAGGTGAAGATGAGGTCTAGTGTGTGTCCGTCTGTGTGGGTGGCTGAGGAGGACCACTGAGTAAGTCCAAAAGACGAAGTGAGCTACAGAAGTTTGGATGCTGCTGACTGGCGAGTGTCAGTGGGGATGTTGAAATTGCCCATGATGATTGTGGGAATATCAGCAGGCAGACAGTAAAGAGGCCAGGAGGAGAATTGTTCAATAAAGGCAGTAACCGGGCCCTGAGGTCGGTATATGATGGCCACTTGGAGGTTGGAGGGAGAGTAGATGTGGACAGAGTGGACTTCAAAAGAAGGGAGAATAAGTGAGGGTAGAGGTGGGATAGAGCTAAAGGTGCAGTTGGTAGAAAGAGAAGACCCACTCCTCCACCATGTCTGTTACCAGGGCGAGGAGTGTGGGTGAAGTGGAGGCCACCGTAACACAGCGCAGCAGGGGAGGCAGTGTCAGAGGGCATCAACCATGTCTCTGTGATGCCCAGGAAAGAGAGATTACGAGAGGTAAAGAGGTTGTGAATAACATGGAGCTTGTTGCAGACAGAGCGGGCGTTCCAGAGTGCTCCAGAGAGAGGGAGCAGGGGGGTGGGCATCCAGGGCACGGGTTTTACATAGGAGAGGTTGCAGTAGTTTGTAGTTGGTTGGAAGCGATAGGAGGGGGAATTGGTGAAAGGTATAAGCTGTGCGGCTCCAAGATTGGTAGATATGTCGCCAGCAGTTAGGAGAAGCAGGGAGAGGGAGAGCAGGTGTGAGAAGGAGAGTGTCCGGCTTGTTTTATGTTTTGGTAGGATAGATCTGAGGTTGAGGAGCAGGTCTGCAGATGAGGTCAGGTAGGGAGGTAAGAGAGAAGGAGAGATGATGATTTGGTTAAGGGTGCTGGGGTTTGGGCATAGCAAATGAGAGTAAGGATTAGTGGTGCAAAGACAGTAAAGGGCATATGTAAGCATAATGAAGGTTTAAGTGTGAATGAGAAAGAGAAACTAAGTACAATTAGCAAATAGTTACTCGTACCTTCTGGTCACTTCTGGCCATTTCTGGCATATTTCTGTTAGACTCTTAAGAGCGACCTTTCAGAGCCAGAACACTGTCAGCCAGACCTGGGTCTCTAGATTTATAAAGCTCTTAACAGCCCATTGAGTGGGTCAGGCGTGATCAGGAGGGGAGGAGCCGCAGGGAGTCTGGTCACAAAAGCACCTGGTGGAGGGGGGAAAATAATTAGGAGACAGAGGCTAAATGCATTCAGGAAATACAGATAGGGACGAGTGTGTATTGGGATCAAAGGATTGAGGTGATAAAATTTGCAGATGGGATCAGACATACCAGGAGATACTGTTGAGGGAGGGCAGCAATGACCCTTAGTGAGTGTCAAATTATTTTACAAGGTTGATTGCGTAATCCAATAGAAAACCAGATAGAGACAAAGCTCTGTATGGGGGGATTCAAGAATCTCTAACCCCGTTTATTTCTATTTGGCATTTTATATTGTTTTGAGTTTATCAATGGCCAATCGCCTACTGCCATACTACAGGCTTGAACCAATGTTAGTACAATTATTACGGAAATACACATATGGTCATATTATCGTTAGTTCGGTGCATGGTGGAAAGTTACAAGGTCGTACATCCCGGCTCAGAGTAGCTAGATAATAGGAGCGGGGTGTCTCATAGAATGTTACTGAGAGAAAAGGTTAGTGTGGGAAAGTTGGATGTGAATCAAGAGGAAAGAAGGAAAGAATGTATGTTATGCAAAGAATATAATAACATGATTTTGAAACAAGCAGACAAAATGGAGTTGCCATAGCATGAATATCAATATGTCATTTACATTTCCCCCCTAAAAATTATGTTGTTATTATCAACAATAGAGGTGCTTTCCCAGGGTCATGGTTTGAGCCTGAGGGACATTGGTCTTCACTCAATTAGTGCCCTTGTTACCAATTGAGGCCGTCGCGGCATGTCCATCCCCCCTTGTTTGTTGATATAATAATAAATCTCTTATATTCAGACGTGAGGTTGGTTGGGGCAAGCGGGTAAAGGTCATCATTCCCTTGTCTTCCAGGTCCTCAATGCTGGTTACATCTGGGAGGTCCGTGTATAGTAGCACTGGATGTTGGGTAACAGCGTCCTCCTTGCTCTCTGATGATTGGCAGGTTTTCCTCATGCAAATTAGGATACAATAAAAGACTAGTTTTAGTAAAACATATATTAACAAGATGCAAGCAGCAATATGCAACACTCCTTGTAATATTCCAGCAATCCATCAACCAATCCCTTTAAACCAATTAGCAGGATTAAAAAAGGAAAATGTATCAGACCACCAACTGTCTTTGGTCAATTCATTATGTTTGTTATATTCTTCCCTGAGTTTCCTAATGTCTTCCATTTTAGTCTTTAACCATATGGTAGAGTCGGGGTCAATATAGTGACAACAGGCTGGGCCTATAACCTGACACATCCCTCCTTGAGCTGCTGTCAAATAGTCCAGCACTAGAGTATGTTGATTAGCTACTATAATAAGTTGATTCTGCACCGCAACGGTAGTATTAATTACTTCCAATATACTCCAAATCTGGTCATCTAAGTAATCAGTGACTTCCACTAATTTGTCCCACATTTGTGTAACCATAGGGTAGAGGAAGACAGTACTGGCTGTCTTATAGGGTATACTCATTTGTACTAAATGAGGTCTTCCTGATGGGCGTGGGGCGTTGTCCTTAGCACGTTTATAGATGGTATGAAGAGGGATGGCTCTCATATCTACTTTACTATGGGGAATAAGATAAGTGGCTGAAGTTAGCCGGGCCAACGTACAAGTCCACCCTACTCCGACTGGGAGCCATTTATACTCATTATTCCCACAGATTTGATATGTGGCTGATGGTAGATCCCATAAAGCAGAGTGCTGTAATACTAATTTATGTACCAAATTGATAAAAACTGTGTTATTTGATAACATACACCATGAAGGCATTTGTCCCAGGGGGCTACAATATCCAACATCCGGATTGCCACATGTTGGATCACTAGGCTTATATTCAGAAAATTCATGTTTTACTGCTGTTGGGGTTGTCAGGAGCACTTGGTATGGTCCGTCATACAATGGTTCTAGTCCATGTTTCCGAACATGCCTCTTCACATACACATAATCTCCAGGCTTGAGGGTATGACAACCTTCTGCATCAGCTGGATCTGGAATAGAAGATGATACTAACGCATGGGTGTTAGTGCTTGGCAAGCTGAATCACATATTGCACAACATAATCTGTTTCTTCTGATAATTGTTGTGGGGTAAACCTAGCTATGGCTGGTTGTGACCCAAATAGTATCTCATAGGGTGACAGTTTGTGTTTCCCTATGGGGGTGGTGCCTATTTGATACAGGGCAATGGGAAGGAGCTCAGGCCACTGGGCCGTAGTTTCCTGCATCATTTTGGTTAATTGCCCTTTCAGTGTGCCATTCAATCTCACAGGAGGACCTGCAGTCATGACAAAGCCTCTCCTTGCCCAGATCTCCCCAAAATCATGTGCAATCCCGAAGGCGTATCTCGAGTCAGTAAATACAATATATTCACACTTTTCCTTCGGCCTGTTTATAAGCAGCAATCAGAGCTTTGAGCTCTGCTTCCTGTGCTGACATACTGGGGGTAAGGCCGCAGCCTCTACCTATGTATCTTCAGTTGTGACAGCATATCCAGTATGAAACCTGCCAGAGGTGTCAGCATATCTTGATCCATCCATATATAACGTAAGTTCTGGATCATCCAAGGGTACTTCCCCCACTAGAACAAGTGAAGTTGACTCCACAGTAATATGTTCCAGACAATCATGCGGTGGAGCCTCTTTCCTCTCTCCTTCAGGTGCAGGCAGCAGGGTGGCTGGGTTGATGGTGGTGCACCGGTGTAATTTCACATTTTCTGGCAACATCAACGAACACTGCAGCCGCAGGTGTCTCTGGGTAGACAGATGTTTAGGTTGCTGTGTGGCGTGAACCACTCGTAGACAGCTGGGGGAGGCCCTGGCTACCGGGTCCAGATGCGCTGAGTGGGTAATAACCGACTGGGAGCTGCTTTGTACAGTGTCTCTGCATGAGTACTCCGGCTGCATGCCCTCCCGTCTCAGAGACATACAAATGGAAAGGTTGAGCATAGTCCGGGTTTCCAAGGGCAGGGGCTGTCATTATCCTTGACTTTATTTGCTTGCTGCAACAGTTCTTGGTGGTCCTTGTTGTTTACATCAGCCAGAGTGTCTTCTTTTAATGCATCATATAGGGGCTGCATCAGACGTGAAGCATCTGGGATCCATTGTCTGCAATATGTACATAGTCCGAGGAACCGTTGCAGCTCTATGGGATCTTTTGGGAATGGTAGCAGGTAGATAGCCGTCTTCCTTTCTTCTGTGAGATGTCTGGCACCCTGAGTAAGGCAGTGGTCTAAGAAGACCACTTGACCGAGGCAAAACTGAAGTTTCGAGGCTGAGACTCGACAATTCAGGTTTGCTAGATGCTTGAGGAGGCTAACACTGGCCCTGATGGACATTTTCGCCGTGGGGGCACACAAAAGAAGATCATCCACGTATTGCAATCAATTACTGTAAACCAGACAACATGTATGTGCATCTATTAGAAACTTAAGGATATATGACCATCTAGAGAATTAGTTTACATCACCATATTTTAGCCCTAATGTCAAAGTGGACATAAATATGTGCTGTTGAGGGTAGTGGATTGATCAGCCAAGTTATCCTGAGGCCATATTTTAAGGGCTTGACAGAAGTCAACCCCACTCTCATACGTATTGGCGTCTAATGCTCTGTCACACACTGATCATGATGATCTTCCTCATACACATTCCGGGTGTAGTGTGTATTGCTGCCTGTATTCCGGGTGTGCCAAGATGGCCGCCACCAGAAGGAAGCACACTACAGGAGGGGTGCGCCAAGATGGCCGCCACCAAAGGGACATCTGGTCAGAGGCTGGAGGTGATGCAGTGGGTGTAGCAACATGGCCGCTGCAGGAAGGGTTGGAACTTTGGGCGGACATAGGTATAACAGATGAGGATGGAGCACTAGGAGTGGCTTGGGTAGTAGCGACGGGTGGGCCTCCTGGACGGGACACGTGACATGCAACACAATAATCTGCTGACAATGTATTCTGCTGGCCACAATTAGAACACTCCCAACAATTCATTACACCGCCATTATCGGAGAGCAGTATCTTTGTAATACACATAACATAGCGTCTTTCCTTTATTGTCTGTAGTAGCGACGGGTGGGCCTCCTGGACGGGACACGTGACATGCAACACAATAATCTGCTGACAATGTATTCTGCTGGCCACAATTAGAACATTCCCAACAATTCATTACACCGCCATTATCGGAGAGCAGTATCTTTGTAATACACATAACATAGCGTCTTTCCTTTATTGTCTGTATTTTCTTCTTCCATCCACCCTTTTTTTTTTTTTGACAAATTCTCTGCTGTTCCGTATCAAGCCAAGGCTGTTTGCTATTCTAGTAGCTGTAACTTGCGCTTATCTGGTAGCTCGCATATTTTAGTTAAACGTTTAAGATTCTCCACATACTTTTTACTTTTTCCCTTCTTTCGATAAACTCAGTGCAGCCTCTTCTTTTTTTTTTCACATCCGCTGCATTTTGTAGCACTAAACAGTCACAGTCACTGCTATTACAGTGCTAGATAATTCTCCCTTCTTTACATAAAAATAATTAAAACAACCAGGCTTCGTCTCCTCCTCTATTTCAACATACCCCTCACCACAAATCTCATGTGCAACTTTCCTGAACTTTTCAGCGTCTTCCAACAATCCACAGTCAACTAATCTACCCCTTTTCTGCCGGATGCCTTCATCCCACAATGCAGGCTGAAGCCTCCCCTCCATGGGAAAATTTAACACCTTAAACACTTTTAGTGCATTCTTAAATGATCTTTTCTCTTCTCGACCGATCATGATATTCATCACATCCTCTCCCTCCTGTCTCTCTCTCTTCCCTCCTGTCTCTCTCTCTCACCTCCTGACTATCTTCCCTCCTGTCTCTCTCTCTTCCCTCCTGTCTCTCTCTCACCTCCTGTCTCTCTCTTACCTCCTCTCTCTCTCTCTGTTCCCTCCTCTCTCTCTTCCCTACTCTTTCTCTCTCACCTCCTGTCTCTCTCTCTCACAAGGGAGACTAATTCTTTCTGCTCCACAGAAACATTGATTAATCACTACAACTGACAAAGGATTCTTAATTTGTGCACAGCACGAGTCCGGCCGGACCTCCCAGTTGTTCCACTGACTTTATTTCACCCCCTCCCGTCGGGGTAGTCTCGAACGGCCAGATGAAAGGAGGAGAACTCTCGTCCGCAGTTCTCCGGACACTAGATATATGTATATCTGTGTGCGTGTCCTACCCAATCTTCGATCACCTGCTGCGACTGAAACTAACAATGTTCAGTCTCCTAAGGATCTTTGTCAGAAGTTAAGGAAGATTCACACAATATTCACTTGTCAATCTGAGGTGATATTGTTTAAAAGTAAATAATATCAGACCTCTAATGGGACTACACCCCTTATAGTCTCACCTTTGACTATATCCAACCAAGAAGTCCGGAGATACTGCAAACAACCACACACAACGTGGAAACCACGCCAAATGGTCAGTAACACTAGTAAAGAACTTGTGCACTTACCGTGGCTTTTTGTGGGGGATGACCAGTCCCAATTCAAGTGGGGGAGGCTGAAGGCAAGTCTCTCTTTGTGGACGTCCAGAGGTGGTGGGGCGTCTCTGGTTAGGGATCCGAGTCACGGCACCAGCTGTTGAGGGAGGGCAATGGCCCTTCATGGTTGACCAAGTGAGTGTCAAATTATTATGCTGATTGCGCAATCCACATAAAACCAAATGGAGGCAATGCTCTGTATGGGAGGATTCAAAGAATCTCTGATCCCGTTTATTTTGCTTAGCATTTTATATTGTTTTGAGTTTATTAATGTCCAATCATCTACAGCCGTACTACAGTACTACAGGCTTGAGCCAATGTTAGTGCAATTATTACGGAAACACATATATGGTCATATTATCGTTAGTTCGAAGCACGCTGGAAATTTAAAAGGTCGTACATCCCGGCTCAGACTAGTCAGATAATGGGAGCAGGATGTCTCGCAGAATGTTCTTGTGAGAAAAGGTCAGTGTGGGAAAGTTGCATGGTAAGAGAAAGAAAGAATGTATGTTATGCAAGGAGTGATAATAACATGATTTTAAAGCAAGCAGACAAAATGGAGCTGCTCTAGCATGAGTATCAATATGTCCTTTACAATACAATATGGAAAAGGCAGTAAGCAGATAAGCAGGATGGTTTTGCAGATGGGATCAGACATACCAGGAGACAGATACAATATGGAAAAGATAGTCAGCAAATAGGCAGGGTGGTTTTGCAGATGGGATCAGACA
Organism: Phyllobates terribilis; assembly: GCF_046119375.1. NCBI lineage: Eukaryota > Metazoa > Chordata > Amphibia > Anura > Dendrobatidae > Phyllobates > Phyllobates terribilis. The sequence continues at coordinate 220,852,702 of NW_027362773.1, read as the reverse complement.
TACCAAAGAGACAGATACAATATGGAAAAGGCAGTCAGCAAATAGTGGCCTTCATTATGTCTCATCTTACAGAGCTGCTCATTGGGGTAGATGTGGAGGAGGATGGTAGTATGGAGCTGCAGAACTGTGAGGCAGCTAGCTGGGTAACAGTTAGAAGGCGGGGTAGAGGGAAGAGTGCTATGGAGACTAGTCCTGATCTGGCACACCCCAATAAGTTTGTGACTCGCCCCGCTGGGCTGTGGGGTACTCGGTAGTTGGGCCGGTCCTTTTCTTTGGGGTAGTCACAGTGGCAGTGACCCGGTCCGTGGCCCAGCGCAGTCAATAAACTAAAGTGTATTGGGAAAGTCAATTTGGGGAATAAAATTTGTGATGCCACCCATGGTATGCGGCTACAGATGGCCACAGCTGCTGTTCAGATCCAATGGGGCTGATGGTGACGCAGCAGAGATTGTGCAGCTGTCCACGAGCAGAGCTAAGCCCCAGGGCAGTATATAGGATTGATGAAGTAGATGTTGTATTGCAAGGCAGGTGGCGCAGCAATTAGGCAAGGACACAGTGGGGTGCAGTCTTCAAGTATTTACTTATAGCTGTCAAGCTGCTCCAGGTTACAACCGCCATTTCTTAACCGCCCATGTTGTCTTGTGTCCTCCGGGGAAGTGATCCAGCTAACTCTCAGTTAATTTGGGAGCACTTGAACGGGACTCCTTTCTGTGTACCTCTCCAGGTCGTCTCTTTAGCCAATATGCTAAGTGATTTTTTTCAACAGTATTTACACAAGAAAATCGCATAACAGAAAACATGATCAGTGATAACAAAAATTCTCCATTAAATGTCACTTGCTTAACCCAGCAGGAAGTACGACGGCGTCTAAAAATCACTAAAGTTGACAAATCCCCTGGTCCGGATGGGATACACCCGTGAGTACTGCAGGAATTAAGTAAAGTCATAGATAGACCATTATTTTTAATCTTTAAAGATTCCATAATAACAGGGTCTGTACCACAGGACTGGAGTATAGCAAATGTGGTGCCAATATTCAAAAAGGGGACGAAAACTGAACTTGGAAATTATAGGCCAGTAAGCTTAACCTTCACTGTGAGTACAATCCTGGAGGGTTTCCTATGAGTTGCTATACTAGAGTATCTGAAGAAGAATAACCTCATGACCCAATATCAACATGGGTTTACGAGGGACCGTTCCTGTCAAACTAATCTGATCAGCTTTTATGAAGCGGTAAGTTCCGGACTGGACCAAGGAAATGCAGTAGATGTTGTGTATATGGACTTTTCAAAAGCTTTTGATACGGTTCCACACAAAAGGTTGATACATAAAATGAGAACAATGAGGATAGGAAAAAATATATGTAAGTGGGTTAAGAACTGGCTCAGTGATAGAAAACAAATGGTGATTATTAATGGAACGCACTCATCCTGGGTCACAGTTAACAGTGGGGTACCAAAGGGATCAGTATTGGGCCCGCTTCTTTTTAACATATTTATTAATGACCTTGTAGGGGGCATACAGAGTAATATTTCAATATTTGCAGATGACACTAAACTCTGCAGGGTAATCAATACAGAGGAAGGCAATTTTATATTACAGGAGGATCTATGTAAACTAGAAGCTTGGGCTGATAAATGGCAAATGAGCTTTAATGGGGATAAATGTAAGCTAATGCACTTGGGCATGGGAAATAAAATGTATAATTATATGCTTAATTGTAAAACACTGGGCAGAACTGTCACTGAAAAAGACCTGGGTGTATTGGTGAACGACAAGCTCACGTTTGGTGGCCAGTGTCAGGCAGCTGCTGCAAAGGCAAATAAAATAATGGGATGCATTAAGGCTATGTGCCCACGATGCAGAAATGCTCTGGATTTTTTCCTGAGCATTTCTGCATCTCCCTGGCAGAAAAAACGCATGCGGATTGTACATGCGTTTTTCCTGCCAGGGACAAGCGGATGTGAAGCATTTTTCACATACATTTCCGCATGCGGGTTGACAAGCGCTTTCCAAGCGATTTTAGCATCACTTGGAAAGTGCTTGACAACTTGGTCACACTATATAAATCCATGCAAATGGCATGGATTTATATAGTGTGACCGTAAAGAATGGTAAAAAATAAAAAAATAAATATATACTTATCTCCTGATGGCCCCCGGAGTCTTTATTCGATCCGTCCTGGCTCACGGTACACTGAAGGACCTGCCGTCACATGACTAAATGACGTCAGCACAGGTCCTTCAGTCCAATCTGCCGGCAAGCGAAGACAATCTCACCCGGGGGGGCCATCAGAAGGTAAAGATAATATATATATTTTTTTTTATTCTTTTTTTTACAGGTTCTATGGTACCCAGGTCTGGAGGAGAGTCTCCTCTCCTCCACACCCGGGTACCATCCGCACATTGAAACGCATGTATTCCGCATGTACAGATGCAGTGATGCGTAATCCATGCGTTCCAACGCAAGTCAATGGTGGCGAAAACAGCGCTTCCGCAAAATAACTGGTAATGCTGCGTTTTTTTCCGCAATGATAATCCGCAGCGAAAATTTCCGCAGCATGTGCACAGCACATGCGGATTATCATTGGGGAACATGGCAGGCCCTCTACCAAGCGTTTTTTAAGTGTTTCTGCAGCGGAATCGCCGCTGCAAAAACGCTTAAAAAATGCATCGTGGGCACACAGCCTTAAAGAGGCATATGTGCTCATGAGGAGAACATAATTTTACCTCTATACAAGTCACTAGTGCGACCACACTTAGAATACTGTATACAGTTCTGGTCTCCGGTGTATAAGAAAGACATAGCTGAACTAGAGAGGGTGCAGAGAAGAGCGACCAAGTATATTAGAGGACTGGGGGGTCTGCAATACCAAGGGCAGGTTATTACACTTGGGGTTATTTAGTTTGGAAAAATGAAGGCTTAGGGGTGATCTTATTACTATGTACAAATATATGAGGGGACAGTACAAAGACCTGTCTACTGATCTTTTTACTCTGAGGCCTGAGACGGGGACAAGGGGGCATCTTCTTTGTCTGGAGGAAAGAAGGTTTAATCATAATCACAGATGCGAATTCTTTACTGTAAGAGCAGTGAGACTATGGAACTCTCTGCCGCATTATATTGTAATGAGTGATTCACTACTAAAATTTAAGAAGGGCCTGGATGCCTTTCTTGAAAAAGTATAATATTACAGGTTATATATACTAGATTCCTTGATAGGGCGTTGATCCAGGGAACTAGTCTGATTGCCGTATGGAGTCGGGAAGGATTTTTTTTCCCCAATGTGGAGCTTAGTGTTTGCCACATAGTGTTTTTTTGCCTTCATCTGGCTCAACATGTTAAGCTATGGGTTGAACTAGATGGACTTAGTCTTCCTTCAACCTTAAAAACTATGTTACTATGTTATTATGTTGCAGGAGAGGCATTGGCGTGGCTCAATTTCCTGTGGGAAAGGGGGGACCCTCTGGCGTCTGACCTCCAGGCTTTCCTTGCGGCCTTCCGGAGGGTTTTCAATGAGCCCGGCAGCACGTCCTCAAGTGCCTCCTCTCTCCTACGTCTGTGCCAGGGGAACCTCACAGTGGGCCAGTACACTGTAGGTTTCTGCACCCTCTTGTCTGAACTCACCTGGAATAACGAGGCACTGGTGGCTACCTTTTGGGAAGGCCTTTCTGGGTGGATCATAGATGAACTGGCCGGTCGTGACATACCCACCTTTCTTGATGACATAGTGTCTTTGGCCACGCGGATTGACATCAGGTCCCAGGAGCATTCTAAGGCGGTGGCCCATGAGAGAATACCTTTACCCCTAGCACCGACCTGTCAAAGACCGGTCTCGCAACATGCCTCTGCCTCGGCATCCACCCCTGAAGCTATACAAGTTGACCAGGTAACGATGGCCAAAACTCTCCAGGAGGTCCGTCGCGCTGAAGGAAGATGATTTATTGTGGCAGTTTGGAGCATGTAATCCGCTCCTGTCCTGAGAGGCCAGGAAACTTCAGAGCCTAGGATCACTTGGAGTGGTCATCCTGGGCAAGAATCTTTCCTCTCCATCCCTGACGCTGTCAGTAGCCATATCCTGTGGCAACACCCATTTTGTCAAAACTGTCTATCTGGATTCCGGCACTGCTGGGAACCTCATCCACCAAGCCATTGTGGAGCAATACCGGATCCCTATCCAGCGGCTCCCGGATCCGTTGTCAGTTTCTTCGGTGGATTGGAGACCCCTTGCCGAGTTTGATGCGCCCCCTGGGCCGTGGGGTACCTGGTGCCGGGCCGGTAGATGCTGGGGGATATGTCACAGTGGCGGTGACCCGGTCCGTGACCCAGGGCGGTCATTCAATAGGGGATTATTTACTGGGGATTATGGTTTATAAAGTTTGTGACGCCACCTGTGGTATGCGGCCAAGGGAGCCGCCCCTGCGGATCAGGTCCTCTGGAGCTGATGTTACTGCAGCAGGGATGGTGTGGCTCTCCACAGGTAGAGCTTAGCTCCAGGGCAGTGTAGATGTTGTAGGTTATGCTGGGCGTTGTAGTGCAGGGGCTGATGGCGCAGCAAAAACAGAGATAAGGAAGTGCAGTCCTCAGGGTCTTTACTCATTGTTATTGCAGTCCAAGTTACAGGTGCCAAAGTAATCTCCCTCGTCATGCTGCGCTTACTCAGTGAGGGGTTCAGTCCACCCTCAGATAGCTCCGGAGTACCTTCTGTGTCTTCTCTCTGGCCGTCTCCCTGCACCTCATACCTAATGTCCCAATCCGGTACCTGCGGGCCTTGTCGGGCGACGTCTGTTCCGTCCCCTGGGTCCTCTATAGTTACCTTCTTGGTGAGACTGATATGGAACGTTGGCTACAGGACATGAAATACTACAGCCTCCAGTTTCTAGTTAAGACATACAGTTCTCTGCTAGCTGAGGGACCGGTCCCCTTTGTGCGGCCTGACCCCTCCACCTCCCGGTAGATTCAGGCATACGGGTGGCCTCTTGCACTGCCCATACCATTGGGGTCCCTTCTGTTCCGTTCCTGGAGCCCTTCCTGCTCCCTCTCCTCTTTCTTCTCCTTTCAGTCCTGGGCCTTTCACCAGGCCCTCTGCCTGAGAAGAGCTCCTGCAGAGCCTCTGCTCCTTCACTTCTCCTCCTCTGACTGAACTCACTCCCTAAGATGGCTTCTCAATTTATACCTCCCTCTCATGTGCTCCCCTAAGCTACTTCCTCCACCCACACCCACTACGTGGTTCCTGCCCCCCAGCTAGGGACCCGGGACTGTGCTCTCCCTTAGGAGAATCTCGCCCTACCCCCACTGCGGGTATGCGTTGGATCCAGGTGTTAGGGTCATGAGCTGTACTCCTTCCTTACCTGAGAGTGAGATACCACACCTCTGGTTGAGATGCAGTACCTCTGTGGCGACCGAATCCTCAGGGGCGCCACAAGTCCATTCTGTTCATCACCGAGCCAGGGGTTCTTCAGATAGGAATGCTGCACTTGGAGAAAATCTCCTTCTATGTGCTGTCCAGTCTCTCCCATCCCATATTGTTAGGTCTGCCTTGGTTACAGAGATACAAGCCAGTCTTGAATTGGAGTTTGGTAGAAGTGCTCCGCTGGGGTCAGGAGTGTCACAAAACCTGCCTGGTTTCTGATTGTCCTGCTTGATCTCCGTCCACTGCTTCTAATATACCTGGCTTGCCGGCACCCTACTGGTCATACATGGACGTCTTTGACAAGAAAGACGCTGAGACACTACCTCCTTGTAATGCACACGCCCGGGCTGAGCAGCGTGTGCTTGTGATTCCACTGGACCGTGCCGGAGAGTGAGTGCCTGGAGGGGCGTAACTAGGTATTCACCCGATCCGACCAGGGTCGCACGACGGCATACGACGCCAGTGCACCAAGGAGGAACCGAGCAGAGGGACCAGGTGCTACTCCAGGACAGACCCCGGACACCGCTGTTGACCCACACAGGGGAATACAGGAACAGACTGGTTAGGCTGGCACACAGACTGGTGGGTATAGGCAGGCACGACTGGTATGCAGGCAGGCGGGTATGCAGGCAGGGGGGTACAGGCAAGCACGGCTAGAGTGCAGACAGGGAGGCACTAGCAGGTAGGAACACAGGCGGGATAGGACCCAGTACACACTGGGACTCAGTAACAGAACCACAGATGAGGCGGACAAACAAAGCAGAGTGAGGCCGCCCAGAGAGGTGAGCGAGAGCAGGGCAGGACGAGACTGCCCGGAGCGGTGAGCTAGAGTAGAGCAGGACGAGGCCGCCTGGAGCGGTGAGCAAGAGTAGAGCAGGACGAGACCGTCTGGAGCGGTGAGCAAGAGTAGAGCAAGACGAGGCCGCCTGGAGCGGTGAGCAAGAGTAGAGCAGGACAAGGCCGCCTGGAGCGGTGAGCAAAGGGTCAGAGCTGAGCGAGACTGCCGGAGCAGTGAGCAAGGAGTCAGAGCTGAGCGAGACTGCTGGAGCAGTGAGCAAGGAGTCAGAGCTGAGCGAGACTGCCGGAGCAGTGAGCAAGGAGTGAGAGCAGAGCGAGACTGCCGGGGCTGTGAGCAAAGGAGTGAGAGCAGAGCGAGACTGCCGGAGCAGTGAGCAAAGGAGTCAGAGCAGAGCGAGACTGCCGGAGCAGTGAGCAAAGGAGTCAGAGCAGAGCGAGACTGCCGGAGCAGTGAGCAAAGACAGAGCAGGCTAGAACCGCCGGAGCGGTGAGCAAAGGCAGAGCAGGCTAGAACCGCCAGAGCGGTGAGCAAGGCAGAGCAAGCTAGAACCACCGGAGCGGTGAGCAAGGCAGAGCAGGCTAGAACCGCCAGAGCGGTGAGCAAGGCAGAGCAGGCTAGAACCGCCAGAGCGGTGAGCAAGGCAGAGCAGGGGGGACAGGGCTCTGTTCACATGGAACAGACAGGAAGGGAAAGGCAGAACCAGATACCCACAGGGTACTTGCAGTGAAGTAGCGAGTGGACCACAAACTCACAAATGGGAGTACAGTAACAACGAGCAGGAGTTAGGTACAAGTTCAGACTCTGCAGAAAAAGGAAAGGTACGGACATAGAGAAACACGGGAAACAGGCTAGAAGAGTATACAGACAAGAACAGACACAGTAGCAAGATACAGGAGCGGGTCTAGGTAGCAGCACCTAGAAGGCGGGAGGAACAGGCTAGGAGCAAAAATCTTCACTAAGCTGGATCTCCATGGGGCATACAATCTGATCCAGATTCGTCAGGGTTACGAATGGAAGACGGCATTCAACACTCAGGATGGCCACTATGAGTACCGCACTATGCCCTTCGGTCTCTGCAACACACCTGCAGTCTTTCAGGAGCTATTGAATGAGATGTTTTATACACATGTGTGGTGGTGTACCTGGACGATATTCTAGTGTTCTCTCCTGATCTGCTCTCTCATCAGAGAGACGTTCGACAGGTATTACAGAGGATCAGGAAGAATTTGTTATATGCCAAATTTGAGAAATTCGTTTTTAAGCAGACTTCTCTTCCTTTCCTGGGATACATAATCTCGGAGACCGGCTTTAAGATGGATCCCGAGAAGATATCTGCAATTCTAAATTGGCCCTGACCTGAGGGACTCTTCCTCAGACTGCTCCCATCTTTGCCCTGACCCGCAAAGGGGTTAAACCCAAGGAATGGACTCCCGAGGCGGAAAGTGCTTTCGTGTTCTTGAAACAAGCCTTCTCTTCTGCTCCAGTTCTGCATCGTCCTGACTATAACGAGCAGTTCTTCCTGGAAGTAGATGCTTCTTCCTCAGGGGCTTGAGCTGTCCTCACCCAAAAAATCCTCGTCCGGACAAATGGTGACCTGCGCCTTCTTTTCCAAGATCTTCTCTCATTCGGAGCGCAATTATTCCATTGGAGATCGGAAACTGCTTGCCATCAAACTGGCGTTGGAGGAATGGTGATTCTTACTAGAGGGGGCCCTGCATCCGGTGGTCATCTACACAGATCATAAGAATCTCACCTATTTGCAGTCAGCTCAATGACTTAACCCTCGTCAGGCCAGATGATCTCTGTTCTTTGCCCGCTTCAATTTTATTCTCCACTTCCATCCGGGAGATAAAAATATCAAGGCAAACACGGTCTCCAGGTCATTTCTGTCGGCTGACCAAGAGGAGGAGCCTCAACACATCATTGAGCCCTAAAGAATAATTACAGTTGCTCGGTTTGATCTGTCTCGTCTTCCCCCAGGTAAGACTTTTGTGGCGGCTTCGGATAGGAAGAGGTTCCTACTCTGGGGTCATTCATCTAAACTGGCAGGCCATGCTGAAGAGAATAAAACGGCTCTGCTTATTTTCTGACATCATTGGTGGCCTACCCTATGCAAGGATGTTGCAGATTTCGTCTCTGTCTGCTCTTCCTGTGCCCGGAACAAGACTCCTACGCAACTTCCAACGGGTCAACTGCTTCCTTTACCAATGCCTTCCGCTCCTTGACAGCATATTGCAACGGATTTCATCACGGATCTCCCTGCATCTGCCGGGACATTTGGGTGGTAGCTGAACACTTCTCCAAGATGGCTCACTTCATTCCTCTGCCTGGTCTACTGTCAGCACCAGTGCTGGCTAAAGAGTTCATTCTTCACATCTTCCATCTTCACGGCCTCTTCATATTGTTTTGGATAGAGGGGTCCAGTTTACCTCACACTTCTGGAGAGCCAAGTGCAAGCTTCTGGATGTTGCATTGGATTTCTCTTTGGCTTATCACCCACAGTCTAATGGGCAGGTTGAGCATATCAATCAGATCCTCACTAGCTTCCTTCAGCACTTTGTCAACGCCCACCATAGCAATTGGGTGAAACTCCTGCCTTGGCCGAGTTTTCCTACAATAATCATGTGAGCGAATCCACAGCCAAATCTCTGTTTTTTGTGTTATACGGTCTGCATCCCAATATCCCGTTTCCTGTTTCCACTTCTGTTGACAATCCCGCCACAGAATCTCTTGTTAAGAAATTTTCTGTGATCTGGGAGGACACAAAGTCTTCATTGCTACAGTCTTCTGAGCGGATGAAGAGACAAGCAGTCAAGAGACATCTGGATCCGCCTGTATTTCGTCCAGGGGATGAGGTCTGGTTATCATCCAAGTATGTTCATCTCAAGATACCTTCATGCAAGTTGGGTCCACGGTACATCAGCCCTTTTGAGATTTTGTGGCAGATTAATGCAGTGGCGTGCAAGTTCCCCAGGCACTATGCTTCGGGAGCAAGCGCATGCTCCCTGTCTCTTAAAGGGGCCATGCCATCCTAAGGTGTCCCCAGCCAATGGCTGGAGGACATCCCCTAATTAAGGCACCTCCCCCAAGATGGAGATGCCTGTGCAATGTTGAAAGTTAGTGTTCTAACACGCTTGTCAGCCCTCAGGTCCCAGCCGTGCCCACTAGCCTGTCTATCAGCCGTGCCTGCCAGCTTGTCTATCAAGCCGTGCCCACCAGCCTGTATATCAGACGTGTCCACCAGCCTGTCTATCAAGCTGTGCCCGCCAGCCTGTCTTCAAGCCATGCTTGCCAGCCTTCCTGCCAGCTGTGCCCTCCTACCTGCCTACCAACCTTGCCCATCTCCCAGCCTATCTGCCATGCGTCAGCAGTCAGTCCCGTGAGAGTCGCTTGCTCTCACACAAGGTCAGTCCCAGAGTAGCACCTGGTCCACATCCCGGTCCCTCCTTGGTTCACAGAGTCTGAGTAAGGTCCCTAGTTATGCTCCTCTGGTCCCTCCTTGTACCACGGCACAGTGGTTCCACCACCCGGCACCGTAACAGCGACCTTACAGTATAGATCCAATAAAAGAGTCAAGCTTACTGTAGCATCGGCCAAAAATCCCCGTTTTTTGTGGTCTATGGTCGACACCCCCGGATTCCGTTTCCCATCTCCTCTTCTGTGGACAATCCTGCCATGGAGTCTCTCGTCAGCAAATTTTTGGCTATTTGGGAAGACACTAGAGCTGCGCTTCTTCAGTCTTCTGAGAGGGTGAAGAAACATGCTGATAAGAGACATCTGGATCTGCCTCAATTCTGTCCGGGAGACCTTCTTATAAGTTGGGTCCGCGGTTCATCAGTCCGTTCGAGGTTCTGAGCCAAATTAATCCCGTGCCTTACAAGCTGAAGCCTCCGGTCACCTTACGGATCCCCAACTCCTTTCATGTATCTCTCCTCAAACCCATTGTCCTTAATTCTTTCTCTGATGATCCAGGTACTACCACAGCTCCAGTCTCTGTGGAGGACGTGTTTAAGGTAGAAAACATTTTGGCCACCAAGAGGGTAAGAGGAAAGACCTTCTTTCTGGTGGATTGGAAGGGGTTTGGCCCAGAGGAGAGGTCTTGGGAACCCAGGGAGAACATTCATGCCCCTCATCTTCTTAAAAAAATTCTTGCGGGCCTAAAGAAGAGGGGCGTAAAGGGGGGGTACTGTAGCAACGGCGTCTCTGCCTCCTGCTGGGCAGAGAGGCATTTCCCTGTCCAGCGTCTTCCTGCTCCCCTGATACTGTGGCGCGCACTGCGCGCAGCTTCCCGGGCACTGTGCTTAGGGTGCGCGCTCACGAGCTCCCTCTTAAAGGGGCCGCGCGCGTCATCCTAAAGAGTCCCCTGCCAATGGCCGCAGGACTTCCCCTTTATAAGGCACCTCCTCCAAAATGGAGATGCCTGTGCAAGGTTGTTGTTTGTGTACTAATACTTTCCTCAGCCCTCCGGTCCCGATGCCTGTCAGTCCTGCCCGCCAGTCTGTCTAAGAGTTATGCCCGCCAGTCTGTCTACATCCGTGCTCGCCAGCCTACTTACCTGGAGCACCTGCCAGTTACCTGCTGTGCCCGTCAGCCTGCATACCTGGAACACCAGCCTGTTACCTGCCGTGCCCGCCAGCCTGCCAACCTGGAGCACCTGCCAAGTAACCTGCCATGCCCGCCAGCTTGCCTACCTGGAGCACGTGCCTAGCTACCCGCCGTACCCACCTGCTTGCCTACCCAGAGCACCTTTCTGGCTATCAGCCATACCAGCCTGCTTATCTTCCCGGACCACCTACCAGCCTTCCTGCCGTGCTCATCTGCTGTACTGGTCAGCTCTTGTCATCTGACCCGTGGGATTCACCTGCTGTCACACAAGGTCAGTCCCAGAGTGGCACCTGATTCACCTGCCCAGTCCCTCCCTGGTTCATGGAGTCAACTAAGCCGCCGTGTGACCTGGGTCAGTCCGAGTAGGCACTTAGTCACACCCCTCTTGTCCCTCCTTGCACCGAAGCACAGAGGTTCCACCACCCAGACCCGTAACACTTACTGCTTTGATACAGGAAGAGAACTGAGCTAACTACATGGATTGGCTAACAGAATCAAGCTTACTACACAGATATGGGAACATACCCAAACTTACTAGAGAGATATGGGAACAGAACTGAGCATACTACATACATACTACATACATACATTAACAGAACTATAGCTTACTATATAGATATGAGAATAGAATCAAGCATACTAAATAGATATGGAAACAAAACCAATGTACTATATAGTTATAGGAACAGAACCAAGCTTACTATATAGATATAGAAATATGTCCGAGTTTACTATATAAATATGGTTAGAGAGCTTAGATTACTACATAGATACGGTGACAGAACCAAACATATACGGACTAGTCCACAAGGAAACAAGTGATTTTAGAGTTGGGCCTCCTATACAGGAGTGGCTCCCTTAGCCCTCTATATGAGCAGTAGTTGGCAAAAAATAACTTGATTCACTATGTAAAGACAAGGGCAGAATCGCATCACTCATTTAACAATAAAGCATTGGCGAATATGTGAATTGGGGAAATGTAATATTTTCATGCAGCTAAACAGTGGGTTCAGAGAGTTAATTTTACTGGCAGGTCGTTGGCATCCCAGTCTAACGCTGTAAATTATAGGAACAGAACCAAACTTACTACACAGTTATGGGAAAACAGCTGAGCTTATTAAGGAATATGGGAACAGAACAGAGCTTACTATATAGATTTGGGAACAGAATGAGTTTACTACATAGACATAGGAACAAAACCAAGCTTACTACATAGATACAGGACCAGAACTGAGCTCACCACATAGATAAGAGAGCAGAAACAAGCTTACTACATAGATAGAACAGAACCAATTTTATTACATAGATGCAAGTACAGGACAGAGCTTACTACATACATACTGGAATAGATAGAAGCTTACTACACAGATATTGGAACAGATCTATGCCTACGATATAAATATGGAAACAGAACTGAGTTTAAAACATAGATATGAGAACAGAACTGAGCTTACTACATTGATACAAAAACAGAACAGAGTTTACTACATTGTTACAGAAGTTAAAACAAACTTACTACGTAGATATAAGAACAGAACCTAGCATATTAAATAGATGTGGGATCAATGTTAAGTACTATATAAAAACATTTATAAAACTGAGTGTGCTGCATAGATACTGGAACAGAAAAGATTTTACTAAGTACCATATTTTTCGGAATATAAGATGCACTTTTTTCCTCCAAAATTTTGGAGGAAAGTGGGGGGTGCATCTTATAGTTCGAATACTATATACATGCTTTGCATGGTAGTGGGTGTGGGGGAGCGGCAGTGGGAAATCAGCGTGGCACAGGAGTCAGCAGCTGCAGGATACACTGTGCCGCTACTAAAGAAGGTGAATATTCCCTGCTCCCCACGCCCATGGGCGTGGAGAGCAATGAATATTCATTTTTCTTTATAGCCGACACACTGGAGCCACAGCACGGCTTCTGCTGCCGTTCTGCGGTCTGTGTGCCCGCTATTAAAACTCATGAATATTCCCTACAACCCACTCCCATGGGTTATAGTGAATATCCATGGTCTTTAATAGCAGGCACACTGACCACAGAGCGGCAGCAGGAGCCACACTGCGGTACAGTGTGCCAGCTATTGAACAGACTGAATGGTCACTGCTCCCCATGCACAGAGTCCCGGGAGTGGGGAATGGGAGTGGGGAGCAGTGACTATTCCAGCACAGCATCTCACACTATGTGAGGGCGCATGGCTGGGACGCCATGCACCCCCTGCCATGCGCGGCTCACACAGTGAGAGTGTCGGCTGCAGAGTGGGACAGCGCTGGAGGAGAGAGGAGGTGAGTATGATTGTTTTTTTTTTTTTGTGGGAAGCGTGATGGGGGCTCAAAGGATGCCATGCATACCAGGATGGGGGCTCAAGGGGTGCCATGCATACCAGGATGAGGGCTCAAGGGGTGCCATGCATATAAGGATGGGGGCTCAAGGGGTGCCATGCATACCAGGATGGGGGCTCAAGGGGTGCCATGCATACCAGGATGGGGGCTCAAGGGGTGCCATGCATACCAGGATGGGGGCTCAAGGGGTGCCATGCATACCAGGATGGGGGCTCAAGGGGTGCTATGCATACCAGGATGGGGGCTCAGAGGGTGCCATGCATACAAGGATGGGGGCTCAAGGGGTGCCATGCATACCAGGATGGTGGATCAAGGGGTGCCATGAATACCAGGATGGGGGATAAAGGGGTGCCATGCATGCCAGGATGGGGGATAAAGGGGTGCCATGCATACCAGGATGGGGGATCAAGGGGTGCCATGAATACTAGAATGGGGATCAGGGGGTGCTATGCATACCAGGAAGGGGGATCAAGGGGTGCCATGCATACCAGGAAGGGGGATCAAGGGGTGCAATGCATACCAGAAAGGGGGATCAAGGAGTGCCATGCATACCAGGATGGGGGACCAGACCAAGGAGTGCCATGCATACCAGGATGGGGGACCAGACCAAGGGGTGCCATGCATACCAGGATGGGGGATGAAGGGGTATTATGCATACCAGGATGGGGATGAGGGCCAGGTATACTAGGATGGGATGGAGTCCAGGTATACCAGGAAGGCAGGGCCATACTTACCAGGATGGAGGATATTAACAGAATTGGGGGACATTACCCCAATACCAGTGCCAGCAGCAGACCCCCTCCCCCATAACAGGGCATTATGACCACATTTTTTGCATATTTATTTTTCCTCCTCTAAAACCTATGTGCGTCTTATAGTCCGAAAAATACTGTAGATCTGGGAATAATACCAAGTGTATTATAAAGATACAAGAACGGAACCAACCTTACTGCATAGATCCAAAAACAGAACTAGACTAGCTAGATACATGCAGGAACAGAATTGAGATTGCTACATAAATTTGGGAACAGAGCCAAGCTTACTATATAAATACGGGAGGGAGGCCCACTAGCCGGATTCTGGCTGGGAATATGCATATTACATATGTGACCGCTGTTCCCAGAGTAGACACAGGTGAATCCTTGCAGTGCCTGCACTGGGAGGATTCACAAGTCTGCAGTCACACAGTGTGACTGCAGACGTTTCATTCTAGAACAGGCAACCCCCTTAAGATCAGAACTGAGCGGATGCATTTCGAAGAAATAATAATATACTCATAGTCAAAACTATGAAGCCACTATCAATTACCAAAGTGTGACTACATGAAACCCGGTAAATAAAGATCAGCATTTCTAATAATACAATGAACATATATTACCACCATGCCATGACCTCATATTACCTCTATAATGTGTCCTAATAATGTCACCATACTGATCAGTAACAAAAAACACTGTACTGAGACCTATATTGAAGTGACTACTGCAATGTACGGTCATTGCCAAAAGTATTGGCACCTTTGAAAGTGTTCCAGAAAATGAAGCATTTCTCTGAGAAAATTATTGCAATTACACATGTTTTGTTATACACGTTTATTTCCTTTTGGTGTATTGGAGCAACACAAAAAACAAGAAGAAAAAGGAAAATTGGACATTATTTCACACAAAACCCCAAAAATAAGCCAAACAAAATTATTGGCACCCTCAGTTAACCCCTTTACCCCCGAGGGTGGTTTGCACGTTAATGACCAGGCCAATTTTTACAATTCTGACCACTGTCACTTTATGAGGTAATTACTCTGGAACGCTTCAACAGATCCCCCTGATTATGAGAATGTTTTTTCGTGACATATTGTGCTTCATGATTGTGGTATAATTTCTTTGATATCACTTGCGTTTATTTGTGAAAAAAACTGAAATTTGGCGAAAATTTTGAAAATTTTGCAATTTTCAAAATTTGAATTTTTATGCCCTTAAATGAGAGAGATATGTTACACAAAATAGTTAATAAATAACATTTCCCACATGTCTACTTTACATCAGCACAATTTTGGAACCAAAATTTTTTTTTGTTTGGGAGCTATAAGGGTTAAAAGTTGACCAGCGATTTCTCATTTTTCCAACAAAATTTACAAAACCATTTTTTTAGGGACCACATCACATTTGAAGTCACTTTGAGGGGTCTTTATAACAGAAAATACCCAAAAGTGACACCATTCTAAAAACTGCACCCCTCAAGGTGCTCAAAACCACATTCAAGAACTTTATTAACCCTTCAGGTGCTTCACAGGAATTTTTGGAATGTGGAAGAAAGAAATGAACATTTAACTTTTTTCACAAAAAAGTTATTTCAGACCAATTTTTTTTATTTTCACAGGGGTAACAAGAAAAAATGGACACCAAAATTTGTTTTGCAATTTCCCCTGGGCACGCATATACCCCATATGTGGGGAAAAACCACTGTTTGGGCGCACGGCAGGGCTCGGAAGGGAAGGAGCGCCATTTGACTTTTTGATTGTAAAATTTGCTTGAATAATTAGTGGACACCATGTTGCGTTTGGAGAGCTCCTGTGTGCCTAAACATTGGAGCTGTCCCACAGGTGACCCCATTTTGGAAACTGGACCACCCAAGGCACCTATCTAGATGCATAGTGAGCACTTGGAACCCCTAGGTGCTTGACAAATTGATTCGTAAAAATGAAAAAATATATTTTTTGCCCCTTTTTCATTTTTACAAATCAATTTGTGAAGCACCAGGGGGTTCCAAGTGCTCACTATGCATCTAGATAGGTGCCTTGGGGGGTCTGGTTTCCTAAATGGGGTCATTTGTGGGGAAGCTCCAATGTTTAGGCACACAGGGGCTCTCCAAATGCAAGATGGTGTCCGCTAACAATTTGCGCCGATTTTCCATTGAATTTTCTTAGCGGACACCATGTTGCATTTGGAGAGCCCCTGTGTGCCTAAACATTGGAGCTCCCCCACAAGTGACCCCAATTTGGAAACTAGACACCCCCAAGCCACCTATCTAGATGCATAGTGAGCACTTGGAACCCTCAGGTGCTTGACAAATTGATTCGTAAAAATGAAAAAGTGGAAAAAAAACACTTTTTCATTTTTACGAATCAATTTGTGAAGCACCAGGGGGTTCCAAGTGCTCACTATGCATCTAGATAGGTGTGTTGGGGGGTCTAGTTTCCAAAATCCGGTCACTTGTGGGGGAGCTCCAATGTTTAGGCACACAGGGGCTCTCCAAACGCGACATGGTTCCAATTTGTTAGCGGACACCATGTCGCGTTTGGAGAGCTCCTGTGTGCCTAATCATTGGAGCTCCCCCACAAGTGACCCCATTTTGTTTAGGCACACAGGGGCTCTCCAAACGCAACATGGCGTCCGCTAACAATTTGAGACAATTTTCCATTCAATTTGTTAGTGGACAACATGTCGCGTTTGGAGAGCCTCTGATGTGCCTAAGCAGTGGAGCTCCCCCACGAGTGACCCCATTTTGGAAACTATACCCCTCAAGGATTTTATTAAGGGGTATAGTGAACATTTTGAAACCAGAGGTACGACACAGAATTTGATAACATTAGGTCATCATATTGAATAAGTTGTCATTAGTCTTGAGCGCAAGTGCTCGCTACTTGAGTTTGCATCGGGTACTCAGGTATGCACCATGTACTGCGTGTGCTCGAGTGACATGCTCGAGTCCCTGCCCCACATGTTTCACGGTTATTAGACACCCAAAAAAAACCATGCGGGGATCGCTCGTGCATGGCAGGCAATCCACGCAAAGATTTTTTGGCCGCGAAGCATATGGGGCGGAGACTTGAGCATGTCACTCAAATACCCACAATACTCAATGCATACCAGAGCACCCGATGCAAACTCAAGTAGCGAGCACTTGCGCTCAACACTAGTCGCCATATCGTCATCTTTTTTTCTTCCTTTTGAAAAAAATCCCAACCCCATCACAACCCTAACCCCAAACCCAACCCCAACCCCAGCCCTAACCCTAGCCCAACCCTAACCCTAGCACAACCCTAACCCTAGCACAAACCTAACCTGAGAGTTTATTTTTTACGCCGTTCATCGTGCGGTATAAGTGATTAGACGACCTTATTCTTCGGGTCGGTGCGACTACAGCGATACCAGAATCATATGGGGTTTTTATGATTGACAGCTGTCACACACTAAAAGACGCATTTTTTGTAAAATCTAGTTTTTGCATCGCCATATTTTGAGAGCTATAATTTTTCCAGATTTTGGTACACAAAGTCATGTGACAGCTCGTTTTTTGCGGGATGAATTGACGTTTTTATTTTTGCCATTTTCAGGCACGTGACGTTTTTTGATCTCTTTCTATTCCGATTTTTGGGAGGCAGAATAAACAAAAACCAACAATTCAGGAATTTTTTTTTTTTTTTTATGCCGTTCTGCGTGTAGTAAAATTGATAAGGCAGCTTTATTCTTTGGGTCAGTACGTTTACAGCGGTACCACATTTATATCGTTTTTCTATGTTTTGCACTTTTACATAATAAAAGCAATTTTATAAAAAAAAATATTTTTTAGCATCGCTTTATTCTGAGAGCTATAACTTTTTATTTTTCAGCTGATGGAGCTGTGTGGTGGCTTGTTTTTTGCGGGATGAGATGACGTTTTCAGCAGTACCATTTTTATTTATATTCGTCTTTTTGATCGCGTGTTATTCCATTTTTTGTTTGGTGGTATGGTGATAAAGCATTGTTTTTTGCTTCGTTTTTTATTTTTTATTTTTACCGTGTTCACTGAAGGGGTTAACTAGTGGGACAGTTTTATAGGTCAGGTCGTTCCGGACGCGGTGATACCAAATATGTGTACTTTTATTGTTTGTTTTTGTTTTTTTCATAATAATATTTATTGATGGGTACATTATATTTTTATTTTTGGTGGATTATTATTTTTTTTTTTTTTTCACTTTGACACTTTTTACACTTTTTTACTTTGTCCAGCTATGGGACTTTCACTTTTTTTTGTCTGATCGCCTGCATGGCACAGGAATGCAGCACCATCCCTGTGCCATGCAGGCTGTCAGCGCTGGACAGGGAGAAGATAGTTTGGAGATGCACTGCGCATGTCCAAAAAATCTTCTGCTGTCTGGTGACCCGGATGTTGTCATGACGACATCGGGTCGTCATGGCAACATCCTGGAAGCCGCGGCAGACATCGCTGGAGGCCGGAAGAGGAGGTGAGTATCGGTGATTACCTCCCCTTGCCACCGCAATGCTGCGATCGACTTTGATCGCAGCATTGCGGGGGTTAATGTGCCGGGAGCGGTGCGGGACCACTCCCTGCACCTAGCCCTGGGTGTCAGCTGTGACAATCAGCTGACACCCGGCGGCGATCACGCCCGCACAGCCTGTGTGCGGGCGAAATCGCCAGGGCGTACTAATACGTATCAGGTCCATAAGGCCCAGGGCACAGATACGTACTAATACGCCCTTGGTCGTAAAGGGGTTAATATTTGGTTCTACACCCTTTGGAATAAATAACTGCAATCAATTACTTCCTATAACCATCAACAAGATTATTTCAACTCTCAACTGGAATTTTGGACCACTCTTCTTTTGCAAACAAGTCTAGGTCTCTCATATTTGAAGAATGCCTTATCCCAATAGCAATTTTAGGATTTCTCCACAGGTATTCAGTGGCATTTAGATCCAGGGTCATTGCTGGCCACTTCAAAACTCTCCAGCACTGTGTTTCCATCGAATTCTAGGTGCTTATTGAAGTATATTTGGGGTCATTGTCCTGCTGGAAGATCCTTGGCCTAGGGCACTAACCAAGATTTCTGACACTGGGAACTACAAGGTGACCCAAAATCCCTTGGTAATCTTCAAATTTTATGATGCCTTGCTCACAATCAAGGCACCCAGTGCCAGAGGCAGCTAAACAACCCCAAAACATCTTTGAATCTTCAACATATTTGACTTTAGGTACTGTGTTCTTTTCTTTGTAGGACTTATTCCATTTTTGGTTAACAGTAGTATGATGTGCTTTACCAAAAAGCTCTTTGTTGGTCTCATCTGTCCGCAAGACTCTTTCCCAGTAGAATTTTGGCTTATTCGTGTGCATTTTGGTAAACTGCAATCTAGCTTTTTTATGTTTCTGTGTCAACATTGGGGTCCCCCTCAGTCTCATGCCATAGTATTTCATTTCATTCAAATTTAGACTAATAGTTCGCTCTGACACTAATGCACTCTGAGCCTGCAGGACAGCTTGAATGTCTTTGGAACTTGATTGGGGCTACTTATCCACCATCCGCACTATCCTGCGTTACAACCTTTCATCAATTTCCTCTTCTGTCCATGTCCAGGGAGATTAGCTACAGTGTCATGAGTTGTAAACTTCTTGATTATGTTGCATACTGTGGACAAAGGAACATCAAGATCTCTGGAGTTGGACTTGAAACCTTGAGATGGTTGATATTTTTCAACAATTTTGGTTCTCAAGACTTCTGACAGTTCTCTTCTCTTCCTTCTGTTCTCTAAGTTAGTGTGGCACACACAGATGCAAAATGCAAAGATCGAGTCAACTTCTCCCCTTTATATCAGGTTTCAGGTGTTTTTATATTGCCACACCTGTTATTTGCCACAGGTGAGTTTGAACGAGCATCACATGCTTGAAACAAAATAGTTTACCCACAATTTTGGAAAGGTGCAAACAATTTTGTCCAGCCATTTTTGGGGGTTTTGTGTGAAATTATGTAAAATGTGCTATTTTTCTCATTTTTTTGTATTGTTCCAATACACACAAAGGAAGTAAACAAGTGTATAACAAAACATGTGTAATTGCAATAATTTTCTGGGAAAAATACTACATTTTCTGGAACAATTTCAAGGATGCCAACACTTTCGGCCAAGACTGTAAAAAAATAATACTGCCAAACTGTAACAACTAGTGATGAGCGAGCACTAAAATGCTCAAGAACTCATTGTTCAAGTCGTGCAAATTGGAATGCTCAAGTGCTCGGACTGAGTAACGAACCCGATGTAAGTATAAGGGAAACTCGAGCATTTTTCTGGCAGCTCGCCCCGGCGGTCTGCAGGGGGCCTAAAAATTGCCCAAATTGATGGGAACAGTGCTCAAATTACATTGAAACAGCATGGGGAAGACCCCTGGAAGCATTTCTGACTCCCAGGTCAATGCTGTCAACAATATTGTCAGAGGTATAACGCCACTTTTACGGACTCACAATAAAACATGCAAAAACAAAAACAAAATGGATTTTCCTGGGAAATATGTTAAGGAACATCCTTTCCAGGGTAATGACTTGTATATAAGGAAAAATAAATATACAAAAACAAAAATGCTCCTCCACACCTTAGGCTATGTGTCTGCTATTCAGTTTTAGGGTATGCAGTGAGTGCAATGACTGCCAAAATTTAGGAAGAACCCTACTAACAATTTAAAGACACATAGAGCTGAGCCACAGTACCGACATGTTCCCATTAGAAAGGAGAGGGTCTCGCATACTGTTTGCCTATGCAGTGACTGCAACGGCTGCTAAAAATTTGGAGGAACTCCAATGCCCCTTGCAAGAGAAGTAGAGGTCGGAGGGCCTCCTGAAAGCAATGTTCCCATTATTAGGAAGTGGGTCTTACATGCTGTTTTCCTATGCACTGAAGCAACAGCTGTCAAAAATTTGGAGGAACTCCAATGCCCCTTGCAAGAGATGTAGAGGTCGGAGGGCCTCCTGAAAATAATGTTCCCTTTATTAGGAAGTGGGTCTCCCATACTGTTTGCCTATGCAGTGAACCTACGGCTGGCAAATATTTGGAGGAACTCCAGTGCCCCTTGCAAGAGACATAGAGGTTGGAGGGCCTCCTGAAAACAATGTTCCCATTTTTAGGAAGTGGGTCTCCCATACTGTTTGCCTAAGCAGTGAAGTAACGGCTGTCAAAAATTTGGAAGAACTCCAATGTCCGTTGCAAGAGACGTAGATATGTTGATATGGTGCATATGTTGGTGGAGGATGAGGATGCGGAGAAGAGGATAAGAGCAAATAGACAAAATCAGGAAGCGTATACCCATGTCTGGGTGTGAAGATAGAGGTGCATGGGAATAGAGTTAGACCTCCCAAAAAAAAGACACTGTATTTGAGTTTGTTACGCTGCTATCATTTGGTGGTGTTGAGAAGTCTGGCACAATACAGCCCTTGCTGATTTTTATAAGAGTCAGCCTGTCAGCATTTTCAGTTAACAGGTGGATGCGCCTATGGGTTATAATTGCACCAGCAACACTAAAAACCCGCTCTGACAAAACGCTAGCGGCAGGGCAGGCCAGTACCTCCAACGCGTAGAGAGCCAGTTCATGCCACATGTCCAGCTTGAATACTCAATAATTAAAAACCACATAGGAATCATGGAGGACATTGGTAAGGTCAGCAAGGTACTCCCTCACCATCTTCCGAAACATTTCCCTCCGTGGGAGAGTACCCTGCCCTCAGGGCCTGTGCAATGGAAGGGTCTGAGAAAACTGTCCCAGAACTTTAACAGTGTTCCCCTGCCTCTGCTGGATTGCATTTGTGTCTCTCTCGCCTGTACTCCTTGGTTGTCCAATGAACTGTGACCTCTGCCGCCAGCGTTTTCAGATGGGAATTTTTTAATAATTCCACAACAAGGGCATTCTGGTTCTGTCCCATTTTATTAGGCCTCTCCAGCGTGGGAATAAGAGACAGAAAGTTTTCCTTGTAGCGTGGGTCTAGAAGTGTCACCAACCAGTAATGACTGTCACCCAAAATTTGGAGAACGTGAGGGTCTTGGGAAAGGCAGCATAACAAACTCAGCCATGTGTGCCAGACTGCAAGACTTCCATATCCTCACCAAGAAGACGACTGACCATGCTCTCCTCCTCAT
Organism: Phyllobates terribilis; assembly: GCF_046119375.1. Lineage (NCBI taxonomy): Eukaryota > Metazoa > Chordata > Amphibia > Anura > Dendrobatidae > Phyllobates > Phyllobates terribilis. The sequence goes on along the minus strand of NW_027362773.1, from coordinate 220,830,645 downwards.
CCTCCTCCTCTTCTTCCTCCTCCCTGTCATCAGGCCATCCACGCTGAACAGAAAGTATGACTGTGGTGCAGGTAGTACTGTCTATAGCGGAGGAAACTAGCTCCTGTTCTTCCTCCTCCTCTTCCTCATTTTCACCCAATCCACTTTGGGATGAGATGAGGGTGGGCTGTGTGTAATCACCCTGTATGATTCCTTGCTCCATCTCATCATGCTCCGCCTGCAATGCATCCTCTTTATTTGTGAGCAGAGAGCGTTTCAGATGACAGAGAAACGGGATGGTGACACTAATTAAGAAGTCATCGCTGCTCACCATCTTGGTGGAGTCCTCAAAGTTTTGGAGTATGGTACATATGTCTGATATCCATGTCCACTCCTGAGGTCTTATATGTGGAGTATGAACTGAATACAGATGGCCTTTTTGATGCTGGTTGTCAACAACTGCCCTCTTCTGCTCACAAATCCATTCCAACATCTGCAATGTAGAGTTCCAATGCATCGGGAAATCGCAGATAAGTCAACTGGAAGCTGCAAACGCTCCTGAAGCAAGGCAAGGGCGGTTAAGCACATAGGTCAGGCATGGTACTTGTGTGAGCTCGCCTCAGAGCCGCCACCAGGTTCCGGCCATTGTCATACATGACCATGCCTGGCTGTAGGGTCAGCGGTGTCAGCCACAGATCTGCCTGCTCTTTCAGAGCTGTCCACAACTCTTCAGCATTGTGCGGTATGTCACCTAAGCATATTAACTTCCGCACGCCTGTAACCGTTTGGCGGAAGCAGTGCTGCAGTACTTCCAGCTTCCGACTGATGTGGTCATTTTGGAGATGGAGGCTGAAAAGAAGGAGGAGGTGCAAGAGCTGTAGAATGTAGGGGCAACCCTTATTGACCCAGGGCCCGCAATCCTCGACGCCACGAGTGTTCCATCCCAAGGTCCGACAGGGTCCCGGCTTCCACTATATTAACCCAGTGTGCCATCAGCGAGATGTACCGTCCTAGCCGACAAGCACTTCTCCACGTGTCCATGGTTAGGTGGACTTTCCCAGTAACTGCGTTGTTGAAAGCACATCTAATGTGGTGGGATGTGGCACCCTTTTGTTCACAGGTACCACAGGACCCAGGGTGCATGGATGGACTTCTCCACAAGAGGCCCTCATTACATACAAACACCTCCACCCTTCCACCTCATACCACCAGGGGGAGCCCGTTAGGGATATATATATATGGAGGGTGGAGCCAGGCAGTCAGTCAGAAGAGAGTTAGTCAGACAGAGTCAGAGAGTCTGAGAGCGTTCTAACGCTGAGAGCAGCGAAGACGCAGAACATCTGCTTCTGAGTTCTGAGGGCCCCGAGTGTGGCCGACGGCAAGGAGGAGAGGAGTTGAGGGGGCAGAGGAGCATCATAGGCTCACCCCGAATATACAAACCGGACCTACAGGGTCCTTTATACCCAGTAGGGACCACCGGCATTCCAGGTGGACTACAAGTCCTTGGCAGACCTGAAGCTAGACCCATTACAGGACCAGGAACCACGAAGGCCCCGGCGACCAGGGATAGTGGTTGCCAGCAGAAGGTCCCACTACCAAGCGACAGGTAAAGGAACCGCACCACACATAAGCTAGGCACAATTGCAGGCTGGCCAGGAGCACACAGAGAGGCAGACACAGACCAGGAGGCCTTATACCCGCTCACTGGGGAGAAGTCCTGAAGTGCACCATCCTACTGAGTACCCTGGACTGTACCTGACATCCGCACCAGTAAAGGTATTGAAGCGAATCCCCTGTCTCTGTCAGTTAGTCCTGCTGCGCCATCCCGCCTGCACTACAAGTCCCAGCATCGCCACCCACCAAACTCCACACTGCTCCGGGGGCCCCCTCCACCTGTGGGGAGCAGAAACACCTCAGCTGCCATCCCATCACCCCCCGGAGGTCTACAGCAGCGCTGGTAAACCTTACCAGGTACCACAGGGGGCATCACAAACTATTTACTTTATTTTTATTTTCTATGCAAGTTCGAATCGCCCTTTTTAAGAGTGGCCCCAGGGTACGGGCCCGGGAGACTACCACCGCGACATCCCCAAACCAAGCAAAGGCCCGGGTACCGAGTCATCCCCATCCCCTGGGCGCGTCATCTTTTCCTGGCATCACGAACAGGATTGCGTACCCGTTGCCACAGGCTACTGTGCACCTTAAAGAACTGTGTTGCATACCGTGGTGAAGTTTCCCGCCATTGTCCGCCATTTTCGAGTCGCCGCGCGGGAAGAAGAGGGGCGTAGCCATGGGAATCAGAGAGGCGTGACTTGCTGGAAGCGCGCGAAGCTCAAGCCCCGCCTCACGCTCTGACGCAGCACCAGGAAGCGTCAGGTCCTGGAAGGAGACCGTCGTCGGCAGAGCTGCGGCCTACCCGATTAAAAAACAGGAGGTAGGCTACGGTTTACTGGAGGGATGCAACCATGGCCGACGACCAGCAAGCCGCCGGAGCACCAGATAACGCTCCCGATGCTCAACTTGTGCCCAGCGCTGCTCAGGCCGTGGCTGCCGCCCCACCAGCAGGGGTCGTGACTCCGTTGATACCCAAGACCCTGCTGTATATCCCTGGAGCAAAATGGCTTCCCCAGTATGACGGCAAACCAGACACCGTGTCTGGATTCAAAAGGAAAATATGCAGTGTACTGGATATGTACTCGATGACTGGTAAACAGAGAGCCGCTGTTGTGCTGGGACAATTGACTAGTGCCTCAGAGCGGGAAGTTGAAACCTGGCCAGCCGCAGACCAGGAATCAGTATCCATTATCTTTAAGAGACTGCAAACTGTCTTTGAAAACCACACTGAGACAGATCTCCGGATGAGGTTCTACCACTGTACCCAGAAACCTGAGGACACTATCCGGGACTATGCCTGGTGCTTACAGGAAGCCCTGCGGGCCTTGAAACAGGTTAGTCCAGCCAGCATACAAGATGAGAATAAAATGCTGACAGAACAATTCATCCGGGGGTTGGGGTCCCAGGAGGAGAGCAGAACCATACGGTGGTGGGCCTTAGATCTTCCAAATGCCACCTTTGACACCCTAAAGGACATGGCTATAAAGGGCCTTCAGCCCCTGGAAACATCAGGGACTGCTATCCAGCGTTACCAGGGTGGGGCCACCCCAGTGCCCCCAGCACCTACTGCTCCTTCATTAACGGCTGAAACAAAGATGCAAACAGTGCCCCCTAGTGAGCTGGACAACCTGCGCTCTGAAGTGCGTCAGCTGAGTAAAACCCTGGCCACTGTCCTGAGCACCCTGCAGCTAGAGGCGGAGCCCGAGCTGGAAGAAAGGATCCTAATCGCCGACAGTCCTGAGGATGTCCCCTGGATGAGGAAAAGAAGGAGAACAACGCCACCCCATAGGAGGACAACGCCACCCCGTGGGAGGACCAACGACCAAAGTCGCCCTCCAGGAGACTTCATCTGCTACCGTTGCCACAATGCAGGCCACACCGCGCGGAACTGTCCTTTAAACGAGCAAACCCTGGGGCCGAGGGCCGACACCCAGGAGTAAATCAACCAGGCCCATCAAGCTGGTACCACCGGTTCGTAGGAGGAAAGCCTTTCCTGTCCATCGTGCTGGACGGCATAGCAACACCTGCGTTACTGGACACCGGCTCACAGGTAACCATCATAGCTGATGTCCTCTACCAAAGGTACTGGTCCATAGATGAACTCTACCAGCCAGCCCCGAACCTCTCTGTGTATGCCTCTAACGGACTTCCTCTTAACCTAGTAGGGGTTAAGGACGTGACAGTGAAGATGGGGAGAGTGGAACTAAAGGACCAAGGACTAATTGTCATAGAATCCAACCCTGGTGATACAGACTTGTAAATGATACTTGGTACAAATATTATTGGTAACTGTTTGGGAGAAGTGTTGTTTTTGCTCCAACAGCCAAACCAGGGCAGAGGAAGGTGCTCCAGAGTGAGATTCGAGCCCTCCTGTACCAGCAACAGGTAATACTAACTGGTGGTAAGATTGGTAATGTACGGGTGATGGACCCGATACCCATTGTGATTCCCCCAATGAGTGAGATGCTGATTTGGTGTAGGGCATGTAAGGCAGCGCTAGTCATAATACTGGGGGATACTCGCTGCACCGGGTCAATTAAAGCACACCAGCCACGTTTTTCCAGTTTTCACGCTCCAGCAGTTTATTATACATCATAACTGCTATAACCGAGTCCAACTCAGTGGCTCGCCAACATAATACATATAATGTCCAGGAGCCTTTCAAGTGGCAGACAGGCCCTCTTGGCTCTAGTTGCAGCCCCCAGCAAAGTCACTTATACAAATGTCCACATCAATCAGTGTTTTTACCTTCGCCGGGTTTTGGCTGCTTCAGACTTGTTCTGCCACTACTGTGGCTTTACGACTTCCCAGATGGGGGTCTCTAGCCCTCGTTCCTTCAAAGGCTACTGGTATGTGGTCTCACCTCACATCCAGCCTTTGCCTTCCAGGACTCTTGCCTTCCAAGCCTCTGGCCCTCCAAGGCTATTGGTATCGCTTACACCTAAGGATCCAGCCTCTGCCTTTCAGGCTTCACCAGGCTTCAATAGGCCTCACTAGGCCTAACACTCTAGCGGTGTCCCACACGGGAACAGGCCTCATGCCTTACACACCCTGTCTCAAGACTACCAGGGTTTATATCCTGTAGTACACACCCACAGGACCTGTGCTGATGTCACAGTCATGTGATCAGACATTTTGTGTGCACAGGACCTGTGCTATGTCACAGTCATGTGACCAGTCACCTGAGGGGGGAGGTACATGGTCGGCCCAGAACACACCCTGGACCATTACAGTAATGCCAAGCAAGCCGCTGCATTACAGGCAGCAATAGGTCTCAAGGGACAGAACTACCAGGTGGTAGTGAAGCCCATTAGCTCAGAGCACAGACCTACACTCTTAACTGCTAGAGGGGTAGTTGATGTACGCAATGGGTGGTTACCTGTATGTCTCCTAAATTGTAGGGAGGAGGAAGTTAAATTGCCACGATATGCCACTGTTGCTAGATTGTATACTGTGAATGATGATGCCATACACACAGTGGAATCCTTGACCCCACCAGATACAGTGGAGGACAATGACTCCGAAGCTCAGCTTGAGGATTGGTGTCAACAGCTCCATGTTGGGACTGACGCCACTCCTGTCCATCAGAAACACGGTGTTTACAGAGTGGTTCAGGAATATGAACAAATGTTTAGTAAACACCCACTTGATTTTGGAAGGGTTAAAGGGGTACAACACCACATACCCACGGGTAACCATCCACCCATTAAGGAGCTTTAACGACCCATACCACCAGCACATTATCAGAAAGCCAAGGAAATGTTGCATCACATGAAAAAGGCAGGGGTAGTAGGGAATAGCTGTAGTCCTTGGGCAGCTACCCTGGTCCTGGTCAGGAAAAAGGACGGTAGCATGAGGATGTGTGTAGATTATAAACAGATTAATCGCATAACACATAAAGATGCATACCCTTTGCCCCGTATAGAGGAATCCCTGGCTGCACTAAAATCTGCCAATTACTTCTCTACACTTGATCTCAGTAGCGGGTACTGGCAAGTCTCTGTTGCTGAGGAAGACCGGGATAAGACGGCATTCACCACCCCGATGGGACTGTGTGAGTTCAACAGGATGCCGTTTGAACTCTGCAATGCACCCAGAACGTTCCAGAGGCTGATGGAGTGTTGCTTGGGACATCGGAACTTCGAGACAGTGCTGCTGTACCTGGATGACGTTATCGTGTACTCGAGGACGTATGAGGACCATCTGAAGCACCTGGCGGAGGTATTTGAAGCATTGTCCCGGTATAGGATGAAACTAAGGCCTTCTAAATGCCACTTTCTCAAGCAGAAGGTTCAGTACCTGGGGCACGTAGTCAGCTCGGAGGGAGTAGCACCAGACCCGGAGAAGGACACTGCCATCCAGAAGTGGCCTCAGCCGAGAAGCATCAAGGAAGAACGGCAATTCCTGTGACTGGTCGGGTACTACAGGAGGTTCATAAAGGACTATACCAAAAAGGTAACACCTCTATAAGACCTCCTGGTAGGACAGTCCAAAGGAGGAAAGAGTCCCCCATTCCAGTGGGGCAAAGAACAGGCTGAATCCTTTGAAGTAATGAAGGAAATCCTGACTGGTGAAGAAATCCTGGCTTACCCTGACTACGGCCAGCCTTTCCTGCTGTACACCGACGCCAGCAATGAGGGACTGGGAGCTGTGTTGTCCCAGAAGCAAAATGGAAGAGAAAAGGTAATTGCGTATGCCAGTAGGAAGCTACGTCCTACCGAGAGGAACCCGGAAAACTACAGCTTCTTCAAGCTGGAGTTCCTGGCCTTTGTCTGGGCTATCACTGAAAGGTTCAAGCATTACCTAGTGTTACATACCTGGTGGCGGGCTTGCATGGTGCACCATCTCTCACTATGCAAGATCGCAAACTTGATCTTCAGTCCAGTCTGCTAGCCTGGCTTCTATTCATGCAGTCTGTTTGTCTCTGACTGCTTAGGGCGGCAGCCCGGTTACTTCCTTGTAGCTGCTGTGGGCACACCCCTAATGCGTCTCCAGCCTATTGCTGTCTGTCACTGGATATTTAAACCAGCTCCACCCTGAAGCTGGTGCCTGAGCAACTCTTATCATCAGAGAGCTTCTTGCCTCTGATGTGCCAGGTCCTGTTCTGTCCTTCCTGCCTGTCCGCCTTCCTGGAGGCTGTATTCCCAGGCCTGTCTGAACACGCTCCTAGCCAGTTCGTCCCGCCTTCTGGGGGCCGCATACCCAGACTCACTCCTGTATCTCGCTGCAGTGTCAGTTCCTGTCTGAATACTCAGTTCCTGTCTGAACACTCTCTTAGCCTGTTACCTGTTTTTCTCTATGTCTGTACCTTTTTCTGTAGAGTCTGAACCTGCACCTAACTCCTACTCGTTGTCGCTGTACTTCCGTTTGTGAGTTTAGAGTCCACTCGCTACTTCATTGCAAGTATCTTTTGTGTATCTGGTTCTGCCTTTCCCTTCCAGTCTGTTCCATGTGAACAGAGCCCTGTCCCCTCTGCTCTGCCTTGCTCACCGCTCCGGCGGTTCCTGCCTGCTCTGCCTTGCTCACCTCTCCGGCGGTTCCTGCCTGCTCTGCCTTGCTCACCGCTCCGGCGGTTCCTGCCTGCTCTGCCTTGCTCACCGCTCCGGCGGTACCTCTCTGCTCTGCCTTGCTCACCGCTCCAGAGGTACCTCTGTGCTCCGCCTTGCCCACCGCTTCAGCGGTTCCTCTCTGCTCTGCTTGTCTACTGCATCTGCGGTTCTGTTCCTGAATCCCAGTCTGTACTGGACCCTATCCAGCCTGTGCTCCAACCTGCTAGTACCTCCCTGTCTGCACGCCAGCCGTACTTGTCAGTACCCTCCTGTCTGCACTCCAGCCATACCTGCCAGTGCCCACCTGTCTGCATGCCAGCCGTGCCTGCCAATACCCACCTGTCTGTGTGCCAGCCTAACCTGCCTGTTCCTGTATTCTCCGGTGTGGGTCAACAGCCGTGTCCGGGGTCTGGCCTGGAGTAGCACCTGGTCCCTCTGCTCGGTTCCTCCCTGGTGCACGGTGTCGTTAGCCATCGTGCGACCTTGGTCGGATCGAGTTGATACTTAGTTACGCCCCTCCAGGCACTTTCCGGTTCATGGCACAGTGGAATCCCTAAATCACGCACACGCCAGTCAGCCCGGGCGTGTGCATAACACCTAGCCTCAACGAAATTCACAGCCTTTACTGACAACAATTCCTTGACACACCTGGAGAGAGCCAGGTTGGGAGCCATGGAACATCGTTGGGTGGCCAGACTGTCAAATTTTCAGTTCACCATCAAGTACCGGGCAGGTCACAAGAACACCAATGCTGATGCCCTGTCAAGAATGCCTCACCAGTCAGACACCGAGGATGAAGTAGATGATTTAGAGGAAGTTGAATTACCTGCTTTCCACCGAAGCGGAGTGGTCCATGAGCAACACGTCACCAGAAGACGTCAGGGAGGGACGCTGAATCCTCTACCCCACCATAGTTGGAAGGAGACCCAGGACAGTGACCCAGTTGTCAGCCTTATCAAAAGACTGATCACCCAGGAAGGTTCTCACCTGGAGAAGGATGCTCCTCCACAAGCCAAGCAACTGTGGAATGAAAGAAGCCGGCTGTTCATCTACAGAGAGAAGCTGTGCAGAAGATATGTCAACCCCAAGACCCATGAAATGGTGTGGCAGATTGTTGTACCCAGGACGGATATCCAGATGGTGTTGGAAGCCTACCACGATCAAGCAGGTCACTTTGGCTGGAAGAAGCTGGAAACCCTACTGAAGGTCTGTTTCTACTGGGTTGGAATGAGGAGCTCCATAGAGAGGTGGTGCCGGAATTGTGTGCCGCGTAGCCTCAGAAGAAAAGACTAGGCAGCCAGAAAGCACTCTTGCAGTCCATCAAGACAACCCAGCCCCTGGAGATCGTCGCTCTGGATCACGTCAAGCTGTCACCCAGCAGGTCAGGCTACTCCTATGCCCTGACTATGGCGGATCACTATTCCCGGTTCCTGGTGGTAGCCCCTGTCAAGGACCTGACAGCAGAGACTGCAGCAAGAACATTCCAAGCTTACGTCTGCAGGCCCCATGGATACCCGGACAAAGTGCTGACGGATCAAGGCCCTGGTTTTGAAGCCGAGCTGTTTAAAGAATTCTACCACCTGTACGGATGCAAAAAGATCCGGACTGCGCCATACCACCCTCAGACCAATGGTTTGTGTGAGAAAATGAACAACATCGTCATAGACCTGCTGAAAACCTTACCCTTGGAAGAAAGAAATCAGTGGCCAGACAAACTACCTGACCTGGTAGGTCTGTACAATCACAAACCTGTGAGTTCTACAAATTGTACCCCAGCGTACCTCATGAGAGCAAGACCCAGAATGTTGCCCATGGACCTGGAACTCGGAGTGGTAGAACCTGCAGCAGATACGTCCACTGAAGACTGGGAAACAAATCGGCAAGAGCAGTACAGGAGAGTACAGGCCTGTGTCGAAGACAGTCTGAACAGAGTAAGGGAAAGGCAAGAAGAACAGTACAATAAACATGCACCAGCAGAACCCTTGGCACCTGGGGAGATAGTGCTAAAGCAGAAGAGAAGAAGTCACAAGCTCGATGACCAGTGGGAAAGAGAGCCCTACACAGTGCTGAACTCCAAATTTGACAACAGTAAAACCTGCCTAATTAGCCAAGATGGAGGTAAAACAACTGCAACAGTCTCAAGAGACCGTCTGAAAGTGTGCCCAAGTCTACTGAAGACAACGGAAGAAGAAGTACCTCCTATAGCACCGGAAGAACCCAAGGAAGACGTGCTTCACACAGTTCTAGGAGATTTCCCTACGGACTGGCCTCAACTTGATGGAGCAGTGATTATACCCATAATACACTTCTATCAGACACAAGAAGAACCTGTGAGCTCTCTGGAAGAACCTGCTCAAGAACAGGAAGAGTCCCCAGTAAGAGGAGGATCACCCGTTGAAACAGAGCCTGAAGGCCCAGTGGACAGTGTACTTGCCAGTCCCATAGAGAGATTAAGGCAGTTTTATAATCTACCAGCACGTACACCTGCTAGATTAACAGAAAGGGTACGCACAGACACTAGTGACACCCCAGTGCTACGAAGGTCCACACGCAGCACACAAGGACAAATTCCTGCCAGGTTTAGGGAATAAGCACAAAGTGCCTACATAATAAATAGTTACCCAGTTGGGTATTGCCTATTGTTTATGTGTATAAACTTAAATAATATATGTGCATTTAGTTACCCGTAAGGGTATAGAGACTTGTAGGCTGAGGTACGTGAGCAGCCAAAAACTGTCCTTGTATATAGTTTGCACTTATCAAAGTGCCCCTTATTTGACCACAGAACAAAAACCAGTTTGGCGTGGCTGAAGACGTGGTCCAGCACCTGGATCACCTATGCCCTGTAGCCATGCCAGGGCCTACGTTGAGGGTTTTCAGGCCGGTCCCTCATGTTACTCTTGTTACATCATCGGTGAAATGGACACCTGGTTACGGGACATACTGTAACTTAATTGTTATTATAATTATTGTTATTGTTGCAACCTGTTAAAAAATGCTTCAGTCCAGGAGTACTGAATTGTACTAGGGGGGGATGTGGCACCCTGCTGTTCACAGGTACCACAGGACCCAGGGTGCATGGATGGACTTCTCCACAAGAGGCCCTCATTGCATACAAACACCTCCACCCTTCCACCTCATACCACCAGAGGGAGCACGTTAGGGATATATATATATGGAGGGTGGAGCCAGGCAGTCAGTCAGAAGAGAGTTAGTCAGACAGAGTCAGAGAGTCTGAGAGCGTTCTAACGCTGAGAGCAGAGAAGACGCAGAACGTCTGCTGCTGAGTTCTGAGGGCCCCGAGTGTGGCCGACGGCAAGGAGGAGAGGAGAGAGGAGTTGAGGGGGCAGAGGAGCATCATAGGCTCACCCCGAATATACAAACCGGACACCGGGTCCGCGCCTACAGGGTCCTTTATACCCAGTAGGGACCACCGGCATTCCAGGAGGACTAGAAGTCCCTGGCAGACCTAAAGCTAGACCCATTACAGGACCAGGAACCACGAAGGCCCCGGCGACCAGGGATAGTGGTTGCCAGCAGAAGGTCCCACTACCAAGCGACAGGTGAAGGAACCGCACGACACATAAGCTAGGCCCAGTTGCAGGCTGGCCAGGAGCATACAGAGAGGCAGATACGGACCAGGAGGCCTTATACCCGCTCACTGGGGAGAAGCCCTGAAGTGCACCCATCCTACTGAGCACCCTTGGACCGTACCTGACATCCGCACCAGTAAAGGTATTGAAGCGAATTCCCTTTCTCTGTCAGTTACTCCTGTTGCGCCATCCCGCCTGCACTACAAGTCCCAGCATCACCACCCACAAAACTCCACACTGCCCCGGGGGCCCTCTCCACCTGTGGGGAGCAGAAACACCTCAGCTGCCATCCCATCACCCCCCGGAGGTCTGCAGCAGCGCTGGTAAACCTTACCAGGTACCACAGGTGGCGTCACAAACTATTTACTTTATTTTTATTTTCTATCCAAGTTACAATCCCCTTTTTGGTTGAGGGCCCTGGGCCACGGACCGGGCCAGCCACTGTGACATATCCCCCCAGCATCCATAGGCCCGGCTGCCGAGTACCCTATTGCCCCGGGGGCGCGTCAGGGACACCTGCTCATGTAATGCGGGGATGGAACACCGGCAGAAATAGTGGCGGCTGGGGACCGAGTACTAAGGGAAGGCCGCCGCCATCAGATTGCGGAAAGCTTCCGTCTCTATGAGCTTAAAAGGCAACATTTTGAGCGCAAGTATTCTCGAAATGTGTGAATTTAGTAGTGTGGCCTGTGGGGCGTTGGCTGCGTATTTGTGCTTGTGTTCCAAGGACTGGAGTAGGGACAACTGAATGCTGCACTGGGACAAGGACGTGGACGTGCTTGCTGATTGTGCTAGTTAAGAGTGTTCAACGACAGGTGCAGAGGCATCTTGAAATGCACCATGGACAGGGCATTGGTGTGCATGCACAACAGCGGAACAAGCAGTGGTGTCACCCGCAGACACTGTTGCTGGACCCTGGGGTTTGGCCCACTTAGTCAGGTGCTTTGCTGCCATGTGCCTGATCATGCTGGAGGGGGTCAGGCTGCTAGTTTTGCTACCCCTGCTGATGCTGGCCTGGCAGGTGGTGCAAATGGCCTTTTTGGAGTAATCTGCAGTCTTTAAAATATAACCAGACTCGAGAAGTGCTAACAGTTGTACTGGCAAATTCCGTCATGTTGGTGTTATGAGGAAAGCTTTCCCACCTTGTGTCTGCAGCCACCACAAGACTTCTTCCTGCCTGTTGTGGTGCTACGCTTCCCTCACCCGGTGTACTGCTGTTCTTGCTCTGTATGTCCTCCTGTCAGGTTGGGTCAGTTACTATATCATCCACCACCTCGTCTTCCACTTCCGCACCCTGGTCCTCCTCCTGACTTTCTGGCAATTGTGTCTCATCATCATCATCATCCACCTCTTGCGACAGTAATTGCATTTTCCCACCATCGCTCCTCCAATATTTGGGCATCGCTACAAGCGTTCTCCTCTTGAGTCGCTTGAAGCTGGCTGGGCGAGAGGCCCGAATCTACAAATGGAAAAGTGTACAGCTGTTCTGAGTGTCCAAGTGTGAGATGGTGGGAGGAAAGAGGATCAGGGTGAGGAATATGCGGTCCAGACTCATGGCTACTGAAACTTGACCGTGTGGAAGACAGGGTGATGGTGGCTAAGTGACTGGAAGAATTATCTGCTATCCAGCCAACAACCTTTTGACCCTGCTCTGTGTTCAATACTGGTGTTCTGCAGTCCCCTATTAATTGGAACAGGAAGGTCGAGCGACAATATGTGGGTGTTTGCTGTGGCACAATTTCAGCTTGCCCACGGCCATGTCCTCGGCCTTGGAGTCTGCATGCACCATCACCATCACATCCACTTCCATTCCCTTGCCACGCACCTTGCCTATTTTAAATGGAGGACAATATTTTCCACATTCACGAGAAATGGCTGATTTTGGAACGTAGTTATAATAGCAGGCCTGTATTTTACTAATATTATTCTACACAGAGACCTAGAGTGAATAGCTTGACCGACACAATGCAACAGAATAGAAATGGAAGAAATGGCTGATTTTGAAACAGTCTTATAGGTGATATGTCTGACAGAGAACCACGGTTTTTTAATAGCAGGCCTGTCATTTACTAATACTATTCTTCACAGACACATAGTGTGAATAGCTTGACCGACACACTGCAACGAAATGAAAATGGAAAAAAATGTCTGATTTTGGAACACTCTTATAGGTGTTATGTCTGACAGAGAATGATGATTTTAAATAGCAGGCCTGTAATTTGCTAATACTATCCTTCACAGACACCTAGTGTGAACAGCTTGACTGACACACTGCAATGGAATGAAAATGGAAGAAATGTCTGATTTTGGAACAGTCTTATAGGTGATATATCTGACAGAGAACCACGGTTTTAAATAGCAGGCCTGTAATTTACTAATAATATTCTTCACAGACACCTAGTGTGAATAGCTTGACCGACATACTGCAACAGAATGGAAAAGGAGGCCAATATTTTTACACGTTCAGTTCAAATTTCTGGATTTTTATCTCTGAAATATGGAACAGATCTGGCTTTATTCTGCAGTGAGAACAATCAAATAGAGCAGAAAAATGGTGTACTCTGGACTGCTTTTTAAGCAAATAACCAGGATTAAAATAAAAATAAATTTGCCCTGGCCCCTTCTATCTGGGGCTATGTCTATAAATATCTGTAATTATTACAGCAGCAGCAGACAGAACATTCAATGGACCCTCTTGTGCTGTCTCATACACTGCAGTCTGCCACATACACTGCCTGCCTGCCTAGCACTTTTTTATGCAGCTGGATTAGTCCTTAGAAGGACTGTTAGTTCAGATGTGTGTATATATATATATATATATATATATATATATATATACTGTATATATATATATATATACAGTACAGACCAAAAGTTTGGACACACCTTCTCATTTAAATATTTTTCTGAATTTTCATGACTATGAAAATTGTACATTCACACTGAAGGCATCAAAACTATGAATTAACACATGTGGAATTAAATAGTTAACAAAAAAGTGTGAAACAACTGAAAATATGTCTTATATTCTGGGTTCTTCAAAGTAGCCACCTTTTGCTTTGATGACTGCTTTGCACACTCTTGGCATTCTCTTGATGAGCTTCAAGAGGTAGTCACCAGAAATGGTCTTCAAACAATCTTGAAGGAGTTCCCAGAGATGCTTAGCACTTGTTGGCCCTTTTGCCTTCACTCTGCGGTCCAGCTCACCCCAAACCATCTCGATTGGGTTCAGGTCTGGTGACTGTGGAGGCCAGGTCATCTGGCGTAGCACACCATCACTCTCCTTCTTGGTCAAATAGCCCTTACACAGCCTGGAGGTGTGTTTGGGGTCATTGTCCTGTTGAAAAATAAATGATGGTCCAACTAAACGCAAACCGGTTGGAATAGTATGCCGCTGCAAGATGCTGTGGTAGCCATGCTGGTTCAGTATGCCTTCAATTTTGAATAAATCCTCAACAGTGTCACCAGCAAAGCACCCCCACACCATCACACCTCCTCCTCCATGCACACCTCCTCCTCCATGCTTCATGGTAGGAACCAGGCATGTAGAGTCCATCTGTTCACCTTTTCTGCGTCGCAGATACAGACACGGTGGTTGGACCCAAAGATCTCAAATTTGGACTCATCAGACCAAAGCACAGATTTCCACTGGTCTAATGTCCATTCCTTGTGTTCTTTAGCCCAAACAAGTCTCTTCTGCTTGTTGCCTGTCCTTAGCAGTGGTTTTCTAGCAGCTATTTTACCATGAAGGCCTGCTGCACAAAGTCTCATCTTAACAGTTGTTGTAGAGATGTGTCTGCTGCTAGAATTCTGTGTGGCATTGACCTGGTCTCTAATCTGAGATGCTGCTAACCTGCGATTTCTGAGGCTCGTGACTCAGATAAACTTATCCTCAGAAGCAGAGGTGACTCTTGGTCTTCCTTTCCTGGGGCGGTCCTCATGTGAGCCAGTTTCTTTGTAGCGCTTGATGGTTTTTGCAACTGCACTTGGGGACACATTCAAAGTTTGCCCAATTTTTCGGACTGACTGACCTTCATTTCTTAAAGTAATGATGGCCACTTGTTTTTCTTTACTTAGCTGCTTTTTTCTTGCCATGATACAAATTCTAACAGTCTATTCAGTAGGACTATCAGCTGTGTATCCACCTGACTTCTGCACAACACAACTGATGGTCCCAACCCCATTTAAAAGGTAAGAAATCCCACTTATTAAACCTGACAGGGGACACCTGTGAAGTGAAAACCATTTCCGATGACTACATCTTGAAGCTCATCAAGAGAATGCCAAGAGTGTGCAAAGCAGTCATCAAAGCAAAAGGTGGCTACTTTGAAATACCTAGAATATAAGACATATTTTCAGTTGTTTCACACTTTTTTGTTAATTATATAATTCCACATGTTTTTATTCATAATTTTGATGCCTTCAGTGTGAATGTACAATTTTCAAAGTCATGAAAATACAGAAAAATCTTTAAATGAGAAGGTGTGGCCAAACTTTTGGTCTGTACTGTATATAGATATACTTTGAAGTGGTGCGCAAGTGGAAGAGGAGGAGGTGGTGGATAATCTAGTAACTGACCCAACGTGGCAGGAGGACACGCAGAGCAAGGCCAGCAGCACACAGGGTGAGGGAGGCAGAGTACCCCAACAGGCAGGAAGAAACAGTGTGGTGGCCGCACACAGAAGGCGGGCAACAGTTCCCCGTAACACCAACACGAGGGACGCTGCCAGCACAACCGGTAGGTCTTCCCGAGTCTGGATTTTTTTTAAAGACTCTGCTGATAACCCCATGAAGGCCATTTGTACCACCTGCCATGCCAGCATCAGCAGGGTTGACAAAACTACCAGCCTGACCACCACCAGCATGATCAGGCACATGGCAGCAAAGCACCCGACTTTGTGGGGCGAACCCCAGGGTCCACAACCAGTGTCAGCGGGTGTCACCACTGCTTCTTCCGCTTTTGTGTATGTAATAGAACCCCCTGTTGTGCGTGCAAGGCAATTCCCTGTCCATACTGCATGCAAAGATGCCCCCTCCTCTCAGTCTTCACTTGTTATGGCAGTTTCACAAGAAACAGCATTAACGTCCACGTCCACGTCCTACCGCAGCGTCCAATTGTCCATATCCCAGAGCTTTGAACGAAAGTGCAAATTCGCAGCCAAAGCCCCACAGGCCACAGTCCTAAATTCGCACATTTCACGACTGCTTGCCTTAGAAATGCTGCCTTTTAGACTGGTGGAGACGGAATCCTTCCGCAACCTTATGGCGGTGGCCGTCCCTCGGTACTCGGCCCCCAGACGACACTATTTTGCCCGGTGTGCTATCCCCGCACTACACAAGCACGTGTCCCAAAACATCTGCCATGCCCTCAACAACGCAGTTACTGGGAGAGTCCACCTGACAACGGACACGTGGACAAGTGCTTGTGGCCAGGGACAGTACATCTCTCTGACGGCACACTGGGTAAACATAGTGGAAGCCGGGACCCAGTCGGACCTTGGGACGGAACAGATCCTCCACACACCGAGGATTGCGGGCCCTATGTAAATCTGAGTTGCCCCCACAGTGTATAGCTCCTGCGCATCATCCTCCTCCTCCTCATGTTCAGCCTCCATCTCAGATATCACCACATCAATTACAAGCTGGAAGCACTGCAGTACTGCCTCAGCCAAGCGGCAACAGGCTGTGCTGAAACTCTTAAGCTTAGGTGATAAACCTCACACTGCTTGTGAGTTGTGGACAGCTGTGAAAGAGCAGGCAGATCTGTGGCTGAGACCACTGAACCTACATCCAGGCATGGTCGTGTGTGACAATGGCCGTAACCTGGTGGCGGCTCTGAGGCGAGGCGAGATCACACACGTACCATGCCTGGCTCATGTGCTTAACCTCTTGGTTCAGTGGTTTCTTAAATCGTACCCCGAGTTGCCAGATCTGCTCGTGAAAGTACGCCGCCTGTCAGCTCATTTTCGCAAGTCGGCTACAGCTTCTGCCGCCCTTGCTGTGCTGCAGTAGCGTTTGCAGCTTCCGGCACACCGACTGGTGTGTGATGTCCCCACACGTTGGAACTCTACCCTCCACATGTTGCAAAGGATTTGTGAGCAGAAGAAAGCAGTTGTGGAGTACCATCTGAAACAAGGCCGTCGATATTCAGGTCAGACTCCACACATAAGACCTCAGGAGTGGACCTGAATGTCTGACATATGTACCATCCTGACAAACTTTGAGGAGTCCACCAAGATGGTGAGTGGCGATCCAGGGGTGGATTAAGAGTAGCAAGGGTCCCGGGCAGTTTAGAAGAAGCGGGCCACCCCCCCAACACCTGATGTATCACATGTCACATGATCCCCTGAGATAGATCATGTGATAGTTCACGTGAAATTAATTTGGCACAATATTAATTATAATAATTTTTTTTAGGCCGTGTGCTCACTATGTGTTTTTTAAGCAATTCCACTGCAGAAACGGTTAAAAAATGCTTGGTAGAAGGTCTGCCATGTTCCCCAATGATAATCCGCATGTGCTGTGCACATGCTGCGGAAATTTCAGCTGCGGATTATGATTGTGGAAAAATCCGCAGCATTACCAATTAATTTGCGGAAGCTCAGCGTTTTCGCCGCCATTGACTTGCATTGGAACGCATGTAATCCGCATCACTACATCTGTACATGCGGATTCCATGTGTTTCAATGTGCGGATGGTACCCGGGTTTGGAGAAGAGGAGACTCTCCTCCAGACCCAGGTACCATAGTACCTGTAAAAAAAAAAAGAATAAAATAAAAAATAAATATCATACTTACCTTCTGATGGCACCCGGTGTCTTTATCCGATGCGTCCTGGCTTGTCGGCAGCTCACGATGGTCTGAAAAGGACCTGCCGTGACGTAATTTAGTCATGTGACGGGTCACACGACCGGTGACGTTGGCAGGCCATCAGAAGGTAATTTTATATTTATTTTTTATTTTTTAACGTTCTTTTACGGTCACACTATATAAATCCTTGCCGGTTGCATGGATTTATATAGTGTGACCAAGTTGTCAAGCACTTTCCAAGTGATGCTAAAAACGCTTGGAAAAGCGCTTAATAACCCTCATGCAGAAGTGCATGTGAAGAACGCTTCACTTCCGCTTGTCCCTGGCAGGAAAAATGCATGTAAAATCCGCATGCGTTTTTTCTGCCAGGGAGATGCAGAAACGCTTAAAAAAAATCCTGAGCATTTCTGCATCGTGGGCACATTGCCTTACATTAATTGTATGACTCAATATTGAGCACACGTAGCCATCTATACACGGCGGGAGGCCGCACGGCGCCATCTATACACAGCGGGAGGCCGCACGGCGCCATCTATACACAGCAGCAGGCCGCACGGCACCATATACACACAGCAGGAGGCCACATGTAGCCATCTATATACAGCGGGAGGCCGCATGAAGCCATCTATATACAGCGGGAGGCCACACGTAGCCATCTATTCACAGCAGGAGGCCACACAGCGCCATCTATACACAGCAGAAGGCCGCACGTAGCCATCTATACACAGCAGGAGGCCACACGGCGCCATCTATACACAGCAGGAGGCCGCACGTAGCCATCTATACACAGCAGGAGTCCGCACGTAGCCATCTATACACAGCGGGAGGCCGCACGGCGCCAGCTATACACAGCAGGAGGCCGCACGGCGCCATCTATACACAGCAGGAGGCCACACAGCGCCATCTATACACAGCGAGAGGCCGCACGGCGCCATCTATACACAGCGGGAGGCCGCACGTAGCCATCTAAACACAGCAGGAGGCCGCACAGCACCATCTATACACAGCAGGAGGCCGCATGTAGCCATCTCTACACAGCGGGAGGCCGCACTGCG
The DNA here is from genome assembly GCF_046119375.1 of Phyllobates terribilis. Classification (NCBI taxonomy): domain Eukaryota; kingdom Metazoa; phylum Chordata; class Amphibia; order Anura; family Dendrobatidae; genus Phyllobates; species Phyllobates terribilis. The sequence goes on along the minus strand of NW_027362773.1, from coordinate 220,812,046 downwards.
CCCCCCCAGAGACAGCGGGAGGCCGCACGCAGTCATGCACACATAAACAGATACAGACATATACATTTACGCATAAACACATTTGAAACACAAAAATACATATAAACAGACATCACACAATGATATCTGCCTGCACACACACTCACTCAATCACACATAAACACACTCACTCAGACACTCTCACACACACACACACACTCTCTCACACACACGCTCTCTCACACACACGCTCTCTCACACACACTCTCTCACACACACACTCTCTCACACACACTCTCTCTCACACACACTCTCTCTCACACACACACTCTCTCACACACACACTCTCTCACACACACTCTCTCTCACACACACTCTCTCTCACACACACACTCTCACACACACTCTCTCACACACACACTCTCTCACACACACACTCTCTCACACACACACTCTCTCTCACACACAAACACACTCACACACACAGACACACACACACAGACACACACAGACTCACCATGCTCTCTGGTAGTAAGTAGCAGTGCAGGCCGGGCGCGCACTGTGTTATGTCACAGCAAGGAGACACGGCCGCGCACAGGGCCGTGTCTCCTAGCAGTGACGCGGCCGGGCCAGCACAGGGAAGTTAACAGCTGCACTGCTGTCCCGGCCGGAGAAGAAGCAGTGTCCCAGCTCCGCTGCTGGGGGTGCGGTCCGGGGGCCCCCCTGCCACTGTCTGCCAGTATGTGCCGCAGCGCCCCACATATAATGAGGGCAATCTGGCCATAGACACCCTGGAGCCCCGGGCCCCCTGGAGGCCTGAGGCCCCGGGCGGTAGCTTGGATTGCCCTCATTATAATCCGCCTATGGCGATGACGCCATCATTAGTGTCAGCATCCCACTTGTCTGTCTTTTGCAAAGCTCTCTGCAGAAAATTAAAGAGGAGGCATTGCAGCCAGAGTATGATGAGATGGATCAAGAAGCCGTAATGGGCGATTACACACAGCCCAGCCTCATCTCATCCCAACGTGCATTGGGGGACAATGAGGGAGAGGAAGAGGAGGAAGAGGAGGAGGAGGAGGAAGAACAGGAGCTGGTATCATGCGCTGTAGATGGTAGTACCTGTACAACTGTCATACCGTCGGTTCAGCGTGGGTGGCCTGGGGACAGGGGGGAGGAGGAGAAGGAGGAGAGCATGGTCAGTCGTCATCTTGGTGAGGACACAGAAGTCTTGCCCGTTACCAATCTGGAATGCATGGCTGACTTTATGTTACGCTGCCTTAACCGTGACCCTCGCGTTGTCAAATTGTTGGGTGACAGTCATTACTGGTTGGTGACACTTTTAGACCCCCGCTACAAGGAGAACTTTCATCTCTTATTCCTGAGGTGGAGAGGTCTACAAAAATGGGGCAGTACCAGAAGGCCCTTGCTGCAGAACTGTTAAAAAATTCCCATCTGAACACGCTAACGGCAGAGGTCACAGTTCGTTGCCCAACCATGGCGTACAGGCGAGAGAGATGCAACTCCAATTCAGCAGAGGCAGGGGAACACTGTCAACATTCTGGGACAGTTTTCTGAGACACGACCAGCTTACAGGCCCTGAGGTGCGGGGTACTCTCACAAGGAGTGGAAAGTTTCAAAAGATGGTGAGGGATTACCTTGCCGACCGTACCAGCGTCCTCCGTGATTCCTCTGTGCCTTTTAATTATTGGGTATCCAAGCTGGACACTTGGAATGAACTCGCTCTGTATGCCTTGGAGGTCCTGGCCTGCCCTGCCGCTAGCGTGTTATCGGAGCGTGTTTTTAGTGCCCCTGGGGGAATTATAACAGATAAGCGCACTCGCCTGTCAACTGACAATGCTGACAAGCTGACCCTTATCAAAATGAACAAGGGCTGGATTGGGCCAGACTTCTCATTACCACCAAATGACAGGAGAGTAACATAAAGTCGAATCCACTGTGTTATTTGGGGAGGTGTATTCCCATGCACCGCTTCACACCCACACATGGGTATACGCTTCCTCATTTCGGCTGTATTTTTCTCTTCTCCTTATTTTCAGCCTCCACCACCATTATACCACCAGGGTGACCTTGGTTCGCGCTGCCAGCATTGCAAGTTTCTCCATCCTAATATTTAGCAGCTTTTGCTTGGAAGGCATAGGCAAAGACTATGGGAGACGCACTCCCCAATAATGGGAATAATGTTTTTAAGATGCTGTACTGCATGGCTCTTGTTTGCCAGCATTGCATGTTCCTCCATCCTAATTTTTGGCAGCTTTTGCTTGGAAGGCATAGGCAAAGACTATGGGAGACCCACTCCCTAATAATGGGAATAATGTTTTTAAGATGCTGTACTGCATGGCTCTTCCAAGGGGCATTAAAACCGTCTTGTTAAGATACTGCAACCTCCACATCTCTTCCAAGGGGTATTAAAACCATCTTGTTAAGCTACTGCGACCTCCACCACTTTTCCCAGGTGCATTGATATTGTCTTTTTAATCCACTGCGACCTCCACCATTCTTCCAAGGGGCATTAAAACTGTCTTGTTAAGTTACTGCGACCTCCTCGTCTCTTGCAAGGGGCATTAAAACCATCTTGTTAAGCTACTACAACCTCTACGTCTCTTCCAAGGGGCATTAAAACCGTCGTGTTAAGCTACTGAGACCTCAACCACTTTTCCCAAGGGCATTGATATTGTCATTTTATTCCACTGCGACCTCCATGTCTCTTCCAAGGGGCATTAAAACTGTCTTGTTAAGCTACTGCGACCTCCAACACTTTCCCCAGGGGCATTAAAACCATCTTGTTAAGCTGCTGCGACCTCCACCATTCTTCCAAGGGGCATTAAAACCGTCTTGTTAGGCTACTGCAACCTCCACGTCTCTTCCAAGGGGCATTAAAACCATCTTGTTAAGCTACTGCAACCTCCACGTCTCTTCCAAGGGGCATTAAAACCATCTTGTTAAGCAACGGCAACCTCCACGTCTCTTCCAAGGGGCATTAAAACCATCTTGTTAAGCTACTGCGACCTCCAGCAGTTTCCCAGAGGAATTGATATTGTCTTTTTATTCCACTGCGACCTCCACCATTCTTCCAAGGGGCAATAAAACCGTCTTGTTAAGCTACTGCAACCTCCACGTCTCTTCCAAGGGGCATTATAACTGTCTTGTTAAGCTAATGCAACCCCCACGTCTCTTCCAAGGGGCATTAAAACAGTCTTGTTAAGCTACTGCAACCTCCACGTCTCTTCCAAGAGGCATTAAACCATTTTGTTAAGCTACTGCGACCTCCACCACTTTTCCCAAGGGCATTGATATTGTCTTTTTATTCCACTGCGACTCCATGTCTCTTCCAAGGGGCATTAAAACCATCTTGTTAACCTACTGCAAACTCTACGTCTCTTCAAAGGGGCATTAAAACTGTCTTGCTAAGCTACTGCAACCTCCACGTCTCTTCCAAGGGGCATTAAAACCATCTTGTTAAGCTACTGCGACCTCCACCACTTTCCCCAGGGGCATTAAAACCATCTTGTTAAGCTACTGCGACCTCCACCATTCTTCCAAGGGGCATGAAAACAGTCTTGTTAAGCTACTGCAACCTCCATGTCTCTTCCAAGGGGCATTAAAACCGTGTTGTTAAGCTACTGCGACCTCCACGTCTTTTCCAAGAGGCATTAAAACCGTCTTCTTAAGCTACTGCGACCTCCAACACTTTTCCCAAGGGCATTAAACCGTCTTGTTAAGCTACTGCGACCTCCACCATTCTTCCAAGGGGCATTAAAACCGTCTTGTTAAGCTACTGCAACCTCCACGTCTCTTCCAAGGGGCCTTAAAACCATCTTGTTAAGCTACTGCAACCTCCACGTCTCTTCCAAGGGGCATTAAAACCGTCTTGTTAAGCAATTGCGACCACCACGTCTCTTCCAAAGGGCATTAAAACCGTCTTGTTAAGCTACTGCGACCTCCAGCAGTTTCCCACAGGCATTGATATTGTCTTTTTATTCCACTGCGTCCTCCACCATTCTTCCAAGGGGCATTAAAACTGTCTTGTTAAGCTAATGCGACCTCCACCACTTTTCCCAGGGGCATTGATATTGTCTTTTTATTCCACTTTACCTCCACGTCTTTTCCAAGAGGCAATAAAACCGTCTTGTTAAGCTACTGCAACCTCCACGTCTCTTCCGAGGGGCATTTTAACCGTCTTGTTAAGCTACTGCAACCTCCATGTCTCTTCCAAGAGGCATTAAAACAGTCTTGTTAAGCTACTGCAACTTCCACGTCTCTTCCAAGGGGCATTAAAACCATTTTGTTAAGCTACTGCGACCTCCACCACTTTTCCTAAGGGCATTGATATTGTCTTTTTATTCCACTGCGACTCCACGTCTCTCCCAAGGGGCAATAAAACCGTCTTGTTAAGCTACTGCAAACTCTACGTCTCTTCCAAGGGGCATTAAAACTGTCTTGCTAAGCTACTGCAACCTCCACGTCTATTCCAAGGGGCATTAAAACTGTCTTGCTAAGCTACTGCAACCTCCACGTCTCTTCCAAGGGGCATTAAACCCATCTTGTTAAGCTACCGCGACCTCCACCACATTCCACAGGGGCATTAAAACCATCTTGTTAAGCTACTGCGACCTCCACCATTCTTCCAAGAGGCATTAAAACCGTCTTGTTAAGCTACTGCAACCTCCACGTCTCTTCCAAGGGGAATAAAAACCGTGTTGTTAAGCTACTGTGACCTCCACGTCTTTTCCAAGAGGCATTAAAACCGTCTTGTTAAGCTACTGCAACCTCCACGTCTCTTCAAAGGTGCATTAAAACCATCTTGTTAAGCTACTGCAACCTCCACGTCTCTTCCAAGGGGCATTAAAACCCTCTTGTTAAGCTACTGCGACCTCCAGCACTTTTCCCAGGGGCATTGATATTGTCTTTTTATTCCACTGCGACCTCCACCATTCTTCCAAGGGGCACTGAAACCATCTTGTTAAGCTACTGCGACCTCCACCACTTTTCCCAGGGGCATTGATATTGTCTTTTTATTCCACTGCGACCTCCACGTCTCTTCAAAGGTGCATTTAAACCGTCTTGTTAAGCTACTGCAGCCTCCACGTCTCTTCCAAGAGGCATTAAAACCCTCTTGTTAAGCTACTGCGACCTCCAGCACTTTTCCCAGGGGCATTGATATTGTCTTTTTATTCCACTGCGACCTCCACCATTCTTCCAAGGGGCACTAAAACCATCTTGTTAAGCTACTGCGACCTCCACCACTTTTCCCAGGGGCATTGATATTGTCTTTTTATTCCACTGCGACCTCCATGTCTCTTCCAAGGGGCATTTAAACCGTCTTGTTAAACTACTGCAACCTCCTCATCTCTTCCAAAGGGCATTAAAACCCTCTTGTTAAGCTACTGCGACCTCCACCACTTTTCCCAGGGGCATTGATATTGTCTTTTTATTCCACTGCGACCTCCACCATTCTTCCAAGAGGCATTAAAACCGTCTTGTTAAACTACTGCGACCTCCACCACTTTTCCAAGGGGCATTGATATTGTCTTTTTTTTCCACTGCGACCTCCACCATTCTTCCAACGAGCATTGCATTTCGTCCAAATTTTAGTCAGCTTTTGCTTTTCATTGCATAGGTGAGCACTAAGGGAGACCCACTCCCCAATAATGAGTAGAAAGTTTTTAGTATGCTGTAATCCAGGTCTGTTTCAAGGGGCATTGCAGTTCCTCATAATTTTTGGAAAGCCTTCCATTCACTGCTTAGGCCAGAAGTGCACAGGAGACCCAGTTGCTATTAAAGGAAAAAAATGTTTAGTTAAGGCCCTCTGACCTCCATGTCACTTCCAAGGGGCATTGGAGTGCCTCAAAATTTTTGTTAGGCATTGCACTCACTGCATGCCCTTTAATTGTGCATCCGAACCGCTCCTTTTGGTACAGAAACATATCCTACAAGACATGTGTGGTTGACTGGCATGATATTGATGTGAATGGTCCCTGTTCCTCCTGCTCTTTCTCCTTTGCCACCACCTCATCCATCATTCATAACCTGAAGCTTTGTTTTAACGGGAGTCATAGAACTTGGAGAGTAGCAGGAAAACATCCAGCAATCCTCGGAGGAGGTAGGATATGCGCCAAAACGCTGACCACCTCAGGCCTAGCCGCTACTACATACATGCGTTTGCATTCCAAGAAAACAAAGCAGATGCTAACTTCTATCATCATCATCATGCTCCTCATCTTGGCACTCTCAACTCCTCTGATGGAGAAGCCAGGGCCCACCAGAGGAGTTTGGTTCTTTGGTGTGCTCGTCCAATGCTGTCCTAAATCAGGCCAGGCTGAGAAAAGTGTGGGGGAAGTTTCAAGGAGAAATAGGGGTGGCTGGGGACCATTTGTGCTCACCCGGCTGCGGGGCATCTGGGGACCGAATATGAACACCCGGCCGCCCCCTGGTGGCTGGGGACCGAGCGTGGACACCTGGCCGCCGGGCAGCTAGGGACTGAGTATGGATACCTCGCTGCCGAAGCAGCCATGAGGTAGTGGCCAGCTTCAGGCCTCCTCCAAACTAAAAGGCCCCATTTCAAGTGCAAGCAAGCTAGCAGTATGGTATTGCAGCCTGGGGGTGGGTGGGTGACAGGCGCATACTTGCGCTTGCATTCCAAGGAATGGGGGAGGTACAATTGAACACTGCCCTGGGACAAGGACTTGCATGGGGATAGTTGCAAGTCTGCATCTTCTGATGCGGAAAGGATCACTTCTGATGGGCACACTTTTAGGTAGTGACCTGGGTGTCAAAGATGCTTCCAGGGGTCTTCCCCATGCTGTTCCCATATCTTTTCAGCACTGTATGCATGTGTCACACAGCACATGGCCAGATAAGATTGTAAAATGCTAAAATGACATTTCCCGGTGAATGCATTTGTCACGGTTGAAAGCATTGCAAACTTGCAAAAACGCATAAAAAATGCTACTTGTGAACATAGCCCAAGGTGTGGAGGAGTATTTTTGTTTTTGGTTATTTATTTTACCTTATACACAAGTCTTTACCCTGGAAAGGAAGTTCCTTAACATATTTCACAGGAAAACCGTTTCAGTTTCGTTTTTGAACGTTTTATTGTGAGCCCGTTAAAGTGGCTCAATACCTCTGACCACGTTGTTGACAGCAGTGACTTAGGGGTCAGAAATGCTTCCTGGGGTGATGCCCATGCTGTCCCCATGTCGTTTGAGCACTGTCACTATCATTTTGGGCACTTTTTAGGCTTTCTACAGACTGCCGGGGGTGCCGCCGCAAAAATGCTTGGGTCTCCCATAGACTAACATTGGGATCGTTACTCAGGTCGAGCACCCGAGTATCACGGTGAGCTCGGCCCGAGCTTCGAGCACCCGAGCATTTTACTGCTTGCTCAACACTAATATCCATCTGAACTAATAGTCCTTCTGAGGACTAATCCAGCTGCATTGAACGTTCCTGTTGCTGCTGTTCTTACAGATATTTGAAGACATAGCCCCAGAAATCAGGGGCCAGGGAACATTTTTTTTTTATCTTAATCCTGGTTATTTGCTTAAAAAGCAATCCATATTACACCATTTTCTGCTCCATTTGCTTGTTCTCACTACAGAATAAAGCCAGATCTGTTCCATCTTTCAACTATAAAGATCCTGAAATTTAAACTGAATGTGAAAAATAATGGCCGCTTTTTCCATTCTGCTGCAGTGTGTCAATCAGGCTATTCACACTAGGTGTCTGTGAAGAATAGTTTTAGCAAATAACAGGCCTGCTATTTAAAACTGTGGTTCTCTGTCAGACGTCTTACATATAACTGCATTCCAAAATCAGCCATTTCTCGTGAACGTAGAAAAAATTATCCTCCATTAAAAATGGGCAAGGTTCCTTGACAAGGGACAAGGAAGTGGACATGATGGTGATTGTGCATGCAGAGGCCAAGGAAGTGGCCGTGGGCAAGATGAAATTGTATCACAGCAAACACCCACATCTTGTCACTCGACCTTCCTGTCCCAATTACTAGGGGACCCCAGAACACCACTATTGAACCCAGACCAGTGTCAAAAGGTTATTGGTTGGATAGCAGACAATGCTTCAAGTCACTTAGCCACCACCACCTCCACCCTGTCTTCCACACTGTCAAGTCTCAGTAGACGTAATTCTGGACTGCATATTCCTCACCCTGATCCTCCTTTCTCCCACCATGCAGAGTGCCCAGAGGCAACTGATTCCACACTTTGACAGTCAGAAGAGCTGATCACTTTTCCATTTGTAGATTTGGGCCTCTCGCCTGGCCAGCTTTAAGTGAGTCAAGAGAAGAACGCATGTAGCGATGCCCAAATATTGGAGTAGCCACGGTCACATGAAGGCGTAGGTGGGAAAGTGCAATTACTGTTACAAGAGGTGGATGATGATGATGAGACACAATTGGCAGAAAGTCAGGAGGAGGGCCAGGGTTCAGAAGTGGAAGACGAGGTGGTGGATGTTATAGTAACTGACCCAACCTGGCAGGGGGACATAAAGAGGGAGGACAGCAGCACACAGGGGGAGGGAGGCATAGTACCATATCAGGAAGGAAGAAGCAGTGTGGTGGCCGCAGACACAAGGCGGAAAAGCGTTCCTCATAACTCCAATATGACGGAAGTTGCCAGTACAACTGTTAGGTCTTCCCGAGTCTGGTTATTTTTAAAGACTCTGCAGATAACCCCAAAAAGGCCATTTGCACCACCTGACATGTCAGCATCAGCAAGGGGTAGAAAAAGTAGCAGCCTGACCACTACCAGCATGATCAGGCACATGGCAGCAAAGCACCCGACTAAGTGGACTGAATCCCAGGGTCCAATAACAGTATCTGTGGGTGAAACCACTGCTTGTTCCGCTGTTGTGCGTGCACACCAACACAACACTAGACGTGCCTTCAACAACGCAGTTACTGGGAAAGTCCACCTAACCACGGACACGTGGACAAGTGCTTGTGGGCAGGGACGGTACATCTCGCTGACAGCACACTGGGTTAATATAGTGGAAGCCCAGTCGGACCTTGGGACGGAACACATCCTCCCGACGCCGAGGATTGCGAACCCTGGGTCAATCAGGGTTGTCCCCACATTCTACAACTCCTGCACCTCCTCCTCTTCAGCCTCCATCTCCGAAATGATCACATCAGTTGCAATCTGGAACCACTGCAGCACTGCCTCGACCAAGCGGCCACAGGCTGTGCTGTAGCTAATATGCTTAGATGACAAACCGTACAATGCTGAAGAGTTGTGGACAGCTCTGAAAAAGCAGGCAGATCTGTGGCTGACACCGCTGATCCTACAGCCAGGCATAGTCGTGTGTGACAATGGCTGGAGCCTGGTGGTGGCTGTGAGATGAGGCGAGCTCACACACGTACCATGCCTGGCCCATGTGCTTAACCTCATGGTTCACCAGCTTCTCAAAACCTACCCGGAACTGTTGGATCTGCTTGTCAAAGTACGTCGCTTGGGTGCCCATTTTAGAAAGTCAGCTGCAGCTTCTGCAGCACTTGCCGTGCTTCAGGAGCATTTGCCGTGCTTCAGGAGCGTTTCCAGCTTCCAGCCCACCGACTGATCTGTGATGTCCCGACGCATTGAAACTCTACATTGCAGATGTTGGGAAGGATTTGTGAGCAGAAGAGGGCAGTTGTTGACTACCAGCATCAACAAGGTCATCGATATTCAGGTCAGTCTCCACACATAAAACCTCAGGAGTGGACATGGATGTCAGACATTTGTACCATCCTTCAAAACTTTGATGACTCCACCAAGATGGTGAGCGGCGATGACGCCATAATAAGCGTCATCATCTCGCTTCTCTGCCTTCTGAAACTCTCTCTAATCACAATCAAAGAGGATGCATTGCAGGCGGAGCAGGATGAGATGGAGCAAGGAACCATACAGGGTGATTCCACACAGCCCAGCCTCATCTCATCCCAATGTTAATTGGGTGACAATGAGGAAGAGAAGGAGGAGGAGGAAGAACAGGAGCTAGTGTTTTGCACTATAGACGGTGCTACCTGTACAACTGTCATACCGTCTGTTCACCGTGGATGGCCTGAGACCAGAGAGGAGGATGAAGAGGAGGAGAAAGAGGAGAGCATGGTCAGTCGTCCTCTTGGTGAGGACATGGAAGACTTGCCTCTTTGCAGTCTGGTACACATTGCTGAGTTTATGTTACGCTGCCTTTCCCGTGACCCTCTCGTAGTCCAAATTTTGGGTGACAGTCATTACTGGCTGGTGACACTTCTAGACTCATGATACAAGGAGAACTTTCTGTCTCTCATTCCCTTGCAGGACAGGCCTAATAAAATGGGGCAGTACAAGAAGGCCCATGTTGCGGAATTATTTAAAAAATTCCCATCTGAATACGCTGGCGGCAGAAGTCACAGTTCATTGGACAACCAAGGAGTACAGGCAAGAAAGACGCAAATGCAATCCATCAGAGGCAGGGGAACACTATCAAAGTTCTGGGACAGTTTTCTGAGACCCTCCCATCGCACAGGCTCTGAGGCGTGGGGTATTCTCCCAAGGAAGGAAAAGTTTCGAAAGATGGTGAGAGAGTACCTTGCCGACCGTACCAACTTCCTTCGTGATTCCTCTGTGCCTTGCAACTATTGGATATCCAAGCTGGACACGTGGCATGAACTGGCTCTATACGCCTTGGAGGTCCTGCCCTGCCCTACCGCTAGCGTTTTGTCAGATCAGGTTTTTAGTGTTGCAGGTGGAATTATAACTGATAAGCGCATCTGCCTGTCAACTGAAAATACTGACAGGCTGACTCTTATAAAAATGAACAAGATCTGGATTGGGCCAGACTTCTCAACACCACCGAATGATAGCAGCGTAACATAAACTCAACTACAGTGTCTTTTTTTTGGGAGGTCTAACTCTATTCCCATGCACCTCTGTCTTCACACCCAGACATGGGTATATGCTTCCTGATTTTGTCTATTTGCTCTTGTCCTCCTCCTTCTCCACATCCTCAACCTCCACCACCATATCACCACCATATGTACCATATTAACATATCTACGTCTCTTGCAAGGGGTATTGGAGTTCCTTAAAATTTTTGGCAGCCGTTGCTTCACTGCATAGGCAAACAGTATGGGAGACACACTTCTTAATAATGGGAACATTGTTTTCAGGAGGCCCTCCGACCTCTACGTCTTTTGCAAGAGGCATTGGAGTTCCTCCGAATTTTTGGCAGCCGTTGGTTCACTGCATAGGCAAACAGTATGGGAGACCAACTTCCTAATAATGGGAGCATTGTTTTCAGGAGGCCCTCCTACCCCTACGTCTCTTGCAAGGGGCATTGGAGTTCCTCCAAATTTTTGGCAGCCGATACTTCACTGCATAGGCAAACAGTATCGGAGACACAATTCCTAATAATTTGAGCATTTTTTACAGGAGGCTCTCCGACCTCTACGTCTCTTGCAATGGGCATTAGATTTCCTCCAAATTTTTGACAGCCGTTGCTTCACTGCATAGGCAAACAGTATGGGAGGCACACTTCTTAATAATAGGAACATTGTTTTCAGGAGGCCCTCTGACCTCTATGTCTCTTGCAAGGGGCATTGGAGTTCCTCCAAATTTTAGGCAGCCGTTGCTTCACTGCAGAGGCAAACAGTATGGGAGACCCACTTCCTAATAGCGGGAGCATTGTTTTCAGGAGTCCCTCCTACCCCTACGTCTCTTGCAAGAGGCATTGTAGTTCCTCCAAATTTTTGGTAGCCGTTACTTCACTGCATAGGCAAACACAATTCCTAATAATTTGAGCATTTTTTTGCAGGAGGCTCTCCGACCTCTACGTCTCTTGCAAGTGGCATTGGATTTCCTCCAAATTTTTGACAGACTTTGCAGTCACTGCATAGGAAAACAGTATAGGAGACCCTATCCTTTCTAATGGGAATATATTGTTACTGAGGCCCACCTCTATTTGTCTTTAAATTCGTGGGGTTTTTCCTGAAATTTGGCAGCCGTTGGACTCACTGCATACCCTATAACTGAATAGCAGACCCTCTCCTTTCTAATAGGAACATATAGTTACTGTGGCCCAGCTCTATGTGTCTTTAAATTGTTAGTGGGGTTTTTCCCAAATTTTGGCAGCTTTTGCAGTCACAGCATGGGCATTACCACTATAGGAGACCCTCTCCTTTATAATGGGAACATTTTTTACTGAGGCCCTCCTCTCTTCAAAGGGGTATTGGGTTGCATCCAAATTTTTGGCAGCCCTTGCAGTCACTGCATGTGCAATAACAGTATAGTAGACCCACTCGTTAATAATGGGAATAACAAAGCACAAAGCATAGCCGGCTGATGGCTCTCTAACAATAGTGGAGGCCGACTGCTGACCCTTTAAGAATAGTAAGGGCCGCCTGATGGCCCTATAAAAATATTCTTTGTGACTTTCAGAGTCCCTCCATCATAAATGAAAGAGGATGTGTCTGATGATGTGTCACACACCACATGGCCAGATAAGGTTGTAAAATGTTAAAATTACATTTTCTGGTGAATGCATTTGTCTTGGTTGAAAGCAATACAAAAGTACAAGAGCGCATCAAAAACGCTACATGTGAACATAGCCCAAGGTGTGGAGGAGCATTTTTATTTTTGTATATTTATTTTGCCTTATATACAAGTCATTTCCCTGTAAATGATGTTCCTTAACATATTTCCCATGAAAATCCATTTTGGTTTCGTTTTTTGTATGTTTTATTGTGAGTCTGAAAAAGTGGCGCAATACCTCTGACAACATTGTTGACAGCATTGACCTGGGAGTCAGAAATGTTTCCAGGGGTCTTCCCCATGCTGTTCCCATGTCATTTGAGCACTGTTCCCATCGATTTGGGCAATTTTTAGGCCCTCTGCAGACTGCCGGGGGGAACCGCCGGACAAATGTTCGAGTTTCCCATAGACTTACATTGGGCTTGTTACTAGGTCCGAGCACTCGAGCATTCCAATTTTCTTGACTCGAACAACGAGTACCAGAGCATTTTAGTGCTCGCTCATCACTTGCAGTAATGTCTCCAAAATAATCATTAGCCCCAACACAGGAAACTCGATAAATGGATGTCATCAAGCTGCCTGCAATCCTCAGACCTCTAGCAAGCAACAATGGCTGCTGGTTCTCTGCTTTGCCACAGTTTTTAACAGTATACACGTCCTGGTCAAATAAACAGTGATGCAGACTGATAAGACTGACTGCCACACTTGCCCATCTGACTTTAGCCAGAATTACTACACTGTGTTCCAAATTATTATGCAAATAATATTTTCTCAGATTTTCCCAAATTACCTATATGAATTGCAGTCATTGTAATTTTCCAGTCAAATAACTATTAGAGTACAATTGAAAGGTTTTTGTACAAACTGCCTATGATAACAGTATATTTTTAAAAAAATAAAATACTCAAACTGCACTCAAAATGCATGTTCCAAATTATTATGCACAGCAGAGTTTTCAACCTTTTCATTTTAATAAAAAACAAAAAAATGGTCATTTTTGCAATTATAAGCATTAGCAGGTTATTACAGACTGAAACCAAACAGTTTTCACCTCAAAACTTTATTCTAGCTGATGTTACATTTGCACATAGGACCCCTTGTTCGAAAGGAGCTTCTGAACTCTCTCGTCCATTGAATTTGTCAGGTTTTGGATGGTTTCTGCTTCAATTGTTTTGCATGAGGACAGAATACCCTCCCAGAGCTGTTGCTTAGATGTGAACTGCCTCCCGCCATCATAGACACTCCTTTTGATGATGCTCCAGAGGTTCTCAATGGGGTTGAGGTCAGGGGAGCATGGGGGCCACACCATAAGTGTAACGGGTCTGGGAGGCGGAACCTCTGAGCAACTTATACAAGGGGGTGGTCCTTGTAAGGAAGCGGGTGGCGACCAGGGAAGACAGGCAGGCAGTCACAGCAGGTGACCGGGACAGTCTCTGGGTAAACGGGCAGGAGGTCACGGCAAGTGACCGGGACAGTCTCTGGGTAAACTGGCAGGAGGTCACGGCAAGTGACCGGGACAGTCTCTGGGTAAACGGGCAGGAGGTCACGGCAAGTGACCGGGGCAGTCTCTGGGTGAACGGGCAGGAGGTCACAGCAAGTGACCGGGACAGTCTCTGAGTAAACAGGCAGGAGGTCACGGCAAGTGACCAGGGCAGTCTCTGGGTAAACGGGCAGGAGGTCACAGCAAGACCGGGACAGTCTCTGGGTAAACGGGCAGGTACGACCTGTGACGGCTGAGCCTCCAGGTAGGCTAGCAGGCAGATGGCAGATGAGTGCTCCCAGGTGAGCAGGCGAGAGTCTCAGGATAAGCAGGTAGTCACAGCATGTGACGGCGGAGCCTCCAGGTAGGCTAACAGGCAGGTAGCAGATGAGCGCTCCCAGGTGAGCGGACAAGAGTCTCTGGACTGGCAGGTGGTCACGGCACGTGACGGCGGAGCCTCCCGGTAGGCTAACAGGCAGGTAGCAGGTGAGCGCTCCCAGGTGAGCGGGCAAGCTGGTCCATAGACAGACTGACAGGTGTCGGAAGGCAGACCGTCGGACCTCAGGCTAGCAAGCAGGAAAGCGGATGACAGGCAGGAATCAGGCAGCAAACTGGCAGGAAACTGGCAGGCAACTGGCAGGCAACTGGCAGGTAACAGGCAGGTAACAGGCAGGTAACAGGCAACGGGACCTGAGGGCTGAAGCAGAGTAGTGAACAGTGCAACAACATTGCTCGGGCACCTCCATTTTGGAGGAGGTGCCTTATATATGGAGAGATCCTCCGGCCATTGGCCGGGGACTCCTTAGGACGACGCGCGCGGCCCCTTCAAGAGAGGGGAGCGCGCGCGCGCCCTAAGCACAGTTACCGGGGGAGAGCGGGCGCTGCAAGCAGAGCGGGAGGAAGCCGCCGGGCACGGAGCAGAGAGGTGAGGGGAACAGCGTCCCTGCCTGGCAGGAGGCAGAGACGCCGACGCTACAGTACCACCCCCTTTAGGCCCCCCCTTTTTTAGGCCAGACAGAAATTTAGCAAGGATGAGAGGGGCATGGATGTTCTCCCGTGGCTCCCATGTTCTCTCCTCAGGACCAAACCCCCTCCAATCCACTAGAAAAAAGGTGTTTCCTCTTACCCTTTTGGTGGCCAGAATGTTCTCTACCTCAAACTCGTCTTCAGCAGAAACCGGAGCAGGAGGCGTACCTGTAGACTTGGAAAAGGAGTTAAGTACCACGGGTTTGAGAAGAGACACATGGAAGGAGTTAGGGATCCGTAAGTTGGCCGGAAGTTTCAATTTATAGGCCACCGGGTTGATCTGCTTGATAACCTCCAGTGGGCCGATGAACCGAGGCTATAACTTATAGGAAGGAATCTTGAGCTGGACATATTTGGATGAGAGCCAGACTTTATCTCCGGGACGAAATTGTGGGGAATCCAGGCGTTTTTTGTCGGCGTGTCTCTTCATCCGCTCGGACGACTGAAGGAGTGCAGATCGGGTACTCTCCCAAATGGAGGAAAATTTGCTAACGAGAGATTCCGCGGCCGGGTTGTCCACAGAGGTGGAGACAGGAAAAGGGATCCGAGGATGCTGACCGAAGACTACAAAAAACGGGGATTTAGAAGAAGATTCGCTCTCGTGATTGTTGTAAGAGAACTCGGCCCATGGTAGGAGATCCACCCAGTCTGAATGGTGGGCATTAACGAAGTGTCGGAGGTAACTGGTCAAATTCTGATTGATCCGCTCCACTTGACCATTGTACTGTGGGTGGTAAGCGGAGGAGAAGTCCAGGGTGACGTCGATCAGTTTACATACGGCTCTCCAGAAGCGTGAGGTGAACTGAACCCCACGATCCGACACGATGTGGAGAGGCAGACCATGGAGACGGAAGATGTGGCGGATAAAGTCTTTAGCTAGCTCGGGAGCAGACGGGAGGCCTGTCAGGGGAATAAAATGAGCCATTTTGGAAAAGCGGTCAGCGACCACCCAAATGACCGTACAACCGGCAGAGACGGGGAGATCTGTTATGAAGTCCATAGCTATATGTTGCCACGGGGCAGCAGGCACAGGCAGAGGAAGAAGGCGGCCGGCAGGCAGGTGTCTCGGAACTTTGTTGCGGGTGCAGGACCCACAGGCAGATGCAAAGTCAATTACATACTTGTGCAGGGTAGGCCACCAGTAGTGCCGGGTAATAAGCTGGAGGGTCTTTTTCTGACCGGCGTGCCCAGCTAGCTTAGACGAGTGACCCCAGTGTAGAATCTTCTCCCGATCGGACTCCGTTACGAACGTCTTACCGGGAGGGAGACGATTTAGGCCCACGGGGGCTACCTGCATTACTCTGGCGGGATCGATGATGTGTTTAGGCTCCTCCTCAAGATCTGACACCAGAATGGATCAGGACAGGGCGTCAGCTTTGATGTTTTTGTCAGCCGGACGAAAATGAAGAATGAAATCAAAGCGGGCAAAAAACAAAGACCACCGGGCTTGGCGCGGGTTAAGTCTCTGGGCGCTCTGGAGATATGCCAAGTTCTTGTGGTCAGTTGAAATTATTACCGGGTGGAGAGCCCCCTCGAGCAGGGAACGCCACTCCTCCAGTGCCATCTTAATGGCCAACAATTCTCGGTCTCCTATAGAATAATTGCGCTCAGAAGAGGAGAAAAGTTTGGAGAAAAAGCCGCAGGTTACCTTTCTTCCGGAAGAAGATTTTTGGGTAAGTACCGCCCCAGCTCCGGAGGATGAGGCGTCAACTTCTAGGAAGAATTGTTTGTTGCCGTCCGGACGATGCAGCACCGAGGCGGAGAGGAAGGCCTGTTTTAAGGAAAGAAATGCCTACTCTGCTTCGGGCGGCCATTCTCTAGGGTTCGTACCTTTACGGGTGAGAGCAGAGATAGGGGCGGTCCGGGAAGAGAAGTGCGGTATGAACAGGCGGTAATAGCTGGCGAAGCCCAGGAACCGCTGAATAGCCTTCAACCGCTCTGGTCGGGGCCATTTCTGGATGGCAGACAGTTTCTCAGGATCCATTTGTAGACCTGTCTGAGAGATTATGTAGCCCAGAAATGGAAGAGAGGTCTGCTCAAAGATGCACTTCTCATATTTAGCATAGAGGTGGTTCTGCCTGAGCCTGAGCAGGACCTGACGAACATCCCTCCGGTGAGTCTGGAGATCCGGAGAGAAGACCAAGATATCGTCCAGGTACACCACCACGCAGGAGTAGAGAAGATCACGGAAGATGTCATTGACCAACTCTTGAAAGACGGCAGGAGTGTTACAGAGACCGAAGGGCATCACAAGGTACTCATAGTGGCCGTCCCGGGTATTGAATGCCGTCTTCCACTCATCCCCCTGACGGATACGGACCAGGTTATATGCCCCACGGAGATCCAGTTTGGTGAAGATTCTAGCCCCCCTCAGACGGTCAAATAATTCAGGAATAAGCGGAAGGGGGTATTTATTCTTCACAGTAATCTGGTTTAGGCCTCTATAGTCTATACATGGACGGAGTGAGCCGTCCTTCTTTTTGACAAAGAAGAAGCCTGCTCCCACCGGGGAGGTAGATTTCCGGATAAATCCCCGGGCCAGTTTCTCCTCAATATATTCAGACATGGACCGGGTTTCAGCAGCGGACAAAGGGTAGATTCGCCCACGGGGAGGAGTAGAGCCGGGCATCAGGTCGATTGGGCAGTCGTATGGTCTATGAGGAGGTAAAGTCTCTGCCTCCTTTTTATTGAAGACATCCGCATAAGACCAATAGGGAACCGGAAGACCGGGCAGATTGGCTGGGGTAGTAGAAGGACGGGCAGGACGAACGGGAACTAGACAAGTCTTATGGCAGTCCTGTCCCCAGCGAAGGACCTCTCCGGTCTGCCAGTCAAGCACGGGTGCATGTTTCTGGAGCCAAGGCAGGCCAAGCAATAGTGCGTGAGAGAGTCCAGGCAGAACATGAAAGGAGATGCTCTCAGAATGCAGCATTCCCACCTGTAGAGTCAGAGATTCGGTGATGAGTTGGATGGGATGTGGTAAGAGACCCCCATCCACGGCGGCGACAGATAAAGGTACGGCCAGAGGTTTGGTGGGAATGTGGTATTTTTCTACCAGGGATTGAGAGATGAGATTTCCAGCAGCTCCAGAGTCAAGTTGAGCCAGTTCAAAATAGCGGTTCTCTCCGCAGAAGATAGAAACAGACAGCATCAGGGATGGAGAGGGTTTACTCTTGTCTAGGGTGACCTCTCTGAGCGATCCTAGACACAGGTGTTTCCCGACCTCTCAGGGCAGGAATGGATCCGGTGCTCCTTACTGCCACAGTAGAAACAGCTCCCCTCGGCACGACGTAAGTCTTGACGGGTCTTGACCATCTTGGTCTGGTCGACCTGCATAGGCTCAGGTGAGTGTGCCTGGGGAGTAACAGAGGGAGTGACGGGTCTCTGGAAGGTAGGGACTAGACGTGGAATCCTCCTCTCACGGGTGACCTCCCTAGCGCGCTCCTGGAACCGGATGTCAATCCGGGTGGCAAGTGTAATCAAGTCGTCGAGAGTGGTAGGAATGTCCCGACCGGCGAGTACATCTTTAATACGGCCGGACAGACCCTCCCAGAAGACGGACACCAGGGCGTCGTTATCCCAGGCCAGCTCCGAAGCAAGGGTACGGAACCGTATGGCATATTGGCCCACGGTGAGACTCCCTTGACGGAGGCGTAGCAGAGATGAGGCGGATGAGGTCTTCCGTCCGGGTTCGTCGAAGACCTTCCGGAAAGCCGTGAGAAAGGCTGGCAGGTCGGACACCAGGGGGTCTCCTCTCTCCCATAGAGGATTTAGCCAAGCCAGTGCCTCTCCCGTAAGATGGGACATGATGAAGGCTACTTTGGCCCGGTCGGAATTAAACTGGTGGGACTGGTGTTCAAAGTGCAGGGTGCACTGGTTAATGAAGCCCCGAGCTTGAGCGGAGTCGCCTCCGAAGCGAGGAGGTGCAGAAAGCCGGATTCCAGAGCAGGATACTATGGTATTGGTGGGCAGCGGAGCAGCCGGGCTGCGAGTCATGACACTAGCGGTGGTTGCTGGTGGGGCAGTCAAAGTGTCCAGGCGAGTATTGACATTCCGCAGGTGACCCAGGATGGACTCCTGTTGGGACCTCTGTCGGGACAGTTCATGACAAAGGTCCGAGAGCGAGGGAGCTTGGGTGCCACCGGGTTCCATGGCCCGAGCAAACTGTAACGGGTCTGGGAGGCGGAACCTCTGAGCAACTTATACAAGGGGGTGGTCCTTGTAAGGAAGCGGGTGGCGACCAGGGAAGACAGGCAGGCAGTCACAGCAGGTGACCGGGACAGTCTCTGGGTAAACGGGCAGGAGGTCACGGCAAGTGACCGGGACAGTCTCTGGGTAAACGGACAGGAGGTCACAGCAAGTGACCGGGACAGTCTCTGGGTAAATGGGCAGGAGGTCACGGCAAGTGACCGGGGCAGTCTCTGGGTGAACGAGCAGGAGGTCACAGCAAGTGACCGGGACAGTCTCTGGGTAAACGGGCAGGAGGTCACAGCAAGTGACCGGGACAGTCTCTGGGTAAACGGGCAGGAGGTCACGGCAAGTGACCGGGGCAGTCTCTGGGTAAACGGGCAGGAGGTCACAGCAAGACCGGGACAGTCTCTGGGTAAACGGGCAGGTACGACCTGTGACCGCTGAGCCTCCAGGTAGGCTAGCAGGCAGATGGCAGATGAGTGCTCCCAGGTGAGCAGGCGAGAGTCTCAGGATAAGCAGGTGGTCACAGCATGTGACGGCGGAGCCTCCAGGTAGGCTAACAGGCAGGTAGCAGATGAGCGCTCCCAGGTGAGCGGACAAGAGTCTCTGGACTGGCAGGTGGTCACGGCACATGACGGCGGAGCCTCCCGGTAGGCTAACAGGCAGGTAGCAGATGAGCGCTCCCAGGTGAGCGGGCAAGAGTCTCTGGACTGGCAGGTGGTCACAGCACATGATGGCGGAGCCTCCAGGTAGGCTAACAGGCAGGTAGCAGATGAGCGCTCCCAGGTGAGCAGGCAAGTGTCTCTGGACTGGCAGGTGGTCACAGCACGTGACGGCGGAGCCTCCAGGTAGGCTAGCAGACAGGTAGCAGGTGAGCGCTCCCAGGTGAGCGGGCAAGCTGTTCCATAGACAGACTGACAGGTGTCGGAAGGCAGACCGTCGGACCTCAGGCTAGCAAGCAGGAAAGCGGATGACAGGCAGGAATCAGGCAGCAAACTGGCAGGAAACTGGCAGGCAACTGGCAGGCAACTGGCAGGCAACTGGCAGGTAACAGGCAGGTAACAGGCAACGGGACCTGAGGGCTGAAGCAGAGTAGTGAACAGTGCAACAACATTGCTCGGGCACCTAAGCACAGTGACCGGGGGAGAGCGGGCGCTGCAAGCAGAGCGGGAGGAAGCCGCCGGGCACGGAACAGAGAGGTGAGGGGAACAGCGTCCCTGCCTGGCAGGAGGCAGGGACGCCGACGCTACAATAAGTTTGTCCCCTTTTATGCCCACTCCATCCATCTGGAGCATCGAACTGTTTTGTTCACCGATGAGTACCGTGCAACGCTCGATGGTCCAGATGGATGGAGTGGAGGATGGCTGGTTGATGGACACCCCATGCAAACACGGCTACGGCACCAACAAGGAGTAGGT
The DNA here is from genome assembly GCF_046119375.1 of Phyllobates terribilis. NCBI lineage: Eukaryota > Metazoa > Chordata > Amphibia > Anura > Dendrobatidae > Phyllobates > Phyllobates terribilis. The sequence goes on along the minus strand of NW_027362773.1, from coordinate 220,791,425 downwards.
GGAGTAATGTTTTGGGCTGGAATCATGGGGAGAGAGATTGTCGGCCCCTTTAGGATCCCTGAAGGGGTAAAGATGAACTCCATAATGTATGTTGAGTTTCTCAAACAGAACTTCCTGCCATGGTTCAAGAAGAAGAACCGTGCATTCCGCAGCAAGATCATTTTCATGCATGATAATGCACCGTCTCATGCTGCACATAACACATCTGCATCTCTGGCTGCTATGGGCATAAAGCGGACAAACTTATGGTGTGGCCCCCATGCTCCCCTGAACTCAACCCCATTGAGAACCTCTGGAGCATCATCAAAAGGAGTGTCTATGATGGCAGGAGGCAGTTCACATCTAAGCAACAGCTCAGGGAGGGTATTCTGTCCTCATGCAAAACAATTGAAGCAGAAACCATCCAAAACCTGACAAATTCAATGGACGAGAGAGTTCAGAAGTTCCTTTCGGACAAGGGGTCCTATGTAGTGCTGAGCGAGCACTAAAATGCTCGGGTGCTCGAAGCTCAGACCGAGCTCGCCGTGATACTCGGGTGCTCGACCCGAGCAATGAGCCCAATGTTAGTCTATGGGAGACCTGAGCATTTTTGCGGCGGCACCCCCGGCAGTCTTTTAAAAGCCTAACAAGTGCCCAAAACGATAGTGACAGTGCTCAAATGACATGGGGACAGCATGGGGTTCGCCCCAGGAAGCATTTCTGACCCCCAGGTCACTGCTGTCAACAACGTGGTCAGAGGTATTGAGCCACTTTTACAGGCTCACAATAAAACATACAAAAACTAAACTGAAACTGTTTTCCTGTGAAATATGTTAAGGAGCATCCTTTCCAGGTTAAAGACTTGTGTATAAGGTAAAATGAATAACCAAAAAGAAAAATACTCCTCCACACCTTTGGCTATGTTCACAAGTACCATTTTTTATGTGTTTTTGCACCTTTGCATTGCTTTCAACCGTGACAAATGCATTCACTGGGAAATGTCATTTTAACATTTTACAACCTTATCTGGCTATGTGTCTGTGTGACACATGCATACAGTGCTGAAAAGACATGGGAACAGCATGGGGAAGACCCCTGGAAGCATCTCTGACACCCAGGTCACTGCCTAAAAGTGTGCCCATCAGAAGTGATCCTTGCCGCATCAGAAGATGCAGCCTTGCAACTATCCCCGTGCCAGTACTTGTTCCAGGGCAGTGTTCAATTGTACCTCCCCCATTCCTTGCAATGCAAGCGCAAATATTCAGCCAACCACACACCCACCCGCAGGCTGCAATACTATACTGCTAGCTTGCACTTGAAATGGGGCCTTTTAGTTTGGAGAGGCCGAAGCTGGCCACTACCTCATGGCTGCGTCGGCTGCGAGGTCTCCATACTCAGTCCCCAGCCGCCACTTTTTCTCCCGGGAGCCTTCCCCACACTTTTCTTAGCCTGGCCTGCTTTAGGGCAGCATTGGACGAGCCCACCAGACAACCAGAGACTCCTCCGGTGGGCCCTGGATTCTCCATCAAGGGAGTTGAGAGTGCCAAGGTGAGGAGCATGATGATGATGATAGAAGTTAGCATCTGCTTTGTTTTCTTGGAATGCAAGCGTAAGTGTGCAGCCTGCCACCCACCCACCCCCAGGCTTCAATACCATACAGCTAGCTTGCTCGCACTTGAAATGAGGCTTTTTATTCGTGTGTAGGCAGACGCCGCCCACCATGTCATGGCTGCGTCGGTGGCCTGGTATCCATACTCAGTCCCCAGTCGCCCGGCGGCCGTGTGTCCACACTCGGTCCCCAGCCGCCCTGTGGCCGGGTGCCCACACACGGTCCCCTGCCACCTGAGGGCGGCCGGGTGTCCATAAACGGTCCCCAGCCGCCCCTATTTGTCCCGGTGCACCTTATACACAAGCGCGCATACCAAAACATTACCTCTGCCCTCCCCAGTGCATTTAGTGGGAAGGACAGCCTAACCACAAACACGTGAACAAGTGAATGTGGCCAGGGATGGTCCATCTCACTTACGCCTTCACACTGGGTTAATATTGTGGAAGCCGGGACACAGCTGGACACGGGGATGCAACACGTCCTCCAGACATAGAGGATTGCGGGTCCTGGGTCAATCAGGCTTCAACACAAAGTTCAGAAGGTAGACAGCAGCAGTGGTCGGCCTCCTACACAACGAGTAAATTATTCATGATCATGAGGCCATCCATCTCCTTAGCTTTCTGTTCCTTGGAATGCAAGCGCATGTATGTAGTAGCGGCTAGGCCAGAGATGGTCAGCGATTTGGCGCATATCCTACCTCCTCCCAGGATTGCTGGATGTTTTCCTGCTACTATCCCAGTTCTATGACTACCGTTAAAACAAAGCTTCAGGTGATGAATGATGGATGAGGTGGTGGCAAAGGAGAAAGAGAAGGAGGAACAGGGACCATTCATATCAATGTCAGGCCAATCAACCACACATGTCTTGTAGGATATGTTTCTGTACCAAAAGGAGCGGTTCAGATACACAGTTATAGGGCATACTGTGAGTGCAATGCCTACCAAAAATTTCGAGGCACTTCAATGCCCCTTGGAAGTGACATGGTGGTCAGAGGGCCTTAACTAAACCGTTTTTTCCATTTATAGCAACTGGGTCTCCTGTACACTGTTGGCCTAAGCAGTGAATGGAAGGCTTTCCAAAAATTATGAGGAACTGCAATGCCCCTTGAAACTGACGTGGATTACAGTGTACTAAAAACCATCTACCCATTATTGGGGAGTGGGTCTCCCATAGTATTTGCTTATGCCTTCCAAGCAAAAGCTGCCAAAAATTAGGACGGAGGAACTTGCAATGCCCCTTACAAGAGCCATGCAGTACAGCATATTAAAAACATTAGTCCCATTATTGGGGAGTGGGTCTCCCATAGTCTTTGCCTATGCCTTCCAAGCAAAAGCTTCCAAAAATTAGGACGGAGAAACTTGCAATGCCCCTTACAAGAGCCATGCAGTACAGCATATTAAAAACATTATTCCCATTATTGAGGAGTGGGTCTCCCATAGTCTTTACCTATGCCTTCCAAGCAAAAGCTTCCAAAAATTAGGACTGAGCAACTTGCAATGCCCCTTACAAGAGCCATGCAATACAGCATATTACAAACATTATTCCCATTATTGGGGAGTGGGTCTCCCATAGTATTTGCTTATGCCTTCCAAGCAAAAGCTTCCAAAAATAAGGACAGAGGAACTTTCAATAATGGCAAAAACGGACCAAGGTCACCCTGGTGGTATAGTGGTGGTGGAGGCTGAGGATAAGGAGAAGAGCAAAAAACAGCCGAAATGAGGAAGCATATACCCATGTGTGGTTGTGAAGCAGTGCATGGGAATACACCTCCCGAAATAACACAGTGGATTCGACTTTATGTTACTCTGCTGTCATTTGGTGGTGATGAGAAGTCTGGCCCAATCCAGCCCTTGTTCATTTTGATAAGGGTCAGCTTGTCAGCATTGTCAGTTGACAGGCGAGTGCGCTTATCAGTTATAATTCCCCCAGCGGCACTAAAAACACGCTCCGATAACACGCTAGCGGCAGGGCAGGCCAGGACCTCCAAGGCGTACAGAGCAAGTTCATTCCAAGTGTCCAGCTTGGATACCCAATAATTAAAAGGCACAGAGGAATCACGGAGGATACTGGTACGGTCGGCATGGTACTCCCTCACCATCTTTTGAAGCTTTCCACTCCTTGTGAGAGTACCCTACGCCTCAGGGTCTGTCCAAAGGGAGGGTGTGAGAAAACTGTCGCAGAACGTTGACAGTGTTCCCCTGCCTCTGCTGGATTGGAGCTGCATCTCTCTCGCTTGTACGCTTTGGTTGGTCAACAAACTGTGACCTCTGCCGCTAGCGTGTTTAGATGGGAATTTTTTTAACAGTTCTGCAGCAAGGACCTTCTGGTACTGGCCCATTTTTGTAGACCTCTCCACCTCAGGAATAAGAGAGTGAAAGTTCTCCTTGTAGGGGTGTCACCAACCAGTAATGACTGTCACCCAACATTTTGACAACGTGAGGGTCATGGTTAAGGCAGCGTAACATAAAGTCAGCCATGCGTGCCAGACTGGTAACGGGCAAGATTTCCGTGTCCTCATCAAGATGACGACTGACCATGCTCTCCTCCAACTCCTCCACCCCCCTGTCCTCAGGCCACCCACGCTGAACCGACGGTATGACACTTGTACAGGTACTACCGTCTACCTCGCATGATAACAGCTTCTGTTCTTCCTCCTCCTCCTCCTCTCCCTCATTGTCCACCAATGCACGTTGGGATGAGATGAGGCTGGGGTGTGTGTAATCGACCACTATGGCTTCTTGAGCCATCTCATCATACTCTGGCTGCAATGCCTCCTCTTTAATTCTCTGCAGAGAGCGTTGGAAAGGACAGACAAGTGGGATGCTGACACTAATAATGGCGTCATCGCCACTCACCATCTTGGTGGCCTCCTCAAAGTTTGTCAGGATGGTACATATGTCAGACATCCAGGTCCACTCCTGAGGCCTTATGTGTGGAGTCTGACCTGAATATCGACGGCCTTGTTGCAGCTGGTTCTCCGCAACTGCTCTCTTCTGCTCACAAATCCTTTGCAACATGTGGAGGGTAGAGTTCCAACGTGTGGGGACATCACACACCAGTAGGTGTGCCAGAAGCTGCAAACGCTGCTGCAACACAGCAAGGGCGGCGGAAGCTGTAGCCGACTTGCGAAAATGAGCTGACAGGCAGCGTACTTTCACGAGTAGATCTGGCAACTCGGGGTACGATTTAAGAAACCGCTGAACCACAAGGTTAAGCACATGAGCCAGGCATGGTACGTGTGTGATCTCGCCTCGACTCAGAGCCGCCACCAGGTTACGGCCATTGTCACACACGACCATGCCTGGATGTAGGTTCAGCGGTTTCAGCCTCAGATCTGCCTGCTCTTTCACAGCTGTCCACAACTCACAAGCAGTGTGAGGTTTATCACCTAAGCTTATGAGTTTCAGCACAGCCTGTTGCCGCTTGGCGGAGGCAGTACTGCAGTGCTTCCAGCTTGTAACTGATGTGGTGATATCTGAGATGGAGGCTGAACATGAGGAGGAGGAGGAGGAGGAGGATGCGCAGGAGCTGTACACTGTGGGGGCAACTCTGATTGACATAGGGCCTGCAATCCTCGGTGTGGGGAGGATGTGTTCCGTCCCAAGGTCCGACTGGGTCCCGGCTTCCACTATGTTTACCCAGTGTGCAGTCAGGGAGATGTACCGTCACTGGCCTCAAGCACTTTTCCACGTGTCCGTTGTCAGGTGGACTCTCCCAGTAACTGCGTTGTTGAGGGTACGGCAGATGTTTTGGGACACGTGCTTGTGTAGTGCGGGGATGGCACACCGGGCAAAATAGTGTCGGCTGGGGACCGAGTACCTAGGGACGGCCACCGCCATAAGGTTGCGGAAGGATTCCGTCTCCACCAGCCTAAACTTCAGCATTTCCAACGCAAGCAGTCGTGAAATGTGGAAATTTAGGACTGTGGCCTGTGGGGCGTTAGCTGCGAATTTCCGCTTTCGTTCAAAGGTCTGGGATATGGACAATTGAAAGTTGTGGTGGGTCGTGGACGTGGACGTTGATGCTGTTTCTTGAGAAACTGCCATAACAAGTGAAGACTGAGAGGAGGGGGCATCTTTACATGCAGTATGGACAGGGGATTGCCATGCACACACAACAGGGGGTTCTACTGCATGTACAACAGCGGAAGAAGCAGTGGTGACACCCGCTGACACTGGTCGTGAACCCTGGGGTTCGCCCCACAAAGTCGGGTGCTTTGCTGCCATGTGCCTGATCATGCTGGTGGGGGTCAGGCTGGTAGTTTTGTCACCCCTGCTGATGCTGGCATGGAAGGTGGTACAAATAGCCTTTTTGGGGTTATCAGCAGAGTCTTTAAAAAAATTCCAGAATCTGGAAGACCTACCACTTGTACTAGCAACGTCCCTCGTGTTGTTGTTACAGGGAACGGTTGCCCGCCTTCTGTCTGCGGCCACCACACTGCTTCTTCCAGCCTGTTGGGGTACTCTGCCTCCCTCCCCCTGTGTGCTGCTGGCCTCGCTCTGCGTGTCCTCCTGCCACGTTGGGTCAGTTACTAGATCATCCACCACCTCCTCCACTTCCACTTGCGCACCACTTCCTGACAATTGAGTCTCGTCATCGCCCACCTCTTGTGACAAATTGCCAGCGTCGACTTCCTGTGGCTGTGGCTGATCAAATATTTGGGAATCGCTACATGGGATCTCCTCTTCCACCACTTCAAGTGGAGCAGGCGAGGGGCACAAATATGGAAATGGACCAGTGAACAGCTCTTCAGAGTGTCCAAGTGTGGGATCAATTGCTGTCTGATGACACTCGGCATGGTGGGAGGAAGGAGCATCAGGGTGAGGAGGAGTATGCGGTCGAGATTCACGGCTACTAAGAGTTGACCGTGTGGAAGACAGACCAGAGGTGGTGGTGCCCAGGTAACTGGAAGTATTATCTGCTATCCAATTAATAACCTGTTCACACTGATCAGTTCTCAATACTGGTGTTGTTCTGTGCTTCCCTAGTAATTCGGTCAAGAAGTGGGAGCGAGAAGATGTGGCTGTTGTTTATGGCACATTTTCAGCTTGGGCACGGCCCCGTCCTCTGCACGCACCATCACCCGAATGTCCAGTTCCACACGCCTTGCCACACGCCTTGCCCATTGTAAAGGAAGTAGAATAGCTTACACTCACACTATCAATGGAAAAAGGGTAATAAAAAGTAGATTAGAACCGTGGAAGAGGAAAACCACAGTTCTATTTCTCTGGCCTACACCCGACTCTTTTAAACAATCAGAACAATCAGGGAGAAACTATTACTGTTTTTCCTTACGGAAAAAATACCAAAACCTGAAATATAGAGATTTTTTACCATGGAACAGCAAAACCAGTTTTAATTTACTGCAGTATACCAGACTTTTTACAATATATAGATTTGCGAGTGAACGGTGAGCAACACACTCAAACTGTTTTTTTTTAGATACCAAAGGCCCAAAAATGGATACTACACAGATTTTACCCGTTGAACTGCAAAACCACACTGGGATTTGTCAGGCGTACACCAGACTATTTTCAACAGATAGATTTTTGTGTCAGAACACTCATGAGACACTCCTTTTTTTTTTTTACTGCAAAAAATGCAAAAAGCAGGATAATAGAGATTTTTTACCGTGGAACAACAAAACCACAGTTTTAATTTACTGCGGTATACCAGACTTTTTACAATATATAGATTTGCGGGTAAACAGTGAGCAACACACTCAAACTGGGATTTTTTTAGATACAAAAGGCCTAAAAATGGATACTGCACAGATTTTACCCGTTGAACTGCAAAACCACACTGGGATTTGTCAGGCGTACACAAGACTAATTTCAACAGATATATTTTTGTGTCAGAACACTCAGGAGACACTGCTGTTGTTTTTTGCTGCAAAAAATGCATAAAGCAGGACAATAGATATTTTTTACCGTGGAACAGCAAAACCACAGTTTTAGTAAACTGGTGTATACCAGACTTTTTAAAATAAATAGATTTGCGGCTTAACAGTGAGCGACACACTCAAACTGTTGTTTTTTTAGACACCAAAGGCCCAAAAATGGATACTGCACAGATTTTACCCATTGAACTGCAAAACCACACTGGGATTTGTCAGGCGTACACCAGACTATTTTCAACAGATATATTTTTGTGTCAGAACACTCAGGAGACACAACTTTTTTTTTTACTGCAAAAAATGCGAAAAGCAGGATAATAGAGATTTTTTCCGTGTAACAGCAAAACCACAGTTTTATTTTACTGGTGTATATACCAGACTTTTTAAAATATATAGATTTGCGGCTGATACTAAAGGCCCAAAAATGGATACGACACAGATTTTACCCGTTGAACTGCAAAACCACACTTCTGTTTCTGTGGCCTATACCAGACTTTTTTCAACAGATATATTTGTGTCTGAAAAATCAGAGACACACTTTTTTTTTGAGGGGGGGGACACCAATAGGTTAATAAGATGGGTATATGTACAGTGTGTAGGAGGAAAAAAAAAAGAGGATTTAGATGGAAAAAAAGGATTTTTCCTGGCCCCCGAGACCTGGAGCTAAGTCCAGCAATTTCAGAAACAGGAGCACACAGGACTGTAATGCAGCGTTTGGTGGTATAACCACTGCGTCTCCTATACAGCCTGCCTGCCTGATATCTGGGATGGATATTAGTCCTAAGAAGGACTGTTTGTTTGTTCTGGCAGCCTTTACAAACCCTACACTAACTATTTTGCAGCAAAAATCTCTCCCTAGCTCAGCAGCACTGTCCCTACACTGTCTGATCCGGAGCGTCTGTGTCCAAGATGGCGGCACCTGGTTTTAAATACTCGAGGTGACGCTGAGCGGCCAGCCAATCACTGTAATGCCCACAAACAACATGACTGCAGCATTACAGTGACAGGCTGGCAATCCCTGCATGTTCATTGGCTCTGTAAAAAGCGCCAAACTTGCAGGGCGGAGACCCGAGCTCCGGCCCGAGTAACCCGGAAATGCTCGGTGCTCGCCGAACATCCCGAGTAGCGTGATGCTCGGGCGAGTACCGAGCAGTGTCGCGCATGCTCGCTCAACACTAGTCCTATGTACAAATGTAACATCACCTAGAATACAGTTTTGAGTTTAAAACTGTTTGATTTCAGTTTGTAATAACCTGCTAATGCTTATTATTTCAAAAATGACCATTTTTTTGTTCTTTATTAAAATGAAAAGGTTGAAAACTCTGCTGTGCATGATAATTTGGAACATGCATTTTGAGTGCAGTTTGATTGTTTTATTTTTTTAAAAATATACTGTTATCATAGGCAGTTTGTACAAAAAACTTTCAATTGTACTCTAATAGTTATTTGACTGGAAAATTACAATGACTGCAATTCATATAGGTAATTTGGGAAAATCTGAGAAAATATTATTTGCATAATAATTTGGAACACAGTGTGGATGGGCAGTATGACCAGGCCCGGCTTCAGCACCCGGCGCACTCGGGCAAGTGCCAGGGCCCTGAGCATGCGGGGGACCCACTAGCCGTCACGCTCTGGGAACCATGAGCGGAGTAGAGCGGTGCCAGCTCCCGCTCCCCCGCTTGCTTATGGCCCGGCACAATACTTATCTCTCCAGTGCCTCCGCAGCAGGTCCGGTATCCTCCGCGGCTGCTGCACTGTGACGTCTCAGGTGAGAGGGCGCGATGATGTCTTTCCACTGTGCCCTCTCCTGAGCAGTCACAGCTCAGAGTGGGAAGATGCCGGCGACTCTGAGGAGTCTGGAGCTGAGCACCGGCAGAGGCAGCAGGTGAGAAATGAGGTGAGTATTTGATTTTTTTTTATGTATGGAGGCATGGGGCAATCTATTGCGGGGGTGACATCCTGCATGGGGCATTATATGGGGGGGTGACATCCTGCATGGGGCATTATATGGGGGGGAGGTGAAATCCTGCATGGGGCATTATATCTGGGGAGATGACATCCTGCATGGGGCATTATATATGGGGAAGTGACATCCTGCTTGAGGCATTATATGGGGGGGAGGTGTCATCCTGCATGGGGCATTATATGGGGGGGCGTGACATCCTGCATGGGACTTTATAGGGGGGTGACATCCTTCATGGGGCATTATGTGGGGGGGGGGACATTCTGCATGGGGCATTATGTGTGGGGGGAAACATCCTGCATGGGGAATTATGTGAGGGGGGAGCATCCTGAATGGGACACTATGTGGGGGGAACAGCCTGCATGGGGCATTATGTGGGGGGCACAGCCTGCATGGGGCATTATTTTGGGGGCACAGCCGGCATGGGGCATTATGTAGGGGGCACAGCCTGCATGGGGCATTATGTGGGGGGCACAGCCTGCATGGGGCATTACGTGAGGGGGCACAGCCTGCATGGTGCATTATGTGGGGGGCGCAGCCTGCATGGGGCATTATGTGGGGTGCACAGCCTGCATGGAGCATTATATGGGGGCCAGTATTCTGTATGGAGCGTTATATGGGGGCCAGTATCTTGTATGGAGCGCTATATGCGGCCAGTATCCTGTATGGAGTATTATATGGGGGCCAGTATCCTGTATGGAGCGTTATATGGGGGCCAGTATCCTGTATGGAGCGTTATATGGGGCCAGTATCCTGTATGGAGTATTATATGGGGGCCAGTATCCTGTATGGAGCGTTATATGGGGGCCAGTATCCTGTATGGAGCGCTATATGGGGGCCAGTATCCTGTATGGAGCGTTATATGGGGCCAGTATCCTGTATTGAGCGTTATATGGGGGCCATATTCTGCATGGAGCGATATATGGGGTCCATTATTCTGAATGGAGCAATATATGGGGTCCATAATACTGTATAGAGGACTATGTGGTGCCTATAATACTTTATGGAGGACTATACTGTCCGGTCTGCACTGTGCGCTGCAAGGATTCACCGGTTTCTGGGCTATTGTAGAATTTGCAATAGATATCACTCATGTAATGAAAGAAGTAAAATCTTTGGCATTGTACTATATATATATTTCTCTGCGGTATCTGTGCATCATGAATCGTGGTATGTGTTAAAGGGGCCAACTGAGACTCTTCCACCCAGGACCCACAAAAACCTAGAGCCGGCCCTGAGTGTGACCATGGCTTGAATACATTTTGGGCTATGATGAAGGGATTTACAAAAATTTTCAAGTTCTGTGAAAGTCATACTGCTTTATTTGTGTTGTTGTGTTACCTTTCATAAAAATGTAAATTATGGAATGGCCCGCTTGAAATTTTGCTTAGCGACCGCCAGTAACAATAATCAGCCCTACTGAAAATGATTATATGAACTAAGGAAATTTAGCCCTATGTTGCTTCATCAGATAAACAATTGTTATATAAAAATACACAAAATGCTCATATACTTGGAAGACTGATCTGATCATCCTTCTTGTAAGCATAAATTCTTGCCCAGAAATAATTTGTGCTTTGATATCGAAAAGCAACAGGTTAAGGAACATTTTGTACTCTGGATTCCATATGTCTCTTGGAAGTGAAGTTGCTATTTGCAGTGTTTGGACGTGTAGTTGATGCAGTAACTAACACAATTTTTAAAGTGAATGAACTGGTGGGTTGTTGGCAAAGCAAAACTAGCCTTATAAACAATACAACAACCAGAATGTGGGCAGAGCATCACATTTTTTTGTAACCAAATGTATCAATATTAGTATAGATTACTGTCTTGCTGGTGGATGTTAATTCTTATATTTGAAGGGTAATTTCATTTAGGATTAGTTACACTGAATGAAGATTTTAGAAAAGGGATATTTGTGTCCATGAGTTATTGAACTGCAGAATCTGGGGTGAACATTTTTTATTGCCATCAATGACATCAGTTTCTACCTATAACTAGGCTCTTGGTCTAATTTTCCTATCTCACACGAACTATGAGTCATTTCACAAGACTTCATTGTGGGGGGTAATTAATTAAAGGGAGCCTAACAGCTGATACATGCTGCTCGATTCATGGGCAGCGTGTAACAGACCATGGCTACACAATTTCAGCCATATATCTTTAATTCTGTGGTTTTTCAGAAAAAAATATAGTTTAATAGCTTCACAGGAAACGTCAGACAGGCAGGTTCTCGGCGTCTTCTCCCCGCCTGCTCCCCCAGATCACCTTGGGTGATAGTTCTCTCTTTATACACACATGGAGAGAGAACTGTCACTCCAGGTCAGTGAGCAAGTAGAAGCCACTAAGGATCCACCTGTCTGACTAGCCTGTCCGACTAGTCTCCAGGGCGGCTTGGTCCCTGTAGGCTATTAAACTATATTTTTCTCTGAATCATTGCAGCATTTCACAGTTAAACATACATGGTGGAAATTGTGTAGCCACGGTCTGTTACATGCTGCCTGTGGATCAGGTACCATGTATCAGAGGTTAGGTTTCCTTTAAAGGGATTGTCTGGCCTTAGGGTACAAGTATGCATGTTGCGAGGATTCTCCGGTGTCAGCTCTGGGAGCAGTCTGTCATGTGATGGCAAGTATGCGTTTTGCATACTCTTGGTCACATTCCGACTAGACGTGCCCGGCCTAGTTCAATATACATGCATTGATTTGTACAAATCAATTTGGCATGTGACTGCATTTGTGCAAATCACATACTTGCAGTCATGTGCCTTCTGCTCTTGACGCCGACACCAGAGAATTGTTAGAACCCTCCTGTTAGGTTTTTTCTATTTTGCTGGTCACCTGACTTTTTGCCTATATAATCCAGCTCCGCCCTTCTGGCCTTGATGGACTTCAGTGTTTCATTAACTCTTAAGCTATCCAGGTGCCTTGTTCCTAACTCTGTAGTTTGCTTGGTCCTTGGACCACTAGTACTTTTTGTTTGTTTGTCTTTGCTCTGCTACTATTTTTGCTAGGAGGTGTCCAACTATATCCCAGTCCTTAGTTCTTGTAGGGACCCCTCCCTTATATCTATAGGTCTGCGTTCAGACTAGCCGAGGACTTAGGCGGGTCTGTTCACAAGGAACAGGTCCCCCGCTTCATCGTAGGGAATCAGCTTAGTCCTATTGTAGGGACAGTTTTCCTATCTTTTCTTAGTGCTTGTAGCAGTTCATAACAGTAAGTCCAACCCAAAAACAAAAAATTAAACACTTTAAGGAAAGATATCCAGATATCAGCATCGTGTCGGTTCAGGAGTTGGCTCAACGCCTGCAGGGACTGTCTTTGGAGGTGGCCGAGCTCCAGCAACATGTGAGTAGCTGTCCTGGTGCGCATTTTGTCGAACCGAAGGTAAGACTGCCAGATTTTTTTTATGGTAAACAGCAAGATTTTTTTTCCTTTAAAAACGCTTGTTTATTATATTTTCGTTTAAGACCCAGGTCCCCTGGGAATGAATCACAGCGCATTGGGTTTATAATGTCACTTTTGCGCAAAGAACCACAGGGTTGGGCCTTTTCTCTCCAACCTAATGATTCGTGTTTTAGATCAGTGGAAGATTTTTTTTCTGCTATGGGGTTGTTGTATGACGATCCTGATCAAGTCTCATCTACTGAAACTGAATTAAGACGTTTGAAGCAGGGATCAGGTGATGTGTAAAATTATTGTACATACTGCTGAAGTGGAATGGAATGACTCAGCATTAAAATGTCTGTTTCTTGCTGGTCTAGGTGAAAGGGTTAAGGATCTGCTGATTGCCTTCCAACACCTGGAACCTTGCAGGAGGCAATGTAATTAGCTATGCCTGTGGACAGGAGACTGTGTGCCAGGGTTAAAGAAGAGAAATCTACTGCAATGGCAGTTCCTAGTTTTCAGAGGGTCTGCTCGGAAGGTGGAGAACTGATGGAGATTGGGGCGATGTCACCCCACTCTCAGGAAAAATACCGCAGGTTTGCTAAGGGATTGTGTTTTTATTGCGGTAAATCTGATCACTTTATTAAGAACTGTGTGCTTCGTTTGAACAAAGAAAAAAAAAGGTCAGTTACGCCCGTATAGCTTGTTTAAACTCAAAGGGAGTATTTCTTTCTGGGAGCACCTTGTGGATTGTGGTTCTACATTCAATGTGATTGATAAGAGATTTTTGGAAAAATTTAAATTGGAATCCAAACTTTTGTTATCTCCTATTTCTGTGGTTGCCGTTGATGGCTCTCCTTTGAAATTTATTACTCACAAGGTTTTTAAATTTCCCCTCACCATTAATGGTATTCGCCAAGAGAATTTGGATTTGGCGGTATTAAATAATTTGCCTTCTCCAGTGGTTTTGGGGTTACCTTGGTTAAAATTGCACAATCCTGTACTGGATTGGTCTACCAATGAAATTAAGTCTTGGAGTCCTAAGTGTTATGATTAGTGTTGAGCGAACATGCTCGACACTGCTCGGTACTCGCGCGAGCATCACGCTACTCGGGATTAGAGATGAGCGTTGTTCTACTCGAACTGTTCGCCAATCTCAAATTTGAGCTGTTTTGGGCGGTGTTCGAGCCGTTCGGCGAACACGAACAATTTGATAAAAATTCGGCTGTTCGAGGTTATGTTCGATAACTGTTCGTGCACCAAAATCATAACTGGATTTTTTCTCAGTAATGATGAAAATTAATGTTAATACGCAGTTTGAGTGTACAGCGGGGTGGGGGGAGGGGCAGGGGATGGATCTCTGCAGGAACAATGAAGATCTCCATTTTTTTTTCTCTTTCCCGCATTTGCAGTGGGGAGGTGCAATCTGTCAGCCTATCAGCAGCGCACACACGGAGCGAAGTGCTTTTTTTCACACAAGCAAGGGCATGTGTCATTGGCAGTGTATGTCACATGTCCTTGCCCTATAAGACCAAGCCATTTTCCCCGTCGCCACCATTTTCTCACTGCTGCAGCTGCGTGTTAGACGGCACCGCTGTTGCTGTGTGCGCTATACCTTGTTAATTTCAAGCCAATTTTCGCACAAATATACAGATAGCTTGGGAGTAGGGAATTGTTGTGATTGCAGTCCTTTTAAGGACTAGGTTACAGCATTTCCTACGACTTTTATCAGGGAGGTCTGTGCTCTTAAATAGATAGGTTGTGGGAGTAAAGACTAATTGTAATTGGAGTCCTTTTCAGGACTAGGTTACATCAGTGTTATGCACACGCCCGGGCTGAGCGGCGTGTGCGTGTGATTGTAGTGATTCCACTGGACCATGAACCGGAGAGTGCCTGGAGGGGCGTGACTAAGTATCTGGCCGATCCGACCAAGATGGCACGACGGCATACGACGCCAGTGCACCAGGGAGAAACCGGGCAGAGGGACCAGGTGCTACTCCAGGTCAAACTCCGGACACGGGGGTTGACCCACACAAGGATTACTGGATCAGGCTGGTTAGGCTGGCGCACAGACTGGAGGGTATAGGCAGGCACGACTGGTATGCAGGCAGGCGGGTAAAGGCAAGCGCAGCTAGAGTGCAGACAGGGAGGCACTAGCAGGTAGGAACACAGGCGGGATAGGACCCAGTACACACTGGGACTCAGGAACAGGCAGGTTAGGCTGGCACAGACTGGTGGATATAAGCAAACACAGCAGGTATGCAGATGGGTGGATACAGGCGAGTATGCAGGCAGGGAGGTACTGGCCGAAAGGACGGGCTGGAGCACAGAAAGGTTAAGACCCAGTACAGACTGGGTCACAGAACCGCAGATGCGGTAGACAACCACAGCAGAGAGGGAACGCCCGAAGCGGTGGGCAAGAACAGAGCAGGACAGGGCTGCAGGAGCAGCGAGCACAAGCAGGGCAGGACAGGACTGCCGGAGCAGCGGGCAGAAGCAGGGCAGGACAGGACTGCCGGAGCAGCGGGCAGAAGCAGGGCAGGACAGGACTGCCGGAGCAGCGGGCAGAAGCAGGGCAGGACAGGACAGGACTGCCGGAGCAGCGGGCAGAAGCAGGGCAGGACAGGACTGCCAGAGCAGCGGGCAGAAGCAGGGCAGGACAGGACTGCCAGAGCAGCAGGCAGAAGCAGGGCAGGACAGGACTGCCAGAGCAGCAGGCAGAAGCAGGGCAGGACAGGACTGCCGGAGCAGCGGGCAGAAGCAGGGCAGGACAGGACTGCCGGAGCAGCGGGCAGAAGCAGGGCAGGACAGGACTGCCGGAGCAGCGGGCAGAAGCAGGGCAGGACAGGACTGCCGGAGCAGTGAGCAAGGAGTCAGAGCAGGCTAGAACCGCCGGAGCGGTAAGCAAAGGAGTCAGAGCAGACTAGACTGAGTAGGGGGGACAGGGCTCTGTTCACACAGAACAGACAGGAAGGGAAAGGCAGAGCCAGACACCCACAGGGTACTTGCAGTGAAGTAGCGAGTGGACCACAAACTCACAAACGGGAGTACAGAGACAACAAGCAGGAGTTAGGTACGAGTTCAGACTCTGCAGAAAAAGGAAGGGAACGGACATAGAGGCAAAACAGGTAAAGGATAGGAGAGAGTTCAGACTGGAACTGAGTGTACGGAGGAGACCGACACTGCAGCGGGATACAGGAGCGGGTCTGGGAGTACGGCCCCCAGAGAGGCAGGACGAACAGGCAAGGAGCGTGTTCAGACAGGACAGACAAGATACAGAAGCGGGTCTAGGAAATCAGCCCCTAGAAGGCGAGAGGAACAGGCTAGGAGCGTGTTCAGACAGGTCAGACAAGATACAGGAACAGGTCTAGGTAATCGGCCCCTAGAAGGCAGGAGGAACAGGCTAGGAGCGTGTTCAGACAGGCCTGGAAATACAGCCTCCAGGATAGGCAGACAAGAGAACACAGAACGGGACCTGGCACCTTCAGAGTGCAAGCACACACTGAAAGAAACACTATGCTCAGGCAGGGATAGATGGCGCAGCTGAGCTATATACCAGGTGACAGACAGCAATAGGCTGAGGACGCACAAGAGGTGTGACCCACAGCAGGTACAAAAAGCAGGAAGTGATCGGGCGCCGCCCTTAAGCAGCAGAAACAGACACAAACAGACAGCATGGAGGGAAGCCAGAGAGACATTCTGGACAGGAGATCAAGTGCGCGCTCTTGCACAGTGGGAGATGGACCACTATGCAAGGACGCCGCCAGGTATGTTACAGTACCCCCCCCCTTACGCCCCCTCTTCTTCAGGCCTGCCAGAATCTTCCGCAGGGAATTTGAGGGCCAATTCTTCACTTCGAAGAGATCACTTCCACTGTCCACCGGAAAAACTGGTCTCCTCTGGGTAGCTAGGATGCTACCTCCCATCCAGCCACCCTTAGCAACAGACGAAACGGGTGGAGTACCAGGAACAGCACACAAGGAAGTCTCTCTCCACATATTTTCAGGTGGCACCCCAGAGGGTACAGGAGACAACTGGAAGTCCTCCACCGGGTTGGAGGGGGACAGAGACTTGGGGGTAATCTCTGCTTCGAGGTACATCTTGTCAAGCTCACAGGAAGAAATAGACGGGTTATCAGGTACATAATGAGGAAAAGTCACTGTCTCTTTGTTTTCTGGTGGTACCCCGGAGGATTCAGGAAACAACTGGAGGTCCTCCGCCGGGTCAGAAGAGTGCAGAGGCTCAGAGAAAACATCTGCTTCAGAGTACACTAGGTCGGACTCACTGGGCGAAGCAGGCGAGGTATCGGGTACCGAGTATAGGAAAGTCTCTGTCCATTCTCCACCAGGTGGCACCCCGAAGGGTTCTGGAGACAACTGGCGGTCCTCCGCCTGGTCAGAGGGGTGTAGAGACTCACGGGTAACCTCTGCTTCAGAGTACACTAGGTCGGACTCACTGGACGAAGCAAGCGAGGTATCAGATCCAGGATATAGGAAAGTCTCTGTCCATTTACCACCAGGTGGCACCCCGAAGGGTTCTGGAGACAACTGGAGGTCCTCCGCCTGGTCAGAGGAGTGTAGAGACTCGGGAGTAACCACTG
The DNA here is from genome assembly GCF_046119375.1 of Phyllobates terribilis. NCBI lineage: Eukaryota > Metazoa > Chordata > Amphibia > Anura > Dendrobatidae > Phyllobates > Phyllobates terribilis. Next base: position 220,773,989 of record NW_027362773.1, on the reverse strand, counting down.
CTTCAGAGTACACTAGGTTGGACTCACTGGACGAAGCGAGCGAGGTATCAGGTACAGAGTATAGGAGAGTCTCTGTCCTTTCGCTACCAGGTAGCACCCCGAAGGGTTCAGGAGACAACTGGAGGTCCTCCGCCTGGTCGGAGGGGTGTAGAGACTCGGGAGTAACCTCTGCTTCGGAGTACACTAGGTTGGACTCACTGGACGAAGCGAGCGAGGTATCAGGTACAGAGTTTAGGAGAGTCTCTGTCCTTTCGCTACCAGGTAGCACCCTGAAGGGTTCAGGAGACAACTGGAGGTCCTCCGCCTGGTCGGAGGGGTGTAGAGACTCGGGGGTAACTACCACTTTGGGGTACCCATTGTCAGGCTCACAGGACGAAGCGGACAAAGTATCGAGTACCGGGTGTAGAGAATTCTCTCTCCATTTGTCATCGAGTGGTATCCCGGAGGATTCAGGAGGCAACAGGGGGTCCTCCGCCAGGTAGTAGAGGTGCACAGACTCTGAGGTAACCACAGCTTTGGAGCATCCTTGGACATGCACACCGGTTAAAGTGGGTGAAGCATCTGATGCCGGGTGCAGGAAGTTCTCCTGTGTGGAGTCTGGATGGGCAGAAGTCTCTTCGGGCAGGAGAACTGGTGCACTACCCACGCACATTACCCGTTGGGGCTTCTCCGGGATACAGGGAGATGAAGCTTCAGTAGGGACTTCAAGGTTGGGGTCAGGAGGTCTCAGGGAGGACAGACCCTGGCGTGACGGCTTGCCTCTACGTCTAGCACGTCTGGACTGCCTCTTGAGGTTGGGAGAAGTATTCCGGAAAGCGTAGTCACCCTGTGAGGATTCTGGGTGGGCAGTAGTCTCATTGGGCTGGAGGACTATTGCGCTACCCACACACATTACCCATTGGGGCTGCTCCGGGATATTGGGAAGTGAAGCTTCAGCAGGAGCCTCCGGGTTAGGATCATCGAAGACCATTAGAAAGGCCACCAGGAAGTCCATTAGGTCCAGGAGGATCGGATCCTGTGTTTCATATAGGGGGTTGATCCATTCCAAGGCATCACCCGCCAGGTAAGACATAATGAATGCCACCTTAACCCGATCGGTGGGAAAACATAGAGGGTAGAACTTGAAGTGTAGCATGCATTGCTCCACAAATGCACGACTTTGTCTAGGATCCCCATAATAACGTAGCGGATCCGCGGGAACGAGAGCAGATAGATCCATCTGGACGGGTGCGTAATTCGCCTGGAACTCAGCTAAAGGGGAAAAAAAAAATATTTATTTATTTATTTTAATGCATGTATTCGCTGGAAAACTTCTCAGAGAGCGAAGGCCGTGGGGCTCAACGGGAACCATGGCCTGAGCATGCTGTTATGCACACGCCCGGGCTGAGCGGCGTGTGCGTGTGATTGTAGTGATTCCACTGGACCATGAACCGGAGAGTGCCTGGAGGGGCGTGACTAAGTATCTGGCCGATCCGACCAAGATGGCACGACGGCATACGACGCCAGTGCACCAGGGAGAAACCGGGCAGAGGGACCAGGTGCTACTCCAGGTCAAACTCCGGACACGGGGGTTGACCCACACAAGGATTACTGGATCAGGCTGGTTAGGCTGGCGCACAGACTGGAGGGTATAGGCAGGCACGACTGGTATGCAGGCAGGCGGGTAAAGGCAAGCGCAGCTAGAGTGCAGACAGGGAGGCACTAGCAGGTAGGAACACAGGCGGGATAGGACCCAGTACACACTGGGACTCAGGAACAGGCAGGTTAGGCTGGCACAGACTGGTGGATATAAGCAAACACAGCAGGTATGCAGATGGGTGGATACAGGCGAGTATGCAGGCAGGGAGGTACTGGCCGAAAGGACGGGCTGGAGCACAGAAAGGTTAAGACCCAGTACAGACTGGGTCACAGAACCGCAGATGCGGTAGACAACCACAGCAGAGAGGGAACGCCCGAAGCGGTGGGCAAGAACAGAGCAGGACAGGGCTGCAGGAGCAGCGAGCACAAGCAGGGCAGGACAGGACTGCCGGAGCAGCGGGCAGAAGCAGGGCAGGACAGGACTGCCGGAGCAGCGGGCAGAAGCAGGGCAGGACAGGACTGCCGGAGCAGCGGGCAGAAGCAGGGCAGGACAGGACAGGACTGCCGGAGCAGCGGGCAGAAGCAGGGCAGGACAGGACTGCCAGAGCAGCGGGCAGAAGCAGGGCAGGACAGGACTGCCAGAGCAGCAGGCAGAAGCAGGGCAGGACAGGACTGCCAGAGCAGCAGGCAGAAGCAGGGCAGGACAGGACTGCCGGAGCAGCGGGCAGAAGCAGGGCAGGACAGGACTGCCGGAGCAGCGGGCAGAAGCAGGGCAGGACAGGACTGCCGGAGCAGCGGGCAGAAGCAGGGCAGGACAGGACTGCCGGAGCAGTGAGCAAGGAGTCAGAGCAGGCTAGAACCGCCGGAGCGGTAAGCAAAGGAGTCAGAGCAGACTAGACTGAGTAGGGGGGACAGGGCTCTGTTCACACAGAACAGACAGGAAGGGAAAGGCAGAGCCAGACACCCACAGGGTACTTGCAGTGAAGTAGCGAGTGGACCACAAACTCACAAACGGGAGTACAGAGACAACAAGCAGGAGTTAGGTACGAGTTCAGACTCTGCAGAAAAAGGAAGGGAACGGACATAGAGGCAAAACAGGTAAAGGATAGGAGAGAGTTCAGACTGGAACTGAGTGTACGGAGGAGACCGACACTGCAGCGGGATACAGGAGCGGGTCTGGGAGTACGGCCCCCAGAGAGGCAGGACGAACAGGCAAGGAGCGTGTTCAGACAGGACAGACAAGATACAGAAGCGGGTCTAGGAAATCAGCCCCTAGAAGGCGAGAGGAACAGGCTAGGAGCGTGTTCAGACAGGTCAGACAAGATACAGGAACAGGTCTAGGTAATCGGCCCCTAGAAGGCAGGAGGAACAGGCTAGGAGCGTGTTCAGACAGGCCTGGAAATACAGCCTCCAGGATAGGCAGACAAGAGAACACAGAACGGGACCTGGCACCTTCAGAGTGCAAGCACACACTGAAAGAAACACTATGCTCAGGCAGGGATAGATGGCGCAGCTGAGCTATATACCAGGTGACAGACAGCAATAGGCTGAGGACGCACAAGAGGTGTGACCCACAGCAGGTACAAAAAGCAGGAAGTGATCGGGCGCCGCCCTTAAGCAGCAGAAACAGACACAAACAGACAGCATGGAGGGAAGCCAGAGAGACATTCTGGACAGGAGATCAAGTGCGCGCTCTTGCACAGTGGGAGATGGACCACTATGCAAGGACGCCGCCAGGTATGTTACAATCAGTTCCTATCAGTTTTTGCCAGGCAGGTCTGTGCCAGTGCTGTGCAAGTTTTTTTCACAGCATTTGGCTGAATCTAGCAAAGCTAATCCTTTTTGGCCTATTGCAGAGTGTGTTAGTCAGTGGAGTAGCCTATCTGTGCTGCAAGATATACCACCTGTGTATAGAATACCAATTTTTTTACTGCACCTAGTGAAGTAAAATCTTTTGGGCATAGCATCATTCTATTAGTCCATCTATACTGACCTCCATCAGGTTGCAAATTAAAACTAATTTTTATCTGCATCTACAGTACCTCTGAAAAAATATTTGGGCTTCTAGCTGTGTGTGGGACTTGTTGTATTAGTCCATCTATACTGACCTCCATCAGGTTGCAAACTGAATATATTTTTTTCTGCATCTACCTCTGAAAAAATATTTGGGCTTCTAGCTGTGTGTGGGTCTTGTTCTATTAATCCATCTATACTGACCTCCATCAGGTTGCAAACTGAATATAATTTTTTTCTGCATCTAGCTCTGAAAAAATATTTGGCCTTCTAGCAGTGTGTCGGACTTTCTCTATTAGTCCATCTATACTGACCTCCATCAGGTTGCAAATTAAAAATAATTTGTATCTGCATCTACAGTACCTCTGAAAAAATATTTGGGCTTCTAGCTGTGTGTGGGACTTGTTGTATTAGTCCATCTATACTGACCTCCATCAGGTTGCAAATTAAAAATAATTTTTATCTGCATCTACAGTACCTCTGAAAAAATATTTGGGCTTCTAGCTGTGTGTGGGACTTGTTGTATTAGTCCATCTATACTGACCTCCATCAGGTTGCAAACTGAATATATTTTTTTCTGCATCTACCTCTGAAAAAATATTTGGGCTTCTAGCTGTGTGTGGGCCTTGTTGTATTAGTCCATCTATACTGACCTCCATCAGGTTGCAAATTAAAAATAATTTGTATCTGCATCTACAGTACCTCTGAAAAAATATTTGGGCTTCTAGCTGTGTGTGGGACTTGTTGTATTAGTCCATCTATACTGACCTCCATCATGTTGCAAATTAAAAATAATTTGTATCTGCATCTACAGTACCTCTGAAAAAATATTTGGGCTTCTAGCTGTGTGTGGGACTTGTTGTATTAGTCCATCTATACTGACCTCCATCAGGTTGCAAACTGAATATATTTTTTTCTGCATCTACCTCTGAAAAAATATTTGGGCTTCTAGCTGTGTGTGGAACTTGTTGTATTAGTCCATCTATACTGACCTCCATCAGGTTGCAAACTGAATATATTTTTTTCTGCATCTACCTCTGAAAAAATATTTGGCCTTCTAGCAGTGTGTCGGACTTTCTCTATTAGTCCATCTATACTGACCTCCATCAGGTTGCAAATTAAAAATAATTTTATCTGCATCTACAGTACCTCTGAAAAAATATTTGGGCTTCTAGCTGTGTGTGGGACTTGTTGTATTAGTCCATCTATACTGACCTCCATCAGGTTGCAAATTAAAAATAATTTTTATCTGCATCTACAGTACCTCTGAAAAAATATTTGGGCTTCTAGCTGTGTGTGGGACTTGTTGTATTAGTCCATCTATACTGACCTCCATCAGGTTGCAAACTGAATATATTTTTTTCTGCATCTACCTCTGAAAAAATATTTGGCTTCTAGCTGTGTGTGGAACTTGTTGTATTAGTCCATCTATACTGACCTCCATCAGGTTGCAAACTGAATATATTTTTTTCTGCATCTACCTCTGAAAAAATATTGGGCTTCTAGCTGTGTGTGGGTCTTGTTCTATTAATCCATCTATACAGACCTCCATCAGGTTGCAAACTGAATATAATTTTTTTCTGCATCTACCTCTGAAAAAATATTTGGCCTTGTAGCAGTGTGTCGGACTTTCTCTATTAGTCCATCTATACTGACCTCCATCAGGTTGCAAACTGAATATATTTTTTTCTGCATCTAACCCAGCCAATAGTTTTGGCCTAATACCACAGTTTGGCCACTCAGCTCTGCTCGGTTACCATCCATTGTTTTTTTGTGCAAACAACTCCAGAGTTGTGAATTAGTTAACCACCAAAATGAGTGGAAAAAGGCCTGCTGCTGGTGGAAAGGGGAATAGGCGTGTTGGGAAGGGGAAAAAAGGTTGTGTCCGTGGGGTAGGTGTTAAAGCAACAGTAACATCTGCAGAAGAAAGAACATCTTCCAGCCAAACTAAAAGGTCTACTTCTTTTAGCGGACAATGTGATAAGATCCCTTTCTTACGGCCACGCCAATCGCTACAAATTCCAGATGAGGCACAAAAACAGCAGGTGCTTCAACGGATATCAAGTGCTCCTTTAAGTGGGCTCTCCTCCACATCAACTTCAACATCACAAATACTCCAGTCCTCAAAGGTGTCACCCAAATCGCACTTGCTTCCTCACAGCTCCCAAATCTCCAGCTGCCCGTCTGAGTATGAGGTAGAACAGATGGTTGAGTCTGCAGAGCTGTTTACTCATACTATAGTCTGGGAATCAGAGGTCGACTCCAGCGCTTCTGTGAATCCAGACGAGGAAATGATCTGCACTGATGCCCAGAATCTTTATGAGTCGGATCCAGGACCAGACGCAGAAGGTTCTGACCATAATGTAGACCCTCATTCCCAAACTGTAACTCCTGTTGGTGGAGACAATGAGGAAGACGATGATAAGACTCAAATACCTGATTGGAGCGAAAACTTTAGTTTTTTGTCAGGGCAGGAACAGGTTGGCTCTGAGGACGACGGGTGTGATAACACACAGGGTGATGATGATGAGGGTGGAGATCCCACTTACTGTCAACCCACAGTCAGCCAAGAGATGAGGTCAGCAGAGGAGGTGGAGGAAGATGCTAGTGACGACGAGGTCAGGTTGCGCCTTCCTGGACAGAGACGTAGTACTGGAAGCACGTCAACAACTGCATCCTCAAACACAACTCTGCCTCTCACCACAAGTCGTGGTGGCTCTTCAGGTCGCATGGGTGCTAAGCCTTGCATAGCCTGGGCATTTTTTCAGATCGATGGCAGGTCATCATTTTCTTTGGAGGTGGTAACAGCAGCTGGTGTTGAGCACTGTCCGAAATCGATAGCACCACCTTTGGATCAAGGCAACCTAACATGTCCGCCTGCATCTTCCTCACAGACCGGCAGTTTGCCGGGGACACCCTTATCAACCCCGTCTAAGCACAATAGCCAGCCCTCGGTCCCTCAGATGTGGACAAGTAAAAGACCATTTCCTCCTAGCCATGAGAAAGCTAAGAGGTTGAATTTCACCATCTGCAAGCTCTTGGCTACAGAAATGCTGCCTTTCCACCTGGTGGACACAGAGGATTTTCGAGACCTTATGTCCGTCGCAGTGCCCCAGTACCAGATGCCCAGTCGGCACTACTTCTCAAAGAAAGGTGTGCCTGCGCTCCACCAGCATGTCGCACACAACATCACCGCTTCTTTGAGAAACTCTGTGTGTGACAGGGTGCATTTCACCACAGACACTTGGACAAGTAGGCATGGACAGGGGCGTTACATGTCGCTGACTGAGCACTGGGTAACTATGGTGACAGCAGGACAAGGGGCTGCTGTCCAAGTCTTGCCGTCCCCACGAGTTGTGCGTCAATCCTCTTTATGTCAAAGTTCCTCCACTGCTTCTGCCTCCTCAACCTCCTCTCGGTCTTCCACCTGCACCCAAAGCCTGTCTGGTCATGCCACAAGCTTTCTAACTGCGCAGAAGGGATCCTGCACACCTCCTTACAATGCTGGCAGTAGGGCTCAACGTCATCAGGCGGTTTTTACATTGAAATGTCTGGGAAATGTGAGTCACACAGCTGAGGAGTTGTGGTCAGCTCTGGAGAACCAATTTCATGAATGGTTGTCTCCACTGGACCTGAAACCAGGGAAGGCCGTGTGCGACAATGCTGCAAACCTGGGTGCGGCCCTTCGTCGGGGCAATGTCACACACGTGCCTTGTATGGCTCACGTGTTGAACCTGGTTGTCCAGCAATTTTTAGCCCACTATCCCAGACTAGATGGCCTTCTGCAGAGGGCACGGTCGCTGTGTGCTCACTTCCGCCGTTCGCATCCCGCAGCTCAGCGACTTACATCTCTACAGAAGTCGTTGGGCCTGCCACTTCACCGGCTAAAATGCGATGTGCCTACCCGGTGGAATTCAACTCTGCACATGTTGCAGCGACTGTGGCAGCACCGACAAGCCCTGGTGCAATACGTTCTGACGTATAGCCTGGGCCAACGAGATTCAGAGGTGGGGCAAATCACGCTGGAGGAGTGGTCTCAGATCAGGGACCTATGCACCCTTCTGCACAGTTTTGAAATGGCGACGAAGATGTTTAGTGCTGACGATGCCATTATCAGCATGACTATTCCGGTGATTTACATGCTGGAGCACATGTTAAACAGAATTCGGAGTCAGGTGGTGGCACAAGAGGAGGTGGAGGAAGTAGAGGAGGAGGAGTTGTATGCGGAAGGGCTAACATCTGCAAGGTCCAGACGGTCGGCAGCACCAAGGCGGCAGGCATGTGAGGGTGGGGGAGATGGTTTTACCAGGGTGCATGGTAGCAGCCAAACTAGTGAGGAAGGTGCAGGAGCCCAGGAAGAAGTGGAGGACGAACTGATGGAAGACTCATCAGATGAGGGAGACCTTGATCACATTTCTGTTGTGCGAGGTTGGGGGGAGAGGACAGAGGAAGGAAGCATGATTGTTACCTCGCCACCAACACAACAGGGACTTGGTGCTCCTGGATGCGCAACACACATGAGTGCCTTCTTGCTGCACTACCTGCAACATGACCCTCGAATTGTGAGAATTAGAAATAATCCTGACTACTGGGTTGCCACATTGTTAGATCCCCGGTACAAAAGTAAATTTGCAGAAATTATTCCTGCCATAGAAAGGGATGCACGCATGCAGGAGTATCAGCAGAGACTGTTGCAGAATCTTACATGTGCTTTTCCACAAAATACCAGTGGTGCACGTAGTGAATCTCACAGTTCCAACTTGCCAACCGTGGGACCGTCAAGTGTTCAGCACTCAAACCGTAACAGAACCACAGTATCTGGTGGTAGCATCAATTTTGCGGAATCATTTCACCACTTTTTTAGCCCATCCTTTGCAAGGCCACAGGAGACAAGAAGTCTGACACATAGTCAACGCCTAGAGACGATGGTACAGGAGTATCTCCAAGTAAACATTGAAGCCACGACTGTGTCACTGGACCCTTGCTCTTTTTGGGCTTCCAATCTGGATAAATGGCCAGAGCTAGCCACTTACGCCTTGGAGATCTTGTCATGCCCCGCAGCCAGCGTTCTGTCTGAACGTGTGTTCAGCGCTGCTGGTGGTGTGCTGACAGATAAGCGCACGCGGCTCTCCACTGATAATGTAGACAGACTCACGTTCATAAAGATGAACAAATCATGGATCCGAAACAACTTTTCTACCCCTGTGTCATCCTGGGGAGAGTAAAAGCTTGATGATTGTTTAAAATCACCCTACCAACCGTTTTAAGCTTTCAATTTACTAATCATGTTTATCTGTATCTTGACTGGAAAATAATTTGGGCTTTGTAGCAGTGTGCAGCACTGATCCTATTAGGCCATCTATAATAAGCTCCACCAGATTTAAAATTAAAAATAATTTTTAGCTGCATCTAGCCCGGAAAATAATTTTGGGGCTCTGAGATGCGCAAGACACATAAGTGCCTTCTTGCTGCACTACCTGCAGCATGACCCTCATATTGTCAGAATTCGAAGTAATCATGACTACTGGGTTGCCACACTCTTAGATCCCCCAAACTTTTCGATCAACCTTTTCATTTTAATAAAGACCAAAAAAATGGTCATTTTTGAAATTATAAGCATTAGCAGGTTGTTAGAAACTGAAATCAAACAGTTTTCAACTCAAAACTTTATTCTAGGTGATGTTACATTTTCACATAGGACCCCTTGTTCGAAAGGAGCTTCTGAACTCTCTCGTCCTTTGAATTTGTCAGGTTTTGGATGGTTTCTGCTTCAATTGTTTTGCATGAGGACAGAATACCCTCCCAGAGCTGTTGCTTAGATGTGAACTGCCTCCCGCCATCATAGACACTCCTTTTAATGATGCTCCAAAGGTTCTGAATGGGGTAGAGGTCAGGGGAGCATGGGGGTCACACCATAAGTTTGTCCCCTTTTATGCCCATATCAGCCAGAGATGCAGATGTTTTATGTGCAGCATGAGATGGTGCATTATCATGCAGAAAAATGATCTTGCTGTGAAATACACGGTTCTTCTTCTTGAACCATGGCAGGAAGTGCTGTTTGAGAAAATCCACATACATTATGGAGTTCATCTTTAGCGCCTTCAGGGATCCTAAAGGGGCCGACAATCTCTCTCCCCATGATTCCAGCCCAAAACATTACTCCACCTCCTCCTTGTTGGCGCTGTAGCCGTGTTTGCGTGGGGTGTCCATCAACCAGCCATCCTCCACTCCATCCATCTGGACCATCGAGCGCTGCACGGCACTCATCCGTGAACAAAACAGTTTTGAAATCAGTCTTCATGTAATGTTTGGCCCACTGGAGCCGTTTCTGCTTGTGTGAAGTGGATAGAGGAGGTCGACAGGATGGCGTATGCACAGCTGCAAACCTCTGAAGGACCCTGCATCTTGTTGTTCGGGGGGCGTTGGAGGCACAAGCAGCTTCAAAAACTTGTCTGCTGCTATGACAAGGCTTTTTTGCCGCTGCTCTTTCAACCTGACGTAATTGCCTGTAGGAAAGAGTACTCAATTTGCCCTTATCAGCACGCACACGTGTGTACTGTGAATCAGCTACATACTTCTTGATTGCCAAGACACTTCATCCTGATCATCGCACAATGTTGATTGTAGTCATGCCTTGACCTAAACACTCCACAATTTGTTGCTTCTCAGCAGCCGACACATCCTTTTTCTTTCCCATTTTGGCAGAAAATGTAGGCTGCTGAATAATGTGACAGAGCCTTCTTAAGTAGTCTTGCCTTTCATTGGACACACCTGCCAAACTAATTAGCACTGGTGTCTGCAATTGCTTACAGTGATATAAAGAGCCCTGACACACATCACCATCAATGAGTTTAACTGACAAACAAACAAATTCTTCCCTTATCACTCCTAAACACTTTTTGCATAATAATTTGGAACACAGTGTACATGTGCTTTTCCACAAAACACCAGTGGTTCACGTAGTGAATCTTACAGTTCTAACTTGCCAACCGTGGTCTGTATGGAGTTGTTCAATAAAGGGCCCAAAATTAAGATAACATAGATGGGAGAGGTCTCTATGAATAGGAATTCCTAAGTATTTGATACCCTGTGAGGGCCAGGCAAAGGGAAAGTTGGACTGGATGGAATCCTATATGGATTTGGGGAGGGAGACATCGAGGGCCTCAGACTTCGCTGCATTGATTTTAAAATTTGACCATGTAACAAAGTGATCTATTTCAGCCATAACAGCATGGATGGATATATGTGATTGAGTGATATATACTAGGACATCATCAGCAAATAGAGAGCACTTGTACTCGGTGCCTCCCACCTCAATCCACCTAATATTGGGGTTATGGCGAATTGATGAGAGCAGGTGCTCCGTCACTAGGATGTATAAGAGAGGGGACAGAGAACATCCCTGCCTTGTCCCATTGGTGATTGTGAAAGGTGATGAAAATGTTCTGACGCGCCCCCTGGGCCTTGGGACACCTGGAGCCGGACCCTTTTTGGTGGATGCTGGTGGTTGTAGTCTCCGTGGCGGCAACCCGATTCCGTGGCTCAGGGCGGTCAAACCAGTGGCGGAACTATTTATGTGGTTTTGATGTTTAAATGTCCGACTACGCCACCCGTGGATTGCGGTCAGAGTGAACCGCCGCTCCAGGGCAGACCGCTGAGGCTGGTGTTGTGGGTGCAGCAGAGCGTAGCATAACTCCCCACGGGAGGAGTATAGCCTCAGGGCAGTGTATGCGGAGGATGGGGGTGATGGTGCAGGGCAGCAGCAGTAATGAAACGGAGTCAGTGATGCAGTCCAGGGCCTTTACTCACAGTTCTTATTATCCAGAACACGTCTGCAGGTAACGGCTGCCCACGTCGTACTGTGCTCACCAGGTGAGGGGCTCAGACAACTCCCAGATAACTTTGGAGCACTTCACAGGACCCCCTTTGTGTGTCCTTTGCCTGGCCTTTCTTACCAACCCTTCTGTCCGGCTGCCTCGGGCCTCCTCTTGGTAAACTTGGCGCCAGTTTCCCTGACCCTATGTGGTGCCTTCCTAGCGGGTGTAGCGAGGGGCTGCGCCACATAAAATGTCACAGCCTCCTGTTTCTAGCTGAGGGTCATTTCCTGCCTCCACTAGTTTCGGGGACCGGTCTCCCCCTTTGGCCTGACCCCTCCACGCAGGTGGATTCTGGCGTGCGGTGGCGACTCGCCCGTCCGCACCCCTGAGATCCCTTCGTTCCTCGTTCCTGGAGCCTTCTCCGCTCCTCTTCCTTCCTTCTCCCTCTTCCAGGCCTGGGCCTCTGTTACTAGGCCCGCCTCCGGAGCAGAGCTCATGCAGAGCCCCTGCTCCCTGCCACTTCTGCTCAGACTTCTCTGCACTGAACTAAGATGGTGCCCACCTTTTATACTCCCTTCTCAATGCACCCAGGAACTGCTTCCTCCCTGCTCCTGCACTACAGGGTTCCCCTTCCTCAGTGTTCCCTCCCCCCACTCCAGCCAGGGACAGGGACTGTCGTGCCCATCTCAGGGGCATATTGGTTGCCCTGCCCCACGGCAATGTGGTGTAATGCATGCAGGTGTCGGGTCCTGATCCACACTACATCCTTACCCGAGAGTGAGATATCACACCTCTGGGTGAGGTGCAATACCTCTGTAGCAACCGAGCCCTCAGGGTGCTACAGTTCCATTTATCTTCAGCCTAGGTGACGTATTGCGATACAGGGCCGTGATTTTGGCTATAAAAGGGTCCCCTAGACCCCTACCCCAAGCTTTTTAAGAGAATCATATATGGCGTGCCAGGATACTCTATGGAATGCTTTCTCAGCATCCAACGAGAGTATCTAATTACAAATTTTTAACTGCATCTAGCCCAGGAAATACTTTGTGCCTAGTAGCAGGGTCTGCTAGTCAGCGGATTATCCCGGCTGTTAAGCAAGCTACACCACCTGTAGTTTGGACACTTCATTTTTTCAAAGGAAATGCTTCGGGACCACGGGATACTCAGTGAAGAGCATCAGGAGGCACCCCAAGGCATAGGGGCTGGGACTGGCAGTAGGATGCCTTGCGGTGGACAGCCGAGCTCGATCCTTATAAAAGCTTTTTAACTGCAGCAGCTTTAGTGGACGCTACTGGAGCTGGAATTACGCGGCTGCTGGCATGAGACTTGCCCTCCAATAGATCCTTGTAAATGGATTTAAAGTGTATTCATTCAAATTAGAGAGACAATTTAAATTAAAAAGCTTAGAGCTGCCTCCACCACAGGGGGGCTCGCTCGACCCACCAGCGGACAGGCACCAGTATTGGGAGAGGGGGGCTGGCCATCAGGGTTCACCGCGGCTCTGGCACAAACCCGGCGACACGGAGGTGGCACGGGCAGGAGCGGACTGGCCGTGTCGGCTTCTCACTTTTTGGATTTTAGAAGGGCATGACATGCCTATATCTGTGTCTCCCCCTCCTTTTACTCCTCCACCTCTTTTATTTTCGCATGACTATATGTACTTGTCACTTTTCCATGTGTTAGTTATGTCTTCTGAGCAGTTTGTCAGCTTTTGGACACCTTTGAAGGTGTTTTCTATGTGTTTCTATGTGTTTTTGTTTGCCTGCCATTGGTTTTAACGGTGTTCGAAGGTGTTCGACGAACAGTTCGACGAACAGTTCAGCGAACACACGGGTGTTCGACGAACCGAACCGAACTCGAACACTACGGGGGTGGCTCAACACTACTCGGGATGTTCCGCGAGCACCGAGCATTTCCGGGTTCCTCGGGCGGGAGCTCGGGTCTCCGCCCTGCATGTTTGGCACTCTTTACAGAGCCAATGAACATGCAGGGATTGCCAGCCAGTCACTGTAATGCTGCAGCCAATTTGGTTGTGGGCATTACAGTGATTGGCTGGCCGTACAGCGTCACCTTGAGTATTTAAAACGGGGTACCGCCATCTTGGACAAAGTCGCTCCGGATTAGACAGTGTAGGGACAGCGCTGCTGATTTAGGGAGAGATATAAACTGCGAAATAGTTAGTGTAAGGTCTGTAAAGGCTGCCAGAACAAACAAACAGTCCTTTTCAGTACTCATATCCATCCCAGATACCAGGCAGACAGGCTGTATAGGAGACACAGTGGATATACCAGCAAACGCTGCATTACAGTCCTGTGTGCTCCTGTTGCTGAAATTGCTGGACTTAGCACCAGGTGTCGGGGGCCAGGAAAAATCCTTTTTTTCCATCTAAATCCTCCTTTTTTTTCCTCCTTCACACTGTACAAATACCCGTCTTATTAACCTTTTGGGGTGACCCCCCTCCCCCCCCCCCAAAAAAAAAGCGTGTCTCTGATTTTTCAGACACAAATATAACTGTTGAAACTAGTCTGGTGTAGGCTAGAGAAACAGAAGTGTTGTTTTGCACTTCCACGGTTCAAACCTCTGTATTATCCATTTTGGGCCATTTGTATCTAAAAAAAAAACAGTTTGAGTGTTTCGCTCACTGTTCAGCCGCAAATATCTCTATTTAAAAAAGTGTGGTATACCCCAGTAAACAATAACTGTGGTTTTGCCATCCCACGGTAAAAAATCTCTATTATTCAGCTTTTGGTAGTTTTTTCCGTAAAGAAAAACAGTAGTGTCTCCTGACAGTTGTGACACAAAAATATATCTGTTGAAAATAGTCTTGTGTAGGCCCGACATCCAAGTGTGGTTTCGCAGTTCCATGGGTCAAATCGCTGTACTATCCAGTTTTGGGCCTTTGGTATCTAAAAAAAAAGCAGTTTGAGTGTGTCGCTCACTGTTCAGCCGCAAATATCTCTATTTAAAAAAGTGTGGTATACCCCAGTAAACAATAACTGTGGTTTTTGCCATCCCACGGTAAAAAATCTCTATTATTCAGCTTTTGGTAGTTTTTTCCGTAAAGAAAAACAGTAGTGTCTCCTGACTGTTGTGACACAAAAATATGTCTGTTGAAAATAGTCTTGTGTAGGCCCGACATCCCAGTGTGGTTTCGCAGTTCCACGGGTCAAATCGCTGTACTATCCAGTTTTGGGCCTTTGGTATCTAAAAAAAAGCAGTTTGAGTGTGTCGCTCACTTTTCAGCCGCAAATATCTCTATTTAAAAAAGTGTGGTATACCCCAGTAAACAATAACTGTGGTTTTGCCATCCCACGGTAAAAAATCTCTATTATTCAGCTTTTGGTAGTTTTTTCCGTAAAGAAAAACAGTAGTGTCTCCTGACTGTTGTGACACAAAAATATGTCTGTTGAAAATAGTCTTGTGTAGGCCCGACATCCCAGTGTGGTTTCGCAGTTCCACGGGTCAAATCGCTGTACTATCCAGTTTTGGGCCTTTGGTATCTAAAAAAAAGCAGTTTGAGTGTGTCGCTCACTTTTCAGCCGCAAATATCTCTATTTAAAAAAGTGTGGTATACCCCAGTAAACAATAACTGTGGTTTTGCCATCCCACGGTAAAAAATCTCTATTATTCAGCTTTTGGTAGTTTTTTCCGTAAAGAAAAACAGTAGTGTCTCCTGACTGTTGTGACACAAAAATATATCTGTTGAAAATAGTCTTGTGTGGGCCCGACATCCCAGTGTGGTTTCGCAGTTCCATGGGTCAAATCGCTGTACTATCCAGTTTTGGGCCTTTGGTATCTAAAAAAAAAGCAGTTTGAGTGTGTCGCTCACTGTTCAGCTACAAATATCTCTATTTAAAATAGTGTGGTATACCCCAGTAAACAATAACTGTGGTTTTCCTCTTCCACGGTTCTAATCTACTCTTTATTACCCTTTTTCCATTGATAGTGCAAGTGTAAGCTATTTTACTTCATTTACAATGGGCAAGGCGCGTGGCAAGGGACGTGGAAGTGGACGTTCTGGTGATGGTTCGTGCAGAGGACGGGGCCGTAGCCAAGGTGAAAATGTGCCACAACCAACAGCCACATCTTCTCGCTCACACTTCTTGACCAAATTACTAGGGAAGCACAGAACAACACCAGTATTGAGAACTGATCAGTGTGAACAGGTTATTAATTGGATAGCAGACAATACCTCCAGTTACCTGGGCACCACCACCTCCGGTCTGTCTTCCACACGGTCAACTCTTAGTAGCCGTGAGTCTCGAACGCATACTCCTCCTCACCCTGATGCTCCTTCCTCCCACCATGCCGAGTGTCGTCAGACAGCAAGTGATCCCACACTTGGACACTCTGAAGAGCTGTTCACTGGTCCATTTCCATATTTGAGCCCCTCGCCTGATACGCTTGAAGTGGTGGAAGAGGAGATCCCATGTTGCGATGCCAAAATATTTGAACAGCCACGGCCACAGGAAGTCGACGTTGGCAATCTGTCACAAGAGGTGGACGATGACGAGACACAATTGCCAGGAAGTGAGGAGGAGGATCGTGGTGTGCAAGTGGAAGAGGAGGAGGTGGTGGATGATCTAGTAACTGACCCAACGTGGAAGGAGGACATGCAGAGTGAGGCCAGCAGCACACAGGGGGAGGGAGGCAGAGTACCCCAACAGGCAGGAAGAAGTAGTGTGGTGGCCGCAGACGGAAGGCAGGAAACCGTTCCCCGTAACACCAACACGAGGGACGTTGCCAGTACAAGCTGTAGGTCTTCCAGAGTCTGGAATTCTTTTAAAGACTCTGCTGATAACCCCAATAAGGCCATATTTTCCACCTGCCATGCCAGCATCAGCAGGGGTGACAAAACTACCAGCCTGACCACCACCAGCATGATCAGGCACATGGCAGCAAAGCACCCGACTTTGTGAGGCGAAACCCAGGGTCCAAGACCAGTATCAGCGGGTGTCACCACTGCTTCTTCCGCTGTTGTGTTTGCAATAGAACCCCCTGTTGTGTGTGCAAGGCAATCCCCTGTCCATACTGCATGTAAAGATGCCCCCTCCTCTCAGTCTTCACTTGTTATGGCAGTTTCTCAAGAAACAGCATCAACGTCCACGTCCACGTCCCACCGCAGCGTTCAATTGTCCATATCCCAGACCTTTGAACGAAAGCGGAAATTCGCAGCTAACGCCCCACAGGCCACAATCCTAAATTCGCACATTTCACGACTGCTTGCATTGGAAATGCTGCCTTTTAGGCTGGTGGAGACGGAATCCTTCCGCAATCTTATGGCGGTGGCCGTCCCTCGGTACTCGGTCCCCAGCCGACACTATTTTGCCCGGTGTGCCATCCCCGCACTACACAAGCACGTGTCCCAAAGCATCTGCCGTGCCCTCAACAACGCAGTTACTGGGAGAGTCCACCTGACAACGGACACGTAGACAAGTGCTTGTGGCCAGGGACGGTACATCTCTCTGACGGCACACTGGGTAAACATAGTGGAAGCCGGGACCCAGTCGGACCTTGGGACAGAACACATCCTCCCCACACCGAGGATTGAGGGCCCTATGTCAGTCAGAGTTGCCCCCACAGTGTACAGCTCCTGCGCATCCTCCTCCTCCTCCTTCTCCTCATGTTCAGTCTCCATCTCAGATATCACCACATCAGTAACAAGCTGGAAGCATTGCAGTACTGCCTCCGCCAAGCGGCAACAGGCTGTGCTGAAACTCATAAGCTTAGGTGATAAAC
The DNA here is from genome assembly GCF_046119375.1 of Phyllobates terribilis. Lineage (NCBI taxonomy): Eukaryota > Metazoa > Chordata > Amphibia > Anura > Dendrobatidae > Phyllobates > Phyllobates terribilis. The sequence goes on along the minus strand of NW_027362773.1, from coordinate 220,756,842 downwards.
CTCACACTGCTTGTGAGTTGTGGACAGCTGTGAAAGAGCAGGAAGATCTGTTGCTGAGACCGCTGAACCTACATCCCGGCATAGTCGTGTGTGACAATGGCCGTAACCTGGTGGCGTCTCTGAGGCGAGGTGATATCACACACGTACCATGCCTGGCTCATGTGCTTAACCTCGTGGTTCAGCGGTTTCTTAAATCGTACCCCGAGTTGCCAGATCTGCTCGTGAAAGTACCCCGCCTGTCAGCTCATTTTCGCAAATCGGCTACAGCTTCCGCCGCCCTTGCTGTGTTGCAGCAGCGTTTGCAGCTTCTGGCACACCGACTGGTGTATGATGTCCCCACATGTTGGAACTCTACCCTCCACATGTTGCAAAGGATTTGTGAGCAGAAGAGAGCAGTTGTGGAGTACCAGCTGCAACAAGGCCGTTGATATTCCGGTCAGACTCCACACATAAGACCTCAGGAGTGGACCTGGATGTCTGACATATGTACCATCCTGACAAACTTTGAGGAGGCCACCAAGATGGTGAGTGGCGATGATGCCATCATTAGTGTCAGCATCCCACTTGATTGTCTTTTGCAACGCTCTCTGCAGAGAATTAAAGAGGAGGCATTGCAGCCAGAGTATGATGAGATGGATCAAGAAGCCGTAGCTGGCAATTGCACACAGCCCAGCCTCATCTCATCCCAACGTGCATTGGGGGACAATGAGGGAGAGGAGGAGGAGGAGGAGGAGGAAGAACAGGAGCTGCTATCATGCGTTGTAGACGGTAGTACCTGTACAAGTGTCATACCGTCGGTTCAGCGTGGATGGCCTGAGGACAGGGGGGAGGAGGAAGAGGATGAGGAGGAGAGCATGGTCAGTCGTCATCTTGGTGAGGACACGGAAATCTTGCCCGTTACCAGTCTGGCACGCATGGCTGACTTTATGTTACGCTGCCTTAACCGTGACCCTCGCGCTGTCAAAATGTTGGGTGACAGTCATTACTGGTTGGTGACACTTGTAGACCCCCGCTACAAGGAGAACTTTCACTCTCTTATTCCTGAGGTGGAGAGGTCTACAAAAGTGGGGCAAGACCAGAAGGCCCTTGCTGCAGAACTCTTAAAAAAATTACCATCTGAACACGCTAGTGGCAGAGGTCACAGTTCGTTGCCCAACCAAGGCGTACAGGCGAGAGAGATGCAACTCCAATCCAGCAGAGGCAGGGGAACACTGTCAACGTTCTGGGACAGTTTTCTGACTCCCGCCCAGCTTACAGGCCCTGAGGCGCGGGGTACTCTCAGAAGGAGTGGAAAGTTTCAAAAGATGGGGAGGGAGTACCTTGCCGATCGTACCAGCGTCCTCCGTGATTCCTCTGTGCCTTTTAATTATTGGGTATCCAAGCTGGACACTTGGAATGAACTCGTTTTGTACACCTTGGAGGTCCTGGCCTGCCCTGCCGCTAGCGTGTTATCGGAGCGTGTTTTTAGTGCCGCTGGGGGAATTATAACTGATAAGCGCATTCGCCTGTCAAATGACAATGCTGACAAGCTGACCCTTATCAAAATGAACAAGGGCTGGATTGGGCCAGACTTCTCATCACCACCAAATGAGCAGAGTAAGATAAAGTCAAATCCACTGTGTTATTTCGGGAGGTGTATTCACATGCACTGCTTCACACCCACACATGGGTATATGCTTCCTCGTTTCGGCTGTTTAATCTTCTTCTCCTTATCCTCAGCCTCCACCACCACTATACCACCAGGGTGCCAGCATTGCAAGTTCCTCCGTCCTTATTTTTGGCAGCTTTTGCTTGCAAGGCATAAGCAAATACTATGGGACACCCACTCCAAAATAATGGGACTTATGTTTGTAATATGCTGTACTGCATGGCTCTTGTAAGGGGCATTGCAAGTTGCTCCGTCCTAATTTTTGGCAACTTTTGCTTGGAAAGCACAAGCAAATACCATGGGACATCCACTCCCCAATAATGGGACTTATGTTTGTAATATGCTGTACTGCATGTGACGCGCCCCCTGGGCCGTGTGTACACGTGTGTGTGATACCCTGTGCCGGGTCTCTGGGGTCTGTAGTCTCCGTGGCGGTGACCCGGTCCCGTGGCTCAGGCTGGTCAAACCAGTGGCAGTCTTTCTTAGGTTTTGAGGTTAATTGTCCGACTGCGCCACCCGTGGATTGCGGTCAGGGAGTACCACCGCTGCGAGTCAGACCGCTGAGGTTGGTGTTGTGTGCGCAGCATATAATGGGATAACTCCCCTCGGGAGGAGTATAGCCTCAGGGCAGTGAGTGTGGATAATGGGGGTGATGGTGCACGAGCGCAGCAGGAATGACTCAGAGTCTTTGCAGTGCAGTTCAGGGTCTTTACTGATGATTATAAGGTAGACCCTCCCGGGAGTACTGGCTAGCATAAGAGGCCTGGTCAGTCTGTGAGCAAGCAGGAGTTCCCCTGGCCAGGTGGAGTTGTAGGCCTCCCCGTCTGTCTGCACTCTTCCTGGCTACCTTGCTGTAAGCGGGTAGAAGTAGCCCATGTCCCTGAGTGTACCGTGTAGTGCTCACACGTATGGCTGGTGACTTAGGGCCTTCTGTTAGCCTCCGCTCCACGACGGCGGTGCTGGTCCCTTGCTTGTGACTGAGCCTTCGGGCTTCTATGGTCAGAGGACCTGAAATCCCCTGCCGGCTGGTTTCTGCTGCTGGATATATAAGTGCTCACAGCTTCGGACTCCTGTGTCCGGTTCCTATTGTCTTCTGCCAGGGCGAGCTCTGCTCAGCTTCCAGCCCCTGGTCTTTAGCTCCTTGCTGTTACTTTCCCTTGCTCTCACTCTGACTCTGACTGTTCTCTGACTAACTCAACCCCGCCCCAGATCCAGTTTATAAGGGCAGAATTCTCCCCTCCCAGGATTGGGGCAGGAGGATGTTGCATGTTTAAGGGATCCTGACCAGGAAACCTCCCACTTGCTCTCCGACGTAATATCTCTATTACTGTGGTGACCAGACCCCTGGGGTGCCATACATGGCTCTTGTAAGGGGCATTGCAGTTCCTCATAATTTTTGGAAAGCCTTCCATTCACTGCTTAGGCCAACAGTGCACGGGAGACCCAGTTGCTATAAATGGAAAAAAAGGTTTAGCTAACGCCCTCTGACCTCCATGTCATTTCCAAGGGGCATTGGAGTGGCTCGGAATTTTTGGTAGGCATTGCACTCACTGTACAGTCATGGCCAAAAGTTTTGAGAATGACACCAAAATTATATTTTCACATGATCTGCTGGCCTCTGGTTTTTATTAGTGTTTGTCTGATGTTTATATTACATACAGAAATATAATTGCAATCATATTATGAGTACCAATAGGTTACATTGACAGTTAGAATGAGTTAATGCAGCAAGTCAATATTTGCAGTGTTGCCCCTTCTTCTTCAAGACCTCTGTAATTCTCCCTGGCATGCTCTCAATCAACTTTTGGACCAAATCCTGACTGATAGCAGTCCATTCTTGCATAATCAATGCTTGCATTTTGCCAGAATTTGTTGGTTTTTGTTTGTCCACCCGTCTCTTGATGATTGACCACAAGTTCTCAATGGGATTAAGATCTGGGGAGTTTCCAGGCCATGGACCCAAAATCTCTATGTTTTGTTCCATGAGCCATTTAGTTATCACCTTTGCTTTATGGCAAGGTGCTCCATCATGCTGGAAAAGGCATTGTTGGGCGCCAAACTGCTCTTGGACGATTGGGAGAAGTTGCTCTTGGAGGACATTCTGGTACCATTCTTTATTCATGGCTGTGTTTTTAGACAAGACTGTGAGTGAGCCGATTCCCTTGGCTGAGAAGCAACCCCACACATGAATGGTTTCAGGATGCTTTACAGTTGGCATGAGACAAGACTGGTGGTAGCGCTCACCTCTTCTTCTCCGAATAAGCTGTTTTCCAGATGTCCCAAACAATCGAAAAGGGGATTCATCAGAGAAAATGACTTTGCCCCAGTCCTCAGCAGTCCACTCCCTGTACCTTTTGCAGAATATCAGTCGGTCCCTGATGTTTTTTCTGGAGAGAAGTGGCTTCTTTGCTGCCCTCCTTGAAACCAGCCCTTGCTTAAAGAGTCTCCGCCTCACAGAGCGTGCAGAAGCACTCACACCAGTCTGCTGCCATTCCTGAGCAAGCTCGGCACTGCTGGTAGTCCGATCCCGCAGCTGAAACAGTTTTAAGATACAGTCCTGGCTCTTGCTGTTCTTTCTTGGGCGCCCTGGAGCCTTTTTGACAACGATGGAAGCTCTCTCCATAAAGTTCTTGATGATGTGATAGATTGTTGACTGAGGTGCAATCTTTGTAGCTGCAATACTCTTCCCTGTTAGGCCATTTTTGTGCAGTGCAATGATGTTTCTTTAGAGATAACCATGGTTAACTGAAGAGAAACAATGATACCAAGAACCAGCCTCCTTTTAAAGTGTCCAGTGATGTCATTTTTACTTGATCATGACTGATTGATCGCCAGCCCTGTCCTCATCAACACCCACACGTGTGTTAATGGATCAATCACTAAAACGATGTTAGCTGCTCCTTTAAAGGCAGGACTGCAATGATGTTGAAATGTGTTTTGGGGGTTAAAGTTCATTTTTTGGGCAAATATTGACTTTGCAAGTACAGTAATTGCTGTTAAGCTGATCACTCTTTGACATTCAGGAGTATATGCAAATTGCCATTACAAAAAATGAAGCAGTAAACTTTGGAAAAATCACTATTTGTCTCATTCTCAATACTTTTGGCCATGACTGTATGCCCTATAACTGTGTAGCCGAACCACTCCATTTGTTACAGAAACATATCCTACAAGACATATCTGGTTGACTGGCCTGATATTGATGTGAATGGTCCCTGTTCCTCCTGCTCTTTCTCCTTCGCCACTACCTCATCCATCATTTATCACCTGAAGCTTTGTTTTAACGGGAGTCATAGAACTTGGATAGTAGCAGGAAAACATCCAGCAATCCTCGGAGGAGGTAGGATATGCGCCAAAACGCTGACCACCTCAGGCCTAGCCGCTACTACATACATGCGCTTGCATTACAACAAAACAAAGCAGATGCTAACTTCTAGCATCCTCATTATGCTCCTCACCTTGGCACTCTCAACTCCCCTGATGGAGAAGCCAGGGCCCACCGGAGGAGTCTGATTGTCCGGTGGGCTCGGCCAATGCTGCCCTAAAGCAGGCCAGGCTAAGAAAAGTGTGGGAAAGGTTACCGGGACAAATAGGGGTGGCTGGGGACCGAGTATGGACACCCGGCCGCCCCCTGGAGTCTGGGGAGCAAGCGGGGACACCCGGCCACCAGGCAGCTGGGGACTGAGTATGGATACCAGGCCGCCGACACAGCCATGGCGTGGTGGCCAGATTCCGCCTCCACATGCCTTAAAGGCCCAATTTAAAGTGCAAGCAAGCAAGCAGTATGGTATTGCAGCCTGGAGGTGGGTGGGTGGCAGGCTGCATACTTGAGCTTGTATTGCAAGGAATGGGGGAGGTACAATTGAACACTGCCCTGGGACTAGAACTTGCATGGGGATAGTTGCAAGTCTGCATCTTCTGATGCGGTAAGGATCACTTATGATGGGCACACTTTTAGACAGTGACCTGGGAGTCAGAGATGCTTCCAGGGGTCTTCCCCATGCTGTTCCCTTGTCTTTTCAGCACTTTATGCATGTGTCACACAGCACATGGCCAGATAAGGTTGTAAAATGTTAAAATGACATTTCACGGTGAATGCATTTGTCATAGTTGAAAGCAATACAAAAGTGCAAAAACACATAAAAAATGCTACTTGTGAACATAGCCGAAGGTGTGGAGGAGTGTTTTTGTTTTTGGTCATTTATTTTAACTTATACACAAGTCTTTTCCCTGGAAAGGATGTTCCTTAACATATTTCACAGGAAAAAAGTTTCACTTTCGTTTTTGAACTTTTTATTGTGAGCCCGTAAAAGTGGCTTAATACCTCTGACCACGTTGTTGACAGCAGTGACCTGGGGGTCAGAAATGCTCCCTGGGGCGATCCCCATGCTGTCCCCATGTCATTTGAGCACTGTCACTATCGTTTTGGGCACTTGTTAGGCTTTTAAAAGACTGCCGGAGGTGCCACCGCAAAAATGCTCGAGTCTCCCATAGACTAACATTGGGCTCGTTGCTCAGGTCGAGCACCCGAGTATCACGGCGAGCTCGGCCCGAGCTTCGAGCACCCGAGCATTTTAGTGCTCGCTCAACACTAGTTATGATAAATGTTGTCACGGTCGCATTGCAGCTGTGAAAAAAGGGGAATTACCAGTACCTATTCAGAATTTTTGGAAGGTTTTTTCTGAGGAGGAGTCGCAAGTTTTGCCTCCTCATAGGGACTATGATTGCACCATTGAGTTTGTACCTGGAGCTACTCTTCCCAAGAGTCGCTTATTTAATCTAACTATCCCTGAGAGAAAGGCCTTGTAGGAAAACATACAGACAAGCTTGGCCGCCGGTCACATTAGAACTTCTAAGTCACCTGTGGCTGTTGGATTTTTTTTTGTAAAAAAAAAGGACGGTGTTTTACGTCCATGTTTGGACTTTCGCGAAATTAATAAAATTACCGTACGCAATTCCTACCCACTGCCATTAATTCCTGACTTGTTCAACCAGTTAGTGGGGGCCAAGTGGTTCTCTAAAATTGATCTCCGGGGGGCATACAATTTGTTACGAATGAAAGAAGGTGATGAATGGAAAACTGCTTTTAACACTCCGGTGGGTCATTTTGAGAATCTGGTTATGCCTTTTGTCTTACCAATGCACCAGCGTTTTTTCAGAACCTTATTAATGACATCCTAAGACCGTTGATCGGTAAGAATGTGGTGGTGTATTTGGATGACATTTTGGTTTATTCGCCTGATCTGGAGTCTCATTGGCAGAGCGTACGTGAGGTATTGCAGTTGTTAAGTGACAATTCACTTTTTGCTAAGCTGGAGAAATGTGAGTTCGCTGTGCAGAGAATTAGTTTTTTGGGCTACATTATCTCCAGCGAGGGCTTTGAGATGGACCCGGTGAAGGTTCAGGCGGTGCAGGAATGGCCAAGGCCTATTGGTTTGAAATCGATACAGAGATTTTTGGGTGTCGCCAATTATTACAGAAAATTCATTAAGAATTTTTCTATAATTGTTAAGCCGCTGACCGATCTCACCAGGAAAGGTGCGAATACAGTTCAGTGGACTACTGAGGCCATTGAAGCTTTTGTGTATCTCAAGGAGAGGTTCAGTTCTGCCCCCCATCCTTACGCAGCCTGATGAGACCAAGCCTTTTTTGGTCGAGGTTGATGCTTCTTCGGTGGGGGTCGGTGCTGTTTTGTCTCAGGAAAACAAGGATGGAGTACATCCCTGTGCTTTTTTTTCAAAAAATTTTTCTGAGACCAAACTTAATTACGATGTTGGTAATCGGGAATTGCTGGCTATTAAACTCGCATTTGAACATTGGCATCATCTCTTGGAAGGTGCTAAATTTCCCATTCAGGTTTTCACTGATCATAAGAATCTGATCTATCTTGATGCTGCCAAGCGCTTGAATGCCCGTCAGGCGTGGTGGGCACTTTTTTTTTTGCGGTTTAATTTTTCTGTTAATTACATCTCGGGTACCAAGAATGTAAAAGCTGATGCTTTATCTCGCAGCTTTTCTCCCATGGTTGGTACCGACGAGGAGGGGAGCATTTTACAGGAAGGTGTTGTGATAGCAGCATTGGACTCCATTTTGGAAGATGGGATACTGAAAGCCCAGGAGGAAGCCCCATCTAACACTCCCCATGGGAGGTTGTTTGTGCCTAGGAACTTTTGGAGAGATTTGTTTGTGGAGTGTCATGAGTCTCGGTTGGCAGGTCATCCAGGAATTTCGGAGACTAAGAGACTTGTAGGTCGCAGTTTTTGGTAGCCTGGGTGGCAGAAGGAAGTCATTAAGTGGGTGCGTCAATGTACTGTGTGTGCTAGATCTAAGTCTTCACATGCTCCTGCAGCGGGGTTGCTTCTTTGCCCTCTGGAGGTTCCTAGTGCACCTTGGACGCATCTTGCTATGGATTTTATTACTGACCTTCCTGTCTCTGAGGGTTTCACGGTCATCTGGGTGATCATGGACCGCTTTAGCAAGATGTGTCACTTGGTTCCTTTCATCAAACTGCCCTGCGCTAAGACACTCGCTACGGCTTTTGTTAAGGAAATTGTCAGACTCCATGGCGTTCCTACCGACATTGTTTCCGATAGGGGACCTCAGTTCGTGGCTCGTTTTTGGCGTGCTTTTTGTGACAGGTTGGGAGTTCATTTGTCATTTTCATCTGGATATCATCCCGAATCTAATGGACAGACAGAAAGAAAGAACCAGGATGTTGAACAGTTTTTGCATTGTTTTGTGGCTGACAATCAAGAGGGGTGGTCTGAGTTTCTGCCACTTGCTGAATTTGTTCTTAACAACCATACATCCTCTTCTGCTGGGTGTTCTCCTTTTTTTTGTTGTACTTGGAAACATCCGTCGTTTGGGTCATTCTCCAAATTGGTATAGGCTGTGCCACAGGAGGAGAATTTTTCCGGTGATTTGGAGAGAGTTTGGACTGATGTATGTTGTAACCTTCAAGAGGCTAACAAAAAATCCAAGAGGTACTTTTACAGGAAACGTCAAGAGGCTTTGTTTATGGTTGGTGACATGGTTTGGTTGTCCTCTAAGAATCTGTGGTTGAGGATTCCCTCTAAGAAATTGGGCCCGAAGTTTGTAGGGCCTTTTAAGGTGCTTCAGGTAGTTAACCAATCTGCTGTTAGGTTGGAGGTTCCCACCTCCTGGAAGATTACTCCGGTGTTTCATGTTTCTTTATTGAAAAAAGCTGATATTTCGGATAGGGACGCCACTGTCTGTTTCTCCGGTGGTGGAAGACGGTGAATATGAAAATTCTCGCATTCTTAATTCTAGATGGCATAGAGGGAGATTGCAGTATCTCGTCGCTTGGAAAGGTTTCGGTCCCGAGGATAACTCCTGGGTAAGGGCGGATGATGTCTCTGCTCCTAGACTTGTCGGAGCGTTTCACAGGAGGTTTCCTGATAGACCTGGGCCTGGAGGATCTGGAGGATCCTCATAGAAGAGGGGGTACTGTTAGAACCCTCCTGTTAGTTTTTTTTCTATTTTGTTGGTCACATGACTTTTTGCCTATATAATCCAGCTCCGCCTTTCTGGCCTTGCTGGACTTCAGTGTTTCATTTACTCTTAAGCTAGCCAGGTACCTTTTTCCTAACTCTGTTGTTTGCTTGGTCCTTGGACCACTAGTACTTTTTGTTTGTTTGTCTTTGCTCTGCTACTATTTCTGCTAGGATGTGTCCAACTATATCCCAGTCCTTGGTTCTTGTAGGGACCCCTCCCTTATATCTATAGGTCTGCGTTCAGACTAGCCAAGGACTTAGGCAGGTCTGTTCACAAGGAACAGGTCCCCCGCTGCATCATAGGGAATCAGCTTAGTCCTATTGTAGGGACAGTTTTCCTGTCTTTCCTTAGTGCTTGTAGCAGTTCATAACAAGAATCCTCACAGCACTGCACACATAGTGATGGCAGACTTATATCAGAAGGTCAGACAACCCCATTATAGTTGGCATTTCATATGCTAGTCTTACATAAAAGCTTATTGGAGTAAGAAGCTCCAAATTTATTGAGCATTTTGGGCTGCCCAACGTGACCAACCATAATCTATGACAGCTATGAGATGATGTGTGTTTCTACAATAATCTGCAAATGTTTTTGTAATAAGACCAACTTTAATTCTGTTGTACTGTGTTAGCTCTGATATTACTGCAGAGCTGTATGTAATTATTAGTGATGATCAAGTTTACACCAACAGCTCGGTACCCTGCCAATAAGTTTATGATTAGTGTTGAGCAAGCACTTAAATGCTCGGGTGCTCGAAGCTTGGGCCGAGATCAGCGTGATACTCGGGTGCTCGACACGAGTAACGAGCCCAATGTTAGTCTATGGGAGACCCGAGCGTTTTTGCGGCGGCACCCCCGGCAGTCTGTAGAAAGCCTAAAAAGTGCCCAAAACATTAGTGACAGTGCTCAAATGACATGGGGACAGCATGGGCATCGCCCCAGGAAGCATTTCTGACCCCCAGGTCACTGCTGTCAACAACGTGGTCAGAGGTATTAAGCCACTTTTACGGGCTCACAAGAAAACATTCAAAAACGAAACTGAAAGTGCTTTCCTGTGAAATATGTTAAGGAACAGAGTAAAGACTTGTGTATAAGGTAAAGTAAATAACTTAAAACAAAAATACTCTTCCACACCTTGGGCTATGTTCACAAGTAGCATTTTTTATGCGTTTTTGCACTTTTGTATTGCTTTCAACAGTGACAAATGCATTCACCGGGAAAAGTCATTTTAACATTTTACAATCTTATCTGGCCATGTGTTGTGTGACACATGCATACAGTGCTGAAAAGACATGGGAACAGCATGGGGAAGACCCCTGGAAGCATCTCTGACTCCCAGGTCACTGCCTAAATGTGTGCCCATCAGAAGTGATCCTTGCCGCATCAGGAGATGCAGACTTGAAACTATCCCTGTGCAAGTCCTTCTCCCAGAGCAGTGTTCAATTGTACCTCCCCCATTACTTGCAATGCAAGCGCAAGTATGCAGCCTGCCACCCACCCACCCCCAGGCTGCTATACCATACTGCTAGCTTGCTTGCACTTGAAATTGGTCCTTTTAGGCATGTGGAGGAAGACGCCGGCCACCATGTCATGGCTGCGTCGGCGGCCTAGTATCCATACTCAGTCCTCAGCCGCCCAGCGGCCGGGTGTCCATACTCGGTCCCCAGCCGCCCCGCGGCCGGGTGTCCACACACGGTCCCCAGCTGCCTGGGGGCGGCCGGGTGTCCATAAACGGTCCCCAGCAGCCCCTATTTCTCCTCTGAACTTCCCCCACACTTTTCTTAGCCTGGTCTGCTTTAGGGCAGCATTGGACAAGCACACCAGAGAACCAGACTACTCCGGTGGGCCCTGGCTTCTCCGTCAGGGGAGTTGAGAGTGCCAAGGTGAGAAGCATGATGATTATGATAGAAGTTAGCATCTGCTTTGTTTTCTTGGAATGCAAGCGTAAGTGTGCAACCTGTCACCCACCCGCCCCCAGGCTGCAATACCATACAGCTAGCTTGCACTAGAAATGGGGCCTTTTAGTTTGGAGGAGGCCAAAGCTGGCCACTACCTCATGGCTGCTTCGGCAGTGAGGCATCCATAATCAGTCCCTAGCCGCCCGGCGGCCGAGTGTCCACGCTCGGTCCCCAGCCGCCAGGGGGCGGTCGGGTTTCCATACTCGGTCCCCAGCTGCCCCTATTTCTCCGCTGAACTTCCCCCACACTTTTCTTAGCCTGGTCTGCTTTAGGGCAGCATTGGACGAGCCCACCAGAGAACCAGATTCCTCCGATGGGCCCTGGCTTCTCCATCAGGGGAGTTGAGAGTGCCAAGGTGAGGAGCATGATGATGATAATAGAAGTTAGCATCTGCTTTGTGTTCTTGGAATGCAAGCGTAAGTGTGCAACCTGCCACCCACCCACCCCCAGGCTGCAATACCATACTGCTAGCTTGCACTTGTAATGGGGCCTTTTAGTTTGGAGGAGGTAAAAGCTGGCCACTACCTCATGGCTGCTTTGGCAGTGAGGTATCCATTCTCAGTCCCCAGCCGCCCAGCGGCCGGGTGTCCACGCTCGGTCCCCAGCTTCCAGGGGGCGGCCGGATGTCAATACTCGGTCCCCAGCCGCCCCGCGACCGGGTGTCCACACACGGTCCCCAGCTGCGTGGGGGCGGCCGGGTGTCCATAAACGGTCCCCAGCCACCCCTATTTCTCCACTGAACTTCCCCCACACTTTTCTTAGCCTGGCCTGCTTTAGGGTAGCACTGGATGAGGTCACCAGAGAACCAGACTCCTCCGGTGGGCCCTGGCTTCTCCATCAGGGGAGTTGAGAGTGCCAAGGTGAGAAGCATGATGATGATGATAGAAGTTAGCATCTGCTTTGTTTTCTTGGAATGCAAGCGTAAGTGTGCAACCTGCCACCCACCAAGCCCCAGGCTGCAATACCATTCTGCTAGCTTGCACTTGAAATGGGGCCTTTTAGTTTGGAGGAGGCCGAAGCAGGCCACTACCTCATGGCTGCTTCGGCAGCGAGGTATCCATACTCAGTCCCCAGCCGTCCAGTGGCCGGGTGTACACGCTCGGTCCCCAGCTGCAAGGGGGTGGCAGGGTGTCCATACTCGGTCCCCAGCTGCCCCGTGGCCGGGGGTCCACACACGGTCCTTAGCCGCCTGGGGGCAGCCGGGTGTCCATAATCGGTCCCCAGCTGCCCCTATTTCTCCGCTGAACTTCCCCCACACTTTTCTTAGCCTGGCCTGGTTTAGGGCAGCATTGGACAAGCCCACCAGAGAACTACCAGTGGGCCCTGGCTTCTCCATCAGGGGAGTTGAGAGTGGCAAGGTGAGGAGCATGATGATGATGATAGAAGTTAGCATCTGCTTTGTTTTCTTCGAATGCAAGCGCATGTATGTAGTAGCGGCTAGGCCTGAGGTGGTCAGCGTTTTGGCGCATATCCTACCTCCTCCCAGAATTGCTGGATGTTTTATTGCTAATATCCCAGTTCTATGACTCCCATTAAAACAAAGCTTCAGGTGATGAATGATGGATGAGGTGGTGGCAAAGGAGTAAGAGCAGGAGGAACAGGGACCATTCACATCAATATCAGGCCAGTCAACCACACATGTCTTGTAGGATATGTTTCTGTACCAAAAGGAGTGGTTCGGATACACAGTTATAGGGCATGCAGTGAGTGCAATGCCTAACAAAAATTTTGAGGCACTCCAATGCCCCTTGGAAGTGACGTGGGGGTCAGAGAGCCTTAACAATACCTTTTTTTCCATTTATAGCAATTGGGACTCCTGTGCACTGTTGGCCTAAGCAGTGAATGGAAGGCTTACCAAAAATTATGAGGAACTGCAGTGCCCCTTGAAACAGACATGGATTACAGCATACTAAAAACCTACTACCTATTATTGGGGAGTGGGTCTCCCTTAGTGTTCGCCTATGCATTGAAAAGCAAAAGCTGACTAAAATTAGGAGGAAATGCAATGCCGTTGGAAGAATGATGGAGGTCACAGTGGAATAAAAAGACAATATCAATGCCCCTCGGAAAAGTGGTGGAGGTCGCAGTTGCTTAACATGACGGTTTTAATGCCGCTTGAAAGAGACGTGGAGGTCGCAGTGGAAAAAAAAGACAATATCAATGCCCCTGGAAAAAGTGGTAAAGCTCGCAGTAGTTGAACAAGACAGTTTTAATGCACCTTAAAAGAGACGTGGAGGTCGCAGTGGAATAAAAAGACAATATCAATGCCCCTGGGAAAATTGGTGGAGGTCGCAGTAGCTTAACAAGACAGTTTTAATGCCCCTTGGAATAGACATGGAGGTCGCAGTGGAATAAAAATACAATATTAATGCCCCTGGGAAAAGTGGTGGAGGTCGCAGTAGCTTAACAAGACGGTTTTAATGCCCCTTAGAAGAGACGTGGAGGTCGCAGTGGAATAAAAAGACTATATCAATGCCCCTGGGAAAAGTGGTGGAGGTTGCAGTAGCTTAACAAGATGGTTTTAATGCCCCTTGGAAGAGGCGTGGAGGTCGCAGTGGAATAAAAAGACAATATCAATGCCCATTTGAAAAGTGGTGGAGGTCGCAGTAGCTCAACAAGCCGGTTTTTATGCCCCTTGGAAGAGACGTGGAGGTCGTAGTGGAATAAAAAGACAATATCAATGCCACTAGGAAAAGTGGTGGAGGTCGCAGTCGCTTAACAAGACGGTTTTAATGCCCCTTGGAAGAGACGTGGAGGTTGCAGTAGCTTACAAGACGGTTTCAATGCCCCTTGGAAGAGCCATGCAGTACAGCATCTTAAAAATATTATTGCCATTATTGGGGAGTGGGTCTCCCATAGACGTTGCCTATGCCTTCCAAGCAAAAGCTTCCAAAAATTAGGATGGAGGAACTTGCAATGCTGGCAACACGAACCAAGGTCACCCTGGTGGTATAGTGGTGGTGGAAGCTGAGGATAAGGAGAAGAGCAAAATACAGCGGAAATGAGGAAGCTTTTACCCATGTGTGGGTGTGAGGCAGTGCATGGGAATACACCTCCCAAAATAACACAGTGGATTTGACTTTATGTTACTCTGCTGTCATTTGGTGGTGGTGAGAAGTCTGGCCCAATCCAGCCCTTGTTCATTTTGATAAGGGTCAGCTTGTCAGCATTGTGAGTTGACAGGCAAGAACGCTTATCTGTTATAATTCCCCCAGCGGCACTAAAAACACACTCCGATAACACGCTAGCGGCAGGGCAGGCCAGGACATCCAAGGCTTACAGAGCAAGTTCATTCCAAGTGTCCAGCTTGGATACCCAAAAATTAAATGGCACAGAGGAATCACGGAGGACGCTGGTACGGTCGGCAAGGTACTCCCTCAAAATCTTTTGAAACTTTCCACTCCTTATAAGAGTACCCCGCGCCTCAGGGCCTGTAAGCTGGTCGTGTCTCAGAAAACTGTCCCAGAACGTTGACAGTATTCCCCTGCCTCTGCTGGATTGGAGTTGCGTCTCTCTCGCCTGTACGCCTTGGTTGGGCAACGAACTGTGACCTCTGCCGCTAGCGTGTTCAGATGGGAAATATTTTAACAGTTCTGCAGCAGGGGCCTTCTTATACTGCCCCATTTTTGTAGACCTCTCCACCTCAGGAATAAGAGTGAAAGTTCTCCTTGTAGCAGGGGTCTAAAAGTGTCACCAACCAGTAATGACTGTCACCCAACATTTTGACAATGCGAGGGTCACGGTTAAGGCAGCGTAACATAAAGTCAGCCATGCGTGCCAGACTGGTAATGGGCAAGACTTCCGTGTCCTCACCAAGATGACGACTGACCATGCTCTCCTCCTCATCCTCCTCCTCCCCCCTGTCCTCAGGCCACCCACGCTAAACCGACAGTTGTACGGGTACTACCATCTACAGCGCATGATAACAGCTCCTGTTCTTCCTCCTCCTCCTCTCCCTTATTGTCCCCCAATGCACGTTGGGTTGAGATGAGGCTGGGCTGTGTGTAATCGCCCGCTATGGCTTCTTGATCCATCTCTTCATACTCTGGCTGCAATGCCTCCTCTTTAATTCTCTGCAGAGAGCATTGCATAAGACAGACAAGTGGGATGCTGACGCTATTGATGGCGTCATCGCCACTCACCATCTTGGAGGACTCCTCAAAGTTTGTGAGGATGGTACATATGTCAGACATCCAGGTCTACTCCTGAGGCCTTATGTGTGGAGTCTGACCTGAATATCGACGGCCTTGTTGCAGCTGGTACTCCACAACTGCTCTCTTCTGCTCACAAATCCTTTGCAACATGTGGATGGTAGAGTTCCAATGTGTGGGGACATCACACACCAGTAGGTGTGCCGGAAGCTGCAAACGCTGCTGCAACACATCAAGGGCGGCGGAAGCTGTAGCCGACTTGCGAAAATGAGCTGACAGGCGGCATACTTTGACGAGCAGATCTGGCAACTCGGGGTAAGAATTAAGAAACCTCTGAACCACTAGGTTAAACACATGAGCCAGGCATGGTACGTGTGTGATCTCGCCTCGCCTCAGAGCCGCCACCAGGTTACGGCCATTGTCACAACTGACCATGCCTGGATGTAGGTTCAGCGGTCTCAGCCACACATCTGCCTGCTCTTTCACAGCTATCCACAACTCACATGCAGTGTGAGGTTTATCACCTAAGCTTATGAGTTTCAGCACAGCCTGCTGCCGCTTGGCTGAGGCAGTACTGCAGTGCTTCCGACTTGTAACTGATGTGGTGATATCTGAGATGGAGGCTGAACATGAGGAGGAGGAGGAGGATGATGCGCAGGAGCTGTACACTGTGGGGGCAACTCTGACTGACATAGGGCCCTCAATCCTCGGTGTGGGGAGGATGTGTTCCATTCCAAGGTTCGACTGGGCTTCTACTATGTTTACCCAGTGTGCCGTCAGGGAGATGTACCATCCCTAGCCACAAGCACTTGTCCAATGTCCGTTGTCAGGTGGACTCTCCCAGTTACTGCGTTGTTGAGGGCACGGCAGATGTTTTGGGACAAGTGCTTGTGTAGTGCGGGGATGGCACACCGGGCAAAATAGTGTCGGCTGGGGACCGAGTACCGAGGGACGGCCACCACCATAAGGTTGCGGAAGGATTCCATCTCCACCAGCCTAAAAGGCAGCATTTCCAAAGCAAACAGTCGTGAAATGTGCGAAATTAGGATTGTGACCTGTGGGGCGTTGTCTGCGAATTTTCGCTTTCGTTCAAAGCTCTGGGATATGGACAATTGAACGCTGCAGTGGGACGTGGACGTGGACCTTGATGCTGTTTCTTGAGAAACTGCCATAACAAACGAAGACTGAGAGGAGGGGGCATCTTTGCATGCAGTATGGACAGGGGATTGCCTTGCATGCACAACAGGGAGTTATATTACATTCCCAACAGTGGAAGAAGCAGTGGTGACACCCGCTGACACTGGTTGCGGACCCTGGGGTTTGCACCACAAAGTCGGGTGATTTGCTGCCATGTGCCTGATCATGCTGGTGGTGGTCAGGCTGGTAGTTTTGTCACCCCTGCTGATGATGGCATGGAAGGTGGTACAAATGGCCTTTTTGAGGTTATCAGCAGAGTCTTTAAAAAAATTCCAGACTCTGGAAGACCTGCCGGTTGTACTGGCAACGTTTCTCATGTTGGTGTTACGGGGAACTGTTGCCTGCCTTCTGTGTGCGGCCACCACACTGCTTCTTCCTGCCTGTTGGGGTACTCTGCTTCCCTCCCCCTATATGCTGCTGGCCTCTCTCTGCGTGTCCTCCTGCCACGTTGGGTCAGTTACTAGATCATCCACCTCCTCCTCTTCCACTTGCGCACCACGATCCTCCTCCTCACTTCGTGGCAATTGTGTCTCGTCATCGTCCACCTCTTGTGACAAAGTGCCAGCGTCGACTTCCTGTGGCCGTGGCTGTTCAAATATTTGGGCATCGTTACATGGGATCTCCTCTTCCACCACTTCAAGAGGAGCAGGCGAGGTGCACAAAATGGAAATGGACCAGTGAACAGCTCTTCAGAGTTTCCAAGTGTGGGATCAATTGCTGTCTGACGACACTCGGCATGGTGGGAAGAAGGAGCATCAGGGTGAGGAGGAGTATGCGGTCAAGACTCACGGCTACTGAAACTTGACCATGTGGAAGACAGACCGGAGGTGGTGGTGGTCAGGTAACTGGAAGTATTATCTGCTATCCAATTAATAACCTGTTCACACTGATCAGTTCGCAATACTGGTGTTGAAGTGTGCTTTCCTAGTAATTCGGTCAAGAAGTGGGAGCGAGAAGATGTGGCACATTTTCACGTTGGCCACGGCCCCGTCCTCTGCCCGCACCATCACTAGAGCGTACAGTCATGGCCAAAAGTTTTGAGAATGACACCAAAATTATATTTTCACATGATCTGCTGGCCTCTGGTTTTTATTAGTGTTTGTCTGATGTTTATATCACATACAGAAATATAATTGCAATCATATTATGAGTACCAATAGGTTATATTGACAGTTAGAATGAGTTAATGCAGCAAGTCAATATTTGCAGTGTTGCCCCTTCTTCTTCAAGACCTCTGTAATTCTCCCTGGCATGCTCTCAATCAACTTTTGGACCAAATCCTGACTGATAGCAGTCCATTCTTGCATAATCAATGCTTGCATTTTGCCAGAATTTGTTGTTTTTTGTTTGTCCACCAGTCTCTTGATGATTGACCACAAGTTCTCAATGGGATTAAGATCTGGGGAGTTTCCAGGCCATGGACCCAAAATCTGTATGTTTTGTTCCATGAGCCATTTAGTTATCACATTTGCTTTATGGCAAGGTGCTCCATCATGCTGGAAAAGGCATTGTTGGGCGCCAAACTGCTCTTGGACGGTTGGGAGAAGTTGCTATTGGAGGACATTCTGGTACCATTCTTTATTCATGGCTGTGTTTTTAGGCAAGACTGTGAGTGAGCCAATTCCCTTGGCTGAGAAGCAACCCCACACATGAATGGTTTCAGGATGCTTTACAGTTGGCATGAGACAAGACTGGTGGTAGCGCTCACCTCTTCTTCTCCGAATAAGCTGTTTTCCAGATGTCCCAAACAATCGAAAAGGGGATTCATCAGAGAAAATGACTTTGCCCCAGTCCTCAGCAGTCCACTCCCTGTACCTTTTGCAGAATATCAGTCGGTCCCTGATGTTTTTTCTGGAGAGAAGTGGCTTCTTTGCTGCCCTCCTTGAAACCAGCCCTTGCTCAAAGAGTCTCCGCCTCACAGTGCGTGCAGAAGCACTCACACCAGCCTGCTGCCATTCCTGAGCAAGCTCGGCACTGCTGGTTGTCCGATACCGCAGCTGAAACAGTTTTAAGATACGGTCCTGGCGCTTGCTGGTCTTTCTTGGGCGCCCTGGAGCCTTTTTGACAACAATGGAAGCTCTCTCCTTGAAGTTCTTGATGATGCGATAGATTGTTGACTGAGGTGCAATCTTTGTAGCTGCGATACTCTTCCCTGTTAGGCCATTTTTGTGCAGTGCAATGGTGGCTGCATGTGTTTCTTTAGAGATAACCATGGTTAACTGAAGAGAAACAATGATACCAAGAACCAGCCTCCTTTTAAAGTGTCCAGTGATGTCATTCTTACTTAATCATGACTGATTGATCGCCAGCCCTGTCCTCATCAACCCCCACACCTGTGTTAATGGATCAATCACTAAAACGATGTTAGCTGCACCTTTTAAGGCAGGACTGCAATGATGTTGAAATGTGTTTTGGGGGTTAAAGTTCATTTTCTGGGCAAATATTGACTTTGCAAGTACAGTAATTGCTGTTAAGTTGATCACTCTTTGATAGTGTTGAGCGATACCTTCCGATATCGGGAAATATCGGATCGGATTGGATCGGACCGATACCGAAAAAGTATCGGATATCGCCGATTCCGATACCGGAAACCAATGCAAGTCAATGGGACATAAATATCGGAATTAAAATAAACCCTTTCTTTCCTTGTAGGTTAATTCTACATGAAGGAAAACAACTAAGAATAATGTAGAATGTATTGGGGGAGGTGGGGGAGACAATAAAGGCATAGAGGTTTAGCCCAGTCAAATGGAATAGCAGGAATTACTATTTTTTTAAGATGTTCTGAGTTACGGAAATATTAACTATGTTAAGTATTTTTATATTTTGTCAGATATTTATGTTTCACTACTTCCATGCTCTTCACCTTCTCTTTTACTTCTCCCACACTTTCTCCTTCATCATCCTCAGCATCTTTTTCATCCACTTCTTCTTCACCTTCTTCTTCTTCACCTTCTTCGTATTATTCTTTTTTTTACATTCTTCATATTCTACTTCTTCATCTTCTTCATATTCTTCTTCTTCATCATATTCTTATTTGTGACAGGCATTCCTGTAGTTGTTATCTATAAAAGGTTGAACATTACACCTTTCGTTCTGCCCGTCACAAAAGATTCACAACAGGATTTGTCCGCGTTCAGTTTGGCCTGCAGCAGCAGGTCTTTTCCAGGGGCACCACGAGGAGGAATGGACTCACCCCCATACACTGCTTAGTCATATTCTGCTTATAATTTAGATATTATCGTTTGCTCTGAATTTTAATCTTATGCTTAATGCTCTTCCGCTTTTTGTTCTGCAGCTTCTTGTATTTCTGCTTCTTGGTTTTCTGTCTCTTGTTCTTCTGTATCTTGGTACTTGTCTTCTCTTCTTTGTCCTCTTGGTCAACTTCTTCAGGGTCATCTTCTTGGTCTTCTTCAGGGTGGTCATCTTCTGGGTCCTCGTCTTCGGGGTCCTCGTCTTCTTCGGGTTGGTCTTCTGGGTCCTCGTCTTCGGGGTCCTCGTCTTCTTCGGGGTGGTCTTCAGGGTCCTCGTCTTCTTCGGGGTGGTCTTCAGGGTCCTCGTCTTCTTCGGGGTGGTCTTCAGGGTCCTCGTCTTCAGGGTCCTCGTCTTCTTCGGGGTGGTCTTCAGGGTCCTCGCCTTCAGGGTCGTCGTCTTCGGGGTCCTCGTCTTCTTCGGGTTGGTCTTCAGGGTCCTCGTCTTCAGGGTCCTCGTCAGGGAGATCCAGAGTGATTACCAAGAACCATTTCAAAAAGCTTGAACTTGGAAATGTAGCAGAAAGTACAAGAAGGCTGAGGAACTACCGAGGACCAGCTGACGGTACTGGAACCCGGATGGGTAGCAGAAGGTACAAGAGCCAATGGAACTACCGAGGACCAGCTGATGTTACTGGAACTCGGTTACTAAGCAGGAGGTACCTGTGCCAGAAAGCACTACCAAGGACCAGCAGACGTTGGTGGAACTTGGATACCGAGAAGGAGGCACCTAATTCAAAGGCACTGCCGAGAACCAGCTGACGGTACTGGAACCCGGATGGGTAGCAGAAGGTACCCATGTAAAAAAAAGTTCAAGGCCGCGAGCCGGCCGCAGTTACCAAAACCCACAGTCCTACAGGGGGTGCTTGTCCTATTGGCACTATGGAACCAGCCTTCATTGCCAGATCCCACAGCCCACATAGGAGTCACCTAAACTGCAGGCACCATAGAGTCGGCTAACCCGACCGCAACACGACAGGACAACGCATTGGAGGCAAAGTGACGTTGACACTACCCGGAAACAGCTGGCGTGCTGGAACCAGGCTGGGCAGGAGGGAGTACCCGTGCCAAAGACACTGCCGAGAACCAGCTGACGGTACTGGAACCCGGATGGGTAGCAGAAGATACAAGAGCAAATGGAACTACCGAGGACCAGCTGACGGTACTGGAACCCGGATGGGTAGCAGAAGGTACAAGAGCCAATGGAACTACCGAGGACCAGCTGATGTTACTGGAACTCGGTTACTAAGCAGGAGGTACCTGTGCCAGAAAGCACTACCAAGGACCAGCAGACGTTGGTGGAACTTGGATACCGAGAAGGAGGCACCTAATCCAAAGGCACTGCCGAGAACCAGCTGACGGTACTGGAACCCGGATGGGTAGCAGAAGGTACCCATGTAAAAAAAAGTTCAAGGCCGCGAGCCGGCCGCAGTTACCAAAACCCACAGTCCTACAGGGGGTGCTTGTCCTATTGGCAATATGGAACCAGCCTTCATTGCCAGATCCCGCAGCCCACATAGGAGTCACCTAAACTGCAGGCACCATAGAGTCGGCTAACCCGACCGCAACACGACAGGACAACGCATTGGAGGCAAAGTGACGTTGACACTACCCGGAAACAGCTGGCATGCTGGAACCAGGCTGGGCAGGAGGGAGTACCCGTGCCAAAGACACTGCCGAGAACCAGCTGACGGTACTGGAACCCGGATGGGTATCAGAAGATACAAGAGCAAATGGAACTACCGAGGACCAGCTGACGGTACTGGAACCCGGATGGGTAGCAGAAGGTACAAGAGCCAATGGAACTACCGAGGACCAGCTGATGTTACTGGAACTCGGTTACTAAGCAGGAGGCACCTGTGCCAGAAAGCACTACCAAGGACCAGCAGACGTTGGTGGAACTTGGATACCGAGAAGGAGGCACCTAATCCAAAGGCACTGCCGAGAACCAGCTGACGGTACTGGAACCCGGATGGGTAGCGGAAGGTACCCATGTAAAAAAAAGTTCAAGGCCGCGAGCCGGCCGCAGTTACCAGAACCCACAGTCCTACAGGGGGTGCTTGTCCTATTGGCACTATGGAACCAGCCTTCATTGCCAGATCCCGCAGCCCACATAGGAGTCACCTAAACTGCAGGCACCATAGAGTCGGCTAACCCGACCGCAACACGACAGGACAACGCATTGGAGGCAAAGTGACGTTGACACTACCCGGAAACAGCTGGCGTGCTGGAACCAGGCTGGGCAGGAGGGAGTACCCGTGCCAAAGTCACTGCCGAGAACCAGCTGACGGTACTGGAACCCGGATGGGTAGCAGAAGGTACAAGAGCCAATAGAACTGCCGAGAACCAGCTGGCGGTGCTGGAGCCCAGGGTAAATACTAAAAACAGAGGAGCCAGAGGTGTATTTGGAGGAGGTTTTAAATCCGTAGTACAGTGGATGTGGACAAAGCAGGAGAATTTGCCGGACACACAGCTGGGGATCAGCTGACGTTACTGAACCCCAATAACACTGGAGCAAGCGTTGACTGTGCAGACGGCACTTCTGAGCAGCAACTAGCGGTATTGGAGCCCAGGGTAAATACTAAAAACGGAGGAGCCAGAGGTGTATTTGGAGGAGGTTTTAAATCCGTAGTACAGTGGATGTGGACAAAGCAGGAGAATTTGCCGGACACACAGCTGGGGATCAGCTGACGTTACTGAACCCCAATAACACCGCAGCAAGTGTTGACTGTGCAGACGGCACTTCTGAGCGCCAACTGGCGGTGTTGGAGCCCAGGGATAAGAATGAAAACAGAGGAGCCAGAGGTGTAATTGGAGCAACTTTAAAATGTGTAGTACAGTGGATGTGGACAAAGCAGGAGAAATTGCCGTCCGCACAGCAGGGGAACAGCTGACGTTACCGAACCCCAATAACACGGCAGCAAGTGTTGACTGTGCAGACGGCACTTCTGAGCGCCAACTGGCGGTGTTGGAGCCCAGGGATAAGAATGAAAACAGAGGAGCCAGAGGTGTAATTGGAGCAACTTTAAAATGTGTAGTACAGTGGATGTGGACAAAGCAGGAGAAATTGCCGTCCGCACAGCAGGGGAACAGCTGACGTTACCGAACCCCAATAACACGGCAGCAAGTGTTGACTGTGCAGACAGCACTTCCGAGCGCCAACTGGCGGTGTGGAGCCCAGGGATAAGAATAAAAACAGAGAGGAGCCAGAGGTGTAATTGGAGCAAGTTTTAAATAAGTAGCACAGTGAATATGGACAGAGCAGGAGAAATTGCCGTGAACACAGCAGGGGAACAGCTGACGTTACTGAACCCCAATAACACCGCAGCAAGTGTTGACTGTGCAGACGGCACTTCCGAGCGTCAACTGGCGGTGTTGGAGCTCAGGGATTACAGTTCAGGTGGTAGAAACATGAACAGAACAGGAGACCTGGATACTGTTGCCAACCAATTATTTATTCTGGAAGAGGACTAGCAAATTCATGAGAGATCCAGGCCTTGTTCATTTTGAGAAAAGTAAGCCGGTCAACGTTATCGGAGGATAGTCGCATGCGACGGTCTGTTAGTACACCACCTGCGGCACTAAAGACGCGTTCCGATAATACACTAGCAGCAGGGCAAGCTAGCACCTCCAATGCATACTGACTAAGCTCTGGACATGTATCCAGCTTACAGACCCAAAACTTGAAGGGAGAAGAGCCGTCTGGGAGTACACTAAGAGGGCAAGACATGTAGTCTGTCACCATCTGACGGAAACGTTGCCTCCTGCTGACTGGAGCCGTCTGTGATGGTGTAGACATTTGTGGCGGCGGGGACACAAAACTTTGCCACATTTCGGCCATAGTGGTCTTGCCTTGTGCTGAGGCGCTGCTTCTGCTCCCTCTTTGTGCAGAGCTTCCTCCACTGCCTCGACGCACTGAGCTGCTTTGTAAAGCACTAGCAGCACTGCTCTCGGTTGGAATGGAGAACATGATGGAATGCACCAGTGCGTCTTGGTACTCCCGCATTTTACGCTCCCGGTTCAACGGTGTTATGAGGCTTTGTAAGTTGTCCCGGTAGCGAGGATCTAGGAGGGTGGACACCCAATAATCAGCCGTGTTGAGAATGTGGGCGATGCGGCGGTCGTTTCTCAGGCACTGCAGCATGAAATCAACCATGTGCTGCAGACTGCCAACTGGCCAAGAAACGCTGTTCCCTGCTTGAGGCGTGATCTCTGCCTGCTCTGCATCACCCCACCCTCGCTCTAGATACTGACTACTAGAGCATTGTGTACCTCCCTCCTCTGGACAGATGTCTTCCTCATCCATTGACTCCTCCTCATCCTCCTCACAAAGTGTCCCCTGCCTAGGCCTTTGTGAGGAACCACGTTGCGCAGACTGTAGAGAAGCAGATGGCATTTGTGACTCCTCATCCTCCACCTCTTCCAAAACCTCATCCCTTAGTGCTTGCAGTGTTTTTTCAAGCAGGCAGATAAGGGGGATAGTCATGCTGACTAGTGCATCATCTGCACTCGCCATCCGCGTGGAATAATCGAAGGCACGCAAAACGTGGCAAATGTCCTTCATAGAGGCCCACTCAGTGGTGGTGAAGTGTGAACGGCGCGCACTGCGACTTGTTTGCGCCTGCTGCATCTGGTACTCCATTACTGCTGCCTGCTGCTCACACAACCTCTCCAACATATGTAACGTTGAATTCCACCTGGTGGGTAGGTCACATATGATGCGATGTTCCGGAAGACGTAATCGGCGCTGCAGAGCTGCAATGCGTGATCTTGCATTGCTGGAATGCCGCAAGTGAGCGCACTCTATGCGGACCTTGTGAAGCAGTGCATCAAGATCCGGATAGTCCCTCAAAAAACTCTGCACGACCAAGTTGAGCACATGTGCCAGACATGGGATGTGAGTGAGGTTGCCTAGGCCCAGAGCTGCCACCAGATTTCAGCCATTGTCACACACTACCATGCCTGGCTGGAGATTGGCTGGCACAAACCACACGTCGCTCTGCTGCTTGATGGCATTCCAGAGCTCCTGCGCTGTGTGGCTTCGATTCCCCAAAGAAATTAATTTTAATACGGCCTGTTGACGTTTGGCCACGGCTGTGCTCATATCGGTCATCATAACAGGTAACCGTTCACGGGTCGATGTGGAGGTAGACCGTGACGGCTACTGCAGCGCTGATTCAGAGGAACTGGAGTATGAGGAGGAGTCAATGTGTACAGACTGGATTCCTGCAATCCTTGGAGTTGACAGAACACGTACAGCGCCACTCTCAAGATTTGTACCCGGCTCCACAACATTTACCCAATGGGCAGTGAGGGAAAGTTATCGTCCCTGTCCATGCTTACTGGTCCACGCATCAGTGGTCAGGTGGACCTTGCTACTGACGGCGTTTTGTAGCGCATGTTTAATTTTTCCCTCCACATGATGTTGCAGGGCAGGGACGGCTTGCCTGCTGAAATAAAAGCGGCTGGGCACGTTGTATTGTGGGACTGCCAATGCCATAAAGTTACGGAATGTGTCAGTCTCCACCAGCCTGAATGATAGCATTTCAAGGGCCAGTAGTTTAGCAATGCCAGCATTCAGAGCCTGTGCTCGGGGGTGGTTTGCCGAGTATGGGCACCTTTTCTCCCATGCCTGTGCTAACGATGGCTGTAGACTGGCCTGGGAGTGTGAGGATGACTGGGAAAGTGGTGCTGTGGGTGGAATTACACTGTGTCTCTGTACAACAGTGCCAGAGATTCTTCCATGGCGATCCTGTGAGGAAGCCGAACCAGCTGTGTGTGAGCTGGAGGAAGAGGCTACAACACGAGCTGAAGAGGTGGTAGGTGGCGCTGTAGGTTGGCCTAGGTCTTCAGTGTGTTTTTGTAACTCCACCACGTGCTTGGTCCGCACATGTTTCCACATATTTGTGGTATTGAGGTTGCTGACACTTTTCCCTCTTTTCACCTTCTGATTACACAGCTTGCATTTGACAAAGCAAATGTCATCTGCAACTGTGTCAAAAAAGGACCAGGCACTGCAAGTCTTGGGAGCGCCCGCTTTGGATTTTGGAAGAGCCATGCTCCTAATGGGTGCCGAAGTGGAGGCTACAGGCAACCAAGTCTGCCCCCACCCTCTCCCTCCTTTTTGGACCGTTCGGGGAATCTCTTCCTCAGAGCTGCTCCCACCACCTTCCTATCCCTCACGCCATGATGGGTCAAGGACCTCATCATCTACACCACCCTCTTCAAACAGCTGCTTCTCCTGGGTAGTCTCGACAGCACAGTACGCACCAGAAAGTGGCACCTGAGTCTCATCATCAGATGCGTACTGAGGTGTGCTGCTGACCATAGGCACTGGCCCACCCGCCTCTTCAGATTCAGAGAGACAAAACGGTTGCGCATCACTGCATACTACCTCTTCTTCAAATTCTAGAATTCTGCTTGGCTGGCCCCCTCTTTCCAAGCCAAGAGATTCAGAGAACAGAAGTAGAGATGGCTCCTGTCCAGGGCTCTCTGACTGCCTGGGCAATTTGGCAGGTGGTGAAGAGACAGATGGGTGCTCTTCAGTGCTCAGGACCTGAGAGGATCTGGAACTAATTGAAGTCGATGCGTTAGCTGCCATCCATCCGACAACGGCTTCAATTTGGTCCTTGCGCAGCAGTGGGGTACGGCTAGCTCCTACAAAGCTGCGCATAAAGGACTGTTCCCTGGTAAAACTGGGGGATGCTGAGTCACTGGTGCCCGCAGCAGGCACAGAATCCCCACGTCCTCTCCCTGCAGGCACAGAATCCTCACGTCCTCTCCCTGCAGAAACTCCACGCCCACGCCCACGCCCACGACCACATGCCTTACTCCCTGCCTTCTTCATCTTGGTAGACTGATAAAGATAGGCAGAAAAGTACTAAGGGCTTAGTGTGCTTATTCCTGAACAGCTGCTAACAGGTATAAGAAACACTAATTTTATAAAGTGTGGACTAGACTTTAAAATGAGCTAATGTGGCCTACACAACTGTAAAGTGGAGTGTTTGGTGAACTTTATTTAGGGTTTTTTTTGTCACAAAAAGACACTGGATGTGCCTAAAGATGTAATAACGATAGTATCACAAACTTTTTGTAGCTATTACAATGTAGGAAGGTAACCTACAATGCAATAGATGAGGCTGCAAAAAATAGGCTAATACTAATCTGGCTGGGGCTGCATGGCCCAATGCTGCAGAAAGGCTCCTCTATCTACTCCTATATAGTGTGTTTGGAATCAATTTAGCTGAATACGGATGGAACCACCACACTAATAGGAGATATCAGGAAAAATTATGAATTGGCAATAAAGGACAATGTATGAGGCAGTGACACACACTGAGTGCACTACAACCAGACGGGGTTGAAGCACACACTACAGGGTAAGCTGCACTCACACACCAGACCTTGCAGACAGCGGTGAACAGTACAGATGCAGAGCACTGTGCACTAGTGCTGCAAGATGGAAAAAAATTTCTCTATCTACTCCTATATAGTGTGTTTGGAACCAATTTAGCTGAATACAGATGGAACCACCACACTAATAGGAGATATCAGGAAAAATTATGAATTGGCAAAAAAGGACAATGTATGAGGCAGTGACACACACTGAGTGCACTACAACCAGACTTGGCTGAAGCACACACTACAGGGTGAGCTGCACTCACACACACAGACCTTGCAGACAGCGGTGAACAGCACAGGGAACTGTGCACTAGCGCTGCAAGGCACAGTGATTTAGAAAGTAGCTTGGGTAAAGCAGTATAGAGCAAATAGGTAGCTAAAACTGTCCCTCAGAACAACAGCGTCCTATCCCTAATTGAATTCACAGCAGAGTGAGCTCAAAATGGCGGCGGCGGCTTTTATAGTGCATCATGACATCATTTCAGCAGCCAATCACAGCCATGCCATTAGTTAAGATGCCTACATGCCTAACAGGATGTGCCCACACTTCTTAGGATCCTCATTGGCTGAATAAAATGAAAATGGCTCATTGCATTATGGGAACTTCCGATTCCGGTATACGATATTGCAAAAGTATCGGAATTAAGTATCGGAATTCCGATACCGCGAATATCGGCCGATACCCGATATTTCAGTATCGGAATGCTCAACACTACTCTTTGACATTCAGGAGTATATGCAAATTGCCATTACAAAAAATGAAGCAGTAAACTTTGGAAAAATTACTATTTGTCTCATTCTCAATACTTTTGGCCATGACTGTACAGTTCCACGTCCCTTGCCACCCGCCTTGCCCATAGTAAATGAAGTAAAATAACTTACACCTGCACTATCAATAAAAAAAAGGGTAATAAAAGAAGATTAGAAAAGTGGAAGAGGAAAACCAAAGTTTTATTTGTCTGGCCTACACCAGAATTTTTTAAACAGATATATTTGTGACTGAACAGACAGGGAGACACTATTACAGTTTTTTTTAAGGCAAAAAAGGCCAAAAGCAGGATAATACAGAGATTTGACCCATAGAATTGCAAAACCACAGTTATAGTTTGGTGGCATACACCAGACTCTTTTAAACAGATATATTGGTGTCTGAGCAGTCAGTGAGACACTATTACAGTTTTTTTATGGCAAAAAATGCCAAAAACAGGATAATACAGAGATTTGACCCGTGGAACTGCAAAACCACAGTTATAGTTATGTGGCATACACCAGACTCTTTTAAACAGATATATTGGTGTCTGACCAGTCAGGGAGACACTATTACATTTTTTTTTACGGAAAAAAATGTCAAAAACAGGATAATAAAGAGATTTGACCCGTGGAACTGCAAAACCACAGTTCTATTTTTCTGGCCTACACCAGACTCTTAAACAGATATATTGGTGTCTGACCAGTCAGAGAGACACTTACAGATTTTTTTTATGGCAACAAATGGCAAAAGCAGGATAATACAGAGATTTGACCCGTGAAAATGCAAAACCACACTTACAGTTATCTGGCATACACCAGACTCTTTTAAACAGATATATTAGTGTCTGACCAGTCAGAGAGACACTTACATTTTTTTTTTATGGGAAAAAATGCTAAAAGCAGGATAATACAGAGATTTGACCTTTGAAACTGCAAAACCACACTTATAGTTATGTGGCATACACCAGACTTTTAAACAGATATATTGGTGTCTGACCAGTCAGAGAGACACTATTACAGTTTTTTTACGGCAAAAATGCCAAAAACAGGATAATACAGAGATTTGACCAATGGAAAAGCAAAACCACAGTTAAAGTTATGTGGTGTACACCAGACTCTTTTAAACAGATATATTGGTGTCTGACCAGTCAAGGAGACACTATTACAGTTTATTTTTACAGGAAAAAATGCCAGAAACAGGATAATACAGAGATTTGACCCGTGGAACTGCAAAACCACAGTTAAAGTAATGTGGCGTACACCAGACTCTTTTAAACAGATATATTGTTGTCTGACCAGTCAGGAAGACACTATTACAGTTTTTTTACGGCAAAAAATGCCAAAAACAGGATAATACAGAGATTTGATCCGTGAAACTGCAAAAACTCACTTATAGTTATGTGGCATATACCAGACTCTTTTAAACAGATATATTGGTGTCTGACCAGTCAGAGAGACACTTACAGTTTATTTTTATGGCAAAAAATGCCAAAAGCAGGATAATAGAGACATTTGATCCGTGAAACTGCAAAAACTCACTTATAGTTATGTGGCATACACCAGACTCTTTTAAACAGTATTATTGGTGTCTGACCAGTCAGAGAGACACTATTACAGTTTTTTTTACGGCAAAAAATGCCCAAAACAGGATAATACAGAGATTTGACCCGTGAAACAGCAAAATCACAGTTAAAGTTATGTGGCGTACACAAGACTCTTTTAAACAGATATATTGGTGTCTAACCAGTCAAGGAGACACTATTACAGTTTATTTTTATGGCAAAAAATGCCAAAAACAGGATAATACAGAGACTTGACCCGTGGAACTGCAAAACCACAGTTCTATTTTTCTGGCCTACACAAGACTCTTTTTAACAGATAAATTGGTGCCTAAACTGTCAGGGAGACACTATTACTGTTATTTTTTGAGGCAAAAAATGCAAATAGCAGGATAATACAGAGATTTGACCCGTGGAACTGCAAAACCACAGTTATAGTTATGTGGCATACAAAAGACTCTTTTAAATAGATATATTGGTGTCTGACCAGTCTGGGAGACACTATTACAGATTTTTTAAGGCAAAAAATGCCAAAAGCAGGATAATAGAAAGATTTGACCCGTGGAATGGCAAAACCACAGTTATAGTTATGTGGCACACAAAAGACTATTTTAAACAAATATATTGGTGTCGGACCAGTCAGGGAGACACTATTACAGTTTTTTTTACGGCAAAAAATGCCAAAAACAGGATAAGACAGAGGTTTGACCCGTGGACCTGCAAAACCACATTCATATTTTTCTAGCCTACACCAAACTCTTTTAAACAGATAAATTGGTGTCTAAACAGTCAGGGAGACACTATTACTGTTTTTTTAAGGCAAAAAATGCAAAAAGCAGGATAATGCAGAGATTTGACCCGTGGAACTGCACAACCACAGTTATAGTTATGTGGCATACACCAGACTCTTTCAAACAGATATATTGGTGTCTGACCAGTCAGGGAGACACTATTACAGTTTTTTTATGGCAAAAAAAGGCCCTAAACAGTATAATGCAGAAATTTTACCCATGGAACTGCAAAACCACAGTTATAGTTATGTGGCATACATCAGACTCTTATAAACAGATATATTGGTGTATGACCAGTCAGGGAGACACTATTACATTTTTTTTTACGGAAAAAAATGTCAAAAACAGGATAATAAAGAGATTTGACCCGTGGAACTGCAAAACCACAGTTCTATTTTTCTGGCCTACACCAGACTCTTAAACAGATATATTGGTGTCTGACCAGTCAGAGAGACACTTACAGATTTTTTTTATGGCAACAAATGGCAAAAGCAGGATAATACAGAGATTTGACCTGTGAAAATGCAAAACCACACTTATAGTTATGTGGCATACACCAGACTCTTTTAAACAGATATATTAGTGTCTGACCAGTCAGAGAGACATTTACATTTTTTTTTTATGGGAAAAAATGCCAAAAGCAGGATAATACAGAGATTTGACCTTTGAAACTGCAAAACCACACTTATAGTTATGTGGCATACACCAGACTTTTAAACAGATATATTGGTGTCTGACCAGTCAGAGAGACACTATTACAGTTTTTTTACGGCAAAAATGCCAAAAACAGGATAATACAGAGATTTGACCAATGGAATAGCAAAACCACAGTTAAAGTTATGTGGTGTACACCAGACTCTTTTAACAGATATATTGGTGTCTGACCAGTCAAGGAGACACTATTACAGTTTATTTTTTACGGTAAAAAATGCCAGAAACAGGATAATACAGAGATTTGACCCGTGGAACTGCAAAACCACAGTTAAAGTAATGTGGCGTACACCAGACTCTTTTAAACAGATATATTGTTGTCTGGCCAGTCAGGAAGACACTATTACAGTTTTTTTACGGCAAAAAATGCCAAAAACAGGATAATACAGAGATTTGACCCTTGGAACTGCAAAACCACAGTTATAGTTATGTGGCATACACCAGACTCTTTTAAACAGATATATTGGTGTCTCACTAGTCAGTAAGACACTATTACAGTTTTGTTTTATGGCAAAAAATGCCCAAAACAGGATAATACAGAGATTTGACCTGTGGAACTGCAAAACCACAGTTATAGTTATGTGGCGTAAACCAGACTCTTTTAAACAGATATATTGGTGTCTGACCAGTCAGAGA
The DNA here is from genome assembly GCF_046119375.1 of Phyllobates terribilis. Taxonomy (NCBI): domain Eukaryota; kingdom Metazoa; phylum Chordata; class Amphibia; order Anura; family Dendrobatidae; genus Phyllobates; species Phyllobates terribilis. The sequence continues at coordinate 220,725,275 of NW_027362773.1, read as the reverse complement.
GACACTTACAGTTTTTTTTATGGCAAAAAATGCCAAAAGCAGGATAATACAGAGATTTGATCCGTGAAACTGCAAAAACTCACTTATAGTTATGTGGCATACACCAGACTCTTTTAAACAGTATTATTGGTGTCTGACCAGTCAGAGAGACACTATTACAGTTTTTTTTTACGGCAAAAAATGCCAAAAACAGGATAATACAGAGATTTGACCCGTGAAACGGCAAAATCACAGTTAAAGTTATGTGGCGTACACAAGACTCTTTTAAGCAGATATATTGGTGTCTAACCAGTCAAGGAGACACTATTACAGTTTATTTTTGTGGCAAAAAATGCCAAAAACAGGATAATACAGAGACTTGACCCGTGGAACTGCAAAACCACAGTTCTATTTTTCTGGCCTACACCAGACTCTTTTTAACAGATAAATTGGTGTCTAAACCGTCAGGGAGACACTATTACAGTTTTTTTTGCGGCAAAAAATGCCAAAAACAGGATAAGACAGAGGTTTGACCCGTGGACCTGCAAAACCACATTCATATTTTTCTAGCCTACACCAAACTCTTTTCAACAGATAAATTGGTGTCTAAACAGTCAGGGAGGCACTATTACTGTTTTTTTTAAGGCAAAAAATGCAAAAAGCAGGATAATGCAGAGATTTGACCCGTGGAACTGCAAACCCACAGTTATAGTTATGTGGCATACACCAGACTCTTTTAAACAGATGTATTGGTGTCTGAGCAGTCAGGGAGACACTATTACAGTTTTTTTTATGGCAAAAAAAGCCAAAAACAGGATAATACAGAGATTTGACCCGTGGAACTGCAAAACCACAGTTATAGTTATGTGGCATACACCAGACTCTTTTAAACAGATATATTGGTGTCTGACCAGTCAGGGAGACACTATTACAGTTTTTTTCTGGCAAAAAAGGCCCTAAACAGTATAATGCAGAAATTTGACCCATGGAACTGCAAAACCACAGTTATAGTTATGTGGCATACATCAGAATCTTATAAACAGATATCTTGGTGTCTGAACAGTCAGGGAGACACTATTACATTTTTTTTATGGAAAAAAATGTCAAAACAGGATAATACAGAGATTTGACCCGTGGAACTGCAAAACCACAGTTCTATTTTTCTGGCCTACACCAGACTCTTAAACAGATATATTGGTGTCTGACCAGTCAGAGAGACACTTACAGGTTTTTTTATGGGAAAAAATGCCAAAAGCCGGATAATACAGATATTTGACCCTTGAAACTGCAAAACCACACTTATAGTTATGTGGCGTACACCAGACTCTTTTAAACAGATATATTGGTGTCTGACCAGTCAAGGAGACACTATTATAGTTTATTTTTACGGGAAAAAATGCCAGAAACAGGATAATACAGAGATTTGACCCGTGGAACTGCAAAACCACAGTTAAATTAATATGGCGTACACCAGATGTTATGTTCTGCTACCAAAGCTAAGGAAAGAGAGGAGATCTGTCCCTACTATAGGACTCAGCTGAATCCCTACGATGTAACAGGGAACCTGATCCTGCGATCAGACCTGCTAAAGTCCTAATCTAGTCTGTACGGAGACCTATAGATGTGGGGAGGGAATCCCTACAAGTACTAAGGACTGGGAGGAATATGGGACACCTCCTAACAGAAATAGTAGCAGACAGACGAACAAACAAAATAGATAGAACATAGAGGTCTGTAGACCAAGCAAACTAACAGAGCTAGATACAGAGCACAGGCTAGCTAGAAAGTAGATATACAATGAAGTACAGCAAAGCCAGAAGGGCGGAGCAGGATTAAATAGGCCAACAAGGTCATGTGACCAGCAAAGGAAAAAAAACCTAACAGCAAGGTTCTAACAGTACCCCCCCTTCTAAGAGGATCCTCCGGATCCCCTAGGACCAGGCTTATCAGGAAATCTCCTGTGAAACGCTGTGATAAGTCTGGATGCGGAAACATCATCTGACCTCACCCAAGAGTTATCCTCGGGTCCGAAACCTTTCCAGGCCACAAGATACTGCAAACTACCTCTATACCGTCTAGAGTCAAGGATGCGAGAAATTTCATATTCCCCGTCCTCCACCACCGGAGGAACAGAGGCAGAGGCGTCACCATCCGACACAACAGCTTTTTTTAACATAGAGACATGAAAGACCGGATTAATTCTCCAGGAGGTAGGAACCTCCAACCTAACAGCAGATTGGTTGACAACCTGAAGCACCTTAAAGGGCCCTACAAACTTGGGACCCAATTTCTTAGAAGGAATCCTCAACCGCAGATTCCTAGAGGACAACCAAACCATGTCACCAACAGCGAACAAAACCTCCTGTCGTTTCCTATCAAAGTAGTCTTTAGATTTTCTGTTGGCCTCCTGAAGATTACCACGCACATCCGTCCAAACTCTTTCCAAATCACCGGAAAAATTCTCCTCAGGCACGGCAGATCCCAACTTGGAGAACGACCCAAACGACGGATGTCTCCCAGAACAACAAAAAAAAGGCGAACAACCAGCAGAAGAAGATGTATGATTGTTCAGAGCAAATTCGGCAAGTGGCAGAAACTCAGACCACCCCTCTTGATTGTCTGCCACAAAACAACGCAAGAACTGCTCAACATCCTGGTTTTTCCTTTCTGTCTGGCCATTAGATTCAGGATGATATCCGGACGAAAACGACAAATGAATTCCCAACCTGTCACAAAAGGCACGCCAAAAACGAGCCACGAACTGAGGACCCCTATCAGAAACAATGTCAGTAGGAACGCCATGAAGTCTGACAATTTCCTTGACAAAGGCCTTAGCGAGAGTTTTAGCGCAGGGCAGTTTGACGAAGGGAACCAAGTGACACATCTTGCTAAAACGGTCCACGACCACCCAGATGACAGTAAAACCCTCAGAGGGGGGAAGGTCAGTTATAAAGTCCATAGCCAAATGTGTCCAAGGAGCACTGGGGACCTCCAAAGGACAAAGTAACCCCGCAGCAGGAGTATGTGAGGACTTAGATCTAGCACATATAGTACATTGGCGCACCCACTTAATGACTTCCTTCTGCCATCCAGGCCACCAAAAACTGCGACCCACCAGTCTCTTGGTCTCAGAGATTCCGGGATGACCTGCCAACCGAGATTCGTGACACTCAACAAACAAATCTCTCCTAAAGGTCCCAGGCACAAACAACCTCCCATGAGGAGTGTTAGATGGGGCATTCTCCTGAGCTTTAAGAATCTCATCTTCCAAAACAGAGTCTAAAGCAGCTATCACAACACCTTCTTGTAAAATGTTTTCCTCTTTCTCAGCACCGACTATGGGAGAAAAACTGCGAGACAAGGCATCCGCCTTAACATTCTTAGTACCAGGGATGTAAGTAACGGAGAAATTAAACCGCGAGAAAAACAGTGCCCACCTAGCCTGACGGGCATTCAGGCGCTTGGCAGCATCAAGATATATCAGATTTTTATGATCCGTAAGAACCTGAACGGGAAATTCCGCACCTTCCAAGAAGTGGCGCCAGTGTTCAAATGCGAGTTTAATAGCCAATAATTCCCGATTACCAATATCGTAATTCAATTCAGTCTCCGAAAATTTTTTTGAAAAAAAGGCACAGGGATGTAATCCATCCCCGTTATCCTGAGACAATACTGCGCCAACCCCCACAGAGGAAGCATCAACCTCAACCAAAAACGGCCTAGTAACATCAGGCTGCATAAGGATGGGAGCAGAGGTGAACCTCTCCTTGAGATACACAAAAGCTTCAATGGCCTCAGAAGACCACTGAACCGCATCAGCACCTTTCCTGGTGAGATCAGTCAGAGGTTTGACAATACTAGAAAAATTTTTTATGAATTTTCTATAGTAATTGGCAAAACCCAAAAACCTCTGTATCGATTTCAAACCAATAGGCCTAGGCCATTCCTGCACAGCCTGAACCTTAACCGGATCCATCTCAAAACCTTTGCTGGAGATAATGTAGCCCAAAAAACTAATTCTCTGTACAGCGAACTCACATTTCTCCAGCTTAGCAAAAAGCGAATTGTCCATTAATAACTGTAATACCTCACGCACGCTCCGCCAATGAGACTCCAGATCTGGCGAATAAATCAAAATGTCATCCAAATACACAACCACATTTTTACCGATCAAAGGTCTAAGGATGTCATTAATCAGATTCTGAAAAAATGCAGGAGCATTAGTAAGACCAAAAGGCATAACCAGATTCTCAAAATGACCCACAGGAGTGTTAAAAGCAGTCTTCCATTCATCACCCTCCTTCATGCGCAACAGATTGTATGCCCCCTTAAGGTCAATTTTAGAGAACCACTTGGCCCCCAATAACTGGTTAAACAGATCAGGAATCAATGGCAGTGGGTAAGGATTGCGTACCGTAATTTTATTAATCTCACGAAAATCCAGACAAGGACGTAAACCGCCGTCCTTTTTTTTTACAAAAAAAAATCCAACCGCCACAGGAGACTTAGAGGGTCTAATGTGACCGGCGGCCAAACTTGTCTGTATGTATTCCTCCAAAGCCTTCCTCTCAGGAATAGTAAGGTTAAATAAACGACTTTTAGGAAGAATCGCTCCAGGGACAAATTCAATAGAACAATCATAGTCTCTATGGGGAGGCAAAACCTGCGATTCTTTCTCAGAAAAAACTCTCCAAAAATCCTGAATAGGAACAGGCAATTCTCCCCTATCCAAAGCTGCAATACGCCCGTTACAACACTTGTCATAACATTTATGGCTCCAGGATTTAATTTCACTGGTAGACCAATCCAGTACAGGATTGTGAAATTTTAACCAGGGCAAACCCAATATTACTGGAGAAGGCAAGTTATTCAACACTACCACATCCAATTTCTCATGGTGAACACCATTAATAGTGAGAGGAAATTCACTGACCTTGAGAGTAATATTCTTCAAAGGGGAGCCATCCACAGAAACCACAGCAATGGGGGATGATAAAGGTTCAGGTTTTAAATTGAGTTTTTCCACGAATCCCCCATCAATTACATTCAGTGTAGACCCGCAATCAACAAACACCCGAAATTCCATTAATTTTTCCTGAGCAATCGTGGAAGCAGCTAAAAATATACCCTTGGAATTTAAACAGGCAATACGGGCGTGACTGACCATTTTTTTTTCTTTCTTCATACGAAGCTCACAGCCTTTAATCAAATGACCAGATTTTCCGCAATAGAAACACAAGCCTTCCGAAAAACGACGGTCTTTTTCTTGAGAGCGAGGTGCCACCGATCCAATCTCCATCGGTTCACCACTGTTAGTACACACATTATCATAACCAGAAACTGACATAGCAGAGGATTTGCTCTCATTAACCCTAGCACGCAGTCTTCTATCCACCCGTATAGCTAATTGCATAGCCTGTTGCAAATCCTCAGGTGTAGGATAAGCAATTAGCAGGTCTTTAACCCTTTCACTGAGCCCAGCAAGAAATAGACTTTTCAGAGCAGAATCGTTCCACCCTGTTTGAGTGGACCAACGACGAAAATGAGTACAATATTTTTCCACATTACCTGATCCTTGTTTTAAACGTCTCAACTCAGTCTCAGCTGATGCCACACGGTCAGGATCATCATATAATAATCCTAAAGCAGAAAAAAAACTATCCACTGATCTGAAGCATGTATCACTAGGTTGCAAAGAAAAGGCCCACTCCTGAGGCTCTTTGCGCAAAAGTGACATTATGAACCCTACGCGCTGGGATTCATCCCCAGAGGACTTGGGTCTCAAACGAAAATACAATAAGCAAGCATTTTTAAATGAAAAAAATTCTCGATGTTCACCAAAAAATAAATCCGGCAAACATACCTTAGGCTCCAAGAAATATGCTCCAGGACAGTTACTCACATGCTGACGGAGCTCGGCCACTTCCAGAGAGAGTCCCTGCAGGTGTTTAGCCAAATCCTGAACCGACACCATGATGGAACAAAAAAAAAAAAAATCTTTCCTTAGAGAATTTGCAGGCTGGACTTACTGTTATGTTCTGCTACCAAAGCTAAGGAAAGAGAGGAGGTCTGTCCCTACTATAGGACTCAGCTGAATCTCTACGATGTAACAGGGAACCTGATCCTGCGATCAGACCTGCTAAAGTCCTAATCTAGTCTGTACGGAGACCTATAGATGTGGGGAGGGAATCCCTACAAGTACTAAGGACTGGGAGGAATATGGGACACCTCCTAACAGAAATAGTAGCAGACAGACGAACAAACAAAATAGATAGAACATAGAGGTCTGTAGACCAAGCAAACTAACAGAGCTAGATACAGAGCACAGGCTAGCTAGAAAGTAGATATACAATGAAGTCCAGCAAAGCCAGAAGGGCGGAGCAGGATTAAATAGGCCAACAAGGTCATGTGACCAGCAAAGGAAAAAAAACCTAACAGCAAGGTTCTAACACCAGACTCTTTTAAACAGATATATTGTTGTCTGACCAGTCAGGAAGACACTATTACAGTTTTTTTATGGCAAAAAATGACAAAAACAGGATAATACAGAGATTTGACCCGTGGAACTGCAAAACCACAGTTATAGTTATGTGGCATACACCAGACTCTTTTAAACAGATATATTGGTGTCTCACCAGTCAGGAAGACACTATTACAGTTTTTTTTACGGCAAAAAATGCCAAAAACAGGATAATGCAGAGATTTGACCTGTGGAACTGCAAAACCACAGTTATAGCTATGTGGCGTACACCAGACTCTTTTAAACAGATATATTGGTGTCTGACCAGTCAGAGAGACACTTACAGTTTTTTTTTATGGCAAAAAATGCCAAAAGCAGGATAATTCAGAGATTTGATCCGTGAAACTGCAAAAACTCACTTATAGTTATGTGGCATACACCAGACTCTTTTAAACAGATATATTGGTGTCTGACCAGTCAGAGAGACACTATTACTGGTTTTTTTAATGGCAAAAAATGCCAAAAACAGGATAATACAGAGATTTGACCCGTGAAACAGCAAAATCACAGTTAAAGTTATGTGGCGTACACAAGACTCTTTTAAACAGATATATTGGTGTCTTACCAGTCAAGGAGACACTATTACAGTTTATTTTTATGGCAAAAAATGCCAAAAACAGGATAATACAGAGACTTGACCCGTGGAACTGCAAAACCACAGTTCTATTTTTCTGGCCTACACCAGACTCTTTTTAACAGATAAATTGGTGTCTAAAGGGTCAGGGAGACACTATTACTGTTTTTTTTAAGGCAAAAAATGCAAATAACAGGATAATACAGAGATTTGACCCGTGGAACTGCAAAACCACAGTTATAGTTATGTGGCCTACAAAAGACTCTTTTAAATAGATATATTGGTGTCTGACCAGTCTGGGAGACACTATTACAGTTTTTTTTAAAGGCAAAAAATGCCAAAAGCAGGATAATAGAAAGATTTGACCCGTGGAATGGCAAAACCACAGTTATAGTTATGTGGCACACAAAAGACTTTTTTAAACAAATATATTGGTGTCGGACCAGTCAGGGAGACACTATTACAGTTTTTTTTTACGGCAAAAAATGCCAAAAACAGGATAAGACAGAGGTTTGACCCGTGGACCTGCAAAACCACATTCATATTTTTCTAGCCTACACCAAACTCTTTTAAACAGATAAATTGGTGTCTAAACAGTCAGGGAGACACTATTACTGTTTTTTTTAAAGCAAAAAATGCAAAAAGCAGGATAATGCAGAGATTTGACCCGTGGAACTGCAAAACCACAGTTCTATTTTTCTGGCCTACAACAGACTCTTTTAAACAGATATATTGGTGTCTGGACAGTCAGGGAGAAACTATTACAGGTTTTTTTTACGGCAAAAAAATGCCAAAAACAGGATAATACAGAAATTTGACCTGTGGAACTGCAAAACCACAGTTCTATTTTTCTGGCCTACACCAGACTCTTTTTAACAGATAAAGTGGTGTCTAAACAGTCAGGGAGACACTATTACTGTTTTTTTTAAGGCAAAAAATGCAATTAGCAGGATAATACAGAGATTTAACCCGTGGAACTGCAAAACCACAGTTATAGTTATGTGGCATACAAAAGACTCTTTTAAACAGATGTATTGGTGTCTGACCAGTCTGGGAGGCACTATTACAGTTTTTTTAAGGCAAAAAATGCCAAAAGCAGGATAATAGAGAGATCTGACCGGTGGAATGGCAAAACCACAGTTATAGTTATGTGGCACACAAAAGACTCTTTTAAACAAATATATTGGTGTCGAACCAGTCAGGGAGACACTATTACAGTTTTTTCTATGGAAAAAAATGTCAAAAACAAGATAATACAGAGGTTTGACCCGTGAAACTGCAAAACCAAAGTTCTATTTTTCTGGCCTACATCAGACTCTTTTAAACAGATATATTGGTGTCTGGACAGTCAGGGAGACACTATCACTGTTTTTTTATGGCAAAAAATGCAAAAAGCAGGATAATACAGAGATTTGAACCGTGGAACTGCAAAACCACAGTTATAGTTATGTGGCGTACACCAGACTCTTTTAAACAGATATTTTGGTGTCTGACCAGTCAGGGAGACACTACAATAGTTTTTTTTTACGGGAAAAAATGCCAAAAGCAGGATAAAATAGAGCTTTGACCCGTGGAACAGCAAAACCACAGTTATAGTTATGTGGCGGACAACATACCCTTTTAAACAGATATATTGGTGTCTGACCAGTTAGGGAGACACAAAGTTTTTTTTTATGGCAAAAAATGCAAAAGCAGGATAATACAGAGATTTGACCCGTGAAACTGCAAAACCACACTTATAGTTATGTGGCATACACCAGACTCTTTTAAACAGATATATTCGTGTCTGACCAGTCAGAGAGACACTAATACAGTTTTTTTTATGGCAAAATATGCCACAAACAGGATAATACAGAGATTTGACCCGTGGAACTATAAAAATACAGTTCTATTTCTCTGGCCTACACCAGACCCTTTTAAATAGATATATTGGTGTCTGAACAGTCAGGAAAACACAATTACTGTTTTTTTTACTGCAAAAAATGGAAAAAGCAGGATAATACAGAGATTTGACTCGTGGAACTGCAAAACCACAGTTATAGCTATGTGGCGTACACCAGACTCTTTTAAACAGATATATTGGTGTCTGACCAGTCAGGGAGACACTATTACAGCTTTTTTTTATGGCAAAAAATGCAAAAAGCAGGATAATACAGAGATTTGACCCATGTAACTGCAAACCACAGTTATAGTTGTGTGGCGTACACCAGTCTCTTTTGAACAGATATATTGGTGTCTGACCAGTCAGGCAGATACTATTACAGTTTTTTTACAGCAAAAAATGCAAAAAGCAGGATAATACAGAGATTTGACCCGTGGAACTGCAAAACCACAGTTATAGTTATGTGGCGTACACATGACTCTTTTAAATAGATATATTGGTGTCTGACCAGTCAGGGATACACTATCACAGTTTTTTTTATGGCAAAAAATGCAAAAAGCAGGATAATACAGGGATTTGACACGTGGAACTTCAAAACCACAGTTCTATTTTTCTGGCCTACACCAGACTCTTTTTAACAGATAAATTGGTGTCTAAAGGGTCAGGGAGACACTATTACTGTTTTTTTAATGGCAAAAAATGCCAAAAACAGGATAATACAGAGATTTGACCCGTGAAACAGCAAAATCACAGTTAAAGTTATGTGGCGTACACAAGACTCTTTTAAACAGATATATTGGTGTCTTACCAGTCAAGGAGACACTATTACAGTTTATTTTTATGGCAAAAAATGCCAAAAACAGGATAATACAGAGACTTGACCCGTGGAACTGCAAAACCACAGTTCTATTTTTCTGGCCTACACCAGACTCTTTTTAACAGATAAATTGGTGTCTAAAGGGTCAGGGAGACACTATTACTGTTTTTTTTAAGGCAAAAAATGCAAATAGCAGGATAATACAGAGATTTGACCCGTGGAACTGCAAAACCACAGTTATAGTTATGTGGCCTACAAAAGACTCTTTTAAATAGATATATTGGTGTCTGACCAGTCTGGGAGACACTATTACAGTTTTTTTTAAAGGCAAAAAATGCCAAAAGCAGGATAATAGAAAGATTTGACCCGTGGAATGGCAAAACCACAGTTATAGTTATGTGGCACACAAAAGACTTTTTTAAACAAATATATTGGTGTCGGACCAGTCAGGGAGACACTATTACAGTTTTTTTTTACGGCAAAAAATGCCAAAAACAGGATAAGACAGAGGTTTGACCCGTGGACCTGCAAAACCACATTCATATTTTTCTAGCCTACACCAAACTCTTTTAAACAGATAAATTGGTGTCTAAACAGTCAGGGAGACACTATTACTGTTTTTTTTAAAGCAAAAAATGCAAAAAGCAGGATAATGCAGAGATTTGACCCGTGGAACTGCAAAACCACAGTTCTATTTTTCTGGCCTACAACAGACTCTTTTAAACAGATATATTGGTGTCTGGACAGTCAGGGAGAAACTATTACAGGTTTTTTTTACGGCAAAAAAATGCCAAAAACAGGATAATACAGAAATTTGACCTGTGGAACTGCAAAACCACAGTTCTATTTTTCTGGCCTACACCAGACTCTTTTTAACAGATAAAGTGGTGTCTAAACAGTCAGGGAGACACTATTACTGTTTTTTTTAAGGCAAAAAATGCAATTAGCAGGATAATACAGAGATTTAACCCGTGGAACTGCAAAACCACAGTTATAGTTATGTGGCATACAAAAGACTCTTTTAAACAGATGTATTGGTGTCTGACCAGTCTGGGAGGCACTATTACAGTTTTTTTAAGGCAAAAAATGCCAAAAGCAGGATAATAGAGAGATCTGACCGGTGGAATGGCAAAACCACAGTTATAGTTATGTGGCACACAAAAGACTCTTTTAAACAAATATATTGGTGTCGAACCAGTCAGGGAGACACTATTACAGTTTTTTCTATGGAAAAAAATGTCAAAAACAAGATAATACAGAGGTTTGACCCGTGAAACTGCAAAACCAAAGTTCTATTTTTCTGGCCTACATCAGACTCTTTTAAACAGATATATTGGTGTCTGGACAGTCAGGGAGACACTATCACTGTTTTTTTATGGCAAAAAATGCAAAAAGCAGGATAATACAGAGATTTGAACCGTGGAACTGCAAAACCACAGTTATAGTTATGTGGCGTACACCAGACTCTTTTAAACAGATATTTTGGTGTCTGACCAGTCAGGGAGACACTACAATAGTTTTTTTTTACGGGAAAAAATGCCAAAAGCAGGATAAAATAGAGCTTTGACCCGTGGAACAGCAAAACCACAGTTATAGTTATGTGGCGGACAACATACCCTTTTAAACAGATATATTGGTGTCTGACCAGTTAGGGAGACACAAAGTTTTTTTTTATGGCAAAAAATGCAAAAGCAGGATAATACAGAGATTTGACCCGTGAAACTGCAAAACCACACTTATAGTTATGTGGCATACACCAGACTCTTTTAAACAGATATATTCGTGTCTGACCAGTCAGAGAGACACTAATACAGTTTTTTTTATGGCAAAATATGCCACAAACAGGATAATACAGAGATTTGACCCGTGGAACTATAAAAATACAGTTCTATTTCTCTGGCCTACACCAGACCCTTTTAAATAGATATATTGGTGTCTGAACAGTCAGGAAAACACAATTACTGTTTTTTTTACTGCAAAAAATGGAAAAAGCAGGATAATACAGAGATTTGACTCGTGGAACTGCAAAACCACAGTTATAGCTATGTGGCGTACACCAGACTCTTTTAAACAGATATATTGGTGTCTGACCAGTCAGGGAGACACTATTACAGCTTTTTTTTATGGCAAAAAATGCAAAAAGCAGGATAATACAGAGATTTGACCCGTGTAACTGCAAACCACAGTTATAGTTGTGTGGCGTACACCAGTCTCTTTTGAACAGATATATTGGTGTCTGACCAGTCAGGCAGATACTATTACAGTTTTTTTACAGCAAAAAATGCAAAAAGCAGGATAATACAGAGATTTGACCCGTGGAACTGCAAAACCACAGTTATAGTTATGTGGCGTACACATGACTCTTTTAAATAGATATATTGGTGTCTGACCAGTCAGGGATACACTATCACAGTTTTTTTTATGGCAAAAAATGCAAAAAGCAGGATAATACAGGGATTTGACACGTGGAACTTCAAAACCACAGTTATAGTTATGTGGTATACATCACACTCTTTTAAACAGATATATTGGTGTCTGACCAGTCAGGTAGACACTATTACAGTTTTTTTTTATGGCAAAATATGCCAAAAACAGAATAATACAGAGATTTGACCCGTGAAACTGCAGAACCACCGTTCTATTTTTCTGGCATACACCCGACTTTTTTAAACAGATATATTGGTGTCTGAACTGTCAGGGAGACACTTTTACTGTTTTTTTTTTAATGGCAAAAAATGCATAAAGCAGGATAATACAGAGATTTGACCCGTGGAACTGCAAAACCACAGTTATAGTTATGTGGCGTACACCAGACTCTTTTAAACAGATATATTGGTGTCTGACCAGTCAGGAAGACACTATTACAGTTTTTTTTTACAGCAAAAAATGCCAAAAACAGTATAGTATAGAGATTTGACCCGTGGAACTGCAAAACCACAGTTATAGTTATGTGGCGTAGACCAGACTCTTTTAAACAGATATATTGGCGTCTGACCAGTCAGAGAGACACTATTACAGGCTTTTTACGGCAAAAAATGGCAAAAACAGGATAATACAGAGATTTGACCCGTTGAACTGCAAAACCACAGTTCTATTTTTCTGGCCTACACCAGACTCTTTTAAACAGATATATTGGTGTCTGACCAGCCACAGACACACTCAATTTTTTTTTTTGGGGGGGGGAAATACCAAAAGGTTAATAAGACGCGTGTTTGGACAGTCTGACCAAACAAACAGATATATTGGTGTCTGACCTTTAAAAGACAACTTTTTAAATAATTGTTTTTATATTTTAGTAAATTTATTATATATATCTTTTATATGGAGGAGCAAGGGGGAGGAGAGAGAGAAGGAGGGAAGAGGGGAAAGGAGAGAGGGAGGGGAGGAGGGAGGAGAGAGAGAAGAGAGAGAGGATAGTAAGAGAGGAAAAGGGGAGGGGAGGGAAGGGGAAAGGGAAGAAAAAAAAGAAAAGGAAAACATTTTTTTTTTTCTTGGATAAATTTTTTTTATTTTTTACTTTATCATTTTTTTTTTTTTTTTTCTCTTTCCTTTCTTCGTCTACTTTTCCCTAATTATGATAGAAACTGATTGTAATTTTATAACTTTATATTTATACATTGTTTTATGTTGTATGCAAAAATTATTATTTATGATTATGGGATTCACAAGTTTTTATACAGCGAATCCTTTTTATAAGAACCCTATATGCTTCATTAGGCATTAATTTATAACAATCCTTTTTACTTTATTGAGCATATATGAACTCAAGGGGTTAATATAGAGGTATTACTCTGTATCTGGCCCCGCCCCTTTTAAGTAATTGTATACCTAGTCAAATGTATATAAGGATCAATTGTTTGCTGCTTGTCACACCTGATGAAAGTGGCTGTGTCCACCGAAACGCGTTGTGTGTATATTAATAAATCAGTCCTTTTAATATTTTTGCCCTGTTATTGGCTCTCTGGTACCGCTATCCATATTCACTGATTGTCCCTTTCCCCCTGTTGGGGTGCGGTAGAGCTGCCTTTAATTTATTGTTCTTTCACATGTGGGAGGAATTTAATTAGAATCACTACCCAGGTTTTCCAAGCTGCGCTGCTCTAACCCCTCCGGAGCGCTGCCTGGGGTGTTGGTGAAGCTGGGCGTCCATCTCGGCGTTACATGCAACTAACCTGACCACGTGATCCACCACCGAGAGATCAGGATCTGGGAAAGCCGCTGGAATTAGATGACAGCCACCAACAGAGCGGAGCTTGTGGAGCTTTACACTGGGGTTGTGCAGAGGTGCACAACTTCATAAGGTTAGTAGCCATCCTCACACCCCTCCAAAAATTGCAATACTGAGTCACCCATTGCGCCTTCTTCTCTCCTCTCTTTACATATTGACCTGTCAGGTAGACACTATTACAGTTTTTTTTTATGGCAAAAAATGCCAAAAACAGGATATTACAGAGATTTTACCTGTGGAACTGCAAAACCACAGTTCTATCTTTCTGGCCTACACCAGACTCTTTTAAACAGATATATTGGAGTCTAAACAGTCAGGGAGACACTATTACTGTTTTTTTAAGGCAAAAAATGCAAAAAGCAGGATAATACAGAGATTTGACCCGTCGAATTGCAAAACCACAGTTATATCTATGTGGCGTACACCAGACTCTTTTAAACTGATGTATTGGTGTCTGACCAGTCAGGGAGACACTATTACTGTTTTTTTACGGCAAAAAATGCCAAAAACAGGATAATATAGAGATTTGACCCATGGAACTGCAAAACCACAGTTATAGTTATATGGCGTACACCAGACTCTTTTAAACAGGTATATTGGTGTCTGACCAGTCAGGGAGACACTATTACAGTTTTTTCATGGCAGCAAAAAATGCCAAAAACAGAATAATACAGAGATTTGACCCTTTGAACTTCAAAACCACAGTTCTATTTTTCTGGCCTACATCAGACTCTTTTAAACAGATATATTGGTGTCTGAACAGTCACAGACACACTCAATTTTTTTTTTGGGGGGGGGAATACCAAAAGGTTAATAAGATGCGTATTTGGACAGTCTGACTGAGGAAAAATAAAATACAGGATTTAGATGAAAAAAATAATAATTTTTCCTGGCCCCTGAGGCCGGGGTGATAAGTCTAGCAATTTGACCAACAGGAGCACACAGGACTGTAATGCAGCATTTGCTGGTATAACCACTGTGTCTCCTACACTGTCTGATCCGGAGTGACTGTGTCCAAGATGGCGGCGCCCGGTTTTAAATACCCGAGGTGACGCTGTGCGGCCAGCCAATCACTGTAATGCCCACAAACAACATGGCTGCAGCATTACAGTGACTGGCTGGCAATCCCTGCATGTTCATTGGCTCTATAAAGAGCGCCAAACGTGCAGGGCAGAGACTCGAGCTCCCGCCCGAGTAACCCGGAAATGCTCAGTGCTCGCCGAACATCCCGAGTAGCGTGATGCTCGGGTGAGTAACTAGCAGTGTCGAGCATGCTCGCTCAACACTATTTATGATGCAACAACACGCTATCTGACAGCACATATTAAAAAGACTGCTAGCCCCTGATGGTGTGGTCCCCATGCTCCCCTGACCTTAACCCCATTGAGAACCTCTGGAGCATCATCAAAAGGAGTGTCTATGATGGCGGGAGGCAGTTCACATCTAAGCAACAGCTCTGGGAGGATATTCTGTCCTCATGCAAAACAATTGAAGCAGAAACCATCCAAAACCTGACAAATTCAATGGACGAGAGAGTTCAGAAGCTGCTTTCGGACAAGGGGTCCTATGTGCAAATGTTACATCACCTAGAATAAAGTTTTGAGGTGAAAACTATTTCATTTCAGTTTGCAATAACCTGCTAATGCTTATAATTGCAAAAATGACCATTTTTTGTTCTTTATTAAAATGAAATGGCTGAAAACTCTGCTGTGCATAATAATTTGGAATATGCATTTTGAGTGCAGTTTGCGTATTTTATTTTTTAAAAAATATACTGTTATCATAGGCAGTTTGTACAAAAACCTTTCAATTGTATTGTAATAGTTATTTGACTGGAAAATCACAATGACTGCAATTCATATAGGTAATTTGGGAAAATCTGAGAAAATATTATTTGCATAATAATTTGGAACACAGTGTATATATTTTTTATTGTGCCATCTGGGACACTTATATTTTCGACCATATTTAAGTAGTACTTTTTTGATCCATCATGTTGTTATATTATCATGTAATTGTTAACAACTAATTTTACCCACTGTAAATATGTTTCTCTGTGATTTTTCATGATTGTTGTTTCCCCTTTTTAATCTATTTTACTGGTTTGCCAATAGGCAGATTTTAATTAATGAATTAATAAAAATATCTTTAATCATTATTTGGGTGTTCTTCTACTATTTTGTTGTTATACATTAGTCCTTATGGGATAAAACCTATATATACTGTATATATCTATTTATGTATATACCCTGTTTCAGGTATTTTGGGTATTTTTGAGTGTTGGTGCTCTTTAGACAGCGAATAAACATGCAAATATTGCCTGCCACTCACTGTAGTGCTGTAGCCATGTTGGTTGTGGCATTACAGCGATTGGTTGGCCACATAGCATCACCAGGTCTATATAGGACCCATTGACCCTATGCTCATCACAGTCTACCCCAGAAACAGGCAAATTAGGGAGAAGTGCTGCTGAGTGATGGAGAGAAATGGCAGTTTATTAGTTAGGTATAGGTATTCCACAGCGAGATATATATCCCTCTGAACTAACAGTCCTTCTAAGGACTAATACAGCTGCATATATTAATCGTGGTGATAGCTGAGTTAGGCAGGCAGAATTTGTGGACATTGTATAGAGCAGAATATGGTCCATTGCACGTTCTTTCTGCTGCTGCTGTTACAGATATCCATAGCCCTAGATATCAGGGCTAATATTCATTTTACTCTTAATCCTGATTATTTGCTTAAAAGCAATATAATACACCATTTTAACTGCTCCATTTCCTTGTTAGAAGCATACAGCCAGATTTGGTTAATTTTATTTCCATTGATGTATTGTGGAAGCAGAGAAACGTGTGCATCATCAGGAGGGATGAGCGAATGAACATCACCAAACTATGAATAATCAAGGAAGATCTAAAGATGCTGTTAAGCTGGTTCTACAAATCCGATCCAAAGGTTACAGACCATTTCGGAGGGGGATAGACTTGGGAACGTGCAAATTGATCTACTCAGATAATTAGTCAAAATGTTACAGGAAGTCAGACTTAGTCGGCAAGACTTGAACCTGCACGGGGAGACCCCAACTGATTTCAAGTCCATCACCTTAACCACTCGGCCACAACTACTCAGATGCTGCTTCATCCTTATGAGTTTCACACCTTTTCTTATAGCACCATGATCAATATCAGTGAGTATCCTTCTGGAAGACATCTCAGAAAATGGAAGATTTCAATTGGAAAAAAAAAATTCCAGGCCTCACTGAAATGTAAAAATTTGATTTAAAGGTATCATCAATTGGAACCTTTTAGCGTTCAAGGTATTTTTTTTTAAGGCGGATTTCGAGTGACTTTGTTCCAAACACCTCCTGAAAAAGGCTTTGAAAATGCTCAAAAGTCTGAACAGATTAATTTCCATGCAAAAAGATTTGCTGTTCATATGATCAGGTATTGAGCGTCTTTTAACCTCATCAAGTTTCCCAAAACGCAAAGGGGTTAACAGAAGTGAGCATATCATTCTTCAGGTATTTTTTGCTTGCTTCATACTTGAAATACAAGTCAATGAGAAAGTTAGAAAGACCCCTGGAAGGTTCCTGAGTGACGTTCGCAGCATTTTGCAAGCAAAAAGAAAACCAAAAACACACTCAATCGATGCCCAAAACAATTCTTAGAAAAACATCACCAAACTATGTTTACAAAAATGCTGGAAAACACTAAAAAGGGTGATTCAGGAAAAGAATTGCTGTAGTTTCTTGAAGCCATTTCGGCTTGAAATCCTTGTTGGTTTTAACCACCTAGAAAAAGTGTCATGTGAAGATTGGCACAAGTCATAGAGCACGGTTGCTTGGTGTGACAAAAATAGTATGAGTTTTGCTTCATGAAGTCAAGTTTAAGTTTCGCGTTAAACGTTCTTGATAGATAGATCTTTTTTGGCATGTGGATTTTAACTTTCTCTTTTTATGTTAAACCATGTCCATTGGCAAATTGAGTGTGAGCAGAAAAGATGAAACTGCTGTTTACAAAGAATTTCTCAGGTATCACTGAGATTTGAACTCAGATTGCTGGATTTAGAGTCTAGAATACTAACCATTACACCATGGAACCATATGGATGATGGAGCTGGCTGGATTTTCTTTTGAAAACGGTAAAAGAGCATGTGTAAATTGTGGAAATGTGAGAAATTCACACTGAATCCAGTGATCTGAGTTAAAATCTCTGGAACCTGGGAAAATCATGCATTATGGTGAAAACAGGTTCTAAAGCCGTTCTGCAAATGTATATCTAATACACAGTGGTAAATTAATATCTCCTCCCTTTTTATTCCTCAAGTGTGCCTAAAGTTCCATGATATCACAACTAGGGCAGATTTAAAATGTTGATGAAAACTGGCTAATAATTAGCATGCTGGATCTATTACCTGAAAAAAGGGTGAGAAAAAAAGAAATTGCAAAACTTATACTGTTAGAAAGCTGCTCATCCAGAAGTCACTAAAGATTTTTCATGGGGTGCTAAAAGGTTCCATCGGAAAGATAATTCAATTAGAGTTGGTGCAATCAAAGTTCATATCCCAGTCCATCAGTCACGGCAGTGGTCTGTGTTCGCTGGAAAAAAGGAGGAGTTGCACCACATACCTGTTGGCACCCTCTGAGCTTTTTTTCATTGGTGGTGTGACGCACAAGTGACAACGCACCAGGTTGAATAATCAAAGGAAGATCTACAGATGCTGTTAAGCTGGTTCTACAAATCCGATCCAAAGGTTACAGACCATTTCAGTGAGGATAGACTTGGAAACGTGCAAATTGATCTTCTGAGATAATTAGTCAAAATGTTACAGGAAGTCAGACGTAGTCAGCAGGATTTGAACCTGTGCGGAGAGACCCCAATGGATTTCAAGAAGTGTTGAGCCACCCCCGCAGTGTTCGAGTTCGGTTCGTCGAACACCAGTATGTTTGCCGAACTGTTCGCCGAACACCTTCGAACACTGTTGAAACCAATGGCAGGCAAACAAAAACACATAGAAACACATAGAAAACACTTCAAAGGTGTCTAAAAGCTGACAAACTGCTCAGAAGACACAACTAACACATGGAAAAGTGACAAGTACATATAGTCATGCGAAAAGAAAAGAGGTGGAGGAGTAAAAGGAGGGGGAGACACAGATATAGGCAAGTCATGAACTTCTGAAACCAAAATAGTGCGAAGCCGACACGGCCAATCCGTTCCTGCCCGTGCGACCTCCGTGTCGCCGGGTTTGTGTCAGAGCTGCGGTGGACCCTGACGGCCAGCCCCCCTCTCCCAATACTGGTGCCTGTCCGCTGGTGGGTCGAGCGAGCCCCCCTGCGGTGGAGGCAGGTCTAAGCTTTTTCATTTAAATTGTCTCCCTAATTTGAATGAGTACACTTTAAATCCTTTTACAAGGATCTATTGGAGGGCAAGTCTGATGCCAGCAGCTGCGGGAATACCAGCTCCAGTAGTGTCCACTAAAGCTGCTGCAGATAAAAAGCTTTTTTAAGGATCGAGCTTGGCGGTCCACCGCAAGGCGCCCTACTGCCAGTCCCAGCCCCTGTGCCTTGGGGTGCCTCCCAATGCTCTTCACTGAGTGTCCCGGGGGCCCGAAGCATTTCCGTGGAAAAAATTAAGTGTCCAAACTACAGGTGGTGTAGCTTGCTTAATAGCTGGGATAATCCGCTGACTAGCAGACACTGCTACTAGGCACAAAGTATTTCCTGGGCTAGAAGCAGTTAAAAATTTGTAATTAGATACTCTCGTTGGATGCTGAGAAAGCATTCCATAGAGTCTCCTGGCACGCCATATATTATTCTCTTAAAAAGCTTGGGGTAGGGGTCTAGGGGACCCTTTTATAGCCCAAATCACGGCCCTGTATCGAAATACGTCACCTAGGCTGAAGATAAATGGAACATTTTTATTACCTTTCATAATCACCAATGGGACAAGGCGGCTATGTCCTCTGTCCCCTCTTTTATACATCCTAGTGACAGAGCACCTGCTCTCATCAATTCGCCATAACCCAAATATTAGGTGGATTGAGGTGGGAGGCACCGAGTACAAGTGCTCTGCATTTGCTGATGATGTCCTAGTATATATCACTCAATCACATATATCCATCCCTGCTGTTATGGCTGAAATAGATCACTTTGTTACATGGTCAAATTTTAAAATCAATACAGCGAAGTCTGAGGCCCTCGATGTCTCCCTCCCCAAATTCATACAGGATTCCATCCAGTCCAACTTTCCCTTTGCCTGGCCCTCACAGGGTATCAAATACTTAGGAATTCCTATTCATAGAGACCTCTCCCGTCTATGTTATCTTAATTTTGGGCCCTTTATTGAACAACTCCATACAGACCAAGGTTGGCAAGTTAGAACTGTAAGATTCACTATGTGAACCACTGGTGTTTTGTGGAAAAGCACATGTACACTGTGTTCCAAATTATTATGAAAAAAGTGTTTAGGAGTGATAAGGTAAGAATTTTTTGTTTGTCAGTTAAAATCATTGATGGTGATGTGTGTCAGGGCTCTTTATATCACTGTAAGCAATTGCAGACACCTGTGCTAATTAGTTTGGCAGGTGTGTCCAATGAAAGGCAAGACTACTTAAGAAGGCTGTCCCACATTATTAAGCAATCTAAATTTTCTGCCAAAATGGGAAAGAAAAAGGATGTGTTGGCTGCTGAGAAGCAACAAATTGTGGAGTGTTTAGGTCAAGGCATGACTACAATCAACATTGCCAAGACACTTCATCCTGATCATCGCACAATCAAGAAGTATGTAGCTGATTCACAGTACACACGTGTGCGTGCTGATAAGGGAAAATTGAGGACTCTTTCCTACAGGCCATTATGTCAGGTTAAAAGAGCAGTGGCAAAAATGCCTTGTCATAGCAGCAGACAAGTTTTTGAAGCTGCTGGTGCCTCCAATGTCCCCCGAACAACAAGATGCAGGGTCCTTCAGAGGTTTGCAGCTGTGCGTAAGTCATCCTGTCGACCTCCTCTATCCACTGTACACAAGCAGAAATGGCTCCAGTGGGCCAAACAATACATGAAGACTGACTTCAAAACTGTTTTGTTCACCGATGAGTGCCGTGCAGCGCTCGATGGTCCAGATGGATGGAGTGGAGGATGGCTGGTTGATGGACACCCCATGCAAACACAGCTACAGCACCAACAAGGAGGAGGTGGAGTAATGTTTTGGGCTGGAATCATGGGGAGAGAGATTGTCGTCCCCTTTAGGATCCCTGAAGGGTTAAAGATGAACTCCATAATGTATGTAGAGTTTCTCAAACAGCACTTCCTGCCATGGTTCAAGAAGGAGAACCATGTATTCCGCAGCAAGATCATTTTCATGCATGATTATGCACCGTCTCATGCTGCACATAACACATCTGCATCTCTGGCTGATATGGGCATAAAAGGGGACAAACTTATGGTGTGACCCCCATGCTCCCCAGACCTCAACCCCATTGATAACCTCTGGAGCATCATCAAAAGGAGTGTCTATGATGGCGGGAGGCAGTTCACATCTAAGCAACAGCTCTGGGAGGTTATTCTGTCTTTATGGAAAACAATTGAAGCAGAAACCATCCAAAACCTGACAAATTCAATGGACGCGAGAGTTCAGAAGCTCCTTTCGAACAAGGGGTCCTATGTGCAAATGCAACATCACCTAGAATAAAGTTTTGAGCTGAAAACTGTTTGATTTCAGTTTCTAATAACCTGCTAATGC
Organism: Phyllobates terribilis; assembly: GCF_046119375.1. Lineage (NCBI taxonomy): Eukaryota > Metazoa > Chordata > Amphibia > Anura > Dendrobatidae > Phyllobates > Phyllobates terribilis. Next base: position 220,703,536 of record NW_027362773.1, on the reverse strand, counting down.
TTATAATTTCAAAAAGGACCATTTTTTTGTTCTTTAATAAAATGAAAAGGTTGATTGAACAGTGTGGGGGATCTAAGAGTGTGGCAACCCAGTAGTCAGGATTATTTCGAATTCTGACAATCTGAGGGTCATGTTGCAGGTAGTGCAGCAAGAAGGCACTCATGTGTCTTGCGCATCTAGTAGCCCCAAAATTATTTTCCGGGCTAGATGCAGCTAAAAATTATTATTAATTTGAAAGCTGGTGGAGCTTAGTATAGATGGCCTAATAGAATCAGTACTGCAAACTGCTATACGGCCCAAATTATTTTCCAGCCAAGATACAGATAAACATGATTAGAAATTTTAAATCTGGTGGAGTTTAGTATAGATGGCCTAATAGAATTAGTACTGCAAACTGCTACAAGACCCAAATTTTTTTCCAGCCAAGATACAGATAAACATAATTAGTAATTTCAAAGCTTAAAACGGTTGGTGAGGTGATTTTAACAAATCATAAAGCTTTTACTCTTCCCAGGAAGACACGGGGGTAGAAAAATCCTTTTGGATCCATGATTTGTTCATCTTTATGAACGTAAGTCTGTCTACATTATTAGTAGAGAGCCGCGTGCGCTTATCTGTCAGCACACCACCAGCAGCACTGAACACACGTTCAGACAGAAGGCTGGCTGCGGGGCATGACAAGATTTCCAAGGCATAAGTGGCGAGCTCAGGCCATTTATCCAAATTGGAAGCCCAAAAAGAGCAAGGGTCCAGTGACACAGTAATGGCTTCAATGTTTACTTGGGGATACTCCTCTACCATCGTCTCTCGGTGTTGACTATGTGTCAGACTTCGTGTCTCCTGTGGCCTTGCAAAGGATGGGCTAAAAAAGTGGGGAAATGATTCCGCAAAATTGATGTTACCAGCAGATACTGTGTTTCTGTTACGTTTTTAGTGCTGAACACTCGACCGTCCCACAGTTGGCAAGTTGGAACTGTGAGATTCACTACGTGCACCACTGGTGTTTTGTGGAAAAGCTCATGTAAGATTCTGCAACAGTCTCTGCTGATAATCCTGCATGCGTTCATCCCTTTCTATGTCAGGAATAATTTCTGCAAATTTACTTTTGTACCGGGGATCTAACAGTGTGGCAACCCAGTAGTCAGGATTATTTCTGATTCTCACAATTAGAAGGTCATGTTGCAGGTAGTGCAGCAAGAAGGCACTCATTTGTCTTGTGCATCCAGGAGCACCAAGTCCCTGTTGTGTTGGTGGCGAGGTAACAATCATGCTTCCTTCCTCTGCCCTCTCCCCGCAACCTCGCACAACAGAAATGTGATCAAGGTCTCCCTCATCTGATGAGTCTTCCATCAGTTCGTCCTCCACTTCTTCCTCGGCTCCTGCACCTTCCTCACTAGTTTGGCTGCTACCATGCACCCTGGTAAAACCATCTCCCCCACCCTCACATGCCTGCTGCCTTGGTGCTGCCGACCGTCTGGACCTTGCAGACGTTAGCCCTTCCGTATACAACTCCTCCTCCTCTACTTCCTCCACCTCCTCTTGTGCCACCACCTGACTCCGAATTCTGTTTAACATGTGCTCCAGCATGTAAATCACCGGAATAGTCATGCTGATAATGGCATCGTCAGCACTAAACATCTTCATCGCCATTTCAAAACTGTACAGAAGGGTGCATTGGACCCTGATCTGAGACCACTACTCCAGCGTGATTTGCCCCACCTCTGGATCTCGTTGGCCCAGGCTATACGTCAGAACATATTGCACCAGGGCTTGTCGGTGCTGCCACAGTCGCTGCAACATGTGCAGAGTTGAATTCCACCGGGTAAGCACATCGCATAATAGTCGGTGAAGTGGCAGGCCCAACGACTTCTGTAGAGATGTAAGTCGCTGAGCTGCGGGATGCAAACGGCGGAAGTGAGCACACAGCGACCGTGCCCTCTGCAGAAGGCCATCTAGTCCGGGATAGTGGGCTAAAAATTGCTGGACAACCAGGTTCAACACGTGAGCCATACAAGGCACGTGTGAGACATTGCCCCGGCGCAGGGCCGAAGCGAGGTTTGCAGCATTGTCGCACATGGCCTTCCCTGGTTGCAGGTCCAGTGGAGACAACCATTCATGAAACTGGGTCTCCAGAGCTGACCACAACTCCTCAGCTGTGTAACTCACATTTCCCAGACATTTCAATGTAAACACCGCTTGATGCCATTGAGCCCTGCTGCCAGCACAGTAAGGAGGTGTCCAGGTTTCCTTCTGCGCAGTTAGAATGCGGGTGGCATTACCAGACAGGCTTTGAGTGCAGGTGGAGGACCAAGAGGAGGTTGAGGAGGCAGAAGCAGTGGAGGAACTTTGAGATAAAGAGGATTGACGCACAATTCGGGGGGACGGCAAGACTTGGACAGCAGCCCCCTGTCCTGCTGTCACCATAGTTATCCAGTGCCCAGTCAGCGACATGTAACGCCCCTGTCCATGCCTACTTGTCCAAGTGTCTGTGGTGAAATGCACCCTGTCACACACAGAGTTTCTCAAAGAAGCGGTGATGTTGTGTGCGACATGCTGGTGGAGCGCAGGCACACCTTTCTTTGAGAAGTAGTGCCGACTGGGCATCAGGTACTGGGGCACTGCGATGGACATAAGGTCTCGAAAATCCTCTGTGTCCACCAGGCGGAAAGGCAGCATTTCTGTAGCCAAGAGCTTGCAGATGGTGAAATTCAATCTCTTAGCTTTCTCATGGCTAGGAGGAAATGATCTTTTACTTGTCCACATCTGAGGGACCGAGGGCTGGCTGTTGTGCTTAGACGGGGCTGAGAAGGGTGTCCCCGGCAAACTGCCGGTCTGTGAGGAAGATGCAGGCGGACATGTTAGGTTGCCTTGATCCAAAGGTGGTGCTATCGATGTCGGACAGCGCTGAACACCAGCTGGTGTTTCCACCTCCAAAGAAAATGATGACCTGCCAATCACGCTAGCTGTTGCGGGTAAAGAGGTGGCAGGTCTGCGTCCCAAAACAGGTGTGACTGCTGTCCCCCCAGTCACAGAGGATGAAGAGGCCGCGGATGCACAAAATGTGGCTGACGGTGGTTGGCCTGGCCGGCTAGGCCGCATTGTAGCACAGTGAGCTTCCCACTGCAACTTATGCTTCATATCCATGTGCCGGTTCATGCTTGAAGTACTCAAACTATTTATTTTTTGTCCTCTACTTAGCTTTTGCTGACAAATGTTACAGATAACACGAGTTGGGTCATCCTTATCGATGTGAAAAAATGCCCAGGCTATGCAAGGCTTAGCACCCATGCGACCTGAAGAGCCACCATGACTTGTGGTCAGAGGCAGAGTTATGTTTGAGGATTCAGTTGTTGACGTGCTTCCAGTACTACGTCTCTGTCCAGGAATGTGCAACCTGACCTCGTCGTCACTAGCATCCTCCTCCACCTCCTCTGCTGACCTCATCGACTGGCTGACTGTGGGTTGACAGTAAGTGGGATCTCCAACCTCGTCTTCATCACCCTGTGTGTTATCACACCCGCCGTCCTCATAGCCAACCTCTTCCTGCCCTGACAAAAGACTCAAGTTGTCGCTCCAATCAGGTATTTGAGTCTCATCATCGTCTTCCTCATTGTCTCCACCAATAGGAGTTACAGTTTGGGAACGAGGGTCTACATTATGGTCAGAACCTTCTGCGTCTGTTCCTGGATCCGACTCATAAAGATTCTGTGCATCAGTGCAGATCATTTCCTCGTCTGGATTCACAGAAGCTCTGGAGCTGACCTCTGATTCCCAGGCTATAGTATGAGTAAACAGCTCTGCAGACTCAACCATCTGTTCTACCCCATACTCAGACGGGCAGCAGGAGACTTGGGAGCTGTGAGGAAGCTAGTGTGATTGGGGTGACAACTCTGAGGACTGGAGTATTTGTGATGTTGAAGTTGAGGTGGAGGAGAGCCCACTTAAAGGAGCACTTGATATCCGTTTAAGCACCTGCTTTTTTTGTGCCTCATCTGGAATTTGTAGCGATGGGCGTGGCCGTAAGAAAGGGATCTTATCACATTGTCCGCTAAAAGAAGTAGCCATCTTAGTTTGGCTGGAAGATGGTCTTTCTTCTGCAGATGTTACTGTTGCTTTAACACCTACCCCACGGACACAACCTTTTTTCCCCTTCACAACATGCCTATTCCCCTTTCCACCAGCAGCAGGCCTTTTTAAACTCATTTTGGTGGTTAACTAATTTACAACTCTGGAGTTGTTTGCACAAAAAACAATGGATGAGAACCGAGCAGAGCTGAGTGGCCAAACTGTGGTATTAGCCCAAAAGTATTGGCTGGGTTAGATGCAGTAAAACAATTTTATTACATGCACAGGTAGTGGAGGTTAGTAAAGATGGACTAATAGACCAAGTCCCACACACTGCTACAAGCGCAAATATTTTTTCAGAGCTAGATGCAGAAAAAAATTATTTTTAATTTGCAACCTGGTGGAGGTTAGTATAGATGGAGTAATAGAAAAAGTCCCACACACTGCTACAAGCCCAAATATTTTTTTAGAGCTAGATGCAGATAAAAATTATTTTTAATTTGCAACCTGGTGGAGGTTAGTATAGATGGACTAATAGACCAAGTCCCACACACTGCTACAAGCCCAAATATTTTTTCAGAGCTAGATGCAGATAAAAAATATTTTTAATTTGCAACCTGGTAGAGGTTAGTATAGATGGACTATTAGAACAAGTCCCACACACTGCTGCAAGCTCGAATATTTTTTCCGAGCTAGATGCAGATAAAAATTATTTTTTATTTGCAACCTGGTGGAGTTTAGTATAGATGGACTAATAGACGAAGTCCTACACACTGCTACAAGCCCAAATAATTTTTCAGAGCTAGATAAAGATAACAAATATTTTTAATTTACAACCTGGTGGAGGTTAGTATAGATGGACTAATAGACCAAGTCCCACACACTGCTACAAGCCCAAATATTTTTTCAGAGCTAGATGCAGATAAAAATTATTTTTATTTTGCAACCTGGTGGAGGTTAGTATAGATGGACTAATAGAACAAGTCCCACACACTGCTACAAGCCCAAATATTTTTTTAGAGCTAGATGTAGATAAAAATTATTTTTAATTTGCAAGCTGGTGGAGGTTAGTATAGATGGACTAATAGAACAAGTCCCACACACTGCTACAAGCCCAAATATTTTTTCAGAGCTAGATGCAGATAACAATTATTTTTTATTTGCAACCTTGTGGAGGTTAGTATAGCTGGACTAATAGATGAAGTCCCACACACTGCTTCAAGCCCAAATATTTTTTCAGAGCTAGATGCAGATAAAAATTATTTTTTATTTGCAACCTGGTGGAGGTTAGTATAGATGAACTAATAGATGAAGTCCCACACACTGCTACAAGCCCAAATATTTTTTCAGAGCTAGATGCAGATAAAAATTATTTTTAATTTGCAACCTTGTGGAGGTTAGTATAGATGGACTAATAGACCAAGTCCCACACACTGCTACAAGCCCAAATATTTTTTTCAGAGTTAGATACAGATAAAAATTATTTTTAATTTGCAACCTGGTGGAGGTTAGTATAGATGGACTAATAGAACAAGTCCCACACACTGCTACAAGCCCAAATATTTTTTCAGAGCTAGATGCAGATAAAAATTATTTTTAATTTGCAACCTGGTGGAGGTTAGTATAGATGGACTAATAGAACAAGTCCCACACACTGCTACAAGCCCAAATATCTTTTCAGAGCTAGAATCAGATAAAAATTATTTTTATTTTGCAACCTGGTGGAGGTTAGTATAGATGGACTAATAAAACAAGTCCCACACAGTGCTACAAGCCCAAATATTTTGTCAGTGCTAGATGCAGATAAAAATTATTTTTAATTTTCAACCTGGTGGAGGTTAGTATAGATGGACTAATAGAACAAGTCCCACACACTGCTACAAGCCCAAATATTTTTTCAGAGCTAGATGCAGATAAAAATTATTTTTAATTTGCAACCTGGTGGAGGTTAGTATAGATAGAATGATGCTATGCCCAAAAGGTTTTAGTTTTCTATGTGCAGTGAAAAAAATTGTATTCTATACACAGGTGGTGTAGCTTGCAACACAAATAGGCTACTCCACTGACTAATACGCACTGCAAGAGACAAAAAAGGATTTGCTTAGCTAGATTTAGCCAAATGCTGGGAAAAAAACTTGCACAGCACTTGCACAGACCTGCCTGGCAAAAAGTGTATAGAATACAATTTTTTTCACTGCACATAGACAACTAAAACCTTTTGGGCATAGCATCATTCTATCTATACTAACCTCCACCAGGTTGCAAATTGCTGGTGGCTACGTGGAAAATGGCTGGGTCTTATAGGGCAAGGACATGTGACATACACTGCCAATGACACATGCCCTTGCTTGTGTGAAAATAAGCAGTTCGCTCCGTGTGTGCGCTGCTGATAGGCTGACAGATTGCACCTCCCCACTGTAAATGCGGGAAAGAGAAAAAAAAATGGAGATCTTCATTATTTCTGCAGAGATCCATCCCCTGCCCCTCCCCCCGGCCCGCTGTACACTCAAACTGCGTATTAACATTAATTTTCAGCATTACTGAGAAAAAATCCAGTTATGATTTTGGTGCACGAACAGTTATCGAACATAACCTCGAACAGCCGAATTTTATTCAAATCGTTCGTGTTCGCCGAACGGCTTCAACACCGCCCAAAACAGCTCGAGGTCTGCTCCAGAGCTTCTATTAATCCAGACGAGGAAATCATCTGCACTAATGCCTAGAATCTTTATGAGTCGGATCCAGGACCAGATGAAGAAGGTTCTGAGCATAATGTAGACCCTCGTTCCCAAACTGTAACTCCTGTTGGTGGAGACAGTGATGAAGACGATAATGAGATTCAAATACCTGATTGGAGCGACAACTTGCCTTTTCGGTCAGGGCAGGAAGCTGTTGGCTCTGAGGAAGACGTGTGTGAGAACACTCAGGGTAATGATGACGAGGTTGGAGATCCCACTTACTGTCAAACCACAGTCAGCCAGTCGATGAGGTCAGCAGAGGAGGTGGAGGATGATGTGACTAGACCAGGGGATGGGGATGACTCTGTACCCGAGCCTTTGCCTGGCCTTGGGGATGTCGCGGTAGTCGGCTCCCGGTCCCCTACCCTGGGGTCACTCTTTAAAAGGGTGGATAATTGTTCATTTTAAAAGAGCTCGTGATGCCACCTGTGGTATATGGTGAGAAGCCCCAGCGCTGCAGCAGTCCACTGAGGCCGGTGATAAGGCAGCTCGATGGTATAGCTCCCCCCAGGTGGAGCTAGGCCTCAGGGCAGCGTATGCAGGGGGAATGCAGGACAGGCAAGACCCAGCTGGGTCAGAGCAAGAACGGGAAAGGACAAGGTAGTCACTTCAGTACCTTTTACTGGTGGAAATTCAGGCACATCCCGGAGCACTGTAGGGTGAAGTGTGCATATCAGGATGCTCCCCAATGAGCGGGTGTAGGGCCTCCTGTTTCTTGCCTCTGCGTAGTAAGTTTCTGTCCTGCCTGGAGCTAGGCCTAACTTTGTCTCTGTCCTGCGCTGGCTGACCTTGTGGTAGGGCCTTGTCTTGGAGTTCACGCTCCCAGTATGTGGGGCCTGAGAGTCTCCTGGCTCTGTTACGTATCAGCACCTTAGTGATCCTGGGACTTGTAGTTCTCCAGGGATTCTGGTTATGCCTTACTGGGTCATAGAGATCCCGGTAAGCTCAGATCCAGTGTCCGGTAAAAGCTTCGGGGTGAGATGGTTAAGCTCCTCTGCCCCCTATGTACTAACTCTCCACTCGCCTTTGGCCTACTCGGGCCCTCACTTGCTATACACACTAATGGCAGCTTGCCGCGCTTCACCGATCTTATGGCCCCGGCACACCTTAAGCTCTAACTGGGCTCCCTGAATCTAGCTAGCAGGAGCCTCGTTGTCCACTGCTGAACTATTAACTGAGTTCTCTAGGCTAGACTGAGCTCCACTGCAGACTAACCTTTCTTAGGCTTCTCTACTGCAGGAACTCTTCAGAGGAACTGAACTGCCTAGCTCCACCTTCCCTATTTATATCCCTAATGGGCTCCTTCTGCTGGTCTGAGTTAGAAGGTGGACATGTGTGAATGTTTATGGGGGCCTCTTGTGGAGGATTCCATCAATGCACTCTTCTAGGATCTGTGATACCAAGTGCAGCTGGGCGTCACAGATGCTATTGACGACGAGGTGAGGTTGCGCCTTCCTGGACAGAGACGGAGTACTGGAAGTACATCAACAACTGCATCCTCAACCACAACTCTGACCACAAGTCGTGGTGGCTCTTCATTTCGCATGAGCTCTAAGCCTTGCATAGCCTGGGCATTTTTTCAGATCGATAAGGATGACCCAACTCGTGTTGTCTGTAATATTTGTCACCAAAAGCTAAGTAGAGGCCAAAAAATCCATATTTTGAGTACTTCATGCATGAACCGTCACATGGATATGAAGCATAAGTTGCAGTGGGAAGCTCACTGTGCTACGATGCGGCCTAGCGGGCCAGGCCAACTACCGTCTGCCCCATCTTGTGCATCCGTCGCCTCTTCATCCTCTGTGACTTGGGGACAGCAGTCATACATGTTATTGGACGCAGACCTGCCACCTCTTTACCTGTAACAGCCAGTGTGATTGGCAGGTCATCATTTCATTTGGCAGTGGAAACACCAGCTGGTGTAGAGCGCTCTCCGACATCGAGAGCACCATGTTTGAATCAAGGCAACCTAACTTTTCCACCTGCATCTTCCTCACAGACCAGCAGTTTGCCGGGGACACCCTACTCAACCCTGTCTAAGCACAACAGCCAGCCCTCGGTCCCTCAGATGTGGACAAGTAAAAGACCATTTCCTCCTAGCCATGACAAAGCTAAGAGGTTGAATTTCACCATCTGCAAGCTCTTGGCTATAGAAATGCTGCCTTTCTGCCTGGGGGACAGAGGATTTTCGAGACCTTATGTCCGTCGCAGTGCCCCAGTACCAGATGCCCAGTCGGCACAACTTCTCAAAGAAAGGTGTGCCTGCGCTACAGCAGCATGTCGCACACAACATCACCACTTCTTTGAGAAACTCTGTTTGTGACAGGGTGCATTTCACCACAGACACTTGGACGAGTAGGCATGGACAGGGGCATTACATGTCGCTGACTGGGCACTGGGAAACTATGGTGACAGCAGGACAAGGGGCTGCTGTCCAAGTCTTGCCGTCCCCACGAGTTGTGCCCCTATCCTCTTTATCTCGAAGTTCCACCACTGCTTCTGCCTCCTCAACCTCCTCTCGGTCCTCCACCTGCACCCAAAGCCTGTCTGGTAATGCCATCCGCTTTCTAACTGCGCAGAAGGAATCCTGCACACCTCTGTACTATGCTGGCAGCAGGGCTCAATGGCATCAGGTGGTGTTTACTTTGAAATGTCTGGGAAATGTGAGTCACTCAGCTGAGGAGTTGTGGTCAGCTCTGGAGACCCAGTTTCATGAATGGTTGTATCCACTGGACCTGCAATCAGGGAAGGCCGTGTGCGACAATGCTGCAAACCTGGCTGCGGCCCTTCGCCGGGGCAATGTCACTCATGTGCCTTCTATGGCTCACGTGTTGAACCTGGTTGTCCAGCAATTTTTAGCCCACTATCCAGGACTAGATGGCCTTCTGCAGAGGGCACGGTCGCTGTGTGCTCACTTCCGCCGTTCGCATCCCGCAGCTCAACGACTTACATCTCTACAGAATTCGTTGGGCCTGCCAGTTCACCGGCTGAAATGCGATGTGCCGACACGGTGGAGTTCAACTCTGCACATGTTGCAGCGACTGTGGCAGCACCAACAAGCCCTGGTGCAATACGTTCTGACATATAGCCTGGGCCAACGAGATCCAGAGGTGGGGCAAATCACGCTGCAGGAGTGGTCTCTGTACAGGGACCTATGAAGTTGGCGTGCCCCCTGGGCCGTGGGGTACCCGGAGCTGGGCCGGTAGACGCTGGGGGTTGTAGTCACTGTGGCGGTGACCCGGTCCGTGACCCAGGGCGGTCAATCCAAGGGTAATTTGTATATATGGGTTTTATAATGTCCGACTACGCCACCTGTGGAGTGCAGCCAAAGGGGCCGCCGCTGCGGAACAGTCCTCTGAAGCTGGTGGTTTTGCAGCAATGGTATTATTACTCCCCACAGGAAGAGTGTAGCTTCAGGGCAGTGTGGGTGGATGATGGTGGTTGTAGTGCAGGAAGTCAGTAATGAACACAGAGTCCGTGTGATGCTGTCCCAAGATCTTTACTCACAGTTGTTGCAGTCCAGATTACAGATACCAGAGCAATCTCCCCCGTCGTGCTGTGCGTACTTAGTGAGTGGCTCAGTCCAACCCCAGATGGCTCCGGAGTACTTAGCAGGACCCCCTTCTGTGTGTCCTTTCTCTGGCCTTCTCCCTGCACCTCACACCCAGTGAAACTTCTATCCGGTATCCTCGGGCCTTGGCTGGCGATGTGTGTTCCATTCCCTGGGTCCTATGTGGCTACCTTCTTAGTGAGACTGGTGTGGACTTTGGCCTGCAGTACATGAAATGCTGCAGCCTCCGATTTCTAGTTGAGCCTTGTTGTTTCTCCGCTAGTTGAGGGACCGGTTCCCCTTATCTGGCCTAACCCCTCTACCTCCTGGTAGCAGCGGGGCGTACGGATGGCCTTCTGCACAGCCCGTAACCCTAGGGTCCCTTCGGTTCCTGGAGCCTTCCTGCTCCCACTCCTCTCTTCTCTCCTTCAGTCCTGGGACTCCCAGGCTAGGGGGGGCGGGATTAACCAGGGCGCATGGTAACAGCCAAACTGTTGAGGAAGGTGCAGGAGCCGAGAAAGAAGTGGAGGACGAAATGGCGATGGGCATGGAAGTCTCATCAGATGAGGGAGACCTTGATCACATTTCTGTTGTGCAAGGTTGGGGGGAGAGGGCAGAGGAAGAAAGCATGATTCTTACCTCGCTACCAACACAACAAGGACTTGGTCCTCCTGGATGCGCAAGACACATGAGTGCCTTCTTGCTGCACTACCTGCAACATGACCCTCGGATTGTCAGAATTCAAAGTAATCCCGACTACTGGGTTGCCACACTCTTAGATCCCCAGTACAAAAGTAAATTTGCCAAAATAATTCCTGCCATAGAAAGGGATTCACGCATGCAGGAGTATCAGCAGAGGCTGTTGCAGAATCTTAAAAGTGCTTTTCCACAAAACACCAGTGGTGCACGTAGTGAATCTCACAGTTCTAACTTGCCAACTGTGGGACTGTCGAGTCTTCATCACTTAAACCGTAACAGTAAGACAGCATCTGCTGGTAACAGCAATTTTGTGGAATCATTTCAACACTTTTTTAGACCATCCTTTGCAAGGCCATAGGAGACAAGAAGTCTGACATATAGTCAACGCCTAGAGACGATGGTACAGGAGTATCTCCAAGTGAATATCGAAGCCATGACTGTGTCACTGGACCCTTGCTCATTTTGGGATTCCAATCTGGAAAAATCGCCGGAGCTCGCCACTCACACCTTGGAGATCTTGTCATGCCCTGCAGCCAGCGTTCTCTCTGAACGTGTGTTCAGCGCTGCTGGTGGTGTGCTGACACATAAGCGCACGCAACTGTCCACTGAGAATGTAGACAGACTCACATTCATAAAGATGTACAAATCATGGATCTGCAAGGACTTTTCTACCCCTGTGTCATTCTGGGGAGACTTAAAGCTTGGGGATTTGTTAAAATCACCTCACCAACCGTTTTAAGCAACTCTGGGGCAATTGATGCCACTTAAGTGGTGTCTGTGCCACAATTTTTGGAAAAAATGGAGACTCTTTTTGGTGTCCCATTGCTGTGTTTTACGTGACGTTGGCATCATCAATTCCAGGTGGGTTGGGTCGCCCCCCCCCTTTTAACCGTAAGAAACTACATACACTGTGGCTTGGGGTAACACAGATGGTTGAGTCTGAAGAGCTGTTTACTCAGAGGTCTGCTCCAAAGCTTTAGTGTCTGCTAGTCAGCATAGAATTTTTAACTGCATCTAGCCTAGGCAATACTTTGGGCGTAGTAGCCCATCTGCGAAGCAAGCTGCGCCGCCTATGTATCTAATAAGAATTTTTAACTGCATCTAGTCTAGGCAGACTGTGGGGACCCCCAACCAAACCCAGAAGCTCAGCCCTCCTACCGCCCCCCTTTCCTTGACAATACAATAATGTAACTCTTACAACTGGATGGGTGAGGATCGGTCACAGCTTTATTAACTCTTTATACTCATTCCATTAGAAAGGCATTTTATTTCTAAAATAATTCAGCTTGTTGCAGCATGCCCTGGGTCTCCACACTGGCAAGGTGGCCAACAAGTGTAACTCTCCAACATGTCCTTTCAATTTCCAGGCCACGGAGGATCCTGCGTACTCGTATGCAGGACTCTGACCCCCATCCATCACTCTTAACGCTTGTTCCACTCCATCCTGGAGTCCAGACAGGAATATGTCCAGTCCAATATCCATTAAGCGAACACCGTCGGGCCGTATGAGGCCTGCTTTATCTCCTTCCTGTTGTCAGTGTTGTATCACTACACCGCCTCTGTCTCTTCTAAATTTTGCCATCCGAATATTTATTACCCGCCTTGTCCGTTCGATGGCCGTGATGTCTCACTCACCTTGCCATACCGCTATAGGCACAATCTCTGACTATAATATAGTTAGTTTTGTGAAAAATTCTCTGAAGCGCTCAGCGTCTAGTTTCATTATTGTCATTAGCTATGCACTGTTGTGATAACCTAGGTCATTTCCCCCGGCCTGTATAACTAAGATGACCGGACCTCTTGCCTCTCTCCCTACCTTGATTACCTCCATTAGTACCTGTGGCCATTGCAGGCCTCTAATACCTCTCCAGTTCAAATATGTGTTATGAAACTCAAATTTCCTACCGCCTGCGCGGACTTTCACCCTTTTTTCTGCCCAATATATATACGAGTGGCCTATCACCCACACTGTTGGCTTAGCGTCACCTGTAAAAGAAACAAACCACGTTAGGATATCAAGTCCGGTCTTATGTATCTCGCCAAACACGTGGATCGCCATCTCCCTATCCTTTGAACTTCCGTTTCTGACAGTCCTGCTCTTGCTGCTTCCGTGGCTGCGCCTATGCGGAGTGAGTGTGTCCCGTAATCTTTGGGGTGGTTCCCTGCCGATGTTAGGCATTTATTAAATATAGCTTGGAACTGGTATCTTGATAATGGCATTCCATCAATGTGTGATAGGAAGAAATTACTTTGTGATCTGATGGTTATATATGTTTTTACTATTGTTACCCGACTCAGTGTACCGTTTGTGGGTTGTAGAAGTACCCAAGTGCCCCTGCCCGCTGGAACAGTTTTCGATTTGCGTATGCGTAGAAGTATTGCATTATTGGCTATGACTACGTCCTGGTGTAATAAGCCTCCACTGGTGGTAATTTTGGATTTAGTGACTAATTCGCTTATGCATAGCGCCCCGAAGAAGGCGATCGCAAATGCAGTAGACAGTAGTGTTGTTTCAAATTGTGGTGTCATGTTAATGGTGTTAGGCATATGATGTGAGAAATCAGTTTTAGTGACACGGGACGGGACGTCTACACTCCTGACTTGGCTGACCCCTTTTCCACCCTTTTATGGATTGTCTGATGATGAATCTCTTTGTCACATCTCCCCAATTCAGTAGTTGGAAGTGAAATGCTACTCCTGTCAGACTCCTGTTTGTTTGCCTGCCATTGGTTTTAACGGTGTTCGAAGGTGTTCGACGAACAGTTCGACGAACAGTTCGGCGAACACACGGGTGTTCGACGAACCGAACCGAACTCGAACACTACGGGGGTGGCTCAACACTAGTGATTATGCTTCTGGAAGACATCGCAGAAAATGGAAGATTTCAATTGCAAGCAAAATTCCAGGCCTCACTAAAATGTAAAAATCTGATTAAAAGGTATCTTCAATTGGAACCTTGTACAGTTCAAAGTTTTTTAAGATTCATAAGGTGGATTTCGAGTGAGTTTGTTCCAAACACCTCTTGAAAAAGGCTTTGAAAATGCTCAAAAGTTTGCACAGATTCATTTCCATGCAAAAAGACTTGCTGTTCATAAGATCAGGTATTGAGCGTCTTTTAACTAGTGTTGAGCCACCCCCGTAGTGTTCGAGTTTGTTTCGGTTCGTCGAACACCCGTATGTTCGACGAACTGTTCGACGAACATCTTCGAACACCATTAAAACTAATGGCAGGCAAACAAAAACACATAGCTACACATAGAAAACACATAGAAAACATTTCAAAGGTGTCCAAAAGCTGACAAACTGCTCAGAAGACACAACTAACACATGGAAAAGTGACAAGTACATATAGTCATGCGAAAAGAAAAGAGGTGGAGGAGTAAATGGAGGGGGAGACACAGATATAGGCATGTCATGCCCTTCTAAAACCAAAAAAGGACGAAGCCGACACGGCCAGTCCGTTCCTGCCCGTGCGACCTCCGTGTCGCCGGGTTTGTGCCAGAGCTGCGGTGGACCCTGACGGCCAGCCCCCCTCTCCCAATACTGGTGCCTGTCCGCTGGTGGGTCGAGCGAGCCCCCCTATGGTGGAGGCAGGTCTAAGCTTTTTCATTTAAATTGTCTCCCTAATTTGAATGAGTACACTTTAAATCCTTTTACAAGGATCTATTGGAGGGCAAGTTTAAAGCCAGCAGCTGCGGGATTTCCTGCTCCAGTAGCATCCACTAAAGCTGCTGCAGTTAAAAAGCTTGTATAAGGATCGAGCTTGGCGGCCCACCGCAAGGCGTCCTACCACCAGTCCCAGCCCCTGTGCCTTGGGGTGCCTCCCGATGCTCTTCACTGAGTATCCCGGGGGCCCGAAGCATTTCCTTTGAAAAAATTAAGTGTCCAAACTACAGGTGGTGTAGCTTGCTTAATAGCTGGGATTATCCGCTGACTAGCAGACACTGCTACTAGGCACAAAGTATTTCCTGGGCTAGATGCAGTTAAAAATTTGTAATTAGATACTCTCATTGGATGCTGAGAAAGCTTTCCATAGAGTCTCCTGGCACGTCATTTATTATTCTCTTCAAAAGCTTGGGGTAGGGGTCTAGGGGACCCTTTTATAGCCAAAATCACGGCCCTGTATCGCAATACGTTACCTAGGCTGAAGATAAATGGAACTGTAGCACCCCGAGGGCTCGGTTGCTACAGAGGTATTGCACCTCACCCTGAGGTGTGATATCTCACTCTCAGGTAAGGATGGAGTGTGGATCAGGACCCCGACACCTGCATGCATTACACCACATTGCCGTGTGGCAGGGCGACCAATATGCCCCTGAGATGGGCACGACAGTCCCTGTCCCTGGCTGGAGTGGGGGGAGGGAACACGGAGGAAGGGGAACCCTGTAGTGCAGGAGCAGGGAGGAAGCAGTTCCTGGGTACATTGAGAAGGGAGTATAAAAGGTGGGCACCATCTTAGTTCAGTGCAGAGAAATCTGAGCAGAAGTGACAGGGAGCAGAGACTCTGCATGAGCTCTGCTCCGGAGGCGGGCCTAGTAACAGAGACCCAGGCCTGGAAGAGGGAGATGGAAGAGGAGCGGAGAAGGCTCCAGGAATGAGAAACGAAGGGATCCCAGGGGTGCGGACGGGCGAGTCGCCACCGCACGCCTGAATCCACCTGCGTGGAGGGGACAGGCCAAAGGGGGAGACCGGTCCCCAAAACTAGTGGAGGCGGGAAACGACCCTCAGCTAGAAACCGGAGGCTGTGACATTTTATGTGGCGCAACCCCTCGCTACACCCGCTAGGATGGCATCACATAGGGTCAGGGAAACTGGCGCTAAGTTTACCAAGAGGAGGCCCGAGGCAGCCAGACAGAAGCGTGGTCACTGGTGGGGTAAGAAAGGCCAGAGAAAGGACACACAAAGGGGGTCCTATGAAGCGCTCCAAAGTTATCTGGGAGTTGGCCAAGCCCCTCACCTGGTGAGCACAGTACGACGTGGGCAGCCGTTACCTGCAGAAGTGGTCTGGATAATAAGAACTGTGAGTAAAGGCCCTGGACTGCATCACTGACTCCGTGTCATTACTGCTGCTGCCCTGCACCATCACCTCCATCCTCCGCATACACTGCCCTGAGGCTATACTCCTCCCATGGGGAGTTATACTACGCTCTGCTGCACCCACAACACCAGCCTCAGCGGTCTGCCCTGCAGCGGCGGTTCACTCTGACCACAATCCATGGGTTGCGTATTCGGACATTTAAACATCAAAACCACATAAATAGTTCCGCCACTGGTTTGACCGCCCTGAGCCACGGAACCGGGTCGCCGCCACGGAGACTAGAATTCCCAGCATCCACCAAAAAGGGTCGGTCTCCAGGTATCCCAAGGCCCAGGGGGTGCATCAGGACATTTTCATCACCTTTCATAATCACCAATGGGACAAGGCAGGGATGTCCTCTGTCCCCTCTCTTATACATCCTAGTGACAGAGCACCTGCTCTCATCAATTCGCCATAACCCCAATATTAGGTGGATTGAGGTGGGAGGCACCGAGTACAAGTGCTCTGCATTTGCTGATGATGTCCTAGTATATATCACTCAATCACATATATCCATCCCTGCGGTTATGGCTGAAATAGATCACTTTGTTACATGGTCAAATTTTAAAATCAATGCAGTGAAGTCTGAGGCCCTCGATGTCTCCCTCCCCAAATCCATACAGGATTCCATCCAGTCCAACTTTCCCTTTGCCTGGCCCTCACAGGGTATCAACTACTTAGGAATTCGTATTCATAGAGACCTATCCCGTCTATGTTATCTTAATTTTGGGCCCTTTATTGAACAACTCCATACAGACCACGGTTGGCAAGTTAGAACTGTAAGATTCACTACGTGAACCACTGGTGTTTTGTGGAAAACCACATGTACACTGTGTTCCAAATTATTATGCAAAAAGTGTTTAGGAGTGATAAGGTAAGAATTTTTTTGTTTGTCAATTAAACTCTTTGATGGTGATGTGTGTCAGGGCTCTTTATATCACTGTAAGCAATTGCAGACACCTGTGCTAATTAGTTTGGCAGGTGTGTCCAATGAAAGGCAAGACTACTTAAGAAGGCTGTCTCACATTATTAAGCAGCCTACATTTTCTGCCAAAATGGGAAAGAAAAAGGATGTGTCGGCTGCTGAGAAGCAACAAATTGTGGAGTGTTTAGGTCAAGGCATGACAACAATCAACATTGCCAATACACTTCATCCTGATCATCGCACAATCAAGAAGTATGTAGCTGATTCACAGTACACATGTGTGCGTGCTGATAAGGGAAAATTGAGGACTCTTTCCTACAGTCAATTACATCAGGTTAAAAGACCAGCTGCAAAAATGCCTTATCATAGCAGCAGACAAGTTTTTGAAGCTGCTGGTGCCTCCAACGTCCCCTGAACAATGAGATGCAGGGTCCTTCAGAGGTTTGCAGCTGTGCGTAAGCCATCCTGTCGACCTCCTCTATCCACTGTACACAAGCAGAAACGGCTCCAGTGGGCCAAACATTACATGAAGACTGACTTCGAAACTGTTTTGTTCACCGATGAGTGCCGTGCAACGCTCGATGGTCCAGATGGATGGAGTGGAGGATGGCTGGTTGATGGACACCCCATGCAAACACGGCTACGGCGCCAGCAAGGAGGAGGTGGAGTAATGTTTTGGGCTGGAATCATGGGGAAAGAGATTGTCGTCCCATTTAGGATCCCTGAAGGGGTAAAGATGAACTCCATAATGTATGTGAAGTTTCTCAAACAGCACTTCCTGCCATGGTTCAAGAAGAAGAACCGTGTATTCCACAGCAAGATTATTTTCATGCATGATTTTGCACCGTCTCATGCTGCACATAACACATCTGCATCTCTGGCTGATATGGGCATAAAAGGGGACAAACTTATGGTGTGACCCCCATGCTCCCCTGACCTCAACCCCATTGAGAACCTCTGGAGCATCATCAAAAGGAGTTTCTATGATGGCGGGAGGCAGTTCACATCTAAGCAACAGCTCTGGGAGGGTATTCTGTCCTCATGCAAAACAATTGAAGCAGAAACCATCCAAAACATGACAAATTCAATGGACGAGAGAGCTCAGAAGCTCCTTTCGAACAAGGGGTCCTATGTGCAAATGTAACATCACCTAGAATAAAGTTTTAAGTTGAAAACTGTTTGATTTCAGTTTCTAATAACCTGCTAATACTTATAATTTCAAAAATGACCTTTTTTTGTTCTTTATTAAAATGAAAAGGTTGATTGAAGAGTGTGGGGGATCTAAGAGTGTGGCAACCCTGTAGTCAGGATTATTTAGAATTCTGACAATCTCAGGGTCATGTTGCAGGTAGTGCAGCATGATGGCACTCATGTGTTTTGCGCATTTATTAGCCCCAAAATTATTTTCCGGGCTAGATGCAGCTAAAAATTATTATTAATTTGAAAGCTGGTGGAGCTTAGTATAGATGGCCTAATAGAATCAGTACTGCAAACTGCTACAAGGCCCAAATTATTTTCCAGCCAAGATACAGATAAAAATGATTAGTAATTTGAATGCTTAAAACGGTTGGTGAGGTGATTTTAACAAATCATCAAGCTTTTACTCTCCCCAGAATGACACAGGGGTAGAAAAGTCCTTTCGAATCCATGATTTGTTCATCTTTATGAAAGTGAGTCTGTCTACATTATCAGTGGAGAGCTGCGTGCGCTTATCTGTCAGCACACCACCAGCAACACTGAACACACGTTCAGACAGAAGGCTGGCTGCGGGGCATGACAAGATTTCCAAGGCGTAAGTGGCGAGCTCCGGCCATTTATCCAGATTGGAAGCCCAAAAAGAGCATGGGTCCAGTGACACAGTCATGGCTTCAATGTTTACTTGGAGATACTCCTGTACCATCGTCTCTAGGCGTTGACTACGTGTCAGACTTCTTGTCTCCTGTGGCCTTGCAAAGGATGGGCTAAAAAAGTGGTGAAATGATTCCGCAAAATTGATGTCACCAGCAGATACTGTGTTTCTGTTACGTTTTGAGTGCTGAACACTTGACGGTACCACGGTTGGCAAGTTGGAACTGTGAGATTCACTATGTGCACCACTGGTGTTTTGCGGAAAAGCACATGTAAGATTCTGCAAAAGTCTCTGCTGATACTCCTGCATGCATGCATCTCTTTCTATGGCAGGAATAATTTCTGCAAATTTACTTTTATACCGGGGATCAAAGAGTGTGGCAACCCAGTAGTCAGGATTATTTCTAATTCTCACAATTCGAGGGTCATGTTGCAGTTAGTGCAGCAAGAAGGCACTCCTGTGTCTTGCGCATCCAGGAGCACCAAGTCCCTGTTTTGTTGGTGGTGAGGTAACAATCATGCTTCCTTCCTCTGCCCTCTCCCCCCAACCTCGCAGAACAGAAATGTGATCAAGGTCTCCCTCATCTGATGAGTCTTCCATCAGTTCGTCCTCCACTTCTTCCTGGGCTCCTGCACCTTCCTCACTAGTTTGGCTGCTACCATGTGTCCTGGTAAAGCCATCTCCCCACCCTCACATGCCTGCCGCCTTGGTGCTGGACCTTGCAGATGTTAGCCCTTCCGCATACAACTCCTCCTCCTCTACTTCCTCCACCTCCTCTTGTGCCACCACCTGACTCCGAATTCTGTTTAACATGTGCTCCAGCATCTAAATCACCGGAATAGTCATGCTGAGAATGGCATCGTCAGCACTAAACATCTTCGTCGCCATTTCAAAACTGTGCAGAAGGGTGCATAGGTCCCTGATCTGAGACCACTCCTCCAGCGTGATTTGCCCCACCTCTGGATCTCGTTGGCCCAGGATATACGTCAGAACGTATTGCATCAGGGCTTGTCGGTGCTGCCACAGTCGCTGCAACATGTGCAGAGTTGAATTCCACCGTGTAGGCACATCGCATTTTAGCCGGTGAAGTGGCAGGCCCAACGACTTCTGTAGAGATGTAAGTCGCTGTGCTGCGGGATGTGAACAGAGGAAGTGAGCACTAGAGATGAGCGTTGTTTGAATCGAACTGTTCGCCAATCTCAAATTCGAGCTGTTTTGGTCGCAGTTCGAGCCTGTCGGCGAACACGAACGATTTGGAAAAAATTCGGCTGTTCGAGGTTATGTTCGATAACTGTTCGTGCACCAAAATCATAACTGGATTTTTTCTCATTAATGTTAATACTAGAGATGAGCGTTGTTCTACTCGAACTGTTCGCCAATCTCAAATTCGAGCTGTTTTGGACGGTGTTCGAGCCGTTCGGCGAACACGAACAATTTGAGAAAAATTCGGCTGTTCGAGGTTATGTTCGATAACTGTTCGTGCACCAAAATCATAACTGGATTTTTTCTCAGTAATGATGAAAATTAATGTTAATACGCAGTTTGAGTGTACAGCGGGGTGGGGGGAGGGGCAGGGGATGGATCTCTGCAGGAACAATGAAGATCTCCATTTTTTTTTCTCTTTCCCGCATTTACAGTGGGGAGGTGCAATCTGTCAGCCTATCAGCAGCGCACACACGGAGCGAAGTGCTTTTTTTCACACAAGCAAGGGCATGTGTCATTGGCAGTGTATGTCACATGTCCTTGCCCTATAAGACCAAGCCATTTTCCCCGTCGCCACCATTTTCTCACTGCTGCAGCTGCGTGTTAGACGGCACCGCTGTTGCTGTGTGCGCTATACCTGGTTAATTTCAAGCCAATTTTCGCACAAATATACAGATAGCTTGGGAGTAGGGAATAGTTGTGATTGCAGTCCTTTTAAGGACTAGGTTACAGCATTTCCTACGACTTTTATCAGGGAGGTCTGTGCTCTTAAATAGATCGGTTGTGGGAGTAAAGACTAATTGTAATTGCAGTCCTTTTCAGGACTAGGTTACATGAGTTCCTATCAGTTTTTGCCAGGCAGGTCTGTGCCAGTGCTGTGCAAGTTTTTTTCACAGCATTTGGCTGAATCTAGCAAAGCTAATCCTTTTTGGCCTATTGCAGAGTGTGTTAGTCAGTGGAGTAGCCTATCTGTGTTGCAAGATATTCCACCTGTGTATAGAATACCAATTTTTTTACTGCACCTAGTGAAGTAAAATCTTTTGGGCATAGCATCATTCTATTAGTCCATCTATACTGACCTCCATCAGGTTGCAAACTGAATATATTTTTTTCTGCATCTACCTATGAAAAAATATTGGGCTTCTAGCTGTGTGTGGGTCTTGTTCTATTAATCCATCTATACTGACCTCCATCAGGTTGCAAACTGAATATATTTTTTTCTGCATCTACCTCTGAAAAAATATTTGGCCTTCTAGTAGTGTGTCGGACTTTCTCTATTAGTCCATCTATACTGACCTCCATCAGGTTGCAAATTAAAACTAATTTTTATCTGCATCTACAGTACCTCTGAAAAAATATTTGGGCTTCTAGCAGTGTGTGGGACTTGTTCTATTAGTCCATCTATACTGACCTCCATCAGGTTGCAAACTGAATATAGTTTTTTCTGCATCTACCTCTGAAAAAATATTGGGCTTCAAGCTGTGTGTGGGTCTTGTTCTATTAATCCATCTATACTGACCTCCATCAGGTTGCAAATTGAATATATTTTTTTCTGCATCTACCTCTGAAAAAATATTTGGCCTTCTAGTAGTGTGTCGGACTTTCTCTATTAGTCCATCTATACTGACCTCCATCAGGTTGCAAATTAAAACTAATTTTTATCTGCATCTACAGTACCTCTGAAAAAATATTTGGGCTTCTAGCAGTGTGTGGGACTTGTTCTATTAGTCCATCTATACTGACCTCCATCAGGTTGCAAACTGAATATATTTTTTTCTGCATCTACCTCTGAAAAAATATTGGGCTTCTAGCTGTGTGTGGGTCTTGTTCTATTAATCCATCTATACTGACCTCCATCAGGTTGCAAACTGAATATGTTTTTTTCTGCATCTACCTCTGAAAAAATATTTGGCCTTCTAGTAGTGTGTCGGACTTTCTCTATTAGTCCATCTATACTGACCTCCATCAGGTTGCAAATTCAAAATAATTTTTTTCTGCATCTAACCCAGCCAATAGTTTTGGCCTAATACCACAGTTTGGCCACTCAGCTCTGCTCGGTTACCATCCATTGTTTTTTTGTGCAAACAACTCCAGAGTTGTGAATTAGTTAAATACCAAAATGAGTGGAAAAAGGCCTGCTGCTGGTGGAAAGGGGAATAGGCGTGTTGGGAAGGGGAAAAAAGGTTGTGTCCGTGGGGTAGGTGTTAAAGCAACAGTAACATCTGCAGAAGAAAGACCATCTTCCAGCCAAACTAAAATGTCTACTTCTTTTAGCGGACAATGTGATAAGATCCCTTTCTTACGGCCACGCCAATCGCTACAAATTCCAGATGAGGCACAAAAACAGCAGGTGCTTCAACGGATATCAAGTGCTCCTTTAAGTGGGCTCTCCTCCACATCAACTTCAACATCACAAATACTCCAGTCCTCAAAGGTGTCACCCAAATCGCACTTGCTTCCTCACAGCTCCCAAATCTCCAGCTGCCCGTCTGAGTATGAGGTAGAACAGATGGTTGAGTCTGCAGAGCTGTTTACTCATACTATAGCCTGGGAATCAGAGGTCGACTCCAGCGCTTCTGTGAATCCAGGCGAGGAAATGATCTGCACTGATGCCCAGAATCTTTATGAGTCGGATCCAGGACCAGACGCAGAAGTTTCTGACCATAATGTAGACCCTCATTCCCAAACTGTAACTCCTGTTGGTGGAGACAATGAGGAAGACGATGATAAGACTCAAATACCTGATTGGAGCGACAACTTTAGTTTTTTGTCAGGGCAGGAACAGGTTGGCTCTGAGGACGACGGGTGTGATAACGCACAGGGTGATGATGATGAGGTCGGAGATCCCACTTACTGTCAACCCACAGTCAGCCAAGAGATGAGGTCAGCAGAGGAGGTGGAGGAAGATGCTAGTGACGACGAGGTCAGGTTGCGCCTTCCTGGACAGAGACGTAGTACTGGAAGCACGTCAACAACTGTATCCTCAAACACGACTCTGCCTCTCACCACAAGTCGTGGTGGCTCTTCAGGTCGCATGGGTGCTAAGCCTTGCATAGCCTGGGCATTTTTTCAGATCGATAAAGATGACCCAACTCGTGTTATCTGTAACATTTGTCAGCAAAAGCTAAGTAGAGGCCAAAAAATACATAGTTTGAGTACTTCATGCATGAACCGGCACATGGACATGAAGCATAAGTTGCAGTGGGAAGCTCAGTGTGCTACAATGCGGCCTAGCCGGCCGGGCCAACCACCGTCTGCCATATCTTGTGCATCCGCGGCCTCTTCATCCTCTGTGACTGGGGGGACAGCAGTCACACCTGTTTTGGGGCGCAGACCTGCCACCTCTTTACCCGCAACAGCCAGCGTGATTGGCAGTTCATCATTTTCTTTGGACGTGGTAACACCAGCTGGTGTTGAGCGCTGTCCGACATCGATAGCACCACCTTTGGATAAAGGCAACCTAACATGTCCGCCTGCATCTTCCTCACAGACCGGCAGTTTGCCGGGGACACCCTTATCAACCCCGTCTAAGCACAATAGCCAGCCCTCGGTCCCTCAGATGTGGACAAGTAAAAGACAATTTCCTCCTAGCCATGAGAAAGCTAAGAGGTTGAATTTCACCATCTGCAAGCTCTTGGCTACAGAAATGCTGCCTTTCCGCCTGGTGGACACAGAGGATTTTCGAGACCTTATGTCCGTCGCAGTGCCCCAGTACCAGATGCCCAGTCGGCACTACTTCTCAAAGAAAGGTGTGCCTGCGCTCCACCAGCATGTCGCACACAACATCACCGCTTCTTTGAGAAACTCTGTGTGTGACAGGGTGCATTTCACCACAGACACTTGGACGAGTAGGCATGGACAGGGGCGTTACATGTCGCTGACTGGGCACTGGGTAACTATGGTGACAGCAGGACAAGGGGCTGCTGTCCAAGTCTTGCCGTCCCCACGAGTTGTGCGTCAATCCTCTTTATGTCAAAGTTCCTCCATTGCTTCTGCCTCCTCAACCTCCTCTCGGTCTTCCACCTGCACCCAAAGCCTGTCTGGTCATGCCACAAGCTTTCTAACTGCGCAGAAGGGATCCTGCACACCTCCTTACTATACTGGCAGTAGGGCTCAACGTCATCAGGCGGTTTTTATATTGAAATGTCTGGGAAATGTGAGTCACACAGCTGAGGAGTTGTGGTCAGCTCTGGAGAACCAATTTCATGAATGGTTGTCTCCACTGGACCTGAAACCAGGGAAGGCCGTGTGCGACAATGCTGCAAACCTGGGTGCGGCCCTTCGCCGGGGCAATGTCACACACGTGCCTTGTATGGCTCACGTGTTGAACCTGGTTGTCCAGCAATTTTTAGCCCACTATCCCAGACTAGATGGCCTTCTGCAGAGGGCACGGTCGCTGTGTGCTCACTTCCACCGTTCGCATCCCGCAGCTCAGCGACTTACATCTCTACAGAAGTCGTTGGGCCTGCCACTTCACCGGCTAAAATGCGATGTGCCTACCCGGTGGAATTCAACTCTGTACATGTTGCAGCGACTGTGGCAGCACCGACAAGCCCTGGTGCAATAAGTTCTGACGTATAGCCTGGGCCAACGAGATCCAGAGGTGGGGCAAATCACGCTGGAGGAGTGGTCTCAGATCAGGGACCTATGCACCCTTCTGCACAGTTTTGAAATGGCGACGAAGATGTTTAGTGCCATTATCAGCATGACTATTCCGGTGATTTACATGCTGGAGCACATGTTAAACAGAATTCGGAGTCAGGTGGTGGCACAAGAGGAGGTGGAGGAAGTAGAGGAGGAGGAGTTGTATGCGGAAGGGCTAACATCTGCAAGGTCCAGACGGTCGGCAGCACCAAGGCGGCAGGCATGTGAGGGTGGGGGAGATGGTTTTACCAGGGCGCATGGTAGCAGTCAAACTAGTGAGGAAGGTGCAGGAGCCCAGGAAGAAATGGAGGACGAACTGATGGAAGACTCATCAGATGAGGGAGACCTTGATCACATTTCTGTTGTGCGAGGTTGGGGGGAGAGGACAGAGGAAGGAAGCATGATTGTTACCTCGCCACCAACACAACAGGGACTTGGTGCTCCTGGATGCGCAACACACATGAGTGCCTTCTTGCTGCACTACCTGCAACATGACCCTCGAATTGTGAGAATTAGAAATAATCCTGACTACTGGGTTGCCACACTGTTAGATCCCCGGTACAAAAGTAAATTTGCAGAAATTATTCCTGCCATAGAAAGAGATGCACGCATGCAGGAGTATCAGCAGAGACTGTTGCAGAATCTTACATGTGCTTTTCCACAAAATACCAGTGGTGCACGTAGTGAATCTCACAGTTCCAACTTGCCAACTGTGGGACCGTCAAGTGTTCAGCACTCAAACCGTAACAGAACCACAGTATCTGCTGGTAACATCAATTTTGCGGAATCATTTCACCACTTTTTTAGCCCATCCTTTGCAAGGCCACAGGAGACAAGAAGTCTGACACATAGTCAACGCCTAGAGACGATGGTACAGGAGTATCTCCAAGTAAACATTGAAGCCATGACTGTGTCACTGGACCCTTGCTCTTTTTGGGCTTCCAATCTGGATAAATGGCCGGAGCTAGCCACTTACGCCTTGCAGATCTTGTCATGCCCCGCAGCCAGCGTTCTGTCTGAACGTGTGTTCAGCGCTGCTGGTGGTGTGCTGACAGATAAACGCACGCGGCTCTCCACTGATAATGTAGACAGACTCACGTTCTTAAAGATGAACAAATCATGGATCCGAAACGACTTTTTTACCCCTGTGTCATCCTGGGGAGAGTAAAAGCTTGATGATTGGTTAAAATCACCCTACCAACCGTTTTAAGCTTTCAAATTACTAATCATGTTTATCTGTATCTTGGCTGGTAAATAATTTGGGCTTTGTAGCAGTGTGCAGCACTGATTCTATTAGGCCATCTATAATAAGCTCCACCAGATTTAAAATTACTAATCATGTTTATCTGTATCTTGACTGGAAAATAATTTGGGCTTTGTAGCATTGTGCAGCACTGATCCTATTAGGCCATCTATACTAAAGCTTCACCAGATTTAAAATTAATAATAATTTTTAGCTGCATCTAGCCCGGAAAATAATTTTGGGGCTCCGAGATGTGCAAGACACATAAGTGCCTTCTTGCTGCACTACCTGCAGCATGACCCTCATATTGTCAGAATTCGAAGTAATCATGACTACTGGGTTGCCACACTCTTAGATCCCCCAAAATTTTCGATCAACCTTTTCATTTTAATAAAGACCAAAAAAATGGTCATTTTTGAAATTATAAGCATTAGCAGGTTGTTAGAAACTGAAATCAAACAGTTTTCAACTCAAAACTTTATTCTAGGTGATGTTACATTTTCACATAGGACCCCTTGTTCGAAAGGAGCTTCTGAACTCTCTCGTCCATTGAATTTGTCAGGTTTTGGATGGTTTCTGCTTCAATTGTTTTGCATGAGGACAGAATACCCTCCCAGAACTGTTGCTTAGATGTGAACTGCCTACCGCCATCATAGACACTCCTTTTAATGATGCTCCAAAGGTTCTGAATGGGGTAGAGGTCAGGGGAGCATGGGGGTCACACCATAAGTTTGTCCCCTTTTATGCCCATATCAGCCAGAGATGCAGATGTTTTATGTGCAGCATGAGATGGTGCATTATCATGCAAAAAAATGATCTTGCTGTGAAATACACGGTTCTTCTTCTTGAACCATGGCAGGAAGTGCTGTTTGAGAAAATCCACATACATTATGGAGTTCATCTTTAGCACCTTCAGGGATCCTAAAGGGGCCGACAATCTCTCTCCCCATGATTCCAGCCCAAAACATTACTCCACCTCCTCCTTGTTGGCGCTGTAGCCGTGTTTGCGTGGGGTGTCCATCAACCATCGATCCTCCACTCCATCCATCTGGACCATCGAGCGCTGCATGGCACTCATCCGTGAACAAAACAGTTTTGAAATCAGTCTTCATGTAATGTTTGGCCCACTGGAGCAGTTTCTGCTTGTGTGAAGTGGATAGAGGAGGTCAACAGGATGGCGTATGCACAGCTGCAAACCTCTGAAGGACCCTGCATCTTGTTGTTCGGGGGACGTTGGAGGCACCAGCAGCTTCAAAAACTTGTCTGCTGCTATGACAAGGCTTTTTTGCCTCTGCTCTTTCAACCTGACGTAATTGCCTGTAGGAAAGAGTCCTCAATTTTCCCTTATCAGCACGCACACGTGTGTACTGTGAATCAGCTACATACTTCTTGATTGCCAAGACACTTCATCCTGATCATCGCACAATGTTGATTGTAGTCATGCCTTGACCTAAACACTCCACAATTTGTTGCTTCTCAGCAGCCAACACATCCTTTTTCTTTCCCATTTTGGCAGTAAATGTAGGCTGCTTAATACTGTGAGACAGCCTTCTTAAGTAGTCTTGCCTTTCATTGGACACACCTGCCAAACTAATTAGCACAGGTGTCTGCAATTGCTTACAGTGATATAAAGAGCCCTGACACACTTCACCATCAATGAGTTTAACTGACAAACAAACAAATTCTTCCCTTATCACTCCTAAACACTTTTTGCATAATAATTTGGAACACAGTGTACATGTGCTTTTCCACAAAACGCCAGTGGTTCACGTAGTGAATCTTACAGTTCTAACTTGCCAACCGTGGTCTGTATGGAGTTGTTCAATAAAGGGCCCAAAATTAAGATAACATAGATGGGAGTAGGAATAGGAATTCCTAAGTATTTGATACCCTGTGAGGGCCAGGCAAAGGGAAAGTTGGACTGGATGGAATCCTATATGGATTTGGGGAGGGAGACATCGAGGGCCTCAGACTTCGCTGCATTGATTTTAAAATTTGACCATGTAACAAAGTGATCTATTTCAGCCATAACAGCATGGATGGATATATGTGATTGAGTGATATATACTAGGACATCATCAGCAAATAGAGAGCACTTGTACTCGGTGCCTCCTACCTCAATCCACCTAATATTGGGGTTATGGCGAATTGATGAGAGCAGGTGCTCCGTCACTAGGATGTATAAGAGAGGGGACAGAGAACATCCCTGCCTTGTCCCATTGGTGATTGTGAAAGGTGATGAAAATGTTCTGACGCGCCCCCTGGGCCTTGGGACACCCGGAGCCGGACCCTTTTTGGTGGATGCTGGTGGTTGTAGTCTCCGTGGCAGCGACCCGGTACCGTGGCTCAGGGCGGTCAAACCAGTGGCGGAACTATTTATGTGTTTTTGATGTTTAAATGTCCGACTACGCCACCCGTGGATTGCGGTCAGAGTGAACCGCCGCTCCAGGGAAGACCGCTGAGGCTGGTGTTGTGGGTGCAGCAGAGCATAGCATAACTCCCCACGGGAGGAGTATAGCCTCAGGGCAGTGTATGCGGAGGATGGGGGTGATGGTGCAGGGCAGCAGCAGTAACGACACAGAGTCAGTGATGCTGTCCAGGGCCTTTACTCACAGTTCTTATTATCCAGACCACGTCTGCAGGTAACGGCTGCCCACGTCGTACTGTGCTCACCAGGTGAGGGGCTCAGACAACTCCCAGATAACTTTGGAGCGCTTCACAGGACCCCCTTTGTGTGTCCTTTGTCTGGCCTTTCTTACCAACCCTTCTGTCCGGCGGCCTCGGGCCTCCTCTTGGTAAACTTGGCGCCAGTTTCCCTGACCCTATGTGGTGCCTTCCTAGCGGGTGTAGTGAGGGGCTGCGCCACATAAAATGTCACAGCCTCCTGTTTCTAGCTGAGGGTCATTTCCTGCCTCCACTAGTTTCGGGTACCGGTCTCCCCCTTTGGCCCGACCCCTCCACGCAGGTGGATTCGGGCGTGCCGTGGCGACTCACCCGTCCGCACCCCTGGGATCCCTTCGTTCCTCGTTCCTGGAGCCTTCTCCGCTCCTCTTCCTTTCTTCTCCCTCTTCCAGGCCTGGGCCTCTGTTACTAGGCCCGCCTCCGGAGCAGAGCTCATGCAGAGCCCCTGCTCCCTGCCACTTCTGCTCAGACTTCTCTGCACTGAACTAAGATGGTGCCCACCTTTTATACTCCCTTCTCAATGCACCCAGGAACTGCTTCCTCCCTGCTCCTGCACTACAGGGTTCCCCTTCCTCAGTGTTCCCTCCCCCCACTCCAGCCAGGGACAGGGACTGTCGTGCCCATCTCAGGGGCATATTGGTCGCCCTGCCCCACGGCAATGTGGTGTAATGCATGCAGGTGTCGGGTCCTGATCCACACTACATCCTTACCTGAGAGTGAGATATCACACCTCTGGGTGAGGTGCAATACCTCTGTAGCAACCGAGCCCTCAGTGTGCTACAGTTCCATTTATCTTCATCCTAGGTGACGTATTGCGATACAGGGCCGTGATTTTGGCTATAAAACGGTTCCCTAGACCCCTACCCCAAGCTTTTTAAGAGAATCATATATGGCGTGCCAGGAGACTCTATGGAATGCTTTCTCAGCATCCAGCGAGAGTATCTAATTACAAATTTTTAACTGCATCTAGCCCAGGAAATACTTTGTGCCTAGTAGCAGTGTCTGCTAGTCAGCGGATTATCCCGGCTGTTAAGCAAGCTACACCACCTGTAGTTTGGACACTTAATTTTTTCAAAGGAAATACTTCGGGACCACGGGATACTCAGTGAAGAGCATCAGGAGGCACCCCAAGGCATAGGGGCTGGGACTGGCAGTAGGATGCCTTGCGGTGGACAGCCGAGCTCGATCCTTATAAAAGCTTTTTAACTGCAGCAGCTTTAGTGGACGCTACTGGAGCTGGAATTACGTGGCTGCTGGCATGAGACTTGCCCTCCAATAGATCCTTGTAAATGGATTTAAAGTGTATTCATTCAAATTAGAGAGACAATTTAAATTAAAAAGCTTAGAGCTGCCTCCACCACAGGGGGGCTCGCTCGACCCACCAGCGGACAGGCACCAGTATTGGGAGAGGGGAGCTGGCCGTCAGGGTTCACCGCGGCTCTGGCACAAACCCGGCGACGCGGAGGTGGCACGGGCAGGAGCGGACTGAACGTGTCGGCTTCTCACTTTTTAGATTTTAGAAGGGCATGACATGCCGATATCTGTGTCTCCCCCTCCTTTTACTCCTCCACCTCTTTTCTTTTCGCATGACTATATGTACTTGTCACTTTTCCATGTGTTATTTGTGTCTTCTGAGCAGTTTGTCAGCTTTTGGACACCTTTGAAGGTGTTTTCTATGTGTTTCTATGTGTTTTTGTTTGCCTGCCATTGGTTTTAACGGTGTTCGAAGGTGTTCGACGAACAGTTCGACGAACAGTTCGGCGAACACACGGGTGTTCGACGAACCGAACCGAACTCGAACACTACGGGGGTGGCTCAACACTACTTCTATCCAACCAAGTCCCTTCTCTCTTAGGGGGCACAAAATGACTATGCACCAAATGATCTTTCACAGATTTGCCTCTCCTAAAAGTAACGGATGGATAGTCAGTAATCCACTTGGAGATATCAGGATCAGTTCTTAAAATGCCCCAGTACTTCCTCAAAATTGTCATGATTTTTGGATGCTGATCATCAAATGTTCCTATAAGTCTGGTCAAGGGGGTCTGTTCAGACCTGTCTCGAGGTACAAGTAATTTAGACCTATCCTGCCTATATTTACTTATATTTGGCCCTCTGTGGGGATTCTTACTATACCTTCATTATACACTTTAGGATGGTTGCTCCCCCCGTGTGATAGGTCCACGTAGTGTCTATAAAGGTAATCAGTACGCAGTTTGCGTAACTTCCCTAGTTAAGATCGGTTCTTACGCAATGACGTCGAACGCTACTACCGGAACTGATCACACGAGATGATGGGGGGATCGTGGTACGCAGCTTGCGTTCCAAAATCATGGTGACTGTGTAAGTAATCACAGGTGGGTCTAATTCTACGGCGTATTGCACGTGGAGGGAGGTATAAAGACAGGGTCCTGCTTAGTTTACGTGTGACTGAACTTTAGCTTTGTAGCACTTATTATTAGTGCACCGTTCTCCTCTAATATAAACCTGTCCCCTGATGAGCCCCGTATTGAGGAGGGGGGGTGAAACGCGTAGGGACTATGAGACTATTCTGAAGGGACTTTTTGATCCGTTGACGATTTTGGGACTGTATGTAAGATATATGTTACCTGCTGATGACTCCATATTTGTCTGAGGGACCACTACTAAGGGTACCTGGTGTGCTTCTGAAGTAATCTGCTTATATGTTCTGCTGGGACTACCTCCTGGACCAGGTTCATACAGCCACACACTCGTTGGGTCTGAAGGGGATATCTGCCTGAACACCAGCCGGAACCTCAGAAGGATCTGAATAAGATAAGTCCATTGCTATACAATTTTTGAATTTTTTTGAGACTATTCGGGACTTTTTTTTTGATCCTCTGATGATTTTGGGATTATATCTAAGAGACTTGTTACCTGCTGGTGATTCTATATCTGCCTAAGGGACCGCTATTAAGGGCATCTGATGTATTTTTGAAGTGAAGGTGTTTTGCTGGGAGTACTTCTTGGACCTGGTTCATACAGCCACATATTCTTTGGGTCTGAAGGGGATATTTGCCTCAATACCAGTTGGAACCTCAGAAAGACTTGAATAAGACTAATGTCCATTGCTATATATTTTTGAAATCATATAATTTTTGACCAGTATATGTTGCAATTGGCTATTGTCTCTTTAGGATTGCCCTCATTTTTTAGGCGATCCTTTTCATTTTATTTTTTATGTGTCTGTTTACTATCCCTATTGACATATTATTGGGTGCTTGATACATATCTAGTTTAGCAATTAGGCAGTTACAGGTCATTCTTGTGTGTGTGTTTGAGTAGGGATATTTAGGGTCAGGTGAGGGACAGCCGTCGTGGAGCGGGGGCACCATTTTACTCTTAGGGTGAAAACACTCCGCTGCTAGGTAGGGAGAGCTCCTCTACCAGGGTCATACAGGGTTTATTATTTATTTTCATTGTGATATGACTATCCCCACCACTCCCTTATTATTAAGTATCTCATCTCATCTCAATATGTGTAGTTTGTCCTAACTGTACTATTTGGTACATATTTTTTAAATGTAAAATTAAAAGTTACTTTTTAATGGGTATTTTTTGCTCTTTGGTTTGTTAGTTAGTTTATTTACCCTGTTTCTCCAACAGTTGTTGGATATTTTTCTGGTATTTCTGTCTGCAACCTATCCCAGCCAACATAGAGCTCCTTTCTCTTCCGAACCCTGCCGTACACCAAAGCAGTGGTTTTCCCCCACATATGAGGTATCGGCGTACTCAGGAGAAATTGCAC
Organism: Phyllobates terribilis; assembly: GCF_046119375.1. NCBI lineage: Eukaryota > Metazoa > Chordata > Amphibia > Anura > Dendrobatidae > Phyllobates > Phyllobates terribilis. The sequence continues at coordinate 220,671,092 of NW_027362773.1, read as the reverse complement.
AACAAATTTCTTAGTGCAATTTCTCCTGTTACCCTTATGATAATGCAAAATTAGGAGATGAAAAACATTTTTGTGGGAAAAATGTGAAAAATTTTTTTTTACGGCTCAATATTATAAACTTATGTGAAGCACCTGGGGGTGCAAGGTGCTCACCACACATCTATATAAGTTCCCGAAGGTGTCTAGTTTCCAAAATTGTATCACTTGTGGGGGGTTTCCACTGTTTAGGCACATCAGGGGCTCCCCAAATGCGACATGGCGTCCGCTAATTATTCAAACAAATTTTACAATCAAAAAGTCAAATGGCGCTCCTTCCCTTCCAAACCCTGCCGTGCGCCCAAACAGTGGTTTTCCCCCACATATGGGGTATTGGCATACTCAGGAGAAATTTCACAACAAATTTCATGGTGCAATTTCTCCTGTTACCCTTATGATAACGCAAAATTAATGGATGAAAAACGTTTTTGTGGGAAAAATGTGAAAATGTTATTTTTATGGCTCAATATTAAAAACTTCTGTGAAGCACCTGGGGGTTCAAGGTGCTCATAACACATCTGAATAAGTTCCCTAAGGGGTCTAGTTTCCAAAATTGTGTCACTTGTTGGGGGTTTCCACTGTTTAGGCACATCAGGAGCTCTCCAAATGCGACATGGCGTCCGCTAATTATTCAAACAAATTTTACATTCAAAAAGTCTAATGGCGCTCCTTCCCTTCCGAACCCTGGAGTGCGACCAAACAGTGGTTTTCCCTCACATATGGGGTATCAGCATGCTCAGGAGAAATTACGCTACAAATTGTGTAGTCCATTTTTCCTGTTACCCTTGTGAAAATAAAAAAATTGGGTCTAAAATAACATTTTGTGAAAAAAAGTTAAATGTTCATTGTTTTCTTCCACATTCCAAAAATTCCCGTGAAGCACCTGAAGGGTTAATAAACTTCTTGAATGTGGTTTTGAGCACGTTGAGGGGTGAAGTTTTTAGAATGGTGTCAGTTTTGGGTATTTTCTGTCATAAAGGCCCCTCAAAGTCACTTAAAATAAGATGTGCTCGCGAAAAAAATATTTTTGTAAATTTTGTTGGAAAAATGAGAAATCGCAGGTCAAATTTTAACCCTTATAGCTTCCTAACAAAAAGAAATGTTGGTTCCAAAATTGTGCTTATATAAAGTAGACATGTGGGAAATGTTGTTTATTAACTATTTTGTGTGACATATCTCTCTGATTTAAGGGCATGAAAATTCAAAGTTCAAAAATTGCAAAATTTTCAAAATTTTCACCAAATTTCAGATTTTTTCACAAATTAACGCAGGTGATATCGAAGAAATTTTACAACTATCATGAAGTACAAAATGTCCCAAAAAAAAAATCTCAGAATCAGGGGGATCCGCTAAAACGTTCCAGAGCTATTAACACATAAATTGACAGTGGTCAGAATTAAAAAAAATGGCCTGGTCAAGAAGGCGAAAACAGGCTCTGGCGCGTAGTGGTTAAACCATGTGCATTGTCAAATTTAGTGTGAGAAGAAAAAATGAAACCGCTGTGCACAAAGAATTGCTCAGGTTCCACTGAGATTTGAACTCAGATAGCAAGAGTGAGAGAACAGAGTGCTAACCATTACACCATGGAACCACAAGGATATTGGAGCTGGCTGGATTTTCTTTTGAAAACGGTAAAAGAGAATGTGTAAATTGTGGAAATTCACACTGAAGCCAGTGATCTGAGTTCAAATCTCAGTGGAACCTGGGAAATTCATGCATAATGGTGAAAACAGGTTCTAAAGCTGTTCTGCAAATGTATATCTAATACACAGTGGTAAATTAATATCTCCTCCCTTTTTATTCCACAAGTGTGCCTAGTGTTCCATGATATCACAACAAGGACAGTTTTAAAATGTTGATGAAAACTGGCTAATAATTAGCATGCTGGATATATTAGCTGGAAAAATGGTGAGAAAAAAAGAAATTACAAAACTTATACTGTTAGAAAGCTGCTCATCCAGAAGTCACTAAAGATTTTTCATGGTGTGATAAAAGGTTCCATAGGAAAGATAATTCAATAAGAGTTGGTGCAAATCAAAGTTCATATCCCAGTCCATCAGTCACGACAGGGTCTGTGTTCACTGGAAAAAAGGAGGAGTTGCACCACATACCTGATGGCACCCTCTGAGCTTTATTTGAATGGTAGTGTGACGCACAAGTGACATCGTACCAGGCTGAATTATCAAAAGAAGATCTACAAATGCTGTTAAGCAGGTTCTACAAATACGATCCAAAGATTACAGACCATTTTCGTGGGGGATAGACTTGGGATGGTGCAAAATAATCTACTCAGATAATTAGTCAAAATGTTTCAGGAAGTTAGACGTAGACAGCAGGATTTGAACCTGTGTGGGGAGACCCTAAAGGATTTCAAGTCCATCGCCTTAACCACTCTGCCACAACTACTCAGACGCTGCACCATCCTTATGGGCTTCATACCTTTTCTTATAGCACCATGATCAATATCTGTGATTATTAGTGTTGAGCGAGCACTAAAATGCTCAGGTGCTCGAAGCTCAGGCCGAGCTCGCCGTGATACTCTGGTGCTCGACCTGAGCAACGAGCCCAATGTTAGTCTATGGGAGACCCGAGCATTTTTGCGGCGGCACCCACGACAGTCTGTAGAAAGCCTAAAAAGTGCCCAAAACGATAGTGACAGTGCTCAAAAGACATGGGGACAGCATGGGCATCGCCCCAGGAAGCATTTCTGACCCCCAGTTCACTGCTGTCAACAACGTGGTCAGAGGTATTTAGCCACTTTTATGGGCTCACAAGAAAACGTTCAAAAACGAAACTGAAAGTACTTTCCTGTGAAATATGTTAAGGAACTTCCATTCCAGGGTAAAGACTTTTGTATGAGGTAAAATAAATAACCAAAAACAAAAATACTCCTCCACACCTTGGGCTATGTTCACAAGTAGCATTTTTTATACGTTTTTGCACTTTTATATTGCTTTCAACCGTGACAAATGCATTCACCGGGAAATGTCATTTTAACATTTACAATCTTATCAGGCCATGTGCTGTGTGACATGGGAACAACATGGGGAAGACCCCTGGAAGCATCTCTGACACCCAGGTCACTGCCTAAAAGTGTGCCTATCAGAAGTGTTCCTTGCCGCATCAGAAGATGCAGACTTGCAACTATACCCGTGCAAGTCCTAGTCCCATCGCAGTGTTCAATTGTACCTCCCACATTCCTTGCAATGCAAGCGCAAGTATGCAGCCTGCCACCCACCCGCCCCCAGGCTGCAATACCATACTGCTAGCTTGCACTTGAAATGGGGCCTTTTAGTTTGGAGGAGGCCGAAGCTGGCCACTACCTCATGGCTGCTTCGGCAGTGAGGTATCGATACTCAGTCCCCAACCGCCTGCCGGCCGGGTGTGCACGCTCGGTCCCCAGCTGCCCCATGGCCGGGTGTCCACACACAGTCCCCAGCTGCCTGTGGGCGGTCGGGTGTCCATAAACGGTCCCCAGCCGCCGCTGTTTGAAGGACAGCCTAACCTCAAACACGTGGACAAGTGAATGTGGCCAGGGATGGTTCATCTCACGCCTTCACACTGGGTTAATATTGGGGAAGCCGGGACACCGTTGGACACTGGGATGCAACACGTCCTCCAGACATAGGGGATTGCGGGTCCTGGGTCAATCAGGCTTCAACACAAAGTTCAAAAGGTAGACAGGAGCCGTGGCCGGCCTCCTACACAATGAGTAAATTATTCATGATCATGAGGCCATCCTTCTCCTTAGCTTTCTGTTCCTTGGAATTCAAGCGCATGTACGTAGTAGCAGATAGGCCTGAGGTGGTCAGCGTTTTGGCGCATATCCTACCTCCTCCGAGGATTGCTGGATGTTTTCCTGCTACTATCCCAGTTCTATGACTCCGGTTAAAATAAAGCTTCAAGTGATGAATGATGGATGAGTTGGTGGCAAAGGAGAAAGAGCAGGAGGAACAGGGACCATTAACATCAATATCAGGCCAGTCAAACACACATGTCTTGTAGGATATGTTTCTGTACCAAAAGGAGCGGTTCGCCTACACAGTTATAGGGCAGACAGTGAGTGCAATGCATACCAATAATTTCGAGGCACTCCAATGCCCCTTGGAAGTGACATGGAGGTCAGAGGGCCATAACTAAACCATTTTTTCCATTTATAGCAACTGGGTCTCCTATGCACTGTTGGCCTAAGCAGTGAATGGAAAGCTTTCCAAAAATTATGAGGAACTGCAATGGCCCTTGAAACAGACGTGCATTACAGCATACTAAAAAACTTCTACCCGTTATTGGGGAGTGGGTCTCCCTTATTGCTCACCTATGCATTGAAAAGCAAAAGCTGACTAAAATTAGAAGGAAATGCAATGCCCGTTGGAAGAGTCATGGAGGTTAGAGTTGATTAAAAACAACATTTCAATGCCCCTTGGAAGAGCTGTGGAGTTCAGAATGGTTTAACAAGACAGTTTTAATGTCCCTTGGAAGAGACATGGAGGTTACAGTAGCTTAACAAGATGGTTTTTATGCACCTTGGAAGAGACGTAGAGGTCGCAGTAGCTTAATAAGACGGTATAAATGCCCCTTGAAAGAGACGTGGAGGTCGCAGTAGCTTAAAAAGACGGTTTAAATGCCCCTTGGAAGAGACGTGAAGGTTGCAGTAGCTTAACAAGACGGTATTAATGCCACTTGGAAAAGTGGTGGAGGTCGCAGCAGCGTAACAAGATGGTTTAAATTCCCCTTGTAAGAGACGTGGAGGTTGCAGTAGCTTAACAAGATGGATTAAATGCCCCTTGGAAGAGACGTGGAGGTCGCAGTAGCTTAACAAGATGGTTTTAATGCCCCTTGGAAGAATGGTGAAGGTCGCAGTAGCTTAACAAGACAATTTTAATACCCCTTACAAGAGACATGCAGTACAGCATATTAAAAACATTCCCATTATTGGGGAGTGGGTCTCCCATAGTCTTTGCCTATGCCTTACAAGCAAAAGCTGGCAAAAATTAGAACGGATTAACTTGCAATTATGGCAACATGGACCGCAGTCATCCTTGTGGTATAGTGGTGGTGGAGGCTGAGGATAAGGAGAACAGCAAATTTCTGCCGAAATAAGGAAGCGTATCCCCATGTGTGGGTGTGAAGAGGTGCATGGGAATACACCTCCCGAAATAACACAGTGGATTTGACTTTATGTTACTCTGCTGTCATTTGGTGGTGATGAGAAGTCTGGCCCAATCCAGCCCTTCTTCATTTTGATAAGGGTCAGCTAGTCAGCATTGTCAGTTGACAGGCGAGTGCACTTATCAGTTATAATTACCCCAGCGGCACTAAGAACACGCTCCGATAACACGCTAGCGGCAGGGAAGGCCAGGAGCTCCAAGGCGTACAGAACGAGTTCACTCCAAGTGTCCAACTTGGATACCCAATAAATAAAAGGCATAGAGGAATCACGGAGGATGCTGGTACGGTCGGCAAGGTACTCCCTCACCATCTTTTGAAACTTTCCACTCCTTGTGAGAGTACACCGCGCCTCAGGGCCTGCATGCTGTGCAGTCTCAGAAAACTTTCGCAGAATGTTGACAGTGTTCTTCTGCCTCTGCTGGATTGGAGTTGCGTCTCTCTCGCCTGTACGCCTTGGTTGGTCAACGTACTGTGACCTCTGAAGCTAGCGTGTTTAGATGGGAATTTTTTTAACAGTTCTGCAGCAAGGGCCTACTGGTACTGCCACATTTTTGTAGACCTCTCCACCTCAGGAATAAGAGAGTGAAAGTTGTCCTTGTAGCGGGGGTCTAAAAGTGTCACCAAACAGTAAGGACTGTTTCCCAACATTTTGACAACGCGAGGGTCACAGTTAAGGCAGCGTAACATAAAGTCAGCCATGCTTGCCAGACTGGTAACGGGCAAGACTTCCATGTCCTCACCAAGATGACGACTGACCTTGCTCTCCTCCTCCTCCTCCTCCTCCCCCCTGTCCTCAGGCCACCCACGCTGAACCGACTGTATGGCAGTTGTACCGGTACTACCGTCTACAGCGCATGATACCAGCTCCTGTTCTTCCTCCTCCTCCTTTCCCTCATTGTCCCCCAATGCACGTTGGGATGAGATGAGGCTACGCTGTGTGTAATCGCCCGCTACGGCTTCTTGATCCTTCTCATCATACTCTGGCTGCAATGCCTCCTCTTTAATTCTCTGCAGAGAGCATTGCAAAAGAGAGACAAGTGGGATGCTGACGCTAATGATGGCTTCATCGCCACTCACCTTCTTGGTGGACTCCTCAAAGTTTGTCAGGATGGTACATATGTCAGACATCCTGGTCCACTCCTGAGGTCTTATGTGTGGAGTCTGACCTGAATATCGATGGCATTGTTGCAGTTGGTGCTCCACAACTGCTCTCTTCTGCTCACAAATCCTTTGCAACATGTGAAGGGTAGAGTTCCAACGTGTGGGGACATCACACACCAGTTGGTGTGCCGGAAGCTGCAAACGCTGCTGCAACACAGCAAGGCGGCGGAAGCTCTATCGAAAGCTGTAGCCGACTTCTGAAAATGAGCTGACAGGCGGCGTACTTTAGCGAGCAGATCTGGCACCTCGGGGTACGATTTAAGAAACCGATGAACCACGAGGTTAAGCACATGAGCCAGGCATGGTACGTGTGTGATCTCGCCTCGCCTCAGAGCCGCAACCAGGTTACGGCCATTGTCACACACGACAATGCCTGGATGTAGGTTCAGCGGTCTCAGCCACAGATCTGCCAGTTCTTTCACAGCTGTCCACAACTCACAAGCAGTTTGAGGTTTATCACCTAAGCTTATGAGTTTCAGCACAGCCTGTTGCCCCTTGGCTGAGGCAGTGCTGCAGTGCTTCCAGCATGTATCTGATGTGGTGATATCTGAGATGGAGGCTGAACATGAGGAGGAGGAGGATGATGCGCAGGAGCCGTACACTGTGGGGGCAACTCTGACTGACATAGGGCCCGCAAGCCTCGGTGTGTGGAGGATGTGTTCCGCCCCAAGGTTACGACTGGGTTCGGCTTCCACTATGTTTACCCAGTGTGCCATCAGGGAGATGTTTCGTCCCTGGCCACCAGCACTTGTCCACATGTCCGTTGTCAGGAGGACTCTCCCAGTAACTGCGTTGTTGAGGGCACGGCAGATGTTTTAGGACACGTGCTTGTGTAGCGCAAGGATGGAACACCGGGCAAAATAGTGTAGGCTGGGGACCGAGTACCGAGGGACGGCCACCACCATAATGTTGCGGAAGGATTCCGTATCCACCAACATAAAAGGCAGCATTTCCAACGCAAGCAGTCGTGAAATGTGCAAATTTAGGACTGTGGCCTGTGGGGCGTTGGCTGCGAATTTGCACTTTCTTTCAATGGTCTGGGATATGGACAATTGAATGCTGCGGTGGGACGTGGACATGGACGTTGATGCTGTTTCTTGAGAGACTGCCATAACAAGTGAAGACTGAGAGGAGGGGGCATCTTTGCATGCAGTATGGACAGGGTGTTGCCTTGCACACACAACAGGGGGTTCTATTACAAGCACAACAGCATAAGAAGCAGTGGTGACACCCGCTGACAATGGTCGTGGACCCTGGGGTTCACCCCACAAAGTTGGGTGCTTTGCTGCCATGTGCCTGATCATGCTGGTTGTGGTCAGGCAGGTAGTTTTGTCACCCCGGCTGAGGCTGGCATGGCAGGTGGTACAAATGGCCTTTTTGGGGTTATCAGCAGAGTCTTTAAAAAAATTCCAGACTCTGGTAGACCTACCGCTTGTACTGGCAACGTCCTTCGTGTTGGTGTTACAGGGAACGGTTGCCCATCTTCTGTCTGCGGTCACCACACTGCTTCTTCCTGCCTGTTGAGGTATTCTGCCTCCCTTCCCCTGTGTGCTGCTGGTTTCGCTCTGCGTGTCCTCCTGCCACGTTGGGTCAGTTACTAGATCTTCCACCATCTCCTCCTTTTCCACTTGCACACCACCATCCTCCTCCTCACTTCGTGGCAATTGTGTCTCGTCATCGCCCACCTTTTGTGACAAATTGCTGGCGTCGACTTCCTCTGGCCGTGGCTGTTGAAATATTTGGGCATCGCTACATGCGATCTCCTCTTCCACCACTTCAAGCGGAGCAGGCGAGGGGCACAAATATGGAAATGGACCAGTGAACAGCTCTTCAGAGTGTCCAAGTGTGGGATCAGTTGCTGTCCGACAACACTCGGCTGTTTGAACCCTGCTGTTAGTTTTTTTCTATTTTGTTGGTCACATGACTTTCTGCCTATATAATCCAGCACCACCCTTCTGGCTTTGCTGGACTTCAGTGTTACTTTTACTCTTAAGCTAGCCATGTGCTTTGTACCTAACTCTGTAGTTTGCTTGGTCCTTGGACCACTAGTACTTTTTGTTTGTTTGTCTTTTCTCTGCTACATTTTCTGCTAGGAGGTGACCAACTATTTCCCAGTCCTTAGTTCTTGTAGGGACCCCTCCCTTATGTCTATAGGTCTGCGTTCAGACTAGCCGAGGACTTAGGCGGGTCTGTTCACAAGGAACAGGTCCCCCGCTGCCTCGTAGGGAATCAGCTTAGTCCTATTGTAGGGACAGTTTTCCTGTCTTTCCTTAGTGCTTGTAGCAGTTCATAACATCGGCATGGTGGGAGGAAGGAGCATCAGGGTGAGGAAGAGTATGCGGTCGAGACTCACGGCTACTAAAACATGACTATGTGGAAGACAGACCGGAGGTGGTGGTGCCCAGGTAACTGGAAGTATTATCTGCTATCCATTTACTAACCTGTTCACACTGTTCAGTTTGCAATAGTGGTCTTGTTGTGTGCTTCCCTAGTAATTCAGTCAAGAACTGGGAGCGAGAAGATGTGGCTGTTGGTTGTGGCACATTTTCACCTTGGCCGCGGCCCCGTCCTCTAAACGCACCATCACCAGAACGTCCAGTTCCACGTCCCTTGCCACACGCCTTGCCCATTGTAAATTAAGTAAAATAGCTTACACTCACACTATCAATAGAAAAAGGGTAATGAAAAGGAGATTATAACTGTGGAAGAGGAAAACCACAGTTATTTTTTTCTGGCCTACACCAGACTCTTTTAAACAGATATATTGGTGTCTGACCAGTCAGGGAGACACTATTACAGATTTTTTATGGCAAAAAATGCCAAAAAAAGGATAATACACAGGTTTGACCTGTGGAACTGCAAAACCACAGTTATACTTTTCTGGCCTACACAAGAATCTTTCAAACAGATATATTTGTGTCTGAACAATCAGGGAGACACTATTACTTTTTTTTACGGCAAAAAATGCCAAAGCCAGGATAATACAGAGATTTGACCCATGGAACTGCAAAACTACAGTTATAGTTTTCTGGCCTACACCAGACTATCTTAAACAGATATATTTGTGTCTGACCAGTCACGGAGACACTATTACTGTTTTTTTTTACGGCAAAAAATGCCAAAAAAGGATAATACAGAGATTTGACCTGTGGAACTGCAAAACCTAAGTTATATTTTTCTAGGGTACACCAGACTCTTTTGAACAGATATATTTGTGTATGACCAGTCAGGGAGACACTATTACAGTGTTTTTTTGGCAAAAAATGGCAGAAAAAGAATAATACAGAGATTTGACTCATGGAACTGCAAAACCACAGTTATATTTTTATGGCCTACACCAGACTCTTTTAAACAGATATATCTGTGTCTGAACATTCAGGGAGACACTGTTACTGTTTTTTTTATGGCAAAAAATGCCAAAAACAGGATAATACAGAGATTTGACCCGTGGAACTGCAAAACCACAGTTATATTTTTCTGGCCTACATCAGACTCTCTTAAACTTATATATTGGTGTCTGAACAGTCACAGACACACTCAAATTTTTTTTTTTGTTAATAAGATGCGTATTTGGACAGTCTGTCTGAGGAAAAAAAATGACAGGATTTAGATGAAAAAAAAAAGGATTTTTCCTGGCCCCTTTGACTGGGGAATAAGTCTAGCAATTTGACCAGCAGGAGCACACAGGACTGAAATGCAGCGTTTGCTGGTATAACCACTGCATCTCCTATACAGCCTGCCTGCCTGTGTGATATCTGGGATGGATATAAGTCCTGAGAAGGAATTTTTTTTGATTTGGCAGGCTTTAGAGACCCTACACTAACTATTTTGCAGGATAAATCTCTTCCTAGTTCAGCAGCGCTGTCCCTACACTGTCTGATCCGGAGCGACTGTGTCCAAGAGGGAGGGCGCCTGGTTTTAAATACTCGAGGTGACGCTGTGCGGCCAGCCAATCACTGTAATGCCCACAAACAACATGGCTGCGGCATTACAGTGACTGGCTGGCAATCCCTGCATGTTCATTGGCTCTGTAAAGAGCACCAAATGTGCAGGGCGGAGACACGAGCTCCAGCCCGAGTAATCCGGAAATGCTCGATGCTCGCCGAACATCCCGAGCAGTGAGATGCTCGGGCGAGTAATGAGCAGTGTCTAGCATACTAGCTCAACACTAGTGATTATCCTTCTGGAAGACATCTTATAAAATGGAAGATTTCAATTGGAAACAAAATTCCAGGCCTCACTAAAATGTAAAAATCTGATTTAAAGGTATCTTCAATTGGAACCTTGTACAGTTCAAGGTCTTTTAAAATTTATAAGGCGGATTTTGAGTGTTTTGTTCCAAACACCTCCTGAAAAAGGCTTTGAAAATGCTCAAAAGTCTTAACAGATTCATTTCCATGCAAAAAGACTTGCTGTTCATATGATCAGGTATTGAGCATCTTTTAACCTCATCAAGTTTCCCAAAACGCCAAGCGGTTTACAGAAGTGAGCATATCATTATTTAGGTATTTTTTGCTTGCTTCATACTTGCAATACAAGTCAATGAGAAGGTTAGAAAGACCCCTGGAAGGTTCCTGAGTGACGTTCGCAGCATTTTACGAGCAAAACAAAAACAAAAACACACTCAATTGATGCCCAAAACAATTCTTAGAAAAAGATCGCCAAACTGTGTTTACAAAATTGCTGGAAAACCCTAAAAATGTGATTCAGGAAAAGAATTGCTGTCGTTTCTTGAAGCCGTTTCGGCTTGAAATCCTTGTCGGTTTCAACCACCTGGAAAAAGTGTCATGTGAAGATTGGCACAAGTCATAGAGTACGATTGCTTGGTGTGACATAGATGGTATGAGTTTTGCTTCATGAAGTCAAGTTTAACTTACGCGTTAAACCTTCTTGTTAGATCTTTATTGGCATGTGGATTTTAACTTTCACTTTTTATGTTAAACCATGTGCATTGGCAAATTGAGTGTGAGAAGAAAAGATGAAACTGCTGTGCACAAAGAATTTCTCAGGTTCCACTGAGATTTGAACTCAGATAGCTGGATTCAGAGCCCAGAGTGCTAACCTTTACACCATGGAAACATGGATGATGGAACTGGCTGGATTTTTTTTGAAAATGGTAAAAGAGCATGTGTAAATTGTGGAAATGTGATTAATTCACACTGAATTTCTTGATCTGAGTTCAAATCTCAGTGGAACCTGGGAAATTCATGCATTATGGTGAAAACAGGTTCTAAAGCTGTTCTGCAAATGTATATCTAATACACAGTGGTAAATTGATATCTCCTCCCTTTTTATTCCACAAGTGTGCCTAAAGTTCCATGATATCACAACAAGGACAGTTTTAAAATGTTGATGAAAACTGGCTAATAATTAGCATGCTGGATCTTTTAGCTGAAAAAAGGGTGAGAAAAAAATAAATTGCAAAACTTATACTGTTAGAAAGCTGCTCATCCAGAAGTCACTAAAGATTTTTCATGGAGTGCTAAAAGGTTCCATCGGAAAGATAATTCAAGTTGAGTTGGTGCAAATCAAAATTCATATCCCAGTCCATCAGTCACTGCAGTGGTCTGTGTTCGCTGGAAAAAAGAAGGAGTTGCACCACATGCCTGATGGCACCCTCTGAGCTTTTTTTGATTGGTGGTGTGACGCACAAGTGACATCGCACCAGGCTGAATAATTAAAGGAAGATCTACAGATGCTGTTAAGCTGGTTATACAAATCCAATCCAAAGGTTACAGACCATTTCGGTGGGGGATAGACTTGGGAACATGCAAATTCATCTACTCAGATAATTAGTCAAAATGTTACAGAAAGTTAAATGTAGTTGGCAGGATTTGAACCTGCGCCTGGAGACCCCAATGGAATTTTAGCCCATCACTTTAACCACTCTGCTCCAACTACCCAGACACTGCTTTATCCTTATGAGTTTCACACCATTTCTTATAGCACCATGATCAATATCAGTGATTATCCTTCTGGAAGACATCTCAGAAAATGGAAGATTTCAATTGTAAACAAAATTCCAGGCCTGACTAAAATGTAAAAATCTGATTTAAAGGTATCATCAATTGGAACCTCGTACAGTTCAAGGTTTTTTAAATTTCATAAGGCGGCTTTCGAGTGACTTTCTTCCAAACACCTCCGGAAGAAGGCTTTGAAAATGCTCAAAAGTCTGAACAGATTAATTTCCATGCAAAAAGACTTGCTGTTCATATGATCCAGTATTGAGCGTCTTTTAACCTCATCAAGTTTCCCAAAAAGCCAAGCGGTTAACAGAAGTGAGCATATCATTCTACAGGTATTTTTTGCTTGCTTTATACTTGCAATACAAGTCAGTGAGAAGGTTAGAAAGACCCTTGGAAGGTTCCTGAGTGACGATAGCAGCATTTTCTGAGCAAAAAAAAAAAAAACACACTCAATCGATGCCAAAACAATCCTTAGAAAAACGTCATCAAACTACATTTACAAAAATGCTGGAAAACACTAAAAAGGGTGATTCAGGAAAAGAATCGCTGTCGTTTCTTGAAGCCGTTTCGGCTTGAAATCCTTGTCAGTTTCAAACACCTGGAAAAAGTGTCATGTGAAGATTGACACAAGTCATAGAGTACGATTGCTTGTAGTGTTGAGCGAGCAATAAAATGCTCGGGTGCTCGAAGCTCAGGCCGAGCTCGCTGTAATACTCGGGTGCTCGACCCGAGCAACGAGCCCAAATGTTAGTCTATGGGAGACCCAAGCATTTTTGCGGCGACACCCCCCGGCAGTCTGTAGAAAGCCTAAAATGTGCCCAAAACGACAGTGACAGTGCTCAAAAGATATGGAGACAGCATGGGCATCGCCCCAGGAAGCATTTCTGACCCCCAGGTCACTGCTGTCAACAATGTGGTCAGAGGTATTAAGCCACTTTAACAGGCTCACAATAAAACATTCAAAAAAGAAACTAAAACGTTTTTCCTGTGAAATATGTTAAGGAAATTCCTTTCCAGGGTAAAGACTTGTGTATATGGTAAAATAAATAACCAAAAACAAAAATACTCCTCCACACCTTGGGCTATGTTCACAAGTAGCATTTTTTTATGCGTTTTTTCACTTTTGTATTGCTTTCAACCGTGACAAATGCATTCACCGGGAAATGTCATTTTAACATTTTACAATCTTATCTGGCCATGTGCTTTGTGACATATGCATACAGTGCTGAACAGACATGGGAACAGCATTTGGAAGACCCCTGGAAGCATCTCTTACACCCAGGTCACTGCCTAAAAGTGTGCCCATCAGAAGTGATCCTTTCCGCATCAGAAGATGCACACTTGCAACTATTCCGGGCAAGTCCTTGTCCCAGGGCAGTGTTCAATTGTACCTCCCCCATTCCTTGCAATGCAAGCGAAAGTAAGCAGCCTGCTACCCACCCACCCCCAGGCTGAAATACCATACTGTTAGCTTGCTTGCACTTGAAATTGAGCCTTTTAGTCATGTGGAGGCAGTCGCCGGCCACCATGTCATGGCTGTGTCGGTTGCCTGGTATCCATACTCAGTCCCCAGCCGCCCGGCGGCCAGGTGTCCACACTCGGTCCCCAGCCGCCAGGGGGCAGCCGGGTGTCCGAACTCGGTCCCCAGCCACCCCCATTTCTCCTTGGAACATCCCCCCCACACTTTTCTTAGCCCGGCCTGCTTTAGGGCAGCATTGGATGAGCCCACCAGAGAACCAGACTCCTCCGGTGGGCCCTGGCTTCTCCATCAGGGGAGATTAAAGTGCCAAGGTGAGGAGCATGATGATGATGATAGAAGTTAGCATCTGTTTTGTTTTCTTGGAATGCAAGCATAAGTGTGCAACCTGCCACCCTCCCACCCCCAGGCTGCAATACCATACTGCTAGCTTGCTTGCACTTGAAATGGGGCCTTTTAGGCATGTGGAGGCAGATGCCAGCCACCATGTCATTGCTGCGTCGGCAGCCTGGTATCCATACTCAGTCCCCAGCCGCACGGCGGCCGGGTGTCCACGCTCGGTCCTCAGCCGCCAGGGGGTGGCCGGGTGTCCATAAACGGTCTCCAGCCGCCCCTATTTCTCCTTGGAACTTCCCCCCACACTTTTCTTATCCCGGCCTGCTTTAGGGCAGCATTGGACGAGCCCACCAGAGAAACAGAATCCTCCGGTGGGCCCTGGATTTTCCATCAGGGGAGTTGAGAGTACCAAGGTGAGGAGCATGATGATGATGGTAGAAGTTAGCATCTGCTTTATTTTCTTGGAATGCAAGCGTAAGTGTGCAACCTGCCACCCACCAACCCCCAGGCTGCAATACCATACTGCTAGCTTGTTTGCACTTGAAATGGGGCCTTTTGGTTTGGAGGAGGCCGAAGCTGGCAACTACCTCATGGCTGCTTCGGCAACGAGGTATCCATACTTAGTCCCCGGTAGCCCGGCGGCCGGGTGTCCATACTCGGTCCCCAGCCTCCAGGGGGCGGCCGGGTGTCCATACTCGGTCCCCAGCCGCACCACGGCAGGGTGTCCACACAGTGTGCCCAGCCGCCTGGGGGCGGCCGGGTGTCCATAAATGGTACCCAGCTGCCCCTATTTCTCCTTGGAACATACCCCCACACTTTTCTTAGCCTGGCCTGCATAGGGCAGCATTGGACGAGCCCAGCAGAGAACCAGACTCCTCTGGTGGGCCCTGGCTTCTCCATCAGGGGAGTTGAGAGTGCCAAGGTGAGGCGCATGATGATGATGATAGAAGTTAGCATCTGCTTTGTTTTCTTGGAATGCAAGCGCATGTATGTAGTAGCAGATAGGCCTGAGGTGGTCAGCGTTTTGGCGCATATCCTACCTCCTCCGAGGATTTCTGGATGTTTTCCTGCTACTATCCCAGTTCTATGACTCCAGTTAAAACAAAGCTTCATGTGATGAATGATGGATGAGGTGGTGGCAAAGGAGAAAGAGCAGGAGGAACAGGGAACATTCACATCAATTTCAGGACAGTCAGCCACACATGTCTTGTAGGATATGCTTCTATACCAAAAGGAGCGGTTCGGCTACACAGTTATAGGGCATTCAGTGAGTGCAATGCCTGCCAAAAATTTCGAGGCACTCCAATGCCCCTTGGAAGTGACATGAAGGTCAGAGAGCCTTAACTAAACTGTTTTTTCCATTTATTGCAACTGAGTCTCCTGTGCACTGTTGGCCTAAGCAGTGAATGGAAGGCTTTCCAAAAATTATGAGGAACTGCAATGCCTCTTGAAACAGACGTGGATTACAGTTTACTGAAAACCTTCTACCCATGGGGAGTGGGTCTCCCTTAGTGTTTGCCTATGCATTGAAAAGCAAAAGCTGACTAAAATTAGGAGGAAATGCAATGCCCGTTGGAAGAGCCGTGGGGGTTAGAGTTAATTAAAAACAACATTTCAATGCCCCTTGGAAGAGCTGTGGAGTTCAGAGTGGTTTAACAAGACGGTTTTAATGTCCCTTTGAAGAGACGTGGAGGTCGCAGTAGCTTAACAAGACGGTTTTAATGCCCATTGGAAGAGACATGGAGGTCGCAGTAGCTTAACAAGAGGTTTTAATGCCCCTTGGAAAAGTGGTGGAGGTCAAAGTAGCTTAACAAGATGGTTTTAATGTCCCTTGGAAGAATGGTGGAGGTCGCAGAAGCTTAACAAGACGGTTTTTATGCCCCTTGGAAGAGACGTGGAGGTTGCAGTAGCTTAAGAAGATGGTTTCAATGTCCCTTGGAAGAAACGTGGAGTTCGCAGAAGCTTAACAAGACGGTTTTAATGCCCCATGGAAGAGACGTGGAGGTCACCGTAGCTTAACAAGATGGTCTTAATGCTCCTTGGAAAAGTGTTGGAGGTCGCAGTAGATTAACAAGACGGTTTTAATGCCCCTTGGAAAAGTGGTGGAGGACGCAGTAGCCTAACAAGACAGTTTTAACGCCCCTTGGAAGAATGGTGGAGGGCGCAGTAGCTTAAAAAGATGGTTTTAATGCTCCTTGTAAGAGACATGGAGGTCGCAGTAGCTTAACAAGACGGTTTTAATGCCCCTTGGAAAAGTGGTGGAGGACGCAGTAGCCTAACAAGACAGTTTTAACGCCCCTTGGAAGAATGGTGGAGGGCGCAGTAGCTTAAAAAGATGGTTTTAATGCTCCTTGTAAGAGACATGGAGGTCGCAGTAGCTTAACAAGACGGTTTTAATGCCCCTTGCAAGAATGGTGGAGGTCGCAGTAGCTTAACAAGGTGGTTTTCATGCCCCTTGCAAGAGTCATGCAGTACAGCATATTAAAAACATTATTCCCATTATTGGGGAGTGGGTCTCCCATAGTCTTTGCCTTTGCCTTCCAAGAAAAAGCTGCCGAAAATTAGGACGGAGGAACTTGCAATGCTGGCAAACAAGAGCCCTGCAGTATAGCATATTAAAAACATTATTCCCATTATTGGGGAGTGGGTCTCCCATAGCCTGTGCTTATGCCTTACAAGCAAAAGCTGCCAAAAATTAGGACGGAGAAACTTGCAATGCTGGCAACACGGACCATGGTCACCCTGGTGGTATAGTGGTGGTGGAGGCTGAGCATAAGGAGAAGAGCAAAATACAGCCGAAATGAGGAAGCGTAAACCCATGTGTGGGTGTGAAGCGGTGCATGGGAATACACCTCCCGAAATAACACAGTGGATTTGACTTTATGTCACTCTGCTGTCATTTGCTGGTGATGAGAAGTCTGGCCCAATCCAGCCCTTGTTCATTTTGATAAGGGTCAGCTTGTCAGCATTGTCAGTTGACAGGCGAGTGCGTTTATCAGTTATAATTCCCCCCATGGCACTAAAAACACGCTCCGATAACATGTTAGCGGCAGGGCAGGCCAGGACCACCAAGGTGTACAGAGAGTTCATTCTAAGTGTCCAGCTTGGATACCCAATAATTAAAAGTCACAGAGGGATCACGGAGGATGCTGGTGCGGTGGGCAAGGTACTCCCTCACCATCTTTTGAAACTTTCCACTCCTTGTGAGAGTACCCCGCGCCTCAGGGCCTGTAAGTTGGGCGTGTCTCAGAAAACTGTCCCTGA
Source organism: Phyllobates terribilis (assembly GCF_046119375.1). Classification (NCBI taxonomy): domain Eukaryota; kingdom Metazoa; phylum Chordata; class Amphibia; order Anura; family Dendrobatidae; genus Phyllobates; species Phyllobates terribilis. The sequence goes on along the minus strand of NW_027362773.1, from coordinate 220,653,683 downwards.
ACATTGACAGTGTTCCCCTGCCTCTGCTGGATTGGAGTTGCGTCTCTCTCACCTGTACGCCTTGGTTGGACAACGAACTGTGACCTCTGCCACTAGCGTGTTCAGATTGGAATTTTTTTAACAGTTCTGCAGCAAGTGCCTTCTGGTACTGCCTCATTTTTGTAGACCTCTCCACCTCAGGAATAAGAGAGTGAAAGTTCTTCTTGTAGCGGGGGTCTAAAAGTGTCAGCAACCAGTAATGACTGTCACCCAAAATTTTGACAACGCGAGGGTCACGGTTAAGGCAGTGTAACATAAAGTCAGCCATGCGTGTCAGACTGGTAAAGGGCAAGACTTCTGTCTCTTCACCAAGATGACGACTGACCATGCTCTCCCCCTCCTCCTCCTCTCTCTCATTGTCCCCCAATGCACATTTGGATGAGATGAGGCTGGACTGTGTGTATTAGCCCATTACGACACCTTGATCCAGCTCATCATACTCAAGCTGCAATGCCTCCTCTTTAATTCTTTGCAGAGAGCATTGCAAAAGACAGACAAGTTGGATGCTGATGCTAATGATGGCGTCATCACCACTCACCATCTTGGTGGACTCCTCAAAGTTTGTCAGGATGGTACATATGTCAGACATCCAGGTCCACTCCTGAGGTCTTATGTGTGGATTCTGACCTGAATATCGACGGCCTTGTTGCAGCTGGTACTCCACAACTGCACTCTTCTGCTCACAAATCCTTTGCAACATGTGGAGGGTAGAGTTCCAATGTGTGGGGACATCACACACCAGTCGGTGTGCCGGAAGCTGCAAACGCTGCTGCAACACAGCAAAGTCGGCGGAAGCTGTAGCCGACTTCCAAAAATGAGCTGACAGGCGGCTTACTTTGATGAGCAGATCTGGCAACTAGAGATGAGCGTTGTTCTACTCGAACTGTTCGCCAATCTCAAATTCGAGCTGTTTTGGGCGGTGTTCGAGCCGGTCGGCGAACACGAACAATTTGAGAAAAATACGGCTGTTCGAGGTTATGTTCGATAACTGTTCGTGCACCAAAATCATAACTGGATTTTTTCTCAGTAATGATGAAAATTAATGTTAATACGCAGTTTGAGTGTACAGCGGGGTGGGGGGAGGGGCAGGGGATGGATCTCTGCAGGAACAATGAAGATCTCCATTTTTTTTTCTCTTTCCCGCATTTGCAGTGGGGAGGTGCAATCTGTCAGCCTATCAGCAGTGCACACACGGAGCGAAGTGCTTTTTTTCACACAAGCAAGGGCATGTGTCATTGGCAGTGTATGTCACATGTCCTTGCCCTATAAGACCAAGCCATTTTCCCCGTCGCCACCATTTTCTCACTGCTGCAGCTGCGTGTTAGACGGCACCGCTGTTGCTGTGTGCGCTATACCTTGTTAATTTCAAGCCAATTTTCGCACAAATATACAGATAGCTTGGGAGTAGGGAATAGTTGTGATTGCAGTCCTTTTAAGGACTAGGTTACAGCATTTCCTACGACTTTTATCAGGCAGGTCTGTGCTCTTAAATAGATAGGTTGTGGGAGTAAAGACTAATTGTAATTGGAGTCCTTTTCAGGACTAGGTTACATCAGTTCCTATCAGTTTTTGCCAGGCAGGTCTGTGCCAGTGCTGTGCAAGTTTTTTTCACAGCATTTGGCTGAATCTAGCAAAGCTAATCCTTTTTGGCCTATTGCAGAGTGTGTTAGTCAGTGGAGTAGCCTATCTGTGTTGCAAGATATACCACCTGTGTATAGAATACCAATTTTTTTACTGCACCTAGTGAAGTAAAATCTTTTGGGCATAGCATCATTCTATTAGTCCATCTATACTGACCTCCATCAGGTTGCAAATTAAAACTAATTTTTATCTGCATCTACAGTACCTCTGAAAAAATATTTGGGCTTCTAGCTGTGTGTGGGACTTGTTGTATTAGTCCATCTATACTGACCTCCATCAGGTTGCAAATTAAAACTAATTTTTATCTGCATCTACAGTACCTCTGAAAAAATATTTGGGCTTCTAGCTGTGTGTGGAACTTGTTGTATTAGTCCATCTATACTGACCTCCATCAGGTTGCAAACTGAATATATTTTTTTCTGCATCTACCTCTGAAAAAATATTTGGGCTTCTAGCTGTGTGTGGGACTTGTTGTATTAGTCCATCTATACTGACCTCCATCAGGTTGCAAACTGAATATATTTTTTTCTGCATCTACCTCTGAAAAAATATTGGGCTTCTAGCTGTGTGTGGGACTTGTTGTATTAGTCCATCTATACTGACCTCCATCAGGTTGCAAACTGAATATATTTTTTTCTGCATCTACCTCTGAAAAAATATTGGGCTTCTAGCTGTGTGTGGGTCTTGTTCTATTAATCCATCTATACTGACCTCCATCAGGTTGCAAACTGAATATAATTTTTTTCTGCATCTAGCTCTGAAAAAATATTTGGCCTTCTAGCAGTGTGTTGGACTTTCTCTATTAGTCCATCTATACTGACCTCCATCAGGTTGCAAATTAAAACTAATTTTTATCTGCATCTACAGTACCTCTGAAAAAATATTTGGGCTTCTAGCTGTGTGTGGGACTTGTTGTATTAGTCCATCTATACTGACCTCCATCAGGTTGCAAATTAAAAATAATTTTTATCTGCATCTACAGTACCTCTGAAAAAATATTTGGGCTTCTAGCTGTGTGTGGGACTTGTTGTATTAGTCCATCTATACTGACCTCCATCAGGTTGCAATCTGAATATATTTTTTTCTGCATCTACCTCTGAAAAAATATTTGGGCTTCTAGCTGTGTGTGGGACTTGTTGTATTAGTCCATCTATACTGACCTCCATCAGGTTGCAAACCGAATATATTTTTTTCTGCATCTACCTCTGAAAAAATATTGGGCTTCTAGCTGTGTGTGGGACTTGTTGTATTAGTCCATCTATACTGACCTCCATCAGGTTGCAAACTAAATATATTTTTTTCTGCATATACCTCTGAATAAATATTGGGCTTCTAGCTGTGTGTGGGTCTTGTTCTATTAATCCATCTATACTGACCTCCATCAGGTTGCAAACTGAATATAATTTTTTTCTGCATCTAGCTCTGAAAAAATATTTGGCCTTCTAGCAGTGTGTCGGACTTTCTCTATTAGTCCATCTATACTGACCTCCATCAGGTTGCAAATTAAAACTAATTTTTATCTGCATCTACAGTACCTCTGAAAAAATATTTGGGCTTCTAGCTGTGTGTGGGACTTGTTGTATTAGTCCATCTATACTGACCTCCATCAGGTTGCAAATTAAAAATAATTTTTATCTGCATCTACAGTACCTCTGAAAAAATATTTGGGCTTCTAGCTGTGTGTGGGACTTGTTGTATTAGTCCATCTATACTGACCTCCATCAGGTTGCAAACTGAATATATTTTTTTCTGCATCTACCTCTGAAAAAATATTTGGGCTTCTAGCTGTGTGTGGGACTTGTTGTATTAGTCCATCTATACTGACCTCCATCAGGTTGCAAACTGAATATATTTTTTTCTGCATCTACCTCTGAAAAAATATTGGGCTTCTAGCTGTGTGTGGGACTTGTTGTATTAGTCCATCTATACTGACCTCCATCAGGTTGCAAACTGAATATATTTTTTTCTGCATCTACCTCTGAAAAAATATTGGGCTTCTAGCTGTGTGTGGGTCTTGTTCTATTAATCCATCTATACTGACCTCCATCAGGTTGCAAACTGAATATAATTTTTTTCTGCATCTAGCTCTGAAAAAATATTTGGCCTTCTAGCAGTGTGTGGGACTTTCTCTATTAGTCCATCTATACTGACCTCCATCAGGTTGCAAATTAAAACTAATTTTTATCTGCATCTACAGTACCTCTGAAAAAATATTTGGGCTTCTAGCTGTGTGTGGGACTTGTTGTATTAGTCCATCTATACTGACCTCCATCAGGTTGCAAATTAAAAATAATTTTTATCTGCATCTACAGTACCTCTGAAAAAATATTTGGGCTTCTAGCTGTGTGTGGGACTTGTTGTATTAGTCCATCTATACTGACCTCCATCAGGTTGCAAACTGAATATATTTTTTTCTGCATCTACCTCTGAAAAAATATTTGGGCTTCTAGCTGTGTGTGGGACTTGTTGTATTAGTCCATCTATACTGACCTCCATCAGGTTGCAAACCGAATATATTTTTTTCTGCATCTACCTCTGAAAAAATATTGGGCTTCTAGCTGTGTGTGGGATTTGTTGTATTAGTCCATCTATACTGACCTCCATCAGGTTGCAAACTGAATATATTTTTTTCTGCATATACCTCTGAAAAAATATTCGGCTTCTAGCTGTGTGTGGGTCTTGTTCTATTAATCCATCTATACTGACCTCCATCAGGTTGCAAACTGAATATAATTTTTTTCTGCATCTAGCTCTGAAAAAATATTTGGCCTTCTAGCAGTGTGTCGGACTTTCTCTATTAGTCCATCTATACTGACCTCCATCAGGTTGCAAATTAAAACTAATTTTTATCTGCATCTACAGTACCTCTGAAAAAATATTTGGGCTTCTAGCTGTGTGTGGGACTTGTTGTATTAGTCCATCTATACTGACCTCCATCAGGTTGCAAATTAAAAATAATTTTTATCTGCATCTACAGTACCTCTGAAAAAATATTTGGGCTTCTAGCTGTGTGTGGGACTTGTTGTATTAGTCCATCTATACTGACCTCCATCAGGTTGCAAACTCAATATATTTTTTTCTGCATCTACCTCTGAAAAAATATTTGGGCTTCTAGCTGTGTGTGGGACTTGTTGTATTAGTCCATCTATACTGACCTCCATCAGGTTGCAAACTGAATATATTTTTTTCTGCATCTACCTCTGAAAAAATATTGGGCTTCTAGCTGTGTGTGGGACTTGTTGTATTAGTCCATCTATACTGACCTCCATCAGGTTGCAAACTGAATATATTTTTTTCTGCATCTACCTCTGAAAAAATATTGGGCTTCTAGCTGTGTGTGGGTCTTGTTCTATTATTCCATCTATACTGACCTCCATCAGGTTGCAAACTGAATATAATTTTTTTCTGCATCTAGCTCTGAAAAAATATTTGGCCTTCTAGCAGTGTGTTGGACTTTCTCTATTAGTCCATCTATACTGACCTCCATCAGGTTGCAAATTAAAACTAATTTTTATCTGCATCTACAGTACCTCTGAAAAAATATTTGGGCTTCTAGCTGTGTGTGGGACTTGTTGTATTAGTCCATCTATACTGACCTCCATCAGGTTGCAAATTAAAAATATTTTTTATCTGCATCTACAGTACCTCTGAAAAAATATTTGGGCTTCTAGCTGTGTGTGGGACTTGTTGTATTAGTCCATCTATACTGACCTCCATCAGGTTGCAAACTGAATATATTTTTTTCTGCATCTACCTCTGAAAAAATATTTGGGCTTCTAGCTGTGTGTGGGACTTGTTGTATTAGTCCATCTATACTGACCTCCATCAGGTTGCAAACTGAATATATTTTTTTCTGCATCTACCTCTGAAAAAAATATTGGGCTTCTAGCTGTGTGTGGGACTTGTTGTATTAGTCCATCTATACTGACCTCCATCAGGTTGGAAACTGAATATATTTTTTTCTGCATCTACCTCTGAAAAAATATTGGGCTTCTAGCTGTGTGTGGGTCTTGTTCTATTAATCCATCTATACTGACCTCCATCAGGTTGCAAACTGAATATAATTTTTTTCTGCATCTAGCTCTGAAAAAATATTTGGCCTTCTAGCAGTGTGTCGGACTTTCTCTATTAGTCCATCTATACTGACCTCCATCAGGTTGCAAATTAAAACTAATTTTTATCTGCATCTACAGTACCTCTGAAAAAATATTTGGGCTTCTAGCTGTGTGTGGGACTTGTTGTATTAGTCCATCTATACTGACCTCCATCAGGTTGCAAATTAAAAATAATTTTTATCTGCATCTACAGTACCTCTGAAAAAATATTTGGGCTTCTAGCTGTGTGTGGGACTTGTTGTATTAGTCCATCTATACTGACCTCCATCAGGTTGCAAACTGAATATATTTTTTTCTGCATCTACCTCTGAAAAAATATTTGGGCTTCTAGCTGTGTGTGGGACTTGTTGTATTAGTCCATCTATACTGACCTCCATCAGGTTGCAAACTGAATATATTTTTTTCTGCATCTACCTCTGAAAAAATATTGGGCTTCTAGCTGTGTGTGGGACTTGTTGTATTAGTCCATCTATACTGACCTCCATCAGGTTGCAAACTGAATATATTTTTTTCTGCATCTACCTCTGAAAAAATAGTGGGCTTCTAGCTTTGTGTGGGTCTTGTTCTATTAATCCATCTATACTGACCTCCATCAGGTTGCAAACTGAATATAATTTTTTTCTGCATCTAGCTCTGAAAAAATATTTGGCCTTCTAGCAGTGTGTCGGACTTTCTCTATTAGTCCATCTATACTGACCTCCATCAGGTTGCAAATTAAAACAAATTTTTATCTGCATCTACAGTACCTCTGAAAAAATATTTGGGCTTCTAGCTGTGTGTGGGACTTGTTGTATTAGTCCATCTATACTGACCTCCATCAGGTTGCAAACTGAATATATTTTTTTCTGCATCTACCTCTGAAAAAATATTGGGCTTCTAGCTGTGTGTGGGACTTGTTGTATTAGTCCATCTATACTGACCTCCATCAGGTTGCAAACTGAATATATTTTTTTCTGCATCTACCTCTGAAAAAATATTGGGCTTCTAGCTGTGTGTGGGACTTGTTGTATTAGTCCATCTATACTGACCTCCATCAGGTTGCAAACTGAATATATTTTTTTCTGCATCTAACCCAGCCATTAGTTTTGGTCTAATACCACAGTTTGGCCACTCAGCTCTGCTCGGTTACCATCCATTGTTTTTTTGTGCAAACAACTCCAGAGTTGTGAATTAGTTAACCACCAAAATGAGTGGAAAAAGGCCTGCTGCTGGTGGAAAGGGGAATAGGCGTGTTGGGAAGGGGAAAAAAGGTTGTGTCCGTGGGGTAGGTGTTAAAGCAACAGTAACATCTGCAGAATAAAGACCATCTTCCAGCCAAACTAAAATGTCTACTTCTTTTAGCGGACAATGTGATAAGATCCCTTTCTTACGGCCACGCCAATCGCTACAAATTCCAGATGAGGCACAAAAACAGCAGGTGCTTCAACGGATATCAAGTGCTCCTTTAAGTGGGCTCTCCTCCACATCAACTTCAACATCACAAATACTCCAGTCCTCAAAGGTGTCACCCAAATCGCACTTGCTTCCTCACAGCTCCCAAATCTCCAGCTGCCCGTCTGAGTATGAGGTAGAACAGATGGTTGAGTCTGCAGAGCTGTTTACTCATACTATAGCCTGGGAATCAGAGGTCGACTCCAGCGCTTCTGTGAATCCAGACGAGGAAATGATCTGCACTGATGCCCAGAATCTTTATGAGTCGGATCCAGGACCAGACGCAGAAGGTTCTGACCATAATGTAGACCCTCATTCCCAAACTGTAACTCCTGTTGGTGGAGACAATGAGGAAGACGATGATAAGACTCAAATACCTGATTGGAGCGACAACTTTAGTTTTTTGTCAGGGCAGGAACAGGTTGGCTCTGAGGACGACGGGTGTGATAACACACAGGGTGATGATGATGAGGTTGGAGATCCCACTTACTGTCAACCCACAGTCAGCCAAGAGATGAGGTCAGCAGAGGAGGTGGAGGAAGATGCTAGTGACAACGAGGTCAGGTTGCGCCTTCCTGGACAGAGACGTAGTACTGGAAGCACGTCAACAACTGCATCCTCAAACACAACTCTGCCTCTCACCACAAGTCGTGGTGGCTCTTCAGGTCGCATGGGTGCTAAGCCTTGCATAGCCTGGGCATTTTTTCAGATCGATAAAGATGACCCAACTCGTGTTATCTGTAACATTTGTCAGCAAAAGCTAAGTAGAGGCCAAAAAATACATAGTTTGAGTACTTCATGCATGAACCGGCACATGGACATGAAGCATAAGTTGCAGTGGGAAGCTCAGTGTGCTACAATGCGGCCTAGCCGGCCGGGCCAACCACCGTCTGCCATATCTTGTGCATCCGCGGCCTCTTCATCCTCTGTGACTGGGGGGACAGCAGTCACACCTGTTTTGGGGCGCAGACCTGCCACCTCTTTACCCGCAACAGCCAGCGTGATTGGCAGGTCATCATTTTCTTTGGAGGTGGTAACAGCAGCTGGTGTTGAGCGCTGTCCGACATTGATAGCACCACCTTTGGATCAAGGCAACCTAACATGTCCGCCTGCATCTTCCTCACAGACCGGCAGTTTGCCGGGGACACCCTTATCAACCCCGTCTAAGCACAATAGCCAGCCCTCGGTCCCTCAGATGTGGACAAGTAAAATACCATTTCCTCCTAGCCATGAGAAAGCTAAGAGGTTGAATTTCACCATCTGCAAACTCTTGGCTACAGAAATGCTGCCTTTCCGCCTGGTGGACACAGAGGATTTTCGAGACCTTATGTCCGTCGCAGTGCCCCAGTACCAGATGCCCAGTCGGCACTACTTCTCAAAGAAAGGTGTGCCTGCGCTCCACCAGCATGTCGCACACAACATCACCGCTTCTTTGAGTTACTCTGTGTGTGACAGGGTGCATTTCACCACAGACACTTGGACGAGTAGGCATGGACAGGGGCGTTACATGTCGCTGACTGGGCACTGGGTAACTATGGTGACAGCAGGACAAGGGGCTGCTGTCCAAGTCTTGCCGTCCCCACGAGTTGTGCGTCAATCCTCTTTATGTCAAAGTTCCTCCACTGCTTCTGCCTCCTCAACCTCCTCTCGGTCTTCCACCTGCACACAAAGCCTGTCTGGTCATGCCACAAGCTTTCTAACTGCGCAGAAGGGATCCTGCACACCTCCTTACTATGCTGGCAGTAGGGCTCAACGTCATCAGGCGGTTTTTACATTGAAATGTCTGGGAAATGTGAGTCACACAGCTGAGGAGTTGTGGTCAGCTCTGGAGAACCAATTTCATGAATGGTTGTCTCTACTGGACCTGAAACCAGGGAAGGCCGTGTGCGACAATGCTGCAAACCTGGGTGCGGCCCTTCGCCGGGGCAATGTCACACACGTGCCTTGTATGGCTCACGTGTTGAACCTGGTTGTCCAGCAATTTTTAGCCCAATATCCCAGACTAGATGGCCTTCTGCAGAGGGCACGGTCGCTGTGTGCTCACTTCCGCCGTTCGCATCCCGCAGCTCAGCGACTTACATCTCTACAGCAGTCGTTGGGCCTGCCACTTCACCGGCTAAAATTCGATGTGCCTACCCGGTGGAATTCAACTCTGCACATGTTGCAGCGACTGTGGCAGCACCGACAAGCCCTGGTGCAATACGTTCTGACGTATAGCCTGGGCCAACGAGATTCAGAGGTGGGGCAAATCACGCTGGAGGAGTGGTCTCAGATCAGGGACCTATGCACCCTTCTGCACAGTTTTGAAATGGCGACGAAGATGTTTAGTGCTGACGATGCCATTATCAGCATGACTATTCCGGTGATTTACATGCTGGAGCACATGTTAAACAGAATTCGGAGTCAGGTGGTGGCACAAGAGGAGGTGGAGGAAGTAGAGGAGGAGTTGTATGCGGAAGGGCTAACATCTGCAAGGTCCAGACGGTAGGCAGCACCAAGGCGGCAGGCATGTGAAGGTGGGGGAGATGGTTTTACCAGGGCGCATGGTAGCAGCCAAACTAGTGAGGAAGGTGCAGGAGCCCAGGAAGAAGTGAAGGACGAACTGATGGAAGACTCATCAGATGAGGGAGACCTTGATCACATTTCTGTTGTGCGAGGTTGGGGGGAGAGGACAGAGGAAGGAAGAATGATTGTTACCTCGCCACCAACACAACCGGGACTTGGTGCTCCTGGATGCGCAACACACATGAGTGCCTTCTTGCTGCACTACCTGCAACATGACCCTCGAATTGTGAGAATTAGAAATAATCCTGACTACTGGGTTGCCACACTCTTAGATCCCCGGTACAAAAGTAAATTTGCAGAAATTATTTCTGCCATAGAAAGGGATGCACGCATGCAGGAGTATCAGCAGAGACTGTTGCAGAATCTTACATGTGCTTTTCCACAAAATACCAGTGGTGCACGTAGTGAATCTCACAGTTCCAACTTGCCAACTGTGGGACCGTCAAGTGTTCAGCACTCAAACCGTAACAGAACCACAGTATCTGGTGGTAACATCAATTTTGCGGAATCATTTCACCACTTTTTTAGCCCATCCTTTGCAAGGCCACAGGAGACAAGAAGTCTGACACATAGTCAACGCCTAGAGACGATGGTACAGGAGTATCTCCAAGTAAACATTGAAGCCACGACTGTGTCACTGGAACCTTGCTCTTTTTGGGCTTCCAATCTGGATAAATGGCCGGAGCTAGCCACTTACGCCTTGGAGATCTTGTCATGCCCCGCAGCCAGCGTTCTGTCTGAACGTGTGTTCAGCGCTGCTGGTGGTGTGCTGATAGATAAGCGCACGCGGCTCTCCACTGATAATGTAGACAGACTCACGTTCATAAAGATGAACAAATCATGGATCCGAAACGACTTTTCTACCCCTGTGTCATCCTGGGGAGAGTAAAAGCTTGATGATTGTTTAAAATCACCATACCAACCGTTTTAAGCTTTCAAATTACTAATCATGTTTATCTGTATCTTGACTGGAAAATAATTTGGGCTTTGTAGCAGTGTGCAGCACTGATCCTATTAGGCCATCTATAATAAGCTCCACCAGATTTAAAATTAAAAATAATTTTTAGCTGCATCTAGCCCGGAAAATAATTTTGGGGCTCCGAGATGCGCAAGACACATAAGTGCCTTCTTGCTGCACTACCTGCAGCATGACCCTCATATTGTCAGATTTCGAAGTAATCATGACTACTGGGTTGCCACACTCTTAGATCCCCCAAACTTTTCGATCAACCTTTTCATTTTAATAAAGACCAAAAAAATGGTCATTTTTGAAATTATAAACATTAGCAGGTTTGTTAGAAACTGAAATCAAACAGTTTTCAACTCAAAACTTTATTCTAGGTGATGTTACATTTTCACATAGGACCCCTTGTTCGAAAGGAGCTTCGGAACTCTCTCGTCCATTGAATTTGTCAGGTTTTGGATGGTTTCTGCTTCAATTGTTTTGCATGAGGACAGAATACCCTCCCAGAGCTGTTGCTTAGATGTGAACTGCCTCCCGCCATCATAGACACTCCTTTTAATGATGCTCCAAAGGTTCTGAATGGGGTAGAGGTCAGGGGAGCATGGGGGTCACACCATAAGTTTGTCCCCTTTTATGCCCATATCAGCCAGAGATGCAGATGTTTTATGTGCAGCATGAGATGGTGCATTATCATGCAGAAAAATGATCTTGCTGTGAAATACACGGTTCTTCCTCTTGAACCAAGGCAGGAAGTGCTGTTTGAGAAAATCCACATACATTATGGTGTTCATCTTTAGCGCCTTCAGGGATCCTAAAGGGGCCGACAATCTCTCTCCCCATGATTCCAGCCCAAAACATTACTCCACCTCCTCATTGTTGGCGCTGTAGCCGTGTTTGCGTGGCGTGTCCATCAACCAGCCATCCTCCACTCCATCCATCTGGACCATCGAGCGCTGCACGGCACTCATCCGTGAACAAAACAGTTTTGAAATCAGTCTTCATGTAATGTTTGGCCCACTGGAGCCGTTTCTGCTTGTGTGAAGTGGATAGAGGAGGTCGACAGGATGGCGTATGCACAGCTGCAAACCTCTGAAGGACCCTGCATCTTGTTGTTCGGGGGACGTTGGAGGCACAAGCAGCTTCAAAAACTTGTCTGCTGCTATGACAAGGCTTTTTTGCCGCTGCTCTTTCAACCTGACGTAATTGCCTGTAGGAAAGAGTCCTCAATTTGCCCTTATCAGCACGCACACGTGTGTACTGTGAATCAGTTACATACTTCTTGATTGCCAAGACACTTCATCCTGATCATCGCACAATGTTGATTGTAGTCATGCCTTGACCTAAACACTCCACAATTTGTTGCTTCTCAGCAGCCGACACATCCTTTTTCTTTCCCATTTTGGCAGAAAATGTAGGCTGCTGAATAATGTGAGAGAGCCTTCTTAAGTAGTCTTGCCTTTAATTGGACACACCTGCCAAACTAATTAGCACTGGTGTCTGCAATTGCTTACAGTGATATAAAGAGCCCTGACACACATCACCATCAATGAGTTTAACTGACAAACAAACAAATTCTTCCCTTATCACTCCTAAACACTTTTTGCATAATAATTTGGAACACAGTGTACATGTGCTTTTCAACAAAACACCAGTGGTTCAGGTAGTGAATCTTACAGTTGTAACTTGCCAACCGTGGTCTGTATGGAGTTGTTCAATAAAGGGCCCAAAATTAAGATAACATAGACGGGAGAGGTCTCTATGAATAGGAATTCCTAAGAATTTGATACCCTGTGAGGGCCAGGCAAAGGGAAAGTTGGACTGGATGGAATCCTGTATGGATTTGGGGAGGGAGACATTGAGGGCCTCAAACTTTGCTGCATTGATTTTAAAATTTGACCATGTAACAAAGTGATCTATTTCAGCTATAACAGCCTGCTGATGGATATATGTGATTGACATCATCAGCAAATGCAGAGCACTTGTACTCGGTGCCTCCCACCTCAATCCACGCAATATTGGGGTTATGGCGAATTGATGAGAGCAGGTGCTCCGTCACTAGGATGTATAGGAGAGAGGAAAGAGAACATCCCTGCCTTGTCCCATTGGTGATTATGAAAGGTGATGAAAATGCTCTGACGCGCCCCCTGGGCCTTGGGACATCCGGAGCCGGACCCTTTTTAGTGGATGTTGGTGGTTGTAGTCTCCGTGGCGGCGACCCGGTTCCGTGGCTCAGGGCGGTCAAACCAGTGGCGGAACTATTTATGTGGTTTTGATGTTTAAATGTCCGACTACGCCACCCGTGGATTGCGGTCAGAGTGAACCACCGCTGCAGGGCAGACCGCTGAGGCTGGTGTTGTGGGTGCAGCAGAGCGTAGCATAACTCCCCACGGGAGGAGTACAGCCTCAGGCAGTGTATGCGGAGGATGGGGGTGATGGTGCAGGGCAGCAGCAGTAACAACACGGAGTCAGTGATGCAGTCCAGGGCCTTTACTCACAGTTCTTATTATCCAGACAACTCCTGCAGGTAATGGCTGCCCACTTCGTACTGTGCTCACCAGGTGAGCGGCTCAGACAACTCCCAGATAACTTTGGAGCGCTTCACAGGACCCCCTTTGTGTGTCCTTTGTCTGGCCTTTCTTATCAACCCTTCTGTCCGGCTGCCTCGGGCCTCCTCTTGGTAAACTTGGCACCAGTTCCCTGACCTTATGTGCTGCCCTCCTAGCGGGTGTAGCGAGGGGCTGCGCCACATAAAATGTCACAGCCTCCGGTTTCTAGCTGAGGGTCATTTCCCGCTTCCATTAGTTTCGAGGACCGGTCTCCCCCTTTGGCCTGATTCCTCCACGCAGGTGGATTCGGGCGTGTGGTGGCGACTCGCCCGTCCACACCCCTGGGATCCCTTCGTTCCTCGTTCCTGGAGCCTTCTCCGCTCCTCTTCCTTCCTTCTCCCTCTTCCAGGCCTGGGCCTCTGTTACTAGGCCCACCTCTGGAGCAGAGCTCATGCAGAGCCCCTGCTCCCTGTCACTTCTGCTCAGACTTCTCTGCACTGAACTAAGATGGTGCCCACCTTTTATCCTCCCTTCTCAATGCACCCAGGAACTGCTTCCTCCCTGCTCCTGCACTACAGGGTTCCCCTTCCTCAGTGTTCCCTCCCCCCACTCCAGCCAGGGACAGGGACTGTCGTGCCCATCTCAGGGGCATATTGGTCGCCCTGCCCCACGGCAATGTGGTGTAATCCATGCAGGTGACGAGGTCCTGATCCACACTCCATCCTTACCTGAGAGTGAGATATCACACCTCTGGGTGAGGTGCAATACCTCTGCAGCAACCAAGCCCTCGGGGTGCTACAGTTCCATTTATCTTCAGCCTAGGTGACGCATTGCGATTCAGGGCCGTGATTTTGGCTATAAAAGGGTCCCATAGACCCCTACCCCATGCTTTTTAAGAGAATAATATATGGCGTGCCAGGAGACTCTATTAAATGCTTTCTCAGCATCCAACGAGAGTATCTAATTCCAAATTTTTAACTGCATCTAGCCCAGGAAATACTTTGTGCCTAGTAGCAGTGTCTGTTAGTCAGCGGATTATCCCGGCTGTTAAGCAAGCTACACCACCTGTAGTTTGGACACTTAATTTTTTCAAAGGAAATGCTTCGGGACCACGGGATACTCAGTGAAGAGCATCAGGAGGCACTCCAAGGCATAGGGCCTGGGACTGGCGGTAGGACGCATTGCGGTGGACAGCCGAGCTCGATCCTTATAAAAGCTTTTTAACTGCAGCAGCTTTAGTGGACGCTACTGGAGCTGGAATTACGCGGCTGCTGGCATGAGACTTGCCCTTCAATAGATCCTTGTAAAAGGATTTAAAGTGTATTCATTCAAATTAGAGAGACAATTTAAATTAAAAAGCTTAGAGCTGCCTCCACCACAGGTGGGCTCGCTCGACCCACCAGCGGACAGGCACCAGTATTGGGAGAGGGGGGCTGGCCGTCAGGGTCCACCGCGGCTCTGGCACAAACGGAGGTCGCACGGGCAGGAACGGACTGGCCGTGTCGGCTTCTCACTTTTTGGATTTTAGCAGGGCTTGATATGCCTATATCTGTGTCTCCCCCTCCTTTTACTCCTCCACCTCTTTTCTTTTCGCATGACTATATGTGCTTGTCACTTTTCCATGTGTTAGTTATGTCTTCTTAGCAGTTTGTCAGCTTTTGGACACCTTTGAAGGTGTTTTCTATGTGTTTCTATGTGTTTTTGTTTGCCTGCCATTGGTTTTAATGGTGTTCGAAGGTGTTCGACGAACAATTCGGCGAACACAAGGGTGTTCGACGAACCAAACCGAACTCGAACACTACGGGGGTAGCTCAACACTACTCAGGACTAATATCCATCCCAGATATCAGGCAGGCTGTATAGGAGACGCAGTGGGTATACCTGCATTACAGTCCTGTGTGCTCCTGTTTCTGAAATTGCTGGACTTAGCTGAAAGTATCGGGGGCCAGTAAAAATCCTTTTTTTTTCATCTAAATCCTCTTTTTTTTCCCTCCAACACACTGTAGAAATACCCGTCTAATTGACCCACTGGTGTCCCCCCCCCAAAAAATAAGCGTGTCTCTGATTTTTCAGGCACAAATATATCTGTTGAAAAGAGTCTGGTATAGTCCACAGAAACAGAAGTGTGGTTTTGCAGTTCCACGGGTAAAATCTCTGTAGTATCCAGTTTTGGGCCTTTAGTATCTAAAAAAAAACAGTTTGAGTTTGTCGCTCAATGTTCAGCCGCAAATCTATATATTTTAAAAATTGTGGTATACACCAGTAAATTAAAACTGTGGTTTTGCTGTTTCAGTGTAAAAAATCTCTCTTATCCTGTTTTTCGCTTTTTTTGCCTTAAAAAACCAGTAGTGTCTCCGGAGTGTTCTGACACAAAAATATATCTGTTGAAAATAGTCTGGTGTATGCCTGACAAATCCCAGTGTGGTTTTGCAGTTCTACGGGTAAAATCTCTGTAGTATCCATTTTTGGGCCTTTGGTATCTAAAAAAAAAACAGTTTGAGTGTGTCGCTCACTGTTCATCCACAAATCTATATATTTTAAAAAGTGTGGTATACATCAGTAAATTAAAACTGTGGTTTTGCTGTTCCACAGTAAAAAATCTCTATTATCCTGTTTTTCGCTTTTTTTGCCTTAAAAAAAAACAGTAGTGTGTCCGGAGTGTTCTGAAACAAAAATATATCTGTTGAAAATAGTCTGGTTTACGCCAGACAAATCCCAGTGTGGTTTTGCAGTTCTATGGGTAAAATCTCTGTAGTATCCAGTTTTGGGCCTTTGGTATCTAAAAAAAAACCAGTTTGAGTGTGTCGCTCACTGTTCAGCCGCAAATCTATATATTTTAAAAAGTGTGGTATACACCAGTAAATTAAAACTGAGGTTTTGCTGTTCCACGGAAAAAAATCTCTATTATCCTGCTTTTTGCATTTTTTGCAGTAAAAAAAAAACAGTAGTGTCTCCTGAGTGTTCTGACACAAAAATATATATGTTGAAAATAGTCTGGTGTACGCCTGACAAATCCCAGTGCAGTTTTGCAGTTCTACGGGTAAAATCTCTGTAGTATCCTGTTTTGGGCCTTTGGTATCTAAAAAAAAACAGTTTGAGTGTGTCGCTCACTGTTCAGCTGCAAATCAATATATTTTAAAAAGTGTGGTATACACCAGTAAACAATAACTGTGGTTTTGCCATTCCACGGTGAAAAATCTCTATTATTCAGGTTTTGGTATTTTTTCCGTAAGGATAAACAGTAATTGTTTCTCCCTGATTGTTCTGATTTTTTAAATGAGTCGGGTGTAGGCCAGAGAAATAGAACTGTGGTTTTCCTCTTCCACGGTTCTAATCTACTTTTTATCACCCTTTTTCCATTGATAGTGCGAGTGTAAGCTTTTTTACTTCCTTTACAATGGGCAAGGCGCGTGACAAGGGACGTGGAACTGGACGTTATGGTGATGGTGCGTGCAGAGGACGGGGCCGAAACCAAGCTGAAAATGTGCCACAACCAACAGCTACATCTTTTCGCTCCCACTTCTTGACCGAATTACTAGGGAAGCACAGAGCAACACCAGTATTGCGAACTGATCAGTGTGAACAGGTTATTAATTGGATAGCAGATAATACTTCCAGTTACCTGGGCACCACCACCTCCGGTCTGTCTTCCACACGGTCAACTCTTAGTAGCCGTGAATCTCGACTTCATATTCCTCCTTACCCTGAAGCTCCATCCTCCCACCATGCCGAGTGTCGTCAGACAGCAATTGATCCCACAGTTGGACTCTCTGAAGAGCTGTTCACCGGTCCATTTCCATATTTGTGTCCCTCGCCTGCTACGCTTAAAGTGGTGGAAGAGGAGATCCCATGTAGCGATGCCCAAATATTTGAACAGCCACTGCCACAGGAAGTCGACGCTGGCAAATTGTCAGAAGAGGTGGACGATGACGAGACACAATTGCCAGGAATTGAGGTGGAGCATCGTGGTGCGCAAGTGGAAGAGGAGGAGGTGGTGGATGATCTAGTAACTGACCCAACGTGGCAGGAGAACTTGCAGAGTGAGGCCAGCAGCACACAGGGGGAGGGAGGCAGAGTACCCCAACAGGCATTAAGAAGCAGTGTGGTGGACGCACCCAGAAGGCAGGCAACCGTTCCCCGTAACACCAACACGAGGGACGTTATCAGTACATGCGGTAGGTCTTCCAGAGTCTGGAATTTTTTAAAGACTCTGCTGATAACCCCAAAAAGGCCATTTGCACCACCTGCCATGCCAGCATCAGCAGGGGTTACAAAACTACCAGCCTGACCACCACCAGCATGATCAGGCACATGGCAGAAAAGCACCCGACTTTGTGGGGCGAAACCCAGGGTCCACGACCAGTGTCAGCGGGTGTCACCACTGCTTCTTCCCCTGTTGTGCGTGTAATAGGACCCGCTGTTGTGTGTGCAAGGCAATCCCCTGTCCATACAGCATGTAAAGATGCCCCCTCCTCTCAGTCTTCACTTGTTATGGCAGTTTCTCAAGAAACAGCATCAACGTCCAAGTCCACGTCCCACCACAGCGTTCAATTATCCATATCCCAGACCTTTGAAGCGGAAATTCGCAGCTAACGCCCCACAAGCCACAGTCCTAAATTTGCACATTTCACCACTGCTTGCATTGGAAAGGCTGCCTTTTAGGCTAGTGGAGACAGAATCCTTCCGCAACCTTATGGCGGTGGCCATCCCCCGGTACTCGGTCCCCAGCTGACACTATTTTGCCCAGTGTGCCATCCCCGCACTACACAAGCATCCTACATCTCAGATATCACCACATCAGTTACAAGCTGGAAGCACTGCAGTACTGCCTCCACCAAGCGGCAACAGGCTGTGCTGAAACTCAAAGCTTAGGTGATAAACCTCACACTCCTTGTGAGTTGTGGACAGCTGTGAAAGAGCAGGCAGATCTGTGGCTGAGATCGCTGAACCTACATCCAGGCATGGTCGTGTGTGACAATGGCCGTAACCTGGTGTCGGCTCTGAGGCGAGGCGAGATCACACACGTACCATGCCTGGCTCATGTGCTTAACCTCGTGGTTCAGCAGTTTCTTAAATCATACCCCGAGTTGCCAGATCTGCTTGTGAAAGTACGCCGCTGTCAGCTCATTTTCGCAAGTCGGCTACAGCTTCCACCACCCTTGCTGTGTTGCAACAGTGTTTGCAGCTTCCGGCACACCGACTGGTGTGTGATGTTCCCACACGTTGGAACTCTACCCTCCACATGTTGCAAAGGCTTTGTGAGAAGAAAAGAGCAGTTGTGGAGTACAGCTGCAACAAGGCCATTGATATTCAGGTCAGACTCCACATATAAGACCTCATGAGTGGACCTGGATGTCTGACATATGTACCATCCTGACAAACTTTGAGGAGGCCACCAAGATGGTGAGAGGCGATGACGCCATCATTAGTGTCAGCATCCCACTTGTCTGTCTTTTGCAATGCTCTCTGCAGAAAATTAAAGAGGAGGCATTGCAGCCAGAGTATGATGAGATGGATCAACAAGCCGTAGAGGGTGATTACACACAGCCCAGCCTCATCTCATTCCAATGTGCATTGGGGGACAATGAAGGAGAGGAGGAGGAGGAGGAGAAGGAAGAACAGGAGCTGTTATCATGCGCCGTAGACGGTAGTACCTGTACAAGTGTCATACCGTCGGTTCAGCGTGGGTGGCCTGAGGACAGGGGGGAAGAGGAGGAGGAGGAGAGCATGTTCAGTCGTCATCTTGGTGAGGACACGAAAATCTTGCCCGTTACAAGTCTGGCATGCATGGCTGACTTTATGTTACTCTGCCTGAACCGTGACCCTCGCGCTGTCAAAATGTTGGGTGACAGTCATTACTGGTTGGTGACACTTTTAGACCCCCGCTACAAGGAGAACTTTCATTCTCTTATTCCTGAGGTGGAGCTTTCTACAAATATGGGCCAGTACCAGAAGGCCCTTGCTGCAGAACTGTTAAAAAAATTCCCATTTGAACACGCCAGCGGCAGAGGTCACAGTTCGTTGACCAACCAAAGCGTACAAGCGAGAGAGAGGCAATTCCAATCCAGCAGAGGCAGGGGAACACTGTCAATGTTCTGGGACAGATTTTTCAGACCCTCCCTTCGGACAGACCCTGAGGCGTGGGGTACACTCACAAGGAGTGGAAAGTTTCAAAATATTGGAAGGGAGTACCTTTCCGACCATACCAGCGTTCTCCATGATTCCTCTGTGCCTTTTAATTATTGGGTATCCAAGCTGGACACTTG
The DNA here is from genome assembly GCF_046119375.1 of Phyllobates terribilis. Lineage (NCBI taxonomy): Eukaryota > Metazoa > Chordata > Amphibia > Anura > Dendrobatidae > Phyllobates > Phyllobates terribilis. The sequence goes on along the minus strand of NW_027362773.1, from coordinate 220,634,116 downwards.
GAATGAACTCGCTCTGTACGCCTTGGAGGTCCTGGCCTGCCCTGCCGCTAGCGTGTTATCGGAGCGTGTTTTTAGTGCCGCTGGAGGAATTATAACTGATAAGCGCACTCGCCTATCAACTGACAATGCTAATAAGCTGACCCTTATCATAATGAACAAGGACTGGATTGGGCCAGACTTCTCATCACCACCAAATGACAGCAGAGTAACATAAAGTCAAATCCACTGTGTTATTTCGGGAGGTGTATTCACATGCACCGCTTCACACCCACACATGGGTATACGCTTCCTCATTTCGACTGTTTTATGTTCTTCTCCTTATCTTCAGCCTCCACCACAACTATACCACCAGGGTGACCATGGTCGGTGTTGCCATTATTGAAAGTTCCTCCGTCCTTATTTTTGTCAGCTTTTGCTTGGAAGGCATAAGCAAAGACTGTGGGAGACCCGCTCCCCAATAATGGGAATAATATTTTTAAGAAGCTGTACTGTATGGCTCTTGTAAGGGGCATTAAAAGCATCTTGTTATACCACTCTGACCTCCATGTCTCTTGTAAGGGGCATTAAAAGCATATTGTTATACCACTCTGACCTCCACGTCTCTTGTAAGGGGCATTAAAAGCATCTTGTTATACCACTCTGACCTCCACGTCTCTTCTGAGGGGCATTAAAACTGTCTTGTTATACCACTCTGACCTCCACGTCATTTCTGAGGGGCATTAAAAGCGTCTTGTTATACCACTCTGACCTCCTCGTCTCTTGTAAGGGGCATTAAAAGCATCTTGTTATACCACTCTGACCTCCACGTCTCTTGTAAGGGGCATTAAAAGCATCTTGTAAAACCACTCTGACCTCCTCGTCTCTTGTAAGGGGCATTAAAAGCGTCTTGTTATACCACTCTGACCTCCACGTCTCTTGTAAGGGGCATTAAAAGCGTCTTGTTAAACCAATCTGACCTCCACATCTCTTCTGAAGGGCATTAAAACCGTCTTGTTATACCACTCTGACCTCCACGTCTCTTCTGAGGGGCAATAAAAGCGTCTTGTTATACCACTCTGACCTCCACGTCTCTTGTAAGGGGCATTAAAAGCGTCATGTTAAGCTACTGGGACCTCCACGAGTCTTCCAACGGGCATTGCATTTCCTCCTAATTTTTGGAAGCTTTTGCTTGGAAGGCATAAGCAAATACTATGGGAGACCCACTCCCCAATAATGGGACTTATGTTTGTAATATGCTGTACTGCATGCCTCTTGTAAGGGGCATTGCAAGTTGCTCTGTCTTAATTTTTGGAAGCTTTTCCTTGGAAGGCATAAGCAAATACTATGGGAGACCCACTCCCCAATAATTGGAATAATGTTTGTAATATGCTGTACTGCATGGCTCTTGTAAGGGGCATTGAAAGTTGCTCCGTCTTAATTTTGGGAAGCTTTTGCTTGGAAGGCATAAGCAAATACTATGGGAGACCCACTCCCCATTAATGGGACTTATGTTTGTAATATGCTGTACTGCATGGCTCTTGTTAGGGGCATTGCAAGTTGCTCCATCCTAATTTTTGGAAGCTTTAGCTTGGAAGGCATAAGCAAATACTATGGGTGACCCAGTTCCCAATAATGAGAATAATGTTTGAAATATGCTGTACTGCATGGCTCTTGCAAGGGGCATTGCAAGTTGCTCCGTCTTAATTTTTGGAAGCTTTTGCTTGGAAGGCATAAGCAAATACTATGGGAGACCCACTCCCCAATAATGGGACTTATGTTTGTAATATGCTGTACTGCATGGCTCTTGTAAGGGGCATTGCAAGTTGCTCCATCCTAATTTTTGGAAGCTTTTGCTTGGAAGGCATAAGCAAATACTATGGGAGACCCACTCCCCAATAATGGGAATAATGTTTGTAATATGCTGTACTGCGTGGCTCTGTAAGGGGCATTGCAAGTTTCTCCGTCCTAATTTTTGGAAGCTTTTGCTTGGAAGGCATAAGCAAATACTATGGGAGACCCACTCCCCAATAATGGGAAAAATGTTTGCAATATGCTGTACTGCATGGGTCTTGTAAGGGACATTGCAAGTTTCTCCGTCCTAATTTTTGGAAGCTTTTGCTTGGAATGCATATGCAAATACTATGGGAGACCCACTCCCCAATAATGGGACTTATGTTTGTAATATGCTGTACTGCATGGCTCTTGTAAGGGGCATTGAAAGTTGCTCCATCCTAATTTTTGGAAGCCTTTGCTTGGAAGGCATAAGCAAATACTATGGGAGACCCACTCCCCTATAGTGGGGATAATATTTTTAAGATGCTGTACTGTATGGCTCTTGCAAGGGGCAATAAAAGCATCTTGTTTAGCTTCTGTGACCTCCAAGTCTGTTCCAAGGGGCATTCAAACCATCTTGTTAAGCTACTGGGAACTCCACGTCTTTTCCGAGGGGCATTAACACCGTCTTGTTAAGCTACTGCAACCTCCACCACTTTTCTGAGGTGCATTAAAACCATCTTGTTAAGCTACTGTGACCTCCGCGTCTTTTCTGAGGGGCATTAAAACCATCTTGTTAAGCTACTGCGACCTCCACCACTTTTCCGAGGGGCATTAAAACCATCTTGTTAAGCTACTGTGACCTCCCCATCTCTTCAAAGGGGAATTAAAAGCGTCTTCTTAAGCCACTCTGAACTCCACAGCTCTTCCAAGGGGCATTGAAATGTTCTTTTTAATTACTTCTAACCTCCACATCTCTTCCAACGGGCATTGCATTTCCTCCTAATTTTAGTCAGCTTTTGCTTTTCAATGCAAAGGTGTAAACTAAGGGAGACCCACTCCCCATTAATGGGTAGAAGGTTTTTAGTACACTGTAATCCACGTCTGTTTCAAGGGGCATTGCAGTTCCTCATAATTTTTGGAAAGCCTTCCATTCACTGCTTAGGCTAACAGTGTACAGGAGACCCAGTTGCTATAAATGGAAAAAACGGTTTAGTTAAGGCCCTCTGACCTCCATGTCATTTCCAAGGGGCATTGGAGTGCCTCAAAAGTTTTGGTAGGCATTGCACTCATTGTATGCCCTATAACTGTGTAGCCGAACCGCTCCTTTTGTTACAGAAACATATCCTACAAGACATATGTGGTTGACTGGCCTGATATTGATGTGAATGGTCCCTGTTCCTCCTGCTCTTTCTCCTTTGCCACTACCTCATCCATCATTTATCACCTGAAGCTTTGTTTTAACGGGAGTCATAGAACTGGATCAGTAGCAGGAAAACATCAAGCAATCCTCGGAGGAGGTAGGATATGCGTCAAAACGCTGACCACCTCAGGCCTAGCCGCTACTACATACATGAGCTTGCATTCCGAGAAAACAAAGCAGATGCTAACTTGTATCATCATCATCATGGTCCTTACCTTGGCACTCTCAACTCCCCTGATGGAGAAGCCAGGGCCCACCGGAGGTGTCTGGTTCTCTGATGGGCTCGTCCAATGCCGCCCTAAAGCAGGCCGGGCTAAGAAAAGTGTGGGGGGGGAAGTTCCAAGGAGAAATAGGGGCGACTGGGGTCCGTTCAAGGCACCCGGCTGCCCCCAGGCGGCTGGGGATCGTGTGTGGAAACCCGGCCGCGGGGTGGCTGGGCACCGAGTATGGACATCCGGCCGCCGGGCGGCTGGGGACAGAGTATGGATTCCATCCGCCAACACAGCCATGACGTGGTGTCCAGATTCCGCCTCCACATGCCTAAAAGGCCCAATTTCAAGTGCAAGCAAGCAGTATGGTATTGCAGCCTGGGGGTGGGTGGGTGGCAGGCTGCATTCTTGCGTTTGCATTGCAAGGAATGTGAGAGGTACAATTGAACACTGCCCTGGGACAAGGACTTGAACGGGGATAGTTGCAATTCTGCAGCGACAGGTGCAGGGTGGGAGGCATCTTCGCATGTACCAAGAACATGGGTTTGGCATGCACAAACTACAGCGGAATAGGCTGTCCTTCTCACTAAATGCACTGGGGAGGGCACAGGTAATGTTTTGGTATACGCGCTTAATCTTATGTATAAGGCACTCCGGGACAAATAGGGGCGGCTGGGGACTGAGTATGGATACCTCGCTGCTTAAGCAGCCATGAGGTAGTGGCCAGCTTCGGCCTCCTCCAAACTAAAAGGCCCCATTTCAAGTGCAAGCTAGCAGTATGGAATTGCAGCCTGGGGGGTGGGTGGCAGGCTGCACACTTATGTTTGCATTAAAAGAAAACAAAGCAGATGCTAACTTCTATCATCATCATCAAGCTCCTCACCTTGTCACTCTCAACTCCCTTGATGGAGAAGCCAGGGTCCACCAGAGGAGTCTGGTTCTCTGGTGGTCTCCTCCAATGCTGCCCTAAAGCAGGCCGGGCTAAGAAAAGTGTGTGGGGGGAAGTTGACAGGAGAAATAGGGGCGGCTGGGGACCGTTTATGGACACCCGGCTGCCCCCAGGCGGCTGGGGACCGTGTGTGGAAACCCGGCCACGGGGTGGCTGGGGACCGAGTATGGACACCCGGCAGCCCCCTGGCGGCTGGGGACCGAGTGTGGACACCCGGTCGCCGGGCGGCTGGGGACTGAGCATGGATACCAGGTCACCAATGCAGCCTTGACGTGGTGGCCAGATTCCGCCTCCACATGCCTAAAAGGCCCAATTTCAAGTGCAAGCAAGCAAGCAGTATGGTATTGCAGCCTGGGGGTGGGTGGGTGATTGGCTGCATATTTGCGCTTGCATTGCAATGAATGGGGGAGGTACAATTGAACACTGCCCTGGGACAAGGACTTGCACGGGATAGATGCAAGTCTGCATCTTCTGATGCGACAAGGATGACTTCTGATGGGCACACTTTTAGGCAGTGACCTGGGTGTCAGAGATGCTTCCAGGGGTCTTCCCCATGCTGTTCCCATGTCTTTTCAGCACTGTATGCATGTGTCACACAGCACATGGCCAGATAAGGTTGTAAAATGTTAAAATGACATTTCCCGGTGAATGCATTTGTCACGGTTGAAAGCAATACAAAAGTCCAAAAATGCATAGAAAATGCTACTTGTGAACATAGCCCAAGGTGTGGAGGAGTATTTTTTTGGGGGGGGTTATTTATTTTACCTTAAACACAAGTCTTCTTTACCCTGGAAAGGAAGTTCCTTGACATATTTCCCAGGAAAGCAGTTTCAGTTTCGTTTTTGAACGTTTTATTGTGAGCCCTTAAAAGTGGCTTAATACCTCTGACCACGTTGTTGACTGCAGTGACCTGAGCATCATAAATGCTTCCTGGGCTGATACCCATGCTATCCCCATATCATTTGAGCACTGTCACTGTCTTTTTGAGCACTTGTTAGGCTTTTAAATGACTGCTGAGGGTGATGCGACAAAAATGCTCGGGTCTCCCATAGACTAACATTGGGCTCGTTGCTCGGGTCGAGCACCCGAGTATAACGGAGAGCTCGGCCCGAGATTCGAGCACCCGAGCATCTTAGTGCTCGATCAAAACTAGTCAAAACATTACATGAACTTAGATGTAGTCGGCAGGATTTGAACCTGTGCAGGGAAACCCCAATGGTTTTCTAGTCCATGGCCTTAACCACTCGTCCACATCTACTCAGACACTGTATCATCCTTATGAGTTTCACACCTTTTCTTATAACACCATGATCAATATCAGAGATTATCCTTCTGGAAGACATATCAGAAAAATGGAAGATTTCAATTGGAAACAAAATTCCAGGCCTCACTGAAATGTAAAAATCTGATTTAAAGGTATCATCAATTGGAATCTTGTACAGTTCAAGGTTTTTAAAATTAATAAGGCGGATTTCGAGTGACTTTGTTCCAAACACCTCCTGAAAAAGGCTTTGAAAATGCTCAAGAGTTTGAACAGATTCACTTCCATGCAAAAAGACTGACTGTTCATAAGATCAGGTATTGAGCACCTTTTAACCTCATCAAGTTTCCCAAAACGCCAAGTGGTGAACAGAACTGAGCACATCATTTTTCAGGTATATTTTGCTTGCTTTAAACTTGCAATACAAGTCAATGAGAAGGTTAGAAAGAAACCTGGAAGGTTCCTGAGTGACGTTCGCAGCATTTTGCGAGAAAAAAAAATGAATACAAACTCAATCGATGCCCAAAACAATTCTTAGAAAAACATCACCAAACTATGTTTACAAAAATGCTGGAAAACACTAAAAAGGGTGATTCAGGAAAAGAATCACTGTCTTTTCTTGAAGCCGTTTCGGCTTGAAATCCACCTGTTTCAACCACCTGGAAAAAGTGACATGTGAACATTGGCACAAGTCATATAGTACGGTTGCTTGGTGTGACATAGATGATATGAGTTTTGCTTCATGAAGTCAAGTTTAACTTTCGCCTTAAACTTTCTTGATAGATAAATCTTTTTTGCCATGTGGATTTTAACTTTCTCTTTTAATGTTAAACCATGTGCATAGGCAAATTAAGTGTGAGCCGAAAAGATAAAACCACTGTGCACAAAGAAATTCTCAGGTTACACTAAGATTTGAACTCAGATAACTGGATTCAGAGCCCAGAGTGCTAACCATTACACCATGGAACCATATAATCAATGAAGCTGCCTGGATTTTCTTTTGAAAATGGTAAAAGAACATGTGTAAATTGTGGAAATGTGAGAAATTCACTCTGAATCCAGTGATCTGAGTTCAAATCTCAGTGGAACCTGGGAAATTCATGCATTATGGTGAAAACAGGTTCTAAAGCTGTTCTGCAAATGTAAATCTAATACACAGTGGTAAATTAATATCTCCTCCCTTTTTATTCCACAAGTGTGCTTAAAGTTCCATGATATCACAACAAGTACAGTTTTAAAATGTTGATGAAATCTGGCTAATAATTAGCGTGCTGGATCTATTAGCTTGAAAAAGGGTGAGAAAAAAAGAAATTGCAAAACTTCTGCTCATCCAGAAGTCACTAAAGATTTTTCATGGTGTGCTAAAAGGTTCCATCGAAAAGATAATTCAAGTAGAGTTGGTGCAAATCAAAGTTCATATCCCAGTCCATCAGTCAGGGCAGTGGTCTGTGTTCGCTGGAAAAAAGGAGGAGTTGCACCACATACCTGATGGCGCCCTCTAAGCTTTTTTTGATTAGTGGTGTGACGCACAAGTGACATCGCACCAGGCTGAATAATCATAAGTAGATTTACAGATGCTGTTAAGCTGGTTCTACAAATCCGATCCAAAGATTACAGACCATTTCCGTGGGGGGTAAGACTAGAGAACGTGCAAATTGATCTTCTCAGATAATTAGTCAAAATATTACATGAAGTTAGACATAGAATCATAGAATGGTAGAGTTGGAAGGGACCTCCTGGGTCATCTGGTCCAACCCCCTGCTCAAAGCAGGATTCACTAGATCATCTCAGACAGATGTCTGTCCAGCCTCTGTTTGAAGACGTCCATTGAAGGGGAACTCACCACCTCTCGTGGCAGCCTGTTCCACTCATTAATCACCCTAACTGTCAAAAAGTTTTTTCTAATATCTAATCTGTGTCTCCTCCCATTTAGTTTCATCCCATTGCTTCTAGTCTTTCCTTGTGCAAATAAGAATAAAGATGATCCTTCTACAATGTGACAGCCCTTGACATATTTGTAGACAGCTATTAAGTCTCCTCTCAGTCTTCTTTTTTGCAAGCTAAACATTCCCAAATCCTGCAACCGTTCCTCATAGGACATGGTTTGCAGACCAGTCACCATTCTGGTCGCTCTTCTCTGAACTTGCTCCAGTTTGTCTATGTCTTTTTTAAAATGTGGTGCCCAAAACTGTACACAGTATTCCAGATGAGGTCTGACCAAAGAGGAGTAAAGACCAATAATGACTTCACGTGATCTAGACTGTATGCTTCTGTTAATACATCCCAGAATTGTATTTGCCTTTTTTGCTGCTGCATCACACTGTTGACTCATGTTCAGTCTATGATCTATTAGTATACCTAAGTCTTTTTCACATGTACTGTTGCTTAGCTCTATTCCTCCCATTCTGTATATGCTTTTTTCATTTTTATTGCCCAGATGTAGTACTTTGCATTTTTCCCTGTTAAAAACCATTCTGTTGGTTGCTGCCCACTGCTCCAGTTTATTTAGGTCTTTTTGAATCCTCTCTCTCTCTTCTCTAGTATTAGCTATCCCTCCTAGCTTTGTGTCATCAGCAAATTTAATCAGTTTACCCTCAATTCCTTCATCTAAATCATTGATAAAGATGTTGAACAATACAGGTCCCAGGACGGAGCCCTGTGGTACCCCACTTGAGACAATCATCCAGCTGGATGTGAAGCCATTTACAACCACCCTTTGAGTCCGATCACTAAGCCAGTTATGAATCCACCTAACAGTTGCCTGGTCCATTGCATACTTGGTCATTTTTTCAATAAGGATGGTGTGAGATACTTTGTCAAATGCTTTGCTGAAGTCAAGATATACTATATCTACAGCATTTCCCTGATCCACCCAGTCAGTGATTCTGTCATAGAAGGAAATTAAGTTAGTCTGACATGACTTGTTAGTTATAAACCCATGCTGACTCTGGTTAATCACTTCATTCTTATCCAGGTACTTACATACATGTTGTTTAATAATTTGTTCAAAGATCTTTCCTGGTATAGAAGTCAGACTCACCGGCCTATAGTTCCCTGGGTCCACCTTCTTCCCCTTTTTGAAGATAGGAACAACATTTGCTCTTCTCCAGTCTTCTGGGACTTCTCCTGTTCTCCAAGAATTTTCAAAGATTATGGAGAGTGGTTCTAAAATTTCTTCTACGATCTCCTTCAGTACTCTTGGGTGTAATTCATCTGGACCTGGAGACTTGAACTCATTTATGTTAGCTAAATATTCCCTCACAATCTTTCTGTTTACAGATAACTTGGATTCTTCTATTCCTTTAAAAGGACAGTGAAGATCAGTTGATGTTACATTTTCTTTCTGAGAGAAAACAGATGCAAAATAGGAATTAAAAAGTTTGGCCTTCTCAACATCCTCTCTTACCATTTCTCCATTTTCATCCTGTAAAAATCCTATAGCATCTTTGACTTTTCTTTTACTTTTGACATACCCCCAAAATCCTTTTTTATTGCTTTTGACATCTCTTGCAAGCCTTAATTCATTGTCAGCTTTAGCTAACCTGATACATGCCCTGCAGGATCTGCAGACTGCATTATAATCTTCTTTAGATATGCCTCCCTCTTTCCATTTAATAAACATTTCTTTCTTTCTTTTTAGCATGTGTTTAAGTTCTGTGTTCATCCATCCTGGTTTCCTTAAATGCTTCCCATTCTTCCTACTTTTCGGGATTGTTAACGATTGTGCTTTGAGAATCTCATTTTTAAAAATTTCCCATCCTTCCTGGACATTTTTGTCCTTAAGGACATCCAGCCATTGGATCCCTCCTATTCTCTTTCTGAGTCTCTTAAAATCTGCCTTTCTAAAATCTAACCTTGAAGTTTGAGTCTTCACATGTCTTCCTCCTCTAGTTATCCAAAATTCTATAATAGCATGATCGCTGCCTCCTAGGGTCCCAGCCACTTTTACCTCCTCAACCATTTCCTCCTTGTTTATAAGGATTAGATCCAAAGTAGCAGATCCCCTTGTTTTCTCCCCTACTTTTTGGAAGATAAAGTTGTCAGCAAGAGAGGATAAGAATTTGCTTGACCTGTTAGTTTTACTTGAGAGAGATTCCCAACAAATGTCTGGATAGTTGAAATCTCCCATGACCACTACGTCATATTTTTTTGAGAACTTGGTCATTTGATACATAAAGAGTTCATCCATATCTTCAGCTTGCCCAGGTGGCCTGTAGTAAATGCCTACAATGGTGTCCTTTCCGTTGTTCTCTCCTTGTATTCTTAGGCTGTGTGCCCACGTAGCATTTTTCAAGCATATATGCTGCGGAATTTCCGCAGCGTAAACGCTTGAAAAACGCATGTATATCCGCACCCCATGTTCCCCAATGGGATTCCGCAAGTTCTATGCACATGCTGCGGATTTTTCTGCAGCGTTTATGCCGCGTTCAAAAATCCGCAGCATGTCATTTAATTTTGCGTTTCCGCAAGCGGAATTGCCTTTGTCCAATGCATAAAAAACGCAAGGCAATTCCGCATGTGGAAAACGCATGATAAACGCGCGAAAAATGCGCGATAAACGCGTGCGGAATTCCGCATGCGTTTTTCCGGGAGAGGACTTGCATTTATGCAGCAGAATTTTTCTGCTTCATAAATGCAACGTGGGCACATAGCCTTACCCAAACAGTTTCCACAGAACTCCCAGTCTCTGAAGCTTCAATCTCTGTGCAGATATACGCTTTTCTAACATACAATGCAACACCTCCTCCTCGTTTATCAAGTTTGTTTCTTGCAAATAAGTTGTATCCTTTTAGCCTTTTATTCCAATCATGTGTATCGTCCCACCAAGTTTCAGTGATTCCAATGACATCATATTTCTTTTCCTGCGTTAGTAGTTCTAATTCTCCTTGTTTGTTGCCCATGCTTTGTGCATTTGTATAAAAACATTTTAGTTTGTGATTGGTTTCTCTTCCTCCCATATTTTTATTATTTAAATTGTTTTGTCTTTGTTCTTCCTTTCCACTTCCAGTAGCAGAGATCTCAATAGTATTTGTCAGCTGTATGGCTTTTTCTGGCCTTTTGCTTCCCTTCCCACATTGTTCTAGTTTAAAGCTCTCCTGATGAGTGCAGCAAGGCAATTTCCAAATACATGTTTTCCAGTCTTCGTAAGGTGCACCCCATCTCTAGCAAGTAGTCCATCGTATAGGTAATTCATTCCGTGATCCAGAAATCCAAATATGATATGAAGCATAAGTTGCAGTGGGAAGCTCACTGTGCTACAATGCGGCCTAGCAGGCTGGGCCAACCACCGTCTGCCATATCTTGTGCATCCACGGCCTCTTCATCCTCTGTGACTGGGGGGGCAGCAGTCACACATGTTTTTGGACGCAGACCTGCCACCTCTTTACCTGCAACAGCCAGGTCGTCAGTTCATTGGGAAGTGGAAACACCTGCTGGTGTTGAGCGCTCTCTGACATCGAGAGCACCACCTTTGGATCAAGGCAACCTAACATGTCCGCCTGCATCTTCCTCACAGACCGGCAGTTTGCCGGGGACACCCTTATCAACCCCGTCTAAGCACAACAGCCAGCCCTCGGTCCCTCAGATGTGGAAAATTAAAAGACAATTTCCTCCTAGCTATGACAAAGCTAAGAGGTTGAATTTCACCATCTGCAAGCTGTTGGCTACAGAAATGCTGCCTTTCCGCCTGGAGGACACAGTGGATTTTCGAGACCTTATGTCCGTCGCAGTGCCCCAGTACCAGATGCCCAGTCGGCACTACTTCTCAAAGAAAGGTGTGCCTGCGCTCCACCAGCATGTCGCACACAACATCACCGCTTCTTTGAGAAACTCTGTGTGTGACAGGGTGCATTTCACCACAGACACTTGGACGAGTAGGCATGGACAGGGGCGTTACATGTCGCTGACTGGGCACTGGGTAACTATGGTGACAGCAGGACAAGGGGCTGCTGTCCAAGTCTTGCCGTCCCCACGAGTTGTGCGTCAATCCTCTTTATCTCGAAGTTCCTCCACTGCTTCTGCCTCCTCAACCTCCTCTTGGTCCTCCACCTGCACCCAAAGCCTGTCTGGTAATGCCACCTGCTTTCTAACAGCGCAGAAGGAATCCTGCACACCTCCTTACTATGCTGGCAGCAGGGCTCAACGGCATCAGTGTTTACTTTGAAATGTCTGGGAAATGTGAGTCACACAGCTGAGGAGTTGTGGTCAGCTCTGGAGACCAAGTTTCATGTATGGTTGTCTCCACTGGACCTGCAACCAGGGAAGGCCGTGTGCGACAATGCTGCAAACCTGGGTGCGGTCCTTCGCCGGGGCAATGTCACACATGTGCCTTGTATGGCTCACGTGTTGAACCTGGTTGTCCATAAATTTTTAGCCCACTATCCCGGACTAGATGGCCTTCTGCAGAGGGCACGATCGCTGTGTGCTCACTTCCGCCGTTCGCATCCCGCAGCTCAACGACTTACATCTCTACAGAAGTCGTTGGGCCTGCCACTTCATCGGCTGAAATGCGATGTGCCGACACGGTGGAATTCAACTCTGCACATGTTGCAGCGACTGTGGCAGCACCGACGAGCCCTGGTGCAATACGTTCTGACGTATAGCCTGGGCCAACGAGATCAAGAGGTGGGGCAAATCACGTTGCAGGAGTGGTCTCAGATCAGGGACCTATGAAGTTGACGCGCCCCCTGGGCCGTGGGGTACCCTGAGCCGGGCCAGTAGACGCTGGCGGTTGTAGTCACTGTGGCAGTGACCCGGTCCGTGACCCAGGGCGGTCAATCCAAGGGTAATTTGTATATATGGATTTTATAATGTCCGACTACGCCACCTGTGGAGTGCGGCCAAAGGGACCGTGGCTGCGGAACAGTCCTCTGAAGCTCGTGGTTTTGCAGCAATGGTATTATTACTCACCACAGGAAGAGTGTAGCTTCAGGGCAGTGTGGGTGGATGATGGTGGTTGTAGTGCAGGGAGTCAGTAATGAACACAGAGTCCGTGTGATGCAGTCCCAAGATCTTTACTCACAGTTGTTGCAGTCCAGATTACAGGTACCAGAGCAATCTCAACCGTCGTGCTGTGCGTACTCAGTGAGGGGCTCAGTCCACCCCCAGATAGCTCCGGAGTACTTAGCAGGACCCCCTTCTGTGTGTCCTTTCTCTGGCCTTCTCCCTGCACCTCACACCCAGTGACACTTCTATCCGGTATCCTCGGGCCTTGGCGGGCGACTTGTGTTCCGTCCCCTGGGTGCTATGTGGCTACCTTCTTAGTGAGACTGGGGTGGACTTTTGCCTGCAGTACATGAAATGCTGCAGCCTCCGGTTTCTAGTTGAGCCTTGCTGTTTCTCCGCTAGTTGAGGGACCGGTTCCCCTTATCTGGCCTGACCCCTCTACCTCCTGGTAGCAGCAGGAGTACGGGTGGCGTTCTGCACTGCCCGTAGCCCAAGGGTCCCTTCGGTTCCTGGAGCCTTCCTGCTCCCACTCCTCTCTTCTCTCCTTCAGTCCTGGGCCTCCCAGGCTAGGCCCGCCTCCGGAGCAGAGCTCATGCCGAGCCTCTGCTCCTGTCACTTTTCCTCCTCTGACTGGCTTGCTCTTTCTAAGAAGGCTTCCTATTTATACTCTCCCTGTCATGAGCTCCCCTAAGCTGCTCCCCTAAGCACCCACTACATAGAACCCTCCCACCAGCTAGGCACCTGGGACTGTGCTCTCCCTTAGGAGCTATCTCGCCCTACCCCCACTGCGGGTATGTGTTGGATGCAGGTGTTAGGGTCCCGAGCCATACGCCTTCCTTACCTGAGGGTGAGATACCACACCTCTGGGTGAGATGCAGTAACTCTGTGGCGACTGAACCCTCAGGGGCGCCACACACCCATCTGCACAGTTTTGAAATGGCGACGAAGATGTTTAGTGCTGACGACGATGCCATTATCAGCATGACTATTCCGGTGATTTACATGCTGGAGCACACATTAAACAGAATTCAGAGTCAGGTGGTGGGACAAGAGGAGGTGGAGGAAGTAGAGGAGGAGTCGTATGCGGAAGGGATAACATCTCCAAGGTCCAGACGGTTGGCAGCACCAAGGCGGCAGGCATGGGAGGGTGGGGGAGAGGGATTAACCAGGGCGCATGGTAGCAGCCAAACTGTTGAGGAAGGTGCAGGAGCCGAGGAAGAAGTGGAGGACGAACTGGCTATGGGCATGGAAGACTCATCAGATGAGGGAGACCTTGATCACATTTCTGTTGTGTGAGGTTGGGGGGAGAGGGCAGAAGAAGGAAGCATGATTCTTACCTCGCTACCAACACAACAAGGACTTGGTCCTCCTGGATGCGCAAGACACATGAGTGCCTTCTTGCTGCACTACCTGCAACATGACCCTCAGATTGTCAGAATTCGAAGTAATCCCGACTACTGGGTTGCCACACTCTTAGATCCCCGGTACAAAAGTAAATTTGCCGAAATAATTCCTGCCATAAAAAGGGATTGATGCATGCAGGAGTATCTGCAGATGTTAAATCTTACATGTGCTTTTCCACAAAACACCAGTGGTGCACGTAGTGAATCTCACAGTTCTAACTTGCCAACCGTGGGACTGTCGAGTCTTCATCACTCAAACCGTAACAGTAACACAGTATCTGCTGGTAACAGCAATTTTGTGGAATCGTTTCACCACTTTTTTAGACCATCCTTTGCAAGGCCACAGGAGACAAGAAGTCTGACACATAGTCAATGCCTTGAGAGGATGGTGCAGGAGTATCTCCAAGTGAACATCGAAGCCATGACTGTGTCACTGGACCCTTGCTCATTTTGGTATTCCAATCTGGAAAAATGGCCGGAGCTCGCCACTCACGCCTTGGAGATCTTGTCATGCCCTGCAGCCAGTGTTCTCTCTGAACGTGTGTTCAGCGCTGCTGGTGGTGTGTTGACAGATAAGCGCACGCGTCTGTCCACTGAGAATGTAGACAGACTCACGTTCAAAAAGATGAACAAATCATGGATTCGCAAGGACTTTTCTACCCCTGTGTTATCCTTGGGAGACTGAAAGCTTGAGGATTTGGTAAAATCACCTCACCAACCGTTTTAAGCAACTGTGGGCAATTGATGCCACTTAACCCTAGAACGCATGACCATAAAAATCTACACTTTCGTATACCTGGGGCCTTTTAGGCCCGTGTGCAAATAACATGGAATAACTCAAACTCAAATGACAAACAACTATATACATGAAGAATACCTAGAGTTTCAAAATTCTAACTAAAGTAATCTTGCAGAAAATAGAAAACAATTAACAGGGCGGGCCTGCGAGGCCCCATGTATGCATTCTATGGTTAAGTGGTGTCTGTGCCACAATTTTGGTAAAAAATGGAGACTCTTTTTGGAGTCCCCTTGCTGTGTCTTACGTGACGTTGGCATTGTCAATTCCAGGTGGGTTGGGTCGCTCCCCCTCCCCTTTTAACTGTAAGAAACTACATATACTATGGCTTGGGGTAACACAGATGGTTGAGTCTGAAGAGCTGTTTACTCAGAGGTCTGCTCCAAATCTTCAGTGTCTGCTAATCAGCGTAGAATTTTTAACTGCATCTAGCCTAGGCAATACTTTGGGCGTATAATAATAGGAGAAACAGAGTACATATGGGCATAAAAACAGTATAGCTTTATTAGATATCAAATATAAAAAGGGCCACGACATAAATACTTTGGGCGTAGTAGCCCAGCTGCGAAGCAAGCTGCACCGCCAGTGTATCTAATAAGAATTTTTAAATGCATCTAGCCTAGGCAGACTGTGGGGACCCCCAACCAAACCCAGACGCTCAGCCCCCCTACCGCCCCCCTTTCCTTGACAATACAATAATGTAACTCTTACAACTGGATGGGTGAGGATCGGTCACAGCTTTATTAACTCTTTATACTCATTCCATTAGAAAGGCATTTTATTTCTAAAATAATTCAGCTTGTTGCAGCATGCCCTGGGTCTCCACTCCGGCAAGTTGGCCAACAAGTGTAACTCTCCAACATGTCCTTTCTATTTCCAGGCCACGGAGGATCCTGCGTACTCGTATACAGGACTCTGACCCCCACCCATCACTCTTAACGCTTGTTCCACTCCGTCCTGGAGTCCTGACAGGAATATGTCCAGTGCAATATCCATTAAGTGAACACGGTCGGGCCGTATGAGGCCTGCTTTATCTCCTTCCAGTTGTCGGTGTCGTACCACTACACCGCCTCTGTCTCTTCTAAATTTTGCCATCCGAATATTTATTACCCGCCTTGTCCATTCGATGGCTGTGATGTCTCGCGCACCTTGCCATACCGCTATCGGCACAATCTCTGACCATACTATAGCTAGTTTTGTGAAAAATTCTCTGATGCGCTCAGTGTCTAGTTTCATTATTGCCATTAGTTATGCGCTCTTGTGATGACCTAGGTTGTTTCCCCCGGCCTGTATAACTAAGATGACCGGACATCTTGCCTCTCTCCCTACCTTCATTACCTCCATTACTACCTGTGGCCATAGCAGGCCTCTAATACCTCTCCAGTTGAAATATGTGTTATGAAACTCTAATTTCCTCCCGCCTGGATGGACTTTCGCCCTTTTTTCTGCCCAATATATATACGAGTGGCCTATCATCCACACTGTTGGCTTAGCGTCACCAGTAAAAGAAACAAACCACGTTAGGATAACAAGTCCGGTCTTATGTATCTTGCCAAACACGTGGATCGCCATCTCCCTATCCTCTGAACTTCCGTTTCTGACAGTCCTGCTCTTGCTGCTTCCGTGGCCGCGCCTATGCGGAATGAGGGTGTCCCGTAATCTTTGGGGTGGTTCCCTGCCGATGTTATGCATTTATTAAATATAGCTTGGAACTGGTATCTTGATAATGGCTTTCCATCAATGTGTGATAGGAAGAAATTACTTTGTGATCTGATGGTTAGATATGTTTTTACTATTGTTACCTGACTCAGTGTACCGTTTGTGGGTTGTAGAAGTACCCAAGTGCCCCTGCCCGCAGGAACCGTTTTCGATTTGTGTATGCGTAGACGTATTGCATTATTGGCTATGACTACGTCCTGGTGTAATAAGTCTCCACTGGTGGTAATTTTGGACTGAGGGACTAATTCGCTTATGCATAGTGCCCTGAAGAAGGCGATCACAAATGCAGTAGACAGTAGTGTTGCTTCAAATTGTGAGTGTCATGTTAATGGTGTTAGGGATATGATGTGAGAAATCAGTTTTAGTGACATGGGACGGGACGTCTACACTCCTGACTTGGCTGACCCCTTTTCCACCCTTTTATGGATTGTCTGATGATGAATCTTTGTCACATCTCCCCAATTCAGTAGTTGGAAGTGAAATGCTACTCCGGTCAGCCACCGCTGCGCTGACGCCCCTGATATGCCCCTCATCATTAGCTGGTGGAGAAATTCTATGGTGACTTGTGATCTGGCTTGTTCACATTGGTCAACCCGTCTGCCTGCTACTAGTCGTGTCCACTCTTCCCATGCCTTACCGTATGCTTGACACGTCGACGGGGCAACTGACGCTCTGATTAATGGCATCAACTATTCGCCACTAGATCCCATAGGGAAGGTGGGCAACTGTTGCCCGATGGGTGGGCGTTGTGGAAGAGCTCTGTGAAAATCTGCCAATTGAATTGTTATAAAGCGTTAGCAGCAGCTTTAGACCCCTCAGCATAGTGGCTAGCGCGGTCCCATACATTGTGTGTTAGGCACAGGAATGCTAGCCTGGGTAGTAGGCCTAGCACTGGGAGAGACGATGATGCCATCTTATTAATGCAGTGCGCTAGGCTGGTGTTTTTTGTTAATATTAATATAAGCTAAATATTCCCTCACAATCTTTCTGTTTACAGATAACTTGGATTCCTCTATTCCTTTAAAAGGACAGTGAAGATCAGTTGATGTTACATTTTCTTTCTGAGAGAAAACAGATGCAAAATAGGAATTAAAAAGTTCGGCCTTCTCAACATCCTCTCTTACCATTTCTCCATTTTCATCCTGTAAAAATCCTATAGCATCTTTGACTTTTCTTTTACTTTTGACATACCCCCAAAATCCTTTTTTATTGCTTTTGACATCTCTTGCAAGCCTTAATTCATTGTCAGCTTTAGCTAACCTGATACGTGCCCTACAGGATCTGCAGACTGCATTATAATCTTCTTTAGATATGCCTCCCTCTTTCCATTTAATAAACATTTCTTTCTTTCTTTTTAGCATGTGTTTAAGTTCTGTGTTCATCCATCCTGGTTTCCTTAAATGCTTCCCATTCTTCCTACTTTTCGGGATTGTTAACGATTGTGCTTTGAGAATTTCATTTTTAAAAATTTCCCATCCTTCCTGGACATTTTTGTCCTTAAGGACATCCAGCCATTGGATCCCTCCTATTCTCTTTCTGAGTCTCTTAAAATCTGCCTTTCTAAAATCTAACCTTGAAGTTTGAGTCTTCACATGTCTTCCTCCTCTAGTTATACAAAATTCTATAATAGCATGATCGCTGCCTCCTAGGGTCCCAGCCACCTTTACCTCCTCAACCATTTCCTCCCTGTTTATAAGGATTAGATCCAAAGTAGCAGATCCCCTTGTTTTCTCCCCTACCTTTTGGAAGATAAAGTTGTCAGCAAGAGAGGATAAGAATTTGCTTGACCTGTTAGTTTTACTTGAGAGAGATTCCCAACAAATGTCTGGATAGTTGAAATCTCCCATGACCACTACGTCATATTTTTTGGAGAACTTGGTCATTTGATACATAAAGAGTTCATCCATATCTTCAGCTTGCCCAGGTGGCCTGTAGTAAATGCCTACAATGGTGTCCTTTCCGTTGTTCTCTCCTTGTATTCTTACCCAAACAGTTTCCACAGAACTCCCAGTCTCTGAAGCTTCAATCTCTGTGCAGATATACACTTTTCTAACATACAATGCAACACCTCCTCCTCGTTTATCAAGTCTGTTTCTTGCAAATAAGTTGTATCCTTTTAGCCTTTTATTCCAATCATGTGTATCGTCCCACCAAGTTTCAGTGATTCCAATGACATCATATTCCTTTTCCTGCATTAGTAGTTCCAATTCTCCTTGTTTGTTGCCCATGCTTTGTGCATTTGTATAAAAACATTTTAGTTTGTGATTGGTTTCTCTTCCTCCCATATTTTTATTATTTAAATTGTTTTGTCTTTGTTCTTCCTTTCCACTTCCAGTAGCAGAGATCTCAATAGTATTTGTCAGCTGTATGGCTTTTTCTGGCCTTTTGCTTCCCTTCCCACCTTGTTCTAGTTTAAAGCTTTTCTGATGAGTGTAGCAAGGCGACTTCCAAATACATGTTTTCCAGTCTTCGTAAGGTGCACCCCATCTCTAGCAAGTAGTCCATCGTATAGGTAATTCATTCCGTGATCCAGAAATCCAAATCCTTGTTGACGGCACCATCGACGTAGCCAGTTGTTCACCTGTAGAATCTTATTCCACCTCATTGTTCCATGGCCATCCACTGGGAGGATGGATGAGAAGACCACCTGCGCTCCCAATTCTTTCACTTTCTTGCCTAAGTCTTCAAAGTCACTGCACATGGTTTCCAGGTCCTTTCTTGCGGTGTCATTTGTCCCCACATGTATTAGCAGGAATGGGTAGTGATCTGTAGGTCTGAAGAGTCTTGATATCCTGTCAGACACATCTTTAATTTTTGCTCCTGGAAGACAGCACATTTCTCTTGAGGTTATGTCTGGTCTGCAGATAGCGGCCTCTGTTCCTCTTAACAGGGAATCCCCCATGACCACCACTCTCCGTTTTTTCTTCACAACATTCTTCTTTCTCCATCCAGGAGGTTTCTGAGGGCTTACAAGGTTATTCATTGCTGGCAAAGTCTTATTTTGCTGTATTTCTTCATGGTTCTCCTGCGTGAGAGCCTGGTACTGGTTCCTGAGCAGTATGGGTGCTGACTGCCTCTCGATCCTCCTGCTTCTGTGGGTCACATGCTTCCATTCCTCTGTTTTGTCAGGTGCAGTTCGAATTTCTTCTCTTTCTGAATCATGAAGAGATAATTCTGCTCTGTCTAAGAACTCTTCACCTTCCTTAATGATTTTCAAGGTAGTTAACCTCTCTTCTAGATTTCGCAACTTTTCCTCCAACAGGGACACAAGCTTGCATTTCTGGCATGTGAAGTTTGGCTTTTCCACTGGCAAGTCTGTGAACATGTAGCAGGATATGCAGCTCACCAAATGGCTCCTGGACTCTTCCATGTTCTTATTGTTAATGTTCTGAAAACAGTGAAAAAAGCTTAAAAAAAAAGCGGTTTACCGATGTCCTCTTTTCAGCTCCAACAGCCAAAATCCAGTGTTCTTTGAGCTCGCGGAGACTCTTCACTTACCCCAAAATGCAGTGGGAATATGCAAATTATCTCCTCAGGACTCCTCCCCTGGTTTGCCGATGTCCTCTTTTCAGCTCCAACAGCCAAAATCCAGTGTTCTTTGAGCTCGCGGAGACTCTTCACTTACCCCAAAATGCAGTGGGAATATGCAAATTATCTCCTCAGGACTCCTCCCCTGGTTTGCCGATGTCCTCTTTTCAGCTCCAACAGCCAAAATCCAGTGTTCTTAGTCGGCAGGATTTGAACCTGCGCGGGGAGACTCCAATGGATTTCTAGTCCATCACTTTAACCAATCGGCCACAACTACTCAGGTGCTGTTTCATCCTTATGAGTTTCACACCTTTTCTTATAGCACAATGATCAATATCAGTGTTTATCCTTCTTGAAGACATATCAGAAAAATGGAAGATTTCAATTGGAAGCAAAGTTCCAGGCCTCGATAAAATGTAAAAATCTGATTTAAAGATATCATCAATTGGAACCTTGTACAGTTCAAGGTTTTTTAAAATTCATAAGGCGGATTTCGAGTGACTTTGTTCCAAACATCTCTTGAAAAAGGCTTTGAAAATGCTCAAAAGTTTGAACAGATTCATTTCCATGCAAAAAGACTTGCTGTTCATATGATCAGGTATTGAGCGTCTTTTAACCTCATCAAGTTTCCCAAAACGCCAAGCAGTTAACAGAAGTAACATAGTAACATAGTTTTTAAAATTGAAGGAAGACTAAGTCCATCTAGTACAACCCACAGCCTAACATGTTTATCCAGAGTAAGGCAAAAAACCCTATGTGGCAAACACTAAGATCCACATTGGGGAAAAAAATTCATTCCCAACTCCATACAACAATCAGACTAGTTCCCTGGATCAACGCCCTGTCAAGGAATATAGTATACTGTATATAACCTGTAGTATAGAGGTAAAATTATTTTCTCCTCATGAGCATCTATGCCTCTTCTAATGCATCCCATTATTTTTTTGCCTTTGCAGCAGCTGCCTGAC
The DNA here is from genome assembly GCF_046119375.1 of Phyllobates terribilis. Lineage (NCBI taxonomy): Eukaryota > Metazoa > Chordata > Amphibia > Anura > Dendrobatidae > Phyllobates > Phyllobates terribilis. The sequence goes on along the minus strand of NW_027362773.1, from coordinate 220,613,163 downwards.
ACTGGCCACTAAACGTGAGCTTGTCGTCCACCAATACCCCCAGGTCTTTTTCAGTTACAGTTTTGCCCAGTGTTTTACAATTAAGCTGTAGCATCAGCGTCTCTGCCCCCTGCCAGGCAGAGACACCGTTCCTCTCACCTCCCCGCTCCCCGCGCGGCGTCCTCCAGCGATCCTCTTCCTGCAGCTGACGGTGCACGCTTGTTCCCGGGCACTGTGCTTAGGGCGTGCGTGCGCTCCCTCTCTCTAAAAGGGGCAGCACGCGCCGTCCTAAGGAGTCCCCGGCCAATAGCCGGAGGAGCTCCCATATATAAAGCACCTCCTCCAAAATAGAGGTGCCCGAGCAAAGTTGTTGCACAAGGATACTTACCTCTGCTTCAGCCCTCAGGTCCCGTTGCCAGCCTGACCACCAGTCCTGTCTGCCAGCTTGTCTACTCTCCAGCCTGACAGTCTGCCCTCCGCTCTACCCGCCAGTCTGTCTATGGGCAAGCCTACCTGCTGACCAGGAAGCACCTGCCAGTTACCAGCCTGCTACCTGCCGTGCCTGCTAGCCCACTCACCTGGGAGCACAAGCCTGTTTCCTGCCTGTTACCTGCTAGCATACCTGGAGGCTCTGCCGTCACTTGCCATGACAACCCGTCTGCTACCTATAGACTTCAGCCTGCTTGGCCGACACTTGCCGTGACCACCTGATAGCCTACCTGGAGGCTCCTGCTGTCACTTTCCATGACCACCCATCTGCTACCCAGAGACTTCTGCCTGCCCTGCCATCACGTGCCGTGACCACCCATCAGCTAACCCAGAGACTTCTGCCTGCTTGTCGTGCCCACCCGCTATACCGGTCAGTCTAAGTCATCTGACCCGTGGGAGCCACCTGCTCTCTTACAAGGTCATCCCCAGAGTAGCACCTGGTCCCTCTGCTCGGATCCTCCCTGGTCACGGAGTCGTTAGCCGCCGTCCGACCAGGATCGGTTCGGGTAGATACTTAGTTACGCCCCTCTGGGTCCCTCCTTTCACCGTGGCACAGAGGTTCCACCACCCGGACCCGTTATATAAGCATATAATTATACATTTTATTTCCTCTGCCCAAGTGCATTACCTTACATTTATCCCCATTAAAGCTCATTTGCCATTTATCAGCCCAAGCTTCTAGTTTACATAGATCCTCCTGTAATATAAAATTGTCCTCCTCTGTATTGACTACCCTGCAGAGTTTAGTGTCATCTGCAAATATTGAAATATTACTCTGTATGCCCCCTACTAGGTCATTAATAAATATGTTAAAAAGAAGGGGGCCCAATACTGACCCCTGTGGTACCCCACTGTTAACTGAGACCCAGTCTGAGTGTTCTCCATTAATAACCACCTTTTGATTCCTTTCACTGAGCCAATTCTTAACCCACATACATACACTGTGTGCAGAATTATTAGGCAAGTTGTATTTTAGAGGATTATTTTTATTATTGATCAACAACTATGTTCTAAATCAACCGAAAAGACTCATAAATATCCAAGCTTAATATTTTTGGAAGTTGGAATGTTTTTTTTCAGATTTGGCTATCTTAGGAGGATATCTGTTTGTGCAGGTAACTATTACTGTGCAGAATTATTAAGCAACTTAATAAAAACCAAATATAATCCCATCTCATTTGTTTATTTTCAACAGGTAAACCAATATCAGTGCACAAAATTTCGAAATAAACATTTCTGACATGCAAAAACAAAAACCAAAAAAATGAGTGATTAATATAGCCACCTTTCTTTATGATGACACTCAGCAGCCTTCAATCCATAGATTCTGTAAGTTGCTTGATCTGTTTTCAATCAACATTGTGTGCAGCAGCCACCACAGCCTCCCAGACACTGTTCCAAGAGGTGTACTGTTTTCCCTCCCTGTAGATCTCACATTTTATGATGGACCACAGGTTCTCTATGGGGTTCAGATCAGGTGAACAAGGGGTCCATGTCATTATTTTTTCTTCTTTTAGACCTTTACTGGCCAGCCACGCTGTGGAGTAGTTGGATGCATGTGATGGAGCATTGTCCTGCATGAAAATCATGTTTTTCTTGAACAATACCGACTTCTTCCTGTACCACTGCTGGAAGAAGTTGTCTTCCAGAAACTGGCAGTAGGTCTGGGAGTTGAGCTTCACTCCATCCTCAACCCAAAAAGGTCCCACAAGTTCATCTTTGATGATACCAGCCCATACCAGTATCCCACCTCCACCTTGCTGGCGTCTGAGTCGGAGTGGAGCTCTCTGTCCTTTACTGATCCAGCCTCTGGCCCATCCATCTGGCCCATCAAGAGTCACACTCATTTCATCAGTCCATAAAACCTTTGAAAAATCAGTCTTAAGATATTTCTTGACCCATTCTTGACATTTTATCTTATGTTTCTTGTTCAAAAGTGGTCGTTTTTCAGCCTTCCTTACCTTGGCCATGTCCCTGAGTATCGCACACCTTGTGCTTTTTGATACTCCAGTAACGTTGCAGCTCTGAAATATGGAAAAACTGGTGGCGAATGGCATCTTGGCAGCTTCACCCTTGATTTTGCTCAACTCATGGACAGTTATTTTGTGCCTTTTTTGGCCAACACGCTTCTTGCGACCCTGTTTGCTATTTGCCATGAAACGCTTGATTGTTCGGTGATCACACTTCAAAAGTTTGGAAATTTCAAGACTGCTGCATCCCTCTGCAAGACATCTCACAATTTTGGACTTTTCAGAGCCCGTCAAATCTCTCTTCTGACCCATTTTGCCAAAGGAAAGGAAGTTGCCTAAAAATTAAGCGCACCTTATAAAGGGTGTTGATGTCATTAGTCAACACCCCTCCTCATTACAGAGATGCACATCACCAGATTTACTTATTTGGTAGTTGGCTCTCAAGCCTATGCAGCTTGGAGTAGGACGACATGTATAAAAAGTATTATATGATCAAAATACTCATTTGCCTAATAATTCTGCACGCGGTGTATATTTTCCCCTATGCCCATTGTTCTCATTTTATGTATCAACCTTTTGTGTGGAACCGTATCAAAAGCTTTTGAAAAGTCCATATACACAACATCCACTGCATTTCCTTGGTCCAGTCCAGAACTTGCCTCCTCATAAAAACTGATCAGATTAGTTTGACAGGAACGGTCCCTAGTAAACCCTTGTTGATATTGGGTCATGAGGTTATTCTTCTTCAGATACTCTATTATAGCATCTCTTAGGAAACCCTCCAGGATTTTACCCACAGTAGAGGTTAAGCTTACTGGCCTATAATTTCCAAGTTCAGTTTTTGTCCCCTTTTTGAATATTGGCACCACATTTGCTATACGCCAGTCGTGTGGTACAGACCCTGTTATTATGGAATCTTTAAATATTAAAAACAATGGTCTATCTATTACGTTACTTAATTCCTGCAGTACTCGCGGGTGTCTCCCGGGGATTTGTGAACTTTAGTGATTTTTAGACACTGCCGTACTTCCTGCTTCGTTAAGCAAGTGACATTAAATGGAGAATTTTTGTTATCACTAATCATGTTTTCTGTCATGCGATTTTCTTGTGTAAATACGGTTGAAAAAAAATCATTTAGCATATTGGCTTTTTCCTCATCCTCATCCACCATTTCACACAGACTATTTTTAAGGGGGCCAGCACTATCATTTTTTAGTTTTTTACTATTTATATAGTTAAAGAATATTTTGGGGTTATTTTTACTTTCTCTGGCAATAATTCTCTCTCCTTCAATCTTTGCTGCCTTGATTTGTTTTTTACATAATTTATTTAATTTTCTATATTTATTTAATGCCTCATCACTACCTACTTGCTTTAGTTCTCTAAATGCTTTCTTTTTGTCACTTATTGCGCCCCTTACAGCTCTATTTAGCCATAGTGGTTTCCTCTTATTTCTAGCATGTTTATTCCCAAAGGGTATATATTGTGCATAGGTCCTATTCAGGATTTTAGTAAATGTCTCCCATTTGCATTGTGTAGCTTTATGTCTCAGGATATTGTCCCAGTTTATTTCACTAAGATCATCTCTCAACTGTTGGAAATTTGCCTTCCTGAAGTTTAGTGTCCTTGTAACCCCTCTACTACACATCTTATTAAAGGTTACTTGAAAACGTATTATTTAGTGATCACTATGACCCAAGTGACCCCCAACTCGTATATTTGATATGCGGTCAGGCCTATTGGTTAATATTAGGTCTAGCAGTGCCCCCCTTCTTGTTGGGTCTTGAACCAGTTGTGAAAGGTAACTGTTAGTGTTGAGCGAGCATGCTCGACACTGCTCGGTACTCGCCCGAGCATCACGCTACTCAGGATGTTCGGCAAGCACCGAGCATTTCCGGGTTACTCGGGCGGGAGGTCAGGTCTCCGCCCTGCATGTTTGGCGCTCTTTACAGAGCCAATGAACATGTAGGGATTGCCAGCCAGTCACTGTAAAGCCGCAGCAATGTTGTTTGTGGGCATTACAGTGATTGGCTAGCCTCACAGCGTCACCTCGAGTATTTAAAACCGGGTGCCGCCATCTTGGACAGAGACGATCCGGATCAGAGAGTGTAGGGACAGCGCTGCTGAGCTAGGAAGAGATTTTTGCTGCGAAATAGTTAGTGTAGGGTTTGTAAAGGCTGCCAGAACAAACAAACAGTCCTTCTCAGGACTAATATCCATCCCAGATATCAGGCAGGCAGGCAGGCAGGCTGTATAGGAGACGCAGTGGTTATACCAGCAAATGCTGCATTACAGTCCTGTGTGCTCCTGTTTCTGAAATTGCTGGACTTAGCTCCAGGTCTCGGGGAACCGGAAAAATCCTTTTTTTTCATCTAAATCCTCTTTTTTTTTCCTCCTACACACTGTACAAATACCCGTCTTATTAACATATTGGTGTCCCCCCCCAAAAAAAAAGTGTGCCTCTGATTTTTCAGACACAAATATATCTGTTAAAAATAGTCTGGTATAGGCCACAGAAACAGAAGTGTGGTTTTGCAGTTCCATGGGTAAAATCTGTGTCGTTTCCATTTTTGGACCTTTGGTATCTAAAAAAACAACAGTTTGAGTGTGTCGCTGTTCAGCCGCAAATCTATATATTTTAAAAAGTCTGGTATATACACCAGTAAACTAAATCTGTGGTTTTGCTGTTACATGGTAAAAAATCTCTATTATCCTGCTTTTCGCATTTTTTGCAGTAAAAAAAAAAAGTAGTGTCTCTTGAGTGTTCTGACACAAAAATATATCTGTTGAAAATAGTCTGGTGTACGCCTCACAAATCCCAGTGTGGTTTTTCAGTTCAATTGGTAAAATCTGTGTAGTATCCATTTTTGGGCCTTTGATATCTAAAAAAAACCAGTTTGAGTGTGTCGCTCACCGTTCACCCGCAAATCTATATATTGTAAAAAGTCTGGTACAACGCAGTAAATTAAAACTGTGGTTTTGCTCTTCCACGATAAAAAATCTCTATTATCCCGCTTTTCACATTTTTTGCAGTAAAAAAAAAATGGAGTGTCTCATGAGCGTTCTGACGCAAAAATCTATCTGTTGAAAATAGTCTGGTGTACGCCTGACAAATCCCAGTGTGGTTTTGCAGTTCAACGGGTAAAATCTGTGTAGTATCCATTTTTGGGCCTTTGGTATCTAAAAAAAAAACAGTTTGAGTGTGTCGCTCATCGTTCACCCGCAAATCTATATATTGTAAAAAGTCTGGTATACCGCAGTAAATTAAAACTGTGGTTTTGCTGTTCCACGGTAAAAAATCTCTATTATCCTGCTTTTCGCATTTTTTGCAGTAAAAAAAAAGGAGTGTCTCATGAGTGTTCTGACACAAAAATCTATCTGTTGAAAATAGTCTGGTGTACGCCTGACAAATCCCAGTGTGGTTTTGCAGTTCAACGGGTAAAATCTGTGTAGTATCCATTTTTGGGCCTTTGGTATCTAAAAAAAAACTGTTTGAGTGTGTCGCTCACCGTTCACCCGAAAATCTATATATTGTAAAAAGTCTGGTATACCACAGTAAATTAAAACTGTGGTTTTGCTTTTCCACAGTAAAAAATCTCTATTATCCTGCTTTTTGCATTTTTTGCAGTAAAAAAAAAAATGGAGTGTCTCATGAGTATTCTGACACAAAAATCTATCTGTTGCAAATAGTCTGGTGTACGCCTCACAAATCCCAGTGTGGTTTTGCAGTTCAACGGGTAAAATCTGTGTAGTATCCATTTTTGGGCCTTTGGTATCTAGAAAAAAAACAGTTTGAGTGTGTCGCTCACCGTTCACCCGCAAGTCTATATATTGTAAATAGTCTGGTATACCGCAGTAAATTAAAACTGTGGTTTTGCTGTTCCACGGTAAAAAATCTCTATTATCCTGCTTTTCGCATTTTTTGCAGTAAAAAAAAAAATGAGTGTCTCATGAGTGCTCTGACACAAAAATCTATCTGTTGAAAATAGTCTGGTGTACGCCTGACAAATCCCAGTGTGGTTTTGCAGTTCAACGGGTAAAATCTGTGTAGTATCCAGTTTTGGGCCTTTGATATCTAAAAAAACAACAGTTTAAGTGTGTCGCTCACTGTTCAGCCGCAAATCTATTCATTTTAAAAAGTCTGGTATACACCAGTTTATTAAAACTGTGGTTTTGCTGTTCCACGGTTAAAAATCTGTATTATTCAGGTTTTGGTATTTTTTCCGTAAGGAAAAATAGTAATAATTTTTCCCTGATTGTTCTGATTGTTTAAAAGAGTCGGGTGCAGGCCATAGAAATAGAACTGTGGTTTTCCTCTTCCACGGTTCTAATCTACTTTTTATTACCCTTTTTCCATTCATAGTGCGAGTGTAAGCTATTTTACTTCCTTTACAATGGGCAAGGCGTGAGGCAAGGGATGTGGAACTGGACGATCTGGTGATGGTGCGTGCAGAGGACGGGGCCGTGGCCAAGGTGAAAATGTGCCACAACCAACAGCTCCCACTTCTTGACCGAATTACTAGGGAAGCACAGAACAACACCAGTATTGCAAACTGATCAGTGTGAACAGGTTATTAATTGGATAGCAGATAATACTTCCAGTTACCTGGGCACCACCACCTCCGGTCTGTCTTCCACACGGTCAACTCTTAGTAGCCGTGAATCTCGACCGCATACTCCTCCTCACCCTGATGCTCCTCCCAACATGCCGAGTGTCATCAGACAGCAATTGATCCCACACTTGGACACTCTGAAGAGCTGTTCACTGGTCCATTTCCATATTTGTGCCCCTCGCCTGATACGCTTGAAGTGGTGGAAGAGGAGATCCCATGTAGCGATGCCCAAATATTTGAACAGTCACGGCTACAGGAAGTCGACGCTGGCAATTTGTCACAAGAGGTGGACGATGACGAGACACAATTGCCAGGAAGTTAGGAGGAGCATCGTGGTGCGCAAGTGGAAGAGGAGGAGGTGGTGGATGATCTAGTAACTGACCCAACATGGCAGGAGGACATGCAAAGTACGGCCAGCAGCACACAGGGGGAGGGAGGCAAAGTACCCCAAAAGGCAGGAAAAAGCAGTGTGGTGGCCGCAGACTGAAGGCGGGCAACCATTCCCCCTAACATCAACACGAGGGACGTTGCAAGTACATGCGGTAGGTCTTCCAGAGTCTGAAATTTTTTTAAAGACTCTGCTGATAACCCCAAAAAGGCCATTTGTACCACCTACCATGCCAGCATCAGCAGGGGTGACAAAACTACCAGCCTGACCACCACCAGCATGATGAGGCACGTGGTAGCAAAGCACCCGACTTTGTGGGGCGAAACCCAGGGTCCACGACCAGTGTCAGCTGGTTACACCACTGCTTCTTCCGCTGTTGTGTGTGCAATAGAACCCCCTGTTGTGTGTGCAAGGCAATCCCCTGTCCATACTGCATGTAAAGATGCCCCCTCCTCTCAGTCTTCACTTGCTATGGCAGTTTCTCAAGAAACAGCATCAACGTCCACGTTCACGTACCACCGCAGCATTCAATAGTCCATATCCCAGACCTTTGAATGAAAGCGGAAATTCGCAGCTAACGCCCCACAGGCCACAGTCCTAAATTCACACATTTCACGACTGCTTGCTTTGGAAATGCTGTCTTTTAGGCTGGTGGAGACGGAATCCTTCCGCAACCTTATGGCAGTGGCCATCCCTCGGTTCTTGGTCCCCAGCCGACACTATTTTGCCTGGTGTGCCATCCCTGCACTACACAAGCACAGGTCCCAAAACATCTGCAGTGCCCTCAAGAACGCAGTTACCGGGAGAGTCCAACTGACAACAGACACGTGGACAAGTGCTTGTGGCCAGGGACGGTACATCTCCCTGATGGCACACTGGATAAACATAGTGGAAGGCGGGACCCAGTCGGACCTTGGGACGGAATACATCCTCCCCACACCAAGAATTGGGGTCCCTATGTCAGTCAGAGTTGCCCCCACAGTGTAAAGCTCCTGCGCATCCTCCTCCTCCTCCTCTTGCTCATGTTCAGCCTCCATCTCAGATATCACCACATCAGTTACAAGCTGAAAGCACTGCAGTACTGCCTACACCAAGTGGCAACAGGCTGTGCTGAAACTCATAAGCTTAGGTGATAAACCTCACACTGCTTGTGAGTTGTGGACAGCTGTGAAAGAGCAGGCAGATCTGTGGCTGAGACCGCTGAACCTACATCCAGGCATGGTCATGTGTGACAATGGCCGTAACCTGGTGGCAGTTCTGAGGCGAGGCGAGATCACACACGTACCATGCCTAACTCATGTGCTTAACCTCGTGCTTCAGCGGTTTCTTAAATCGTACCCCGAGTTGCCAGATCTGCTCGTGAAAGTACGCCGCCTGTCAGCTCATTTTCGCAAGTCGGCTACAGCATCCGCCGCCCTTGCTGTGTTGCAGCAGCGTTTGCAGCTTCCGGCACACCGACTGGTGTGTGATGTCCCCACACGTTGGAACTCTACCCTCCACATGTTGCAAAGGATTTGTGAGCAGAAGAGAGCAGTTGTGGAGTACCAGCTGCAACAAGGCCGTCGATATTCAGGTCAGACTCCACACATAAGACCTCATGAGTGGACCTGGATGTCTGACATATGTACCATCCTGACAAACTTTGAGTAGGCCACCAAGATGGTGAGTGGCGATGACGCCATCATTAGTGTCAGCATCCCACTTGTCTGTCTTTTGCAACGCTCTCTGCAGAGAATTAAAGAGGAGGCATTGCAGCCAGAGTATGATGAGATGGATCAAGAAGCCGTAGTGGGCGATTACACACAGCCCAGCCTCATCTCATCCCAACGTGCATTGGGGGACAATGAGGGAGAGGAGGAGGAGGAGGAGGAAGAACAGAAGCTGTTATCATGCGCTGCAGACGGTAGTATCTGTACAAGTGTCATACCGTCGGTTCAGAGTGGGTGGCCTGAGGACAGGGGGGAGGAGGAGGAGGAGGAGGAGAGCATGGTCAGTTGTCATCTTGGTGAGGACACGGAAATCTTGCCCGTTAGCAGTCTGTCACGAATGGCTGACTTTATGTTACGCTGCCTTAACCATGACCCTCGCAATGTTGGGTGACAGTCATTACTGGTTGGTGACACTTTTAGACCCCCGCTACAAAGAGAACTTTCACTCTCTTATTGCTGAGGTGGAGAGGTCTACAAAAATTGGCCAGTACCAGAAGGCCCTTGTTGCAGAACTGTTAAAAAAATTCCCATCTGAACACGCTAGCGGCAGAGGTCACAGTTCGTTGACCAACCAAAGCGTACAAGCGAGAGAGAGGCAACTCCAATCCAGCAGAGGCAGGGGAACACTGGAAATGTTCTGGGACAGTTTTCTCAGACCTCCCTTCAGACAGAGCGTGAGGCGCGGGGTACTCTCACAAGGAGTGGAAAGTTTCAAAAGATGGTGAGGGAGTACCTAGCCGACCGTACCAGCGTCCTCCATGATTCCTCTGTGCCTTTTAATTATTGGGTATCCAAGCTGGACGCTCGGAATGAACTCGCTCTGTACGCCTTGGAGTTCCTGGCCTGCCCTGCCACTAGTGTGTTATCAGAGCGTGTTTTTAGTGCCGCTGGGGGAATCATAACTGATAAGCGCACTCGACTGTCAACTGACAATGCTGACAAGCTGACCCTTATCAAAATGAACAAGGGCTGGATTGGGCCAGACTTCTCATCACCACCAAATGACAGCAGAGTAACATAAAGTCAAATCCACTGTGCTATTTCAGGAGGTGTATTCACATGCACCGCTTCACACCCACACATGGGTATACGCTTCCTCATTTCGGCTGTTTTATGTTCTACTCCTTATTCTCAGCCTCCACCACCACTATACCACCAGGGTGACCGTAGTCCGTGTTGCCATTATTGAAAGTTCCTCAGTCCTTATTTTTGTCAGCTTTTGCTTAGAAGGCATAAGCAAAGACTGTGGGAGACCCACTCCCCAATAATGGGAATAATATTTTTAAGATGCTGTACTGTATGGCTCTTGTAAGGGGCATTACTGTCACGGGTGTGTCGCCACGAAGATCGTCGCGATTACACAGCCTGACTTCTCGCAGCTGAGTTTTTGGTGCTTGGTGTTTTTCGGCAGGGAGGGAGTTAATTCTCCCTCTCTTTGCTAGACGAGGCCCAGCCTCGCCCAGCTGCAGTTAATTCTGCAGTATTGGGACTCCTTCAAATACCTGCCATTCTGATAGGGTAGTTGTCGGTGAAAGCTTCTCATGCAGACTATCAGAGCCATACGTGGTATTGTGGAGTTAGGAGCGAAGTGTACTCGGTGTGGATTTTTCCCTTCCTCGCTTTATTCTTTATCCCCTTACCCGTTGTTGTTCCCTCCGTTGTAGTGGTGTAAGTTTTTGTATGCGAGGTGGTTTTTGGTTTGCCCCTTGTACTGTCTCGTTCGTCTTGTACTGTGTTTTACATATACGGACCTGTCCCCAATTGGTGTGATCGGGGTCCTTCTCAGGACTAGATTACTGAGGTTCAGGGATTCTCAGGAGGTAGGTTTACGCTGGCGGCCAGGACCTCTGTACCATCAACAGTACCTCCAGGTAGAGGGATTAGGCAGGGCCTCAGTGTAGGGTCAGCATAGGCTCCTGACCTCCTGAACGCCGAGACAGCGTGACATTTTCACCGACCCACTAAAAGATTCTCTCCAGCCACCATGGATCCTGTAGCCAATATAGCTCGGCAGTTGCAGAGTTTGTCCTTGGAACTGGCGGATGTTAAGTCTAAGGTTTTGTATCCCCTGGAGCAAGCCGGATCAGAACCCAAAGTAGCTCTCCCTGACAGGTTCACGGGGGGGCGGGACAAGTTTTTTGTTTTCTGGGAGGCATGTAAGTTGTACTTTCGGCTGCGGCCTCGGTCATCGGGGAGTGAAGAACAAAGGGTGGGAATAGTTATCTCGCTCCTTCAAGGGGACCCCCAATCTTGGGCGTTCTCTCTTCCCCCGGGCTCTCCGGCACTCCGGTCAGTGGATGGATTTTTCTCTGCTCTGGGTCTTGTATATGATGACCCGGATCGGATCTCCCTTGCTGAATCTAAGTTACGTAGGATCCAGCAGGGAGATCATCCAGCGGAGGAATTCTGTTCAGAGTTCCGTAGGTGGGCCACGGACACCCAGTGGAATGACCCGGCTCTTCGGAGCCAGTTTTGTCAAGGTTTATCTGACAAATTAAAGGATATGTTGGCACAGTATGACTCTCCCGTGTCGCTGGAAGCCGCTATGGCCCTTGCTATTCGCATTGACAGACGGCTTCGGGAGAGGTGCGGGATAACTCCACCCCCTGTGATGACTCCACCTTCTACAAGGGTCCCTTATATGGAGGTTCCCCTGGTCAGTCCAGAGGAGCCTATGCAGTTAGGAGGGACATACTTTCGGGGGAGGGGACCGGCGGTGCGCCATAAGACAGGAAGGTGTTTCTTCTGCGGGAGAAAGGGACATTTTATTGGGGGGTGTCCTTCCCGTCCTTTGCAGAGCAAAGAGTCGTCGGAAAACTATTGATCCCAGGTTGTGTGGTGGACGGCAATCTGGGAGTAGGTATTTTGTTCCTAGGTTCGTCTCAGTTTCTTGTACCGGCGGAGGTGGTGGTGGGTATGAGAACTGAGAGGTTATCTGTTCTTCTGGATAGTGGGGCTGGGGCTAATCTGGTGGACTCTCGGTTTGCTCGGGTTCAAGGTATGCGATTGAGTGTGTTGGCTAAACCCATCCCCATATTCTCGATCGACGCCAGGCCTCTCGGTCAGGGAAGTTTTTCGCAAGCTTTGCATAACATAAATCTTCAAGTGGGGGCGATACATAAAGAACTGTTGTCTTGTTACGTGTTGGAGGGTCTTCCCACTCCTATTGTGTTGGGCCTTCCTTGGTTAACTAAGCATAACCCGGTTATTAATTGGCAATCTAGAGAGATAAGCCAATGGAGTGAATTCTGTAAAAAAAACTGCATGAATACGGTCATCGGTACGGTCGCTCCTAGGGTCTTGCCCCCATTTCTGGCTGACTTTGAGGATGTGTTCTCGGAAAGAGGGTGTCAGGAACTACCTCCTCATCGTGTGTATGACTGTTCGGTAAAACTGCTTCCTGGGGCCAAGTTACCTAAATCTAGGTTGTACAATTTGTCTGGTCTGGAGAGGCAGGCCATGAAGGATTATATTTCAGAGAGTCTGGCTAAGGGGCATATTAGACCTTCATCTTCCCCGGTGGCCTCGGGGTTCTTCTTTGTGAAGAAGAAAGATGGAGGCCTACGCCCTTGCCTGGATTTCCGTGAACTTAATCGGATTACGGTCCGAGATCCGTATCCGCTCCCACTTATCCCCGATCTCTTCAATCACATCGTGGGCGCCAAATGGTTCTCTAAATTGGATCTCAGGGGGGTGTACAATCTGATTAGGATGAAGTAGGGGGATGAGTGGAAGACGGCTTTTAACACTCCGGTGGGACATTATGAGAACCTGGTCATGCCATTTGGTCTGACTAATGCCCCGGTGGTGTTCCAACACTTTGTTAATGACATTTTTCGCTGCCTGGTGGGTCAGTTTGTTGTTATTTATCTGGATGACATCTTAATTTACTCGCCTGATCTTGTGTCTCATCAGGAGCATGTTAGGCAGGTGTTACAGATCTTGCGGGATAATAAACTGTACGCCAACTGGGAAAAGTGTGTGTTCGCCGTTCAGGAACTCCAGTTTCTAGGCTTCCTGGTGTCAGCGTCTGGTTTTCGTATGGACCCTGGGAAAGTGCGGGCAGTTCTTGAGTGGGATCTGCCAGAGAATCTTAAGGCACTACAACGTTTTCTGGGGTTTGCTAATTATTACCGGAAATTCATTCGTAATTTCTCGTCCATGGTTAAACCTCTCACAGACATGACAAAAAAAGGGATGGATTTTTCTAGGTGGTCTGACAAGGCTTGTCAAGCTTTCTCCTCCTTGAAAAAATGTTTTGCCTCGGCACCCATACTCATTCAACCTGATGCGTCCCAGCCATTCATTGTAGAGGTAGACGCTTCTGAGGTAGGGGTAGGGGCAGTATTATCACAAGATTCGTCTCCTGGTAAATGGCGTCCGTGCGCTTTTTTCTCTAAAAAATTGTCGTCCGCTGAGAGGAATTACGATGTCGGCAATAGGGAACTCTTGGCCATTAAGTTAGCTTTTGAGGAGTGGCGCGATTTACTGGAGGGGGCTATCCATCCGGTCACCGTCATCACCGATCATAAGAACCTGCTATATCTGGAGTCCGCCAAACGTCTGAATCCCAGACAAGCTAGGTGGTCATTGTTTTTTACCAGGTTTAATTTTGTCGTCACATATCGTCCTGGATCAAAAAATGTAAAGGCGGATGCCTTATCTTGCAGTTTCCCTGGGACCGGGAATACGGATGACCCGGTTCCTATCCTTCAGGAGGGGGTGGTGGTGTCGCCAGTATGCTCTGAGCTTGAGGAGGAAGTATTGGAGGCTCAGGGGGGCGCCCCTGTTGGACCTCCTGGGAGACTGTTTGTTCCAGATCAGTTGCGACAAAAGGTGATTGAGGCACACCATAACTCAGCTTTGGCAGGACACCCAGGGAGTAAAGCAACTGTGGATCTCCTTTCGCGTTGGTTTTGGTGGCCTAATTTACATAGGGAGGTGGGAACTTTTGTTGCGTCCTGTGGGGTTTGTGCGTGCTCTAAGACCCCACGTACCCGTCCGGCTGGAGCTCTCTTACCTTTGAAGATCCCGGAGCGTCCTTGGACTCATCTGTCTATGGACTTTATTTCGGATCTCCCGCCATCTTCGGGTAAAACGGTCATACTCGTTGTAGTGGACAGATTCAGCAAGATGGCACATTTTATCGCTCTTCCTGCTCTTCCTAATGCTAAAACTCTTGCGCAGGTGTTCATTGGGGAGATTGTAAGGCTTCACGGTGTACCCTCTGATGTGGTGTCAGATCGGGGGTCTCAGTTTGTGTCCAAATTCTGGAGGGCATTTTGTACACGGCGGGGGATGCATTTATCTTTTTCTTCGGCTTTTCATCCTCAGACCAATGGTCAGACGGAACGTCTGAACCAGTGTTTGGAGACATATCTCCGGTGTTTTGTGTCAGAGAACCAGGAGGACTGGGCTTCTTTCTTATCTCTGGCGGAGTTTGCTCTTAATAATAGGCGGAGTGAGTCCACTGGTAAGTCCCCGTTTTTAGGGGCATATGGTTTTCACCCCCAGTTTTGTACTTTCAATAAGGGGGCTCTTCGGGGGTTCCTGAGGAGGAACGATTTTCGTCATCACTCGCTTCGATATGGAAAGGGGTGCTGTATAATCTAAGTACTATGGGGAACCGATACAAACGTATGGCTGATAGGAAGAGAGTGTCTGGTCCGGACCTAAGTGTGACCGATCGGGTATGGTTGTCTACCAAGAATATAAAACTTAAGGTTCCCTCCTGGAAACTGGGTCCCAGGTTCATCGGGCCATATAGGATCTGCTCTATAATTAATCCGGTGGCATTTCGTCTTGACCTCCCCTCTACTTTTAAAATTCACAACGTGTTCCACAGATCTTTTCTTAAAAGGTATGTGGTGCCGGTGATACCGTCACCTTTACCTCCTCCTCCTGTGGTGGTCAATGGTAACTTGGAGTTTCAGGTATCGAAAGTCATCGATTCACGTTTTAATCGCCGGTCCCTTCAGTACCTGGTTCATTGGAAGGGGTATGGTCCTGAGGAGAGGATGTGGGTTCCTACGTCGGATATTAACGCAGACCGATTAATTCAGGCCTTCCACACGACTCACCCGGATAAACCTGGCCCTGAGGGTCAGGAGGCCCCTCGTAGAAGGGGGGGGTACTGTCACGGGTGTGTCGCCACGAAGATCATCGCGATTACACAGCCTGACTTCTCGCAGCTGAGTTTTTGGTGCTTGGTGTTTTTCGGAAGGGAGGGAGTTAATTCTCTCTCTCTGTGCTAGACGAGGCCCAGCCTCGCCCAGCTGCAATTAATTCTGCAGTATTGGGACTCCTTCAAATACCTGCCGTTCTGATAGGGTAGTTGTCGGTGAAAGCTTCTCATGCAGACTATCAGAGTGATACGTGGTATTGTGGAGTTAGGAGCGAAGTGTACTCGGTGTGTTTTTTTCCCTTCCTCGCTTTATTGTTTATCCCCTTACCCGTTGGTGTTCCCTCCGTTGTAGTGGTGTAAGTTTTTGTATGCGAGGTGGTTTTTGGTTTGCCCCTTGTACTGTCTCGTTTGTCTTGTACTGTGTTTTGCATATACGGACCTGTCCCCAATTGGTGTGATCGGGGTCCTTCTCAGGACTAGATTACTGAAGTTCAGGGATTCTCAGGAGGTAGGTTTACGCTGGCGGCCAGGACCTCTGTACCATCAACAGTACCTCCAGGTAGAGGGATTAGGCAGGGCCTCAGTGTAGGGTCAGCATAGGCTCCTGACCTCCTGAACGCCGAGACAGCGTGACATTTACACTGTGTTCCAAATTATTATGCAAATAATATTTTCTCAGAATTTCCCAAATTACCTATATGAATTGCAGTCATTGTAATTTTTCAGTCAAATAACTATTAGAGTACAATTGAAAGGTTTTTGTACAAACTGCCTATGATAACAGTATATTTTTTAAAAAATAAAACACTCAAACTGCACTCAAAATGCATGTTCCAAATTATTATGCACAGCAGCGTTTTCAACCGTTTCATTTTAATAAAGAACAAATAAATGGTCATTTTTGCAATTATAAGCATTAACAGGTTATTACAAACTGAAATCAAACAGTTTTCACCTCAAAACTTTATTCTAGGTGATGTTACATTTGCACATAGGACCCCTTGTTCGAAAGGAGCTTCTGAACTCTCTCGTCCATTGAATTTGTCAGGTTTGGGATGGTTTCTGCTTCAATTGTTTTGCATAAGGACAGAATACCCTCCCAGAGCTGTTGCTTAGATGCGAACTGCCTCCCGCCACCATAGACACTCCTTTTGATGATGCTCCAAGGTTCTCAATGGGGTTGAGGTCAGGGGAGCATGGGGGCCACACCATAAGTTTGTCCCCTTTTATGCCCACTCCATCCATCTGGACCATCGAGCGTTGCACGGCACTCATCGTTGAACAAAACAGTTCGATGGTCCAGATGGATGGAGTGGAGGATGGCTGGTTGATGGACACCCCATGCAAACACGGCTACGGCACCAACAAGAAGGAGGTGGAGCAATGTTTTGGGCTGGAATCATGGGGAGAGAGATTGTCGGCCCCTTTAGGATCCCTGAAGGGGTAAAGATGAACTCCATAATGTATGTTGAGTTTCTCAAACAGCACTTCCTGCCATGGTTCAAGAAGAAGAACCGTGCATTCCGCAGCAAGATCATTTTCATGCATGATAATGCACCATCTCATGCTGCACATAACACATCTGCATCTCTGGCTGCTATGGGCATAAAAGGGGACAAAGTTATGGTGTGGCCCACATGCTCCCCTGACCTCAACCCCATTGAAATCCTCTGGAGCATCATCAAAAGGAGTGTCTATGATGGCGGGAGGCAGTTCACATCTAAGCAACAGGTCTGGGAGGGTATTCTGTCCTCATGCAAAACAATTGTAGCAGAAACCATCCAAAACCTGACAAATTCAATGGACGAGAGAGTTCAGAAGCTCCTTTCAGACAAGGGGTCCTATGTGCAAATGTAACATCACCTAGAATAAAGTTTTGAGTTGAAAACTGTTTGATTTCAGTTTGTAATAACCTGCTAATGCTTATAGTTCCAAAAATGAGCATTTTTTTGTTCTTTATTAAAATGAAAAGGTTGAAAACTCTGTTGTGCATAATAATTTGGAACATGCATTTTGAGTGTAGTTTGAGTGTTTTATTTTTTTAAAAATATACTGTTATAGGCAGTTTGTCCAAAAACCTTTCAATTGTACTCTAATAGCTATTTGACTGGAAAATTACAATGACTGCAATTCATAAAGGTAATTTGGGAAAATCTGAGAAAATATTATTTGCATAATAATTTTGAACACAGTGTAAAACCATCTTGTTATACCACTCTGACCGCCACGTCTCTTGTAAGGGGCATTAAAAGCGTCTTGTTATACCACTCTGACCTCCATGTCTCTTGTAAGGGGCATTTAAAGCGTCTTGTTATACCACTCTGACCTCCACGTCTCTTCTGAGGGGCATTATAACAATCTTGTTATAACACTCTGACCTCCACGTCATTTCTGAGGGGCATTAAAAGCATCTTGTTATACCACTCTGACCCCCACGTCTCTAGTAAGGGGCATTAAAACCATCTTGTTATGCCAATCTGATCTCCATGTCTCTTGTAAGGAGCATTAAAACCGTCTTGTTAAGCTACTGGGACGTCCACGTGTCTTCGAACGGGCATTGCATTTCCTCCTAATTTTTGGAAGCTTTTGCTTTTAAGGCATAAGCAAATACTATGGGAGACCCACTCCCCAATAATGGGACTTATGTTTGTAATATGCTGTACTGCATGGCTCTTGTAAGGGGCATTGCACGTTGCTCCGTCTTAATTTTGGAAGCTTTTGCTTGGAAAGCATAAGCAAATACTATGGGAGACCCACTCCCCAATAATGGGACTTATGTTTGTAATATGCTGTACTGCATGGCTCTTGTAAGGGGCATTGCAAGTTGCTCCGTCTTAATTTTTGGAAGCTTTTGCTTGGAAGGCATAAGCAAATACTATGGGAGACCCACTCCCCAATAATGGGACTTATGTTTGTAATATACTGTACTGCATGGCTCTTGTAAGGGGCTTTGCAAGTTGTTCCGTCCTAATTTTGGGAAGCTTTTGCTTGGAAGGCATAAGCAAATACTATGGGAGACTCACTCCACAATAATGGGAATAATGTTTGTAATATGCTGTTCTGCATGGCTCTTGTAAGGGGCATTGCAAGTTGCTCCGTCCTAATTTTTGGAAGCTTTTACTTGGAAGGCATAACCAAATACTATGGGAGCCCCACTCCCCAATAATGGGAATAATGTTTGTAATATGCTGTACTGCATGGCTCTTGTAAGGGGCATTGCAAGTTGCTCTGTCTTAATTTTGGGAAGCTGTTGCTTGGAAGGCAAAAGCAAATACTATGGGAGACCCACTCTACAATAATGGGACTTATGTTTGTAATATGCTGTACTGCATGGCTCTTGTAAGGGGCATTGCAAGTTGCTCCGTCCTAATTTTTGGAAGCTTTTGCTTGGAAGGCATAAGCAAATACTATTGGAGACCCACTCCCCAATAAGGGGACTTATGTTTGTAATATGCTGTACTGCATGGCTCTTGTAAGGGGCATTGCAAGTTGCTCCGTCCTAATCTTTGGAAGCTTTTGCTTGGAAGGCATAAGCAAATACTATGGGAGACCCAATCCCCAATAATGGGAATAATGTTTGAAATATGCTGTACTGCATGGCTCTTGTAAGGGGCATTGCAAGTTGCTCCGCCCTAATTTTTGGAAGCTTTTGCTTGGAAGGCATAAGCAAACACTATGGGAGACCCACTCCCCAATAATGGGACTTATGTTTGTAATATGCCATACTGCATGGCTCTTGTAAGGGGCATTGCAAGTTGCTCCGTCCTAATTTTTGGAAGCTTTTGCTTGGAAGGCATAAGCAAATACTATGGGAGACCAACTCCCCAATAATGGGACTTATGTTTGTAATATGCTTTTCTGCATGGCTCTTGTAAGGGGCATTGCAAGTTGCTCCGTCCTAATTTTTGGAAGCTTTTACTTGGAAGGCATAACCAAATACTATGGGAGCCCCACTCCCCAATAATGGGAATAATGTTTGTAATATGCTGTACTGCATGGCTCTTGTAAGGGGCATTGCAAGTTGCTCCGTCTTAATTTTGGGAAGCTGTTGCTTGGAAGGCAAAAGCAAATACTATGGGAGACCCACTCTACAATAATGGGACTTATGTTTGTAATATGCTGTACTGCATGGCTCTTGTAAGGGGCATTGCAAGTTGCTCCGTCCTAATTTTTGGAAGCTTTTGCTTGGAAGGCATAAGCAAATACTATTGGAGACCCACTCCCCAATAAGGGGACTTATGTTTGTAATATGCTGTACTGCATGGCTCTTGTAAGGGGCATTGCAAGTTGCTCCGTCCTAATCTTTGGAAGCTTTTGCTTGGAAGGCATAAGCAAATACTATGGGAGACCCAATCCCCAATAATGGGAATAATGTTTGAAATATGCAGTACTGCATGGCTCTTGTAAGGGGCATTGCAAGTTGCTCCGCCCTAATTTTTGGAAGCTTTTGCTTGGAAGGCATAAGCAAACACTATGGGAGACCCACTCCCCAATAATGGGACTTATGTTTGTAATATGCCATACTGCATGGCTCTTGTAAGGGGCATTGCAAGTTGCTCCGTCCTAATTTTTGGAAGCTTTTGCTTGGAAGGCATAAGCAAATACTATGGGAGACCAACTCCCCAATAATGGGACTTATGTTTGTAATATGCTGTACTGCATGGCTCTTGTAAGGGGCATTGCAAGTTGCTCCGTCCTAATTTTTGGAAGCTTTTGCTTGGAAGGCATAAGCAAATACTATTGGAGACCCACTCCCCAATAAGGGGACTTATGTTTGTAATATGCTGTACTGCATGGCTCTTGTAAGGGGCATTGCAAGTTGCTCCGTCCTAATCTTTGGAAGCTTTTGCTTGGAAGGCATAAGCAAATACTATGGGGACCCAATCCCCAATAATGGGAATAATGTTTGAAATATGCTGTACTGCATGGCTCTTGTAAGGGGCATTGCAAGTTGCTCCGCCCTAATTTTTGGAAGCTTTTGCTTGGAAGGCATAAGCAAACACTATGGGAGACCCACTCCCCAATAATGGGACTTATGTTTGTAATATGCCATACTGCATGGCTCTTGTAAGGGGCATTGCAAGTTGCTCCGTCCTAATTTTTGGAAGCTTTTGCTTGGAAGGCATAAGCAAATACTATGGGAGACCAACTCCCCAATAATGGGAATAATGTTTGTAATATGCTGTACTGCATGGCTCTTGTAAGGGGCATTGCAAGTTGCTCCGTCTTAATTTTTGGAAGCTTTTGCTTGGAAGGCATAAGCAAATACTATGGGAGACCCACTCCTCAAAAATGGGACTTATGTTTGTAATATGCTGTACTGCATGGCTCTTGTAAGGGGCATTGCAAGTTGCTTCATCCTAATTTTTGGAAGCTTTTGCTTGGAAGGCATAAGCAAATTCTATGGGAGACCCACTCCCCAGTAATGGGAATAATGTTTGTAATATGCTGTACTACATGGCTCTTGTAAGGGGCATTGCAAGTTGCTCCGTCTTAATTTTTGGAAGCTTTTACTTCGAAGGCATAAGCAAATACTATGGGAGACCCACTCCCCAATAATGGGACTTATGTTTGTAATATGCTGTACTGCATGGCTCTTGTAAGGGGCATTGCAAGTTGCTCCATCCTAATTTTTGGAAGCTTTTGCTTGGAAGGCATAAGCAAATACTATGGGAGACCCACTCCCCAATAATGGGACTTATGTTTGTAATATGCTGAACTGCATGGCTCTTGTAAGGGGCATTGCAAGTTGCTCCGTCTTCATTTTTGGAAGCTTTTGCTTGGAAAGCATAAGCAAATACTATGGGAGACCAACTCCCCAATAATGGGACTTATGTTTGTAATATGCTGTACTGCATGGCTCTTGTAAGGCGCATTGCATGTTGCTCTGTCCTAATTTTTGGAAGATTTTGCTTGGAAGGCATAAGCAAATACTATGGGAGACCCACTCCCCAATAATGGGACTTATGTTTGTAATATGCTGTACTGCATGGCTCTTGTAAGGGGCATTGCAATTTGCTCCATCCTAATTTTTGGAAGCTTTTGCTTGGAAGGCATAAGCAAATACTATGGGAGACCTACTCCCCAATAATGAGACTCATGTTTGTAATATGCTGTACTGCATGGCTCTTGTAAGGGGCATTGCAAGTTGCTCCATCCTAATTTTTGGAAGCCTTTGCTTGGAAGTCATAAGCAAATACTATGGAAGACCCACTCCCCAATAATGGGAATAATATTTTTAAGATGCTGTACTGTATGGCTCTTGTAAGTGGCATTAAAAGCGTCTTGTTAAGCTACTGTGACCTCCACATCTGTTCCAAGGGGCATTCAAACCATCTTGTTAAGCTACTGGGACCTCCATGACTTTTCCGAGGGGCATTAAAACCGTCTTGTTAGGCTACTGCGACCTCCACCACTTTTCCGAGGTGCATTAAAACCGTCTTGTTAAGCTACTGTGACCTCCATGTCTTTTCTGAGGGGCATTAAAACCGTCTTGTTAAGCTACTGCGACCTCCACCACTTTTTCCAGGGGCATTAAAACCATCTTGTTAAGCTACTGTGACCTACTCGTTTCTTCCAAGGGACATTCAAACCGTCTTGTTAAGCTACTGGGACCTCCACGTCTTTTCCGAGGGGCATTAAAACAGTCTTGTTAAGCTACTGTGACCTCCACGTCTCTTCAAAGGGGCATTAAAAGTGTCTTCTTAAGGCACTCTGAACTCCACAACTCTTCCAAGGGGCATTGAAATGTTGTTTTAAATTACCTCTAACCTCCACGACTCTTCCAACGGGCATTGCATTTCCTCCTAATTTTAGTCAGCTTTTGCTTTTCAATGCAAAGGCAAAAACTAAGGGAGACCCACTCCCCAATAATGGGTAGAAGGTTTTTAGTACGCTGTAATCCACGTCTGTTTCAAGGGGCATTGCAGTTCCTCATAATTTTTGGAAAGCCTTCCATTCACTGCTTAGGCTAACAGTGTACAGGAGACTCAGTTGCTATAAATGGAAAAAATGGTTTAGTTAAGGCCCTCTGACCACCATATCATTTCCAAGGGCCATTGGAGTGCCTCAAAATTTTTGGTAGGCATTGCACTCACTGTATGCCCTATAACTGTGTAGCCGAACAGCTCCTTTTGTTACGGAAACATATCCTACAAGACATATGTGGTTGACTGGCCTGATATTGATGTGAATGGTCTCTGTTCCTCCTGCTCTTTCTCCTTTGCCACTACCTCATCCATCATTTATCACCTGAAGCTTTGTTTTAATGGGAGTCATAGAACTGGAATAGTAGCAGGAAAACATCCAGCAATCCTCGGAGGAGGTAGGATATGCACCAAAACGCTGACCACCTCAGGCCTAGCCGCTACTACATACATGCGCTTGCATTCCAAGAAAACAAAGCAGATGCTAACTTGTATCATCATCATCATGGTCCTCACCTTGACACTCTCAACTCCCCTGATGGAGAAGCCAGGGCCCACCGGAGGAGTCTGGTTCTCTGATGGGCTTGTCCAATGCTGCCCTAAAGCAGGTCATGCTAAGAAAATTGTGTGGGGGGATGTTCCAAGGAGAAATAGGGGCAGCTGGGGACCGTTCATGGATACCCGGCTGCCCCCAGGCGGCTGGGGATCGTGTGTGGACACCCGGCCGCGGGGCGGCTGGGGACTGAGTATGGATTCCAGGCCGCCAGCACAGCCATGATGTGGTGGCCAGATTCCACCTCCACATGCCTAAAAGGCCCAATTTCAAGTGCAAGCAAGAAAGCAGTATGGCATTACTTGCGCTTGCATTGCAAGGAATGGGAGAGGTACAATTGAACACTGCCCTGGGAAAAGGACTTGAACGGGGATAGTTGCAAGTCTGCATCGACAGGTGCAGGGTGGGAGGCATCTTCACATGTATCAAGAACAGGGGTTTGGCATGCACGCACTACAGCGGAATAGGCTGTCCTTCCCACTAAATGCACAATGGAGGGCACAGGTAATGTTTTGGTATACGCGCTTAATCTTATGTATAAGGCACACCGGGACAAATAGAGGCGGCTGGGGACTGAGTATGGGTACCTTGCTGCCGAAGCAGCCATGAGGTAGTGGCCAGCTTCTGCCTCCTCCAAACTAAAAGGCCCTATTTCAAGTGCAAGCTTGCAGTATGGCATTGCAGCGTGGGGGTGGGTGGCAGGCTGCACACTTATGCTTGCATTAAAAGAAAACAAAGCAGATGCTAACTTCTATCATCATCATCATGCTCCTTACCTTGGCACTCTCAACTCCCCTGATGGAGAAACCAGGGCCACCAGAGGAGTCTAGTTCTCTGCTGGTCTCCTGGAATGCTGCCCTAAAGCAGGCCGGGCTAAGAAAAGTTTGTGGGGGGAAGTTGACAGGAGATATAGGGGCGGCTGGGGACCGTTTATGGACACCTGGCTGCCCCCAGGCGGCTGGGGACCGTGTGTGGACACCCGGCCGACCCTGGCAGCTGGGGACCGAGTGTGGACACCCAGCCGCCGGGCGGCTGGGGACTGAGTATGGATTCTAGGCCGCCAAAGCAGACATGACGTGATGGCCAGATTCCGCCTCCACATGCCTAAAAGGCCCAATTTCAAGTGCAAGCAAGCAGTATGGTACTGCAGCCTGGGGATGGGTGGGTGGTTGGCTGCATATTTGCACTTGCATTGCAAGGAATGTGGGAGGTACAATTAAACAGTGCCCTGGGACAAGAACTTGCACGGGGATAGTTGCAAGTCTGTTTCTTCTGATGCGGCAAGGATGACTTCTGATGGGCACACTTTTAGGCAGTGACCTGGGTGTCAGAGATGCTTCCAGGGGTCTTCCCCATGCTGTTCCCATGTCTTTTCAGCACTGTATGCATGTGTCACATAAGGTTGTAAAATGTTAAAATGACATTTCCCGGTGAATGCATTTGTCACGGTTGAAAGCAATACAAAAGTGCAAAAACGCATAAAAAATGCTACTTGTGAACATAGCCCAAGGTGTGGAGGAGTATTTTTTTGGGGGGGGTTATTTATTTTACCTTATACACAAGTCTTCTTTACCCTGGAAAGGAAGTTCCTTGACATATTTCACAGGAAAGCAGTTTCAGTTTTGTTTTTGAACGTTTTATTGTGAGCTCTTAAAAATGTCTTAATACCTCTGACCACGTTGTGGACAGCAGTGACCTGTGCATCATAAATGCTTCCTGGGGTGATCCCCATGCTGTCCCCATGTCATTTGAGCACTGTCACTTGTTAGGCTTTTAACCCTAGAACGCATACCTGGGGCTTCGCAGTCCCGCCCTGTTAATTGTTTTCTGTTTTCTGCAAGATTTCTTTAGTTAGAATTTTGAAACTCTAGGTATTTCTCAGGTATATATTCGTTTGACATTTCCAGTTGGTCATTTATTTATTATTTGTACATGGGCCTAAAAGGCCCCAGGTATGTGAAAATGTAGATTTTTATGGTCATGCGTTCTAGGGTTAAAAGACTGCCGGGGGTGCCTCGACAAAAATGCTCGGGTCGAGCAACCGAGTACCACAGAGAGCTTGGCCTGAGATTCGAGCACCTGAACATTTTAGTGCTTGATCAACACTAGTCAAAACTTTACATGAAGTTAGATGTAGTTGGCAGGATTGTGAACCTGCACGGGGAGACCCCAATGGTTTTTTAGTATATCACCTTAACCACTCCACCACAACTACTCAGATGCTGCTTCATCATTATGAGTTTCACACCTTTTCTTATAGCACCATGATTAATGTCAATGATTATCCTTCTGGAAGACATTTCAGAAAATGGAAGATTTCAATTTGAAACAAAATTCCAGACCTCACTGAAATGTAAAAATCTGATTTAAAGGTATCATCAATTGGAAACTTGTACAGTTCAAAGTTTTTTAAAATTCATAAGGCGGATTTCGAGTGACTTTGCTCCAAACACCTCCTGAAAAGGCTTTGAAAATGTTCAAAAGTTTGAATAGATTCATTTCCATGCAAAAAAAACTTGCTGTTCATATGATCAGGTATTGAGCGTCTTTTAACCTCATCAAGATTCCCAAAACGCCAAGCGGTTAACAGAAGTGAGCATATCATTCTTCAGGTATATTTTGCTTGCATCATACTTGCAATACAAGTCAATGGGAAGGATAGAAAGACCCCTGGATGGTTCCTGAGTGATGTTCGCAGCATTTTGCGCGCAAAAAAAAAAACAAAAACAAACTTAATCGATGCCCAAAACAATTCTTAGAAAAACATCACCAAACTATGTTTACAAAAATGCTGGAAAACACAAAAAATGGTGATTCAGGAAAAGAATCACTGTCGTTTCTTGAAGCCGTTTAGGCTTGAAATCCTTGTCAGTTTAAACCACCTGGAAAAAGTGTCATGCGAGCATTGGCACAAGTCATAGAGTACGGTTGCTAGGTGTGACATAGATGGTATGAGTTTTGCTTCATGAAGTCAAGTTTAACTTTTAAGTTAAACTTTCTTAATAGATAGATCTTTTTTGCCATGTGGATTTTAACTTTCTCTTTTTATGTTAAACCATGTGCATTGGCAAATTGAGAGTGAGCAGAAAAGATAATACCACTGTGCACAAAGAATTTCTCAGGTTCCACTGACATTTGAACTCAGATCACTGAATTCAGAGTCTAGAGTGCTAACCATTACACCATGGAACCATATGACCAATGGAGCTGGCTGGATTTTCTTTTGAAAACGGTAAAAGAGCATGTGTAAATTGTGGAAATGTGAGAAATTCCCTCTGAATCCAGTGATCTGAGTTCAAATCTCAGTGGAATCTGGGAAATTCATGCATTTTGATGAAAACAGGTTCTAAAGCTGTTCTGAAAATGTATATCTAATTAGTGTTGACCCACCCCCGTAGTGTTCGAGTTCGGTTCGGTTCGTCGAACACCCGTATGTTCGATGAACTGTTCATCGAACTGTTCGACGAACACCTTCGAACACCATTAAAACCAATGGCATGCAAACAAAAACACATAGCAACACATAAAAAACACTTCAAAGGTGTCCAAAAGCTGACAAACTGCTCAGAAGACACAACTAACACATGAAAAATTGACAAGTACATATAGTCATGTGAAAAGAAAAGAGGTGGAGGAGTAAAAGGAGGGGGAGACACAGATATAGGCATGTCATGCCCTTCTAAGACCAAATAAGTGCGAAGCTGACACGGCCAGTCCATTCCTGCCCGTGCCACCTACGTGTCGCCGGGTTTGTGCCAGAGCCGCAGTGGACCCTGACGGCCAGCCCCCCTCTCCCAATACTGGTGCCTGTCCGCTGGTGGGTCGAGCCCCCCCACGGTGGGGGGGAGTAACATCTGCAGAAGAAAGACCATCTTCCAGCCAAACTAAGATGTCTAATTCTTTTCGTGGACAATGTGATACGATCCCTTTCTTACGAACACGCCCATCGCTACAAATTCCACATGAGGCATAAAAACAGCAGGTGCTTCAACGGATATCAAGTGGGCTCTCCTCCGCCTCAACTTCAACATCACAAATACTCCAGTCCTCAGAGGTGTCACCCCAATCGCACTTGCTTCCTCACAGCTCCCAAGTCTCCAGCTGCCCGTCTGAGTATGGGGTAACACAGATGGTTGTGTCTGCACAGCTGTTTACTCATACTATAGCCTGGGAAACGGAGGTCTGCTCCAGAGCTTCTGCTAATCCAGACGAGGAAATGATCTGCACTGATGGCCAGAATCTTTATTAGTCGGATCCAGGACCAGATGAAGAAGCTTCTGAGCATAATGTAGACCCTCGCTCCCAAACTGTAACTCCTGTTGGTGGAGACAATGATGAAGACAATGATGAGACTCAAATACCTGATTGGAGCGACAACTTGACTTTTCGGTCAGGGCAGGAAGAGGTTGGCTCTGAGGACGACGGGTGTGAGAACACACAGGTTGATGATGACGAGGTTGGAGATCCCACTTACTGTCAACCCACAGTCAGCCAGTCGATGAGGTCAGCAGAGGAGGTGGAAGAGGATGTGACTAGCCCAGGGGATGGGGACGACTCGGTAACCGGGCCTTTGCCTGGCCTTGGGGATGTCGCGGTGGTCGGCTCCAGGGCCCGTATCCTGGGGTCACTCTTTAAAAGGGTGGATAATTGTTAATTTTATAAGAGTTTGTGACGCCACCTGTGGTATCTGGTGAGAAGCACCAGCGCTGCAGCAGTCCACTGAGGCCGGTGATAAGGCAGCTCGATGGTATAGCTCCCCACAGATGGAGCTAGCCCTCAGGGCAGCGTATGCAGGGGGAATGCAGGACAGGCGAAAACCAGCTGGGTCAGAGCAAGAATGGGAACGGACACGGTAGTCACTTCAGTACCTTTTTCTAGTGGAAATTCAGGCACATCCCGGAGCACTGTAGGGTGAAGGGTGCATATCAGGATCCTCTCCAATGAGAGGGTGTAGGGCCTCCTGTTTCTTGCCTCTGCGTAGTAAGTTTCTGACCTGCCTGGAGCTAGGCCTAACTTTGTCTCTGTCCTGCTCTGACTGACCTTGTGGTAGGGCCTTGTCTTGGAGTTCACACTCCCAGTATGTGGGTCCTAAGCGTCCCCTGGCTCTGTTACGTATAAGCACTTTAGCGATCCTGGGAGTTGTAGTTCTCCAGGGATTCCGGTTATGCCTTACTGGGTCATAGAGATCCCTGTAAGCTCGGATCCGGTGTCCGGTAAATGCTTCAGGGTGAGCTGTACTAACTCTCCACTCGCCTTTGGCCTACTCGGGCCCTCACTAGGCTATACACACTAATGGCAGCTTGCCGCGATTCACCGATCTAATGGCGCCAGCACACCTTAAGCTCTAACTGGGCTTCCTGAATATAGCTAGCAGGAGCCTCGTGCTCCACTACTGAACTATTAACTGAGTTCTCTAGACTAGACTAAGCTCCACTGCAGACGGACCTCTCTTAGGCTTCTCTACTGCAGGAACTCTTCAGAGGAACTGAACTGCCTAGCTCCACCTTCCCTATTTATATCCCTAACGGGCTCCCTCTGCTGGTCTGAGGTGGAAGGTGGAGATGTGTGAATTTTTATGGGGCCCTCTTGTGGAGGATTCCATCAATGCAGTCTTCTAGGATCTGTGATACCAAGTGCAGCTGGGCGTCACAGATGCTATTGACGACGAGGTTAAGTTGCGCCTTCCTGGATAGAGACGGAGTACTGGAAGCACGTCAACAACTGCATCCTCAACCACAACTCTGCCTCTGACCACAAGTCGTAGTGGCTCTTCAGATCGCATGGGCTCTAAGCCTTACATAGCCTGGGCATTTTTTCAGATCGATAAGGATGACCCAACTCGTGTTATCTGTAATATTTGTCACCAAAAGCTATGTAGATGCCAAAAAATCCGTAGTTTGAGTACTTCATGCATGAACCATCACATGGATATGAAGGATAAGTTGCAGTGGGAAGCTCACTGTGCTACAATGCGGCCTAGCGGGCCGGGCCAACCACCGTCTGCCCCATCTTGCGCATCTGCGGCCTCTTCATCCTCTGTGACAGGGGTACAGCAGTCACACATGTTTTTGGACACAGACCTGCCACCTCTTTACCCGCAACAGCCAGTGTGATTGGCAGGTTGTCAGTTCATTTGGAAGTGGAAACACCTGCTGGTGTTGGGCGTTCTCCGACATCGAGACCACCACCTTTGGATCAAGGCAACCTAACATGTCCGCCTGCATCTTCCTCACAGACCGGCAGTTTGCAGGGGACACCCTACTCAACCCCGTCTAAGCGCAACAGCCAGCCCTCGGTCCCTCAGATGTGGACAAATAAAAGACCATTTCCTCCTAGCCATGAGAAAGCTAAGATGTTGAATTTCACCATCTGCAAGCTGTTGGCTACAGAAATGCTGCCTTTCTGCCTGGTGGACACAGAGGATTTTCGAGACCTTATGTCCGTCGCAGTGCCCCAGTACCAGATGCCCAGTCGGCACTACTTCTCAAAGAAAGGTGTGCCTGCGCTACACCAGCATGTCGCACACAACATCACCGCCTCTTTGAGAAACTCTGTGTGTGACAGGGTGCATTTCACCACAGACACTTGGACGAGTAGGCATGGACAGGGGCGTTGCAGGGTGCATTTCACCACAGACATTGGGACGAGTAGGCATGGAAAGGGGCGTTACATGTCGCTGACTGGGCACTGGGTAACTATGGTGACAGCAGGACAAGGGGCTGCTGTCCAAGTCTTGCCATCCCTACGAGTTGTGCGTCAATCCTCTTTATCTCAAAGTTCCTCCACTGCTTCTGCCTCCTCAACCTCCTCTCGGTCCTCCACCTGCACCCAAAGCCTGTCTGGTAATGCCACAAGCATTCTAACTGTGCAGAAGGAATCCTGCACACCTCCTTACTATGCTGGCAGCAGGGCTCAATGGCATCAGGCGGTTTTTACTTTGAAATGTCTGGGAAATGTGAGTCACACAGCTGAGGAGTTGTGGTCAGCTCTGGAGACCCAGTTTCATGAATGGTTGTCTCCACTGGACCTGGAACCAGGGAAAGCCGAGTGCGACAATGCTGCAAACCTGGGTGCGGCCCTTCGCCGGGGCAATGTCACACATGTACCTTGTATGGCTCACGTGTTGAACCTGGTTGTCCAGCAATTTTTAGCCCACTATCCCGGACTAGATGGCCTTCTGCAGAGGGCACGGTCGCTGTGTGCTCACTTCTGCCGTTGGCATCCCGCAGCTCAACGACTTACATCTCTACAGAAGTCGTTGGGCCTGCCAGTTCACCGGCTGAAATGCGATGTGCCGACACGGTGGAATTCAACTCTGCACATGTTGCAGCAACTGTGGCAGCACCGACAAGCCCTGGTGCAATACGTTCTGACGTATAGCCTAGGCCAACGAGATCCAGAGGTGGGGCAAATCACGCTGCAGGAGTGGTCTCAGATCAGGGACTTATGAAGTCGACGCGCCCCTGGGCCGCGGGGTACGTGGAGCCGGGCCGGTAGACGCTGGGGGTTGTAGTCACTGTGGCGGTGACCCGGTCTGTGACCCAGGGCGGTCAATCCACGGGTAATTTGTATATGTGGGTTTTATAATGTCCGACTACGCCACCTGTGGAGTGCGGCCAAAGGGGCCGCCGCTGCAGAACAGTCCTCTAAAGCTGGTGGTTTTGCAGCAATGGTATTATTACTCCCCACAGGAAGAATGTAGCTTTAGGCCAGTGTGGGTGGATGATGGTGGTTGTAGTGCAGGGAGTCAGAAATGAACACAGAGTCCGTGTGATGCAGTCTCAAGATCTTTACTCACAGTTGTTGCAGTCCAGATTACAGGTACCAGAGCAATCTCCCCCGTCGTGCTGTGCGTACTCAGTGAGGGGCTCAGTCCACCCCCAGATAGCTCCGGAGTACTTAGCAGGACCCCCTTCTGTGTGTCCTTTCTCTGGCCATCTCCCTGCACCTCTCACCCAGTGACACTTCTATCCGGTACCCTCGGGCCTTGGCGGGCGACGTGTGTTCCGTCCCCTGGGTCCTATGTGGCTACCTTCTTAGTGAGACTGGTGTGGACTTTGGCCTGCAGTACATGAAATGCTGCAGCCTCCGGTTTCTAGTTGAGCCTTTGCTGTTTCTCCGCTAGCTGAGGGACCGGTTCCCCTTATCTGGCCTGACCCCTCTACCTCCTGGTAGCAGCGGGCGTGCGGGTGGCCTTCTGCACGGCCTGTACCCCTAGGGTCCCTTCAGTTCCTGGAGCCTTCCTGCTCCCACTCCTCTCTTCTCTGCTTCAGTCCTGGGCCTCCCAGGCTAGGCTCGTCTCCGGAGCAGAGCTCATGCAGAGCCTCTGCTCCTGTCACTTCTCCTCCTCTGACTGGCTTGCTCTTTCTAAGATGGTTTCCTATTTATACTCTCCCTGTCATGTGCTCCCCTAAGCTGCTCCCCTAAGCACCCACTATATAGGACCCTCCCACCAGCTAGGGACCTGGGACTGTGCTCTCCCTTAGGAGCAATCTCGCCCTACCCCCACTGCGGGTATGTGTTGGATGCAGGTGTTAGGGTCCCGAGCCATACTCCTTCCTTACCTGAGGGAGAGATACCACACCTCTGTGTTATATGCAGTAACTCTGTGGCGACTGAACCCTCAGGGGCGTCACACACCCTTCTGCACAGTTTTGAAATGGCGACAAAGATGTTTAGTGCTGACGACGATGCCATTATCAGCATGACTATTCCGGTGATTTACATGCTGGAGCACACATTAAACAGAATTCAGAGTCAGGTGGTGGGACACGAGGAGGTGGAGGAAGTAGAGGAGGAATCATATGCGGAAGGGATAACATCTCCAAGGTCCAGACGGTCGGCAGCACCAAGGCGGCAGGCATGGGAGGGTGGGGGAGAGGGATTAACCAGGGCGCATGGTAGCAGCCAAACTGTTGAGGAAGGTGCAGGAGCCGAGGAAGAAGTGGAGGACGAACTGTCGATGGGCATGGAAGACTCATCAGATGAGGGAGACCTTGATCACATTTCTGTTGTGCGAGGTTAGGGGGAGAGGGCAGAGGAAGGAAGCATGATTCTTACCTCGCTTCCAACACAACAAGGACTTTGTCCTCCTGGATGCGCAAGACACATGAGTGCCTTCTTGCTGCACTACCTGCAACATGACCCTCGGATTGTCAGAATTTGAAGTAATCCCGACTACTGGGTTGCCACACTCTTAGATCCCCGGTACAAAAGTAAATTTGCTGAAATAATTCCTGCCATAGAAAAGGATTCACGCATGCAGGAGTATCAGCAGAGACTGTTGCAGAATCTTACATGTGATTTTCCACAAAACACCAGTGGTGCACGTAGTGAATCTCACAGTTCTAACTTGCCAACCGTGGGACTGTCGAGTCTTCATCACTCAAACCGTAACAGTAACACAGTACCTGCTGGTAACAGCAATTTTGTGGAATCGTTTCACCACTTTTTTAGACCATCCTTTGCAAGGCCACAGGAGACAAGAAGTCTGACACATAGTCAACGCCTAGAGAGGATGGTACAGGAGTATCTCCAAGTGAACATCGAAGCCATGACTGTGTCACTGGACCCTTGCTCATTTTGGGATTCCAATCTGTAAAAATGGCCGGAGCTCGCCACTCACGCCTTGGAGATCTTGTCATGCCCTGCAGCCAGCGTTCTCTCTGAACGTGTGTTCAGCGCTGCTGGTGGTGTGCTGACAGATAAGCGCATGCGGCTGTCCACTGAGAATGTAGACAGACTCACGTTCATAAAGATGAACAAATCATGGATTCGCAAGGACTTTTCTACCCCTGTGTCATCCTGGGGAGACTAAAAGCTTGAGGATTTGGTAAAATCACCTCACCAACCGTTTTAAGCAACTCTGGGGCAATAGATGCCACTTAACCCTAGAACGAATGACCATAAAAATCTACACTTTCACATACCTGGGGCCTTTTATGCCTGTGTGCAAATAACATGGAATAACTCAAACTCAAATGACAAACAACTATATACATGAGGAATACCTAGAATTTCAAAATTCTAACTAAGGTAATCTTGCAGAAAATAGAAAATAATTAACAGGGCGGGCCAGCGAGGCCCCAGGTATGCATTCTAGTGTTAAGTGGTGTCTGTGCCACAATTTTTGGAAAAAATGGAGACTCTTTTTGGAGTCCCCTTGTTGTGTTTTACTTGACGTTGGCATCGTCAATTCCAGGTGGGTTGGGTCGCTCCACCCCTCCTTTTAACTGTAAGAAACTACATACACTATGGCTTGGGTTAACACAGATGGTTGAGTCTGAAGAGCTATTTACTCAGAGGTCTGCTCCAAAGCTTCAGTGTCTGCTAGTCAGCGTAGATTTTTTAACTGCATCTTGCCTAGGCAATAATTTGGGTGTAGTAGCCCCGCTGCGAAGCAAGCTGCACCGTCTGTGTATCTAATAAGAATTTTTAAATGCATCTAGCCTAGGCAGACTGTGGGGACCCCCAACCAAATCCAGACGCTCAGCCCCCCTACCACCCCCCTTTCCTTGACAATAAAATAATGTAACTCTTACAACTGGATGGGTGAGAATCGGTCACAGCTTTATTAACTCTTTATACTCATTCCATTAGAAAGGCATTTTATTTCTAAAATAATTCAGCTTGTTGCAGCATGCCCTGGGACTCCACTCCGGCAAGTTGGCCAACAAGTGTAACTCTCCAACATGTCCTTTCTATTTCCAGGCCACGGAGGATCCTGCGTACTCGTATGCAGGACTCTGACCCCCCACCCATCACTCTTAATGCTTGTTTCACTCCATCCTGGAGTCCTGACGGGAATATGTCCAGTCCAATATCCATTAAGTGAACACCGTCGGGCCGTATGAGGCCTGCTTTATCTCCTTCCAGTTGTCGGTGTTGTATCACTACACCGCCTCTGTCTCTTCTAAATTTTTCCATCCGAATATTTACTACCCGCCTTGTCCGTTCGATGGCCGTGATGTCTCGCGCACCTTGCCATACCGCTATCAGCACAATCTCTGACCATACTATAGTTAGTTTTGTGAAAAATTCTCTGAAGCGCTCAGTGTCTAGTTTCATTATTGCCATTAGTTATGCGCTCTTGTGATGACCTAGGTTGTTTCCCCCGGCCTGTATAACTAAGATGACCAGACCTCGTGCCTCTCTCCCTACCTTGATTACCTCCATTAGTACCTGTGGCCATAGCAGGCCTCTAATACCTCTCCAGTTGAAATATGTGTTATGAAACTCTAATTTCCTCCCGCCTGGGTGGACTTTCACCCTTTTTTCTGCCCAATATATATGCGAGTGGCCTATCACCCACACTGTTGGCTTAGCGTCACCTGTAAAAAAAAAAAAAACACGTTAGAATAACACGTCCGGTCTTATGTATCGCGCCAAACACGTGGATCGCCATCTCCCTATCCTCTGAACTTCCATTTCTGACAGTCCTGCTCTTGCTTCTTCCGTGGCCGCACCTATGCGGAATGAGTGTGTCCCGTAATCTTTGGGGTGGTTCCCTGCCGATGTTATGCATTTATTAAATATAGCTTGGAACTGGTATCTTGATAATGGCGTTCCATCAATGTGTGATAGGAAGAAATTACTTTGTGATCTGATGGTTAGATATGTTTTTACTATTGTTACCCGACTCAGCGTACCGTTTGTGCGTTGTAGAAGTGCCCAAGGGCCTCTGCCTGCTGGAACCATTTTCGATTGGTGCATGCGTAGACGTATTGCATTATTGGCTATGACTACATCCTGGTGTAATAAGCCTCCACTGGTGGTAATTTTGGATTGAGGGACTAATTCCCTTATGCACAGCGCCCCGAAGAAGGTGATCGCAAATGCAGTAGACAGTAGTGTTGCTTCAAATTGTGAGTGTCATGTTAATGCTGTTAGGGATATGATGTGAGAAAACAGTTTTAGTGACACGGGACGGGACGTCTACACTCCTGACTTGGCTGACCCCTTTTCCACCCTTTTATGGATTATCTGATGATGAATCTTTGTCACATCTTCCCAATTCAGTAGTTGGGAGTGAAATGCTACTCCGATCAGACACCGCTGCGATGACGCCCCTGATATGCCCCTCATCATTGGCTGGTGGAGAAATTCTATGGTGACTTGTGATCTGGCTTGTTCACATTGATCAACCCGTCTGCCTGCTACTAGTCGTGTCCACTCTTCCCATGCCTTACTGTATGGTTGCCATGTCGACGGGGCAACTGACGCTCTGATTAATGGAATCAACTATTCGCCACTAAATCCCATAGGGAGGGTGGGCAACTCTTACCCGAAAATCTGCCAATTGAATTGTGATAAAGCGTTAGCAGCAGCTATAGACCCCTCAACATCGTGGCTACCACGGACCCATACATTGTGTTTTAGGCACAGGAATGCTAGCTGGCGTAGTAGGCCTAGTACTGGGAGAGACGATGATGCCATCTTATTAATGCAGTGCGCTAGGCTGGTGTTTTTTGTTATGAAGCGTATATTTTTGTTAGCCAGGCATGCGCCCAATATTTCTATTGCTACCACTATTGGGAAGAAAAAGTATTTTCTGGGCTAGATGCAGCTAAAAATTATTATTAATTTCAAAGCTGGTGGAGCTTGGTATAGATGGCCTAATACAATGAGTACCACACACTGCTACAAGCCCAAATATTTTTTCAGAGCTAGATGCAGATAAAAATTATTTTTAATTTGCAACCTGGTGGATGTTAGTATAGATGGACTAATAGAACAAGTCCCAAACACTGCTACAAGCCGAGAAATTTTTTCAGAGCTAGATGCAGATAAAAATTATACTGAATTTGCAACCTGGTGGAGGTTAGTATAGATGGACTAATAGAACAAGTCCCACACACTGATACAAGCCGAAGCCCAAATATTTTTTCAGAGCTAGATACAGATACAAATTATATTGAATTTGCAACATGGTAGGGGTTAGTATAGATGGACTAATAGAACCAGTCCCACACACTGTTACAAGCCCAAATATTTTTTCAGAGCTAGATGCAGATAAAAATTATATTGAATTTGCAACCTGGTGGAGGTTAGTATATATGGACTAATAGAAAAAGTCCCACACACTGCTACAAGCCGAAATATTATTTTTAGAGCTAGATGCAGAAAAAAATTATATTGAATTTGCAACCTGGTAGAGGTTAGTATATATGGACTAATAGAAAAAGTCCCACACACTGCTACAAGCCAAAATATTTTTTCAGAGCTAGATGCAGAAAAAAATTATATTGAATTTGCAACCTGGTGGAGGTTAGTATAGATGGACGAATAGAATGATGCTATGCCCAAAAGGTTTTACTTCACTAGGTGCAGTAAAAAAAATGGTATTCTATACACAGGTGGTGTAGCTTGCAACACAGATAGGCTACTCCACTGACTAACACACACTGCAAGAGGCCAAAAAGGATTAGCTTTGCTAGATTTAGCCAAATGCTGTGAAAAAAAACTTGCACAGCACTGGCACAGACCTGGCTGGCAAAAAGTGATAGGAACTGATGTAACCTAGCCCTCAAAAGGACTGCAATTGCAATTATTCTTTAATCCCAACCTATCTATTTAAGAGCACAGACCTACCTGATAAAAGTCATAGGAAATTATGTAACCTAGTCCTTAAAAGGACTGCAATCACAACTATTCCTTACTCCCAAGTAGTGTTGAGCCACCCCCGTAGTGTTCGAGTTCGGTTCGGTTCGTCGAACACCCGTGTGTTCGCCGAACTGTTCGTCGAACTGTTCGTCGAACACCTTCGAACACCGTTAAAACCAATGGCAGGCAAACAAAAACACATAGAAACACATAGAAAACACCTTCAAAGGTGTCCAAAAGCTGACAAACTGCTCAGAAGACATAACTAAAACATGGAAAAGTGACAAGTACATATAGTCATGCGAAAATAAAAGAGGTGGAGGAGTAAAAGGAGGGGGAGACACAGATATAGGCATGTCATGCCCTTCTAAAATCCAAAAAGTGAGAAGCCGACACGGCCAGTCCGCTCCTGCCCGTGCCACCTCCGTGTCGCCGGGTTTGTGCCAGAGCCGCGGTGAGCCCTGACGGCCAGCCCCCCTCTCCCAATACTGGTGCCTGTCCGCTGGTGGGTCGAGCGAGCCCCCTTGTGGTGGAGGCAGCCCTAAGCTTTTTAATTTAAATTGTCTCTCTAATTTGAATGAATACACTTTAAATCCATTTACAAGGATCTATTGGAGGGCAAGTCTCATGCCAGCAGCCGCGGTAATTCCAGCTCCAGTAGCGTCCACTAAAGCTGCTGCAGTTAAAAAGCTTTTATAAGGATCGAGCTCGGCTGTCCACCGCAAGGCATCCTACTGCCAGTCCCAGCCCCTATGCCTTGGGGTGCCTCCTGATGCTCTTCACTAAGTATCCCATGGTCCCGAAGCATTTCCTTTGAAAAAATTAAGTGTCTAAACTACAGGTGGTGCAGCTTGCTTAACAGCCGGGATAATCCGCTTACTAGCAGACACTGCTACTAGGCACAAAGTATTTCCTGGGCTAGATGCAGTTAAAAATTTGTAATTAGATACTCTCGTTGGATGCTGAGAAAGCATTCCATAGAGTCTCCTGGCACGCCATATATGATTCTCTTAAAAAGCTTGGGGTAGGGGTCTAGGGGACCCTTTTATAGCCAAAATCACGGCCCTGTATCGCAATACGTCACCTAGGCTGAAGATAAATGGAACTGTAGCACCCTGAGGGCTCGGTTGCTAAAGACGTATTGCACCTCACCCAGAGGTGTGATATCTCACTCTCAGGTAAGGATGGAGTGTGGATCAGGACCCGACACCTGCATGCATTACACCACATTGCCGTGGGGCAGGGCGACCAATATGCCCCTGAGATGGGCACGACAGTCCCTGTCCCTGGCTGGAGTGGGGGGAGGGAACACTGAGGAAGGGGAACCCTGTAGTGCAGGAGCAGGGAGGAAGCAGTTCCTGGGTGCATTGAGAAGGGAGTATAAAAGGTGGGCACCATCTTAGTTCAGTGCAGAGAAGTCTGAGCAGAAGTGGCAGGGAGCAGGGGCTCTGCATGAGCTCTGCTCCGGAGGCGGGCCTAGTAACAGAGGCCCAGGCCTGGAAGAGGGAGAAGGAAGGAAGAGGAGCGGAGAAGGCTCCAGGAACGAGGAATGAAGGGATCCCAGGGGTGCGGATGGGCGAGTCGCCACCGCACGCCCGAATCCACCTGCGTGGAGGGGTCAGGCCAAAGGGGGAGACCGGTCCCCGAACTAGTGGAGGCAGGAAACGACCCTCAGCTAGAAACCGGAGGCTCTGACATTTTATGTGGCGCAGCCCCTCGCTACACCCGCTAGGAAGGCACCACATAGGGTCAGGGAAACTGGCGCCAAGTTTACCAAGAGGAGGCCCGAGGCAGCCGGACAGAAGTGTTGGTAAGAAAGGCCAGACAAAGGACACACAAAGGGGGTCCTGTGAAGTGCTCCAAAGTTATCTGGGAGTTGTCTGAGCCCCTCACCTGGTGAGCACAGTACGACGTGGGCAGCCGTTACCTGCAGACGTGGTCTGGATAATAAGAACTGTGAGTAAAGGCCCTGAACTGCATCACTGACTCCGTGTCGTTACTGCTGCTGCCCTGCACCATCACCCCCATCCTCCGCATACACTGCCCTGAGGCTATACTCCTCCCGTGGGGAGTTATGCTACGCTCTGCTGCACCCACAACACCAGCCTCAGTGGTCTGCCCTGTAGCGGCGGTTCACTCTGACCGCAATCCACGGGTGGCGTAGTCGGACATTTAAACATCAAAACCACATAAATAGTTCCGCCACTGGTTTGACCGCCCTGAGCCACGGAACTGGGTCGCCGCCACGAAGACTACAACCACCAGCATCCACCAAAAAGGGTCCGGCTCCGGGTGTCCCAAGGCCCAGGGGGTGCGTCAGAACATTTTCATCACCTTTCACAATCACCAATGGGACAAGGCAGTGATGTCCTCTGTCCCCTCTCTTATACATCCTAGTGACGGAGCACCTGCTCTCATCAATTCGCCATAACCCCAATATTAGGTGGATTGAGGTGGGAGGCACCGAGTACAAGTGCTCTCTATTTGCTGATGATGTCCTAGTATATATCACTCAATCACATATATCCATCCATGCTGTTATGGCTGAAATAGATCACTTTGTTACATGGTAAAATTTTAAAATCAATGCAGCGAAGTCTGAGGCCCTCGATTTCTCCCTCCCCAAATCCATATAGGATTCCATCCAGTCCAACTTTCCCTTTGCCTGGCCCTCACAGGGTATCAAATACTTAGGAATTCCTATTCATAGAGACCTCTCCCATCTATGTTATCTTAATTTTGGGCCCTTTATTGAACAACTCCATACAGACCACGGTTGGCAAGTTAGAACTGTAAGATTCACTACGTGAACCACTGGTGTTTTGTGGAAAAGCACATGTACACTGCGTTCCAAATTATTATACAAAAAGTGTTTAGGAGTGATAAGGGAAGAATTTGTTTGTTTGTCAGTTAAACTCATTGATGGTGATGTGTGTCAGGGCTCTTTATATCACTGTAAGCAATTGCAGACACCTGTGCTAATTAGTTTGGCAGGTGTGTCCAATGAAAGGCAAGACTACTTAAGAAGGCTCTCTCACATTATTAAGCAGCCTACATTTTCTGCCAAAATGGGAAAGAAAAAGGATGTGTTGGCTGCTGAGAAGCAACAAATTGTGGAGTGTTTAGGTCAAGGCATGACTACAATCAACATTGTGCGATGATCAGGATGAAGTGTCTTGGCAATCAAGAAGTATGTAGCTGATTCACAGTACACACGTGTGCGTGCTGATAAGGGAAAATTGAGGACTCTTTCCTACAGGCAATTACGTCAGGTTGAAAGAGCAGCGGCAAAAAAGCCTTGTCATAGCAGCAGACAAGTTTTTGAAGCTGCTTGTGCCTCCAACGTCCCCCGAACAACAAGCTGCAGGGTCCTTCAGAGGTTTGCAGCTGTGCATGCGCCATCCTGTCGACCTCCTCTATCCACTTCACACAAGCAGAAACGGCTCCAGTGGGCCAAACATTACATGAAGACTGATTTCAAAACTGTTTTGTTCACGGATGAGTGCCGTGCAGCGCTCGATGGTCCAGATGGATGGAGTGGAGGATGGCTGGTTGATGGACACCCCACGCAAACACGGCTACAGCGCCAACAAGGAGGAGGTGGAGTAATGTTTTGGGCTGGAATCATGGGGAGAGAGATTGTCGGCCCCTTTAGGATCCCTGAAGGCGCTAAAGATGAACTCCATAATGTATGTGGATTTTCTCAAACAGCACTTCCTGCCATGGTTCAAGAAGAAGAACCGTGTATTTCACAGCAAGATCATTTTTCTGCATGATAATGCACCATCTCATGCTGCACATAAAACATCTGCATCTCTGGCTGATATGGGCATAAAAGGGGACAAACTTATGGTGTGACCCCCATGCTCCCCTGACCTCTACCCCATTCAGAACCTTTGGAGCATCATTAAAAGGAGTGTCTATGATGGCGGGAGGCAGTTCACATCTAAGCAACAGCTCTGGGAGGGTATTCTGTCCTCATGCAAAACAATTGAAGCAGAAACCATCCAAAACCTGACAAATTCAATGGACGAGAGAGTTCAGAAGCTCCTTTCGAACAAGGGGTCCTATGTGAAAATGTAACATCACCTAGAATAAAGTTTTGAGTTGAAAACTGTTTGATTTCAGTTTCTAACAACCTGCTAATGCTTATAATTTCAAAAATGACCATTTTTTTGGTCTTTATTAAAATGAAAAGGTTGATCGAAAAGTTTGGGGGATCTAAGAGTGTGGCAACCCAGTAGTCATGATTACTTCGAATTCTGACAATATGAGGGTCATGCTGCAGGTAGTGCAGCAAGAAGGCACTTATGTGCCTTGCGCATCTCGGAGCCCCAAAATTATTTTCCGGGCTAGATGCAGCTAAAAATTATTTTTAATTTTAAATCTGGTGAAGCTTTAGTATAGATGGCCTAATAGGATCAGTGCTGCACACTGCTACAAAGCCCAAATTATTTTCCAGTCAAGATACAGATAAACATGATTAGTAATTTGAAAGCTTAAAACGGTTGGTAGGGTGATTTTAACCAATCATCAAGCTTTTACTCTCCCCAGGATGACACAGGGGTAGAAAAGTCGTTTCGGATCCATGATTTGTTCATCTTTATGAACGTGAGTCTGTCTACATTATCAGTGGAGAGCCGCGTGCGCTTATCTGTCAGCACACCACCAGCAGCGCTGAACACACGTTCAGACAGAACGCTGGCTGCGGGGCATGACAAGATCTCCAAGGCGTAAGTGGCTAGCTCCGGCCATTTATCCAGATTGGAAGCCCAAAAAGAGCAAGGGTCCAGTGACACAGTCGTGGCTTCAATGTTTACTTGGAGATACTCCTGTACCATCGTCTCTAGGCGTTGACTATGTGTCAGACTTCTTGTCTCCTGTGGCCTTGCAAAGGATGGGCTAAAAAAGTGGTGAAATGATTCCGCAAAATTGATGTTACCAGCAGATACTGTGGTTCTGTCACGGTTTGAGTGCTGAACACTTGACGGTCCCACGGTTGGCAAGTTGGAACTGTGAGATTCACTACGTGCACCACTGGTATTTTGTGGAAAAGCACATGTAAGATTCTGCAACAGTCTCTGCTGATACTCCTGCATGCGTGCATCCCTTTCTATGGCATGAATAATTTCTGCAAATTTACTTTTGTACCGGGGATCTAACAGTGTGGCAACCCAGTAGTCAGGATTATTTCTAATTCTCACAATTCGAGGGTCATGTTGCAAGTAGTGCAGCAAGAAGGCACTCATGTGTGTTGCGCATCCAGGAGCACCAAGTCCCTGTTGTGTTGGCGGCGAGGTAACAATCATGCTTCCTTCCTCTGTCCTCTCCCCCCAACCTCGCACAACAGAAATGTGATCAAGGTCTCCCTCATCTGATGAGTCTTCCATCAGTTCGTCCTCCACTTCTTCCTGGGCTCCTGCACCTTCCTCACTAGTTTGGCTGCTACCATGCGCCCTGATAAAACCATCTCCCCCACCCTCACATGCCTGCCGCCTTGGTGCTGCCGACCGTCTGGACCTTGCAGATGTTAGCCCTTCCGCATACAACTCCTCCTCCTCTACTTCCTACACCTCCTCTTGTGCCACCACCTGACTCCGAATTCTGTTTAACATGTGCTCCAGCATGTAAATCACCGGAATAGTCATGCTGATAATGGCATCGTCAGCACTAAACATCTTCGTCGCCATTTCAAAACTGTGCAGAAGGGTGCATAGGTCCCTGATCTGAGACCACTCCTCCAGCGTGATTTGCCCCACCTCTGAATCTCATTGGCCCAGGCTATACGTCAGAGCGTATTGCACCAGGGCTTGTCAGTGCTGCCACAGTCGCTGCAACATGTGCAGAGTTGAATTCCACCAGGTAGGCACATCGCATTTTAGCCGGTGAAGTGGCAGGCCCAACGACTTCTGTAGAGATGTAAGTCGCTGAGCTGCGGGATGCGAACGGCGGAAGTGAGCACACAGCGACCGTGCCCTCTGCAGAAGGCCATCTAGTCTGGGATAGTGGGCTAAAAATTGCTGGACAACCAGGTTCAACACGTGAGCCATACAAGGCACGTGTGTGACATTGCCCCGGCGAAGGGCCGCACCCAGGTTTGCAGCATTGTCGCACACGGCCTTCCCTGGTTTCAGGTCTAGTGGAGACAACCATTCATGAAATTGGTTCTCCAGAGCTGACCACAATTCCTCAGCTGTGTGACTCACATTTCCCAGACATTTCAATGTAAAAACCGCCTGATGACGTTGAGCCCTACTGCCAGCATAGTAAGGAGGTGTGCAGGATCCCTTCTGCGCAGTTAGAAAGCTTGTGGCATGACCAGACAGGCTTTGGGTGCAGGTGGAAGACCGAGAGGAGGTTGAGGAGGCAGAAGCAGTGGTGGAAAAATGACATAAAGAGGATTGACGCACAACTCGTGGGGACGGCAAGACTTGGACAGCAGCCCCTTGTCCTGCTGTCACCATAGTTACCCAGTGCCCAGTCAGCGACATGTAACGCCCCTGTCCATGCCTACTCGTCCAAGCGTCTGTGGTGAAATGCACCCTGTCACACACAGAGTTTCTCAAAGAAGCGGTGATGTTGTGTGCGACATGCTGGTGGAGCGCAGGCACACCTTTCTTTGAGAAGTAGTGCCGACTGGGCATCTGGTACTGGGGCACTGCGACGGACATAAGGTCTCGAAAATCCTCTGTGTCCACCAGGCGGAAAGGCAGCATTTCTGTAGCCAAGAGCTTGCAGATGGTGAAATTCAACCTCTTAGCTTTCTCATGGCTAGGAGGAAATCGTCTTTTACTTGTCCACATCTGAGGGACCGAGGGCTGGCTATTGTGCTTAGACGGGGTTGATAAGGGTGTCCCCGGCAAACTGCCGGTCTGTGAGGAAGATGCAGGCGGACATGTTGGGTTGCCTTGATCCAAAGGTGGTGCTATCGATGTCGGACAGCGCTCAAGACCAGCTGGTGTTACCACCTCCAAAGAAAATGATGACCTGCCAATCACGCTGGCTGTTGCGGGTAAAGAGGTGGCAGGTCTGCGCCCCAAAACAGGTGTGACTGCTGTCCCCCCAGTCACAGAGGATGAAGAGGCCGCGGATGCACAAGATATGGCAGACGGTGGTTGGCCCGGCCGGCTAGACCGCATTGTAGCACACTGAGCTTCCCACTGCAACTTATGCTTCATGTCCATGTGCCGGTTCATGCATGAAGTACTCAAACTATGTATTTTTTGGCCTCTACTTAGCTTTTGCTGACAAATGTTACAGA
This sequence comes from Phyllobates terribilis, assembly GCF_046119375.1. Taxonomy (NCBI): domain Eukaryota; kingdom Metazoa; phylum Chordata; class Amphibia; order Anura; family Dendrobatidae; genus Phyllobates; species Phyllobates terribilis. The sequence goes on along the minus strand of NW_027362773.1, from coordinate 220,569,549 downwards.
TAACACGAGTTGGGTCATCTTTATCGATCTGAAAAAATGCCCAGGCTATGCAAGGCTTAGCACCCATGCGACCTGAAGAGCCACCACGACTTGTGGTGAGAAGCAGAGTTGTGTTTGAGGATGCAGTTGTTGACGTGCTTCCAGTACTACGTCTCTGTCCAGGAAGGCGCAACCTGACCTTGTCGTCACTAGCATCTTCCTCCACCTCCTCTGCTGACCTCATCTCTTGGCTGACTGTGGGTTGACAGTAAGTGGGATCTCCGACCTCATCATCATCACCCTGTGCGTTATCACACCCGTCGTCCTCAGAGCCAACCTGTTCCTGCCCTGACAAAAAACTAAAGTTGTCGCTCCAATCAGGTATTTGAGTCTTATCATCGTCTTCCTCATTGTCTCCACCAACAGGAGTTACAGTTTGGGAATGAGGGTCTACATTATGGTCAGAATCTTCTGCGTCTGGTCCTGGATCCGACTCATAAAGATTCTGGGCATCAGTGGAGATCATTTCCTCGTCTGGATTCACAGAAGCGCTGGAGTCGACCTCTGATTCCCAGGCTATAGTATGAGTAAACAGCTCTGCAGACTCAACCATCTGTTCTACCTCATACTCAGACGGGCAGCTGGAGATTTGGGAGCTGTGAGGAAGCAAGTGCGATTTGGGTGACACCTTTGAGGACTGGAGTATTTGTGATGTTGAAGTTGATGTGGAGGAGAGCCCACTTAAAGGAGCACTTGATATCCGTTGAAGCACCTGCTGTTTTTGTGCCTCATCTGGAATTTGTAGCGATTGGCGTGGCCGTAAGAAAGGGATCTTATCACATTGTCCGCTAAAAGAAGTAGACATTTTAGTTTGGCTGGAAGATGGTCTTTCTTCTGCACCTACCCCACGGACACAACCTTTTTTCCCCTTCCCAACACGCCTATTCCCCTTTCCACCAGCAGCAGGCCTTTTTCCACTCATTTTGGTGGTTAACTAATTCACAACTCTGGAGTTGTTTGCACAAAAAAACAATGGATGGTAACCGAGCAGAGCTGAGTGGCCAAACTGTGTTATTAGGCCAAAACTATTGGCTGGGTTAGATGCAGAAAAAAATTATTTTTAATTTGCAACCTGATGGAGGTCAGTATAGATGGACTAATAGACCAAGTCCCACACACCGCTAGAAGCCCAAATATTTTTTCAGAGCTAGATGCAGAAAAAAATTATTTTTAATTTGCAACCTGATGGAGGTCAGTATAGATGGACTAATAGACCAAGTCCCACACACCGCTAGAAGCCCAAATATTTTTTCAGAGGTAGATGCAGAAAAAAATTATATTCAATTTGCAACCTGCTGAAGGTCAGTATAGAAGAACTAATAGAACAAGTCCCACACACTGCTAGAAGCCCAAATATTTTTTCAGAGCTAAATGAAGAAAATAATTATTTTTAATTTGCAACCTGATGGAGGTCAGTATAGATGGACTAATAGACCAAGTCCCACACACCGCTAGAAGCCCAAATATTTTTTCAGAGCTAGATGCAGAAAATTTTTTTATTCAGTTTGCAACCTGATGGAGGTCAGTATAGATGGACTAATAGACCAAGTCCCACACACTGCTAGAAGCCCAAATATTTTTTCAGAGCTAGATGCAGAAAAAAATTATTTTTAATTTGCAACCTGATGGAGGTCAGTATAGATGGACTAATAGAACAAGTCCCACACGCTGCTAGAAGCCCAAATATTTTTTCACAGATAAATGAAGAAAAAAATTATTTTTAATTTGCAACCTGATGGAGGTCAGTATAGATGGACTAATAGACCAAGTCCCACACACCGCTAGAAGCCCAAATATTTTTTCAGAGCTAGATGCAGAAAAAAAATATTTTTAATTTGCAACCTGATGGAGGTCAGTATAGATGGACTAATAGACCAAGTCCCACACACTGCTAGAAGCCCAAATATTTTTTCAGAGCTAGATGCAGAAAAAAATTATTTTTAATTTGCAACCTGATGGAGGTCAGTATAGATGGACTAATAGACCAAGTCCCACACACCGCTAGAAGCCCAAATATTTTTTCAGAGCTAGATGCAGAAAAAAATTATTTTTAATTTGCAACCTGATGTAGGTCAGTATAGATGGACTATTAGACCAAGTCCCACACACTGCTAGAAGCCCAAATATTTTTTCAGAGCTAGATGCAGAAAAAAATTATTTTTAATTTGCAACCTGATGGAGGTCAGTATAGATGGACTAATAGACCAAGTCCCACACACCGCTAGAAGCCCAAATATTTTTTCAGAGCTAGATGCAGAAAAAAATTATATTCAGTTTGCAACCTGATGGAGGTCAGTATAGATGGACTAATAGAATGATGCTATGCCCAAAAGATTTTACTTCACTAGGTGCAGTAAAAAAATTGGTATTCTATACACAGGTGTTATATCTTGCAACACAGATAGGCTACTCCACTGACTAACACACTCTGCAATAGGCCACAAAGGATTAGCTTTGCTAGATTCAGCCAAATGCTGTGAAAAAAACTTGCACAGCACTGGCACAGACCTGCCTGGCAAAAACTGATAGGAACTCATGTAACCTAGTCCTGAAAAGGACTCCAATTACAATTAGTCTTTACTCCCACAACCTATCCATTTAAGAGCACAGACCTCCCTGATAAAAGTCGTAGGAAATGCTGTAACCTAGTCCTTAAAAGGACTGCAATCACAACTATTCCCTACTCCCAAGCTATCTGTAGATTTCAGAGAAAATTGGCTTGAAATTAACAAGGTATAGCACACACAGCAACAGCGGTGCCGTCTAACACGCAGCTGCAGCAGTGAGAAAATGGTGGCGACGGGGAAAATGGCTTGGTCTTATAGGGCAAGGACATGTGACATACACTGCCAATCACACATGCCCTTGCTTGTGTGAAAAAAAGCACTTCGCTCCGTGTGTGCGCTGCTGATAGGCTGACAGATTGCACCTCCCCACTGCAAATGCGGGAAAGAGAAAAAAAAATGGAGATCTTCATTGTTCCTGCAGAGATCCATCCCCTGCCCCTCCCCCCACCCCGCTGTACACTCAAACTGCGTATTAACATTAATTTTCATCATTACTGAGAAAAAATCCAGTTATGATTTTGGTGCACGAACAGTTATCGAACATAACCTCGAACAGCCGAATTTTTCTCAAATTGTTCGTGTTCGCCGACCGGCTCGAACACCGCCCAAAACAGCTCGAATTTGAGATTGGCGAACAGTTCGAGTAGAACAACGCTCATCTCTACTCCCAAGCTATCTGTAGATTTGTGCGACAATTGGCTTAAAATTAACAGAGTATAGCGCACACAGCAACAGCGGTGCCGTCTAACGCGCAGCTGCAGCTGTGAGAAAATGGTGGCGACGGGGAAAATGGCTGGGTCTTATAGGGCAAAGACATGTGACATACACTGCCAATGACACATGCCCTTGCTTGTGTGAAAAAAAGCAGTTCGCTCCGTGTGTGCGCTGCTGATAGGCTGACAGATTGCACCTCCCCACTGTAAATGCGGGAAAGAGAAAAAAAATGGAGATCTACATTATTTATGCAGAGATCCATTCCCTGCACCTCCCCCCTGCCCCACTGTACACTCAAACTGCGTATTAACATTAATTTTCAGCATTACTGAGAAAAAATCCAGTTATGATTTTGGTGCACGAACAGTTATCGAACATAACCTCGAACAGCCGAATTTTTTACAAATAGTTTGTGTTCGCCAAAACAGCTCAAATTTGAGATTGGCGAACAGTTAGATTCGAACACCGCTCATCTCTATATCTAATACACAGTGGTAAATTAATATCTCCTCCCTTTTTATTCCACAAGTGTGCTTAAAGTTCCATGATATCACAACAAGGACAGTTTTAAAATGTTGATGAAATCTGGCTAATAATTAGCTTGCTGGATCTATTAGCTGGAAAAAGGGTGAGAAAAAAAGAAATTGCAAAACTCCTGCTCATCCAGAAGTCACTAAAGATTTTTCATGTTGTGCTAAAAGGTTCCATCGGAAAGATAATTCAAGTAGAGTTGGTGCAAATCAAAGTTCATATCCCAGTCCATCAGTCACGGCAGTGGTCTGTGTTCGCTGTAAAAAAGGAGGAGTTGCACCACATACCTGATGGCACCCACTGGGCTTTTTTTGATTGGTGGTGTGACGCACAAGTGACATCGCACCAGGCTGAATAATCAAAAGAAGATCTACAGATGCTGTTAAGCTGGTCCTACAAATCCGATCCAAAGATTACAGTCCATTTCCGTCGGGGATAGACTTGGGAATGTGAAAATTGATCTACTCAGATAATTAGTCAAAATGGTACATGAAGTTAGACGTAGACAGCAGGATTTGAAACTGCGTGGTGAGACCCCAATGAATTTCTAGTCCATCGGCTTAACCACTCAGCCACAACTACTCAGACGCTGTTTCATCCTTATGAGGTTGAAACCTTTTCTTATAGCACCATGATCAATATCAGTGATTATCCTTCTGGAAGACATTTCAGAAAATGGAAGATTTCAATTGGAAACAAAATTCCAGGCCTCACTGAAATGTAAAAATCTGATTTAAAGGTATCATCAATTGGAACCTTGTACAGTTCAAGGTTTTTTAAAATTCATAAGTGGATTTCGAGTGACTTTGTTCCAAACACCTCCTGAAAAAGGCTTTGAAAATGCTCAAAAGTTTGAACAGATTCATTTCCATGCAAAAAGACTTGCTGTTCATATGATCAGGTATTGAGCGTCTTTTAACCTCATCAAGTTTCCCAAAACGCCAAGCGGTTAACAGAAGTGATCATATCATTTTTCAGGTATTTGTTGCTTGATTTATACTTGCAATGCAAGTCAATGAGAAGCTTAGAAAGACCCCTGGAAGGTTCCTGAGTGACGTTCGCAGCATTTTGCGAGCAAAAAAAAGACGAAAACAAAATCAATCGATGCCCAAAACAATTCTTAGAAAACATCACCAAACTATGTTTACAAAAATGCTGGAAAACACTAAAAAGGGTGATTCAGGAAAAGAATCGCTGTTATTTCTTGAAGCCGTTTCGGCTTGAAATCCTTGTCAGTTTCAACCACCTGGAAAAAGTGTCATGCGAGCATTGGCACAAGTCATAGAGCACGGTTGCTAGGTGTGACATAAATGGTATGAGTTTTGCTTCATGAATAGTGTTGAGCCACCCCCGTAGTGTTCGGGTTCGGTTCGGTTTGTCGAACACCGGGATGTTCGAGGAACTGTTCGTCGAACTGTTCGTCGAACACCTTAGAACACCGTCGAACACCGTTAAAACCAATGGCAGGCAAACAAAAACACATAGGAACACATAGAAAACACCTTCAAAGGTGTCCAAAAGCTGACAAACTGCTCAGAAGACGCTTTCTTTAAAAAAGCCGGCCGGCAATTCAGCAGCGGCATACACCGGTACCCGACAATTTAGACATGAAGGAATAGAGCATCACACATAGATTAGATAGATAGAAACATGTCATTCACATATATATGAAGTACAGTGACAGTGTTGCTTACTGTACTTGTCATTTAGTGTAAAGGATTTATTAAAAAATATAATAGTGTTTTCGTGCACCGTCTCTTTAAAAAAGCCGTCCGGCAATTCAGCAGCGGTACCCGACAATTTATAACAGAAAGAATAGAGCTTCACACATAGATTAGATAGATAGAAACATGTCAGTCAAATATATATGAAGTACAGTGACAGTGTTGCTTACTGTACTTGTCATTTACTGCAAAGGATTTATTAAAAAAAATAATAGTGTTTTCATGCACCGTCTCTTTAAGAAAGCCGGCCGGCAATTCAGCAGCGTTACCCGACAATTTATAACAGACAGAATAGAGCTTCACACATAGATTAGATAGATAGAAACATGTCAGTCACATATATATGAAGTACAGTGACAGTGTTGCTTACTGTACTTGTCATTTACTGCAAAGGATTTATTAAAAAAAATAATAGTGTTTTCATGCACCGTCTCTTTAAGAAAGCCGGCCGGCAATTCAGCATCTGTACCCGACAATTTATAACAGACAGAATAGAGCTTCACACATAGATTAGATAGATAGAAACATGTCAGTCACATATACATGAAGTACAGTGACAGTGTTGCTTACTGTAATTGTCATTTAGTGTAAAGGATTTATCAAAAAAAATAATAGTGTTTTCATGCACCGTCTCTTTAAGAAAGCCGGCCGGCAATTCAGCATCTGTACCCGACAATTTATAACAGACAGAATAGAGCTTCACACATAGATTAGATAGATAGAAACATGTCAGTCACATATATAATAAGTACAGTGATAGTGTTGGTTACTGTACTTGTCATTTAGTATTAAAATAAAGGATTTATTATTAAAAAAAATTGGCGTGGGATTCCCCGTAATTTTAGTCTCTAGCGGAGGTTAAGCAGACGGCTGGGGCAGATGTTTGAAGCCTGGGAAGGGGGTAATACCCACGGAGCTTCCCAGGCTACTAATATCAGCCCCCAGCTGAATACCTAGCCTTTACTAGCTATTAAAATGGAGGACCCCCCCAAAAAAATGACGTGGGGTCCCCCCTAATTTAATAGCTAGCAAAGGCTAGGCAGACAGCTGGGGGCTGATATTAATAGCCCAGGAAGGGAGCCATGAATATTGGCCCCCTCCCAGGCTAGAAACACCAGCCGTCAGCCGCCCCAGAAATGGCGCATCCATAGGATGCGCCAATTCTGGCACTTAGCCTCGCTCTTCCACGCTGCCCTGGTGCGGTGGCAGGGGGTAATAGGGTTGGGGTTGATGTCAGCTTATAATGCCAGCTGACATCAAGCCCAGGTTAGTAATGGAGAGGCGTCTATAAGACACCCCCATTACTAACCCCATAGTCAAAGTTAAAAAAAAAACACAAACACCCAGAATAAAGTCCTTTAATTGAAATAAAGACACAATTCTTTATTGTTCTAAATTAAACCATACTTACCATCACGCCCATTCCAGCAGAAGCCAACGATCTCCTGCAATAAAAGAAAAATAATAAAGCAACCTCATCCTTACCTTTCCATGGTTCCCAGGACAGCTCCAGCTCTGCTACATCGAGATGACAGGCTGGACCGCAGCAGAACGCTGCCATCCAGCCTGTCATCCCGCGGACACTGAGAAGCGCAGGCATGCTTGCGCTCCTCAGTGTCTGACTGTGACGGCATCCAGATGAGCCGACAATGAACTCGGCTCACCTCATGTACGTCACTGACAGCGTGGGAAAATTCTACTGCACTCAGCGCTTCAGCGTGAGAATTTTCCCACGCTGTCAGTGACGTGCATGAGGTGCGCCGAGTTCATTGGACATGACCTCGGCTCATCTGGATGCCGTCACAGCCAGACACTGAGTAGCGCAAGCAAGCCTGCGCTTCTCAGTGTCTGCGGGATGACAGGCTGGATGGCAGCGTTCTGCTGCGGTCCAGCCTGTCATCTCGATGCAGCAGAGCTGAAGCTGTCGTGGGAGCCATGGAAAGGTAAGGATGAGGTTGATTTATTATTTTTCTTTTATTGCAGGAGATCGTTGGCTTCAGCTGGAATGGGCGTGATGGTAAGTATGGTTTAATTTAGAACAATAAAGAATTGTGTGTTTATTTCAATTAAAGGACTTTTTTCTGGGTGTTGTGTTTTTTTTAAATACTTTACTAGAAATTCATGGTGGTCATGTCTAATATTGGCGTGACCCCATGAATTTCGGGCTTAGGGCCAGCTGATAATGTCAAGCTGGCCTTAACCCCTTTATTACCCAGTGAGCCACCGCACCAGGGCCCTGGATGAGTTGGGTACAGCGCCAGAAGATGGCGCTTCTATGAACGCGCCATTTTCCGGGGCGGCTGCGGACTGCAATTTGCAGCGGGTGGGGCCCAGAAAGCTTGGGCCTCCCTGCGCTGCAGATTCCAGCCCCCAGCTGCCTAGTTGTACCTGGCTGGACACAAAAATAGGGCGTAGCTCCACGCATTTTTTTTTTAGATTCATGAAATTCATGGAATAATTAAGAAAAAAAGGGCTTCCCTATATTGTTGTGTCCGGCTAGGTACAAATAGGCAGCTGGTGGTTGGGAGCAGCCCGTTCCTGCCTGCTGTACCTGACTGGACACAAATATAGGGCGAAGCCCCACATCAATTTTTTTTTCATTATTTCATGAATTTCCTGAAATAATTTAAAAAAAATTGACGTGGGGCTTCGCCCTATATTTGTGTCCAGTCAGGTACAGCAGGCAGGAACGGACTGCCCCCAACCACCAGCTGCCTATTTGTACCTGGCCAGACACAACAATATAGGGAAGCCCTTTTTTAAAAAAATTATTTCATGAAATAATTAAAAAAAAATTGACGTGGGGCTTCGCACTATATTTGTGTCCAGCCAGGTACAGCAGGCAGGGACGGGCTGCCCCCAACCACCAGCTGCCTATTTGTACCTGGTTGGACACAACAATATAGGGAAGCCCTTTTTTTCTTAATTATTCCATGAATTTCATGAAATAATTTTAAAAAAAAATGCGTGGGGCTTCGCCCTATTTTTGTGCCCAGCCAGGTACAACTAGGCAGCTGGGAGCTGGAATCCGCAGCGCAGGGAGGCCCAAGCTTTCTGGGCCCCACCCGCTGCAAATTGCAGTCCGCAGCCGCCCCAGAAAATGGCGCGTTCATAGAAGCGCCATCTTCTGGCGCTGTACCCAACTCATCCAGGGCCCTGGTGCGGTGGCTCACTGGGTAATAAAGGGGTTAAGGCCAGTTTGGCATTATCAGCTGGCCCTAAGCCCGAAATTGATGGGGTCACGCCAATATTAGACATGACCACCATGAATTTCTAGTAAAGTATTTAAAAAAACACACACACCCAGAATAAAGTCCTTTAATTGAAATAAACACACAATTCTTTATTGTTCTAAATTAAACCATACTTACCATCACGCCCATTCCAGCTGAAGCCAATGTCTTCTGCAATAAAAGTAAAATAATAAACCAACATCATCCTTACCTTTCCATGGTTCCCAGGACAGCTTCAGCTCTGCTACATCGAGATGACAGGCTGGACCGCAGCAGAAAGCTGCCATCCAGCCTGTCATCCCGCAGACACTGAGAAGCGCAGGCTTGCTTGCGCTCTGCAGTGTCTGGCTGTGACGGCATAAAGATGAGACAAGTTCATGTCCAATGAACTCGGCTCACCTCATGCACGTCACTGACAGCGTGGGAGAATTCTCCTGCACTCAGCACTTCAGCGTGAGAATTCTCCCACGCTGTCAGTGACGTACATGAGGTCAGCTGAGTTCATTGGACATGAATGAGCTCACCTCATGCACGTCACTGACAGCGTGGGAAAATTCTCACGCTGAAGCGCTGAGTGCAGGAGAATTTTCCCACGCTGTCAGTGACGTGCATGAGGTGAGCTCATTCATGTCCAATGAACTCAGCTGATCTCATGTACGTCACTGACAGCGTGGGAGAATTCTCACGCTGAAGTGCTGAGTGCAGGAGAATTCTCCCACGCTGTCAGTGACGTGCATGAGGTGCGCCGAGTTCATTGGACATGACCTCGGCTCATCTGGATGCCGTCACAGCCAGACACTGCAGAGCGCAAGAATGCCTGCGCTTCTCAGTGTCTGCGGGATGACAGGCTGGATGGCGGCGTTCTGCTGCGGTCCAGCCTGTTATCTCGATGTAGCAGAGCTGAAGCTGTCGTGGGAACCATGGAAAGGTAAGGATGAGGTTGCTTTATTATTTTTCTTTTATTGCAGGAGATCGTTGGCTTCAGCTGGAATGGGCGTGACGGTAAGTATGGTTTAATTTAGAACAATAAAGGAATGTGTCTTTATTTCAATTAAAGGACTTTATTCTTGGTGTTTGTGTTTTCTTTTAACTTTGACTATGGGGTTAGTAATGGGGGTGTCTTATAGACGCCTCTCCATTACTAACCTGGGCTTGATGTCAGCTGGCATTATAAGCTGACATCAACCCCAACATTATTACCCCACTGCCACCGCTACAGGGCAGTGGGAAGAGCGAGGCTAAGTGCCAGAATTGGCGCATTCTAAGGATGCACCATTTCTGGGGCGGCTGACGGCTGGTGTTTCTAGCCTGGGAGGGGGCCAATATTCATGGCACCCTTCCTGGGCTATTAATATCAGCCCCCAGCTGTCTGCCTAGCCTTTGCTAGCTATTAAAATAGGGGGGACCCCACGTCATTTCTTTGGGGGGTCCCCCATTTTAATAGCTAGTAAAGGCTAGGTATTCCGCTGGGGGCTGATATTAGTAGCCTGGGAAGCTCCGTGGGTATTACCCCCTTCCCAGGCTTCAAACATCTGCCCCAGCAGTCTGCTTAACCTCCGCTAGAGACTAAAATTAAGGGGAACCCCATGCCAATTTTTTTTTAAATAAATCCTTTATTTTAACACTAAATGACAAGTACAGTAATCAACACTGTCACTGTACTTCATATATATGTGACTGACATGTTTCTATCTATCTAATCTATGTGTGATTCTCTATTCCTTCTATTCTAAATTGTCAGGTACAGTTGCTGAATTGCCGGCCGGCTTTTTTAAAGAGACGGTGCATGAAAACACTATTATTTTTTTTAAATAAATCCTTTACACTAAATGACAAGTACAGTAAGCAACACTGTCACTGTACTTCATATATATGTGACTGACCTGTTTCTATCTATCTAATCAATGTGTGATTCTCTATTCCTTCTATTCTAAATTGTCGGGTACAGATGCTTAATTGCCGGCCGGCTTTTTTAAAGAGACAGTGCATGAAAACACTATTATTTTTTTTAATAAATCCTTTATACTAAATGACAAGTACAGTAAGCAACACTGTCACTGTACTTCATATATATGTGACTGACATGTTTCTATCTATCTAATCTATGTGTGAAGCTCTATTCTGTCTGTTATAAATTGTCGGGTACCGCTGCTGAATTGCCGGCCGGCTTTTTTAAAGAGACGGTGCATGAAAACACTATTATTTTTTTTGATAAATCCTTTACACTAAATGACAAGTACAGTAAGCAACACTGTCACTGTACTTCATATATATGTGACTGACATGTTTCTATCTATCTAATCTATGTGTGAAGCTCTATTCTTTCTGTTCTAAATTGTCGGGTACCGGTGTATGCCGCTGATGAATTGCCGGCTTTTCATGTTTCACTGTGAGCACTGTTCCCATCGATTTGGGCAATCACTGTAATGCCACAACCACCATGGCTGTGGCATTACAGTGAGTGGCAGACAATCCCTGCATGATTGGTGCTCTAAATAGCGCCAGACATGCAGGACACGCTTTTGGTGCACGAACAGTTATCGAACATAACCTCGAACAGCCGAATTTTTTGGAAATCGTTCGGGTTCGTCGAACAACTCGAACACCGCCCAAAACAGCTCGAATTTGAGATTGGCGAACAGTTCTAGTCGAACACCGCTCATCTCTATTCATGAAGTCAAGTTTAACTGATATCAGTAACTTTTAAGTTAAACTTTCTTGATAGATCTTTTTTGCCATGTGGATATTAACTTTCGGTTTTTATGTTAAAGATGTGCTTTGGCAAATTGAGATTGAGCAGAAAAGAACATACCGCTGTGCACAAAGATTTTCTCAGGTTCCACTGAAATTTGAACTCAGATCACTGGATTCAGAGTCCAGAGTGCTAATCATTACAACATGGGACCATATGACCAATGGATCTGGCTGGATTTTCTTTTGAAAACGGTAAAAGACCATGTGTAAATTGTGTAAATTTGAGAAATTCCCTCTGAATTCAGTGATCTCAGTTCAAATCTCAGTGGAACCTGGGAAATTCATGCATTATAATGAAAACATTTTCTAAAGCTGTTCTGCAAATGTATATCTAATACACAGTGGTAAATTAATATCTCCTCCCTTTTTATTCCACAAGTTTGCTTAAAGATCCATGATATCACAACAAGGACAGTTTTAAAATGTTGATGAAATCTGGCTAATAATTAGCGTGCTGGATCTATTAGCTGGAAAAAAGGAGAGAAAAAAAGAAATTGCAAAACTTCTGCTCATCCAGAAGTCACTAAAGATTTTTCATGGTGTGCTAAAAGGTTCCATCGGAAAGATAATTCAAGTAGAGTTGGTGCAAATCAAAGTTCATATCCCAGTCCATCAGTCACGGCAGTGGTCTGTGTTCGCTGGAAAAAAGGAGGAGTTGCACCACATACCTGATGGCACCCTCTGAGCTTGTTTTGATTGGTGGTGTGACGCACAAGTTACATTGCACCAGGCTGAATAATCAAAGGAAGATCTACAGATGCTGTTAAGCTGGTTCTACAAATCCGATCCAAAGATTACAGACCATTTCCATGGGGGATAGATTGGGAATGTGAAAATTTATCTACTCAGATAATTAGTCAAAAAGTTACTTGATATTAGACATAGTCAGCAGGATTTGAACCTGCGTGGGGAGACCCCAATAGATTTCTAGTCCATTGCCTTAACCACGCAGCCACAACTACTCAGATGCTGTTTCATCCTTATGAGTTTCACTCCTTTTCTTATAGCATCATGATCAATATCAGTGATTACTAGTGTTGAGCGATACCTTCCGATATCAGGAAATATCGGATCGGATTGGATCGGGCCGATACCCAAAAAGTATCGGATATCGCCAATTCCGATACAGGAAACCAATGCAAGTCAATGGGACAAAAATATCGGAATGAAAATAAACACTTTCTTTCCTTGTAGGTTAATTCTACATGAAGGAAAACAACTAACAATACTATAGAATGTATTGGGGGATGTGGATGCCCAAATCGATGGGAACAGTGCTCACAGTGAAGCATGAAAAGCCGGCAATTCAGCAGCGGCATATACAGGTACCCGATAATTTAGAAGAGAAAGAATAGAGCTTCACACATAGATTAGATAGATAGAAACATGTCAGTCACATATATATGAAGTACAGTGACAGTGTTGCTTACTGTTCTTGTCATTTAGTGTAAAGGATTTATTTAAAAAAATAATAGTGTTTTCATGCACCGTCTCTTTAAAAAAGCCGGCCGGCAATTCAGCATCGGTACCCGACAATTTATAATAGAAAGAATAGAGCATCACACATAGATTAGATACATAGAAACATGTCAGTCACATATATAATAAGTACAGTGATAGTGTTGGTTACTGTACTTGTCATTTAGTGTTAAAATAAAGGATTTATTAAAAAAAAATTGGAGTGGGGTTCCCCGTAATTTTAGTCTCTAGCGGAGGTTAAGCAGACGGCTGGGGCAGATGTTTGAAGCCTGGGAAAGGGGTAATACCCACGGAGCTTCCCAGGCTACTCATATAAGCCCCCAGCTGAATACCTAGCCTTTAATAGCTATTAAAATGGGGGACCCCCCAAAAAATGACGTGGGGTCCCCCCTATTTTAATAGCTAGCAAAAGCTAGGCAGACAACTGGGGGCTGATATTAATAGCCCAGGAAGGGTGCCATGAATATTGGCCCCCTCCCAGGCTAGAAACACCAGCCATCAGCCGCCCCAGAAATGGCGCATCCATAGGATGTGCCAATTCTGGCACTTAGCCTCGCTTTTCCCACTGCCCTGTAGCGGTGGCAGTAGGGTAATAGGGCTGGGGTTGATGTCAGCTTATAATGCCAGCTGACATCAAGCCCAGGTTAGTAATGGAGAGGCATCTATAAGACACCCCCATTACTAACCCCATAGTAAAAGTTTAAAAAAAACACAAACACTCAGAATAAAGTCCTTTAATTGAAATAAACACACATTTCTTTATTGTTCTTAATTAAACCATACTTACCATTACGCCCATTCCATCTGAAGCCAACGATCTCCTGCAATAAAATAAAAATAATAATCCAACATCATCCTTACCTTTCCATGGTTCCCAGGACAACTCCAGCTCTGCTACATCGAGATGACAGGCTGGATCGCAGCAGAAAGCTGACATCCAGCTTGCCATGCCTGCAGACACTGAGAAGCGCAGGCAGGCTTGCGCTCCTCAGTGTCTGGCTGTGACTGCATCCAGATGAGCCGACAATGAACTCATCTCACCTCATGCACATCACTGACAGCGTGGGAAAATTCTCCTGCGCATGCGGTGAGCGTGAGAGACTCGGCTCATCTGGATGCCGTCGCAGCCTGACACCGGGAGCGCAAGCATGACTGCACTTCTCAGTGTTATTTTTCTTTTATTGCAGGAGATCGTTGGCTTCAGCTGGAATGGGCGTGATGATAGGTATGGTTTAATTTAGAAGATTAAAAAATTGAGTGTTTTTTTCAATTAAAGGACTTTATTCTGGGTGTTGTGTTTTTTAAATACTTTACTAGAAATTCATGGCGGTCATGTCTAATATTGGCGTGATCCCATGAATTTCGGGCTTAGGGCCAGCTGATAATACCAAGCTGGCCCTAACCCCTTTATTACCCAGTGATCCACCGCACCAGGGCCCTGGATGAGTTGGGTACAGTGCCTAAAGATGGCGCTTCTTTGAACGCGCCATTTTTCGGGGTGGCTGCGGACTGCAATTTGCAGCGGGGCGGGGGGGCAGAAAGCTTGGGCCTCCCTGCGATGCAGATTCCAGCCCCCAGCTGCCTAGTTGTACCTGTCTGGACACAAAAATAGGGCGAAGCCCCACGTATATTTTTTTTAAATTATTTCATGAAATTCATGAAATAATTAAGAAAAAAGGGCTTCCCTATATTGTTGTGTCCAACTAGTTACAAATAGGCTGCTGGTGGTTAGGGGCAGCCCGTTCCTGCCTGCTGTACCTGGCTGGACACAAATATAGTGCGAAGCCCCACGTCAATATTTTTAAAATTATTTCATGAAATTCATGAAATAATTTAAAAAAAAAATGGCTTCCCTATATTGTTGTGTCTGGCCAGGTACAAATAGGCAGCTGGTGGTTGGGGGCACCCCGTTCCTGCCTGCTGTACCTGGCTGGACACAAATATAGGGCGAAGCCCCACATCAATTTTTTTACAATTATTTCATGAACTACATGAAATAATTAAAAAAAAATTGACGTGGGGCTTCGTACTATGTTTGTGTCCAGCCAGGTACAGCAGGCAGAAACGGGCTGCCCCCAACCACCAGCTGCCTATTTGTACCTGGCCAGACACAACAATATAGGGAAGCCCTTTTTTTTTTATTATTTCATGAATTTCATGAAATAATTTAATAAAAAAATACATGGGGCTTCTCCCTATTTTTGTGTCCAGCCAGGTACAACTAGGCAGCTGGGGGCTGGAATCTGCAGTGCAGGGAGGCCCAAGCTTTCTGCCCCCCCCACTGCAAATTGCAGTCCGCAGCCACCCCGGAAAATGGCGCGTTCATAGAAGCGCCATCTTCTAGCGCTGTACCCAACTCATCCAGGGCACTGGTGCGGTGGCTCACTGGGTAATAAAGGGGTTAGGGCCAGCTTGGTATTATCAGCTGGCCCTAAGCCCGAAATTCATGGGGTCACGCCAATATTAGACATGACCGCCATGGATTTCTAGTAAAGCATTTAAAAAAAAAACAACACCCAGAATAAAGTCCTTTAATTGAAATAAGCACACAATTTTTTAATGTTCTAAATCAAACCATTCTTACCATCACGCCCATTCAAGCTGAAGCCAACGATCTCCTGCAATAAAAGAAAAATAATAAACCAACATCATCCTTACCTTTCGATGGTTCCCAGGACAGCTCCAGCTCTGCTACATTGACATGACAGGCTGGATCGCAGTCGAAAGCTGCCATCCAGCTTGCCATGCCGCAGACACTGAGAAGCGCAGGCATGCTTGCGCTCCTCAGTGTCAGGCTGTGACGGCATCCAGGTGAGCCGAGACTCTCACGCTCACCGCATGCGCAGGAGAATTCTCCCACGCTGTCAGGGACGTGCATGAGGTGAGCTGAGTTCATTGTCGGCTCATCTGGATGCAGTCACAGCCAGACACTGAGGAGCGCAAGCCTGCCTGCGCTTCTCAGTGTCTGTGGGCATGGCAAGCTGGATGTCAGCTTTCTGCTGCGATCCAGCCTGTCATCTCGATGTAGCAGAGCTGGAGCTGTCCTGGGAACCATGGAAAGGTAAGCATGATGTTGATTTATTATTTTTCTTTTATTGCAGGAGATCGTCGGCTTCAGCTGGAATGGGCGTGACGGTAAGTATGGTTTAATTTAGAACAATAAAACAATGTGTGTTTATTTCAATTAAAGGACTTTATTCTGGGTGTTTGTGTTTTTTTTTAACTTTGACTATGGGGTTAGTAATGGGGGTGTCTTATAGACACCTCTCCATTACAAACCTGGGCTTGATGTCAGCTGGCATTATAAGCTGACATCAACCCCAGCCATATTACCCCACTGCCACCGCTACAGGGCAGTGGGAAGAGCGAAGCTAAGTGCCAGAATTGGCGCATCCTATGGATGCGCCGTTTCTCGAGCGACTGACGGCTGGTGTTTCTAGCCTGGGAGTGGGCCAATATTCATGGCACCCTTCCTGGGCTATTAATATCAGCCCCCAGCTGTCTGCCTAGCCTTTGCTAGCTATTAAAATAGGGGGGACCCCACGTCATTTTTTGGGGGATCCCCATTTTAATAGCTATTAAAGGCTAGGTATTCAGCTGGGGGCTGATATTAGTAGCCTGGGAAGCTCCGTGGTTATTACCCCCTTCCCAGGCTTCAAACATCTGCCCCAGCCATCTGCTTAACCTGCGCTAGAGACTAAAATTACGGGGAACCCCACGCCAATTTTTTTTAAATAAATCCTTTATTTTAACACTAAATGACAAGTACAGCAACCAACACTATCACTGTACTTATTATATATGTGACTGACATGTTTCTATCTATCTAATCTATGTGTGATGCTCTATCTTTCTTTTCTAAATTGTCGGGTACCGATGCTGAATTGCCGGCCAGCTTTTTTGAAGAGACGGTGCATGAAAACACTATTATTTTTTTAAATAAATCCTTTAACACTAAATGACAATTACAGTAACCAACACTGTCACTGTACTTCTTATATATGTGACTGACATGTTTCTATCTATCTAATCTATGTGTGATGCTCTATTCTTTCTATTCTAAATAGTCGGGTACCGATGCTGAATTGCCGGCTGGCTTTTTTAAACAGACGGTGCATGAAAACACTATTATTTTTTTAAATAAAACCTTTAACACTAAATGACAAGTACAGTAACCAACGCTATCACTGTACTTCTTATATATGTGACTGACATGTTTCTTTCTATCTAATCTATGTGTGAAGCACTATTCTTTGTGTTCTAAATTGTCGGGTACCGGTATATGCATCAGATGAATTGCCCGCTTTTCATGTTTCACTGTGAGCACTCTTCCCATTGATTTGGGCAACCACTGTAATGCAACAATCACCATGGCTGTGGCATTAACGTCTTAAAAAAATTATTAAATCCTGCTATTCCATTTAATTGTAATTTAAGGGAGATAATGTAATGTCAGCTCTTGAGCAGGAGAATTCTCCCACACTGCGATGGCATTCTGATGACAGGCTGGATCGCAGCTGAGTGCTGCCATCCAGCTTGATATCCTTCAGAGACACTGCAGAGCGCAGGCATTATGTGAACTTCTGATTCCGGTATTCGATATTGTAAAAGCATTGGAACTCAGTATCGGAACTCCAATACAGCGAATATCAGTCCATACCCGATATTTCAGTATCGGAATGCTCAACACTAATGATTATCCTTCTGGAAGACATTTCAGAAAATGGAAGATTTCAATTGAAAACAAAATTCCATCCTCACTGAAATGTAAAAATCTGATTTAAAGGTATCATCAATTGGAACCTTGTACAGTTCAAGGTTTTTTAAAATTCATAGGGTGGATTTCGAGTGACTTTGTTCCAAACACCTCCTGAAAAAGGCTTTGAAAATACTCAAAAGTTTGAACAGATTCATTTCCATGCAAAAAGACTCGCTGTTCATATGATCAGGTATTGAGCGTCTTTTAACCTCATCAAGTTTCCCAAAACGCAAAGTGGTTAACAGACGTGAGCATATCATTTTTCAGGTATATTTTGCTTGCTTTATACTTGCAATACAAGTCAATGAGAAGGTTAGAAAGACCCCTGGAAGGTTCCAGAGTGACGTTCGCAGCATTTTGCGAGCAAAAAAAAAACGAAAACAAACTCAATCGATGCCCAAAACATTTCTTAGAAAAAGATCACCAAACTATGTTTACAAAAATGCTGGAAAACACTAAAAAGGGTGATTCAGGAAAACAATCGCTGTCGTTTCTTGAAGCCGTTTTGGCTTGAAATCCTTGTCAGTTTCAACCACCTGGAAAAAGTGTCATGCGAACATTAGCACAAGTCATAGAGTACAGTTGCTTGGTTTGACATAGATGGTATAAGTTTTGCTTCATGAAGTCAAGTTTAACTTTTGAGTTAAAATTTCTTGATAGAAAAATCTTTTTTGCCATGTGGATTTTAACTTTCTCTTTTTATGTTAAACCATGTGCATTGGCAAATTGAGAGTGAGCAGAAAACATAAAACCGCTGTTCACAAAGAATTTCTCAGGTTCCACTGCGATTTGAACTCAGATCACTGGATTTAGAGCCCAGAGTGCTAACCATTACACCATGGAACCATATGACCAAAGGAGCTGGCTGGATTTTCTTTTGAAAACGGTAAAAGAGCATGGGTTCATTGAGGAAATGTGAGAAATTCCCTCTGAATCCAGTGATCTGAGTTCAAATCTCAGTGGAACCTTGGAAATTCATGCATTATGATGAAAACAGGTTCTAAAGCTGTTGTGCAAATGTATATCTAACACACAGTGGTAAATTAATATCTCCTCCCTTTTTATTCCTCAAGTGTGCTTAAAGTTCCATGATATCACAACAAGGACAGTTGTAAAATGTTGATGAAATCTAGCTAATAATTAGGGTGCTGGATCTATTAGCTGGAAAATGGGTGAGAAAAAAAGAAATTGCAAAACTTCTGCTCATCCAGAAGTCACTAAAGATTTTTCATGGTGTGCTAAAAGGTTCCATCGGAAAAATCATTCAAGTAGAGTTCGTGCAAATGAAAGTTCATATCCCAGTCCATCAGTCACGGAAGTTTTCTGTGTTCGCTGGAATAAAGGAGGAGTTGCACCACATACCTGATGGCACCCTCTGAGCTTTTTTTGATTAGTGGTGTGACGCACAAGTGACATCGCACCAGGCTGAATAATCAAAAGAACATCTACTGATACTGTTAAGCTTGTTCTACAAATCTGGTCCAAGGATTACAGACCATTTAGGTGGGGGATAGACTTGGGAATGTGAAAATTGATCTACTAAGATAATTAGTCAAATTTTTACATGAAGTTAGATATAGTTGGCAGGATTTGAACCTGCATGGTGAGACCCCAATGGATTTCTATTCCATCATCTTAACCACTTGGCCACAACTGCTCAGACGCTGTTTTGTCTTTATGAGTTTCAGTCTTTTTCTTATAGCACCATGATCAATATCAGTGATTATTAGTGTTGAGCGAACATGCTCGACACTGCTCGGTATTCGCCCGAGCATCACGCTACTCGGGATGTTCGGCGAGCACCGAGCATTTCCGGGTTAATCGGGCGGGAGCTCGAGTCTCCGCCCTGCTTGTTTGGCACTCTTTACAGAGCCAATGAACATGCAGGGATTGCCAGCAAGTCACTGTAATGTCGCAGCCATGTTGTTTGTGGGCATTACAGTGATTGGCTGGCCGCACAGCGTCACCTCGAGTATTTAAAACCGGGCACCGCCATCTTGGACACAGTCGCTCCGGATTAGACAGTGTAAGGACAGCGCTGCTGAGCTAGGGAGAGTTTTTTCCTGCGAAATTTTTAGTGTAGGGTTTGTAAAGGCTGCCAGAACAAACAAACAGTCCTTCTCAGGACAAATATCCATCCCAGATATCAGGCAGGTAGGCAGGCAGGCTGTATAGGAGACTCAGTGGTTATACCAGCAAACGCTGCATTACAGTCCTGTGTGCTCCTGTTTCTGAAATTGCTGGACTTAGCTCCAGGTCTCGGGGAACAGGAAAAATTCTTTTTTTTCATCTAAATCCTCTTTTTTTTTCCTCCTACACACTGAACAAATACCCGTCTTATTAACCTATTGGTGTCCCCCCCCCAAAAAAAAGTGTGTCTCTGATTTTTCAGACACAAATATATCTGTTGAAAATAGTCTGGTATAGGCCACAGAGACAGAAGTGTGGTTTTGCAGTTCAACCGGTAACATCTGTGTAGTATCCATTTTTGGGCCTTTGGTATCTAAAAAAACAACAGTTTGAGTGTGTCGCTCACTGTTCAGCCGCAAATCTATATATTTTAAAAAGTCTGGTATATACACCAGTAAATTAAAACTGGTTTTGCTGTTCCACGGTAAAAAATCTCTATTATCCTGCTTTTCGCATTTTTTGCAGTAAAAAAAAAATGTAGTGTCTCCTGAGTGTTCTGACACAAAAATCTATCTGTTGAAAATAGTCTGTTGTACGCCTGACAAATCCCAGTTTGGTTTTGCAGTTCAACGGGTAAAATCTGTGTAGTATTCATTTTTGGGCCTTTGGTATCTAAAAAAACAACAGTTTGAGTGTGTCGTTCACTGTTCAGCCGCAAATCTATTCATTTTAAAAAGTCTGGTATACACCAGTTTATTAAAACTGTGGTTTTGCTGTTCCACGGTAAAAAATCTCTATATTTCAGGTTTTGGTATTTTTTCCATAAGTAAAACCAGTAATAGTTTCTCCCTGATTGTTCTGATTGTTTAAAAGAATCTGGTGTAGGCCAGAGAAATAGAAGTGTAGATTTCCTCTTCCACGGTTCTAATCTACTTTTTATTACTCTTTTTCCATTGATAGTGCGAGTGTAAGCTATTTTACTTCCTTTACAATGGGCAAGGCGCGTGGCAAGGGGAGAGGAACTGGACGCTCTGGTGATGGTGCGTGCAGAGGACGGGGCCGTGGCCAAGCTGAAAATGTGCCACAACCAACAGCCACATCTTCTCGCTCCCACTTCTTGACCGAATTACTAGGGAAGCACAGAACAACACCAGTATTGCGAACTGATCAGTGTGAAGAGGTTATTAATTGGATAGCAGATAATACTTCCAGTTACCTGGGCACCACCACCTCCGGACTGTCTTACACACGGTCATCTCTTAGTTGCCGTGAATCTCGACCGCATACTCCTCCTCACCCTAATGCTCCTTCCTCCCACCATGCCGAGTGTCGTCAAACAGCAATTGATCCCACACTTGGACACTCTGAAGAGCTGTTCACTGGTCCATTTCCATATTTTTGCCCCTCGCTGGCTACGCTTGAAGTGGTGGAAGAGGATGCTGGCAATTTGTCACAAGAGGTGGATGATGACGAGACACAATTGTCAGGAAGTGAGGAGGAGCATCGTGGTGCGCAAGTGGAAGTGGAGGAGGTGGTGGATGATCTAGTAACTGACCCAACGTGGCAGGAGGACATGCAGAGTGAGGCCAGCAGCACACAGGGGGAGGGGGGCAGAGTACCCCAACAGGCAGGAAGAAGCAGTGTGGTGGCCGGAGACATAAGATGGGCAACCGGTCCCCTTAACACCAACATGAAGGACGTTGCCAGTACAAGTGTTAGGTCTTCCAGAGTCTGGAATTTTTTTAAAGGTTCTGCTGATAACCCCAAAAAGGCCATTTGTACCACCTGCCATGCCAGCATCAGCAGGGGTGACTAAACTACAAGCCTGACTACCACCAGCATGTTCAGGCACATGGCAGCAAAGCACCTGACTTTGTAGGGCGAACCCCAGGATCCACGACCAGTGTCAGCGGGTGTCACCACTGTTTCTTCCGCTGTTGTGCGTGCAGTAGAACCCCCTGTTGTGTGTGCAATGCAATCCTCTGTCCATACTGCATGTAAAGATGCCCCCTCCTCTCAGTCTTCACTTGTTTTTGCAGTTTCTCAAGAAACAGCATCAACGTCCACGTCCACGTCCCACCATAGCGTTCAATTGTCCATATCCCAGACCTTTGAACGAAAGCGGAAATTCGCAGCTAACGCCCCAGAGGCCACAGTCCTAAATTCGCACATTTCACGACAGCTTGCGTTGGAAATCTGCCTTTTGGCTCGTGGAGACGGAATCCTTCCACAACCTTTTGGCGGTGGCCATCCTTCGGTACTCGGTCCCCAGCCGACACTATTTTGCCCGGTGTGCCATCCCCGCACTACACAAGCACGTGTCCCAAAACATCTGCCGTGCCCTCAACAACGCAGTTACTGGGAGATTCCACCTGACAACGGACACGTGGACAAGTGCTTGTGGCCAAGGATGGTACATCTCCCTGACGGCACAATGGGTAAACATAGTGGAAGCCGGGACCCAGTCGGACCTTGGGACGGAACATATCCTCCCCACACCGAGGATTGTGGGCCCTATGTCAGTCAGAGTAGCCCCCACAGTGTACAGCTCCTGCGCATCATCATCCTCCTCCTCCTCCTCATGTTCAGCCTCCATCTCAGATATCACCACATCAGTTACAAGCTGGAGGCACTGCAGTACTGCCTCCGCCAAGCGGCAACAGGCTGTGCTGAAACTCATAAGCTTAGGTGATAAACCTCACACTGCTTGTGAGTTGTGGACAGCTGTGAAAGAGCAGGCAGATCTGTGGCTGAGACCGCTGAACCTACATCCAGGCATGGTCGTGTGTGACAATGGTCGTAACCTGGTGGCGGCTCTGAGGCGAGGCGAGATCACACACGTACCATGCCTGGCTCATGTGCTTAACCTCATGGTTCAGTGGTTTCTTAAATCGTGCCCCGAGTTGGCAGATCTGCTGGTGAAAGTACGCCGCCTGTCAGCTCATTTTCGCAAGTCGGCTACAGCTTCCGCCGCCCTTGCTGTGTTGCAGCAGCGTTTGCAGCTTCCGGCACACCGACTGGTGTGTGATGTCCCCACACGTTGGAACTCTACCCTCCACATGTTGCAAAGGATTTGTGAGCAGAAGAGAGCAGTTGTGGAGTACCAGCTGCAACAAGGCCGTCGATATTCAGGTCAGACTCCACACATAAGACCTCATGAGTGGACCTGGATGTCTGACATATGTACCATCCTGACAAACTTTGATCAGGCCACCAAGATGGTGAGTGGCGATGACGCCATCATTAGTGTCAGCATCCCACTTGTCTCTCTTTTGCAACGCTCTCTGCAGATAATTAAAGAGGAGGCATTGCAGCCAGAATATGATGAGATGGTTCAAGAAGCTGTAGTGGGCGATTACACACAGCCCAGCCTCATCTCATCCCACCGTGCATTGGGGGACAATGAGGGAGAGGAGGAGGAGGAGGAGGATTAGGCAGAACATGAGCTGGTATCATGCGTACCTGTACAAGTGTCATACCATCGGCTCAGCGTGGGTGGCCTGAGGACAGGGGGGAGGAGGAGGAGGAGGAGGAGAGCATGGTCACTCGTCATCTTGGTGAGGACACGGAAATCTTGCCCGTTACCAGTCTGGAACTCATGGCTGACTTTATGTTACGATGCCTTAACCGTGACCCTCGCGTTGTCAAAATGTTGTTTGACAGTCATTACTGGTTGGTGACACTTGTAGACCCCCGCTACAAGGAGAACTTTCACTCTCTAATTCCTGAGGTGGAGAGTTCTACAAAAATGGTCCAGTACCAGACGGCCCTTGCTGCAGTACTGTTTAAAAAATTCCCATCTGAACACGCTAGCGGCAGAGGTCACAGTTCGTTGACCAACCAAAGCGTACAAGCGAGAGTGAGGCAACTCCAATCCTGCAGAGGCAGGGGAACACTGTCAACGTTCTGGGACAGTTTTCTCAGACCCTCCCTTCGGACAGACCGTGAAGCGCGGGGTACTCTCACAAGGAGTGGAAAGTTTCAAAAGATGGTGAGGGAGTACCTTGCCGACCGTATCAGCATCCTCTGTGATTCCTCTGTGCCTTTTAATTATTGGGTATCCAAGCTGGACACTTGGAATGAACTTGCTCTGTATGCCTTGAAGATCCTGGCCTGCCCTGCCGCTAGCGTGTTATCGGAGCGTGTTTTAGTGCCGCTGGGGGAATTATAACTGATAAGCGCACTCGCCTGTCTACTGACAATGCTGACAATCTGACCCTTATCAAAATGAACAAGGGCTGGATTGGGCCAGACTTCTCATCACCACCAAATGACAGCAGAGTAACATAAAGTCAAATCCACTGTGTTATTTCGGGAGGTGTATTCCCTTGCACCTCTTCAGAACCACACATTGGTATACACTTCCTCATTTCGGCTGTTTTTTGCTCTTCTCCTTATCCTCAGCCTCCACCACCACTATACCACCAGGGTGACCGTGGTCCGTTGTTGCCATTTTTGTAAGTTCCTCCGTCCTTATTTTTGGCAGCTTTTACTTGGAAGGCATAAGAAAAGACTGTGGGAGACCCACTCCCCAATGATGGGAATAATATTTTTAAGATACTGTGCTGTATGGCTCTTGTAACGAGCATTAAAAGCGCCTTGTTATTCCACTCTGACCTCCACGTCTCTTGTAAGGGGCATGAAAAGCGTCTTGTTATACCACTCTGACCTCCACGTCTCTTGTAAGGGGCACTAAAAGCTTCTTGTTATACCACTCTGACCTCCACGTCTCTTGTAAGGGGCATTAAAAGCATCTTCTTATACCACTCTGACCTCGACGTCTCTTGTAAGGGGCATTAAAAGCATCTTGTTGTACCACTCTGACCTCCACATCTCTTGTAAGGGGCATTAAAAGCGTCTTGTTATACCACTCAGACCTCCACATCTCTTCTGAGGGGCAATAAAGCATCTTGTTATACCACTCTGGCCTCCACGTCTCTTCTGAGGGGCATTAAAAGCATCTTGTTAAGGTACTGGGACCTCCATGACTCTTCGAACGGGCATTGCTTTTCCTCCTAATTTTTGGAAGCTTTTGATTGGAAGGCATAAGCAAATTCTATGGGAGACCCACTCCCCAATAAAGGGAATAATGTTTGTAATATGCTGTACTGCATGGCTCTTGTAAGGGGCATTGCAAGTTCCTCCGTCCTAATTTTTGGCAGCTTTTGCTTGGAAGGCATAGGCAAAGACTATGGGAGACCCACACCCCATTAATGGGAATAATGTTTTTAATATGCTGTACTGCATGGCTCTTGTAAGGGGCATTGCAAGTTGCTCCGTCCTAATTTTTGGAAGCTTTTGCTTGGAAGGCATAAACAAATACTATGGGAGACCCACTCCCCAATAATGGGAATAATGTTTGTAATATGCTGTACTGCATGGCTCTTGTAAGGGGCATTGCAAGTTCCTCCGTCCTAATTTTTGGCAGCTTTTGCTTGGAAGGCATAGGCAAAGACTATGGGAGACCCACTCCCCAATAATGGGAATAATATTTTTAATATGTTACAATCATCTTGTTAAGCTACTGTGACCTCCACGTCTTTTCCAAGGGTCATTGATATTGTCTTTTCATTCCACTGGGACCTTCATGTCTCTTCCAAGGGGCATTGATATTGTCATTTTATTGCACTGTAACCTACACCACTCTTCCAAGTGGCATTGATATTGTCTTTTTATTCCACTGCGACCTCCACCACTCTTCCAAGGGTCATTAAAACCGTCTTGTTAAGCTACTGTGACCTCCACGTCTCTTCCACAGGGCATTGATATTGTCTTTTTATTCCACTGTAACCTCTACCACTCTTCCAAGGGGCATTAAAACCATCTTGTTAAGCTACTGTGACCTCCACGTCTCTTCTAATGGGCATTAAAACCGTATTGTTAAACCACTCTGAACTCCACAGCTCTTCCAAGGGGCATTGAAATGTTGTTTTTAATTACCTCTAACCTCCACGACTCTTCCAACGGGCATTGCATTTCCTCCTAATTTTATTCAGCTTTTGCTTTTCAATGCATAGGCGAACACTAAGGGAGACCCACTCCCCAATAATGGGTAGAAGGTTTTTAGTACGCTGTAATCCACGTCTGTTTCAAGGGGCATTGCAGTTCCTCATAATTTTTGGAAAGCCTTCCATTCACTGCTTAGGCCAACAGTGTCCAGGAGACCCAGTTGCTATAAATGGAAAAAACGGTTTAGTTAAGGCCCTCTGACCTCCATGTCACTTCCAAGGGACATTGAAGTGCCTCGAAATTTTTGGTAGGCATTGCACTCACAGTATGCCCTATAACTGTGTATCCAAACCGCTCCTTTTGGTACAGAAACATATCCTACAAGACATGTGTGGTTGACTGGCCTGATATTGATATGAATGGTCCCTTTGGAAGTGCATTGAGGTGAAGGGTGCATTGCTGGAAAAGGGAAAAAAAAAAAAAAACTCTTTAAATCTATTAGTTTGCGAGTGTGAACGAGCTGCGTGTGTCCAGAGTGTAAGTGCGAACAAAAGTAAGTGTGTGACTTGTTTTTCAGTGACTTTGGATTCAGGGAGTTTGGAAGGGAGGACTTTGGACTGAATTGCTGACTGGATTTCATTAATTCTTTACTTTACTTTTTACTTAACATTCTGTATATTGCAATCCCTTTTAGGAAATGAGCTCCATTATTGACAATGCTATCCAGTGTACATCTTGCCACATGTATGCATTCCTTGAACAGCTGGTCGGGGTTGCTTACTGCTGCGCGAGATGTGTGCACGTTGTGCGTTTGGAAGCCCAGATACTGGATCTAAATGAGCAGCTGGCAACACTGAGATCCATTGACAACATGGAAAGGAGTCTGCTGCTCACTGAGCAGCAGCTCACTGGGGTAGATGTGGGGCAGGGTGGTAGTCGGGAGCTGCAGGACAGTGAGGTCGCTAGTTGGGTGACAGTTAGATGGGGTGGTAGAGGGAAGAGTGCCAGGGAGGCTAGTCCTGATCTGGCACACCCCAATAAGTTTGTAAAGTTGGCAGATGAGGGGAGTGACGGTACAGGAGTAGCACTACTGCAGCAAGGCATGTCCTCTGAAAGCCGGAGGAGTGTCAGCTCCAGTAAGGGGGGGAATAGGAGAGCAGGGCAGGCCAGGCAGGTGCTGGTAGTGGGGGACTCAATTATTAGGGGAACAGATAGGGCAATCTGTCACAAAGACAGGGATCGTCGAACAGTGTGCTGCCTACCTGGCGCTCGAGTCCGGAACATCGCTGATCGGGTTGACAGATTACTGGGAGGGGCTGGTGAGGACCCAGCGGTCATGGTGCACATTGGCACAAATGACAAAGTTAGAGGTAGGTGGAAGGTCCTTAAAGATGATTTCAGGGAATTAGGCTGCAAGCTGAAAGAAAGGACCTCCAAGGTGGTATTCTCTGAAATACTACCGGTACCACGTGCCACGCCAGAGAGGCAACGGGAGATTAGGGAGATAAATAAGTGGCTCAAGAACTGGTGTAGGAAGGAGGGATTTAGATTCCTGGAGAACTGGGACGACTTCCCAGTTGGCTACAGACTCTACGCTCTAGACCGGCTGCACCTTAATGGGGAGGGTGCAGCTGTGCTGGGGGAGAAAATGGCTAGAAGGTTGGAGGAGTGTTTAAAATAGGGATTTGGGGGGAGGGTATTCATTTTATAGTTGGAGAAGATAGTGCAGATAATGATCTGGGCACAAATAAAGAAATTGGGGGTGGGGTTAGAACAGTCAATAAAGTAAGAAGGAATAGAGGTACAGAGAGATACATAAAATGCATGTACACTAATGCCAGAAGCCTCACCAACAAAATGGAGGAATTAGAATTAATTTTGTTGGAAAATAACTATGACATGGTTGGGATATCTGAGACGTGGCTGGACGAGAGCCATGACTGGGCAGTTAATTTACAGGGCTATAGTCTGTTCAGAAATGACCGTACAAACAAGCGAGGGGGGGTGTGTGTTTATATGTAAAATCATCCTTAAAACCTGTCTTGAGGGAGGATATATGTGAATCTAATGGAAATGTAGAGTCC
Organism: Phyllobates terribilis; assembly: GCF_046119375.1. NCBI lineage: Eukaryota > Metazoa > Chordata > Amphibia > Anura > Dendrobatidae > Phyllobates > Phyllobates terribilis. The sequence continues at coordinate 220,541,586 of NW_027362773.1, read as the reverse complement.
CTGTGGGTGGAGATAAGGGGAGGGGGAAAAAATAATAAATTACTGATATGGGTTTGTTATGAGTCTCCAAAAATAATGGAAGTATCGGAGAATATCCTGATTAAGCAAATAGATGAAGCAGCGACTCAAGAAGTCATTATTATGGGAGACTTCAACTACCCTAAAATACATTGGGAGACAGAAACATGTAGTTCAAGCAAAGGAAATAGGTTTTTGACTACTATGAGAGACAATTACCTTTCACAACTGGTTCAGGAACCAACAAGAAGGGGGGCACTGCTAGACCTAATATTAAGCAATAGGCCAGACCGCATATCAAATATACGAGTTGGGGTCACTTGGGTAATAGTGATCACAAAATAATACGTTTTCATGTAACCTTTAATAAGATGTGTAGTAGAGGGGTTACAAGGACACTAAACTTCAGGAAGGCAAATTTCCAACGGTTAAGAGATGATCTTAGTGCCATAAACTGGGACGATATCCTGAGACATAAAGCTACACAAAGCAAATGGGAGACATTTATTAACATCCTGAATAGGACCTGTGCACAATATATACCCCTTGGGAATAAACATGCTAGAAATAGGAGGAAACCACTATGGCTAAATAGAGCTGTAAGGGGCGCAATAAGTGACAAAAAGAAAGCATTTAGAGAACTAAAGCAAGTAGGTAGTGATGAGGCATTAAATAAATATAGAAAATTAAATAAATTCTGTTCAAAAACAAATCAAGGCAGCAAAGATTGAGGCAGAGAGAATCATTGCCAGAGAAAGTAAAAATAACCCCAAAATATTCTTTAACTACATAAATAGTAAAAAACTAAAAAATGATAGTGTTGGCCCCCTTAAAAATAGTCTGGGTGAAATGGTGGATGAGGATGAGGAAAAAGCCAATATGCTAAATGATTTTTTTCAACCGTATTTACACAAGAAAATCGCATGACAGAAAACATGATTAGTGATAACAAAAATTCTCCAGTAAATGTCACTTGCTTAACCCAGCAGGAAGTATGGCGGCGTCTAAAAAGGGTAATCAATACAGAGGAGGACAATTTTATATTGCAGGAGGATCTATGTAAACTAGAAGCTTGGGCTGATAAATGGCAAATGAGCTTTAATGGGGATAAATGTAAGGTAATTCACTTGGGCAGAGGAAATAAAATGTATAATTATATGCTTAATTGTAAAACACTGGGCAAAACTGTAACTGAAAAAGACCTGGGTGTATTGGTGGACGACAAGCTCACGTTTAGTAGCCAGTGTCAGGCTGCTGCTACAAAGGCAAATAAAATAATGGGATGCATTAAAAGAGGCATAGATGCTCATGAGGAGAACATAATTTTACCTCTATACAAGTCATTAGTGCGACCACACTTAGAATACTGTATACAGTTCTGGTCTCCGGTGTATAAGAAAGACATAGCTGAACTAGAGCGGGTGCAGAGAAGAACGACCAAGGTTACTAGAGGACTGGGGGGTCTGCAATACCAACACAGGTTATTACACTTGGGGTTATTTACTGTGGAAAAAAGAAGGCTTAGGGGTGATCTTATTACTATGTACAAGTATATGTGGGGACAGTACAAAGACCTTTCTACTGATCTTTATACTCTGAGGCCTGAGACGGGGACAAGGGGGCATCTTCTACGTCTGGAGGAAAGAAGGTTTAATCATAATCACAGATGGGGATTCTTTACTGTAAGAGCAGTGAGACTATGGAACTCTCTGCCGCATGATGTTGTAATGAGTGATTCACTGTTAAAATTTAAGAAGGGCATGGATGCCTTTCTTGAAAAGTATAATATTACAGGTTATAAATACTAGATTCCTTGATAGGGCGTTGATCCAGGGAACTAATCTGATTGTCGTATGGAGTCGGGAAGGAATTTTTTTCCCCAATGTGGAACTTAGTGTTTGCCACATGGTTTTTTTTTGTCTTCCTCTGGATCAACAAGTTAGGCTATGGGTTGAACTAGATGGACTAAGTCTTCCTTCAACCTTAAAAACTATGTTACTATTAGTGTTGAGCCACCCCCGTAGTGTTCGAGTTCGGTTCGGTTCGTCGAACACCCGTGTGTTCGCCGAACTGTTCGTCGAACTGTTCGTCGAACACCTTCGAACACCGTTAAAACCAATGGCAGGCAAACAAAAACACATAGAAACACATAGAAAACACCTTCAAAGGTGTCCAAAAGCTGACAAACTGCTCAGAAGACATAACTAACACATGGAAAAGTGACAAGTACATATAGTCATGCGAAAATAAAACAGGTGGAGGAGTAAAAGGAGGGGGAGACACAGATATAGGCATGTCATGCCCTTCTAAAATCCAAAAAGTGAGAAGCCGACACGGCCAGTCCGCTCCTGCCCGTGCCACCTCCGTGTCGCCGGGTTTGTGCCAGAGCCGCGGTGAACCCTGACAGCCATCCCCCCTCTCCCAATACTGGTGCCTGTCCGCTAGTGGGTCGAGCGAGCCCCCCTGTGGTGGAGGCAGCTCTAAGCTTTTTAATTTAAATTGTCTCTCTAATTTGAATGAATACACTTTAAATCCATTTACAAGGATCTATTGGAGGGCAAGTCTCATGCCAGCAGCCGCGGTAATTCCAGCTCCAGTAGCGTCCACTAAAGCTGCTGCAGTTAAAAAGCTTTTATAAGGATCGAGCTCGGCTGTCCACCGCAAGGCATCCTACTGCCAGTCCCAGCCCCTATGCCTTGGGGTGCCTCCTGATGCTCTTCACTAAGTATCCCATGGTCCCGAAGCATTTCCTTTGAAAAAATTAAGTGTCTAAACTACAGGTGGTGTAGCTTGCTTAACAGCCGGGATAATCCGCTGACTAGCAGACACTGCTACTAGGCACAAAGTATTTCCTGGGCTAGATGCAGTTAAAAATTTGTAATTAGATACTCTCGTTGGATGCTGAGAAAGAATTCCATAGAGTCTCCTGGCACGCCATATATGATTCTCTTAAAAAGCTTGGGGTAGGGGTCTAGGGGACCCTTTTATAGCCAAAATCACGGCCCTGTATCACAATACGTCACCTAGGCTGAAGATAAATGGAACTGTAGCACCCTGAGGGCTCGGTTGCTACAGACGTATTGCACCTCACCCAGAGGTGTGATATCTCACTCTCAGGTAAGGATGGAGTGTGGATCAGGACCCGACACCTGCATGCATTACACCACATTGCCGTGGGGCAGGGCGACCAATATGCCCCTGAGATGGGCACGACAGTCCCTGTCCCTGGCTGGAGTGGGGGGAGGGAACACTGAGGAAGGGGAACCCTGTAGTGCAGGAGCAGGGAGGAAGCAGTTCCTGGGTGCATTGAGAAGGGAGTATAAAAGGTGGGCACCATCTTAGTTCAGTGCAGAGAAATCTGAGCAGAAGTGGCAGGGAGCAGGGGCTCTGCATGAGCTCTGCTCCGGAGGCAGGCCTAGTAACAGAGGCCCAGGCCTGGAAGAGGGAGAAGGAAGGAAGAGGAGCGGAGAAGGCTCCAGGAATGAGGAATGAAGGGATCCCAGGGGTGCGGACGGGCGAGTCGCCACTGCACGCCCGAATCCACCTGCGTGGAGGGGTCAGGCCAAAGGGGGAGACCGGTCCCCAAACTAGTGGAGGCAGGAAACGACCCTCAGCTAGAAACCGGAGGCTCTGACATTTTATGTGCGCAGCCCCTCACTACACCCGCTAGGAAGGCACCACATAGGGTCAGGGAAACTGGCGCCAAGTTTACCAAGAGGAGGCCCGAGGCAGCCGGACAGAAGTGTTGGTAAGAAAGGCCAGACAAAGGACACACAAAGGGGGTCCTGTGAAGTGCTCCAAAGTTATCTGGGAGTTGTCTGAGCCCCTCACCTGGTGAGCACAGTACGACGTGGGCAGCCGTTACCTGCAGACGTGGTCTGGATAATAAGAACTGTGAGTAAAGGCCCTGGACTGCATCACTGACTCCGTGTCGTTACTGCTGCTGCCCTGCACCATCACCCCCATCCTCCGCATACACTGCCCTGAGGCTATACTCCTCCCGTGGGGAGTTATGCTACGCTCTGCTACACCCACAACACCAGCCTCAGCGGTCTGCCCTGTAGCGGCGGTTCACTCTGACCGCAATCCACGGGTGGCGTAGTCGGACATTTAAACATCAAAACCACATAAATAGTTCCGCTACTGGTTTTACCGCCCTGAGCCACGGAACCGGGTCGCCGCCACGAAGACTACAACCACCAGCATCCACCAAAAAGGGTCCGGCTCCGGGTGTCCCAAGGCCCAGGGGGTGCGTCAGAACATTTTCATCACCTTTCACAATCACCAATGGGACAAGGCAGGGATGTCCTCTGTCCCCTCTCTTATACATCCTAGTGACGGAGCACCTGCTCTCATCAATTCGCCATAATCCCAAAATTAGGTGGATTGAGGTGGGAGGCACCGAGTACAAGTGCTCTCTATTTGCTGATGATGTCTTAGTATATATCACTCAATCACATATATCCATCCCTGCTGTTATGGCTGAAATAGATCACTTTGTTACATGGTAAAATTTTAAAATCAATGCAGCGAAGTCTGAGGCCCTCGATGTCTCCCTCCCCAAATCCATATAGGATTCCATCCAGTCCAACTTTCCCTTTGCCTGGCCCTCACAGGGTATCAAATACTTAGGAATTCCTATTCATAGAGAACTCTCCCATCTATGTTATCTTAATTTTGGGCCCTTTATTGAACAATTCCATACAGACCACGGTTGGCAAGTTAGAACTGTAAGATTCACTACGTGAACCACTGGTGTTTTGTGGAAAAGCACATGTACACTGCATTCCAAATTATTATGCAAAAAGTGTTTAGGAGTGATAAGGGAAGAATTTGTTTGTTTGTCAGTTAAACTCATTGATGGTGATGTGTGTCAGGGCTCTTTATATCACTGTAAGCAATTGCAGACACCTGTGCTAATTAGTTTGGCAGGTGTGTCCAATGAAAGGCAAGACTACTTAAGAAGGCTCTCTCACATTATTAAGCAGCCTACATTTTCTGCCAAAATGGGAAAGAAAAAGGATGTGTCGGCTGCTGAGAAGCAACAAATTGTCGAGTGTTTAGGTCAAGGCATGACTACAATCAACATTGTGCGATGATCAGGATGAAGTGTCTTGGCAATCAAGAAGTATGTAGCTGATTCACAGTACAAACGTGTGCGTGCTGATAAGGGCAAATTGAGGACTCTTTCCTACAGGCAATTACGTCAGGTTAAAAGAGCAGCGGCAAGAAAGCCTTGTCATAGCAGCAGACAAGTTTTTGAAGCTGCTGGTGCCTCGAATGTCCCCCGAACAACAAGATGCAGGGTCCTTCAGAGGTTTGCAGCTGTGCATACGCCATCCTGTCGACCTCCTCTATCCACTTCACACAAGCAGAAACGGCTCCAGTGGGCCAAACATTACATGAAGACTGATTTCAAAACTGTTTTGTTCACGGATGAGTGCCGTGCAGCGCTCGATGGTCCAGATGGATGGAGTGGAGGATGGCTGGTTGATGGACACCCCACGCAAACACGGCTACAGCGCCAACAAGGAGGAGGTGGAGTAATGTTTTGGGCTGAAATCATGGGGAGAGAGATTGTCGGCCCCTTTAGGATCCCTGAAGGCGCTAAAGATGAACTCCATAATGTATGTGGATTTTCTCAAACAGCACTTCCTGCCATGGTTCAAGAGGAAGAACCGTGTATTTCACAGCAAGATCATTTTTCTGCATGATAATGCACCATCTCATGCTGCACATAAAACATCTACATCTCTGGCTGATATGGGCATAAAAGGGGACAAACTTATGGTGTGACCCCCATGCTACCCTGACCTCTACCCCATTCAGAACCTTTGGAGCATCATTAAAAGGAGTGTCTATGATGGCGGGAGGCAGTTCACATCTAAGCAACAGCTCTGGGAGGGGATTCTGTCCTCAAGCAAAACAATTGAAGCAGAAACCATCCAAAACCTGACAAATTCAATGGACGAGAGAGTTCAGAAGCTCCTTTCGAACAAGGGGTCCTATGTGAAAACGTAACATCACCTACAATAAAGTTTTGAGTTGAAAACTGTTTGATTTCAGTTTCTAACAACCTGCTAATGCTTATAATTTCAAAAATGACCATATTTTTGGTCTTTATTAAAATGAAAAGGTTGATCGAAAAGTTTGGGGGATCTAAGAGTGTGGCAACCCAGTAGTCATGATTACTTCGAATTCTGACAATATGAGGGTCATGCTGCAGGTAGTGCAGCAAGAAGGCACTTATGTGTCTTGCGCATCTCGGAGCCCCAAAATTATTTTCCGGGCTAGATGCAGCTAAAAATTATTTTTAATTTTAAATCTGGTGGAGCTTATTATAGATGGCCTAATAGGATCAGTGCTGCACACTGCTACAAAGCCCAAATTATTTTCCAGTCAAGATACAGATAAACATGATTAGTAATTTGAAAGCTTAAAACGGTTGGTAGGGTGATTTTAACCAATCATCAAGCTTTTACTCTCCCCAGGATGACACAGGGGTAGAAAAGTCGTTTCGGATCCATGATTTGTTCATCTTTATGAACGTGAGTCTGTCTACATTATCAGTGGAGAGCCGCGTGCGCTTATCTGTCAGCACACCACCAGCAGCGCTGAACACACGTTCAGACAGAACGCTGGCTGCGGGGCATGACAAGATCTCCAAGGCGTAAGTGGCTAGCTCTGGCCATTTATCCAGATTGGAAGCCCAAAAAGAGCAAGGGTCCAGTGACACAGTCGTGGCTTCAATGTTTACTTGGAGATACTCCTGTACCATCGTCTCTATTCGTTGACTATGTGTCAGACTTCTTGTCTCCTGTGGCCTTGCAAAGGATGGGCTAAAAAAGTGGTGAAATGATTCCGCAAAATTGATGTTACCAGCAGATACTGTGGTTCTGTTACGGTTTGAGTGCTGAACACTTGACGGTCCCACGGTTGGCAAGTTGGAACTGTGAGATTCACTACGTGCACCACTGGTATTTTGTGGAAAAGCACATGTAAGATTCTGCAACAGTCTCTGCTGATACTCCTGCATGCGTGCATCCCTTTCTATGGCAGGAATAATTTCTACAAATTTACTTTTGTACCGGGGATCTAACAGTGTGGCAACCCAGTAGTCAGGATTATTTCTAATTCTCACAATTCGAGGGTCATGTTGCAGGTAGTGCAGCAAGAAGGCACTCATGTGTGTTGCGCATCCAGGAGCACCAAGTCCCTGTTGTGTTGGTGGCGAGGTAACAATCATGCTTCCTTCCTCTGTCCTCTCCCCCCAACCTCGCACAACAGAAATGTGATCAAGGTCTCTCTCATCTGATGAGTCTTCCATCAGTTCGTCCTCCACTTCTTCCTGGGCTCCTGCACCTTCCTCACTAGTTTGGCTGCTACCATGCGCCCTGGTAAAACCATCTCCCCCACCCTCACATGCCTGCCGCCTTGGTGCTGCCGACCGTCTGAACCTTGCAGATGTTAGCCCTTCCGCATACAACTCCTCCTCCTCTACTTCCTCCACCTCCTCTTGTGCCACCACCTGACTCCGAATTCTGTTTAACATGTGCTCCAGCATGTAAATCACCGGAATAGTCATGCTGATAATGGCATCGTCAGCACTAAACATCTTCGTCGCCATTTCAAAACTGTGCAGAAGGGTGCATAGGTCCCTGATCTGAGACCACTCCTCCAGCGTGATTTGCCCCACCTCTGAATCTCGTTGGCCCAGGCTATACATCAGAACGTATTGCACCAGGGCTTGTCGGTGCTGCCACAGTCGCTGCAACATGTGCAGAGTTGAATTCCACCGGGTAGGCACATCGCATTTTAGCCGGTGAAGTGGCAGGCCCAACGACTTCTGTAGAGATGTAAGTCGCTGAGCTGCGGGATGCGAACGGCGGAAGTGAGCACACAGCGACCGTGCCCTCTGCAGAAGGCCATCTAGTCTGGGATAATGGGCTAAAAATTGCTGGACAACCAGGTTCAACACGTGAGCCATACAAGGCACGTGTGTGACATTGCCCCGGCGAAGGGCCGCACCCAGGTTTGCAGCATTGTCGCACACGGCCTTCCCTGGTTTCAGGTCCAGTGGAGACAACCATTCATGAAATTGGTTCTCCAGAGCTGACCACAACTTCTCAGCTGTGTGACTCACATTTCCCAGACATTTCAAAGTAAAAACCGCCTGATGACGTTGAGCCCTACTGCCAGCATAGTAAGAAGGTGTGCAGGATCCCTTCTGCGCAGTTAGAAAGCTTGTGGCATGACCAGACAGGCTTTGGGTGCAGGTGGAAGACCGAGAGGAGGTTGAGGAGGCAGAAGCAGTGGAGGAACTTTGACATAAAGAGGATAGACGCACAACTCGTGGGGACGGCAAGACTTGGACAGCAGCCCCTTGTCCTGCTGTCACCATAGTTACCCAGTGCCCAGTCAGCGACATGTAACGCCCCTGTCCATGCCTACTCGTCCAAGTGTCTGTGGTGAAATGCACCCTGTCACACACAGAGTTTCTCAAAGAAGCGGTGATGTTGTGTGCGACATGCTAGTGGAGCGCAGGCACACCTTTCTTTGAGAAGTAGTGCCGACTGGGCATCTGGTACTGGGGCACTGCGACGGACATAAGGTCTCGAAAATCCTCTGTGTCCACCAGGCGGAAAGGCAGCATTTCTGTAGCCAAGAGCTTGCAGATGGTGAAATTCAACCTCTTAGCTTTCTCATGGCTAGGAGGAAATGGTGTTTTACTTGTCCACATCTGAGGGACCGAGGGCTGGCTATTGTGCTTAGACGGGGTTGATAAGGGTGTCCCCGGCAAACTGCCGGTCTGTGAGGAAGATGCAGGCGGACATGTTAGGTTGCCTTGATCCAAAGGTGGTGCTATCGATGTCGGACAGCGCTCAACACCAGCTGGTGTTACCACCTCCAAAGAAAATGATGACCTGCCAATCACGCTGTCTGTTGCGGGTAAAGAGGTGGCAGGTCTGCGCCCCAAAACAGGTGTGACTGCTGTCCCCCCAGTCACAGAGGATGAAGAGTAGAGATGAGCGTTGTTCTACTCGAACTGTTCGCCAATCTCAAATTCGAGCTGTTTTGGGCGGTGTTCGAGCCGTTCGGCGAACACGAACAATTTGAGAAAAATTCGGCTGTTCGAGGTTATGTTCGATAACTGTTCGTGCACCAAAATCATAACTGGATTTTTTCTCAGTAATGATGAAAATTAATGTTAATACGCAGTTTGAGTGTACAGCGGGGTGGGGGGAGGGGCAGGGGATGGATCTCTGCAGGAACAATGAAGATCTCCATTTTTTTTTCTCTTTCCCGCATTTGCAGTGGGGAGGTGCAATCTGTCAGCCTATCAGCAGCGCACACACGGAGCGAAGTGCTTTTTTTCACACAAGCAAGGGCATGTGTCATTGGCAGTGTATGTCACATGTCCTTGCCCTATAAGACCAAGCCATTTTCCCCGTCGCCACCATTTTCTCACTGCTGCAGCTGCGTGTTAGACGGCACCGCTGTTGCTGTGTGCGCTATACCTTGTTAATTTCAAGCCAATTTTCGCACAAATATACAGATAGCTTGGGAGTAGGGAATAGTTCTGATTGCAGTCCTTTTAAGGACTAGGTTACAGCATTTCCTACGACTTTTATCAGGGAGGTCTGTGCTCTTAAATAGATAGGTTGTGGGAGTAAAGACTAATTGTAATTGGAGTCCTTTTCAGGACTAGGTTACATGAGTTCCTATCAGTTTTTGCCAGGCAGGTCTGTGCCAGTGCTGTGCAAGTTTTTTTCACAGCATTTGGCTGAATCTAGCAAAGCTAATCCTTTTTGGCCTATTGCAGAGTGTGTTAGTCAGTGGAGTAGCCTATCTGTGTTGCAAGATATAACACCTGTGTATAGAATACCAATTTTTTACTGCACCTAGTGAAGTAAAATCTTTTGGGCATAGCATCATTCTATTAGTCCATCTATACTGACCTCCATCAGGTTGCAAACTGAATATAATTTTTTTCTGCATCTAGCTCTGAAAAAATATTTGGGCTTCTAGCGGTGTGTGGGACTTGGTCTATCAGTCCATCTATACTGACCTCCATCAGGTTGCAAATTAAAAATAATTTTTTTCTGCATCTAGCTCTGAAAAAATATTTGGGCTTCTAGCAGTGTGTGGGACTTGGTCTATTAGTCCATCTATACTGACCTCCATCAGGTTGCAAATTAAAAATAATTTTTTTCTGAATCTAGCTCTGAAAAAATATTTGGGCTTCTAGCAGTGTGTGGGACTTGGTCTATTAGTCCATCTATACTGACCTCCATCAGGTTGCAAATTAAAAATAATTTTTTTCTGCATCTAGCTCTGAAAAAATATTTGGGCATCTAGCAGTGTGTGGGACTTGGTCTATTAGTCCATCTATACTGACCTCCATCAGGTTGCAAATTAAAAATAATTTTTTTCTTCATTTAGCTCTGAAAAAATATTTGGGCTTCTAGCAGTGTGTGCGACTTGTTCTATTAGTCCTTCTATACTGACCTCCAGCAGGTTGCAAATTGAATATAATTTTTTTCTGCATCTAGCTCTGAAAAAATAGTTGGGCTTCTAGCGGTGTGTGGGACTTGGTCTATTAGTCCATCTATACTGACCTCCATCAGGTTGCAAATTAAAAATAATTTTTTTCTGCATCTAGCTCTGAAAAAATATTTGGGCTTCTAGCAGTGTGTGGGACTTGGTCTATTAGTCCATCTATACTGACCTCCATCAAGTTGCAAATTAAAAATAATTTTTTTCTGCACCTAGCTCTGAAAAAATATTTGGGCTTCTAGCGGTGTGTGGGACTTGGTCTATTAGTCCATCTATACTGACCTCCATCAGGTTGCAAATTAAAAATAATTTTTTTCTGCATCTAGCTCTGAAAAAATATTTGGGCTTCTAGCAGTGTGTGGGACTTGGTCTATTAGTCCATCTGTACTGACCTCCATCAGGTTGCAAATTAAAAATAATTTTTTTCTTCATTTAGCTCTGAAAAAATATTTGGGCTTCTAGCAGTGTGTGGGACTTGTTCTATTAGTCCTTCTATACTGACCTCCAGCAGGTTACAAATTGAATATAATTTTTTTCTGCATCTAGCTCTGAAAAAATAGTTGGGCTTCTAGCGGTGTGTGGGACTTGGTCTATTAGTCCATCTATACTGACCTCCATCAGGTTGCAAATTAAAAATATTTTTTTTCTGCATCTAGCTCTGAAAAAATATTTGGGCTTCTAGCAGTGTGTGGGACTTGGTCTATTAGTCCATCTATACTGACCTCCATCAGGTTGCAAATTAAAAATAATTTTTATCTGCATCTGCAGTACCTCTGAAAAAATATTTGGGCTTCTAGCAGTGTGTGGGACTATTTGTATTAGTCCATCTATACTGACCTCCATCAGGTTGCAAATTCAAAATAATTTTTTTCTGCATCTAACCCAGCCAATAGTTTTGGCCTAATACCACAGTTTGGCAACTCAGCTCTGCTCGGTTACCATCCATTGTTTTTTTGTGCAAACAACTCCAGAGTTGTGAATTAGTTAACCACCAAAATGAGTGGAAAAAGGCCTGCTGCTGGTGGAAAGGGGAATAGGCGTGTTGGGAAGGGGAAAAAAGGTTGTGTCCGTGGGGTAGGTGTTAAAGCAACAGTAACATCTGCAGAAGAAAGACCATCTTCCAGCCAAACTAAAATGTCTACTTCTTTTAGCGGACAATGTGATAAGATCCCTTTCTTACGGCCACGCCAATCGCTACAAATTCCAGATGAGGCACAAAAACAGCAGGTGCTTCAACGGATATCAAGTGCTCCTTTAAGTGGGCTCTCCTCCACATCAACTTCAACATCACAAATACTCCAGTCCTCAAAGGTGTCACCCAAATCGCACTTGCTTCCTCACAGCTCCCAAATCTCCAGCTGCCCGTCTGAGTATGAGGTAGAACAGATGGTTGAGTCTGCAGAGCTGTTTACTCATACTATAGCCTGGGAATCAGAGGTCGACTCCAGCGCTTCTGTGAATTCAGACGAGGAAATGATCTGCACTGATGCCCAGAATCTTTATGAGTCGGATCCAGGACCAGACGCAGAAGGTTCTGACCATAATGTAGACCCTCATTCCCAAACTGTAACTCCTGTTGGTGGAGACAATGAGGAAGACGATGATAAGACTCAAATACCTGATTGGAGCGACAACTTTAGTTTTTTGTCAGGGCAGGAACAGGTTGGCTCTGAGGACGATGGGTGTGATAACGCACAGGGTGATGATGATGAGGTCGGAGATCCCACTTACTGTCAACCCACAGTCAGCCAAGAGATGAGGTCAGCAGAGGAGGTGGAGGAAGATGCTAGTGACGACGAGGTCAGGTTGCGCCTTCCTGGACAGAGACGTAGTACTGGAAGCACGTCAACAACTGCATCCTCAAACACAACTCTGCCTCTCACCACAAGTCGTGGTGGCTCTTCAGGTCGCATGGGTGCTAAGCCTTGCATAGCCTGGGCATTTTTTCAGATCGATAAAGATGACCCAACTCGTGTTATCTGTAACATTTGTCAGCAAAAGCTAAGTAGAGGCCAAAAAATACATAGTTTGAGTACTTCATGCATGAACCGGCACATGGACATGAAGCATAATTTGCAGTGGGAAGCTCAGTGTGCTACAATGCGGCCTAGCCGGCCGGGCCAATCACCGTCTGCCATATCTTGTGCATCCGCGGCCTCTTCATCCTCTGTGACTGGGGGGACAGCAGTCACACCTGTTTTGGGGCGCAGACCTGCCACCTCTTTACCCGCAACAGCCAGCGTGATTGGCAGGTCATCATTTTCTTTGGAGGTGGTAACACCAGCTGGTGTTGAGCGCTGTCCGACATCAATAGCACCACCTTTGGATCAAGGCAACCTAACATGTCCGCCTGCATCTTCCTCACAGACCGGGTTGTCCAGCAATTTTTAGCCCACTATCCCAGACTAGATGGCCTTCTGCAGAGGGCACGGTCGCTGTGTGCTCACTTCCGCCGTTCGCATCCCGCAGCTCAGCGACTTACATCTCTACAGAAGTCGTTGGGCCTGCCACTTCACCGGCTAAAATGCGATGTGCCTACCTGGTGGAATTCAACTCTGCACATGTTGCAGCGACTGTGGCAGCACCGACAAGCCCTGGTGCAATACGTTCTGACGTATAGCCTGGGCCAACGAGATTCAGAGGTGGGGCAAATCACGCTGGAGGAGTGGTCTCAGATCAGGGACCTATGCACCCTTCTGCACAGTTTTGAAATGGCGACGAAGATGTTTAGTGCTGACGATGCCATTATCAGCATGACTATTCCGGTGATTTACATGCTGGAGCACATGTTAAACAGAATTCGGAGTCAGGTGGTGGCACAAGAGGAGGTGGAGGAAGTAGAGGAGGAGGAGTTGTATGCGGAAGGGCTAACATCTGCAAGGTCCAGACGGTCGGCAGCACCAAGGCGGCAGGCATGTGAGGGTGGGGGAGATGGTTTTACCAGGGCGCATGGTAGCAGCCAAACTAGTGAGGAAGGTGCAGGAGCCCAGGAAGAAGTGGAGGACGAACTGATGGAAGACTCATCAGATGAGGGAGACCTTGATCACATTTCTGTTGTGCGAGGTTGGGGGGAGAGGACAGAGGAAGGAAGCATGATTGTTACCTCGCCACCAACACAACAGGGACTTGGTGCTCCTGGATGCGCAACACACATGAGTGCCTTCTTGCTGCAACATGACCCTCGAATTGTGAGAATTAGAAATAATCCTGACTACTGGGTTGCCACACTGTTAGATCCCCGGTACAAAAGTAAATTTGCAGAAATTATTCCTGCCATAGAAAGGGATGCACGCATGCAGGAGTATCAGCAGAGACTGTTGCAGAATCTTACATGTGCTTTTCCACAAAATACCAGTGGTGCACGTAGTGAATCTCACAGTTCCAACTTGCCAACCGTGGGACCGTCAAGTGTTCAGCACTCAAACCGTAACAGAACCACAGTATCTGCTGGTAACATCAATTTTGCGGAATCATTTCACCACTTTTTTAGCCCATCCTTTGCAAGGCCACAGGAGACAAGAAGTCTGACACATAATCAACGCCTAGAGACGATGGTACAGGAGTATCTCCAAGTAAACACTGAAGCCACGACTGTGTCACTGGACCCTTGCTCTTTTTGGGCTTCCAATCTGGATAAATGGCCGGAGCTAGCCACTTACGCCTTGGAGATCTTGTCATGCCCCGCAGCCAGCGTTCTGTCTGAACGTGTGTTCAGCGCTGCTGGTGGTGTGCTGACAGATAAGCGCACGCGGCTCTCCACTGATAATGTAGACAGACTCACGTTCATAAAGATGAACAAATCATGGATCCGAAACGACTTTTCTACCCCTGTGTCATCCTGGGGAGAGTAAAAGCTTGATGATTGGTTAAAATCACCCTACCAACCGTTTTAAGCTTTCAAATTACTAATCATGTTTATCTGTATCTTGACTGGAAAATAATTTGGGCTTTGTAGCAGTGTGCAGCACTGATCCTATTAGGCCATCTATACTAAAGCTTCACCAGATTTAAAATTAAAAATAATTTTTAGCTGCATCTAGCCCGGAAAATAATTTTGGGGCTCCGAGATGCGCAAGGCACATAAGTGCCTTCTTGCTGCACTACCTGCAGCATGACCCTCATATTGTCAGAATTCGAAGTAATCATGACTACTGGGTTGCCACACTCTTAGATCCCCCAAACTTTTCGATCAACCTTTTCATTTTAATAAAGACCAAAAAAATGGTCATTTTTGAAATTATAAGCATTAGCAGGTTGTTAGAAACTGAAATCAAACAGTTTTCAACTCAAAACTTTATTCTAGGTGATGTTACATTTTCACATAGGACCCCTTTTTCGAAAGGAGCTTCTGAACTCTCTCGTCCATTGAATTTGTCAGGTTTTGGATGGTTTCTGCTTCAATTGTTTTGCATGAGGACAGAATACCCTCCCAGAGCTGTTGCTTAGATGTGAACTGCCTCCCGCCATCATAGACACTCCTTTTAATGATGCTCCAAAGGTTCTGAATGGGGTAGAGGTCAGGGGAGCATGGGGGTCACACCATAAGTTTGTCCCCTTTTATGCCCATATCAGCCAGAGATGCAGATGTTTTATGTGCAGCATGAGATGGTGCATTATCATGCAGAAAAATGATCTTGCTGTGAAATACACGGTTCTTCTTCTTGAACCATGGCAGGAAGTGCTGTTTGAGAAAATCCACATACATTATGGAGTTCATCTTTAGCGCCTTCAGGGATCCTAAAGGGGCCGACAATCTCTCTCCCCATGATTCCAGCCCAAAACATTACTCCACCTCCTCCTTGTTGGCGCTGTAGCCGTGTTTGCGTGGGGTGTCCATCAACCAGCCATCCTCCACTCCATCCATCTGGACCATCGAGCGCTGCACGGCACTCATCCGTGAACAAAACAGTTTTGAAATCAGTCTTCATGTAATGTTTGGCCCACTGGAGCCGTTTCTGCTTGTGTGAAGTGGATAGAGGAGGTCGACAGGATGGCGCATGCACAGCTGCAAACCTCTGAAGGACCCTGCATCTTGTTGTTCGGGGGACGTTGGAGGCACAAGCAGCTTCAAAAACTTGTCTGCTGCTATGACAAGGCTTTTTTGCCGCTGCTCTTTCAACCTGACGTAATTGCCTGTAGGAAAGAGTCCTCAATTTGCCCTTATCAGGACGCACACGTGTGTACTGTGAATCAGCTACATACTTCTTGATTGCCAAGACACTTCATCCTGATCATCGCACAATGTTGATTGTAGTCATGCCTTGACCTAAACACTCCACAATATGTTGCTTCTCAGCAGCCGACACATCCTTTTTCTTTCCCATTTTGGCAGAAAATGTAGGCTGCTTAATAATGTGAGAGAGCCTTCTTAAGTAGTCTTGCCTTTCATTGGACACACCTGCCAAACTAATTAGCACAGGTGTCTGCAATTGCTTACAGTGATATAAAGAGCCCTGACACACATCACCATCAATGAGTTTAACTGACAAACAAACAAATTCTTCCCTTATCACTCCTAAACACTTTTTGTATAATAATTTGGAACGCAGTGTACATGTACTTTTCCACAAAACACCAGTGGTTCACGTAGTGAATCTTACAGTTCTAACTTGCCAACCGTGGTCTGTATGGAGTTGTTCAATAAAGGGCCCAAAATTAAGATAACATAGATGGGAGAGGTCTCTATGAATAGGAATTCCTAAGTATTTGATATCCTGTGAGGGCCAGGCAAAGGGAAAGTTGGACTGGATGGAATCCTATATGGATTTGGGGAGGGAGACAACGAGGGCCTCAGACTTCGCTGCATTGATTTTAAAATTTTACCATGTAACAAAGTGATCTATTTCAGCCATAACAGCATGGATGGATATATGTGATTGAGTGATATATACTAGGACATCATCAGCAAATAGAGAGCACTTGTACTCGGTGCCTCCCACCTCAATCCACCTAATATTGGGGTTATGGCGAATTGATGAGAGCAGGTGCTCCGTCACTAGGATGTATAAGAGAGGGGACAGAGGACATCACTGCCTTGTCCCATTGGTGATTGTGAAAGGTGATGAAAATGTTCTGACGCACCCCATGGGCCTTGGGACACCCGGAGCCGGACCCTTTTTGGTGGATGCTGGTGGTTGTAGTCTTCGTGGCGGCGACCCAGTTCCGTGGCTCAGGGCGGTCAAACCAGTGGCGGAACTATTTATGTGGTTTTCATGTTTAAATGTCCGACTACGCCACCCGTGGATTGCGGTCAGAGTGAACCGCCGCTACAGGGCAGACCACTGAGGCTGGTGTTGTGGGTGCAGCAGAGCGTAGCATAACTCCCCACGGGAGGAGTATAGCCTCAGGGCAGTGTATGCGGAGGATGGGGGTGATGGTGCAGGGCAGCAGCAGTAACGACACGGAGTCAGTGATGCAGTTCAGGGCCTTTACTCACAGTTCTTATTATCCAGACCACGTCTGCAGGTAACGGCTGCCCACGTCGTACTGTGCTCACCAGGTGAGGGGCTCAGACAACTCCCAGATAACTTTGGAGCACTTCACAGGACCCCCTTTGTGTGTCCTTTGTCTGGCCTTTCTTACCAACCCTTCTGTCCGGCTGCCTCGGGCCTCCTCTTGGTAAACTTGGCGCCAGTTTCCCTGACCCTATGTGGTGCCTTCCTAGCGGGTGTAGCGAGGGGCTGCGCCACATAAAATGTCAGAGCCTCCGGTTTCTAGCTGAGGGTCGTTTCCTGCCTCCACTAGTTCGGGGAACGGTCTCCCCCTTTGGCCTGACCCCTACACGCAGGTGGATTCGGGCGTGCGGTGGCGACTCGCCCGTCCGCACCCCTGGGATCCCTTCATTCCTCGTTCCTGGAGCCTTCTCCGCTCCTCTTCCTTCCTTCTCCCTCTTCCAGGCCTGGGCCTCTGTTACTAGGCCCGCCTCCGGAGCAGAGCTCATGCAGAGCCCCTGCTCCCTGCCACTTCTGCTCAGACTTCTCTGCACTGAACTAAGATGGTGCCCACCTTTTATACTCCCTTCTCAATGCACCCAGGAACTGCTTCCTCCCTGCTCCAGCACTACAGGGTTCCCCTTCCTCAGTGTTCCCTCCCCCCACTCCAGCCAGGGACAGGGACTGTCGTGCCCATCTCAGGGGCATATTGGTCGCCCTGCCCCACGGCAATGTGGTGTAATGCATGCAGGTGTCGGGTCCTGATCCACACTCCATCCTTACCTGAGAGTGAGTTATCACACCTCTGGGTGAGGTGCAATACGTCTGTAGCAACCGAGCCCTCAGGGTGCTACAGTTCCATTTATCTTCAGCCTAGGTGACGTATTGCGATACAGGGCCGTGATTTTGGCTATAAAAGGGTCCCCTAGACCCCTACCCCAAGCTTTTTAAGAGAATCATATATGGCGTGCCAGGAGACTCTATGGAATGCTTTCTCAGCATCCAACGAGAGTATCTAATTACAAATTTTTAACTGCATCTAGCCCAGGAAATACTTTGTGCCTAGTAGCAGTGTCTCCTAGTGAGCGGATTATCCCGGCTGTTAAGCAAGCTGCACCACCTGTAGTTTAGACACTTAATTTTTTCAAAGGAAATGCTTCGGGATCATGGGATACTTAGTGAAGAGCATCAGGAGGCACCCCAAGGCATAGGGGCTGGGACTGGCAGTAGGATGCCTTGCGGTGGACAGCCGAGCTCGATCCTTATAAAAGCTTTTTAACTGCAGCAGCTTTAGTGGACGCTACTGGAGCTGGAATTACCGCGGCTGCTGGCATGAGACTTGCCCTCCAATAGATCCTTGTAAATGGATTTAAAGTGTATTCATTCAAATTAGAGAGACAATTTAAATTAAAAAGCTTAGAGCTGCCTCCACCACAGGGGGGGCTCGCTCGACCCACCAGCGGACAGGCACCAGTATTGGGAGAGGGGGGCTGGCCGTCAGGGTTCACCGCGGCTCTGGCACAAACCCGGCGACACGGAGGTGGCACGGGCAGGAGCGGACTGGCCGTGTCGGCTTCTCACTTTTTGGAATTTAGAAGGGCATGACATGCCTATATCTGTGTCTCCCCCTCCTTTTACTCCTCCACCTCTTTTATTTTCGCATGACTATATGTACTTGTCACTTTTCCATGTGTTAGTTATGTCTTCTGAGCAGTTTGTCAGCTTTTGGACACCTTTGAAGGTGTTTTCTATGTGTTTCTATGTGTTTTTGTTTGCCTGCCATTGGTTTTAACGGTGTTCGAAGGTGTTCGACGAACAGTTCGACGAACAGTTCGGCGAACACACGGGTGTTCGACGAACCGAACCGAACTCGAACACTACGGGGGTGGCTCAACACTAATGAAGAGGCCGCGGATGCACAAGATATGGCAGACGGTGGTTGGCCCGGCCGGCTAGGCCGCATTGTAGCACACTGAGCTTCCCACTGCAACTTATGCTTCATGTCCATGTGCCGGTTCATGCATGAAGTACTCAAACTATGTATTTTTTGGCCTCTACTTAGCTTTTGCTGACAAATGTTACAGATAACACGAGTTGGGTCATCTTTATCGATCTGAAAAAATGCCCAGGCTATGCAAGGCTTAGCACCCATGCGACCTGAAGAGCCACCACGACTTGTGGTGAGAGGCAGAGTTGTGTTTGAGGATGCAGTTGTTGATGTGCTTCCAGTACTACGTCTCTGTCCAGGAAGGCGCAACCTGACCTCGTCGTCACTAGCATCTTCCTCCACCTCCTCTGCTGACCTCATCTCTTGGCTGACTGTGGGTTGACAGTAAGTGGGATCTCCAAGCTCATCATCATCACCCTGTGTGTTATCACACCCGTCGTCCTCAGAGCCAACCTGTTCCTGCCCTGACAAAAAACTAAAGTTGTCGCTCCAATCAGGTATTTGAGTCTTATCATCGTCTTGCTCATTGTCTCCACCAACAGGAGTTACAGTTTGGGAATGAGGGTCTACATTATGGTCAGAACCTTCTGCGTCTGGTCCTGGATCCGACTCATAAAGATTCTGGGCATCAGTGCAGATCATTTCCTCGTCTGGATTCACAGAAGCGCTGGAGTCAACCTCTGATTCCCAGGCTATAGTATGAGTAAACAGCTCTGCAGACTCAACCATCTGTTCTACCTCATACTCAGACGGGCAGCTGGAGATTTGGGAGCTGTGAGGAAGCAAGTGCGATTTGGGTGACACCTTTGAGGACTGGAGTATTTGTGATGTTGAAGTTGATGTGGAGGAGAGCCCACTTAAAGGAGCACTTGATATCCGTTGAAGCACCTGCTGTTTTTGTGCCTCATCTGGAATTTGTAGCGATTGGCGTGGCCGTAAGAAAGGGATCTTATCACATTTTCCGCTAAAAGAAGTAGACATTTTAGTTTGGCTGGAAGATGGTCTTTCTTCTGCAGATGTTACTGTTGCTTTAACACCTACCCCACGGACACAACTTTTTTTGCCCTTCCCAACACGCCTATTCCCCTTTCCACCAGCAGCAGGCCTTTTTCCACTCATTTTGGTGGTTAACTAATTCACAACTCTGGAGTTGTTTGCACAAAAAAACAATGGATGGTAACCGAGCAGAGCTGAGTGGCCAAACTGTGGTATTAGGCCAAAACTATTGGCTGGGTTAGATGCAGAAAAAAATTATATTAAATTTGCAACCTGATGGAGGTCAGTATAGATGGACTAATACAACAAGTCCCACACACAGCTAGAAGCCCAATATTTTTTCAGAGGTAGATGCAGAAAAAAATATATTCAGTTTGCAACCTGATGGAGGTCAGTATAGATGGACTAATACAACAAGTCCCACACACAGCTAGAAGCCCAAATATTTTTTCAGAGGTACTGTAGATGCAGATAAAAATTATTTTTAAATTGCAACCTGATGGAGGTCAGTATAGATGGACTAATAGAGAAAGTCCGACACACTGCTAGAAGGCCAAATATTTTTTCAGAGCTAGATGCAGAAAAAAATTATATTCAGTTTGCAACCTGATGGAGGTCTGTATAGATGGATTAATAGAACAAGACCCACACACAGCTAGAAGCCCAATATTTTTTCAGAGGCAGATGCAGAAAAAAATATATTCAGTTTGCAACCTGATGGAGGTCAGTATAGATGGACTAATACAACAAGTCCCACACACAGCTAGAAGCCCAATATTTTTTCAGAGGTAGATGCAGAAAAAAATATATTCAGTTTGCAACCTGATGGAGGTCAGTATAGATGGACTAATACAACAAGTCCCACACACAGCTAGAAGCCCAAATATTTTTTCAGAGGTACTGTAGATGCAGATAAAAATTATTTTGAATTTGCAACCTGATGGAGGTCAGTATAGATGGACTAATAGAGAAAGTCCGACACACTGCTAGAAGGCCAAATATTTTTTCAGAGGTACTGTAGATGCAGATAAAAATTATTTTTAATTTGCAACCTGATGGAGGTCAGTATAGATGGACTAATAGAGAAAGTCCCACACACTACTAGAAGGCCAAATATTTTTTCAGAGCTAGATGCAGAAAAAAATTATATTCAGTTTGCAACCTGATGGAGGTCAGTATAGATGGACTAATACAACAAGTCCCACACATAGCTAGAAGCCCAATATTTTTTCAGAGGTAGATGCAGAAAAAAATATATTCAGTTTGCAACCTGATGGAGGTCAGTATAGATGGACTAATACAACAAGTCCCACACACAGCTAGAAGCCCAATATCTTTTCAGAGGTAGATGCAGAAAAAAATATATTCAGTTTGCAACCTGATGGAGGTCAGTATAGATGGACTAATACAACAAGTCCCACACACAGCTAGAAGCCCAAATATTTTTTCAGAGGTACTGTAGATAAAAATTATTTTGAATTTGCAACCTGATGGAGGTCAGTATAGATGGACTAATAGAGAAAGTCCGACACACTGCTAGAAGGCCAAATATTTTTTCAGAGCTAGATGCAGAAAAAAATTAGATTCAGTTTGCAACCTGATGGAGGTCAGTATAGATGGACTAATAGAATGATGCTATGCCCAAAAGATTTTACTTCACTAGGTGCAGTAAAAAAATTGGTATTCTATACACAGGTGGTATATCTTGCAACACAGTTAGGCTACTCCACTGACTAACACACTCTGCAATAGGCCAAAAAGGATTAGCTTTGCTAGATTCAGCCAAATGCTGTGAAAAAAACTTGCACAGCACTGGCACAGACCTGCCTGGCAAAAACTGATAGGAACTGATGTAACCTAGTCCTGAAAAGGACTCCAATTACAATTAGTCTTTACTCCCACAACCTATCTATTTAAGAGCACAGACCTGCCTGATAAAAGTCGTAGGAAATGCTGTAACCTAGTCCTTAAAAGGACTGCAATCACAACTATTCCCTACTCCCAAGCTATCTGTAGATTTGTGCGAAAATTGGCTTGAAATTAACAAGGTATAGCGCACACAGCAACAGCGGTGCCGTCTAACACGCAGCTGCAGCAGTGAGAAAATGGTGGCGACGGGGAAAATGGCTTGGTCTTATAGGGCAAGGACATGTGACATACACTGCCAATGACACATGCCCTTGCTTGTGTGAAAAAAAGCACTTCGCTCCGTGTGTGCGCTGCTGATAGGCTGACAGATTGCACCTCCCCACTGTAAATGCGGGAAAGAGAAAAAAAAATGGAGATCTTCATTGTTCCTGCAGAGATCCATCCCCTGCCCCTCCCCCCACCCCGCTGTACACTCAAACTGCGTATTAACATTAATTTTCATCATTACTGAGAAAAAATCCAGTTATGATTTTGGTGCACGAACAGTTATCGAACATAACCTCGAACAGCCGAATTTTTCTCAAATTGTTCGTGTTCGCCGAACGGCTCGAACACCGCCCAAAACAGCTCGAATTTGAGATTGGCGAACAGTTCGAGTAGAACAACGCTCATCTCTAGTTACTATGTTACTATGTTCCTCCCTCTCTTTCTCCTTTGCCACCACCTCATCCATCATTCATCACCTGAAGCTTTGTTTTAACAGGAGTCATAGAACTGGGATAGTAGCAGGAAAACATCCAGCAATCCTTGGATGAGGTAGGATATGCGCCAAAACGCTGACCACCTCAGGCCTAGCCACTACTACATACATGCGCTTGCATTCCAAGGAACAGAAAGCTAAGGAGATGGATGGCCTCATGATAATGAATAATTTACTCATTATGTAGGAGGCAGACCACTGCTGCTGTCTACCTTCTGAACTTTGTGTTGAAGCCTGATTGACCCAGGACCCGCAATCCTCTATGTCTGGAGGATGTGTTGCATCCCAGTATCCAACTGTGTCCCGGCTTCCACAATATTAACCCAGTTTGAAGGCGTAAGTGAGATGGACCATCCCTGGCCACATTCACTTGTTCACGTGTTTGTGGTTAGGCTGTCCTTCCCACTAAATGCACTGGGGAGGGCACAGGTAATGTTTTGGTATGCGCGCTTGTGTATAAGGCACACCGGGACAATAGGGGCGGCTGGGGACCGTTTATGGCCCCCCGCCGCCCCCAGGTGGCTGGAAACCGAGTGTGGACACACGGCCGCCGGGCGGCTGGGGACTGAGTATGGATAACAGGCAGCCGACGCAGCCATGACATGGTGGCCGGCGTCTGCCTCCACAAGCATAAAAAGCCTCATTTCAAGTGCAAGCAAGCTAGCAGTATGGTATTGCAGCCTTGGAGTGGGTGGGTGGCAGGCTGCACACTTACGCTTGCATTCCAAGAAAACAAAACAGATGCTAACTTCTATCATCATCATCATGCTCCTCACCTTGGCACTCTCAACTCCCTTGATGGAGAAGCCGGGGCCCACCGGAGGAGTCTCTAGTTGTCTGGTGGGCTCGTTCAATGCTGCCCTAAAGCAGGCCAGACTAAGAAAAGTGTGGGGAAGGTTACCAGGACAAATAGTGGTGGCTGGGGACTGAGTATGGAGACCTCACTGCCGACGCAGCCATGAGGTAGTGGCCAGCTTTGGCCTCTCCAAACTAAAAGGCCCCATTTCAAGTGCAAGCTAGCAGTATAGTATTGCAGCCTGCGGATGGGTGGGTGGTTGGCTGCATATTTGCGCTTGCTTTGCAAGGAATGGGGGAGGTACAATTGAACACTGCCCTGGGACAAGGACTTGCACGGGGATAGTTGCAAGTCTGCATCTTCTGATGCGACAAGGATCACTTCTGATGGGCACACTTTTAGGCAGTGACCTGGGTGTCAGAGATGCTTCCAGGGGTCTTCCCCATGCTGTTCTCTTGTCTTTTCAGCACTGTATGCATGTGTCACACAGCACATGGCCAGATAAGGTTGTAAAATGTTAAAATGACATTTCCCGGTGAATGCATTTGTCACGGTTGAAAGCAAAGCAAAAGTGCAAAAAAGCATAAAAAATGCTACTTGTGAACATACCCCAAGGTGTGGAGGAGTATTTTTGTTTTTGGTTATTCATTTTACCTTATACACAAGTCTTTAACCTGGAAAGGATGCTCCTTAACATATTTCACAGGAAAACAGTTTCAGTTTCGTTTTTGTATGTTTTATTGTGAGCCTGCAAAAGTGGCTCAATACCTCTGACCACGTTGTTGACAGCAGTGACCTGGGGGTAAGAAATGCTTCCTGTGGCGATCCCCATGCTGTCCCCATGTCATTTGAGCACTGTCACTATCGTTTTGGGCACTTGTTAGGCTTTTAAAAAACTGCCGGGGGTGCCGCCGCAAAAATGCTCGGGTCTCCCATAGACTAACATTGGGCTCGTTGCTCGGGTCGAGCACCCGAGTATCACGGCGAGCTCGGCCCGAGCTTCGAGCACCCGAGCATTTTAGTGCTCGATCAACACTAGTGATTATCCTTCTGAAAGACATTTCAGAAAATGGAAGATTTCAATTGGAAACAAATTTCGAGGCCTCACTGAAATGTAAAAATCTGATTTAAAGGTATCATCAATTGGAACCTTGTACAGTTCAAGGTTTTTTAAAATTCATAAGGTGGATTTTGAGTGACTTTGTTCCAAACACGTCCTGAAAAAGGCTTTGAAAATACTCAAAAGTTTGAACAGATTCATTTCCATGCAAAAAGACTTGCTGTTCATATGATCAGGTATTGAGCGTCTTTTAACCTCATCAAGTTTCCCAAAACGCCAAGAGATTAACAGAAGTGAGCATATCATTTTTCAGGTATTTTTTGCTTGCTTTATACTTGCAATATTAGTCAATGAGAAGGTTAGAAAGACCCCTGGAAGGTTCCTGAGAGACACTCGCAGCATTTTGCGAACAAAAAAAAAAAACGAAAAAAAAACTTTATCGATGCCCAAAACAATTGAAACAAAATGAAAAAGTGTTTTTTTTTTCACTTTTTCATTTTTATGAATCAATTTGTGAAGCACCTGGGGGTTCCAAGTGCTCACTATGCATCTAGATAGGTGCCTTGGGGGCTCTAGTTTCCAAAATTGGGTCACTTGTGGGGGAGCTCCAATGTTTGGGCACACAGGGGCTCTCCAAACACAACATGGTGTCCGCTAAGAATTTGAGACGACAATTTGTTAGCGGACACCATGTTGCATTTGAAGAGTCCCTGTGTGCCCAAACATTGGAGGGTGATTCAGGAAAAGAATCACTGTCGTTTCTTGAAGCCGTTTCGACTTGAAATCCTTGTCAGTTTCAACCACCTGGAAAAAGTGTCATGCGAACATTGGCACAAGTTATAGATCTTTTTTGCCATATGGATTTTAACTTTCTCTTTTTATGTTAAACCATATGCATTGGCAAATTGAGAGTGAGCAGAAAAGATAAAACCGCTGTGCACAAAGAATTTCTCAGGTTCCACTGAGAATTGAACTCAGATCACTGGAGTCAGAGTCCAGAGTGTTAACCAGTACACCATGGAACCATATGACCAATAGAGCTGGCTGGATTTTCTTTTGAAAATGGTAAAAGACCATGTGTAAAATGTGGAAATGTGAGAAATTCCCTCTGAATTCAGAGATCTGAGTTCAAATCTCAGTGGAACCTGGGAAATTCATGCATTATGATGAAAACAGGTTCTAAAGCTGTTCTGCAAATGTATATCTAATACACAGTGGTAAATTAATATCTCCTCCCTTTTTATTCCACAAGTGTGCTTAACCCCTTAACAACATCTGACGTAGTAATACGCGTCTGTGCCCTGGGACTTAAGAGCCAGACCCGTATTAGTACGTCATGTTGCGTTTGGAGAGCCCCTGTGTGCCCAAACATTGGAGCTCCCCCACAAGTGACCCCATTTTGGAAACTAGACCCCCCAAGGCACCTATCTAGATTTATAGTGAGCACTTGGAACACCCAGGTGCTTCACAAATTGATTCGTAAAAATGAAAAAGGGAAAAAAAAACACTTTTTCATTTTTATGAATCAATTTGTGAAGCACCTGGGGGTTTCAAGTGCTCACTATGCATCTAGATAGGTGCCTTGGGGGGTCTAGTTTCCAAAATGGGGTCACTTGTGGGGGAGCTCCAATGTTTGGGCACACAGGGGCTCTCCAAACGCAACATGGTATCCGCTAACAAATTGAATGGAAAATCGGCTCAAATTCTTAGCGGACACCATGTTGCGTTTGGAGAGCCCCTGTGTGCCCAAACTTTGGAGCTCCCCCACAAGTGACCCCATTTTGGAAACTAGACCCCCCAAGGCACCTATCTAGATGCATAGTGAGTGCTACATTCCTGTGCCATGCAGGCGATCAGAGAAAAAAAAGTGAAAGTCCCAGAGTGGGACAAAGTAATAAACTATATAAGCTTCCAGAAAGTGAAAAAAAAAAAAAAATTGCAAAAATAAAAAAAATAATCCACCATAAATAAAAATATAATGTACCCATCAATAAATATTATTATAAAAAAAAACAAAAAAAAAACAATAAAAGTACACATATTTGGTATTGCCGCGTCCGGAACAACCTGACCTATAAAACTGTCCCACTAGTTAACTCCTTCAGTGAACACAGTAAAAAAAAAAAAAAAAAAACGAAGCAAAAAACAATGCTTTATCACCATACCGCCAAACAAAAAATGGAATAACTCGCGATCAAAAACACACATAAAAACAAAAATGGTACCGCTGAAAACGTCATCTCGTCTCTCAAAAAACAAGCTGACATACAGCTCCACCAGCTGAAAAATAAAAAAGTTATAGCTCTCAGAATAAAGCGATGCTAAAAAATATTTTTTTCTATAAAATTGCTTTTATTATGTAAAAGTGCAAAACATAGAAAAACGATATAAATGTGGTACCGCTGTAAACGTACTGACCCGAAGAATAAAGCTACCTTATCAATTTTACCACACGCGGAACAGAATAAAAAACAAAAAAAACAATTCCTGAATTGTTGGTTTTTGTTTATTCTGCCTCCCAAAAATCGGAATAGAAAGCGATCAAAAAATGTCACGTGCCTGAAAATGGCACCAATAACAACGTCAAGTCATCCCGCAAAAAACGAGCCGTCACACGACTGTCTGCCAAAATCTGGAAAAATTATAGCTCTCAAAATATGGCGATGCAAAAACTAGATTTTACAAAAAATGCGTCTTTTAGTGTGTGACAGCTGTCAGTCATAAAATCACACCGACCCGAAGAATAAAGTTGTCTAATCACTTATACCGCACAAGGAACGGCGTCAAAAATAAACTCTTGGGTTAGGATTGGGCTAGTGTTAGGGCTGTGTTTGGGGTTAGGGTTGTGCTAGGGTTAGGGTTGTGCTAGGGCTAGGGTTGTGCTAGGGTTAGGGTTGTGCTACGGTTAGGGTTGTGCTAGGGTTAGGGCTGGGGTTGGGGTTATGGTTGGGGTTAGGGTTGTGATGGGGTTGGGATTTTTTTCAAAAGTAAGAAAAAAAGATGCCGATATGGCGACTAGTGTTGAGCGCAAGTGCTCACTACTTGAGTTTGCATCGGGTGCTCTGGTATGCATTGAGTATCGTGGTTATTTGAGTGACATGCTTGAGTCTCTGCCCCATATGCTTTGTGGCCAAAAAAACTTTACGGGGATTGCCTGCCATGCACGAGCGATCCCCGCATGTTTTTTTTTAGGTGTCTAATAACCGTGAAACATGCGGAGCAGGGACTCGAGCATGTCACTTGAGCACACGCTGTACATGGTGCATACCTGAGTACCCGATGCAAACTCAAGTAGCGAGCACTTGCGCTCAAGACTAATGACAACTTATTCAATATGATGGCCTAATGTAACCAAATTCTGCGTCGTACTTCTGGGTTCAAAATGTTCAGTATACACCTTAATAAAATCCATGAGGGGTATAGTTTCCAAAATGGGGTCACTTGTGGGGGAGCTCCACTGTTTAGGCACATCACGGGCTCTCCAAACGCGACATGGTGTCCGCTAACAAATTGAATGGAAAATCGTCTCAAATTGTTAGCGGACGCCATGTTGCGTTTGGAGAGCCCCTGTGTGCCCAAACATTGGAGCTCCCCCACAAGTGACCCCATTTTGGAAACTAGACCCCCCAAGGCACCTATCTAGATGCATAGTGAGCACTTGAAACCCCCAGGTGCTTCACAAATTGATTCATAAAAATGAAAAAGTGTTTTTTTTTTCACTTTTTCATTTTTATGAATCAATTTGTGAAGCACCTGGGGGTTCCAAGTGCTCATTATGCATCTAGATAGGTGCCTTGGGGGGTCTAGTTTCCAAAATGGGGTCACTTGTGGGGGAGCTTAAATGTTTGGGCACACAGGGGCTCTTCAAACGCAACATGGTGTCGGCTAACAATTTGAGCCGACAATTTGTTAGCGGACACCATGTTGCATTTGAAGAGTGCCTGTGTGCCCAAACATTGGAGCTCCCCCACAAGTGACCCCATTTTGGAAACTAGACACCCCAAGGCACCTATATGGATGCATAGTGAGCACTTGGAACCCCCAGGTGCTTCACAAATTGATTCATAAAAATGAAAAAGTGGGTCCTGAGGAGATAATTTGCATATTCCCACTGCATTTTGGGGTAAGTGAAAAGTCTCCGCGAGCTCAAAGAACACTGGATTTTGGCTGTTGGAGCTGAAAAGAGGACATCGGTAAACCAGGGGAGGAGTCCTGAGGAGATAATTTGCATATTCCCACTGCATTTTGGGGTAAGTGAAGAGTCTCTGCGAGCTCAAAGAACACTGGATTTTGGCTGTTGGAGCTGAAAAGAGGACATCGGTAAACCAGGGGAGGAGTCCTGAGGAGATAATTTGCATATTCCCACTGCATTTTGGGGTAAGTGAAGAGTCTCCGCGAGCTCAAAGAACACTGGATTTTGGCTGTTGGAGCTGAAAAGAGGACATCGGTAAACCAGGGGAGGAGTCCTGAGGAGATAATTTGCATATTCCCACTGCATTTTGGGGTAAGTGAAGAGTCTCCGCGAGCTCAAAGAACACTGGATTTTGGCTGTTGGAGCTGAAAAGAGGACATCGGTAAACCAGGGGAGGAGTCCTGAGGAGATAATTTGCATATTCCCACTGCATTTTGGGGTAAGTGAAGAGTCTCCGCGAGCTCAAAGAACACTGGATTTTGGCTGTTGGAGCTGAAAAGAGGACATCGGTAAACCAGGGGAGGAGTCCTGAGGAGATAATTTGCATATTCCCACTGCATTTTGGGGTAAGTGAAGAGTCTCCGCGAGCTCAAAGAACACTGGATTTTGGCTGTTGGAGCTGAAAAGAGGACATCGGTAAACCAGGGGAGGAGTCCTGAGGAGATAATTTGCATATTCCCACTGCATTTTGGGGTAAGTGAAGAGTCTCCGCGAGCTCAAAGAACACTGGATTTTGGCTGTTGGAGCTGAAAAGAGGACATCGGTAAACCGCGCGCCGGTAGGCGCGCGCATTTTGAAGCTTTTTTTTTAAGCTTTTTTCACTGTTTTCAGAACATTAACAATAAGAACATGGAAGAGTCCAGGAGCCATTTGGTGAGCTGCATATCCTGCTACATGTTCACAGACTTGCCAGTGGAAAAGCCAGACTTCACATGCCAGAAATGCAAGCTTGTGTCCCTGTTGGAGGAAAAGTTGCGAAATCTAGAAGAGAGGTTAACTACCTTGAAAATCATTAAGGAAGGTGAAGAGTTCTTAGACAGAGCAGAATTATCTCTTCATGATTCAGAAAGAGAAGAAATTCGAACTGCACCTGACGAAACAGAGGAATGGAAGCATGTGACCCACAGAAGCAGGAGGATCGAGAGGCAGTCAGCACCCATACTGCTCAGGAACCAGTACCAGGCTCTCACACAGGAGAACCATGAAGAAATACAGCAAGATAAGACTTTGCCAGCAATGAATAACCTTGTAAGCCCTCAGAATCCTCCTGGATGGAGAAAGAAGAATGTTGTGAAGAAAAAACGGAGAGTGGTGGTCATGGGGGATTCCCTGTTAAGAGGAACAGAGGCCGCTATCTGCAGACCAGACATAACCTCAAGAGAAATGTGCTGTCTTCCAGGAGCAAAAATTAAAGATGTGTCTGACAGGATATCAAGACTCTTCAGACCTACAGATCACTACCCATTCCTGCTAATACATGTGGGGACAAATGACACCGCAAGAAAGGACCTGGAAACCATCTGCAGTGACTTTGAAGACTTAGGCAAGAAAGTGAAAGAATTGGGAGCGCAGGTGGTCTTCTCATCCATCCTCCCAGTGGATGGCCATGGAACAATGAGGTGGAATAAGATTCTACAGGTGAACAACTGGCTACGTCGATGGTGCCGTCAACAAGGATTTGGATTTCTGGATCACGGAATGAATTACCTATACCATGGACTACTTGCTAGAGATGGGGTGCACCTTACGAAGACTGGAAAACATGTATTTGGAAGTCGCCTTGCTACACTCATCAGAAGAGCTTTAAACTAGAACAATGTGGGAAGGGAAGCAAAAGGCCAGAAAAAGCCATACAGCTGACAAATACTATTGAGATCTCTGCTACTGGAAGTGGAAAAGAAGAACAAAGACAAAAAAATCTAAATAATAAAAATATGGGAGGAAGAGAAACCAATCACAAACTAAAATGTTTTTATACAAATGCACAAAGCATGGGCAACAAACAAGGAGAATTGGAACTACTAATGCAGGAAAAGGAATATGATGTCATTGGAATCACTGAAACTTGGTGGGACGATACACATGATTGGAATAAAAGGCTAAAAGGATACAACTTATTTGCAAGAAACAGACTTGATAAACGAGGAGGAGGTGTTGCATTGTATGTTAGAAAAGCGTATATCTGCACAGAGATTGAAGCTTCAGAGACTGGGAGTTCTGTGGAAACTGTTTGGGTAAGAATACAAGGAGAGAACAACGGAAAGGACACCATTGTAGGCATTTACTACAGGCCACCTGGGCAAGCTGAAGATATGGATGAACTCTTTATGTATCAAATGACCAAGTTCTCCAAAAAATATGATGTAGTGGTCATGGGAGATTTCAACTATCCAGACATTTGTTGGGAATCTCTCTCAAGTAAAACTAACAGGTCAAGCAAATTCTTATCCTCTCTTGCTGACAACTTTATCTTCCAAAAGGTAGGGGAGAAAACAAGGGGATCTGCTACTTTGGATCTAATCCTTATAAACAGGGAGGAAATGGTTGAGGAGGTAAAGGTGGCTGGGACCCTAGGAGGCAGCGATCATACTATTATAGAATTTTGGATAACTAGAGGAGGAAGACATGTGAAGACTCAAACTTCAAGGTTAGATTTTAGAAAGGCAGATTTTAAGAGACTCAGAAAGAGAATAGGAGGGATCCAATGGCTGGATGTCCTTAAGGACAAAAATGTCCAGGAAGGATGGGAAATTTTTAAAAATGAGATTCTCAAAGCACAATCGTTAACAATCCCGAAAAGTAGGAAGAATGGGAAGCATTTAAGGAAACCAGGATGGATGAACACAGAACTTAAACACATGCTAAAAAGAAAGAAAGAAATGTTTATTAAATGGAAAGAGGGAGGCATATCTAAAGAAGATTATAATGCAGTCTGCAGATCCTGTAGGGCACGTATCAGGTTAGCTAAAGCTGACAATGAATTAAGGCTTGCAAGAGATGTCAAAAGCAATAAAAAAGGATTTTGGGGGTATGTCAAAAGTAAAAGAAAAGTCAAAGATGCTATAGGATTTTTACAGGATGAAAATGGAGAAATGGTAAGAGAGGATGTTGAGAAGGCCGAACTTTTTAATTCCTATTTTGCATCTGTTTTCTCTCAGAAAGAAAATGTAACATCAACTGATCTTCACTGTCCTTTTAAAGGAATAGAGGAATCCAAGTTATCAGTAAACAGAAAGATTGTGAGGGAATATTTAGCTAACATAAATGAGTTCAAGTCTCCAGGTCCAGATGAATTACACCCCAGAGTACTGAAGGAGATTGTAGAAGAAATTTTAGAACCACTCTCCATAATATTTGAAAATTCTTGGAGAACAGGAGAAGTCCCAGAAGACTGGAGAAGAGCAAATGTTGTTCCTATCTTCAAAAAGGGGAAGAAGGTGGACCCAGGGAACTATAGGCCGGTGAGTCTGACTTCTATACCAGGAAAGATCTTTGAACAAATTATTAAACAACATGTATGTAAGTACATGGATAAGAATGAAGTGATTAACCAGAGTCAGCATGGGTTTGTAACTAACAAGTCATGTCAGACTAACTTAATTTCCTTCTATGACAGAATCACTGACTGGGTGGATCAGGGAAATGCTGTAGATATAGTATATCTTGACTTCAGCAAAGCATTTGACAAAGTATCTCACATCATCCTTATTGAAAAAATGACCAAGTATGCAATGGACCAGGCAACTGTTAGGTGGATTCATAACTGGCTTAGTGATCGGACTCAAAGGGTGGTTGTAAATGGCTTCACATCCAGCTGGATGAATGTCTCAAGTGGGGTACCACAGGGCTCCGTCCTGGGACCTGTATTGTTCAACATCTTTATCAATGATTTAGATGAAGGAATTGAGGGTAAACTGATTAAATTTGCTGATGACACAAAGCTAGGAGGGATAGCTAATACTAGAGAAGAGAGAGAGAGGATTCAAAAAGACCTAAATAAACTGGAGCAGTGGGCAGCAACCAACAGAATGGTTTTTAACAGGGAAAAATGCAAAGTACTACATCTGGGCAATAAAAATGAAAAAAGCATATACAGAATGGGAGGAATAGAGCTAAGCAACAGTACATGTGAAAAAGACTTAGGTATACTAATAGATCATAGACTGAACATGAGTCAACAGTGTGATGCAGCAGCAAAAAAGGCAAATACAATTCTGGGATGTATTAACAGAAGCATACAGTCTAGATCACGTGAAGTCATTATCGGTCTTTACTCCTCTTTGGTCAGACCTCATCTGGAATACTGTGTACAGTTTTGGGCACCACATTTTAAAAAAGACATAGACAAACTGGAGCAAGTTCAGAGAAGAGCGACCAGAATGGTGACTGGTCTGCAAACCATGTCCTATGAGGAACGGTTGCAGGATTTGGGAATGTTTAGCTTGCAAAAAAGAAGACTGAGAGGAGACTTAATAGCTGTCTACAAATATGTCAAGGGCTGTCACATTGTAGAAGGATCATCTTTATTCTCATTTGCACAAGGAAAGACTAGAAGCAATGGGATGAAACTAAATGGGAGGAGACACAGATTAGATATTAGAAAAAACTTTTTGACAGTTAGGGTGATTAATGAGTGGAACAGGCTGCCACGAGAGGTGGTGAGTTCCCCTTCAACGGACGTCTTCAAACAGAGGCTGGACAGACATCTGTCTGAGATGATCTAGTGAATCCTGCTTTGAGCAGGGGGTTGGACCAGATGACCCAGGAGGTCCCTTCCAACTCTACCATTCTATGATTCTATGATTCTATGTGGTCCCTAAAAAAATGTTTTTTAAATTTTGTTGGAAAAATGAGAAATCACTTGTCAATTTTAACCCTTATAGCTCCCTAACAAAAAAAAATTTTGGTTCCAAAATTGTGCTGATGTAAAGTAGACATGTGGGAAATGTTATTTATTAACTCTTTTGTGTGACATATTTCTCTGATTTAAGGGCATAAAAATTCAAATTTAGAAAATTGCTAAATTTTCAAAATTTTCGCCAAATTTCCATTTTTTTCACAAATAAACGCAAGTGATATCGAAGAAATGTTACCACAATTATAAAGTACAATATGTCACGAAAAAAAATTCTCAGAATCAGGGGGATCAGTTGAAGCGTTCCAGAGTAATTACCTCATAAAGTGACAGTGGTCAGAATTGTAAAAATTGGCCTGGTCATTAACGTGCAAACCACCCTCGGGGCTTAAGGGGTTAAAGTTCCATGATATCACAACAAGGACAGTTTTGAAATGTTGATGAAATCTGGCTAATAATTAACGTGCTGGATCTATTAGCTTGAAAAAGGGTGAGAAGAAAAGAAATTGCAAAACTTCTGCTCATCCAGAAGTCACTAAAGATATTTCATGGTGTGCTTAAAGGTTCCTTCAGAAAGATAATTCAAGTAGAGTTGGTGCAAATCAAAGTTCATATCCCAGTCCATCAGTGACTGCAGTGGTCTGTGTTCGCTGTAAAAAAGGAGGAGTTGCACCACATACCTGATGGCACCCTCTGGCCTTTTTTTGATTGCTGGTGTGACGCACAAGTGACATCGCACCAGCCTGAATAATCAAAAGAAGATCTACAGATTTCCTGTTAAGCTGGTTCTACAAATCCGATCCAAAGATTACAGACCATTTCCGTGGGGGATAGACTTGGGAATGTGAAAATTGATCTACTCAGATAATTAGTCAAAATGTTACATGAAGTTAGATGTAGTCGGCAGGATTTGAACCTGTGCGGGGAGACCCCAATGGATTTATAGTCCAAAGCCTTAACCACTCAGCCACAACTACTCAGACGCTGTTTCATCCTTATGAGTTTCACTCCTTTTCTTATAGCACCATGATCAATATCAGTGATTATCCTTCTAGGAGACATTTCAGAAAATGGAAGATTTCAATTGGAAACAAAATTCCAGGCCTCACTGAAATGTAAAAATGTGATTTAAAGGTATCATCAATTGGAACCTTGTACAGTTCAAGGTTTTTTAATATTCATAAGGTGGATTTCGAGTGACTTTGTTCCAAACACCTACTGAAAAAGGCTTTGAAAATGCTCAAAAGTTTGAACAGATTCATTTCCATACAAAAAGACTTGCTGTTCATATGATCAGGTATTGAGTAGAGATGAGCGTTGTTCTACATGATCTGTTCGCCAATCTCAAATTCGAGCTGTTTTGGGCGGTGTTCGAGCCGGTCGGCGAACACAAACAATTTGAGAAAAATTCGGCTGTTCGAGGTTATGTTCGATAACTGTTCGTGCACCAAAATCATAACTGGATTTTTTCTCAGTAATGATGAAAATTAATGTTAATACGCAGTTTGAGTGTACAGCGGGGCGGGGGGAGGGGCAGGGGATGGATCTCTGCAGTAACAATGAAGATCTCCATTTTTTTTTCTCTTTCCCGCATTTGCAGTGGGGAGGTGCAATCTGTCAGCCTATCAGCAGCGCACACACGGAGCGAAGTGCTTTTTTTCACACAAGCAAGGGCATGTGTGATTGGCAGTGTATGTCACATGTCCTTGCCCTATAAGACCAAGCCATTTTCCCCGTCGCCACCATTTTCTCACTGCTGCAGCTGCGTGTTAGACGGCACCGCTGTTGCTGTGTGCGCTATACCTTGTTAATTTCAAGCCAATTTTCGCACAAATATACAGATAGCTTGGGAGTAGGGAATAGTTGTGATTGCAGTCCTTTTAAGGACTAGGTTACAGGATTTCCTGCGACTTTTATCAGGCAGGTCTGTGCTCTTAAATAGATAGATTGTGGGAGTAAAGACTAATTGTAATTGGAGTCCTTTTCAGGACTAGGTTACATCAGTTCCTATCAGTTTTTGCCAGGCAGGTCTGTGCCAGTGCTGTGCAAGTTTTTTTCACAGCATTTGGCTGAATCTAGCAAAGCTAATCCTTTTTGGCCTATTGCAGAGTGTGTTAGTCAGTGGAGTAGCCTATCTGTGTTGCAAGATATACCACCTGTGTATAGAATACCAATTTTTTTACTGCACCTAGTGAAGTAAAATCTTTTGGGCATAGCATCATTCTATTAGTCCATCTATACTGACCTCCATCAGGTTGCAAACTGAATATAATTTTTTTCTGCATCTAGCTCTGAAAAAATATTTGGGCTTCTAGCAGTGTGTGGGACTTGGTCTATTAGTCCATCTATACTGACCTCCATCAGGTTGCAAATTAAAAATAATTTTTTTCTTCATTTAGCTCTGAAAAAATATTTGGGCTTCTAGCAGTGTGTGGGACTTGTTCTATTAGTCCTTCTATACTGACCTCCAGCAGGTTGCAAATTGAATATAATTTTTTTCTGCATCTAGCTCTGAAAAAATATTTGGGCTTCTAGCGGTGTGTGGGACTTGGTCTATTAGTCCATCTATACTGACCTCCATCAGGTTGCAAATTAAAAATAATTTTTTTCTGCATCTAGCTCTGAAAAATATTTGGGCTTCTAGCAGTGTGTGGGACTTGGTCTGTTAGTCCATCTATACTGACGTCCATCAGGTTGCAAATTAAAAATAATTTTTTTCTTCATTTATCTCTGAAAAAATATTTGGGCTTCTAGCAGCGTGTGGGACTTGTTCTATTAGTCCATCTATACTGACCTCCATCAGGTTGCAAATTAAAAATAATTTTTTTCTGCATCTAGCTCTGAAAAAATATTTGGGCTTCTAGCAGTGTGTGGGACTTGGTCTATTAGTCCATCTATACTGACCTCCATCAGGTTGCAAATTAAAAATAATTTTTTTCTGCATCTAGCTCTGAAAAAATATTTGGGCTTCTAGCAGTGTGTGGGACTTGGTCTATTAGTCCATCTATACTGACCTCCATCAGGTTGCAAATTGAATAAAAAAATTTTCTGCATCTAGCTCTGAAAAAATATTTGGGCTTCTAGCGGTGTGTGGGACTTGGTCTATTAGTCCATCTATACTGACCTCCATCAGGTTGCAAATTAAAAATAATTTTTTTCTGCATCTAGCTCTGAAAAAATATTTGGGCTTCTAGCAGTGTGTGGGACTTGGTCTATTAATCCATCTATACTGACCTCCATCAGGTTGCAAATTAAAAATAATTTTTTTCTTCATTTAGCTCTGAAAAAATATTTGGGCTTCTAGCAGTGTGTGGGACTTGTTCTATTAGTCCTTCTATACTGACGTCCAGCAGGTTGCAAATTGAATATAATTTTTTTCTGCATCTAGCTCTGAAAAAATATTTGGGCTTCTAGCGGTGTGTGGGACTTGGTCTATTAGTCCATCTATACTGACCTCCATCAGGTTGCAAATTAAAAATATTTTTTTTCTGCATCTAGCTCTGAAAAAATATTTGGGCTTCTAGCAGTGTGTGGGACTTGGTCTATTAGTCCATCTATACTGACCTCCATCAGGTTGCAAATTAAAAATAATTTTTTTCTGCATCTAGCTCTGAAAAAATATTTGGGCTTCTAGCAGTGTGTGGGACTTGGTCTATTAGTCCATCTATACTGACCTCCATCAGGTTGCAAATTAAAAATAATTTTTTTCTTCATTTAGCTCTGAAAAAATATTTGGGCTTCTAGCAGTGTGTGGGACTTGTTCTATTAGTCCTTCTATACTGACCTCCAGCAGGTTGCAAATTGAATATAATTTTTTTCTGCATCTAGCTCTGAAAAAATATTTGGGCTTCTAGCGGTGTGTGGAACTTGGTCTATTAGTCCATCTATACTGACCTCCATCAGGTTGCAAATTAAAAATAATTTTTTTCTGCATCTAGCTCTGAAAAAATATTTGGGCTTCTAGCGGTGTGTGGGACTTGGTCTATTAGTCCATCTATACTGACCTCCATCAGGTTGCAAATTAAAAATAATTTTTTTCTGCATCTAGCTCTGAAAAAATATTTGGGCTTCTAGCAGTGTGTGGGACTTGGTCTATTAGTCCATCTATACTGACCTCCATCAGGTTGCAAATTGAATAAAAAAATTTTCTGCATCTAGCTCTGAAAAAATATTTGGGCTTCTAGCGGTGTGTGGGACTTGATCTATTAGTCCATCTATACTGACCTCCATCAGGTTGCAAATTAAAAATAGTTTTTTTCTGCATCTAACCCAGCCAATAGTTTTGGCCTAATACCACAGTTTGGCCACTCAGCTCTGCTCGGTTACCATCCATTGTTTTTTTGTGCAAACAACTCCAGAGTTGTGAATTAGTTAACCACCAAAATGAGTGGAAAAAGGCCTGCTGCTGGTGGAAAGGGGAATAGGCGTGTTGGGAAGGGGAAAAAAGGTTGTGTCCGTGGGGTAGGTGCAGAAGAAAGACCATCTTCCAGCCAAACTAAAATGTCTACTTCTTTTAGCGGACAATGTGATAAGATCCCTTTCTTACGGCCACGCCAATCGCTACAAATTCCAGATGAGGCACAAAAACAGCAGGTGCTTCAACGGATATCAAGTGCTCCTTTAAGTGGGCTCTCCTCCACATCAACTTCAACATCACAAATACTCCAGTCCTCAAAGGTGTCACCCAAATCGCACTTGCTTCCTCACAGCTCCCAAATCTCCAGCTGCCCGTCTGAGTATGAGGTAGAACAGATGGTTGAGTCTGCAGAGCTGTTTACTCATACTATAGCCTGGGAATCAGAGGTCGACTCCAGCGCTTCTGTGAATCCAGACGAGGAAATGATCTGCACTGATGCCCAGAATCTTTATGAGTCGGATCCAGGACCAGACGCAGAAGGTTCTGACCATAATGTAGACCCTCATTCCCAAACTGTAACTCCTGTTGGTGGAGACAATGAGGAAGACGATGATAAGACTCAAATACCTGATTGGAGCGACAACTTTAGTTTTTTGTCAGGGCAGGAACAGGTTGGCTCTGAGGACGACGGGTGTGATAACGCACAGGGTGATGATGATGAGGTCGGAGATCCCACTTACTGTCAACCCACAGTCAGCCAAGAGATGAGGTCAGCAGAGGAGGTGGAGGAAGATGCTAGTGACGACGAGGTCAGGTTGCGCCTTCCTGGACAGAGACGTAGTACTGGAAGCACGTCAACAACTGCATCCTCAAACACAACTCTGCCTCTCACCACAAGTCGTGGTGGCTCTTCAGGTCGCATGGGTGCTAAGCCTTGCATAGCCTGGGCATTTTTTCAGATCGATAAAGATGACCCAACTCGTGTTATCTGTAACATTTGTCAGCAAAAGCTAAGTAGAGGCCAAAAAATACATAGTTTGAGTACTTCATGCATGAACCGGCACATGGACATGAAGCATAAGTTGCAGTGGGAAGCTCAGTGTGCTACAATGCGGTCTAGCCGGCCGGGCCAACCACCGTCTGCCATATCTTGTGCATCCGCGGCCTCTTCATCCTCTGTGACTGGGGGGACAGCAGTCACACCTGTTTTGTGGCGCAAACCTGCCACCTCTTTACCCGCAACAGCCAGCGTGATTGGCAGGTCATCATTTTCTTTGGAGGTGGTAACACCAGCTGGTCTTGAGCGCTGTCCGACATCGATAGCACCACCTTTGGATTAAGGCAACCTAACATGTCCGCCTGCATCTTCCTCACAGACCGGCAGTTTGCCGGGGACACCCTTATCAACCCCGTCTAAGCACAATAGCCAGCCCTCGGTCCCTCAGATGTGGACAAGTAAAAGACCATTTCCTCCTAGCCATGAGAAAGCTAAGAGGTTGAATTTCACCATCTGCAAGCTCTTGGCTACAGAAATGCTGCCTTTCCGCCTGGTGGACACAGAGGATTTTCGAGACCTTATGTCCGTCGCAGTGCCCCAGTACCAGATGCCCAGTCGGCACTACTTCTCAAAGAAAGGTGTGCCTGCGCTCCACCAGCATGTCGCACACAACATCACCGCTTCTTTGAGAAACTCTGTGTGTGACAGGGTGCATTTCACCACAGACACTTGGACGAGTAGGCATGGACAGGGGCGTTACATGTCGCTGACTGGGCACTGGGTAACTATGGTGACAGCAGGACAAGGGGCTGCTGTCCAAGTCTTGCCGTCCCCACGAGTTGTGCGTCAATCCTCTTTATGTCATTTTTCCTCCACTGCTTCTGCCTCCTCAACCTCCTCTCGGTCTTCCACCTGCACCCAAAGCCTGTCTGGTCATGCCACAAGCTTTCTAACTGCGCAGAAGGGATCCTGCACACCTCCTTACTATGCTGGCAGTTGGGCTCAACGTCATCAGGCGGTTTTTACATTGAAATGTCTGGGAAATGTGAGTCACACAGCTGAGGAGTTGTGGTCAGCTCTGGAGAACCAATTTCATGAATGGTTGTCTCCACTGGACCTGAAACCAGGGAAGGCCGTGTGCGACAATGCTGCAAACCTGGGTGCGGCCCTTCGCCGGGGCAATGTCACACACGTGCCTTGTATGGCTCACGTGTTGAACCTGGTTGTCCAGCAATTTTTAGCCCACTATCCCAGACTAGATGGCCTTCTGCAGAGGGCACGGTCGCTGTGTGCTCACTTCCGCCGTTCGCATCCCGCAGCTCAGCGACTTACATCTCTACAGAAGTCGTTGGGCCTGCCACTTCACCGGCTAAAATGCGATGTGCCTACCCGGTGGAATTCAACTCTGCACATGTTGCAGCGACTGTGGCAGCACCGACAAGCCCTGGTGCAATACGTTCTGACGTATAGCCTGGGCCAACGAGATTCAGAGGTGGGGCAAATCACGCTGGAGGAGTGGTCTCAGATCAGGGACCTATGCACCCTTCTGCACAGTTTTGAAATGGCGACGAAGATGTTTAGTGCTGACGATGCCATTATCAGCATGACTATTCCGGTGATTTACATGCTGAAGCACATGTTAAACAGAATTCGGAGTCAGGTGGTGGCACAAGAGGAGGTGGAGGAAGTAGAGGAGGAGGAGTTGTATGCGGAAGGGCTAACATCTGCAAGGTCCAGACGGTCGGCAGCACCAGGGCGGCAGGCATGTGAGGGTGGGGGAGATGATTTTACCAGGGCGCATGGTAGCAGCCAAACTAGTGAGGAAGGTGCAGGAGCCCAGGAAGAAGTGGAGGACGAACTGATGGAAGACTCATCAGATGAGGGAGACCTTGATCACATTTCTGTTGTGCGAGGTTGGGGGGAGAGGACAGAGGAAGGAAGCATGATTGTTACCTCGCCACCAACACAACAGGGACTTGGTGCTCCTGGATGCGCAACACACATGAGTGCCTTCTTGCTGCACTACCTGCAACATGACCCTCGAATTGTGAGAATTAGAAATAATCCTGACTACTGGGTTGCCACACTGTTAGATCCCCGGTACAAAAGTAAATTTGCAGAAATTATTCCTGCCATAGAAAGGGATGCACGCATGCAGGAGTATCAGCAGAGACTGTTGCAGAATCTTACATGTGCTTTTCCACAAAATACCAGTGGTGCACGTAGTGAATCTCATAGTTCCAACTTGCCAACCGTGGTCTGTATGGAATTGTTCAATAAAGGGCCCAAAATTAAGATAACATAGATGGGAGAGGTCTCTATGAATAGGAATTCCTAAGTATTTGATACCCTGTGAGGGCCAGGCAAAGGGAAAGTTGGACTGGATGGAATCCTATATGGATTTAGGGAGGGAGACATCGAGGGCCTCAGACTTCGCTGCATTGATTTTAAAATTTTACCATGTAACAAAGTGATCTATTTCAGCCATAACAGCAGGGATGGATATATGTGATTGAGTGATATATACTAGGACATCATCAGCAAATAGAGAGCACTTGTACTCGGTGCCTCCCACCTCAATCCACCTAATATTGGGGTTATGGCGAATTGATGAGAGGAGGTGCTCCGTCACTAGGATGTTTAAGAGAGGGGACAGAGGACATCCCTGCCTTGTCCCATTGGTGATTGTGAAAGGTGATGAAAATGTTCTGACGCACCCCCTGGGCCTTGGGACACCCGGAGCCGGACCCTTTTTGGTGGATGCTGGTGGTTGTAGTCTTCGTGGCGGCGATCCGGTTCCGTGGCTCAGGGCGGTCAAACCAGTGGCGGAACTATTTATGTGGTTTTGATGTTTAAATGTCCGACTACGCCACCCGTGGATTGCGGTCAGAGTGAACCGCCGCTACAGGGCAGACCGCTAAGGCTGGTGTTGTGGGTGCAGCAGAGCGTAGCATAACTCCCCACGGGAGGAGTATAGCCTCAGGGCAGTGTATGCGGAGGATGGGGGTGATGGTGCAGGGCAGCAGCAGTAATGACACGGAGTCAGTGATGCAGTTCAGGGCCTTTACTCACAGTTCTTATTATCCAGACCACGTCTGCAGGTAACGGCTGCCCACGTCGTACTGTGCTCACCAGGTGAGGGGCTCAGACAACTCCCAGATAACTTTGGAGCGCTTCACAGGACCCCCTTTGTGTGTCCTTTGTCTGGCCTTTCTTACCAACACTTCTGTCCGGCTGCCTCGGGCCTCCTCTTGGTAAACTTGGCGCCAGTTTCCCTGACCCTATGTGGTGCCTTCCTAGCGGGTGGAGCAAGGGGCTGCGCCACAAAAAATGTCAGAGCCTCCGGTTTCTAGCTGAGGGTCGTTTCCTGCCTCCACTAGTTCGGGGACCGGTCTCCCCCTTTGGCCTGACCCCTCCACGCAGGTGGATTCGGGCGTGCGGTGGCGACTCGCCCGTCCGCACCCCTGGGATCCCTTCATTCCTCGTTCCTGGAGCCTTCTCCGCTCCTCTTCCTTCCTTCTCCCTCTTGCAGGCCTGGGCCTCTGTTACTAGGCCCGCCTCCGGAGCAGAGCTCATGCAGAGCCCCTGCTCCCTGCCACTTCTGCTCAGACTTCTCTGCACTGAACTAAGATGGTGCCCACCTTTTATACTCCCTTCTCAATGCACCCAGAAACTGCTTCCTCCCTGCTCCTGCACTGCAGGGTTCCCCTTCCTCAGTGTTCCCTCCCCCCACTCCAGCCAGGGACAGGGACTGTCGTGCCCATCTCAGGGGCATATTGGTCGCCCTGCCCCACGGCAATGTGGTGTAATGCATGCAGGTGTCGGGTCCTGATCCACACTCCATCCTTATCTGAGAGTGAGATATCACACCTCTGGGTGAGGTGCAATACGTCTGTAGCAACCGAGCCCTCGGTGCTACAGTTCCATTTATCTTCAGCCTAGGTGACGTATTGTGATACAGGGCCGTGATTTTGGCTATAAAAGGGTCCCCTAGACCCCTACCCCAAGCTTTTTAAGAGAATCATATATGGCGTGCCAGGAGACTCTATGGAATGCTTTCTCAGCATCCAACGAGAGTATCTACTTACAAATTTTTAACTGCATCTAGCCCAGGAAATACTTTGTGCCTAGTAGCAGTGTCTGCTAGTCAGCGGATTATCCCGGCTGTTAAGCAAGCTACACCACCTGTAGTTTGGACACTTAATTTTTTCAAAGGAAATGCTTCGGGACCACGGGATACTTAGTGAAGAGCATCAGGAGGCACCCCAAGGCATAGGGGCTGGGACTGGCACTAGGATGCCTTGCGGTGGACAGCCGAGCTCGATCCTTATAAAAGCTTTTTAACTGCAGCAGCTTTAGTGGACGCTACTGGAGCTGGAATTACGCGGCTGCTGGCATGAGACTTGCCCTCCAATAGATCCTTGTAAATGGATTTAAAGTGTATTCATTCAAATTAGAGGGACAATTTAAATTAAAAAGCTTAGAGCTGCCTCCACCACAGGGGGGCTCTCTCGACCCACCAGCGGACAGGCACCAGTATTGGGAGAGGGGGGCTGG
Source organism: Phyllobates terribilis (assembly GCF_046119375.1). Taxonomy (NCBI): domain Eukaryota; kingdom Metazoa; phylum Chordata; class Amphibia; order Anura; family Dendrobatidae; genus Phyllobates; species Phyllobates terribilis. The sequence continues at coordinate 220,498,193 of NW_027362773.1, read as the reverse complement.
CCGTCAGGGTTCACCGCGGCTCTGGCACAAACCCGGCGACACGGAGGTGGCACGGGCAGGAGCGGACTGGCCGTCTCGGCTTCTCACTTTTTGGATTTTAGAAGGGCATGACATGCCTATATCTGTGTCTCCCCCTCCTTTTACTCCTCCACCTCTTTTCTTTTCGCATGACTATATGTACTTGTCACTTTTCCATGTGTTAGTTGTGTCTTCTGAGCAGTTTGTCAGCTTTTGGACACCTTTGAAGGTGTTTTCTATGTGTTTCTATGTGTTTTTGTTTGCCTGCCATTGGTTTTAACGGTGTTCGAAGGTGTTCGACGAACAGTTCGACGAACAGTTCGGCGAACACACGGGTGTTCGACGAACCGAACCGAACTCGAACACTACGGGGGTGGCTCAACACTAGTATTGAGCGTCTTTTAACCTCATCAAATTTCCCAAAACGCCAAGTGGTTAACAGAAGTGAGCATTATAGATGAGCATTGTTCAACTCGAACTGTTCGCCAATCTCAAATTCAAGCTGTTTTTGAGTGGTGTTCGAGCCGTTCGGCGAACACGAACGATTTGAGAAAAATTCAGCTGTTCGAGGTGATGTTCGATAACTGTTCGTGCACCAAAATCATAACTGGATTTTTTCTCAGTAATGATGAAAATTAATGTTAATACGCAGTTTGAGTGTACAGCGGGGAGGGGCAGGGGATGGATCTCTGCAGGAATAATGAAGATCTCCATTTTTTTTTAACTTTCCCGCATTTACAGTGGGGAGGTGCAATCTGTCAGCCTATCAGCAGCGCACACACGGAGCGAAGTGCTTTTTTTCACACAAGCAAGGGCATGTGTCATTGGCAGTGTATGTCACATGTCCTTGCCCTATAAGACCATTTTCCCCGTCGCCACCATTTTCTCACTGCTGCAGCTGCATGTTAGACGGCACCGCTGTTGCTGGGTGCGATATACCTTGTTAATTTCAAGCCAATTTTCGCACAAATCTACAGATAGCTTGGGAGTAGGGAATAGTTGTGATTGCAGTCCTTTTAAGGACTAGGTTACAGCATTTCCTACGACTTTTATCAGGCAGGTCTGTGCTCTTAAATAGAGAGGTTGTGGGAGTAAAGACTAATTGTAATTGCAGTCCTTTTCAATACTAGGTTAAATCAGTTCCTATCAGTTTTTGCCAGGCAGGTCTGTGCCAGTGCTGTGCAAGTATTTTTCACAGCATTTGGCTGAATCTAGCAAAGCTAATCGTTTTTGGCCTATTGCAGAGTGTGTTAGTCAGTGCAGTAGCCTATCTGTGTTGCAAGATATACCACCTGTGTATAGAATACCAATTTTTTTACTGCACCTAGTGAAGTAAAATCTTTTGGGCATAGCATCATTCTATTAGTCCATCTATACTGACCTCCATCAGGTTGCAAACTGAATATATTTTTTTTCTGCATCTAACTCTGAAAAAATATTTGGGCTTCTAGGTGTGTGTAGGACTTGTTCTATTAGTCCATCTATACTGACCCCCATCAGGTTGCAAACTGAATATAATTTTTTCCTGCATCTACCTCTGAAAAAATATTTGGGCTTCTAGCTGTGTGTGGGACTTGTTCTATTAGTCCATCTATACTGACCTCCATCAGGTTGCAAACTGAATATAATTTTTTTCTGCATCTAGCTCTGAAAAAATATTTGGCCTTCTAGCAGTGTGTGGGACTTGTTCTATTAGTCCACCTATACTGACCTCCATCAGGTTGCAAATTCAAAATAATTTTTTGTCTGCATCTAGCTCTGAAAAAATATTTGGCCTTCTAGCAGTGTGTGGGACTTTCTCTATTAGTCCATCTATACTGACCTCCATCAGGTTGAAAACTGAATATAATTTTTTCCTGCATCTACCTCTGAAAAAATATTTGGGCTTCTAGCTGTATGTGGGACTTGTTCTATTAGTCCATCTATACCGACCTCCATCAGGTTGCAAACTGAATATAATTTTTTTCTGCATCTAGCTCTGAAAAAATATTTGGCCTTCTAGCAGTGTGTGGGACTTGTTCTATTAGTCCATCTATACTGACCTCCATCAGGTTGCAAATTCAAAATAATTTTTTGTCTGCATCTAGCTCTGAAAAAATATTTGGCCTTCTAGCAGTGTGTGGGACTTTCTCTATTAGTCCATCTATACTGACCTCCATCAGGTTTCAAATTAAAAATAATTTTTATCTGCATCTAGCTCTGAAAAAATATTTGGCCTTCTAGCAGTGTTTGGGACTTGTTCTATTAGTCCATCTATACTGACCTCCATCACGTTGCAAATTCAAAATAATTTTTTGTCTGCATCTAGCTCTGAAAAAATATTTGGCCTTCTAGCAGTGTGTGGGACTTTCTCTATTAGTCCATCTATACTGACCTCCATCAGGTTGCAAATTAAAAATAATTTTTATCTGCATCTAGCTCTGAAAAAATATTTGGCCTTCCAGCAGTGTGTGGGACTTTCTCTATTAGTCCATCTATACTGACCTCCATCAGGTTGCAAATTAAAAATAATTTTTATCTGCATCTAGCTCTGAAAAAATATTTGGCCTTCTAGCAGTGTGTGGGACTTTCTCTATTAGTCCATCTATACTGACCTCCATCAGGTTTCAAATTAAAAATAATTTTTTGTCTGCATCTAGCTCTGAAAAATTTTTTGGCCATCTAGCAGTGTGTGGGACTTTCTCTATTAGTCCATCTATACTGACCTCCATCAGGGTGCAAACTGAATATATTTTTTTTCTGCATCTACCTCTGAAAAAGTATTGGGCTTCTAGCTGTGTGTGGGACTTGTTCTATTAGTCCATCTATACTGACCTCCATCAGGTTGCAAACTGAATATATTTTTTTTCTGCATCTAGCTCTGAAAAAATATTTCGCCTTCTAGCAGTATGTGGGACTTGTTCTATTAGTCCACCTATACTGACCTCCATCAGGTTGCAAATTCAAAATAATTTTTTATCTGCATCTAGCTCTGAAAAATTATCTGGCCTTTCAGCAGTGTGCGGGACTTGTTCTATTAGTCCATCTATACTGACCTCCATCAGGTTGCAAACTGAATATAATTTTTTTCTGCATCTAGCTCTGAAAAAATATTTGGCCTTCTAGCAGTGTGTGGTACTTGCTCTATTAGTCCATCTATACTGACCTCCATCACGTTGCAAATTCAAAATAATTTTTTGTCTGCATCTAGCTCTGAAAAAATATTTGGCCTTGTAGCAGTGTGTTGGACTTTCTCTATTAGTCCATCTATACTGACCTCGATCAGGTTGCAAATTAAAAACAATTTTTATCTGCATCTACCTCTGAAAAAATATTTGGGCTTCTAGCTGTGTGTGGGACTTGTTCTATTAGTCCATCTATACTGACCTCCATCAGGTTGCAAACTGAATATAATTTTTTTCTGCATCTATCTCTGAAAAAATGTTTGGCCTTCTAGCAGTGTGTGGGACTTTCTCTATTAGTCCATCTATACTGACCTCCATCAGGTTGCAAATGAAAAATAATTTTTATCTGCATCTACCTCTGAAAAAATATTTGGCCTTCTAGCAGTGTGTGGGACTTTCTCTATTAGTCCATCTATACTGACCTCCATCAGGTTGCAAATTAAAAATAATTTTTTGTCTGCATCTAGCTCTGAAAAATTTTTTGGCCATCTAGCAGTGTGTGGGACTTTCTCTATTTGTCCATCTATACTGACCTCCATCAGGGTGCAAACTGAATATATTTTTTTTCTGCATCTACCTCTGAAAAAGTATTGGGCTTCTAGCTGTGTGTGGGACTTGTTCTATTAGTCCATCTATACTGACCTCCATCAGGTTGCAAACTGAATATATTTTTTTTCTGCATCTAGCTCTGAAAAAATATTTCGCCTTCTAGCAGTATGTGGGACTTGTTCTATTAGTCCACCTATACTGACCTCCATCAGGTTGCAAATTCAAAATAATTTTTTATCTGCATCTAGTTCTGAAAAATTATTTGGCCTTTCAGCAGTGTGCGGGACTTGTTCTATTAGTCCATCTATACTGACCTCCATCAGGTTGCAAACTGAATATAATTTTTTTCTGCATCTAGCTCTGAAAAAATATTTGGCCTTCTAGCAGTGTGTGGTACTTGCTCTATTAGTCCATCTATACTGACCTCCATCAGGTTGCAAATTAAAAATAAATTTTATCTGCATCTAGCTCTGAAAAAATATTTGGCCTTCTAGCAGTGTGTGGGACTTTCTCTATTAGTCCATCTATACTGACCTCCATCAGGTTGCAAATTAAAAATAATTTTTTGGCTGCATCTAGCTCTGAAAAAATATTTGGACTTCCAGCAGTGTGTGGGACTTTCTCTATTAGTCCATCTATGCTGACCTCCATCAGGTTGCAAACTGAATATATTTTTTTTCTGCATCTACCTCTGAAAAAATATTTGGGCTTCTAGCTCTGTGTGGGACTTGTTCTATTAGTCCATCTATACTGACCTCCATCAGGTTGCAAATTGAATATAATTTTTTTCTGCATCTAACCCAGCCAATAGTTTTGGCCTAATACCACAGTTTGGCCACTCAGCTCTGCTCGGTTCCCATCCATTGTTTTTTTGTGCAAACAACTCCAGAGTTGTGAATTAGTTAACCACCAAAATGAGTGGAAAAAGGCCTGCTGCTGGTGGAAAGGGGAATAGGCGTGTTGGGAAGGGGAAAAAAGGTTGAGTCCGTGGGGTAGGTGTTAAAGCAACAGTAACATCTGCAGAAGAAAGACCATCTTCCAGTCAAACTAAAATGTCTACTTCTTTTAGCGGAAGTGATAAGATCCCTTTCTTACGGCCACGCCAATCGCTACAAATTCCAGATGAGGCTCAAAAACAGCAGGTGCTTCAACTTATATCAAGTGTTCCTTTAAGTGGGCTCTCCTCCACATCAATTTCAACATCACAAATATTCCAGTCCTCAAAGGTGTCACCCCAATCGCACTTGCTTCCTCACAGCTCCCAAATCTCCAGCTGCTCGTCTGAGTATGAGGTAGAACAGATGGTTGAGTCTGCAGAGCTGTTTACTCATACTATAGCATGGGAATCAGAGGTCGACTCCAGCACTTCTGTGAATCCAGACGAGGAAATGATCTGCTCTGATGCCCAGAATTTTTATGAGTCGGATCCAGGACCAGACGCAGAAGGTTCTGACCATAATGTAGATCCTCATTCCCAAACTGTAACTCCTGTTGGTGGAGACAATGAGGAAGACGATGATGAGACTCAAATACCTGATTGGAGCGACAACTTTAGTTTTTTGTCAGGGCAGGAACAGGTTGGCTCTGAGGACGACGGGTGTGATAACGCACAGGGTGATGATGATGAGGTCGGAGATCCCACTTACTGTCAACCCACAGTCAGCCAAGAGATGAGGTCAGCAGAGGAGGTGGAGGAGGATGCTAGTGACGACGAGGTTAGGTTGCGCCTTCCTGGACAGAAACGTAGTACTGGAAGCATGTCAACAACTGCATCCTCAAACACAACTCTGCCTCTCACCACAAGTCGTGGTGGCTCTTCAGGTCGCATGGGTGCTAAGCCTTGCATAGCCTGGGCATTTTTTCAGATCGATAAAGATGACCCAACTCGTGTTATCTGTATCATTTGTCAGCAAAAGCTAAGTAGAGGCCAAAAAATACATAGTTTGAGTACTTCATGCATGAACCGGCACATGGACATGAAGCATAAGTTGCAGTGGGAAGCTCACTGTGCTACAATGCGGCCTAGCCGGCCTGGCCCACCACCGTCTGCCATATCTTGTGCATCCTCGGCCTCTTCATCCTCTGTGACTGGGGGGACAGCAGTCACACCTGTTTTGGGGCGCAGACCTGCCACCTCTTTACCCGCAACAGCCAGCGTGATTGGCAGGTCATCATTTTCTTTGGAGGTGGTAACACCAGCTGGTCTTGAGCGCTGTCCGACATCGATAGCACCACCTTTGGATCAAGGCAACCTAACATGTCCGCCTGCATCTTCCTCACAGACCGGCAGTTTGCCGGGGACACCCTTATCAACCCCGTCTAAGCACAATAGCCAGCCCTCGGTCCCTCAGATGTGGACAAGTAAAAGACCATTTCCTCCTAGCCATGAGAAAGCTAAGAGGTTGAATTTCACCATCCGCAAGCTCTTGGCTACAGAAATGCTGCCTTTCCGCCTGGTGAACACAGAGGATTTTCGAGACCTTATGTCCGTCGCAGTGCCCCAGTACCAGATGCCCAGTCGGCACTACTTCTCAAAGAAAGGTGTGCCTGCGCTCCACCAGCATGTCGCACACAACATCACCGCTTCTTTGAGAAACTCTGTGTGTGACAGGGTGCATTTCACCACAGACACTTGGACGAGTAGGCATGGACAGGGGCGTTACATGTCGCTGACTGGGCACTGGGTAACTAAGGTGACAGGAGGACAAGGGGCTGCTGTCCAAGTCTTGCCGTCCCCACGAGTTGTGCGTCAATCCTCTTTATCTCAAAGTTCCTCCACTGCTTCTGCCTCCTCAACCTCCTCTCGGTCCTCCACCTGCACCCAAAGCCTGTCTGGTCATGCCACAAGCTTTCTAACTGCGCAGAAGGGATCCTGCACAACCCAATACTATGCTGGCAGTAGGGCTCAATGTCATCAGGCGGTTTTTACTTTGAAATGTCTGGGAAATGTGAGTCACACATCTGAGGAGTTTTGGTCAGCTCTGGAGAACCAATTTCATGAATTGTTGTCTCCACTGGACCTGAAACCAGGGAAGGCCGTGTGCGACAATGCTGCAAACCTGGGTGCGGCCCTTCGCCGGGGCAATGTCACACACGTGCCTTGTATGGCTCACGTGTTGAACCTAGTTGTCCAGCAATTTTTAGCCCACTATCCCGGACTAGATGGCCTTCTGCAGAGGGCACGGTCGCTGTGTGCTCACTTCCGCCGTTCGCATCCCGCAGCTCAGCGACTTACATCTCTACAGAAGTCGTTGGGCCTGCCACTTCACTGGCTAAAATGCGATGTGCCTACCCAGTGGAATTCAACCCTGCACATGTTGCAGCGACTGTGGCAGCACCGACAAGCCCTGGTGCAATACGTTCTGACGTATAGCCTGGGCCAACGAGATCCAGAGGTGGGGCAAATCACGCTGGAGGAGTGGTCTCAGATCAGGGACCTATGCACCCTTCTGCACAGTTTTGAAATGGCGACGAAGATGTTTAGTGCTGACGATGCCATTATCAGCATGACCATTCCGGTGATTTACATGCTGGAGAACATGTTAAACAGAATTCGGAGTCAGGTGGTGGCACAAGAGGAGGTGGAGGAAGTAGAGGAGGAGGAGTTGTATGCGGAAGGGCTAACATCTGCAAGGTCCAGACGGTCGGCAGCACCAAGGCGGCAGGCATGTGAGGGTGTGGGAGATGGTTTTACCAGGGCGCATGGTAGCAGCCAAACTAGTGAGGAAGGTGCAGGAGCCCAGGAAAAATGGAGGACGAACTGATGGAAGACTCATCAGATGAGGCAGACCTTGATCACATTTCTGTCGTGCAAGGTTGGGGGGAGAGGAAAGAGGAAGGAAGCATGATTGTTACCTCGCCACCAACACAACAGGGACTTGGTGCTCCTGGATGCGCAACACACATGAGTGCCTTCTTGCTGCAACATGACCCTCGAATTGTGAGAATTAGAAATAATCCTGACTACTGGGTTGCCACACTGTTAGATCCCCGGTACAAAAGTAAATTTGCTGAAATTATTCCTGCCATAGAAAGGGATGCACGCATGCAGGAGTATCAGCAGAGACTGTTGCAGAATCTTACATGTGCATTTCCACAAAACACCAGTGGTGCACATAGTGATCTCACAGTTCCAACTTTCCAACCGTGGGACCGTCGATTGTTCAGCACTCAAACCGTAACAGAACCACAGTATCTGGTGGTAACATCAATTTTGCGGAATCATTTCACCACTTTTTTAGCCCATCCTTTGCAAGGCCACAGGAGACAAGAAGTCTGACACATAGTCAACGCCTAGAGACGATGGTACAGGAGTATCTCCAAGTAAACATTGAAGCTATGACTGTGTCACTGGACCCTTGCTCTTTTTGGGCTTCCAATCTGGATAAATGGCCGGAGCTAGCCACTTACGCCTTGGAGATCTTGTCATGCCCCGCAGCCAGCGTTCTGTCTGAACGTGTGTTCAGCGCTGCTGGTGGTGTGCTGACAGATAAGCGCACGCGGCTCTCCACTGATAATGTAGACAGACTCACGTTCATAAAGATGAACAAATCATGTATCCGAAACGGCTTTTCTACCCCTGTGTCATCCTGGGGAGAGTAAAAGCTTGATGATTGGTTAAAATCACCTCACCAACCGTTTTAAGCTTTCAAATTACTAATCATGTTTATCTGTATCTTGGCTGGAAAATAATTTGGGCTTTATAGCATTGTGCAGCACTGATTCTATTAGGCCATCTATAATAAGCTCCACTAGATTTAAAATTACTAATCATATTTATCTGTATCTTGGCTGGAAAATAATTTGGGCTTTGTAGCAGTGTGCAGTACTGATTCTATTAGGCCATCTATACTAAGCTCCACCAGATTTAAAATTACTAATCATGTTTATCTGTACCTTGGCTGGAAAATAATTTGGGCTTTGTAGCAGTTTGCAGTACTGATTCTATTAGGCCATCTATACTAAGCTCCACCAGATTTAAAATTAATAATAATTTTTAGCTGCATCTAGCCCGGAAAATAATTTTGGGGCTCCGAGATGCGCAAGACACATAAGTGCCTTCTTGCTGCACTACCTGCAACATGACCCTCATATTGTCAGAATTCGAAGTAATCCTGACTACTGGGTTGCCACACTCTTAGATCCCCCAAACTTTTCGATCAACCTTTTCATTTTAATAAAGACCAAAAAAATGGTCATTTTTGAAATTATAAGCATTAGCAGGTTATTAGAAACTGAAATCAAACAGTTTTAAACTCAAAACTTTATTCTAGGTGATGTTACATTTTCACATAGGACCCCTTGTTCGAAAGGAGCTTCTGAACTCTCTCGTCCATTGAATTTGTCAGGTTTTGGATGGTTTCTGCTTCAATTGTTTTGCATGAGGACAGAATACCATCCCAGAGCTGTTGCTTAGATGTGAACTGCCTCCCGCCATCATAGACACTCCTTTTGATGATGCTCCAGAGGTTCTGAATGGTGTAGAGGTCAGGGGAGCATGGGAGTCACACCATAAGTTTGTCCCCTTTTATGCCCATATCAGCCAGAGATGCAGATGTTTTATGTGCAGCATGAGATGGTGCATTATCATGCATAAAAATGATCTTGCTGTGGAATACACGGTTCTTCTTCTTGTACCATGGCAGGAAGTGCTGTTTGAGAAACTCCACATACATTATGGAGTTCATCTTTACCCCTTCAGGGATCCTAAAGGGGCCGACAATCTTTCTCCCCATGATTCCAGTCCAAAACATTACTCCACCTCCTCCTTGTTGGCGCTGTAGCCGTGTTTGCGTGGGGTGTCCATCAAGCAGCTATCCTCCACTCCATCCATCTGGACCATCGAGCGTTGCACGGCACTCATCCGTGAACAAAACAGTTTTGAAATCAGTCTTCATGTAATGTTTGGCCCACTGGAGCCTTTTCTGCTTGTGTGAAGTGGATAGAGGAGGTCGACAGGATGGCGTATGCACAGCTGCAAACCTCTGAAGGACCCTGCATCTTGTTGTTCGGGGGACGTTGGAGGCACCAGCAGCTTCAAAAACTTGTCTGCTGCTATGACAAGGCTTTTTTGCCGCTGCTCTTTTAACCTGACGTAATTGCCTGTAGGAAAGAGTCCTCAATTTGCCCTTATCAGCACACACACGTGTGTACTGTGATTCAGCTACATACTTCTTGATTGCCAAGACACTTCATCCTGATCATCGCACAATGTTGATTGTAGTCATGGCTTGACCTAAACACTCCACAATTTGTTGCTTCTCAGCAGCCGACACATCCTTTTTCTTTCCCATTTTGGCAGAAAATGTAGGCTGCTTAATAATGTGGGACAGCCTTCTTAAGTAGTCTTGCCTTTCATTGGACACACCTGCCAAACTAATTAGCACAGGTGTCTGCAATTGCTTACAGTGATATAAAGAGCCCTGACACACATCACCATCAATGAGTTTAACTGACAAACAAACAAATTCTTCCCTTATCACTCCTAAACACTTTTTGCATAATAATTTGGAACACAGTGTACATGTGCTTTTCCACAAAACACCAGTGGTTCACGTAGTGAATCTTACAGTTCTAACTTGCCAACCGTGGTCTGTATGGAGTTGTTCAATAAAGGGCCCAAAATTAAGATAACATAGATGGGAGAGGTCTCTATGAATAGGAATTCCTAAGTATTTGATACCCTGTGAGGGCCAGGCAAAGGGAAAGTTGGACTGGATGGAATCCTGTATGGATTTGGGGAGGGAGACATCGAGGGCCTCAGACTTCGCTGCATTGATTTTAAAATTTGACCATGTAACAAAGTGATCTATTTCAGCCATAACAGCATGGATGGATATATGTGATTGAGTGATACATACAAGGACATCATCAGCAAATAGAGAGCACTTGTACTCGGTGACTCCCACCTCAATCCACCTAATATTGGGGTTATGGCGAATTGATGAGAGCAGGTGCTCCATCACTAGGATGTATAAGAGAGGGGACAGAGGACATCCCTGCCTTGTCCCATTGGTGATTGTGAAAGGTGATGAAAATGTTCTGATGCACCCCCTGGTCCTTGGGACACCTGGAGCCGGACCCTTTTTGGTGGATGCTGGTGGTTGTAGTCTCCGTGGCGGCGACCCAGTTCTGTGGCTCAAGGCGGTCAAACCAGTGGCGGAACTATTTATGTGGTTTTGATGTTTAAATGTCCGACTTCGCCACCCGTGGATTGCGGTCAGAGTGAACCGCCGCTGCAGGGCAGACCGCTGAGGCTGGTGTTGTGGGTGCAGCAGAGCGTAGCATAACTCCCCACTGGAGGAGTATAGCCTCAGGGCAGTGTATGCGGAGGATGGGGGTGATGGTGCAGGGCAGCAGCAGTAACGACACGGAGTCAGTGATGCAGTTCAGGGCCTTTACTCACAGTTCTTATTATCCAGACCACGTCTGCAGGTAACGGCTGCCCACGTCGTACTGTGCTCACCAGGTGAGGGGCTCAGACAACTCCAAGATAACTTTGGAGCGCTTCACAGGACCCCCTTTGTGTGTCCTTTGTCTGGCCTTTCTTACCAACACTTCTGTCCGGCTGCCTCGGGCCTCCTCTTGGTAAACTTGGCGCCAGTTTCCCTGACCCTATGTGGTGCCTTCCTAGCAGGTGGAGCAAGGGGCTGCGCCACATAAAATGTCAGAGCCTCCGGTTTCTAGCTGAGGGTCGTTTCCTGCCTCCACTAGTTCGGGGACCGGTCTCCCCCTTTGGCCTGATCCCTCCACGCAGGTGGATTCGGGCGTGCGGTGGCGACTCGCCCGTCCGCACCCCTGGGATCCCTTCATTCCTCGTTCCTGGAGCCTTCTCCGCTCCTCTTCCTTCCTTCTCCCTCTTGCAGGCCTGGGCCTCTGTTACTAGGCCCGCCTCCGGAGCAGAGCTCATGCAGAGCCCCTGCTCCCTGCAACTTCTGCTCAGACTTCTCTGCACTGAACTAAGATGGTGCCCACCTTTTATACTCCCTTCTCAATGCACCCAGGAACTGCTTCCTCCCTGCTCCTGCACTGCAGGGTTCCCCTTCCTCAGTGTTCCCTCCCCCCACTCCAGCCAGGGACAGGGACTGTCGTGCCCATCTCAGGGGCATATTGGTCGCCCTGCCCCACGGCAATGTGGTGTAATGCATGCAGGTGTCGGGTCCTGATCCACACTCCATCCTTATCTGAGAGTGAGATATCACACCTCTGGGTGAGGTGCAATACGTCTGTAGCAACCGAGCCCTCGGTGCTACAGTTCCATTTATCTTCAGCCTAGGTGACGTATTGTGATACAGGGCCGTGATTTTGGCTATAAAAGGGTCCCCTAGACCCCTACCCCAAGCTTTTTAAGAGAATCATATATGGCGTGCCAGGAGACTCTATGGAATGCTTTCTCAGCATCCAACGAGAGTATCTACTTACAAATTTTTAATTGCATCTAGCCCAGGAAATACTTTGTGCCTAGTAGCAGTGTCTGCTAGTCAGCGGATTATCCCGGCTGTTAAGCAAGCTACACCACCTGTAGTTTGGACACTTAATTTTTTCAAAGGAAATGCTTCGGGACCACGGGATACTCAGTGAAGAGCATCAGGAGGCACCCCAAGGCATAGGGGCTGGGACTGGCACTAGGATGCCTTGCGGTGGACAGCCGAGCTCGATCCTTATAAAAGCTTTTTAACTGCAGCAGCTTTAGTGGACGCTACTGGAGCTGGAATTACGCGGCTGCTGGCATGACACTTGCCCTCCAATAGATCCTTGTAAATGGATTTAAAGTGTATTCATTCAAATTAGAGGGACAATTTAAATTAAAAAGCTTAGAGCTGCCTCCACCACAGGGGGTCTCTCTCGACCCACCAGCGGACAGGCACCAGTATTGGGAGAGGGGGGCTGGCCGTCAGGGTTCACCGCGGCTCTGGCACAAACCCGGCGACACGGAGGTGGCACGGGCAGGAGCGGACTGGCCGTCTCGGCTTCTCACTTTTTGGATTTTAGAAGGGCATGACATGCCTATATCTGTGTCTCCCCCTCCTTTTACTCCTCCACCTCTTTTCTTTTCGCATGACTATATGTACTTGTCACTTTTCCATGTGTTAGTTGTGTCTTCTGAGCAGTTTGTCAGCTTTTGGACACCTTTGAAGGTGTTTTCTATGTGTTTCTATGTGTTTTTGTTTGCCTGCCATTGGTTTTAACGGTGTTCGAAGGTGTTCGACGAACAGTTCGACGAACAGTTCGGCGAACACACGGGTGTTCGACGAACCGAACCGAACTCGAACACTACGGGGGTGGCTCAACACTAGTAAAGACTAATTGTAATTGCAGTCTTTTTCATGGCTAGGTTACATCAGTTCCTATCACTTTTATCAGGCAGGTCGGTGCTCTTAAATAGATAGGTTGGGAGTAAAGACTAATTGTAATTGCAGTTCTTTTGAGGGCTAGGTTACATCAGATCCTATCACTTTTTGCCAGGCAGGTCTGTGCCAGTGCTGTGCACGTTTTTTTCACAGCATTTGGCTAAATCTAGCAAAGCAAATACTTTTTTGCCTCTTGCAGTGTGTGTTAGTCAGTGAAGTAGCCTATCTGTGTTGCAAGCTACACCACCTGTGTATAAAATACTAATTTTTTTACTGCACCTAGGGAAGTAAAACGTTTTGGGCATAGCATAATTCTATTAGTCCATCTATACTAACCTCCACCAGGTTGCAAATTCAATAAAATTTTTATCTGCATCTAGCTCTGAAAAAATATTTTGACGTGTAGCAGTGTGTGGGACTTGTTCTATTAGTCCATCTATACAAACCTCCACCAGGTTGCAAGTTCAATATAATTTTTTTCTGCATCTAGCTCTGAAAAAATAATTCGGATTGTAGCAGTGTGTGGGACTTTTTCTATTAGTCCATATATAATAACCTCCACCAGGTTGCAAATTCAATATAATTTTTATCTGCATCTAGCTCTGAAAAAATATATGGGCTTCGGCTTGTAGCAGTGTGTGGGATTTGTTCTATTAGTCCATCTGTACTAACCTCCACCAGGTTGCAAATTCAATATAATTTTTTTCTGCATCTAGCTCTGAAAAAATATTTCGGCTTGTAGCAGTGTGTGGGACTTGTTCTATTAGTCCATCTATACTAACCTCCACCAGGTTGCAAATTAAATATAATTTTTATCTGCATCTAGCTCTGAAAAAATATTTTGGCTTGTAGCAGTGTGTGGGACTTGTTCTATTAGTCCATCTATACTAACCTCCACCAAGTTGCAAATTCAATATAATTTTTTTCTGCATCTAGCTATGAAAAAATATTTCGGCTTGTAGCAGTGTGTGGGACTTGTTCTATGAGTCCATCTATACTAACCTCCACCAGGTTGCAAATTCAATATAACTTTTTTCTGCATCTAGCTCTGAAAAAATATTTTGGCTTTGGCTTGTAGCAGTGTATGGTACTTGTTCTATTAGTCCATCTATACTAACCTCCACCAGGTTGCAAATTCAATATAATTTTTATCTGCATCTAGCTCTGAAAAAATATTTCGGCTTGCAGCAGTGTGTGGGACTTGTTCTATTAGTCGATCTATACTAACCTCCACCAGGTTGCAAATTCAATATAATATTTTCTGCATCTAGCTCTGAAAAAATATTTTGGCTTGTAACAGTGTGTGGGACTTGTTCTATTAGTCCATCTATACTAACCTCCACCAGGTTGCAAATTCAATATAGTTTTTTTCTGCAGCTAGCTCTGAAAAAATATTTTGGCTTGTTGCAGTGTGTGGGACTTGTTCTATTAGTCCATCTATACTAACCTCCACCAGGCTGCAAATTCAATATAATTTCTATCTGCATCTAGCTCTGAAAAAACATTTGGTCTTCGGCTTGTAGCAGTGTGTGGGACTTCTTCTATTTGTCCATCTATACTAACCTCCATCAGGTTGCAAGGTCAATATTAGTTTTTTCTGCATCTAGCTCTAAAAAAATATTTCGGCTTGTAGCAGTGCGTGGGACTTGTTCTATTAGTCCATCTATAATAACCTCCACCAGGTTGCAAATTCAATATAATTTTTATCTACATCTAGCTCTGAAAAAATATTTGGGCTTCGGCTTGTAGCAGTGTGTGGGATTTGTTCTATTAGTACATCTATACTAACCTCCACCAGGTTGCAAATTCAATATAATTTTTTTCTGCATCTAGCTCTGAAAAAATATTTCGGCTTGTAGCAGTGTGTGGGACTTGTTCTATTAGTCCATCTATACTAACCTCCACCAGGTTGCAAATTCAAAATAATTTTTTTCTGCATCTAGTTATGAAAAAATATTTCGGCTTGTAGCAGTGTGTGGGACTTGTTCTATTAGTCCATCTATAATAACCTCCACCTGGTTGCAAATTCAATATAATTTTTATCTGCATCTAGCTCTGAAAAAATATTTGGGCTTCGGCTTGAAGCAATGTGTGGGATTTGTTCTATTAGTCCATCTATACTAACCTCCACTAGGTTGCAAATTCAATATAATTTTTTTCTGCATCTAGCTCTGAAAAAATATTTGGGCTTGCAGCAGTGTGTGGGACTTGTTCTATTAGTCCATCTATACTAACCTCCACCAGGTTGCAAATTCAATATAATTTTCTTCTGCATCTAGCTTTGAAAAAATATTTTGGCTTGTAGCAGTGTGTGGGACTTGTTCTATTAGTCCATCTATACTAACCTCCACCAGGCTGCAAATTCAATATAATTTTTATCTGCATCTAGCTTTGAAAAAACATTTGGTCTTCGGCTTGTAGCAGTGTGTGGGACTTGTTCTATTAGTCCATCTATAATAACCTCCACCAGGTTGCAAATTCAATATAATTTTTATCTGCATCTAGCTCTGAAAAAATATTTGGGCTTTGGCTTGTAGCAGTGTGTGGGATTTGTTCTATTAGTCCATCTATACTAACCTCCACCAGGTGGCAAATTCAATATAATTTTTTTCTGCATCTAGCTCTGAAAAAATATTTCAGCTTGTAGCAGTGTGTGGGACTTGTTCTATTAGTCCATCTATACTAACCTCCGCCAGGTTGCAAATTCAATATAATTTTTTTCTGCATCTAGCTCTGAAAAAATATTTCGGCTTGTAGCAGTGTGTGAGACTTGTTCTATTAGTCCATCTATAACAACCTCCACCAGGTTGCAAATTCAATATAATTTTTATCTGCAACTAGCTCTGAAAAAATATTTGGGCTTCGGCTTGCTGCAGTGTGTGGGACTTGTTCTATTAGTCCATCTATACTAACCTCCACCAGGTTGCATATTAAATATAATTTTTTTCTGCATCTAGCTCTGAAAAAATATTTCAGCTTGTAGCAGTGTGTGGGACTTGTTCTATTAGTCCATCTATACTAACCTCCGCCAGGTTGCAAATTCAATATAATTTTTTTCTGCATCTAGCTCTGAAAAAATATTTCGGCTTGTAGCAGTGTGTGGGACTTGTTCTATTAGTCCATCTATACTAACCTCCACCAGGTTGCAAAATCAATATAACTTTTTTCTGCATCTAGCTCTGAAGAAATATTTTGGCTTTGGCTTGTAGCAGTGTATGGGACTTGTTCTATTAGTCCATCTATACTAACCTCCACCAGGTTGCAAATTCAATATAATTTTTTTCTGCATCTAGCTCTGAAAAAATATTTCGGCTTGTAGCAGTGTGTGGGACTTGTTCTATTAGTCCATCTATACTAACCTCCACCAGGTTGCAAATTCAATATAATTTTTTTCTGCATCTAGCTATGAAAAAATATTTCGGCTTGTAACACTGTGCGGGACTTGTTCTATTAGTCCATCTATACTAACCTCCACCAAGTTGCAAATTCAATATAATTTTTTTCTGCATCTAGCTCTGAAAAATATTTCGGCTTGTAGCAGTGTGTGGGACTTGTTCTATTAGTCCATCTATACTAACCTCCACCAGGTTGCAAATTCAATATAATTTTTTTCTGCATCTAGCTATGAAAAAATATTTCGGCTTGTAGCAATGTGTGGGACTTGTTCTATTAGTCCATCTATAATAACCTCCACCAGGTTGCAAATTCAATATAATTTTTATCTGCATCTAGCTCTGAAAAAATATTTGGGCTTCGGCTTGTATCAGAGTGTGGGACTTGTTCTATTAGTCCATCTATACTAACCTCCACCAGGCTGCAAATTCAATATAATTTTTATCTGCATCTAGCTCTGAAAAAATATTTGGTCTTCGGCTTGTAGCAGCGTGTGGGACTTGTTCGATTAGTCCATCTATACTAACCTCCACCAGGTTGCAAGTTCAATATAATTTTTTTCTGCATCTAGCTCTGAAAGAATATTTCGGCTTGTAGCAGTATGTGGGACTTGTTCTATTAGTCCATCTATAATAACCTCCACCAGGTTGCAAATTCAATATAATTTTCTTCTGCATCTAGCTCTGAAAAAATATTTCGGCTTGTAGCAGTGTGTGGGACTTGTTCTATTTGTCCATCTATACTAACCTCCACCAGGTTGCAAATTGAATATAATTTTTTTCTGCATCTAGCTTTGAAAAAATATTTCGGCTTGTAGCAGTGTGTGGGACTTGTTCTATTAGTCCATCTATAATAACCTCCACCAGGTTGCAAATTCAATATAATTTTTATCTGCAACTAGCTCTGAAAAAATATTTGGGCTTCGGCTTGTAGCAGTGTGTTGGACTTGTTCTATTAGTCCATCTATACTAACCTCCACCAGGTTGCAAATTCAATATAATTTTTTTCTGCATCTAGCTCTGAAAAAATATTTCGGTCTGTAGCAGTTTGGGGGACTTGTTCTATTAGTCCATCTATACTAACCTCCACCAGTTTGCAAATTCAATATAATTTTTTTCTGCATCTAGCTCCAAAAAAATATTTTGGCTTGTAGCAGTGTGTGGGAATTGTCCTATTAGTCCATCTATTCTAACCTCCACCAGGTTGCAAATTCAATATAATTTTTTTCTGCATCTAGCTCTGAAAAAATATTTCGGCTTGTAGCAGTGTGTGGGACTTGTTCTATTAGTCCATCTATAATAACCTCCACCTGGTTGCAAATTCAATATAATTTTTATCTGCATCTAGCTCTGAAAAAATATTTGGGCTTCGGCTTGTAGCAGTGTGTGGGACTAGTTCTATTAGTCCATCTATACTAACCTCCACCAGGTTGCAAATTCAATATAACTTTTTGATGCATCTAGCTCTGAAGAAATATTTTGGCTTTGGCTTATAGCAGTGTATGGGACTTGTTCTATTAGTCCATCTATACTAACCTCCACCAGGTTGCAAATTCAATATAATTTTTTTCTGCATCTAGCTCTGAAAAAATATTTCGGCTTGTAGCAGTGTGTGGGACTTGTTCTATTAGTCCATCTATACTAACCTCCACCAGGTTGCAAATTCAATATAATTTTTTTCTGCATCTAGCTATGAAAAAATATTTCGGCTTGTAACAGTGTGTGGGACTTGTTCTATTAGTCCATCTATACTAACCTCCATCAAGTTGCAAATTCAACATAATTTTTTTCTGCATCTAGCTGTGAAAAAATATTTTGGCTTGTAGCAGTGTGTGGGACTTGTTCTATTAGTCCATCTATACTAACCTCCACCAGGTTGCAAATTCAATATAATTTTTTTCTGCATCTAGCTATGAAAAAATATTTCGGCTTGTAGCAATGTGTGGGGCTTGTTCTATTAGTCTATCTATAATAACCTCCACCAGGTTGCAAATTCAATATAATTTTTATCTGCATCTAGCTCTGAAAAAATATTTGGGCTTCGGCTTGTAGCAGAGTGTGGGACTTGTTCTATTAGTCCATCTATACTAACCTCCACCAGGCTGCAAATTCAATATAAGTTTTATCTGCATCTAGCTATGAATAAATATTTGGTCTTCGGCTTGGAGCAGTTTGTGGGACTTGTTCGATTAGTCCATCTATACTAACCTCCACCAGGTTGCAAGTTCAATATAATTTTTTTCTGCATCTAGCTATGAAAAAATATTTCGGCTTGTAGCAGTGTGTGGGACTTGTTCTATTAGTCCATCTATAATAACCTCCACCAGGTTGCAAATTCAATATCATTTTTATCTGCATCTAGCTCTGAAAAAATATTTGGGCTTCGGCTTGTAGCAGTGTGTGGGATTGGTTCTATTAGTCCATCTATACTAACCTCCACCAGGTTGCAAATTCGATATAATTTTTTTCTGCATCTAGCTCTGAAAAAATATTTCGGCTTGTAGCAGTGTGTGGGACTTGTTCTATTAGTCCATCTATAATAACGTACACCAGGTTGCAAATTCAATATAATTTTTATCTGCAACTTGCTCTGAAAAAATATTTGAGCTTCGGCTTGTAGCAGTGTGTGGGACTTGTTCTATTAGTCCATCTATACTAACCTCCACCTGGTTGCAAATTCAATATAATTTTTTTCTGCATCTAGCTCTGAAAAAATATTTCAGCTTGTAGCAGTGTGTGGGACTTGTTCTATTAGTCCATCTATACTAACCTCCACCAGTTTGCAAATTCAATATAATTTTTTTCTGCATCTAGCTCTGAAAAAATATTTCGGCTTGTAGCAGTGTGTGGGACTTGTTCTCTTAGTCCATCTATAATAAGCTCCACCTGGTTGCAAATTCAATATAATTTTTATCTGCATCTAGCTCTGAAAAAATATTTGGACTTCGGCTTGTAGCAGTGTGTGGGACTAGTTCTGTTAGTACATCTATACTAACCTCCACCAGGTTTCAAATTCAATATAATTTTTTTCTGCATCTAGCTCTGAAAAAATATTTCGGCTTGTAGCAGTGTGTGGGACTTGTTCTATTAGTCCATCTATACTAACCTCCACCAGTTTGCAAATTCAATATAATTTTTTTCTGCATCTAGCTCTGAAAAAATATTTGGGCTTGCAGCAGTGTGTGGGACTTGTTCTATTAGTCCATCTATACTAACCTCCACCAGGTTGCAAATTCAATATAATTTTCTTCTGCATCTAGCTCTGAAAAAATATTTCGGTTTGTAGCAGTGTGTGGGACTTGTTCTATTAGTCCATCTATACTAACCTCCACCAGGTTGCAAATTAAATATAATTTTTTCTGCATCTAACTCTGAAAAAATATTTCGGCTTGTAGCAGTGTGTGGGACTTGTTCTATTAGTCCAGCTATACTAACCTACACCAGGTTGCAAAATCAATATAACTTTTTTCTGCATCTAGCTCTGAAGAAATATTTTGGCTTTGGCTTGTAGCAGTGTATGGGACTTGTTCTATTAGTCCATCTATACTAACCTCCACCAGGTTGCAAATTCAATATAATTTTTTTCTGCATCTAGCTCTGAAAAAATATTTCGGCTTGTAGCAGTGTGTGGGACTTGTTCTATTAGTCCATCTATACTAACCTCCACCAGGTTGCAAATTCAATATAATTTTTTTCTGCATCTAGCTATGAAAAAATATTTCAGCTTGTAACAGTGTGTGGGACTTGTTCTATTAGTCCATCTATACTAACCTCCACCAGGTTGCAAATTGAAAATAATTTTTTTCTGCATCTTGCTCTGAAAAAATATTTCGGCCTATAGCAGTGTGTGGGACTTGTTCTATTAGTCCATCTATACTAACCTCCACCAGGTTGCAAATTAAATATAATTTTTTTATGCATCTAGCTATGAAAAAATATTTCAGCTTGTAACAGTGTGTGGGACTTGTTCTATTAGTCCATCTATACTAACCTCCACCAGGTTGCAAATTCAATATAATTTTTTTCTGCATCTAGCTCTGAAAAAATATTTCGGCTTGTAGCAGTGTGTGGGACTTGTTCTATTAGTCCATCTATAATAACCTCCACCTGGTTGCAAATTCAATATAATTTTTATCTGCATCTAGCTCTGAAAAAATATTTGGGCTTCGGCTTGTAGCAGTGTGTGGGACTAGTTCTATTAGTCCATCTATACTAACCTCCACCAGGTTGCAAATTCAATATAACTTTTTGATGCATCTAGCTCTGAAGAAATATTTTGGCTTTGGCTTATAGCAGTGTATGGGACTTGTTCTATTAGTCCATCTATACTAACCTCCACCAGGTTGCAAATTCAATATAATTTTTTTCTGCATCTAGCTCTGAAAAAATATTTCGGCTTGTAGCAGTGTGTGGGACTTGTTCTATTAGTCCATCTATACTAACCTCCACCAGGTTGCAAATTCAATATAATTTTTTTCTGCATCTAGCTATGAAAAAATATTTCGGCTTGTAACAGTGTGTGGGACTTGTTCTATTAGTCCATCTATACTAACCTCCACCAAGTTGCAAATTCAACATAATTTTTTTCTGCATCTAGCTGTGAAAAAATATTTTGGCTTGTAGCAGTGTGTGGGACTTGTTCTATTAGTCCATCTATACTAACCTCCACCAGGTTGCAAATTCAATATAATTTTTTTCTGCATCTAGCTATGAAAAAATATTTCGGCTTGTAGCAATGTGTGGGACTTGTTCTATTAGTCTATCTATAATAACCTCCACCAGGTTGCAAATTCAATATAATTTTTATCTGCATCTAGCTCTGAAAAAATATTTGGGCTTCGGCTTGTAGCAGAGTGTGGGACTTGTTCTATTAGTCCATCTATACTAACCTCCACCAGGCTGCAAATTCAATATAAGTTTTATCTGCATCTAGCTATGAATAAATATTTGGTCTTCGGCTTGTAGCAGTTTGTGGGACTTGTTCGATTAGTCCATCTATACTAACCTCCACCAGGTTGCAAGTTCAATATAATTTTTTTCTGCATCTAGCTATGAAAAAATATTTCGGCTTGTAGCAGTGTGTGGGACTTGTTCTATTAGTCCATCTATAATAACCTCCACCAGGTTGCAAATTCAATATCATTTTTATCTGCATCTAGCTCTGAAAAAATATTTGGGCTTCGGCTTGTAGCAGTGTGTGGGATTTGTTCTATTAGTCCATCTATACTAACCTCCACCAGGTTGCAAATTCGATATAATTTTTTTCTGCATCTAGCTCTGAAAAAATATTTCGGCTTGTAGCAGTGTGTGGGACTTGTTCTATTAGTCCATCTATACTAACCTTCACCAGGTTGCAAATTAAATATAATTTTTTTCTGCATCTAGCTCTGAAAAAATATTTCGGCTTGTAGCAGTGTGTGGGACTTGTTCTATTAGTCCATCTATAATAACGTACACCAGGTTGCAAATTCAATATAATTTTTATCTGCAACTTGCTCTGAAAAAATATTTGAGCTTCGGCTTGTAGCAGTGTGTGGGACTTGTTCTATTAGTCCATCTATACTAACCTCCACCTGGTTGCAAATTCAATATAATTTTTTTCTGCATCTAGCTCTGAAAAAATATTTCAGCTTGTAGCAGTGTGTGGGACTTGTTCTATTAGTCCATCTATACTAACCTCCACCAGTTTGCAAATTCAATATAATTTTTTTCTGCATCTAGCTCTGAAAAAATATTTCGGCTTGTAGCAGTGTGTGGGACTTGTTCTCTTAGTCCATCTATAATAAGCTCCACCTGGTTGCAAATTCAATATAATTTTTATCTGCATCTAGCTCTGAAAAAATATTTGGACTTCGGCTTGTAGCAGTGTGTGGGACTAGTTCTATTAGTACATCTATACTAACCTCCACCAGGTTTCAAATTCAATATAATTTTTTTCTGCATCTAGCTCTGAAAAAATATTTCGGCTTGTAGCAGTGTGTGGGACTTGTTCTATTAGTCCATCTATACTAACCTCCACCAGTTTGAAAATTCAATATAATTTTTTTCTGCATCTAGCTCTGAAAAAATATTTGGGCTTGCAGCAGTGTGTGGGACTTGTTCTATTAGTCCATCTATACTAACCTCCACCAGGTTGCAAATTCAATATAATTTTCTTCTGCATCTAGCTCTGAAAAAATATTTCGGTTTGTAGCAGTGTGTGGGACTTGTTCTATTAGTCCATCTATACTAACCTCCACCAGGTTGCAAATTAAATATAATTTTTTCTGCATCTAACTCTGAAAAAATATTTCGGCTTGTAGCAGTGTGTGGGACTTGTTCTATTAGTCCAGCTATACTAACCTACACCAGGTTGCAAAATCAAAATAACTTTTTTCTGCATCTAGCTCTGAAGAAATATTTTGGCTTTGGCTTGTAGCAGTGTATGGGACTTGTTCTATTAGTCCATCTATACTAACCTCCACCAGGTTGCAAATTCAATATAATTTTTTTCTGCATCTAGCTCTGAAAAAATATTTCGGCTTGTAGCAGTGTGTGGGACTTGTTCTATTAGTCCATCTATACTAACCTCCACCAGGTTGCAAATTCAATATAATTTTTTTCTGCATCTAGTTATGAAAAAATATTTCAGCTTGTAACAGTGTGTGGGACTTGTTCTATTAGTCCATCCATACTAACCTCCACCAGGTTGCAAATTCAATATAATTTTTTTCTGCATCTTGCTCTGAAAAAATATTTCGGCTTATAGCAGTGTGTGGGACTTGTTCTATTAGTCCATCTATACTAACCTCCACCAGGTTGCAAATTCAATATAATTTTTTTCTGCATCTAGCTCTGAAAAAATATTTCGGCTTGTAGCAGTGTGTGGGACTTGTTCTATTAGTCCATCTATAATAACCTCCACCTGGTTGCAAATTCAATATAATTTTTATCTGCATCTAGCTCTGAAAAAATATTTGGGCTTCGGCTTGTAGCAGTGTGTGGGACTAGTTCTATTAGTCCATCTATACTAACCTCCACCAGGTTGCAAATTCAATATAACTTTTTGATGCATCTAGCTCTGAAGAAATATTTTGGCTTTGGCTTATAGCAGTGTATGGGACTTGTTCTATTAGTCCATCTATACTAACCTCCACCAGGTTGCAAATTCAATATAATTTTTTTCTGCATCTAGCTCTGAAAAAATATTTCGGCTTGTAGCAGTGTGTGGGACTTGTTCTATTAGTCCATCTATACTAACCTCCACCAGGTTGCAAATTCAATATAATTTTTTTCTGCATCTAGCTATGAAAAAATATTTCGGCTTGTAACAGTGTGTGGGACTTGTTCTATTAGTCCATCTATACTAACCTCCACCAAGTTGCAAATTCAACATAATTTTTTTCTGCATCTAGCTGTGAAAAAATATTTTGGCTTGTAGCAGTGTGTGGGACTTGTTCTATTAGTCCATCTATACTAACCTCCACCAGGTTGCAAATTCAATATAATTTTTTTCTGCATCTAGCTATGAAAAAATATTTCGGCTTGTAGCAATGTGTGGGACTTGTTCTATTAGTCTATCTATAATAACCTCCACCAGGTTGCAAATTCAATATAATTTTTATCTGCATCTAGCTCTGAAAAAATATTTGGGCTTCGGCTTGTAGCAGAGTGTGGGACTTGTTCTATTAGTCCATCTATACTAACCTCCACCAGGCTGCAAATTCAATATAAGTTTTATCTGCATCTAGCTATGAATAAATATTTGGTCTTCGGCTTGTAGCAGTTTGTGGGACTTGTTCGATTAGTCCATCTATACTAACCTCCACCAGGATGCAAGTTCAATATAATTTTTTTCTGCATCTAGCTATGAAAAAATATTTCGGCTTGTAGCAGTGTGTGGGACTTGTTCTATTAGTCCATCTATAATAACCTCCACCAGGTTGCAAATTCAATATCATTTTTATCTGCATCTAGCTCTGAAAAAATATTTGGGCTTCGGCTTGTAGCAGTGTGTGGGATTTGTTCTATTAGTCCATCTATACTAACCTCCACCAGGTTGCAAATTCGATATAATTTTTTTCTGCATCTAGCTCTGAAAAAATATTTCGGCTTGTAGCAGTGTGTGGGACTTGTTCTATTAGTCCATCTATACTAACCTTCACCAGGTTGCAAATTAAATATAATTTTTTTCTGCATCTAGCTCTGAAAAAATATTTCGGCTTGTAGCAGTGTGTGGGACTTGTTCTATTAGTCCATCTATAATAACGTACACCAGGTTGCAAATTCAATATAATTTTTATCTGCAACTTGCTCTGAAAAAATATTTGAGCTTCGGCTTGTAGCAGTGTGTGGGACTTGTTCTATTAGTCCATCTATACTAACCTCCACCAGTTTGCAAATTCAATATAATTTTTTTCTGCATCTAGCTCTGAAAAAATATTTCGGCTTGTAGCAGTGTGTGGGACTTGTTCTCTTAGTCCATCTGTAATAAGCTCCACCTGGTTGCAAATTCAATATAATTTTTATCTGCATCTAGCTCTGAAAAAATATTTGGACTTCGGCTTGTAGCAGTGTGTGGGACTAGTTCTATTAGTACATCTATACTAACCTCCACCAGGTTTCAAATTCAATATAATTTTTTTCTGCATCTAGCTCTGAAAAAATATTTCGGCTTGTAGCAGTGTGTGGGACTTGTTCTATTAGTCCATCTATACTAACCTCCACCAGTTTGCAAATTCAATATAATTTTTTTCTGCATCTAGCTCTGAAAAAATATTTGGGCTTGCAGCAGTGTGTGGGACTTGTTCTATTAGTCCATCTATACTAACCTCCACCAGGTTGCAAATTCAATATAATTTTCTTCTGCATCTAGCTCTGAAAAAATATTTCGGTTTGTAGCAGTGTGTGGGACTTGTTCTATTAGTCCATCTATACTAACCTCCACCAGGTTGCAAATTAAATATAATTTTTTCTGCATCTAACTCTGAAAAAATATTTCGGCTTGTAGCAGTGTGTGGGACTTGTTCTATTAGTCCAGCTATACTAACCTACACCAGGTTGCAAAATCAATATAACTTTTTTCTGCATCTAGCTCTGAAGAAATATTTTGGCTTTGGCTTGTAGCAGTGTATGGGACTTGTTCTATTAGTCCATCTATACTAACCTCCACCAGGTTGCAAATTCAATATAATTTTTTTCTGCATCTAGCTCTGAAAAAATATTTCGGCTTGTAGCAGTGTGTGGGACTTGTTCTATTAGTCCATCTATACTAACCTCCACCAGGTTGCAAATTCAATATAATTTTTTTCTGCATCTAGCTATGAAAAAATATTTCAGCTTGTAACAGTGTGTGGGACTTGTTCTATTAGTCCATCCATACTAACCTCCACCAGGTTGCAAATTCAATATAATTTTTTTCTGCATCTTGCTCTGAAAAAATATTTCGGCTTATAGCAGTGTGTGGGACTTGTTCTATTAGTCCATCTATACTAACCTCCACCAGGTTGCAAATTAAATATAATTTTTTTATGCATCTAGCTATGAAAAAATATTTCAGCTTGTAACAGTGTGTGGGACTTGTTCTATTAGTCCATCTATACTAACCTCCACCAGGTTGCAAATTCAATATAATTTTTTTCTGCATCTTGCTCTGAAAAAATATTTCGGCTTGTAGCAGTGTGTGGGACTTGTTCTATTAGTCCATCTATACTAACCTCCACCAGGTTGCAAATTAAATATAATTTTTTTCTGCATCTAGCTATGAAAAAATATTTCAGCTTGTAACAGTGTGTGGGACTTGTTCTATTAGTCCATCTATACTAACCTCCACCAGGTTGCAAATTCAATATAATTTTTTTCTGCATCTTGCTCTGAAAAAATATTTTGGCTTGTAGCAGTGTGTGGGACTTGTTCTATTAGTCCATCTATACTAACCTCCACCAAGTTGCAAATTCAATATAATTTTTTTCTGCATCTAGCTATGAAAAAATATTTCGGCTTGTAGCAGTGTGTGGGACTTGTTCTATTAGTCCATCTATACTAACCTCCACCAGGTTGCAAGTTCAATATAACTTTTTTCTGCATCTAGCTCTGAAAAAATATTTTGGCTTTGGCTTGTAGCAGTGTTTGGGACTTGTTCTATTAGTCCATCTATACTAACCTTCACCAGGTTGCAAATTCAATAAAAAAAATTTCTGCATCTAGCTCTGAAAAAATATTTTGGCTTGTAGCAGTGTGTGGGACTTGTTCTATTAGTCCACCTATACTAACCTCCACCAGGTTGCAAATTCAATATAATTTTTTTCTGCATCTAGCTATGAAAAAATATTTCGGCTTGTAGCAGTGTGTGAGACTTGTTCTATTAGTCCATCTATACTAACCTCCACCAGGTTCCAAATTCAATATAACTTTTTTCTGCATCTAGCTCTGAAAAAATATTTTGGCTTTGGCTTGTAGCAGTGTATCGGACTTGTTCTATTAGTCCATCTATACTAACCTCCACCAGGTTGCAAATTCAATATAATTTTTTTCTGCATCTAGCTCTGGAAAAATATTTCGGCTTGTAGCAGTTTGTGGGACTTGTTCTATTAGTCCATCTATACTAACCTCCACCAGGTTGCAAATTCAGTATAATTTTTTTCTACATCTAGCTCTGAAAAAATATTTTGGCTTGTAGCAGTGTGTGGGACTTTTTCTATTAGTCCATCTATACTAACTTCCACCAGGTTGCAAATTCAATATAATTTTTTTCTGCATCTAGCTCTGAAAAAATATTTGGACTTCGGCTTGTAGCAATGTGTGGGACTAGTTCTATTAGTCCATCTATACTAACCTCCACCAGGTTTCAAATTCAATATAATTTTTTTCTGCATCTAGCTCTGAAAAAATATTTCGGCTTGTAGCAGTGTGTGGGACTTTGTCCATTAGTCCATCTATACTAACCTCCATCAGGTTGCAAATTCAATATAATTTTTTTATTCATCTAGTTCTGAAAAAATATTTCGGCTTGTAGCAGTGTGTGGGACTTATTCTATTAGTCCATCTATACTAACCTCCACCAGGTTGCAAATTCAATATAATTTTTTTCTGCATCTAGCTATGAAAAAATATTTCGGCATGAAGCAGTGTGTGGGACTTGTTCTATTAGTCCATCTATACTAACCTCCACCAGGTTGCAAATTCAATATAATTTTTTTCTGCATCTAGCTCTGAAAAAATATTTTGGCCTTGGCTTGTAGCAGTGTGTGGGACTTGTTTTATTAGTCCATCTATACTAACCTCCACCAGGTTGCAAATTCAATATAATTTTTATCTGCATCTAGCTCTGAAAAAATATTTTGGCTTGTAGCATTGTGTGGGACTTGTTCTATTAGTCCATCTTTAATAACCTCCACCAGGTTGCAAATTCAATATAATTTTTATCTGCATCTAGCTCTGAAAAAATATTTCGGCTTGTAGCAGTGTGTTGGACTTGTTCTATTAGTCCATCTATACTAACCTCCACCAGGTTGCAAATTAAAATAATTTTTATCTGCATATAACCCAGCCAATACTTTTGGGCTAATACCACAGTTTGGCCAATCAGCTCTGCTCGGTTCCCATCCATTGTTTTTTGTGCAAACAACTCCAGAGTTGTCAATTAGTTAACCACCAAAATGAGTCGAAAATGGCCTGCTGCTGGTGGAAAGGGGAATTGGCGTGTTGTGAAGGGAAAAAGAGTTTGTGTCCATGGGGTAGGTGTTAAAGCAACAGTAACATCTGCAGACGAAAGACCATCATCCAGCCAAACTAAGATGTCTATTTCTTTTAGCGGACAATATGATAAGATCCCTTTCTTACGGCCACGCCAATCGCTACAAATTCCAGATGAGGCACAAAAACAGCAGGTGCTTTAACGGATATCAAGCGTTCCTTTAAGTGGGCTCTCCTCCATCTCAGCTTCAACATCACAAATACTCCAGTTCTCAGAGGTGTCACCCCAATCGCACTTGCTTCCTCACAGCTCCCAAGTCTCCAGCTGCCCATCTGAGTATGGGGTAGAACAGATGGTTGAGTCTGCAGAGCTGTTTACTCATACTATAGCCTGGGAATCAGAGGTCGGCTCTAGAGCTTCTGTGAATCCAAACGAGGAAATGATCTGCACTGATGCCCAGAATCTTTATGAGTCGGATCCAGGAACAGATGCAGAAGGTTCTGACCATAATGTCGACCCAAGTTCCCAAACTCTAACTCCTGTTGGTGGAGACAATGAGGAAGACGATGATGAGACTCAAATACCTGATTGGAGCGACAACTTTAGTTTTTTGGCAGGGCAGGAAGAGGTTGGCTCTGAGGACGACGGGTGTGATAACACACAGCGTGATGATGACGAGGTTGGAGATCCCACTTACTGTCAACCCACAGTCAGCCAGTCGATGAGGTCAGCAGGGGAGGTTGAGGAGAATGCTAGTGAAGACGAGGTCAGGTTGCGCCTTCCTGGACAGAGACATAGTACTGGAAGCACGTCAACAACTGCATCCTCAAACACAACTCTGCCTTTGACCACAAGTCGTGTTGGCTCTTCAAGTCGCATGGGTGCTAAGCCTTGCATAGCCTGGGCATTTTTTCAGATCGATAAAGATGACCCAACTCATGTTATCTGTAACATTTGTCAGCAAAAGCTAAGTAAAGGCCAAAAAATACATAATTTGATTACTTCATGCATGAACCGGCACATGGATATAAAGAATAAGTTGCAGTGGGAAGTTCACTGCGCTATAATGCGGCCTAGCCGGCCGGGCCAACCACCGTAAGACACATCTTGTGCATCCGCGACCTCTTCATCCTCTGTGACTGGGGGGACAGCAGTCACACCTGTTTTGGGATGCAGACCTGCCACCTCTTTACCCACAATAGCCAGTGTGATTGGCAGGTCATCATTTTCTTTGGAGGTGGAAACACCTGCAGGTGTTCAGCGCTGTCCGACATCGATAGCACCACCTTTGGATCAAGGCAACCTAACATGTCCGCGTGCATCTTCCTCACAGACCGGCAGTTTGCCGGGGACACCCTTATCAACCCCGTCTAAGCACAACAGCCAGCCCTCGGTCCCTCAGATGTGGACAAGTAAAAGACCATTTCCTCCTAGCCATGAGAAAGCTAAGAGGTTGAATTTCACCATCTACAAGCTCTTGGCTACAGAAATGCTGCCTTTCCGCCTGGTGGACACAGAGGATTTTCGAGACCTTATGTCCGTCACAGTGCCCCAGTACCAGATGCCCAGTCGGCACTACTTCTCAAAGAAAGGTGTGCCTGCGCTCCACAAGCATGTCGCACACAACATCACCGCTTCTTTGAGAAACTCTGTGTGTGACAGGGTGCATTTCACCACAGACACTTGGAC
This sequence comes from Phyllobates terribilis, assembly GCF_046119375.1. Taxonomy (NCBI): domain Eukaryota; kingdom Metazoa; phylum Chordata; class Amphibia; order Anura; family Dendrobatidae; genus Phyllobates; species Phyllobates terribilis. The sequence goes on along the minus strand of NW_027362773.1, from coordinate 220,468,357 downwards.
AAGTAAGCATGGACAGGGGCGTTACATGTCGCTGACTGGACAATGGGTAACTATGGTGACAGCAGGACAAGGGGCTGCTGTCCAAGTCTTGCCGTCCCAACGAGTTGTGCGTCAATCCTCTTTATCTCAAAGTTCCTCCCCTGCTTCTGCCTCCTCAACCTCCTCTCGGTCCTCCACCTGCACCCAAAGCCTGTCTGATAATGCCACAAGCTTTCTAACTGCGCAGAAGGGATCCTGCACACCTCCTTACTATGCTGGCAGCAGGACTCAACGTCATCAGGCGATTTTTACTTTGAAATGTCTGGGAAATGTGAGTCACACAGCTGAGGAGTTGTGGTCAGCTCTGGAGACCCAGTTTCATGAATGGTTGTCTCCACTGGACCTGAAACCAGGGAAGGCCGTGTGCGGCAATGCTGCAAACCTGGGTGTGGCCCTTCGCCGGGGCAATATCACACACGTGCCTTGTATGGCTCACATGTTGAAACTGGTTGTCCAGCAATTTTTAGCCCAATATCCCGGACTAGATGGCCTTCTGCAGAGGGCACGGTCTCTGTGTGCTCACTTCCGCCATTTGCATCCCGCAGCTCAGCGACATACATCTCTTCAGAAGTCGTTGGGCATGCCACTTCACTGGCTAAAATGCGATGTGCCTACCCGGTGGAATTCAACTGTGCACATGTTGCAGCGACTGTGGCAGCACCGACAAGCCCTGGTGCAATACGTTCTGACGTATAGCCTGGGCCAACGAGATCCAGAGGTGGGGCAAATCACGCTGGAGGAGTGGTCTCAGATCAGGGACCTATGCACCCTTCTGCACAGTTTTGAAATGGCGACGAAGATGTTTAGTGCTGACGATGCCATTATCAGCATGACTGTTGAGGTGATTTACATGCTGGAGCACATGTTAAACAGAATTCGGAGTCAGGTGGTGTCAAAAGAGGAGGTGGAGGAAGTAGAGGAGGAGGAGTTGTATGCGGAAGGGCTAACATCTGCAAGGTCCAGACGGTCGGCAGCACCAAGGCGACAGGCATGTGAGGGTGGGGGAGATGGGTTTACCAGGGCGCATGGTAGCAGCCAAACTAGTAAGGAAGGTGCAGGAGCCCCGGAAGAAGTGGAGGACGAACTGGCGATGGGCATGGAAGACTCATCAGATGAGGGAGACCTTGATCACATTTCTGTTGTGCGAGGTTGGGGGGAGAGGGCAGAGGAAAGAAGCATGATTGTTACCTCGCCACCAACACAACAGGGACTTGGTGCTCCTGGATGCGCAAGACACATGAGTGCCTTCTTGCTTCACTACCTGCAACATGACCCTCGAATTGTGAGAATTAGAAATAATCCTGACTACTGGGTTGCCACACTCTTAGATCCCCGGTACAAAAGTAAATTTGCAGAAATTATTCCTGCCATAGAAAGAGATGCATGTATGCAGGAGTATCAGCAGAGACTGTTGCAGAATCTTACTTGTGCTTTTCCCAAAACACTAGTGGTGCACGTAGTGAACCTCACAGCTCCAACTTGCCAATCGTGGGACCGTCAAGTGTTCAGCACTCAAAACATAACAGAAACACAGTATCTGCTGGTATCATCAATTTTGCGGAATCATTTCACCACTTTTTTAGCCCATCCTTTGCAAGACCACAGGAGACAAGAAGTCTGACACATAGTCAACGCCTAGAGATGATGGTACAGGAGAATCTCCAAGTAAACATTGAAGCCATGACTGTGTCACTGGACCCTTGCTCTCTTTGGGCTTCCAATCTTGATAAATAGCCAGAGCTCGCCACTTACGACTTGGAAATCTTGTCATGCCCCGCAGCCAGCGTTCTGTCTGAACGTGTGTTCAGCGCTGCTGGTTGTGTGCTGACAGATAAGCGCACGCGGCTCTCCACTGATAATGTAGACAGACTCACGTTCATAAAGATGAACAAATCATGGATCCGAAAGGATTTTTCTACCCCTGTGTCATCTTGGGGAGAGTAAAAGCTTGATGATTTGTTAAAATCACCTCACCAACCATTTTAAGCTTTCAAATTACTAATCATGTTTATCTGTATTTTGGCTGGAAAATAATTTGGGCCTTGTAGCAGTTTGCAGTACTGATTCTATTAGGCCATCTATACTAAACTCCACCAGATTTAAAATTACTAATCATGTTTATCTGTATCTTGGCTGGAAAATAATTTGGGCCTTGTAGCAGTTTGCAGTACTGATTCTGTTAGGCCATCTATACTAAGCTCTACCAGATTTCAAATTAATAATAATTTTTAGCTGCATCTAGCCCAGAAAATAGTTTTGGGACTGGTAAATGCGCAAGTGCCTTCTTGCTGCTCTATCTGCAACATGACCCTCAGATTGTCAGAATTCGAAATAATTCTGACTACTGGGTTGCCACACTTTTAGATCCCCCACACTCTTCGATCAACCTTTTCATTTTAATAAAGACCAAAAAAATGGTCTTTTTTGAAATTATAAGCATTAGCAGGTTATTAGAAACTGAAATCAAACAGTTTTCAGCTCAAAACTTTATTCTAGGTGATGTTACAATTGCACATAGGACCCCTTGTTCGAAAGGAGCCTCTGAACTCTCTCGTCCATTGAATTTGTCAGGTTTTGGATGGTTTCTGCTTCGATTGTTTTGCATGAGGACAGAATACCCTCCTAGAGCTGTTTCTTAGATGTGAACTGCCTCCCGCCATCATAGACACTCCTTTTGATGATGCTCCAGAGTTTCTGAATGGGGTAGAGGTCAGGGGAGCATGGGGGTCACACCATAAGTTTGTCCCCTTTTATACCTATATCAGCCAGAGATGCAGATGTGTTATGTGCAGCATGAGACGGTGCATTATCATGCATGAAAATGATCTTGCTGCGGAATACACGGTTCTTCTTCTTGAACCATGGCAGGAAGTGCTGTTTGAGAAACTCCATATACATTATGGAGTTCATCGTTACCCCTTCAGGGATCCTAAAGGGGCCGACAATCTCTCTCCCCATGATTCAAGCCCAAAACATTACTCCACCTCCTCCTTGTTGGCTCCGTAGCCGTGTTGGTATGTCCATCTACCAGCCATCCTCCGCTCCATCCATCTGGACCATCGAGCGTTGCACGGCACTCATCGGTGAACAAAACAGTTTTGAAGTCAGTCTTCATGTATTGCTTGGCCCACTGGAGCCGTTTCTGCTTGTGTACAGTGGATAGAGGAGGTCGACAGGATGGCCTATGCACAGCTGCAAACCTCTGACTGACCCTGCATCTTGTTGTTCGGGGGACGTTGGAGGCACCAGCAGCTTCAAAAACTTGTCTGCTGCTATGACAAGGATTTTTTGATGCTGCTCTTTTAACCTGACATAATTGCCTGTAGGAAAGAGTCCTCAAATTTCCTTATCAACACGCACACGTGTGTACTGTGAATCAGCTACATACTTCTTGATTGTGCAATGATCAGGATGAAATGTCTTGGCAATGTTGATTGTAGTCATGCCTTGACCTAAACACTCCACAATTTGTTGCCTCTCAGCAGCCGACACATCCTTTTTCTTTCCCAGCTTGGCAGAAAATGTAGGCTGCTTAATAATGTGGGACAGACTTCTTAAGTAGTCTTGCCTTTCATTGGACACACCTGCCAAACTAATTAGCACAGTTGTCTGCAATTGCTTACAGTGATATAAAGAGCCCTGACACACATCACCATCAATGAGTTTAACTGACAAACAAAAAAATTCTTACCTTATCACTCCTAAACACTTTTTGCATAATAATTTGGAAAACAGTGTACATGTGCTTTTCCACAAAACACCAGTGGTTCACGTAGTGAATCTTACAGTTCTAACTTGCCAACCGTGGTCTGTATGGAGTTGTTCAATAAAGGGCCCAAAATTAAGATAACATAGACGGGAGAGGTCTCTATGAATAGGAATTCCTAAGTATTTGATACCCTGTGAGGGACAGTCAAAGGGAAAGTTGGACTGGATGGAATCCTGTATGGATTTGTGGAGGGAGACATCAAGGGCCTCAGACTTCGCTGCATTGATTTTAAAATTTGACCATGTAACAAAGTGATCTACTTCAGCCAAAACAGCAGGGATGGATATATGTGATTGAGTGACATATACTAGGACATCATCAGCAAATGCAGAGCACTTGTACTTGGTGCCTCCCACCTAAATCCACCATATATTGGGGTTATGGCGAATTGATGAGAGCAGGTGCTCCGTCACTAGGATGTATAAGAGAGGGGACAGAGGACATCCCTGCCTTGTCCCATTGGTCATTAAGAAAGGTGATGAAAATGTTCTGAAGCGCCCCCCTGGGCCTTGGGACACCTGAGCCGGACCCTTTTTGGTGGATGCTGGGGGTTGTAGTCTCCGTGGCGGCGACCCGGTTCCGTGGCTCAGGGCGGTCAAACCAGTGGCGGAACTATTTATGTGGTTTTGATGTTTAAATGTCCGACTACGCCACCCGTGGATTGCGGTCAGAGTGAACCGCCGCTGCAGGGCAGACCGCTGAGGCTGGTGTTGTGGGTGTAGCAGAGCATAGTATAACTCCCCACGGGAGGAGTATAGCCTCAGGGCAGTGTATGCGGAGGATGGGGGTGATGGTGCAGGGCAGCACCAGTAACGACACGGAGTCAATGATGCAGTCCAGGGCCTTTACTCACAGTCCTTATTATCCAGACCACTTCTGCAGGTAACGGCTGCCCACGTCGTACTGTGCTCACCAAGTGAGGGGCTCAGCCAACTCCCAGATAACTTTGGAGCGCTTCACAGGACCCTTTTTATGTGTCCTTTCTCTGGCCTTTCTTACCCCACCAGTGGCAACGCTTCTGTCCGGCTGCCTCGGACCTCCTCTTGGTAAACTTGGCGCCAGTTTCCCTGACCCTATGTGGTGCCTTCCTAGCGGGTGTAGCAAGGGGCTGCGCCACATAAAATGTCACAGCCTCTGGTTTCTAGATGAGGGTCGTTTCCCGCCTCCACTAGTTTCGGGGACCGGTCTCCCCCTTTGGCCTGACCCCTCCACGCAGGTGGATTCGGGCGTGCGGTGGCGACTCGCCCGTCTGCTCCCCTGGGATCCCTTCATTCCTCGTTCCTGGAGCCTTCTCTGCTCCTCTTCCTTCTCCTTCTTCCAGGCCTGGGCCTCTGTTACTAGGCCCGCCTCTGGAGCAGAGCTCATGCAGAGCCCCTGCTCCCTGTCACTTCTGCACAGACTTCTCTGCACTGAACTAAGATGGTGCCCACCTTTTATACTCCCTTCTCAATGCACCCAGGAACTGCTTCCTCCCTGCTCCTGCACTACAGGGTTCCCCTTCCTCGGTGTTCCCTCCCCCCACTCCAGCCAGGGACAGGGACTGTTGTGCCCATCTCAGGGGAATATTAGTCTCCCTGCCCCATGGCAATGTGGTGTAATGCATGCAGGTGTCGGGGTCTTGATCCACACTCCATCCTTACCTGAAAGTGAGATATCACACCTCTGGGTGAGGTGCAATACCTCTGTAGCAACCGAGCCCTCGGGGTGCTACAGTTCCATTTATCTTCAGCCTAGGTGACGTATTGCAATACAGGGCCGTGATTTTGGCTATAAAAGGGTCCCCTAGACCCCTACCCCAAGCTTTTTAAGAGAATAATATATGGCGTGCCAGGAGACTCTATGGAATGCTTTCTCAGCATCCAACGAGAGTATCTCATTTCAAATTTTTAACTGCATCTAGCCCACGAAATACTTTGTGCCTAGTAGCAGTGTCTGCTAGTCAGCGGATTATCCCAGCTGTTAAACAAGCTACACCACCTGTAGTTTGGACACTTCATTTTTTCACAGGAAGTGCTTCGGGCCCCTGGGATATTCAGTGAAGAGCATCGGGAGGCACCCCAAGGCACATGGGCTGGGACTGGAGGTAGGACGCCTTGCAGTGGACCACCAAGCTCGATCCTTATAAAAGCTTTTTAACTGCAGCAGCTTTAGTGGACGCTACTGGAACTGGAATTCCCGCAGCTGCTGGCATCAGACTTGCCCTCCAATAGATCCTTGTAAAAGGAGTTAAAGTGTACTCATTCAAATTAGAGAGACAATTTAAATTAAAAAGCTTAGACCTGCCTCCACCGCAGGGTGGCTCGCTCTACCCACCAGCGGACAGGCACCAGTATTGGGAAAGGGGGGCTGGCCGTCAGGGTCCACCGCAGCTCTGGCTCAAACCCGGCAACACGGAGGTCGCATGGGGAGGAACGGACTGGACTTCGCACTTTTTTGGTTTTAGAAGGGCATGACATGCCTATATCTGTGTCTCCCCCTCCTTTTACTCCTCCACCTCTTTTCTTTTCGCATGACTATATGTACTTGTCACTTTTCCATGTGTTAGTTGTGTCTTCTGAGCAGTTTGTCAGCTTTTGGACACATTTGAAGGGTTTTCTATGTGTTGCTATGTGTTTTTGTTTGCCTGCCATTGGTTTTAATGATGTTTGAAGGTGTTCGTCGAACAGTTCGACGAACAGTTCGTCGAACATACGGGTGTTTGACGAACCGAACCGAACTCGAACACTATGGTAGTGGCTCAACACAAGTCAAAACGTTACAAGAAGTTAGACGTAGTCGGCAGGATTTTTACCTGCGCGGGGAGACCCCAAAGGATTTCTAGTCCATCGCTTTAACCACTCGGCCATAACTACTCAGACGCTGCTTCATCCTTATGAGTTTCACACCTTTTCTTATAGCACCATGACCAAAATCAGTGATTATCCTTCTGGAAGACATCTCAGAAAATGGAAGAGTTCAATTTGAAACAAAATTCCAGGCGTCACTGACATGTAAAAATCTGATTTAAAGGTATAATCAATTGGAACCTTGTACAGTTCAAGGTTGTTTAAAATTCACAAGGCGGATTTCGAGTGACTTTGTTCCAAACACCTCCTGAAAAAGGCTTTGAAAATACTCAAAAGTTTTAACAGATTCATTTTCATGCAAAAAGACTTGCTGTTCATATGATCAGGTATTGATCGTCTTTTAACCTCATCAAGTTTCCCAAAACACCAAGCGGTTAACAGAAGTGAGCATATCATTTTTCAGGTATATTTTGCTTGCTTTATACTTGCAATACAAGTCAATGACAAGGTTAGAAAGACCCCTGGAAGGTTCCTGAGTGACGTTTGCAGCATTTTGCGAGCAAAAAAGAGACGAAAACAAACTCAATCGATGCCCAAAACAATTCTTAGAAAAACATCATCAAACTATGTTTACAAAAATGCTGGAAAACACTAAAAAGGGTGATTCAGGAAAAGAATCGCTGTCGTTTTTTGAAGCCGTTTCGGCTTGAAATCCTTGTCAGTTTCAACCACCTGGAAAAAGTGTCATGCGAGCATTGACACAACTCATAAAGTACGATTGCTTGGTGTGACATAGATGGTATGAGTTTTGCTTCATGAAGTCAAGTTTAACTTTTGAGTTAAACTTTCTTGATAGATAGATCTTTTTTGCCATGTGGATTTTAACTTTCTCTTTTTATGTTAAACCATGTGCATAGGCAAATTGAGAGTGAGCAGAAAAGATAAAACCACTGTGCACAAAGAATTTCTCAGGTTCCACTTAGATTTGAACTCAGATCACAGGATTCAGAGTCCAGAGTGCTAACCATTACACAATGGAACCATATGGCCAATGGAGCTGGCTGGATTTTCTTTTGAAAACGGTAAAATAGCATGTGTAAATTGTGGAAATGTGAGAAATTCCCTCTGAATCCAGTGATCTGAGTTCAAATCTCAGTGGAACCTGGGAAATTCATGCATTATGATGAAAACAGGTTCTAAAGCTGTTCTGCAAATGTATATCTAATACACAGTGTAAATTAATATCTCCTCCCTTTTTATTCCACAAGTGTGTTTAAAGTTCCATGATATCACACCAAGGACAGTTTTAAAATGTTGATGAAATTTGGCTAATAATTAGCGTGCTGGATCTATTAGCGGGAAAAAGGGTGAGAAAAAAAGAAATTGCAAAACTTCTGCTCATCCAGAAGTCACTAAAGATTTTTCATGGTGTGCTAAAAGGTTCCATTGGAAAGATAATTCAAGTAGAATTGGTGCAAATCAAAGTTCATATCCCAGTCCATCAGTCACGGCAGTGGTCTGTGTTCACTGGAAAAAAGGAGGAGTTGCACCACATACCTGATGGCACCCTCTGAGTTTTTTTGATTGGTGGTGTGACGAACAAGTGACTAGAGATGAGCGTTGTTCGACTCAAACTGTTCGCCAATCTCAAATTCGAGCTGTTTTGGGCGGTGTTCGAGCCGTTCTGCGCACACGAACGATTTGGAAAAAATTTAGCTGTTCGAAGTTATGTTCGATAACTTTTCGTGCCCCAAAATCATAACTGGATTTTTTCTCAGTAATGCTGAAAATTAATGTTAATACACAGTTTGAGTGGACAGCGGGGCGCGGGGAGGGGCAGGGGATGGATCTCTGCAGGAATAATAAAGATCTCCATTTTTTTTTCTCTTTCCCGCATTTACAGTGGGGAGGTGCAATCTGTCAGCCTATCAGCAGCGCACACACGGAGCGAAGTGCTTTCTTTCACACAATCAAGGGCATGTGTTATTGGCAGTGTATGTCACATGACCCAGCCATTTTCCCCGTCGCCACCATTTTTTCACTTCTGCAGCTGCGTGTTAGACGGCACCGCTGTTGCTGTGTGCGCTATACCTTGTTAATTTCAAGCTAATTTTCGCAGAAATCTACAGATATTTTGGGAGTAGGGAAGAGTTGTGATTACAGTCCTTTTAAGGACTAGGTTACAGAATTTTCTATGACTTTTATCAGGCAGGTCTGTGCTCTTAAATAGATAGGTTGGGAGTAAAGACTAATTGTAATTGCAGTCCTTTTCAGGACTAAGTTACATCAGTTCCTATCAGTTTTTGCCAGGCAGGTCTGTGCCAGTGCTGAGCAAGTTTTTTTCACAGCATTTGGCTAAATCTAGCAAAGCTAATCCTTTTTGGCCTATTGCAGAGTGTGTTAGTCAGTGGAGTAGCCTATCTGTGTTGCAAGCTACAACACCTGTGTATAGAATACCAATTTTTTTACTGCACCTAGTGAAGTAAAACCTTTTGGGCATAGCATCATTCTATTAGTACATCTATACTGACCTCCATCAGGTTGCAATTGAATATATTTTTTTTCTGCATCTAGCTCTGAAAAAAAATTTGGGCTTCTAGCAGCGTGTGGATTTGTTCTATTAGTCCATCTTATACTGACCTCCATCAGGTTGCAAATTAAAAATATTTCCTTTCTGCATCTAGCTCTGAAAAAAAATTTGGGCTTCTAGCAGTGTGTGGGACTTGTTCTATTAGTCCATCTATACTGACCTCCATCCGGTTGCAAATTAAAAATAATTTTTATCTGCATCTACCTCTGAAAAAATATTTGGGCTTCTAGCGGTGTGTGGGACTTGGTCTATTAGTCCATCTATACTGACCTCCATCAGGTTGCAAATGAAAAATAATTTTTATCTCCATCTACCTCTGAAAAAAATTTGGGCTTCTAGCAGTGTGTGGGACTTGGTCTATTAGTCCATCTATACTGACCTCCATCAGGTTGCAAATTAAAAATAATTTTTATCTGCATCTACCTCTGAAAAAATATTTGGGCTTCTAGCGGTGTGTGGGACTTGGTCTATTAGTTCATCTATACTGACCTCCATCAGGTTGCAAATTAAAAATAATTTTTGTCTGCATCTACCTCTGAAAAAATATTTGGGCTTCAAGCGTTGTGTGGAACTTGGTCTATCAGTCCATCTATACTGACCTCCATCAGGTTGCAAATTAAAAATAATTTTTTTATGCATCTAGCTCTGAAAAATTATTTGGGCTTCTATCAGTGTGCGGGACTTGGTATATTAGTCCATCTATACTGACCTCCACCAGGTTGCAAATTGAATATCATTTTTTTCTGCATCTACTTCTGAAAAAATATTTGGGCTTCCAGCGGTGTGTGGGACATGGTCTATTAGTCCATCTATACTGACCTCCATCAGGTTGCAAATTCAATATAATTTTTTTCTGCGTCTAGCTCTGAAAAAATATTTTGGCTTGCAGCAGTGTGTGGTACTCATTGTATTAGGCCATCTATACCAAACTCCACCAGCTTTGAAATTAATAATAATTTTTAGCTGCATCTAGCCCTGAAAATAATTTTTATTCCCAATAGTGATAGCAATAGAAATATGGGGCGCGCGCTTGGCTAACAAAAATATACGCTTCATAACAAAAAAACACCAGCCTAGCGCATTGCATTAATAAGATGGCATCATCGTCTCTCCCAGTGCTAGGCTCACTACGCTGGCTAGCATTCCAGTGCCTAAAACACAATGTATGGGTCCACGCTAGCCACGATGCTGAGGGGTGTAAAGCTGCTGTTAACGCTTTATAACAATTCAATTGGCAGATTTTCACAGAGCTCTTCCCCAACGCCCACCCATCGGGCAGCAGTTGCTCACCCTCCCTATGGGATCTAGTGGCGAATAGTTGATGCCATTAATCAGAGCGTCAGTTGCCACGTCGACGTGGCAAGCATACGGTAAGGCATGGGAAGAGTGGACATGACTAGTAGCAGGCAGACGGGTTGACTAATGTGAGCAATAGAGATGAGCGTTGTTCTACTCGAACTGTTCGCCAATCTCAAATTCGAGCTGTTTTGGGCGGTGTTCGAGCCGTTCAGCGAACACGAACAATTTGAGAAAAATTCGGCTGTTCAAGGTTATGTTCGATAACTGTTCGTGCACCAAAATCATAACTGGATTTTTTCTCAGTAATGATGAAAATTAATGTTAATACGCAGTTTGAGTGTACAGCGGGGTGGGGGGAGGGGCAGGGGATGGATCTCTGCAGGAACAATGAAGATCTCCATTTTTTTTTTCTCTTTCCCGCATTTACAGTGGGGAGGTGCAATCTGTCAGCCTATCAGCAGCGCACACACGGAGCGAAGTGCTTTTTTTCACACAAGCAAGGGCATGTGTCATTGGCAGTGTATGTCACATGTCCTTGCCCTATAAGACCAAGCCATTTTCCCCGTCGCCACCATTTTCTCACTGCTGCAGCTGCGTGTTAGACGGCACCGCTGTTGCTGTGTGCGCTATACCTTGTTAATTTCAAGCCAATTTTCGCACAAATCTACAGATAGCTTGGGAGTAGTGAATAGTTGTGATTGCAGTCCTTTTAAGGACTAGGTTACAGCATTTCTTACGACTTTTATCAGGCAGGTCTGTGCTCTTAAATAGATAGATTGTGGGAGTAAAGACTAATTGTAATTGGAGTCCTTTTCAGGACTAGGTTACATCAGTTCCTATCAGTTTTTGCCAGGCAGGTCTGTGCCAGTGCTGTGCAAGTTTTTTTCACAGCATTTGGCTGAATCTAGCAAAGCTAATCCTTTTTGGCCTATTGCAGAGTGTGTTAGTCAGTGGAGTAGCCTATCTGTGTTGCAAGATATACCACCTGTGTATAGAATACCAATTTTTTTACTGCACCTAGTGAAGTAAAATCTTTTGGGCATAGCATCATTCTATTAGTCCATCTATACTGACCTCCATCAGGTTGCAAATTGAATATAATTTTTTTCTGCATCTAGCTCTGAAAAAATATTGGGCTTCTAGCTATGTGTGGGACTTGTTGTATTAGTCCATCTATACTGACCTCCATCAGGTTGCAAACTGAATATATTTTTTTCTGCATCTACCTCTGAAAAAATATTGGGCTTCTAGCTGTGTGTGGGACTTGTTGTATTAGTCCATCTATACTGACCTCCATCAGGTTTCAAACTGAATATATTTTTTTCTGCATCTACCTCTGAAAAAATATTGGGCTTCTAGCTGTGTGTGGGACTTGTACTATTAATCCATCTATACAGACCTCCATCAGGTTGCAAACTGAATATATTTTTTTCTGCATCTGCCTCTGAAAAAATATTGGTCTTCTAGCTGTGTGTGGGACTTGTTGTATTAGTCCATCTATACTGACCTCCATCAGGTTGCAAACTGAATATATTTTTTTCTGCATCTACCTCTGAAGAAATATTGGGCTTCTAGCTGTGTGTGGGACTTGTTCTATTAATCCATCTATACAGACCTCCATCAGGTTGCAAACTGAATATATTTTTTTCTGCATCTACCTCTGAAAAAATATGTGGCCTTCTAGCAGTGTGTGGGACTTTCTCTATTAGTCCATCTATACTGACCTCCATCAGGTTGCAAACTGAATATAATTTTTTTTTGCATCTAGCTCTGAAAAAATATTTGGCCTTCTAGCAGTGTGTGGGACTTTCTCTATTAGTCCATCTAAACTGACCTCCATCAGGTTGCAAATTAAAAATAATTTTTATCTGCATCTACAGTACCTCTGAAAAAATATTTGGGCTTCTAGCTGTGTGTGGGACTTGTTCTATTAGTCCATCTATACTGACTTCCATCAGGTTGCAAATTGAATATAATTTTTATCTGCATCTAGCTCTGAAAAAATATTTGGCCTTCTAGCAGTGTGTGGGACTTTCTCTATTAGTCCATCTATACTGACCTCCATCAGGTTGCAAATTGAATATAATTTTTATCTGCATCTAGCTCTGAAAAAATATTTGGCCTTCTAGCAGTGTGTGGGACTTTCTCTATTAGTCCATCTATACTGACCTCCATCAGGTTGCAAATTAAAAATAATTTTTATCTGCATCTACAGTACCTCTGAAAAAATATTTGGGCTTCTAGCTGTGTGTGGGACTTGTTCTATTAGTCCATCTATACTGACCTCCATCAGGTTGAAAATTGAATATAATTTTTATCTGCATCTAGCTCTGAAAAAATATTTGGCCTTCTAGCAGTGTGTGGAACTTTCTCTATTAGTCCATCTATACTGACCTCCATCAGGTTGCAAATTGAATATAATTTGTATCTGCATCTAGCTCTGAAAAAATATTTGGCCTTCTAGCAGTGTGTGGGACTTTCTCTATTAGTCTATCTATACTGACCTCCATCAGGTTGCAAATTAAAAATAATTTTTATCTGCATCTACCTCTGAAAAAATATTTGGGCTTCTAGCTGTGTTTGGGACTTGTTCTATTACTCCATCTGTACTGACCTCCATCAGGTTGCAAACTGAATATATTTTTTTCTGCATCTACCTCTGAAAAAATATTGGGCTTCTAGCTGTGTGTGGGACTTGTTGTATTAGTCCATCTATACTGACCTCCATCAGGTTGCAAATTAAAAATAATTTTTATCTGCATCTACAGTACCTCTGAAAAAATATTTGGGCTTCTAGCTGTGTGTGGGACTTGTTCTATTAGTCCATCTATACTGACCTCCATCAGGTTGCAAATTGAATATAATTTTTATCTGCATCTAGCTCTGAAAAAATATTTGGCCTTCTAGCAGTGTGTGGGACTAACTCTATTAGTCCATCTATACTGACCTCCATCAGGTTGCAAATTAAAAATAATCTTTATCTGCATCTAGCTCTGAAAAAATATTTGGCCTTCGAGCAGTGTGTGGGACTTTCTCTATTAGTCCATCTATACTGACCTCCATCAGGTTGCAAATTAAAAATAATTTTTATCTGCATCTACCTCTGAAAAAATATTTGGGCTTCTAGCTGTGTGTGGGACTTGTTCTATTAATCCATCTATACAGACCTCCATCAGGTTGCAAACTGAATATAATTTTTATCTGCATCTAGCTCTGAAAAAATATTTGGCCTTCTAGCAGTGTGTGGGACTTGTTCTATTAGTCCACCTATACTGACCTCCATCAGGTTGCAAATTCAAAATAATTTTTTGTCTGCATCTAGCTCTGAAAAAATATTTGGCGTTCTAGCAGTGTGTGGGACTTTCTCCATTAGTCCATCTATACTGACCTCCATCAGGTTGCAAACTGAATATATTTTTTTTCTGCATCTCCCTCTGAAAAACATTGGGCTTGTAGCTGTGTGTGGGACTTGTTCTATTAATCCATCTATACAGACCTCCATCAGGTTGCAAACTGAATAAAAAAATTTTCTGCATCTACCTCTGAAAAAATATTTGGGCTTCTAGCTGTGTGTGGGACTTGTTCTATTAGTCCATCTATACTGACCTCCATCAGGTTGCAAATTGAATATAATTTTTTTCTGCATCTAACCCAGCCAATAGTTTTGGCCTAATACCACAGTTTGGCCACTCAGGTCTGCTCGGTTCCCATCCATTGTTTTTTTGTGCAAACAACTCCAGAGTTGTGAATTAGTTAACCACCAAAATGAGTGGAAAAAGGCCTGCTGCTGGTGGAAAGGGGAATATTCGTGTTGGGAAGGGGAAAAAAGGTTGTGTCCGTGGGGTAGGTGTTAAAGCAACAGTAACATCTGCAGAAGAAAGACCATCTTCCAGCCAAACTAAAATGTCTACTTCTTTTAGCGGACAATGTGATAAGATCCCTTTCTTACGGCCACGCCAATCGCTACAAATGCCAGATGAGGCACAAAAACAGCAGATGCTTCAACGGATATCAAGTGCTCCTTTAAGTGGGCTCTCCTCCACATCAACTTCAACATCACAAATACTCCAGTCCTCAAAGGTGTCACCCCAATCGCACTTGCTTCCTCACAGCTCCCAAATCTCCAGCTGCCCGTCTGAGTATGAGGTAGAACAGATGGTTGAGTCTGCAGAGCTGTTTACTCATACTATAGCCTGGGAATCAGAGGTCGACTCCAGCGCTTCTGTGAATCCAGACGAGGAAATGATCTGCACTGATGCCCAGAATCTTTATGAGTCGGATCCAGGACCAGACGCAGAAGGTTCTGACCATAACGTAGACCCTCATTCCCAAACTGTAACTCCTGTTGGTGGAGACAATGAGGAAGACGATGATAAGACTCAAATACCTGATTGGAGCGACAACTTTAGTTTTTTGTCAGGGCAGGAACAGGTTGGCTCTGAGGACGACGGATGTGATAACGCACAGGGTGATGATGATGAGGTTGGAGATCCCACTTACTGTCAACCCACAGTCAGCCAAGAGATGAGGTCAGCAGAGTAGGTGGAGGAAGATGCTAGTGACGACGAGGTCAGGTTGCGCCTTCCTGGACAGAGACGTATTACTGGAAGCACGTCAACAACTGCAACCTCAAACACAACTCTTCCTCTCACCACAAGTCGTGGTGGCTCTTCAGGTCGCATGGGTGCTAAGCCTTGCATAGCCTGGGCATTTTTTCAGATCGATAAAGATGACCCAACTCGTGTTATCTGTAACATTTGTCAGCAAAAGCTAAGTAGAGGCCAAAAAATACATAGTTTGAGTACTTCATGCATGAACCGGCACATGGACATGAAGCATAAGTTGCAATGGGAAGCTCAGTGTGCTACAATGCGGCCTAGCCGGCCGGGCCAACCACCGTCTGCCATATCTTGTGCATCCGCGGCCTCTTCATCCTCTGTGACTGGGGGGACAGCAGTCACACCTGTTTTGGGGCACAGACCTGCCACCTCTTTACCCGCAACAGCCAGCGTGATTGGCAGGTCATCATTTTCTTTGGAGGTGGTAACAGCAGCTGGTGTTGAGCGCTGTCCGACATCGATAGCACCACCTTTGGATCAAGGCAACCTAACATGTCCGCCTGCATCTTCCTCACAGACCGGCAGTTTGCCGGGGACACCCTTATCAACCCCGTCTAAGCACAATAGCGAGCCCTCGGTCCCTCAGATGTGGACAAGTAAAAGACCATTTCCTCCTAGCCATGAGAAAGCTAAGAGGTTGAATTTCACCATCTGCAAGCTCTTGGCTACAGAAATGCTGCCTTTCCGCCTGGTGGACACAGAGGATTTTCGAGACCTTATGTCCGTCGCAGTGCCCCAGTACCAGATGCCCAGTCGGCACTACTTCTCAAAGAAAGGTGTGCCTGCGCTCCACCAGCATGTCGCACACAACATCACCGCTTCTTTGAGAAACTCTGTGTGTGACAGGGTGCATTTCACCACAGACACTTGGACGAGTACGCATGGACAGGGGCGTTACATGTCGCTGACTGGGCACTGGTAACTATGGTGACAGCAGGACAAGGGGCTGCTGTCCAAGTCTTGCCGTCCCCACGAGTTGTGCGTCAATCCTCTTTATGTCAAAATTCCTCCACTGCTTCTGCCTCCTCAACCTCCTCTCGGTCTTCCACCTGCACCCAAAGCCTGTCTGGTCATGCCACAAGCTTTCTAACTGCGCAGAAGGGATCCTGCACACCTCCTTACTATGCTGGCAGTAGGGGTCAACGTCATCAGGCAGTTTTTACATTGAAATGTCTGGGAAATGTGAGTCACACAGCTGAGGAGTTGTGGTCAGCTCTGGAGAACCAATTTCATGAATGGTTGTGTCCACTGGACCTGAAACCAGGGAAGGCCGTGTGCGACAATGCTGCAAACCTGGGTGCGGCCCTTCACCGGGGCAATGTCACACACGTGCCTTGTATGGCTCACGTGTTGAACCTGGTTGTCCAGCAATTTTTAGCCCACTATCCCAGACTAGATGGCCTTCTGCAGAGGGCACGGTCGGCTAAAATGTGATGTGCCTACCCGGTGGAATTCAACTCTGCACATGTTGCAGCGACTGTGGCAGCACCGACAAGCCCTGGTGCAATACGTTCTGACGTATAGCCTGGGCCAACGAGATCCAGAGGGGGGCAAATCACGCTGGAGGAGTGGTCTCAGATCAGGGACCTATGCACCCTTCTGCACAGTTTTGAAATGGCGACGAAGATGTTTAGTGCTGACGATGCCATTATCAGCATGACTATTCCGGTGATTTACATGCTGGAGCACATGTTAAACAGAATTCTGAGTCAGGTGGTGGCACAAGAGGAGGTGGAGGAAGTAGAGGAGGAGGAGTTGTATGCGGAAGGGCTAACATCTGCAAGGTCCAGACGGTCGGCAGCACCAAGGCGGCAGGCATGTGAGGGTGGGGGAGATGGTTTTACCAGGGCGCATGGTAGCAGCCAAACTAGTGAGGAAGGTGCAGGAGCCCAGGAAGAAGTGGAGGACAAACTGATGGAAGACTCATCAGATGAGGGAGACCTTGATCACATTTCTGTTGTGCGAGGTTGGGGGGAGAGGACAGAGGAAGGAAGCATGACTGTTACCTCGCCACCAACACAACAGGGACTTGGTGCTCCTGGATGCGCAACACACATGAGTGCCTTCTTGCTGCACTACCTGCAACATGACCCTCGAATTGTGAGAATTAGAAATAATCCTGACTACTGGTTTGCCACACTGTTAGATCCCCGGTACAAAAGTAAATTTGCAGAAATTATTCCTGCCATAGAAAGGGATGCACGCATGCAGGAGTATCAGCAGAGACTGTTGCAGAATCTTACATGTGCTTTTCCACAAAATACCAGTGGTGCACGTAGTGAATCTCACAGTTCCAACTTGCCAACCGTGGGACCGTCAAGTGTTCAGCACTCAAACCGTAACAGAACCACAGTATCTGCTGGTAACATCAATTTTGCGGAATCATTTCACCACTTTTTTAGCCCATCCTTTGCAAGGCCACAGGAGACAAGAAGTCTGACACATAGTCAACGCCTAGAGACGATGGTACAGGAGTATCTCCAAGTAAACATTGAAGCCATGACTGTGTCACTGGACCCTTGCTCTTTTTGGGCTTCCAGTCTGGATAAATGGCCGGAGCTAGCCACTTACGCCTTGTCATGCCCCGCAGCCAGCGTTCTGTCTGCACGTGTGTTCAGCGCTGCTGGTGGTGTGCTGACAGATAAGCGCACGCGGCTCTCCACTGATAATGTAGACAGACTCACGTTCATAAAGATGAACAAATCATGGATCCGAAACGACTTTTCTACCCCTGTGTCATCCTGGGGAGAGTAAAAGCTTGATGATTGGTTAAAATCACCCTACCAACCGTTTTAAGCTTTCAAATTACTAATCATGTTTATCTGTATCTTGGCCGGAAAATAATTTGGGCTTTGTAGCAGTGTGCAGCACTGATTCTATTAGGCCATCTATAATAAGCTCCACCAGATTTAAAATTACTAATCATGTTTATCTGTATCTTGACTGGAAAATAATTTGGGCTTTGTAGCAGTGTGCAGCACTGATCCTATTAGGCCATCTATACTAAAGCTTCACCAGATTTAAAATTAATAATAATTTTTAGCTGCATCTAGCCCGGAAAATAATTTTGGGGCTCCGAGATGCGCAAGACACATAAGTGCCTTCTTGCTGCACTACCTGCATGACCCTCATATTGTCAGAATTCGAAGTAATCGTGACTACTGGGTTGCCACACTCTTAGATCCCCCAAACTTTTCGATCAACCTTTTCATTTTAATAAAGACCAAAAAAATTGTCATTTTTGAAATTATAAGCATTAGCAGGTTTGTTAGAAACTGAAATCAAACAGTTTTCAACTCAAAACTTTATTCTAGGTGATGTTACATTTTCACATAGGACCCCTTGTTCGAAAGGAGCTTCTGAACTCTCTCGTCCATTGAATTTGTCAGGTTTTGGATGGTTTCTGCTTCAATTGTTTTGCATGAGGACAGAATACCCTCCCAGAGCTGTTGCTTAGATGTGAACTGCCTCCCGCCATCATAGACACTCCTTTTAATGATGCTCCAAAGGTTCTGAATGGGGTAGAGGTCAGGGGAGCATGGGGGTCACACCATAAGTTTGTCCCCTTTTATGCCCATATCAGCCAGAGATGCAGATGTTTTATGTGCAGCATGAGATGGTGCATTATCATGCAAAAAAATGATCTTGCTGTGAAATACACGGTTCTTCTTCTTGAACCATGGCAGGAAGTGCTGTTTGAGAAAATCCACATACATTATGGAGTTCATCTTTAGCGCCTTCAGGGATCCTAAAGGGGCCGACAATCTCTCTCCCCATGATTCCAGCCCAAAACATTACTCCACCTCCTCCTTGTTGGTGCTGTAGCCGTGTTTGCGTGGGGTGTCCATCAACCAGCCATCCTCCACTCCATCCATCTGGACCATCGAGCGCTGCACGGCACTCATCCGTGAACAAAACAGTTTTGAAATCAGTCTTCATGTAATGTTTGGCCCACTGGAGCCGTTTCTGCTTGTGTGAAGTGGATAGAGGAGGTCGACAGTATGGCGTATGCACAGCTGCAAACCTCTGAAGGACCCTGCATCTTGTTGTTCAGGGGACGTTGGAGGCACCAGCAGCTTCAAAAACTTGTCTGCTGCTATGACAAGGCTTTTTTGCCGCTGCTCTTTCAACCTGACGCAATTGCCTGTAGGAAAGAGTCCTCAATTTGCCCTTATCAGCACGCACACGTGTGTATTGTGAATCAGCTACATACTTCTTGATTGCCAAGACACTTCATCCTGATCATCGCACAATGTTGATTGTAGTCATGCCTTGACCTAAACACTCCACAATTTGTTGCTTCTCAGCAGCCGACACATCCTTTTTCTTTCCCATTTTGGCAGAAAATGTAGGCTGCTTAATAATGTGAGAGAGCCTTCTTAAGTAGTCTTGCCTTTCATTGGACACACCTGCCAAACTAATTAGCACAGTTGTCTGCAAATGCTTACAGTGATATAAAGAGCCCTGACACACATCACCATCAATGAGTTTAACTGACAAACAAACAAATTCTTCCCTTATCACTTCTAAACACTTTTTGCATAATAATTTGGAACACAGTGTACATGTGCTTTTCCACAAAACACCAGTGGTTCACGTAGTGAATCTTACAGGTCTAACTTGCCAACCGTGGTCTGTATGGAGTTGTTCAATAAAGGGCCCAAAATTAAGATAACATAGATGGGAGAGGTCTCTATGAATAGGAATTCCTAAGTATTTGATACCCTGTGAGGGCCAGGCAAAGGGAAAGTTGGACTGGATGGAATCCTATATGGATTTGGGGAGGGAGACATCGAGGGCCTCAGACTTCGCTGCATTGATTTTAAAATTTGACCATGTAACAAAGTGATCTATTTCAGCCATAACAGCATGGATGGATATATGTGATAGAGTGATATATACTAGGACATCATCAGCAAATAGAGAGCACTTGTACTCGGTGCCTCCCACCTCAATCCACCTAATATTGGGGTTATGGCGAATTGATGAGAGCAGGTGCTCCGTCACTAGGATGTATAAGAGAGGGGACAGAGAACATCCCTGCCTTGTCCCATTGGTGATTGTGAAAGGTGATGAAAATGTTCTGACGCGCCCCCTGGCCCTTGAGACACCCGGAGCCGGACCCTTTTTGGTGGATGCTGGTGGTTGTAGTCTCCGTGGCGGCGACCCGGTTCCGTGGCTCAGGGCGGTCAAACCAGTGGCGGAACTATTTATGTGGTTTTGATGTTTAAATGTCCGACTACGCCACCCGTGGATTGCGGTCAGAGTGAACCGCCGCTCCAGGGCAGACCGCTGAGGCTGGTATTGTGGGTGCAGCAGAGCGTAGCATAACTCCCCATGGGAGGAGTATAGCCTCAGGGCAGTGTATGCGGAGTATGGGGGTGATGGTGCAGGGCAGCAGCAGTAACGACACGGAGTCAGTGATGCAGTCCAGGGCCTTTACTCACAGTTCTTATTATCCAGACCACGTCTGCAGGTAACGGCTGCCCACGTCGTACTGTGCTCACCAGGTGAGGGGCTCAGACAACTCCCAGATAACTTTGGAGCGCTTCACAGGACCCCCTTTGTGTGTCCTTTGTCTGGCCTTTCTTACCAACCCTTCTGTCCGGCTGCCTCGGGCCTCCTCTTGGTAAACTTGGCGCCAGTTTCCTGACCCTATGTGGTGCCTTCCTAGCGGGTGTAGCGAGGGGCTGCACCACATAAAATGTCACAGCCTCCTGTTTCTAGCTGAGGGTCGTTTCCTGCCTCCACTAGTTTCGGGGACCGGTCTTCCCCTTTGGCCTGACCCCTCCACGCAGGTGGATTCGGGCGTGCGGTGGCGACTCGCCCGTCCGCACTCCTGGGATCCCTTCGTTCCTCGTTCCTGGAGCCTTCTCCGCTCCTCTTTCTTCCTTCTCCCTCTTCCAGGCCTGGGCCTCTGTTACTAGGCCCGCCTCCGGAGCAGAGCTCATGCAGAGCCCCTGCTCCCTGACACTTCTGCTCAGACTTCTCTGCACTGAACTAAGATGGTGCCCACCTTTTATACTCCCTTCTCAATGCACCCAGGAACTGCTTCCTCCCTGCTCCTGCACTACATTGTTCCCCCTCCTCAGTGTTCCCTCCCCCCACTCCAGCCAGGGACAGGGACTGTCGTGCCCATCTCAGGGGCATATTGGTCGCCCTGCCCCACGGCAATGTTGTGTAATGCATGCAGGTGTCGGGTCCTGATCCACACTACATGCTTACCTGAGAGTGAGATATCACACCTCTGGGTGAGGTGCAATACCTCTGTAGCAACCGAGCCCTCAGGGTGCTACAGTTCCATTTATCTTCAGCCTAGGTGACGTATTGCGATACAGGGCCGTGATTTTGGCTATAAAAGGGTCCCCTAGACCCCTACCCCAAGCTTTTTAAGAGAATCATATATGGCGTGCCAGGAGACTCTATGGAATGCTTTCTCAGCATCCAACGAGAGTATCTAATTACAAATTTTTAACTGCATCTAGCCCAGGAAATACTTTGTGCCTAGTAGCAGTGTCTGCTAGTCAGCGGATTATCCCGGCTGTTAAGCAAGCTACACCACCTGTAGTTTGGACACTTAATTTTTTCAAAGGAAATGCTTCGGGACCACGGGATACTCAGTGAAGAGCATCAGGAGGCACCCCAAGGCATAGGGGCTGGGACTGGCAGTAGGATGCCTTGCGGTGGACAGCCGAGCTCGATCCTTATAAAAGCTTTTTAACTGCAGCAGCTTTAGTGGACACTACTCCATCGCAGGGTGGCTCGCTCTACCCACCAGCGGACAGGCACCAGTATTGGGAGAGGGGGGCTGGCCGTCAGGGTTCACCGCGGCTCTGGCACAAACCCGGCGACGCGGAGGTGGCACGGGCAGGAGCGGACTGAACGTGTCGGCTTCTCACTTTTTGGATTTTAGAAGGGCATGACATGCCTATATCTGTGTCTCCCCCTCCTTTTACTCCTCCACCTCTTTTCTTTTCACATGACTATATGTACTTGTCACTTTTCCATGTGTTAGTTGTGTCTTCTGAGCAGTTTGTCAGCTTTTGGACACCTTTGAAGGTGTTTTCTATGTGTTTCCATGTGTTTTTGTTTGCCTGCCATTGGTTTTAACGGTGTTCGAAGGTGTTCGACGAACAGTTCGGCGAACACACGGGTGTTTGACGAACCGAACCGAACTCGAACACTACGGGGGTGGCTCAACACTAGTGAGCAAGCCAGATCACAAGTCACCATAGAATTTCTCTACCAGCTAATGATGAGGGGCATATCAGGGGCGTCAGCGCAGTGGTGTCTGACCGGAGTAGCATTTCACTTCCAACTACTGAATTGGGGAGATGTGACAAAGATTCATCATCAGACAATCCATAAAAGGGTGGAAAATTGGTCAGCCAAGTCAGGAGTGTAGACGTCCCGTTCCGTGTCACTAAAACTGATTTCTCACATCATATCCTTAACACCATTAACATGACACTCACACTACTGTCTACTGCATTTGTGATCGGATCGCCTTCTTCGGGGCGCTATGCCTAAGCGAATTAGTCCCTCAATCCAAAATTACCACCATTGGAGGCTTATTACACCAGGACGTAGTCATAGCCAATATTGCAATACGTCTACACATACGCCAATCGAAAATGGTTCCAGCGGGCATTGGCACTTGGGTACTTCTACAACCCAAAAACAGTACACTGAGTCAGGTAACAATTGTAAAAAGATATATAACCATCAGATCACAAAGTAATTTCTTCCTATCGCACATTGATGGAACGCCATTATCAAGATACCAGTTCCAAGCTATATTTAATAAATGCACAACATCGGCAGGGAACCACCCCAAAGATTACAGGACACACTCATTCCGCATAGTTGCAGCCACGGAAGCAGCTAGAGCAGGACTGTCAGAAACGGAAGTTCAGAGGATAGGGAGATGGCGATCCACGTGTTCGGCGCGATACATAAGACCGGACTTCGTATATTAACGTGGTTTGTTTTTTTTACAGGTGATGCTAAGCCAACAGTGTGGGTGATAGGCCACTCGTAAATATATTGGGCATAAAAAAGGGTGAAAGTCCATCCAGGCGGGAGGAAATTAGAGTTTCATAACACATATTTCAACTGGAGAGGTATAAGAGGCCTGCTATGGCCACAGGTACTAATGGAGGTAATCAAGGTAGGGAGAGAGGCAAGAGGTCTGGTCATCTTAGTTATACAGGCCGGGGGAAACAACCTAGGTCATCACAAAAGCGCATACCTAATGGCAATAATGAAACTAGACACTGAGCACTTCAGAGAATTTTTCACAAAACTAGCTATAGTATGGTCAGAGATTGTGCCGATAGCGGTATGGCAAGGTGTGCAAGACATCACAGCCATCGAACGGACAAGGCGGGTAATAAATATTCGGATGGCAAAATTTAGAAGAGACAGAGGCGGTGTAGTGATGCGACACTGACAACTGGAAGGAGATAAAGCAGGCCTCATACGGCCCGACGGTGTTCACTTAATGGATATTGAACTGGACATATTCCTGTCAGGACTCCAGGACGGAGTGGAACAAGCATTAAGAGTGATGGGTGGGGGTCAGAGTCCTGCATACGAGTACGCAGGATCCTCCGTGGCCTGGAAATAGCAAGGACATGTTGGAGAGTTACACTTGTTGGCCAACTTGCCGGAGTGGAGACACAGGGCATGCTGCAACAAGCTGAATTATTTTAGAAATAAAATGCCTTTCTAATGGAATGAGTATAAAGAGTTAATAAAGCTGTGACCGATCCTCAACCATCCTGTTGTAAGAGCTACATTATTGTATTGTCAAGGAAAGGGGGGCGGTAGGGGGGTTGAGCGTCTGGGTTTGGGTGGGGGTCCCCACAGTCTGCCTAGTCTAGATGCATTTAAAAATTCTTATTAGATACACAGGCGGTGCAGCTTGCTTCGCAGCTGGGCTACTACGCCCAAAGTATTGCCTAGGCTAGATGCAGTTAAAAATTCTACGCTGACTAACAGACACTGAAGCATTGGAGCAGACCTCTGAGTAAACAGCTCTTCACACTCAACCATCTGTGTTACCCCAAGTCATAGTGTATGGAGTTTCTTACAGTTAAAAGGGGGGGGGGGAGCGACCCAACCCACCTGGAATTGACGATGCCAACGTCACGTAAGACATCTCAAGGGGACTCCAAAAGGAGTCTCCATTTTTTCCCAAAATTGTGGCACAGACACCACTTAACCTTAGAACGCATACCTGGGGCCTCGCAGGCCCACCCTGTTAATTGTTTTCTATTTTCTGCAAGATTACTTTAGTTAGAATTTTGAAACTCTAGGTATTCTTCATGTATATAGTTGTTTGTCATTTGAGTTTGAGTTATTCCATGGTATTTGCACACAGGCCTAAAAGGTCACAAGTATGTGAAAGTGTAGATTTTTATGGTCATGCGTTCTAGGGTTAAGTGGCATCAATTGACCCACAGTTGCTTAAAACGGTTGGTGAGGTGTTTTTACGAAATCCTCAAGCTTTTAGTCTCCTCAGGATGACACAGGGGTAGAAAAGTCCTTGCGAATCCATGATTTGTTCATCTTTATGAACGTGAGTCTGTCTACATTCTCAGTGGACAGCCGCGTGCGCTTATCTGTCAGCACACCAGCAGCAGCGCTGAACACACGTTCAGAGAGAACGCTGGCTGCAGGGCATGACAAGATCTCCAAGGCGTGAGTGGCGAGCTCCGACCATTTTTCCAGATTGGACTCACAAAATGAGCAAGGGTCCAGTGACACAGTCATGGCTTCAATGTTCACTTGGAGATACTCCTGTACTATCCTCTCTAGGCGTTGACTATGTGTCAGACCTCTTGTCTCCTGTGGCCTTTCAAAGGATGGTCTAAAAAAGTGGTGAAACGATTCCACAAAATTGCTGTTACCAGCAGATACTGTGTTACTGTTACGGTTTGAGTGATGAAGACTTGACAGTCCCACGGTTGGCAAGTTAGAACTGTGAGATTCACTACGTGCACTACTGGTGTTTTGTGGAAAAGCACATGTAAGATTCTGCAACAGCGTCTGCAGATACTCCTGCATGCGTAAATCCCTTTTTATGGCAGGAATTATTTTGGCAAATTTACTTTTGTACCGGGGATCTAAGAGTGTGGCAGCCCAGTAGTCGGAATTACTTTGAATTCTGACAATCCAAGGGTCATGTTGCAGGTAGTGCAGCAAGAAGGCACTCATGTGTCTTACGCATCCAGGAGGACCAAGTCCTTGTTGTGTTGGTAGCGAGGTAAGAATCATGCTTCCTTCCTCTGCCCTCTCCCCCCAACCTCGCACAACAGAAATGTGATCAAGGTCTCCCTCATCTGATGAGTCTTCCATGCCCATCGCCAGTTCATCCTCCACTTCTTCCTCGGCTCCTGCTCCTTCCACAACAGTTTGGCTGCTACCATGCGCCATGGTTAATCCCTCTCCCCCACATTCCCATGCCTGCCGCCTTGGTGCTGCCGACCGTCTAGACCTTGGAGATGTTATCCCATCCGCATACGACTCCTCCCCTACTTCCTCCACCTCCTCTTGTCCCACCACCTGACTCTGAATTCTGTTTAATGTGTGCTCCAGCATGTAAATCACCGGAATAGTCATGCTGATAATGGCATCGTCGTCAGCACTAAACATCTTCGTCACCATTTCAAAACTGTGCAGAAGGATGTGTGGCGCCCCTGAGGGTTCAGTCGCCACAGAGTTACTGCATCTCACCCAGAGGTGTGGTATCTCACCCTCAGGTAAGGAAGGCGTATGGCTCGGGACCCTAACACCTGCATCCAACACATACCCGCAGTGGGGGTAGGGCGAGATTACTCCTAAGGGAGGGCACAGTCCCAGGTCCCTAGCTGGCGGGAGGGTCCTATGTAGTGGGTGCTTAGGGGAGCAGCTTAGGAGAGCACATGACAGGGAGAGAATAAATAGGAAGCCATCTTAGAAAGAGCAAGCCAGTCAGAGCAGGAAAAGTGACAGGAGCAGAGGCTCTGCAT
The DNA here is from genome assembly GCF_046119375.1 of Phyllobates terribilis. NCBI lineage: Eukaryota > Metazoa > Chordata > Amphibia > Anura > Dendrobatidae > Phyllobates > Phyllobates terribilis. The sequence continues at coordinate 220,442,240 of NW_027362773.1, read as the reverse complement.
GAGCTCTGCTCCAGAGGCGGGCCTAGCCTGGGAGGCCCAGGACTGAAGGAGAGAAGAGAGGAGTGGGAGCAGGAAGGCTCCAGGAACCGAAGGGACCCGAGGGGTACGGGCCGTGCAGAAGGCCACCCGTACTCCCGCTGCTACCAGGAGGTAGATGGGGTCAGGCCAGATAAGGGGAACCGGTCCCTCAACTAGCGGAGAAATAGCAAGGCTCAACTAGAAACCGGAGGCTGCAGCATTTCATGTACTGCAGGCCAAAGTCCACACCAGTCTCACTAAGAAGGTAGCCACATAGGACCCAGGGGACCGAACACACGTCGCCCGCCAAGGCCTGAGGATACCGGATAGAAGTGTCACTGGGTGTGAGGTGCAGGGAGAAGGCCAGAGAAAGGACACACAGAAGGGGGTCCTGCTAAGTACTCCAGAGCTATCTGGGGGTGTACTGAGCCCCTCACTGAATACGTACAGCACGAAGGGGGAGATTGCTCTGGTACCTGTAATCTGGACTGCAACCACTATGAGTAAAGGTCTTGGGACTGCATCACACGGACTCTATGCTCATTACTGACTCCCTGCACTACAACCACCATCATCCACCCACACTGCCCTGAAGCTACACTCTTCCTGTGGGGAGTAATAATACCATTGCTGCAAAACCACCAGCTTCAGAGGACTGTTTCGCAGCGGTGGCCCCTTTTGCCGCACTCCAGAGGTGGCGCAGTCGGACATTATAAAACCCATATATACAAATTACCCTTGGATTGATCGCCCTGGGTCATGGACCGGGTCACCGCCACAGTGACTACAACCCCCAGTGTCTACAAGCCCGGCTCCGGGTACCCCACAGCCCAGGGGGCGCGTCAACTTCATAGGTCCTTGATCTGAGACCACTCCTGCAGCGTGATTTGCCCCACCTCTGGATCTCGTTGGCCCAGGCTATACGTCAGAACGTATTGCACCAGGGCTTGTCGGTGCTGCCACAGTCGCTGCAACATGTGCAGAGTTGAATTCCACCTTGTCGGCACATCGCATTTCAGCCGGTGAACTGGCAGGCCCAACGACTTCTGTAGAGATGTAAGTCAATGAGCTGCGGGATGCGAACGGCGGAAGTGAGCACACAGCGATCGTGCCATCTGCAGAAGGCCATCTAGTCCGGGATAGTGGGCTAAAAATTGATGGACAACCAGGTTCAACACGTGAGCCATACAAGGCACTTGTGTGACATTTCCCTGACGAAGGGCGGCACCCTGGTTTGCAGCATTGTCACACACGGCCTTCCCTGGTTCCAGGTCCAGTGGAGACAACCATTCATGAAACAGGGTCTCCAGAGCTGACCACAACTTCTCAGCTGTGTGACTCACATTTCCCAGACATTTCAAAGTAAAATCCACCTGATGACGTTGAGCCCTGCTGCCAGCATTTTAAGGAGGTGTGCAGGATCCCGTCTGTGCAGTTAGAAAGCTTGTGGCATGACCAGACAAGCTTTGGGTGCAGTTGGAGGACCGAGAGGAGGTTGAGGAGTCAGAAGCAGTGGAGGAACTTTGAGATAAAGAGGATTGACGCACAACTCGTGGGGACGGCAAGACTTGGACAGCAGCCCCTTGTCCTGCTGTCACCATAGTTACCCAGTGCCCAGTCAGCGACATGTAACGCCCCTGTCCATGCCTACTCATCCAAGTGTCTGTGGTGAAATGCACCCTGTCACACACAGAGTTTCTCAAAGAAGCGGTGATGTTGTGTGCGACATGCTGGTGGAACGCAGGCACACCTTTCTTTGAGAAGTAGTGCCGACTGGGCATCTGGTACTGGGGCACTGTGATGGACATAAAGTCTCGAAAATCCTCTGTGTCCACCAGGCGGAAAGGAAGCATTTCTGTAGCCAAGAGCGTGCAGATGGTGAAATTCAACCTCTTAGCTTTCTCATGGCTAGGAGGAAATGGTATTTTACTTGTCCACATCTGAGGGACCGAGGGCTGGCTGTTGTGCTTAGACAGGGTTGAGAAGGGTGTCCCCGGCAAACTGCCGGTCTGTAAGGAAGATGCAGGCGGACATGTTAGGTTGCCTTGATCCAAAGGTGGTGCTCTCGATGTCGAAGAGCGCTCAACAGCAGCAGGTGTTTCCACTTCCCAATGAACTGACAACCTGCCAATCACACTGGCTGTTGCGGGTAAAGAAGTGGCAGGTCTGCGTCCAAAAACATGGGTGACTGCTGTCCCCCCAGTCACAGAGGATGAAGAGGCTGCGGATGCACAAGATGGGGCAGACAGTGGTTGGTCCGGCCCGCTAGGCCGCATTGTAGCACAGTGAGCTTCTCACTGCAACTTATGCTTCATATCCATGTGACGGTACATGCATGAAGTACTCAAACTATGGATTTTTTGGCCTCTACTTAGCTTTTGGTGACAAATATTACAGATAACACGAGTTGGGTCATCCTTATCGATCTGAAAAAATGCCCAGGTTATGCAAGGCTTAGAGCTCATGTGACCTGAAGAGCCACCACGACTTGTGGTCAGAGGCAGAGTTGTGGTTGAGGATGCAGTTTTTGACGTGCTTCCAGTACTCCGTCTCTGACCAGGAAGGCGCAACCTAACCTCATCGTCAATAGCATCTGTGACTCCCCGCTGCTTTGGTATCACAGATCCTAGAAGAGTGCATTGATGGATCCCTCCACAAGAGGCCCCCATAAACATTCACACATCTCCACCTTCCACCTCAGACCAGCAGAGGGAGCCCGTTATGGATATAAATAGGGAAGGTGGAGCTAGGCAGTTCAGTTCCTCTGAAGAGTTCCTGCTGTAGAGAAGCCTAAGAGAGGTCAGTCTGCAGTGGAGCTCAGTCTAGTCTAGAGAACTCAGTTAATTGTTCAGCAGTGGAGCACGAGGCTCCTGCTAGCTAGATTCAGGGAGCCCAGATAGAGCTTAAGGTGTGCCGGCGCCATAAGATCGGTGAAGCGCGGTAAGCTGCCGTTAGTGTGTATAGTCTAGTGAGGGCCCGAGTAGGCCGAAGGCGAGTGGCGAGTTAGTACATAAGGGGCAGAGGAGCTTAACCAGCTCACCCTGAAGCATTTACCAAACACCGGATCCGAGCTTACCGGGATCTATATGACCCAGTAAGTCATAACCGGAATCCTTGGAGAACTACAAGTCGCAGGATCGCTAATGTGCTGATATGTAACAGAGCCAGGAGACGCTTAGGCCCCGCATACTGGGAGCGTGAACTCCAAGAGAAGGCCCTACCACAAGGTCAGCCAGCGCAGGACAGAGACAAAGGTAGGCCTAGCTCCAGGCAGGTCAGAAACTTACTACGCAGAGGCAAGAAACAGGAGACCCTACACCCGCTCATTGGGGAGGATCCTGATATGCACCCTTCACCCTACAGTGCTCCGGGATGTGCCTGAATTTCCACCAGTAAAAGGTACTGAAGTGACTACCGTGTCCGTTCCCGTTCTTGCTCAGACCCAGCTGCGTCTTGCCTGTCCTGCATTCCCCCTGCATACGCTGCCCTGAGACCTAGCTCCACCTGTGGGGAGCTATACCATCAAGCTGCCTTATCACGTGACTCAGTGGACTGCTGCAGTGCTGGTGCTTCTCACCAGATACCACAGGTGGCGTCACGAACTCTTATAAAATTAACAATTATCCACCCTTTTAAAGAGTGACCCCAGGGTACGGACCACCGCGACATTCCCAAGGCCAGGCAAAGGCCCGCTTACCGAGTCATCCCCATCCCCTGGGCTAGTCACATCCTCCTCCACCTCCTCTGCTGACCTCATCGACTGGCTGACTGTGGGTTGACAGTAAGTGGGATCTCCAACCTCGTCATCATCACCCTGTGTGTTCTCACACCCGTCATCCTCAGAGACAAACTCTTACTGCCCTGACCGAAAAGTCAAGTTGTCGCTCCAATCAGGTATTTGAGTCTCATCATGATCTTCCACATTGTCTCCACCAACAGGAGTTACAGTTTGGGAACGAGTGTCTACATTATGCTCAGAACCTTCTTCATCTGGTCCTGGATCCGACTTATAAAGATTCTGGGCATCAGTGCAGATCATTTCCTCATCTGGATTAACAGAAGCTCTGGAGCAGACCTCCGTTTCCCAGGCTATAGTATGAGTAAACAGCTGTGCAGACTCAACCATCTGTATTATCCCATCTCAGACGGGCAGCTGGAGGCTTGGGAGCTGTGAGGAAGCAAGTGCGATTGGGGTGACACCTCTGAGGACTGGAGCATTTTTGATGTTGAAGTTGAGGTGGAGGAGAGCCCATTTGAAGGAGCACTTGATATCCGTTAAAGCACCTGCTGTTTTTGTGCCTCATCTGGAATTTGTAGCGATTGGCGTGGCCATTAGAAAGGGATCTTATCACATTGTCCACGAAAAGAAGTCGACATCTTAGTTTGGCTGGAAGATGGTCTTTCTTCTACAGATGTTACTCCCCCCCCCACTGCGGGGGGGCTCGACCCACCAGCGGACAGGCACCAGTATTGGGAGAGGGGGGGCTGGCCGTCAGGGTCCACCGTGACTCTGGCGACACGGAGGTGGCATGGGCAGGAACGGATTGGCCGTGTCGGCTTCGCACTTCTTTGCTTTTAGAAGGGCATGGCATGCCTATATCTGTGTCTCCCCCTCCTTTTACTCCTCCACATCTTTCCTTTTCGCATGACTATATGTACTTGTCACTTTTCCATGTGTTAGTTGTGTCTTCTGAGCAGTTTGTCAGGTTTTGGACAACTTTGAAGGTGTTTTCTATGTGTTTCTATGTGTTTTTGTTAGCCTGCCATTGGTTTTAACGGTGTTCGACGAACAGTTCGGCAAACACACGGGTGTTCGACAAACCAAACCGAACTCGAACACTATGGTGGTGGCTCAACACTACAAGTGACATCGCACCAGGCTGAATAATCAAAGGAAGATCTACAGATGCTGTTAACACTAGGACTACTGGACTCGTGACCCCGCCTAGAACTACTGAAAGGAGTCATTTTGACTCCTTGCTTGTTTTCGTTTATTTTTAGAGTTTCATTTGTGGTTATTTATTAATAATTATATTTTTTGTAATGTATTATTATTGTGAGATCCAACAGTAATGCTTTTGATTGTTTTTTTTCTGCTTTTCTTATTTTTCTACAGAAAATAACAATAATTATAATAGACGTTTTTCAAACATTTTTTTTTATTCAAGTGCACACATATAAACAACAACTGAAGAACAAAAAGCAGAGAAAATGTAGGTGGAGGAGCATAAAAATGAAAATATGGCGCAGAATTCACCTTCTAAACATTTGGTGTTTCGCATTTTAGGCATTGCCTTTGATTTATGGCAGTACATTGCCCACACAAAGACTTACCACAAGTCTTACAATTTCCGACAGATCTATTTTTCTTGCACTTTTCTTTGATCTGGCAAAATTTTGTTTGAACCATCACTTCTGAGCATGTAGAAACTTGGGACGTGGAACCCTTTTCCCTATCTGTGACATAAGGACCACTCAACTCTCTCACAAGTGTTTGCAAAAATGCCTTGCGTGACATTTTTTGGTGGGTAATCTCCTTGAATATTATCCATGCATTTATACCCGCAAAGTCTAAGGCATTTTCAAATGCATGAACAGGCCATCTCCTTGTGCATGTTCGTGTGGTATATTTTCGTGCCATCTGATCCACTACATCTACTCCATATTTTGTTTCTTTGTAAAACTTTACCGTTTCTGGAGTTTTTTTAGCGGAATCAGACGCAACAACAACATCTGGATGGACGGAACTCAAAATGACAACATTTTTGTTGGGCTTTTCTTGATATACTGTAAGTGTAAAATTGTCTTCATTTCTAAACACTTTAGTGTTGTACAATTCCTCTTTCATGGATTTTATTTCTTTAGGCACTTCTCGCCTTATCTTGTTCAGTGTTCCCACGATGGTTGTTCCTTTGCTTTTTAGCTGTTTAGCTAATTTTACTGAAGTAAAATAATTATCGGTTGTAACATTGCGACCTTTTTTCAAAAACGGGTCCAATAACTTCATTACCACATGGTCAGCTAAACGGTCCTCAGCACGGCGTGTGTCATCTTTGCCTAGATAAGGGAAGCCATTTGCCAGATATTTGCTCCTCTTATCAACAGCTAGCCAATATTTGTGGCCATATTTATCTGGTTTGGAAGGCATGTACTGCGTGAATGGACACCTAGTTTTGCTTGGGAAAAGTTGCTCATCCACCATTATGTATGGGCCAGGTTTGTAACACGCAATACAATTTTCAATAAACCTGTCCCACACAGTAGAAAATAGAGCAAACTTGTCCGTTTGCAGTCTCTCCGATCGAGTAGATTTCTCATCAAATCTGAGAAACCTCATAATTTCAACAAAGCGGCGGTCCCTAGACATTGTCGCTTTGCAAAACGGTATTCCCCAGTCATTACACCAAATACTGCTAATCGAGTGACGGTTCGTGCCAGATATTCCACGAGCATAGAATATCGCAATGAATGCATCTAGCTCCTCATCAGATAGAGTTTGTTCAGCATTACACAGTAATACAAGCAGGTAAAACACAAGGAAAATGTGAAAAGTTGACATGTAAATTGAACTACATCTATATGAACATCAGGGTAAATAAGACAGAGTGAAAAAATTATGCACAAAACTTTATAGCAACATTTAGTGACAAAAGGACCTCAAAATATAGTAGGGAGTCAAAATGACTCCCTTCAGTAGTTCTTGGTAAATTTTGAAAAAAACGCGCAAATTTTTCACCAAAATTATTTATTCTCACAAAATCTTTTTTCACATCATATTTGAGGAAAAGTCACCGAGTTTCCAGCCGGAATTCTGAAAAATGTAGTCACAGAAGAGAAATAAAAAACGAAAGGAGTCAAAATGACTCCATCAGTAGTTCTAGTGTTAAGCTGGTTCTACAAATCCGATCCAAAGATTACAGACCATTTCCGTGGGGGATAGACTTGGGAATGTGAAAATTGATCTACTCAGATAATTAGTCAAAATGTTACATGAAGGGAGATGTAGTTGGCAGGGTTTGAACCAGGACGGGGAGACCCCAATGGATTTCTAGTCGATTGCCTTAACCCCTCGGCCACAACTACTCAGATGATTTTTCATCCTTATGAGTTTCACACCTTTTCTTATAGCACCGTGATTAATATCAGTGATTATCCTTCTGGAAGACATTTCAGAAAATGGAAGAATTCAATTGGAAACAAAATTCCAGGCCTCACTGAAATGTAAAAATCTAATTTAAAGGTATCATCAATTGAAACCTTGTACAGTTCAAGGTTTTTTAAAATTCATAAGGTGGATTTCGAGTGACTTTGTTCCAAACACCTCCTGAAAAAGGCTTTGAAAATGCTCAACAGTTTGAACAGATTCATTTCCATGCAAAAAGACTTGCTGCTCATATGATCAGGTATTGAGCGTCTTTTAACCTCATCAAGTTTCCCAAAACGCCAAGCGGTTAACAGAAGTGAGCATATCATTTTTCAGGTATATTTTGCTTGCTTTATACTTGCAATACAAGTCAATGAGAAGGTTAGAAAGACCCCTGGAAGGTTCCTGAGTGATGTTCGCAGCATTTTGCGAGCAAAAAAGAAATTAAAACATACTCAATCGATGCCAAAAACAATTCTTAGAAAACATCACCAAACTATGCTTGCAAAAATGCTGGAAAACACTAAAAATGGTGATTCAGGAAAAGAATCGCTGTCGTTTCTTGAAGCCGTTTTGGCTTGAAATCCTTGTCAGTTTCAACCACCTGGAAAAAGTGTCATGCGAGCATTGGCACAAATCATAGAGTACGGTTGATAGGTGTGACATAGATGGTATGAGTTTTGCTTCATGAAGTCAAGTCTAACTTTTAAGTTAAACTTTCTTGATAGATAGTAGAGATGAGCAGTGTTCGAATCGAACTGTTCGCCAATCTCAAATTTGAGCTGTTTTGGGCGGTGTTCGAGCCTTTTGGCGAACACGAACGATTTGAAAAAAATTTGGCTGTTCGAGGTTATGTTCGAAAACTGTTCGTGCACCAAAATCATAACTGGATTTTTTCTCAGTAATGCTGAAAATTAATGTTAATACTCAGTTTGAGTGTACAGCGGGGCAGTGAGATGGATATCTGCAGAAATAATGAAGATCTCCATTTTTTTTTCTCTTTCCCGCATTTACAGTGGGGAGGTGCAATCTGTCAGCCTATCAGCAGCGCACACACGGAGCGAACTGCTTTTTTTCACACAAGCAAGGGCATGGGTCATTGCAGTGTATGTCACATGTCCTTGTCCTATAAGACCCAGCCATTTTACACGTTGCCACCATTTTCTCACTGCTGCAGCTGCGTGTTAGACGACAGCGCTGTTGCTGTGTGCGCTATAATTTCAGTGTGAATTTCAAGTCAATTTTCGCACAAATCTACAGATAGCTTGGGAGTAGGGAATAGTTGTGATTGCAGTCCTTTTGAGGACTAGGTTACATCATTTCCTACGACTTTTATCAGGCAGGTCTGTGCTCTTAAACAGATAGGTTGGGAGTAGGGACTAATTGTAATTGCAGTCCTTTTGAGGGCTAGGTTACATCAGTTCCTATCACTTTTTGCCAGGCAGGTCTGTGCCAGTGCTGTGCAAGTTTTTTTTCCAAGCATTTGGCTAAATCTAGCTAAGAAAATCCTTTTCTGCCTCTTGCAGTGTGTGTTAGTCAGTGGAGTAGCCTATCTGTTTTGCAAGCCCCACCACCTGTGTATAGAATACAAATTTTTTCACTGCACCTAGACAACTAAAACCTTTTGGGCATAGCATCATTCTATTAGTCCATCTATACTAACCTCCACCAGGTTGCAAATTAAAAATAATTTTTATCTGCATCTAGCTCAGAAAAAAAATTTGGGCTTGTAGCAGTGTGTGGGACTTGTTCTATTAGTCCATCTATACTAACCTCCACCAGGTTGCAAATTAAAAATAATTTTTATCTGCATCTAGCTCTGAAAAAATATTTCGGCTTGTAGCAGTGTGTGGGACTTGTTCTATTAGTCCATCTATACTAACCTCCACCAGGTTGCAAATTAAAAATAATTTTTATCTGCATCTAGCTCTGAAAAAATATTTGGGCTTGAAGCAGTGTGTGGGACTTGGTCTATTAGTCCATCTATACTAATCTCCACCAGGTTGCAAATTAAAAATAATTTTTATCTGCATCTAGCTCTGAAAAATTATTTGGACTTGTAGCAGTATGTGGGACTTGGTCTATTAGTCCATCTATACTAACCTCCACCAGGTTGCAAATTTAAAATAATTTTTATCTGCATCTAGCTCTGAAAAAATATTTGGGCATGTAGCAGTGTGTGGGACTTGGTCTTTTAGTCCATCTATACTAACCTCCACCAGGTTGCAAATGAAAAATAATTTTTATCTGCATCTAGCTCTGAAAAAATATTTGGGCTTGAAGCAGTGTGTGGGACTTGGTCTATTAGTCCATCTATTCTAACCTCCACCAGGATGCAAATTAAAAATAATTTTTATCTGCATCTAGCTCTGAAAAAATATTTGGGCTTGTAGCAGTGTGTGGGACTTGGTCTATTAGTACATCTATACTAACCTCCACCACCTGTGTATGTAATAAAATGGTTTTACTGCATCTAACCCAGACAATACTTTTGGGCTAATACCACAGTTTGGCCACTCAGCTCTGCTCGGTTCCCATCCATTGTTTTTTGTGCAAACAACTCCAGAGTTGTCAATTAGTTAACCAACAAAATGAGTGGTAAAAGGCCTGCTGCTGGTGGAAAGGGGAATAGGTGTGTTGGGAAGGGAAAAAAAGGTTGTGTCCGTGTGGTAGGTGTTAAAGCAACAGTAACATCTGCAGAAGAAAGACCATCTTCCAGCCTAACTAAGATGTCTACTTCTTTTAGCGGACAATGTGATAAGATCCCTTTCTTACGACCACGCCCATCGCTACAAATTCCAGATTAGGCACAAAAACAGCAGGTGCTTCAACGGATATCAAGTGCTCCTTTAAGTGGGCTCTCCTCCACCTCAACATCAACATCACAAATACTCCAGTCCTCAGAGGTGTAACCCCAATCGCACTTGCTTCCTCACAGCTCCAAGTCTCCAGTTGCCCGTCTGAGTATGGGGCAACACAGATGGTTGAGTCTGCAGAGCTGTTTACTCATACCATAGCCTGGGAATCAGAGGTCGACTCCAGAGCTTCTGTGAATCCAGACGAGGAAATGATCTGCACTGATGCCCAGAATCTTTATGAGTTGGATCCAGGAACAGACGCAGAAGGTTCTGAGCATAATGTAGACCCTCATTCCCAAACTGTAACTCCTGTTGGTGGAGACAATGAGGAAGACGATGATGAGACTCAAATACCTGATTGGAGCGACAACTTGAGTTTTTTGTCAGGGCAGGAAGAGGTTGGCTCTGAGGACGGCGGGTGTGATAACACACAGGGTGATGATGACGAGGTTGGAGATCCCACTTACTGTCAACCCACAGTCAGCGAGTCGATGAGGTCAGCAGAGGAGGTGGAGGAGGATGCTAGTGACGACGAGGTCAGGTTGCGCCTTCCTGGACAGAGACGTAGTACTGGAAGCACGTCAACAACTGCATCCTCAAACATAACTCTGTCTCTGACCACAAGTCGTGGTGGCTCTTCAGGTCACATGGGTGCTAAGTCTTGCATAGCCTGGGCAATTTTTCAGATCGATAAGGATGACCCAACTCGTGTTATCTGTAACATTTGTCAGCAAAAGCTAAGTAGAGGGCAAAAAATACATAGTTTGAGTACTTCATGCATGAACCGGCACATGGATATGAAGAATAAGTTGCAGTGGGAAGCTCATTCTGCTATAGTGAGGCCTAGCCGGCCGAGCCAACCACCGTCTGACACATCTTGTGCATCCACGGCCTCTTCATCCTCTGTGACTGGGGGGACAGCAGTCACTCCTGTTTTGGGACGCAGACCTGCCACCTCTTTACCCGCAACAGCCAGCGTGATTGGCAGGTCATCATTTTCTTTGGAGGTGGAAACACCAGCTGGTGTTCAGCGCTGTCCAACATCGATAGCACCACCTTTGGATTAAGGCAACCTAACATGTTCGCCTGCATCTTCCTCACAGTCCGGCAGTTTGCTGGGGACACCGTTCTCAACCCCGTCTAACCACAACAGCCAGCCCTCAGTCCCTCAGATGTGGACAAGTAAAAGACCATTTCCTCCTAGCCATGAGAAAGCTAAGAGGTTGAATTTCACCATCTGCAAGCTCTTGGCTACAGAAATGCTGCCTTACCGCCTGGTGGACACAGAGGATTTTGGAGACCTTATATCCGTCGCTGTGCCCCAGTACCAGATGCCCACTCTGCACTACTTCTCAAAGAAAGGTGTGCCTGCTTTCCACCAGCATGTCACACACAACATCACCGCTTCTTTGAGAAACTCTGTGTGTGACAGGGTGCATTTCACCACAGACACTTGGACGAGTAGGCATGGACAGGGGTGTTACATGTCGCTGACTGGGCACTGGGTAACTATGGTGACAGCAGGACAAGGGGCTGCTGTCAAAGTCTTGCCATCCCCACGAGTTGTGCATCAACCCTCTTTATCTCGAAGTTCCTCCACTGCTTCTGCCTCCTCAACCTTCTCTAGGTCCTCCACCTGCACCCAAAGCCAGTCTGGTCATGCCACAAGCTTTCTAACTGCACAGAAGGGATCCTGCACACCTCCTTACTATGCTTGCTGCAGGGCTCATCGTCATCAGGCGGTTTTTACTTTGAAATGTCTGGGAAATGTGAGTCACACAGCTGAAGAGTTGTGGTCAGCTCTGGAGAACCAGTTTCATGGATGGTTGTCTCCACTGGACCTGAAACCAGGGAAGGCCGTGTGCGACAATGCTGCAAACCTGGGTGCGGCCCTTCGCCGGGGCAATGTCACGCACGTGCCTTGTATGGCTCGCATGTTGAACCTGGTTGTCCAGCAATTTTTAGCCCACTATCCCGGACTAGATTGCCTTCTGCAGAGGGCACGCTCGCTGTGTGCTCACTTCCGCCATTCGCATCCCGCAGCTCAGCTACTTACATCTCTACAGAAGTCGTTGGGCCTGACACTTCACGGCTAAAATGCGATGTGCCTACCCGGTGGAATTCAACTCTGCACATGTTGCAGCGACTGTGACAGCACCGACAAGCCCTGGTGCAATATGTTCTGACGTATAGCCTGGGCCAACGAGATCCAGAGGTGGGGCAAATCACGTTGGAGGAGTGGTCTCAGATCAGGGACCTATGCACCCTACTGCACAGTTTTGAAATGGCGACGAAGATGTTTATTGCTGACGATGCCATTATCAGCATGACTACTCCGGTGATTTACATGCTGGAGCACATGTTAAACAGAATTCGGAGTCAGGTGGTGGCACAAGAGGAGGTGGAGGAAGTAGAGGAGGAGGAGTTGTATGCGGAAGGGCTAACATCTGCAAGGTCCAGACGGTCGGCAGCACCAAGGCGGCAGGCATGTGAGGGTGGGGGAGATGGTTTTACCAGGGTGCATGGTAGAAGTCAAACTAGTGAGGAAGGTGCAGAAGCCCAGGAAGAAGTGGAGGACTTACTGATGGAAGACTCATCAGATGAGGGAGACCTTGATCACATTTCTGTTGTGCGAGGTTGGGGGGAGAGGACAGAGGAAGGAAGCATCATTGTTACCTCGCCAGCAACACAACAGGGACTTGGGGCTCCTGGATGCGCAAGACACGTGCCTTCTTGCTGCACTACCTGCAACATGACCCTCGAATTGTGAGAATTAGAAATAATCCTGACTACTGGGTTGCCACACTGTTAGATCCCCGGTACAAAAGTAAATTTGCAGAAATTATTCCTGACATAGAAAGGGATGCACGCATGCAGGAGTATCAACAGAGACTGTTGCAGAATCTTACATGTGCTTTTCCACAAAACACCAGTGGTGCACGTAGTGAAACTCACAGTTCCAACTTGCCAACCGTGGGACCGTCGAGTGTTCAGCACTCAAAACGTAACAGAAACACAGTATCTGCTGGTAACATCAATTTTGCAGAATCATTTCACCACTTTTTTAGCCCATCCTTTGCAAGGCCACAGGAGACAAGAAGTCTGACAAATAGTAAACGCCTAGAGATGATAGTACAGGAGTATCTCCAAGTAAACATTGAAGCCATGACTGTGTCACTGGACCCTTGCTCTTTTTGGGCTTCCAATCTGGATAGCCGGAGCTCGCCACTTAAGCCTTGGAAATCTTGTCATGCCTCGCAGCCAACGTTCTGTCTGAATGTGTGTTCAGCGCTCCTGGTGGTGTGCTGACAGATAAGCGCACGCGGCTCTCCACTGATAATGTAGACAGACTCACGTTCATAAAGATGAACAAATCATGTATTCGAAAGGTCTTTTCTACCCCTGTGTCATCCTGGGGAGAGTAAAAGCTTGATGATTTGTTAAAATCACCTCACCAACCGTTTTAAGCTTTCAAATTACTAATCATGTTTATCTGTATCTTGGCTGGAAAATAATTTTGGCCTTGTAGCAGTTTACAGTACTGATTCTATTAGGCCATCTATACTAAACTCCACCAGATTTAAAATTACTAATCATGTTGATCTGTATCTTGGCTGGAAAATAATTAGGGCCTTGTAGCAGTTTGCAGCACTGATTCTATTAGGCCATCTATAATAAGCTCCACCAGCTTTCAAATTAATAATAATTTTTATCTGCATCTAGCCGGGAAAATAATTTTGGGGCTCCTAGATGTGCAAGACACAAGAGTGCCTTCTTGCTGCACTACCTGCAACATGACCCTCAGATTGTCAGAATTCGAAATAATCCTGACTACTGGGTTGCCACACTCTTAGATCCCCCACACTCTTCGATCGACCTTTTCATTGTAATAAAGACCAAAAAAATGGTCATTTTTGAAATTATAAGCATTAGCAGGTTATTAGAAACTGAAATCAAACAGTTTTCAACTCAAAACTTTATAGTAGGTGATGTTACATTTTCACATAGGACCCCTTGTTCGAAAGGAGCTTCTGAACTCTCTCGTCCATTGAATTTGTCAGGTTTTGGATGGTTTCTGCTTCAATTGTTTTGCATGAGTACAGAATACCCTCACAGTGCTGTTGCTTAGATGTAAGCTGCCTCACGCCATCATAGACATTCCTTTTGATGATGCTCCAGAGGTTCTCAATGGGGTTGAGGTCAGGGGAGCATGGGGGTCACACCATAAGTTTGTCCCCTTTTATGCCTATATCAGCCAGAGATGCAGATGTGTTATGTGTGGCATGAGATGGTGCATTATCATGCATGAAAATTATCTTGCTGCGGAATACACGGTACTTCTTCTTGAACCATGGCAGGAAGTGCTGTTTGAGAAACTCCACATACATTATGGAATTCTTCTTTACCCCTTCAGGGATCCTAAAGTGGCCGACAATCTCTCTCCCCATGATTCCAGCCCAAAACATTACTCCACCTCCTTCTTGTTGGCGCCGTAGCCGTGTTTGCATGGGGTGTCCATCAACCAGCCATCCTCCACTCCATCCATCTGGACCATCGAGCGTTGCACGGCACTCATCGGTGAACAAGACAGTTTTGAAGTCAGTCTTCATGTATTGTTTGGCTCACTGGAGCCGTTTCTGTTTGTGTACAGTGGATAGAGGAGGTCGACAGGATGGCTTACGCACAGCTGCAAACCTCTGAAGGACCCTGCATCTTGTTGTTCGGGGGACGCTGGAGGCACCAGCAGCTTCAAAAACTTGTCTGCTGCTATGACAGGGCTTTTTTGCCGCTGCTCTTTTAACCTGACGTAATTGCCTGTAGGAAAGAGTCCTCAATTTGCCCTTATCAGCACGCACACGTGTGTACTGTGAATCAGCTACATACTTCTTGATTGTGCGATGATCAGGATGAAGTTTCTTGGCAATGTTGATTGTAGTCATGCCTTGACCTAAACACTCCACAATTTGTTGCTTCTCAGCAGCCGACACATCCTTTTTCTTTCCCATTTGGCAGAAAATATAGGCTGCTTAATAATGTGGGACAGCATTCTTAAGTAGTCTTGCCTTTCATTGGACACACCTGCCAAACTAATTAGAACAGGTGTCTGCAATTGCTTACAGTGATATAAAGAGCCCTGACACACATCACCATCAATGAGTTTAACTGACAAACAAAAAAATTCTTACCTTATCACTCCTAAACACTTTTTGCATAATAATTTGGAACACAGTGTACATGCGCTTTTCCACAAAACACCAGTAGTTCACATAGTGAATCTTACAGTTCTAACTTGAAAACCGTGGTCTGTATGGAGTTGTTCAATAAAGGGCCCAAAATTAAGATAACATACACGGGAGAGGTCTCTATGAATACAAATTCCTAAGTATTTGATACCCTGTGAGGGCCAGGCAAAGGGAAAGTTGGACTGGATGGAATCCTGTATGGATTTGGGGACGGAAACTTCGAGGGCCTCAGACTTCGCTGCATTGATTTTAAAACTTGACCATGTAACAAAGTGATCTATTTCAGCCATAACAGCATGGATGGATATATGTGATTGAGTGATATATACTAGGACATCATCAGCAAATGCATAGCACTTGTACTCTGTGCCTCCCACCTCAATCCACCTAATATTGGGGTTGTGGCGAATTTATGAGAGCAGGTGCTCCGTTACTAGGATGTATAAGGGAGGGAACAGAGGACATCCCTGCCTTGTCCCATTGGTGATTATGAAAGGTGATGAAAATGTTCCATATATCTTCAGCCTAGGTGACGTAGTGCGATACAGGGCCGTGATTTTGGCTATAAAAGGGTCCCCTAGACCCGTACAACAAGCTTTTTAAGAGAGTAATATATGCCGTGCCAGGAGACACTATGGAATGCTTTCTCAGCATCCAACGAGAGTATCTAATTACAAATTTTTAACTGCATCTAGCCCAGGAAATACTTTGAGCCTAGTAGCAGTGTCTGCTGGTCAGCGGATTATCCCAGCTGTTAAGCAAGCTACACCACCTGTAGTTTGGACACTTAATTTTTTCAAAAGAAATGTTTTGGGCCCCCGGGACACTCAGTGAAGAGCATCGGGAGGCACCCCAAGGCACAGGGACTGGCTGTAGGACGCCTTGCAGTGGACCGCCAAGCTCGATCCTTATAAAAGCTTTTTAACTGCAGCTGCTTTAGTTGACGCTACTGGAGCTGGAATTCCTGCAGCTGCTGGCATCATACTTGCTCTCCAATAGATCCTTGTAAAAGGATTTAAAGTGTACTCATTCAAATTAGAGAGACAATTTAAATTAAAAAGATTAAACCTGCCTCCACCACAGGGGGGCTCTCTCGACCCACCAGCGGACAGGCACCAGTATTGGGAGAGGGGGGCTGGCCGTCAGAGTCCACCGCAGCTCTGGCACAAACCCGGTGACAAGGAGGTCGCACAGGCAGGAACGAACTGGCCGTGTCGGCTTCGCAAATTTTTGGTTTTAGAAGGGAATGACATGCCTATATATTTGTCTCCCCCTCCTTTTACTCCTCCACCTCTTTTCTTTTCGCATGACTATATGTACTTGTCACTTTTCCATGTGTTAGTTGTGTCTTCTGAGCAGTTTGTCAGCTTTTGGACACCTTTGAAGTGTTTTCTATGTGTTTTTGTTTGCCTGCTATTGGTTTTAACAGTGTTCGAAGATGTTCTTCGAACATTTCGACGAAGATACGGGTGTTCGACGAACCGAACCGAACTCGAACACTACGGGGGTGGCTCAACACTAATAGATAGATCTTTTTTGCCATGTGGATTTTAACTTTCTCTTTTTATGTTAAACCATGTCCACTGGCAAATAAAGAGTGAGCAGAAAAGATAAAACCACTGTGCACAAAAAATTTCTCAGGTTCCACTGAGATTTGATCTCAGATTACAGGATTCAGAGTCCAGAGTGCTAATCATAACACAATGGAACCATACGACCAATGGAGCTGGCTAGAATTTGTTTTGAAAATGGTAAAGAAGCATGTGTAAATTGTGGAAATGTGATAAATTCCCTCTGAATCCAGTGATCTGAGTTCAAATCTCAGTGGAACCTGGGAAATTCATGCATTATGATGAAAACAGGTTCTAAAGCTGTTCTGCAAATGTATATCTAACACACAGTGGTAAATTAATATCTCCCCCCATTTTATTCCACAAGTGTGCTTAAAGTTCCATGATATCACAACAAGGACAGTATTAAAATGTTGATGAAATCTGGCTAATAATTAGCGTGCTGGATCTATTAGCTGGAAAAAGGGTGGGAAAAAAAGAAATAGCAAAACTTCTGCTCATCCAGAAATCACTAAAGATTTTTCATGGCATGCTAAAAGGTTCCATCGGAAAGATAATTCAAGTAGAGTTGGTGCAAATCAAAGTTCATATCCCAGTCCATCAGTCACGGCAGTGGTCTGTGTTCGCTGTAAAAAAGGAGGAGTTGCACCACATACCTGATGGCACACTCTGAGCTTTTTTTGAATGGTGGTGTGACGCAAAAGTGACATCGCACCAGGCTGAATAATCAAAAGAAGATCTAGAGATGCTGTTAAGCTGGTTCTACAAATCGTATCCAAAGATTACAGACCATTTCCGTGGGGGATATTCTTGGGAATGTGAAAATTGATCTACTCAGATAATTAGTCAAAATGTTAAATGATGTTAGATGTAGTCGGCAGGATTTTAACTTGCGGGGGGAGACCCCAATGGATTTTTAGTCCATCGCCTTAACCACTTGGCCACAACTACTCAGATGCTGCTGCATCCTTATGAGTTTTACACCTTTTCTTATAGCACCATGATCAATATCAGTGATTATCCTTCTGGAAGACATTTCAGAAAATGGAAGATTTCAATTGGAAACAAAATTCCAGGCCTCACTGAAATGTAAAAATCTGATTTAAAGGTATCATCAATTGGAACCTGGTACAGCTCAAGGTTTTTTAAAATTCACAAGGTGGATTTCGAGTGACTTTGTTCCAAACACCTCCTGAAAAAGGCTTTGAAAATGCTCAAAAGTTTGAACAGATTCATTTCCATGCAAAAAGACTTTCTGTTTATATGATCAGGTATTGAGCGTCTTTTAACCTCATCAAGTTTCCCAAAACGCCAAGCGGTTAACAGAAGTGAACATATCATTTTTCAGGTATATTTTGCTGGCTTTATACTTGCAATACAGGTCAGTGAGAAGGTTAGAAAGACCCCTGGAAGGCTCCTGAGTGACGTTCACAGCATTTTGCGAGCAAAAAAAAACTAACACAAAATCAATCGATGCCCAAAACAATTCTTAGAAAAACATCACCAAACTATGTTTACAAAACTGCTGGAAAACACTAAAAAGGGTGATTCAAGAAAAGAATCACTGTCGTTTCTTGAAGACGTTTCGGCTTGAAATCCTTGTCATTTTCAACCACCTGGAAAAAGTGTCATGCGAGCATTGGCACAAGTCATAGAGTACGATTGCTTGGTGTGACAAAGACGGTATGAGTTTTGCTTCATGCAGTCAAGTTTAATTTTTAAGTTAAACTTTCTTGATAGGTAGATTGATCTTTTTTGCCATGTGGATTTTAACTTTCTCTTTTTATATTAAACCTTGTCCACTGGCAAATTGAGTGTGAGCAGAAAAGATAAAACCGCTGTGCACAAAGGATTTCTCAGGTTCCACTGAGATTTGAACTAAAATCACTGGATTCAGAATCCAGAGTGCTAACCATTACAACATGGAACCACATGATTGATAGAGCTGGCTGGATTTTCTTTTGAAAATGGTAAAAGAGCATGTGTAAATTGTGGAAATGTGAGAAATTCACTCTGAATCCAGTGATCTGAGTTCAAATCTCAGTGGAACCTGGGAAATTCATGCATTATGGTGAAAACAGGTTCAAAAGCTGTTCTGCAAATGTATATCTAACACAGTGGTAAATTAATATCTCCTCCCTTTTTATTCCACAAGTGTGCTTAAAGTTCCATGATATCACAACAAGGACAGTTTTAAAATGTTGATAAAATCTGGCTAATAATTAGCGTGCTGGATCTATTAGCTGGAAAAAGGGTGAGAAAAAAAGAAATTGCAAAACTTCTGCTCATCCAGAAGTCACTAAAGATTTTTCATGATGTTCTAAAAGGTTCCATCAGAAAGATAATTCAAGTAGAGTTGGTGTTAATCAAAGTTCATATCCCAGTCCATCAGTCACGGCAGTGGTCTGTGTTCACTGGAAAAAAGGAGGAGTTCCACCACATACCTGATGGCACCCTCTGAGCTTTGTTTGATTGGTGGTGTGACGCACAAGTGACATCACACCAGGCTGAATCATCAAAAGAAGATCTACAGATACTGTTAAGCTGGTTCCACAAATCCGATCCAAAGATTACAGATCATTTCCATGGGGGATAGACTTGGGAATGTGCAAATTGATCTACTCAGATAATTTGTCAAAAATATTACATGAAGTTAGATGTAGTCAGCAGGATTTGAACCTCCGCAGGGAGACCTTAATGGTTTTCTAGTCTATCACCTTAACCACTCAGCCACAAGTACTCAGATGCTGTTTCATCCTTATGAGTTTCACACCTTTTCTTATAGCACCATGATCAATATCAGTGATTATCCTTCTGGAAGACATTTCAGAAAATGGAAGATTTCAATTGGAAACAAAATTCCAGGCCTCACTGAAATGTAAAAATCTGATTTAAAGGTATCATCAATTGGAACCTTCTACAGTTCAAGGTTTTTTAAAATTCATAAGGTGGATTTCGAGTGACTTTGTTCCAAACACCTCCTGAAAAGGCTTTGAAAATGTTTAAAAGTTTGAACAGATTGATTTCCATGCAAAAAGACTTGCTGTTCATATGATCAGGTATTGATCGTCTTTTAACCTCATCAAGTTTCCCAAAACGTCAAGCGGTAATCAGAAGTGAGCATACCATTCTTCAGGTATATTTTGGTTGCTTTATACTTGCAATACAAGTCAATGAGAAGGTTAGAAAGTTCCTGAGTGACGTTCGCAGCATTTTGCGAGCAAAAAAAAATGAAAACAAACTCAATCGATGCCCAAAACAATTCTTAGAAAAACATCACCAAACTATGTTTACAAAAATGCTGGAAACACTAAAAAGGGTGATTCAAGAAAATAATCGCTGTCAATTCTTGAAGCCATTTCGGCTCGAAATCCTTTTCGGCTTGAAATCCTTGTCAGTTTCAACTACCTGGAAAAAGTGTGATTTGAACTTTGGCACAAGTCATAAAGTACGGTTGCGTGGTGTGACATAGATGGTATGAGTTTTGCTTCATGAATTCAAGTTTAAGTTTCGCGTTAAACTTTCTTGATAGATCTTTTTTGCCATGTGGATTTTAACTTTCTCTTTTTATGTTAAACCATGTGCATTGGCAAATTGAGTGTGAACATAAAAGATAAAACCACTGTGCACCAAGAATTTCTAAGGCTCCACTGAGATCTGAACTCAGATAACCGGATTTACAGTCCAGAGGGCTAACCATTACACCATGGAACATTGTGTCCAATGGAGCTGGCTGGATTTTCTTTTGAAAACGGTAAAAGAACATGTGTAAATTGTGGAAATGTGAGAAATTCACTCTGAATACAGTGATCTGAGTCCAAATCTCAGTGGAGTCTGGGAAATTCATGCATTATGGTGAAAACAGGTTCTAAAGCTGTTCTGCAAATGTATATCTAATACACAATGGTAAATTAATATCTCCTCCCTTTTTATTCCACAAATCTGCTTAAAGTTCCATGATATCACAACAAGGACAGTTTTAAAATGTTGATGAAAACTGGCTAATAATTAGCATGCTGAATCTATTAGCTGTAAAAGGGGTGAGAAAAAAAGAAATTGCAAAACTTCTGCTCATCCTGTAGTCACTGAAGATTTTTCATGGTGTGCTTAAATGTTCCATCAGAAAGATAATTCAATTAGAGTTGGTGCAAATCAAAGTTCATATCCCAGTCCATCAGTCATGGCATTGGTCTGTCTTCGCTGGAAAAAAGGAGGAGTTGGACCACATACCTGATGGCACCCTCTGAGCTTTTTTTGATTGGTGGTGTGACGCACAAGTGACATCGCACTAGACTGAATCAAAAGAAGATCTACTGATGCTGTTAAGCTGGTTCTACAAATACGATGCAAAGATTACAGACCATTTCCGTGGGGAAAGATTTGAGAACGTGCAAATTGATCTACTCCGATAATTAGTCAAAATGTTACATGAAGTAAGACACACTTGACAGGATTTCAACCTGCATGGGGAGACCCTCATGGACTTCTAGTCCATTGCCTTAACCACTTGGCCACAACTACTCCAACACTGTTTCTGAGAGGTAACATAGTTTTTAAGGTTGAAGGAAGACTAAGTCCATCTAGTTCAACCCATAGCCTAACATGTTTATCCAGAGGAAGGCAAAAAACCCCATGTGGCAAACACTAAGTTCCACATTGGGGAAAAAAATTCCTTCTCAACTCCATACGACAATCAGACTAGTTCCCTGGATCAACACCCTATCAAGGAATATAGTATATATAACCTGGAATATTATACTTTTCAAGAAAGGCATCCATGCCTTTCTTAAATTTTAACAGTGAATCACTCATTACAACATCATGCGGCAGAGAGTTTCATAGTTTCGCTGCTCTTACAGTAAAGAATCCCCGTCTGTTATTATGATTAAACCTTCTTTCCTCCAGACGTAGAAGATGCCCCCTTGTCCCCGTCTCTGGCCTCAGAGTAAAAAGATCAGTAGAAAGGTTTTTTTTACTGTCCCCTCATATACTTGTACATAGTAATAAGATCACCCCTAAGCCTTCTCTTTTCCACAGTAAATAACCCCAAGTGTAATAACCTGTCTTGGTATTGCAGACCCCCCCAGTCCTCTAATAACCTTGGTCGCTCTAGTTCAGCTGTGTCTTTCTTATACACCGGAGACCAAAACTGTACACAGTATTCTAAGTATGGTCGCACTAATGACTTGTATAGAGGTAAAATTATATTCTCCTCATGAGCATCTATGCCTCTTTTAATGCATCCTATTATTTTATTTGCCTTTGCAGCAGCTGCCTGACACTGGCCACTAAACGTGAGCTTGTCATCCACCAATACCCCCAGGTCTTTTTCAGTTACAGGTTTGCCCAGTGTTTTACAATTAAGCATATAATTATACATTTTATTTCCTCTGCCCAAGTGCATTACCATACATTTATCCCCATTAAAGCTCATTTGCCATTTATCAGCCCAAGCTTCTAGTTTACATAGATCCTCCTGTAATATAAAATTGTCCTCCTCTGTATTGATTACAATGCAGAGTTTAGTGTCATCTGCAAATATTGAAATATTACTCTGTATGCTCCCTACAAGGTCATTAATAAATATGTTAAAAATATGGGGGCCCAATACTGACCCCTGTGGTACCCCACTGTTAACTGAGACCCAGTCTGAGTGTTTTCCATTAATAACCACCCTTTGCTTCCTATCACTGAGCCAATTCTTAACCCACATACATATATTTTCCCCTATGCCCATTGTTCTCATTTTATGTATCAACTTTTTGTGTGGAACCGCATCAAAAGCTTTTGAAAAGTCCATATACACAATATCCACTGCATTTCCTTGGTCCAGTCCAGAACTTGCCTCCTCATAAAAACTGATCAGATTAGATTGACAGGAACGGTCCCTCGTAAACCCATGTTGATATTGGGTCATGGGGTTGTTCTTCTTCAGATACTTTAGTATAGCATCTCTTAGGAAAAACTCCAGGATTTTACCCATTGTAGAGTTTAAGCTTACTGGAGTATAATTTCCAAGTTCAGATTTTGTCCCCTTTTTGAATATTGGCACCACATTTGCTATACGCCAGTCGTGTGGTACAGAGCCTGTTATTATGGAATCTTTAAAGATTAAAAATAATGATCTATCTATGACGTTACTTAATTCCTGCAGTACTCGCGGGTGAATCCCATCCGGGCCCGGGGATTTGTCAACTTTAGTGATTTTTAGGCGCCGCCGCACTTCCTGCTGGGTTAAGCAAGTGACACTTAATTGAGAATTTTTGTTATCACTAATCATGTTTTCTGTCATGCGATTTTATTGTGTAAATACGGTTGAAAAAAAATCATTTAGCATATTGGCTTTTTCCTCATCCTCATCCACCATTTCACCCAGACTATTTTTAAGGGGGCCAACACTATCATTTTTTATTTTTTTACTATTTATGTAGTTAAAGAATATTTTGGGGTTATTTTTACTTTCTCTGGCAATGATTCTCTCTGCCTCAGTCTTTGCTGCCTTGATTTGTTTTTTACATAATTTATTTAATTTTCTATATTTATTTAATGCCTCATCACTACCTACTTGCTTTAGTTCTCTAAATGCTTTCTTTTTGTCACTTATTGCGCCCCTTACAGCTCTATTTAGCCATAGTGGTTTCCTCCTATTTCTAGCATGTTTATTCCCAAGGGGTATATATTGTGCACAGGTCCTACTAAGGATGTTAATAAATGTCTCCCATTTGCTTTGTGTAGCTTTATGTCTCAGGATATTGTCCCAGTTTATTGCACTAAGATCATCTCTCAACCGTTGGAAATTTGCCTTCCTGAAGTTTAGTGTCCTTGTAACCCCTTTAATACACATCTTATTAAAGGTTACATGAAAACGTATTATTTTGTGATCATTATTACCCAAGTGACCCCCAACTCGTATATTTGATATGTGGTCTGGCCTATTGGTTAATATTAGGTCTAGCAGTGTCCCCCTTCTTGTTGGGTCATGAACCAGTTGTGAAAGGTAATTGTCTCTCATAGTTGTCAAAAACCTATTACCTTTGCTTGAACTACATGTTTCTGTCCCCCAATGTATTTCAGGGTAGTTGAAGTCTCCCATAATAATAACTTCTCCTTGAGTCGCTGCTTCATCTATTTGCTTTGCGAGGATATTCTCAGCTACTTCCATTATTTTTGGAGACTTATAACAAACCCCTATCAGTAATTTATTATTTTTTCCCCCTCCCCTTATCTCCACCCACAGGGACTCTACATTTTCATTAGATTGACAAATATCCTCCCGCAAGACAGGTTTTAAGGATGATTTTACATATAAACACACCCCCCCCTCGCTTGTTTGTATGGTGATTTCTGAACAGACAATAGCCCTGTAAATTAATTGCCCAGTCATGGCTCTCGTCCAGCCACGTCTCAGATATCCCTACCATGTCATAATTATTTTCCAACAAAATTAATTCTAATTCCTCCATTTTGTTGGTGAGGCTTCTGGCATTAGTGTACATGCATTTTATATATCTCTCTGTACCTCTATTCCTTCTTACTTTATTGACTGTTCTAACCCCACCCCCAATTTCTTTATTTGTGCCCAGGTCACTATCTGCACTATCTTCCCCACCTATAAAATGAATACCCTCCCCGCCCAATCCCTAGTTTAAACACTCCTCCAACCTTCTAGCCATTTTCTCCCCCAGCACAGCTGCACCCTCCCCATTGAGGTGCAGCCGGTCCCTAGCATAGAGTCTGTAGCCAACTGAGAAGTCGGCCCAGTTCTCCAGTAACCCAAATCCCTCCTTCGTACACCAGTTCTTGAGCCACTTATTTATCTCCCTAATCTCCCGTTGCCTCTCTGGCATGGCACGTGGTACCGGTAGTATTTCAGAGAATACCACCTTGGAGGTCCTTGCTCTCAGCTTGCAGCCCAATTCCCTGAAATCTTTAAGGACCTTCCACCTACCTCTAACTTTGTCATTTGTGCCAATGTGCGCCATGACCCCTGGGTCCTCACCAGCCCCTCCCAGTAATCTGTCAACCCGATCAGCGATGTGCAGGTAGGCAGCACACTGTTCGACGATCCCTGTCTTTGTGACAGATTGCCCTATCTGTTCCCCTAATAATTGAGTCCCCCACTACCAGCACCTGCCTGGCCTGCCTTGCTCTTCTATTTGCCTCTTTACTGGAGCTGACACTCCTCCGGCTTTCAGGGGACATGCTTTGCTGCAGCAGTGCTACCCCTGTACCAACACTCCCCTCAACTGCAAACTTTGCAAACTTATTGGGGTGTGCCAGATCAGGACTAGCCTCCCTGGCACTCTTCCCTCTACCCCCCTTCTAACTGTCACCCAACTAGCGGCCACACTGTCCTGCAGCTCCAGACTACCACCCTCCCCCACATCTACCCCAGTGGGCTGCTGCTCAGTGAGCAGCAGACTCCTTTCCATATTGTCAATGGATCTCAGTGTTGCTAGCTGCTCATTTAGATCCAGTACCTGGGCTTCCAAACGCACAAAGTGCACAGATCTCGCGCAGCAGTAAGCAACCCCGACCGGCTGTTCAAGGAATGCATACATGTGGCAAGATGTACACTGGATAGCATTGTCAATTATGGAGCTCATTTCCTAATGGGGATTGCAATAGACAGAATGTTAAGTAAAAAGAAAAGTAAAGAATTAATAAAATACAGACAGCAATTCAGTCCAAAGTCCTCCCTTCCAAACTCCCTGAATCCAAAGTCACTGAAAAACAAGTCACACACTTACTTTCGTTCACACTTACGCTCCGGTCACACTCGCAAACTAAGAGATTTAAAGTGTTTTTTTTTTTTCCCTTTTCCATTTCCAGCAATGCACCCTACAGCTCAATGCACTTCCAAACGACTGGATGCCCAACCAACTGCCCCTTATAAACCCTTAATTATGACCCCACCCCCTTAATTAATCCCTTGTGTGTATAGCTACACCTCAGGATTTTAGTGCAATGTAGTTAATCCTTAAATACACAGGTAGTAAACTAAGAAACTATAAAACTGTAGCGAGAAAATAGGTTTTAAAAAGCCCAATAAAACTAAACAGGTAGAAAAGCACTCAGCAGGTCACAATGCAGCAACTCACCGCAATTCACATAGGTATTTTCTGCAGGATTCCAAAATACCTCTTCACTGAAAAACAAGTCACACACATACTTTCTTTTGCACTTACGCTCCGGTCACACTCAACTCGTTCACACTCGCAAACTAAGAGATTTAAAGAGTTTTTTTTTTTCCCCTTTTCCAGCAATGCAACATACAGCTCAATGCACTTCCAAAGTGAGCATATCATTCTTCAGGTATATTTTGCTTGCGTCATACTTGCAATACAAGTCAATGAGAAAGTTAGAAAGACACCTGGAAGGTTCCTGAGTAGAGATGAGCGTTGTTCTACTCGAACTGTTCGCCAATCTCAAATTCGAGCTGTTTTGGGCGGTGTTCGAGCCGTTCGGTGAACACGAACAATTTGAGAAAAATTCGGCTGTTCGAGGTTATGTTCGATAACTGTTCGTGCACCAAAATCATAACTGGATTTTTTCTCAGTAATGATGAAAATTAATGTTAATACGCAGTTTGAGTGTACAGCGGGGTGAGGGGAGGGGCAGGGGATGTATCTCTGCAGGAACAATGAAGATCTCCATTTTTTTTTCTCTTTCCCGCATTTACAGTGGGGAGGTGCAATCTGTCAGCCTATCAGCAGCGCACACACGGAGCGAAGTGCTTTTTTTCACACAAGCAAGGGCATGTGTCATTGGCAGTGTATGTCACATGTCCTTGCCCTATAAGACCAAGCCATTTTCCCCGTCGCCACCATTTTCTCAATGCTGCAGCTGCGTGTTAGACGGCACCGCTGTTGCTGTGTGCGCTATACCTTGTTAATTTCAAGCCAATTTTCGCACAAATATACAGATAGCTTGGGAGTAGGGAATAGTTGTGATTGCAGTCCTTTTAAGGACTAGGTTACAGCATTTCCTACGACTTTTATCAGGCAGGTCTGTGCTCTTAAATAGATAGGTTGTGGGAGTAAAGACTAATTGTAATTGGAGTCCTTTTCAGGACTAGGTTACATCAGTTCCTATCAGTTTTTGCCAGGCAGGTCTGTGCCAGTGCTGTGCAAGTTTTTTTCACAGCATTTGGCTGAATCTAGCAAAGCTAATCCTTTTTGGCCTATTGCAGAGTGTGTTAGTCAGTGGAGTAGCCTATCTGTGTTGCAAGATATACCACCTGTGTATAGAATACCAATTTTTTTACTGCACCTAGTGAAGTAAAATCTTTTGGGCATAACATCATTCTATTAGTCCATCTATACTGACCTCCATCAGGTTGCAAACTGAATCTAATTTTTTTCTGCATCTAGCTCTGAAAAAATATTTGGCTTCTAGCTGTGTGTGGGTCTTGTTCTATTAATCCATCTATACTGACCTCCATCAGGTTGCAAACTGAATATAATTTTTTTCTGCATCTAGCTCTGAAAAAATATTTGGCCTTCTAGTAGTGTGTCGGACTTTCTCTATTAGTCCATCTATACTGACCTCCATCAGGTTGCAAATTAAAAATAATTTTTTGTATGCATCTAGCTCTGAAAAAATATTTGGCCTTCTAGTAGTGTGTCGGACTTTCTCTATTAGTCCATCTATACTGACCTCCATCAGGTTGCAAATTAAAAATAATTTTTATCTGCATCTACAGTACCTCTGAAAAAATATTTGGGCTTCTAGCTGTGTGTGGGACTTGTTGTATTAGTCCATCTATACTGACCTCCATCAGGTTGCAAACTGAATATATTTTTTTCTGCATCTACCTCTGAAAAAATATTGGGCTTCTAGCTGTGTGTGGGACTTGTTGTATTAGTTCATCTATACTGACCTCCATCAGGTTGCAAACTGAATATATTTTTTTCTGCATCTACCTCTGAAAAAATATTGGGCTTCTAGCTGTGTGTGGGTCTTGTTCTATTAATCCATCTATACAGACCTCCATCAGGTTGCAAACTGAATATAATTTTTTTCTGCATCTAGCTCTGAAAAAATATTTGGCCTTCTAGCAGTGTGTCGGACTTTCTCTATTAGTCCATCTATACTGACCTCCATCAGGTTGCAAATTCAAAATAATTTTTATCTGCATCTACAGTACCTCTGAAAAAATATTTGGGCTTTTAGCTGTGTGTGGGACTTGTTGTATTAGTCCATCTATACTGACCTCCATCAGGTTGCAAACTGAATATATTTTTTTCTGCATCTACTTCTGAAAAAATATTGGGCTTCTAGCTGTGTGTGGGACTTGTTGTATTAGTCCATCTATACTGACCTCCATCAGGTTGCAAACTGAATATATTTTTTTCTGCATCTACCTCTGAAAAAATATTGGGCTTCTAGCTGTGTGTGGGACTTGTTGTATTAGTCCATCTATACTGACCTCCATCAGGTTGCAAACTGAATATAATTTTTTTCTGCATCTAGCTCTGAAAAAATATTTGGCCTTCTAGTAGTGTGTTGGACTTTCTCTATTAGTCCATCTATACTGACCTCCATCAGGTTGCAAATTAAAAATAATTTTTATCTGCATCTACAGTACCTCTGAAAAAATATTTGGCCTTCTAGCAGTGTGTCGGACTTTCTCTATTAGTCCATCTATACTGACCTCCATCAGGTTGCAAATTCAAAATAATTTTTATCTGCATCTACAGTACCTCTGAAAAAATATTTGGGCTTCTAGCTGTGTGTGGGACTTGTTGTATTAGTCCATCTATACTCACCTCCATCAGGTTGCAAACTGAATATATTTTTTTCTGCATCTACCTCTGAAAAAATATTGGGCTTCTAGCTGTGTGTGGGTCTTGTTCTATTAATCCATCTATACAGACCTCCATCAGGTTGCAAACTGAATCTAATTTTTTTCTGCATCTAGCTCTGAAAAAATATTTGGCCTTCTAGCAGTGTGTCGGACTTTCTCTATTAGTGCATCTATACTGACCTCCATCAGGTTGCAAATTCAAAATAATTTTTATCTGCATCTACAGTACCTCTGAAAAAATATTTGGGCTTCTAGCTGTGTGTGGGACTTGTTGTATTAGTCCATCTATACTGACCTCCATCAGGTTGCAAACTGAATATATTTTTTTCTGCATCTACCTCTGAAAAAATATTGGGCTTCTAGCTGTGTGTGGGACTTGTTGTATTAGTCCATCTATACTGACCTCCATCAGGTTGCAAACTGAATATATTTTTTTCTGCATCTACCTCTGAAAAAATATTGGGCTTCTAGCTGTGTGTGGGACTTGTTGTATTAGTCCATCTATACTGACCTCCATCAGGTTGCAAACTGAATATAATTTTTTTCTGCATCTACAGTACCTCTGATTAAATATTTGGCCTTCTAGCAGTGTGTCGGACTTTCTCTATTAGTCCATCTATACTGACCTCCATCAGGTTGCAAATTCAAAATAATTGCCTTTGATTTATGGCAGTACATTGCCCACACAAAGACTTACCACAAGTCTTACAATTTCCGACAGATCTATTTTTCTTGCACTTTTCTTTGATCTGGCAAAATTTTGTTTGAACCATCACTTCTGAGCATGTAGAAACTTGGGACGTGGAACCCTTTTCCCTATCTGTGACATAAGGACCACTCAACTCTCTCACAAGTGTTTGCAAAAATGCCTTGCGTGACATTTTTTGGTGGGTAATCTCCTTGAATATTATCCATGCATTTATACCCGCAAAGTCTAAGGCATTTTCAAATGCATGAACAGGCCATCTCCTTGTGCATGTTCGTGTGGTATATTTTCGTGCCATCTGATCCACTACATCTACTCCATATTTTGTTTCTTTGTAAAACTTTACCGTTTCTGGAGTTTTTTTAGCGGAATCAGACGCAACAACAACATCTGGATGGACGGAACTCAAAATGACAACATTTTTGTTGGGCTTTCCTTGATATACTGTAAGTGTAAAATTGTCTTCATTTCTAAACACTTTAGTGTTGTACAATTCCTCTTTCATGGATTTTATTTCTTTAGGCACTTCTCGCCTT
This sequence comes from Phyllobates terribilis, assembly GCF_046119375.1. NCBI lineage: Eukaryota > Metazoa > Chordata > Amphibia > Anura > Dendrobatidae > Phyllobates > Phyllobates terribilis. The sequence goes on along the minus strand of NW_027362773.1, from coordinate 220,412,355 downwards.
ATCTTGTTCAGTGTTCCCACGATGGTTGTTCCTTTGCTTTTTAGCTGTTTAGCTAATTTTACTGAAGTAAAATAATTATCGGTTGTAACATTGCGACCTTTTTTCAAAAACGGGTCCAATAACTTCATTACCACATGGTCAGCTAAACGGTCCTCAGCACGGCGTGTGTCATCTTTGCCTAGATAAAGGAAGCCATTTGCCAGATATTTGCTCCTCTTATCAACAGCTAGCCAATATTTGTGGCCATATTTATCTGGTTTGGAAGGCATGTACTGCGTGAATGGACACCTAGTTTTGCTTGGGAAAAGTTGCTCATCCACCATTATGTATGGGCCAGGTTTGTAACACGCAATACAATTTTCAATAAACCTGTCCCACACAGTAGAAAATAGAGCAAACTTGTCCGTTTGCAGTCTCTCCGATCGAGTAGATTTCTCATCAAATCTGAGAAACCTCATAATTTCAACAAAGCGGCGGTCCCTAGACATTGTTGCTTTGCAAAACGGTATTCCCCAGTCATTACACCAAATACTGCTAATCGAGTGACGGTTCGTGCCAGATATTCCACGAGCATAGAATATCGCAATGAATGCATCTAGCTCCTCATCAGATAGAGTTTGTTCAGCATTACACAGTAATACAAGCAGGTAAAACACAAGGAAAATGTGAAAAGTTGACATGTAAATTGAACTACATCTATATGAACATCAGGGTAAATAAGACAGAGTGAAAAAATTATGCACAAAACTTTATAGCAACATTTAGTGACAAAAGGACCTCAAAATATAGTAGGGAGTCAAAATGACTCCCTTCAGTAGTTCTTGGTAAATTTTGAAAAAAACGCGCAAATTTTTCACCAAAATTATTTATTCTCACAAAATCTTTTTTCACATCATATTTGAGGAAAAGTCACCGAGTTTCCAGCCAGAATTCTGAAAAATGTAGTCACAGAAGAGAAATAAAAAACGAAAGGAGTCAAAATGACTCCATCAGTAGTTCTAGTGTTAAGCTGGTTCTACAAATCCGATCCAAAGATTACAGACCATTTCCGTGGGGGATAGACTTGGGAATGTGAAAATTGATCTACTCAGATAATTAGTCAAAATGTTACATGAAGGGAGATGTAGTTGGCAGGGTTTGAACCAGGACGGGGAGACCCCAATGGATTTCTAGTCGATTGCCTTAACCCCTCGGCCACAACTACTCAGATGATTTTTCATCCTTATGAGTTTCACACCTTTTCTTATAGCACCGTGATTAATATCAGTGATTATCCTTCTGGAAGACATTTCAGAAAATGGAAGAATTCAATTGGAAACAAAATTCCAGGCCTCACTGAAATGTAAAAATCTAATTTAAAGGTATCATCAATTGAAACCTTGTACAGTTCAAGGTTTTTTAAAATTCATAAGGTGGATTTCGAGTGACTTTGTTCCAAACACCTCCTGAAAAAGGCTTTGAAAATGCTCAACAGTTTGAACAGATTCATTTCCATGCAAAAAGACTTGCTGCTCATATGATCAGGTATTGAGCGTCTTTTAACCTCATCAAGTTTCCCAAAACGCCAAGCGGTTAACAGAAGTGAGCATATCATTTTTCAGGTATATTTTGCTTGCTTTATACTTGCAATACAAGTCAATGAGAAGGTTAGAAAGACCCCTGGAAGGTTCCTGAGTGATGTTCGCAGCATTTTGCGAGCAAAAAAGAAATTAAAACATACTCAATCGATGCCAAAAACAATTCTTAGAAAACATCACCAAACTATGCTTGCAAAAATGCTGGAAAACACTAAAAATGGTGATTCAGGAAAAGAATGGCTGTCGTTTCTTGAAGCCGTTTTGGCTTGAAATCCTTGTCAGTTTAAACCACCTGGAAAAAGTGTCATGCGAGCATTGGCACAAATCATAGAGTACGGTTGATAGGTGTGACATAGATGGTATGAGTTTTGCTTCATGAAGTCAAGTCTAACTTTTAAGTTAAACTTTCTTGATAGATAGTAGAGATGAGCAGTGTTCGAATCGAACTGTTCGCCAATCTCAAATTTGAGCTGTTTTGGGCGGTGTTCGAGCCTTTTGGCGAACACGAACGATTTGAAAAAAATTTGGCTGTTCGAGGTTATGTTCGAAAACTGTTCGTGCACCAAAATCATAACTGGATTTTTTCTCAGTAATGCTGAAAATTAATGTTAATACTCAGTTTGAGTGTACAGCGGGGCAGGGAGATGGATATCTGCAGAAATAATGAAGATCTCCATTTTTTTTTCTCTTTCCCGCATTTACAGTGGGGAGGTGCAATCTGTCAGCCTATCAGCAGCGCACACACGGAGCGAACTGCTTTTTTTCACACAAGCAAGGGCATGGGTCATTGCAGTGTATGTCACATGTCCTTGTCCTATAAGACCCAGCCATTTTACACGTTGCCACCATTTTCTCACTGCTGCAGCTGCGTGTTAGACGGCAGCGCTGTTGCTGTGTGCGCTATAATTTCAGTGTGAATTTCAAGTCAATTTTCGCACAAATCTACAGATAGCTTGGGAGTAGGGAATAGTTGTGATTGCAGTCCTTTTGAGGACTAGGTTACATCATTTCCTACGACTTTTATCAGGCAGGTCTGTGCTCTTAAACAGATAGGTTGGGAGTAGGGACTAATTGTAATTGCAGTCCTTTTGAGGGCTAGGTTACATCAGTTCCTATCACTTTTTGCCAGGCAGGTCTGTGCCAGTGCTGTGCAAGTTTTTTTTCCAAGCATTTGGCTAAATCTAGCTAAGAAAATCCTTTTCTGCCTCTTGCAGTGTGTGTTAGTCAGTGGAGTAGCCTATCTGTTTTGCAAGCCCCACCACCTGTGTATAGAATACAAATTTTTTCACTGCACCTAGACAACTAAAACCTTTTGGGCATAGCATCATTCTATTAGTCCATCTATACTAACCTCCACCAGGTTGCAAATTAAAAATAATTTTTATCTGCATCTAGCTCTGAAAAAATATTTCGGCTTGTAGCAGTGTGTGGGACTTGTTCTATTAGTCCATCTATACTAACCTCCACCAGGTTGCAAATGAAAAATAATTTTTATCTGCATCTAGCTCTGAAAAAATATTTGGGCTTGAAGCAGTGTGTGGGACTTGGTCTATTAGTCCATCTATACTAATCTCCACCAGGTTGCAAATTAAAAATAATTTTTATCTGCATCTAGCTCTGAAAAAATATTTGGGCTTGTAGCAGTGTGTGGGACTTGGTCTATTAGTACATCTATACTAACCTCCACCACCTGTGTATGTAATAAAATGGTTTTACTGCATCTAACCCAGACAATACTTTTGGGCTAATACCACAGTTTGGCCACTCAGCTCTGCTCGGTTCCCATCCATTGTTTTTTGTGCAAACAACTCCAGAGTTGTCAATTAGTTAACCAACAAAATGAGTGGTAAAAGGCCTGCTGCTGGTGGAAAGGGGAATAGGCGTGTTGGGAAGGGAAAAAAAGGTTGTGTCCGTGTGGTAGTTGTTAAAGCAACAGTAACATCTGCAGAAGAAAGACCATCTTCCAGCCTAACTAAGATGTCTACTTCTTTTAGCGGACAATGTGATAAGATCCCTTTCTTACGACCACGCCCATCGCTACAAATTCCAGATTAGGCACAAAAACAGCAGGTGCTTCAACGGATATCAAGTGCTCCTTTAAGTGGGCTCTCCTCCACCTCAACATCAACATCACAAATACTCCAGTCCTCAGAGGTGTAACCCCAATCGCACTTGCTTCCTCAAAGCTCCAAGTCTCCAGTTGCCCGTCTGAGTATGGGGCAACACAGATGGTTGAGTCTGCAGAGCTGTTTACTCATACCATAGCCTGGGAATCAGAGGTCGACTCCAGAGCTTCTGTGAATCCAGACGAGGAAATGATCTGCACTGATGCCCAGAATCTTTATGAGTTGGATCCAGGAACAGACGCAGAAGGTTCTGAGCATAATGTAGACCCTCATTCCCAAACTGTAACTCCTGTTGGTGGAGACAATGAGGAAGACGATGATGAGACTCAAATACCTGATTGGAGCGACAACTTGAGTTTTTTGTCAGGGCAGGAAGAGGTTGGCTCTGAGGACGGCGGGTGTGACAACACACAGGGTGATGATGACGAGGTTGGAGATCCCACTTACTGTCAACCCACAGTCAGCCAGTCGATGAGGTCAGCAGAGGAGGTGGAGGAGGATGCTAGTGACGACGAGGTCAGGTTGCGCCTTCCTGGACAGAGACGTAGTACTGGAAGCACGTCAACAACTGCATCCTCAAACATAACTCTGTCTCTGACCACAAGTCGTGGTGGCTCTTCAGGTCACATGGGTGCTAAGTCTTGCATAGCCTGGGCAATTTTTCAGATCGATAAGGATGACCCAACTCGTGTTATCTGTAACATTTGTCAGCAAAAGCTAAGTAGAGGGCAAAAAATACATAGTTTGAGTACTTCATGCATGAACCGGCACATGGATATGAAGAATAAGTTGCAGTGGGAAGCTCATTCTGCTATAGTGCGGCCTAGCCGGCCGAGCCAACCACCGTCTGACACATCTTGTGCATCCGCGGCCTCTTCATCCTCTGTGACTGGGGGGACAGCAGTCACTCCTGTTTTGGGACGCAGACCTGCCACCTCTTTACCCGCAACAGCCAGCGTGATTGGCAGGTCATCATTTTCTTTGGAGGTGGAAACACCAGCTGGTGTTCAGCGCTGTCCAACATCGATAGCACCACCTTTGGATTAAGGCAACCTAACATGTTCGCCTGCATCTTCCTCACAGTCCGGCAGTTTGCTGGGGACACCCTTCTCAACCCCGTCTAACCACAACAGCCAGCCCTCAGTCCCTCAGATGTGGACAAGTAAAAGACCATTTCCTCCTAGCCATGAGAAAGCTAAGAGGTTGAATTTCACCATCTGCAAGCTCTTGGCTACAGAAATGCTGCCTTACCGCCTGGTGGACACAGAGGATTTTGGAGACCTTATATCCGTCGCTGTGCCCCAGTACCAGATGCCCAGTTTGCACTACTTCTCAAAGAAAGGTGTGCCTGCTTTCCACCAGCATGTCACACACAACATCACCGCTTCTTTGAGAAACTCTGTGTGTGACAGGGTGCATTTCACCACAGACACTTGGACGAGTAGGCATGGACAGGGGTGTTACATGTCGCTGACTGGGCACTGGGTAACTATGGTGACAGCAGGACAAGGGGCTGCTGTCAAAGTCTTGCCATCCCCACGAGTTGTGCATCAACCCTCTTTATCTCGAAGTTCCTCCACTGCTTCTGCCTCCTCAACCTTCTCTAGGTCCTCCACCTGCACCCAAAGCCAGTCTGGTCATGCCACAAGCTTTCTAACTGCACAGAAGGGATCCTGCACACCTCCTTACTATGCTTGCTGCAGGGCTCATCGTCATCAGGCGGTTTTTACTTTGAAATGTCTGGGAAATGTGAGTCACACAGCTGAAGAGTTGTGGTCAGCTCTGGAGAACCAGTTTCATGGATGGTTGTCTCCACTGGACCTGAAACCAGGGAAGGCCGTGTGCGACAATGCTGCAAACCTGGGTGCGGCCCTTCGCCGGGGCAATGTCACGCACGTGCCTTGTATGGCTCGCATGTTGAACCTGGTTGTCCAGCAATTTTTAGCCCACTATCCCGGACTAGATGGCCTTCTGCAGAGGGCACGCTCGCTGTGTGCTCACTTCCGCCATTCGCATCCCGCAGCTCAGCTACTTACATCTCTACAGAAGTCGTTGGGCCTGACACTTCACGGCTAAAATGCGATGTGCCTACCCGGTGGAATTCAACTCTGCACATGTTGCAGCGACTGTGACAGCACCGACAAGCCCTGGTGCAATATGTTCTGACGTATAGCCTGGGCCAACGAGATCCAGAGGTGGGGCAAATCACGTTGGAGGAGTGGTCTCAGATCAGGGACCTATGCACCCTACTGCACAGTTTTGAAATGGCGACGAAGATGTTTATTGCTGACGATGCCATTATCAGCATGACTACTCCGGTGATTTACATGCTGGAGCACATCTTAAACAGAATTCGGAGTCAGGTGGTGGCACAAGAGGAGGTGGAGGAAGTAGAGGAGGAGGAGTTGTATGCGGAAGGGCTAACATCTGCAAGGTCCAGACGGTCGGCAGCACCAAGGCGGCAGGCATGTGAGGGTGGGGGAGATGGTTTTACCAGGGTGCATGGTAGAAGTCAAACTAGTGAGGAAGGTGCAGAAGCCCAGGAAGAAGTGGAGGACTTACTGATGGAAGACTCATCAGATGAGGGAGACCTTGATCACATTTCTGTTGTGCGAGGTTGGGGGGAGAGGACAGAGGAAGGAAGCATCATTGTTACCTCGCCAGCAACACAACAGGGACTTGGGGCTCCTGGATGCGCAAGACACGTGCCTTCTTGCTGCACTACCTGCAACATGACCCTCGAATTGTGAGAATTAGAAATAATCCTGACTACTGGGTTGCCACACTGTTAGATCCCCGGTACAAAAGTAAATTTGCAGAAATTATTCCTGACATAGAAAGGGATGCACGCATGCAGGAGTATCAACAGAGACTGTTGCAGAATCTTACATGTGCTTTTCCACAAAACACCAGTGGTGCACGTAGTGAAACTCACAGTTCCAACTTGCCAACCGTGGGACCGTCGAGTGTTCAGCACTCAAAACGTAACAGAAACACAGTATCTGCTGGTAACATCAATTTTGCAGAATCATTTCACCACTTTTTTAGCCCATCCTTTGCAAGGCCACAGGAGACAAGAAGTCTGACAAATAGTAAACGCCTAGAGACGATAGTACAGGAGTATCTCCAAGTAAACATTGAAGCCATGACTGTGTCACTGGACCCTTGCTCTTTTTGGGCTTCCAATCTGGATAGCCGGAGCTCGCCACTTAAGCCTTGGAAATCTTGTCATGCCTCACAGCCAACGTTCTGTCTGAATGTGTGTTCAGCGCTCCTGGTGGTGTGCTGACAGATAAGCGCACGCGGCTCTCCACTGATAATGTAGACAGACTCACGTTCATAAAGATGAACAAATCATGTATTCGAAAGGTCTTTTCTACCCCTGTGTCATCCTGGGGAGAGTAAAAGCTTGATGATTTGTTAAAATCACCTCACCAACCGTTTTAAGCTTTCAAATTACTAATCATGTTTATCTGTATCTTGGCTGGAAAATAATTTTGGCCTTGTAGCAGTTTACAGTACTGATTCTATTAGGCCATCTATACTAAACTCCACCAGATTTAAAATTACTAATCATGTTGATCTGTATCTTGGCTGGAAAATAATTAGGGCCTTGTAGCAGTTTGCAGCACTGATTCTATTAGGCCATCTATAATAAGCTCCACCAGCTTTCAAATTAATAATAATTTTTATCTGCATCTAGCCGGGAAAATAATTTTGGGGCTCCTAGATGTGCAAGACACAAGAGTGCCTTCTTGCTGCACTACCTGCAACATGACCCTCAGATTGTCAGAATTCGAAATAATCCTGACTACTGGGTTGCCACACTCTTAGATCCCCCACACTCTTCGATCGACCTTTTCATTGTAATAAAGACCAAAAAAATGGTCATTTTTGAAATTATAAGCATTAGCAGGTTATTAGAAACTGAAATCAAACAGTTTTCAACTCAAAACTTTATTCTAGGTGATGCTACATTTGCACATAGGACCCCTTGTTCGAAAGGAGCTTCTGAACTCTCTCGTCCATTGAATTTGTCAGGTTTTGGATGGTTTCTGCTTCAATTGTTTTGCATGAGTACAGAATACCCTCACAGTGCTGTTGCTTAGATGTAAGCTGCCTCACGCCATCATAGACATTCCTTTTGATGATGCTCCAGAGGTTCTCAATGGGGTTGAAGTCAGGGGAGCATGGGGGTCACACCATAAGTTTGTCCCCTTTTATGCCTATATCAGCCAGAGATGTAGATGTGTTATGTGTGGCATGAGATGGTGCATTATCATGCATGAAAATTATCTTGCTGCGGAATACACGGTACTTCTTCTTGAACCATGGCAGGAAGTGCTGTTTGAGAAACTCCACATACATTATGGAATTCTTCTTTACCCCTTCAGGGATCCTAAAGTGGCCGACAATCTCTCTCCCCATGATTCCAGCCCAAAACATTACTCCACCTCCTTCTTGTTGGCGCCGTAGCCGTGTTTGCATGGGGTGTCCATCAACCAGCCATCCTCCACTCCATCCATCTGGACCATCGAGCGTTGCACGGCACTCATCGGTGAACAAGACAGTTTTGAAGTCAGTCTTCATGTATTGTTTGGCTCACTGGAGCCGTTTCTGTTTGTGTACAGTGGATAGAGGAGGTCGACAGGATGGCTTACGCACAGCTGCAAACCTCTGAAGGACCCTGCATCTTGTTGTTCGGGGGACGCTGGAGGCACCAGCAGCTTCAAAAACTTGTCTGCTGCTATGACAGGGCTTTTTTGCCGCTGCTCTTTTAACCTGACGTAATTGCCTGTAGGAAAGAGTCCTCAATTTGCCCTTATCAGCACGCACACGTGTGTACTGTGAATCAGCTACATACTTCTTGATTGTGCGATGATCAGGATGAAGTTTCTTGGCAATGTTGATTGTAGTCATGCCTTGACCTAAACACTCCACAATTTGTTGTTTCTCAGCAGCCGACACATCCTTTTTCTTTCCCATTTGGCAGAAAATATAGGCTGCTTAATAATGTGGGACAGCATTCTTAAGTAGTCTTGCCTTTCATTGGACACACCTGCCAAACTAATTAGAACAGGTGTCTGCAATTGCTTACAGTGATATAAAGAGCCCTGACACACATCACCATCAATGAGTTTAACTGACAAACAAAAAAATTCTTACCTTATCACTCCTAAACACTTTTTGCATAATAATTTGGAACACAGTGTACATGCGCTTTTCCACAAAACACCAGTAGTTCACATAGTGAATCTTACAGTTCTAACTTGAAAACCGTGGTCTGTATGGAGTTGTTCAATAAAGGGCCCAAAATTAAGATAACATACACGGGAGAGGTCTCTATGAATACAAATTCCTAAGTATTTGATACCCTGTGAGGGCCAGGCAAAGGGAAAGTTGGACTGGATGGAATCCTGTATGGATTTGGGGACGGAAACTTCGAGGGCCTCAGACTTCGCTGCATTGATTTTAAAACTTGACCATGTAACAAAGTGATCTATTTCAGCCATAACAGCATGGATGGATATATGTGATTGAGTGATATATACTAGGACATCATCAGCAAATGCATAGCACTTGTACTCTGTGCCTCCCACCTCAATCCACCTAATATTGGGGTTGTGGCGAATTTATGAGAGCAGGTGCTCCGTTACTAGGATGTATAAGGGAGGGAACAGAGGACATCCCTGCCTTGTCCCATTGGTGATTATGAAAGGTGATGAAAATGTTCCATATATCTTCAGCCTAGGTGATGTAGTGCGATACAGGGCCGTGATTTTGGCTATAAAAGGGTCCCCTAGACCCGTACAACAAGCTTTTTAAGAGAGTAATATATGCCGTGCCAGGAGACACTATGGAATGCTTTCTCAGCATCCAACGAGAGTATCTAATTACAAATTTTTAACTGCATCTAGCCCAGGAAATACTTTGAGCCTAGTAGCAGTGTCTGCTGGTCAGCGGATTATCCCAGCTGTTAAGCAAGCTACACCACCTGTAGTTTGAACACTTAATTTTTTCAAAAGAAATGTTTTGGGCCCCCGGGACACTCAGTGAAGAGCATCGGGAGGCACCCCAAGGCACAGGGACTGGCTGTAGGACGCCTTGCAGTGGACCGCCAAGCTCGATCCTTATAAAAGCTTTTTAACTGCAGCTGCTTTAGTTGACGCTACTGGAGCTGGAATTCCTGCAGCTGCTGGCATCATACTTGCTCTCCAATAGATCCTTGTAAAAGGATTTAAAGTGTACTCATTCAAATTAGAGAGACAATTTAAATTAAAAAGATTAAACCTGCCTCCACCACAGGGGGGCTCTCTCGACCCACCAGCGGACAGGCACCAGTATTGGGAGAGGGGGGCTGGCCGTCAGAGTCCACCGCAGCTCTGGCACAAACCCGGTGACAAGGAGGTCGCACAGGCAGGAACGAACTGGCCGTGTCGGCTTCGCACTTTTTTGGTTTTAGAAGGGAATGACATGCCTATATATTTGTCTCCCCCTCCTTTTACTCCTCCACCTCTTTTCTTTTCGCATGACTATATGTACTTGTCACTTTTCCATGTGTTAGTTGTGTCTTCTGAGCAGTTTGTCAGCTTTTGGACACCTTTGAAGTGTTTTCTATGTGTTTTTGTTTGCCTGCTATTGGTTTTAACAGTGTTCGAAGATGTTCTTCGAACATTTCGACGAAGATACGGGTGTTCGACGAACCGAACCGAACTCGAACACTACGGGGGTGGCTCAACACTAATAGATAGATCTTTTTTGCCATGTGGATTTTAACTTTCTCTTTTTATGTTAAACCATGTCCACTGGCAAATAAAGAGTGAGCAGAAAAGATAAAACCACTGTGCACAAAAAATTTCTCAGGTTCCACTGAGATTTGATCTCAGATTACAGGATTCAGAGTCCAGAGTGCTAATCATAACACAATGGAACCATACGACCAATGGAGCTGGCTGGAATTTGTTTTGAAAATGGTAAAGAAGCATGTGTAAATTGTGGAAATGTGATAAATTCCCTCTGAATCCAGTGATCTGAGTTCAAATCTCAGTGGAACCTGGGAAATTCATGCATTATGATGAAAACAGGTTCTAAAGCTGTTCTGCAAATGTATATCTAACACACAGTGGTAAATTAATATCTCCCCCCATTTTATTCCACAAGTGTGCTTAAAGTTCCATGATATCACAACAAGGACAGTATTAAAATGTTGATGAAATCTGGCTAATAATTAGCGTGCTGGATCTATTAGCTGGAAAAAGGGTGGGAAAAAAAGAAATAGCAAAACTTCTGCTCATCCAGAAATCACTAAAGATTTTTCATGGCATGCTAAAAGGTTCCATCGGAAAGATAATTCAAGTAGAGTTGGTGCAAATCAAAGTTCATATCCCAGTCCATCAGTCACGGCAGTGGTCTGTGTTCGCTGTAAAAAAGGAGGAGTTGCACCACATACCTGATGGCACACTCTGAGCTTTTTTTGAATGGTGGTGTGACGCAAAAGTGACATCGCACCAGGCTGAATAATCAAAAGAAGATCTAGAGATGCTGTTAAGCTGGTTCTACAAATCGTATCCAAAGATTACAGACCATTTCCGTGGGGGATATTCTTGGGAATGTGAAAATTGATCTACTCAGATAATTAGTCAAAATGTTAAATGATGTTAGATGTAGTCGGCAGGATTTTAACTTGCGGGGGGAGACCCCAATGGATTTTTAGTCCATCGCCTTAACCACTTGGCCACAACTACTCAGATGCTGCTGCATCCTTATGAGTTTTACACCTTTTCTTATAGCACCATGATCAATATCAGTGATTATCCTTCTGGAAGACATTTCAGAAAATGGAAGATTTCAATTGGAAACAAAATTCCAGGCCTCACTGAAATGTAAAAATCTGATTTAAAGGTATCATCAATTGGAACCTGGTACAGCTCAAGGTTTTTTAAAATTCACAAGGTGGATTTCGAGTGACTTTGTTCCAAACACCTCCTGAAAAAGGCTTTGAAAATGCTCAAAAGTTTGAACAGATTCATTTCCATGCAAAAAGACTTTCTGTTTATATGATCAGGTATTGAGCGTCTTTTAACCTCATCAAGTTTCCCAAAACGCCAAGCGGTTAACAGAAGTGAACATATCATTTTTCAGGTATATTTTGCTGGCTTTATACTTGCAATACAGGTCAGTGAGAAGGTTAGAAAGACCCCTGGAAGGCTCCTGAGTGACGTTCACAGCATTTTGCGAGCAAAAAAAAACTAAAACAAAATCAATCGATGCCCAAAACAATTCTTAGAAAAACATCACCAAACTATGTTTACAAAACTGCTGGAAAACACTAAAAAGGGTGATTCAAGAAAAGAATCACTGTCGTTTCTTGAAGACGTTTCGGCTTGAAATCCTTGTCAGTTTCAACCACCTGGAAAAAGTGTCATGCGAGCATTGGCACAAGTCATAGAGTACGATTGCTTGGTGTGACAAAGACGGTATGAGTTTTGCTTCATGCAGTCAAGTTTAATTTTTAAGTTAAACTTTCTTGATAGGTAGATTGATCTTTTTTGCCATGTGGATTTTAACTTTCTCTTTTTATATTAAACCTTGTCCACTGGCAAATTGAGTGTGAGCAGAAAAGATAAAACCGCTGTGCACAAAGGATTTCTCAGGTTCCACTGAGATTTGAACTAAAATCACTGGATTCGGAATCCAGAGTGCTAACCATTACAACATGGAACCACATGATTGATAGAGCTGGCTGGATTTTCTTTTGAAAATGGTAAAAGAGCATGTGTAAATTGTGGAAATGTGAGAAATTCACTCTGAATCCAGTGATCTGAGTTCAAATCTCAGTGGAACCTGGGAAATTCATGCATTATGGTGAAAACAGGTTCAAAAGCTGTTCTGCAAATGTATATCTAACACAGTGGTAAATTAATATCTCCTCCCTTTTTATTCCACAAGTGTGCTTAAAGTTCCATGATATCACAACAAGGACAGTTTTAAAATGTTGATAAAATCTGGCTAATAATTAGCGTGCTGGATCTATTAGCTGGAAAAAGGGTGAGAAAAAAAGAAATTGCAAAACTTCTGCTCATCCAGAAGTCACTAAAGATTTTTCATGATGTTCTAAAAGGTTCCATCAGAAAGATAATTCAAGTAGAGTTGGTGTTAATCAAAGTTCATATCCCAGTCCATCAGTCACGGCAGTGGTCTGTGTTCACTGGAAAAAAGGAGGAGTTCCACCACATACCTGATGGCACCCTCTGAGCTTTGTTTGATTGGTGGTGTGACGCACAAGTGACATCACACCAGGCTGAATCATCAAAAGAAGATCTACAGATACTGTTAAGCTGGTTCCACAAATCCGATCCAAAGATTACAGATCATTTCCATGGGGGATAGACTTGGGAATGTGCAAATTGATCTACTCAGATAATTTGTCAAAAATATTACATGAAGTTAGATGTAGTCAGCAGGATTTGAACCTACGCAGGGAGACCTTAATGGTTTTCTAGTCTATCACCTTAACCACTCAGCCACAAGTACTCAGATGCTGTTTCATCCTTATGAGTTTCACACCTTTTCTTATAGCACCATGATCAATATCAGTGATTATCCTTCTGGAAGACATTTCAGAAAATGGAAGATTTCAATTGGAAACAAAATTCCAGGCCTCACTGAAATGTAAAAATCTGATTTAAAGGTATCATCAATTGGAACCTTCTACAGTTCAAGGTTTTTTAAAATTCATAAGGTGGATTTCGAGTGACTTTGTTCCAAACACCTCCTGAAAAGGCTTTGAAAATGTTTAAAAGTTTGAACAGATTGATTTCCATGCAAAAAGACTTGCTGTTCATATGATCAGGTATTGATCGTCTTTTAACCTCATCAAGTTTCCCAAAACGTCAAGCGGTAATCAGAAGTGAGCATACCATTCTTCAGGTATATTTTGGTTGCTTTATACTTGCAATACAAGTCAATGAGAAGGTTAGAAAGTTCCTGAGTGACGTTCGCAGCATTTTGCGAGCAAAAAAAAATGAAAACAAACTCAATCGATGCCCAAAACAATTCTTAGAAAAACATCACCAAACTATGTTTACAAAAATGCTGGAAACACTAAAAAGGGTGATTCAAGAAAATAATCGCTGTCAATTCTTGAAGCCATTTCGGCTCGAAATCCTTTTCGGCTTGAAATCCTTGTCAGTTTCAACTACCTGGAAAAAGTGTGATTTGAACTTTGGCACAAGTCATAAAGTACGGTTGCGTGGTGTGACATAGATGGTATGAGTTTTGCTTCATGAATTCAAGTTTAAGTTTCGCGTTAAACTTTCTTGATAGATCTTTTTTGCCATGTGGATTTTAACTTTCTCTTTTTATGTTAAACCATGTGCATTGGCAAATTGAGTGTGAACATAAAAGATAAAACCACTGTGCACCAAGAATTTCTAAGGCTCCACTGAGATCTGAACTCAGATAACCGGATTTACAGTCCAGAGGGCTAACCATTACACCATGGAACATTGTGTCCAATGGAGCTGGCTGGATTTTCTTTTGAAAACGGTAAAAGAACATGTGTAAATTGTGGAAATGTGAGAAATTCACTCTGAATACAGTGATCTGAGTCCAAATCTCAGTGGAGTCTGGGAAATTCATGCATTATGGTGAAAACAGGTTCTAAAGCTGTTCTGCAAATGTATATCTAATACACAATGGTAAATTAATATCTCCTCCCTTTTTATTCCACAAATCTGCTTAAAGTTCCATGATATCACAACAAGGACAGTTTTAAAATGTTGATGAAAACTGGCTAATAATTAGCATGCTGAATCTATTAGCTGTAAAAGGGGTGAGAAAAAAAGAAATTGCAAAACTTCTGCTCATCCTGAAGTCACTGAAGATTTTTCATGGTGTGCTTAAATGTTCTATCAGAAAGATAATTCAATTAGAGTTGGTGCAAATCAAAGTTCATATCCCAGTCCATCAGTCACGGCATTGGTCTGTCTTCGCTGGAAAAAAGGAGGAGTTGGACCACATACCTGATGGCACCCTCTGAGCTTTTTTTGATTGGTGGTGTGACGCACAAGTGACATCGCACTAGACTGAATCAAAAGAAGATCTACTGATGCTGTTAAGCTGGTTCTACAAATACGATGCAAAGATTACAGACCATTTCCGTGGGGAAAGATTTGAGAACGTGCAAATTGATCTACTCCGATAATTAGTCAAAATGTTACATGAAGTAAGACACACTTGACAGGATTTCAACCTGCATGGGGAGACCCTCATGGACTTCTAGTCCATTGCCTTAACCACTTGGCCACAACTACTCCAACACTGTTTCTGAGAGGTAACATAGTTTTTAAGGTTGAAGGAAGACTAAGTCCATCTAGTTCAACCCATAGCCTAACATGTTTATCCAGAGGAAGGCAAAAAACCCCATGTGGCAAACACTAAGTTCCACATTGGGGAAAAAAATTCCTTCTCAACTCCATACGACAATCAGACTAGTTCCCTGGATCAACGCCCTATCAAGGAATATAGTATATATAACCTGGAATATTATACTTTTCAAGAAAGGCATCCATGCCTTTCTTAAATTTTAACAGTGAATCACTCATTACAACATCATGCGGCAGAGAGTTTCATAGTTTCGCTGCTCTTACAGTAAAGAATCCCCGTCTGTTATTATGATTAAACCTTCTTTCCTCCAGACGTAGAAGATGCCCCCTTGTCCCCGTCTCTGGCCTCAGAGTAAAAAGATCAGTAGAAAGGTTTTTTTTACTGTCCCCTCATATACTTGTACATAGTAATAAGATCACCCCTAAGCCTTCTCTTTTCCACAGTAAATAACCCCAAGTGTAATAACCTGTCTTGGTATTGCAGACCCCCCCAGTCCTCTAATAACCTTGGTCGCTCTAGTTCAGCTGTGTCTTTCTTATACACCGGAGACCAAAACTGTACACAGTATTCTAAGTATGGTCGCACTAATGACTTGTATAGAGGTAAAATTATATTCTCCTCATGAGCATCTATGCCTCTTTTAATGCATCCTATTATTTTATTTGCCTTTGCAGCAGCTGCCTGACACTGGCCACTAAACGTGAGCTTGTCATCCACCAATACCCCCAGGTCTTTTTCAGTTACAGGTTTGCCCAGTGTTTTACAATTAAGCATATAATTATACATTTTATTTCCTCTGCCCAAGTGCATTACCATACATTTATCCCCATTAAAGCTCATTTGCCATTTATCAGCCCAAGCTTCTAGTTTACATAGATCCTCCTGTAATATAAAATTGTCCTCCTCTGTATTGATTACAATGCAGAGTTTAGTGTCATCTGCAAATATTGAAATATTACTCTGTATGCTCCCTACAAGGTCATTAATAAATATGTTAAAAATATGGGGGCCCAATACTGACCCCTGTGGTACCCCACTGTTAACTGAGACCCAGTCTGAGTGTTTTCCATTAATAACCACCCTTTGCTTCCTATCACTGAGCCAATTCTTAACCCACATACATATATTTTCCCCTATGCCCATTGTTCTCATTTTATGTATCAACTTTTTGTGTGGAACCGCATCAAAAGCTTTTGAAAAGTCCATATACACAATATCCACTGCATTTCCTTGGTCCAGTCCAGAACTTGCCTCCTCATAAAAACTGATCAGATTAGATTGACAGGAACGGTCCCTCGTAAACCCATGTTGATATTGGGTCATGGGGTTGTTCTTCTTCAGATACTTTAGTATAGCATCTCTTAGGAAAAACTCCAGGATTTTACCCATTGTAGAGTTTAAGCTTACTGGAGTATAATTTCCAAGTTCAGATTTTGTCCCCTTTTTGAATATTGGCACCACATTTGCTATACGCCAGTCGTGTGGTACAGAGCCTGTTATTATGGAATCTTTAAAGATTAAAAATAATGATCTATCTATGACGTTACTTAATTCCTGCAGTACTCGCGGGTGAATCCCATCCGGGCCCGGGGATTTGTCAACTTTAGTGATTTTTAGGCGCCGCCGCACTTCCTGCTGGGTTAAGCAAGTGACACTTAATTGAGAATTTTTGTTATCACTAATCATGTTTTCTGTCATGCGATTTTATTGTGTAAATACGGTTGAAAAAAAATCATTTAGCATATTGGCTTTTTCCTCATCCTCATCCACCATTTCACCCAGACTATTTTTAAGGGGGCCAACACTATCATTTTTTATTTTTTTACTATTTATGTAGTTAAAGAATATTTTGGGGTTATTTTTACTTTCTCTGGCAATGATTCTCTCTGCCTCAGTCTTTGCTGCCTTGATTTGTTTTTTACATAATTTATTTAATTTTCTATATTTATTTAATGCCTCATCACTACCTACTTGCTTTAGTTCTCTAAATGCTTTCTTTTTGTCACTTATTGCGCCCCTTACAGCTCTATTTAGCCATAGTGGTTTCCTCCTATTTCTAGCATGTTTATTCCCAAGGGGTATATATTGTGCACAGGTCCTACTAAGGATGTTAATAAATGTCTCCCATTTGCTTTGTGTAGCTTTATGTCTCAGGATATTGTCCCAGTTTATTGCACTAAGATCATCTCTCAACCGTTGGAAATTTGCCTTCCTGAAGTTTAGTGTCCTTGTAACCCCTTTAATACACATCTTATTAAAGGTTACATGAAAACGTATTATTTTGTGATCATTATTACCCAAGTGACCCCCAACTCGTATATTTGATATGTGGTCTGGCCTATTGGTTAATATTAGGTCTAGCAGTGTCCCCCTTCTTGTTGGGTCATGAACCAGTTGTGAAAGGTAATTGTCTCTCATAGTTGTCAAAAACCTATTACCTTTGCTTGAACTACATGTTTCTGTCCCCCAATGTATTTCAGGGTAGTTGAAGTCTCCCATAATAATAACTTCTCCTTGAGTCGCTGCTTCATCTATTTGCTTTGCGAGGATATTCTCAGCTACTTCCATTATTTTTGGAGACTTATAACAAACCCCTATCAGTAATTTATTATTTTTTCCCCCTCCCCTTATCTCCACCCACAGGGACTCTACATTTTCATTAGATTGACAAATATCCTCCCGCAAGACAGGTTTTAAGGATGATTTTACATATAAACACACCCCCCCTCGCTTGTTTGTATGGTGATTTCTGAACAGACAATAGCCCTGTAAATTAATTGCCCAGTCATGGCTCTCGTCCAGCCACGTCTCAGATATCCCTACCATGTCATAATTATTTTCCAACAAAATTAATTCTAATTCCTCCATTTTGTTGGTGAGGCTTCTGGCATTAGTGTACATGCATTTTATGTATCTCTCTGTACCTCTATTCCTTCTTACTTTATTGACTGTTCTAACCCCACCCCCAATTTCTTTATTTGTGCCCAGGTCACTATCTGCACTATCTTCCCCACCTATAAAATGAATACCCTCCCCGCCCAATCCCTAGTTTAAACACTCCTCCAACCTTCTAGCCATTTTCTCCCCCAGCACAGCTGCACCCTCCCCATTGAGGTGCAGCCGGTCCCTAGCATAGAGTCTGTAGCCAACTGAGAAGTC
Organism: Phyllobates terribilis; assembly: GCF_046119375.1. Classification (NCBI taxonomy): domain Eukaryota; kingdom Metazoa; phylum Chordata; class Amphibia; order Anura; family Dendrobatidae; genus Phyllobates; species Phyllobates terribilis. Next base: position 220,394,105 of record NW_027362773.1, on the reverse strand, counting down.
GGCCCAGTTCTCCAGTAACCCAAATCCCTCCTTCGTACACCAGTTCTTGAGCCACTTATTTATCTCCCTAATCTCCCGTTGCCTCTCTGGCATGGCACGTGGTACCGGTAGTATTTCAGAGAATACCACCTTGGAGGTCCTTGCTCTCAGCTTGCAGCCTAATTCCCTGAAATCTTTAAGGACCTTCCACCTACCTCTAACTTTGTCATTTGTGCCAATGTGCGCCATGACCCCTGGGTCCTCACCAGCCCCTCCCAGTAATCTGTCAACCCGATCAGCGATGTGCCGGACTCGAGCGCCAGGTAGGTAGCACACTGTTCGACGATCCCTGTCTTTGTGACAGATTGCCCTATCTGTTCCCCTAATAATTGAGTCCCCCACTACCAGCACCTGCCTGGCCTGCCTTGCTCTTCTATTTGCCTCTTTACTGGAGCTGACACTCCTCCGGCTTTCAGGGGACATGCTTTGCTGCAGCAGTGCTACCCCTGTACCAACACTCCCCTCAACTGCAAACTTTGCAAACTTATTGGGGTGTGCCAGATCAGGACTAGCCTCCCTGGCACTCTTCCCTCTACCCCCCTTCTAACTGTCACCCAACTAGCGGCCACACTGTCCTGCAGCTCCAGACTACCACCCTCCCCCACATCTACCCCAGTGGGCTGCTGCTCAGTGAGCAGCAGACTCCTTTCCATATTGTCAATTTATCTCAGTGTTGCTAGCTGCTCATTTAGATCCAGTACCTGGGCTTCCAAACGCACAAAGTGCACAGATCTCGCGCAGCAGTAAGCAACCCCGACCGGCTGTTCAAGGAATGCATACATGTGGCAAGATGTACACTGGATAGCATTGTCAATTATGGAGCTCATTTCCTAATGGGGATTGCAATAGACAGAATGTTAAGTAAAAAGAAAAGTAAAGAATTAATAAAATACAGACAGCAATTCAGTCCAAAGTCCTCCCTTCCAAACTCCCTGAATCCAAAGTCACTGAAAAACAAGTCACACACTTACTTTCGTTCACACTTACGCTCCGGTCACACTCGCAAACTAAGAGATTTAAAGTGTTTTTTTTTTTTTCCCTTTTCCATTTCCAGCAATGCACCCTACAGCTCAATGCACTTCCAAACGACTGGATGCCCAACCAACTGCCCCTTATAAACCCTTAATTATGACCCCACCCCCTTAATTAATCCCTTGTGTGTATAGCTACACCTCAGGATTTTAGTGCAATGTAGTTAATCCTTAAATACACAGGTAGTAAACTAAGAAACTATAAAACTGTAGCGAGAAAATAGGTTTTAAAAAGCCCAATAAAACTAAACAGGTAGAAAAGCACTCAGCAGGTCACAATGCAGCAACTCACCGCAATTCACACAGGTATTTTCTGCAGGATTCCAAAATACCTCTTCACTGAAAAACAAGTCACACACATACTTTCTTTTGCACTTACGCTCCGGTCACACTCAACTCGTTCACACTCGCAAACTAAGAGATTTAAAGAGTTTTTTTTTTTCCCCTTTTCCAGCAATGCAACATACAGCTCAATGCACTTCCAAAGTGAGCATATCATTCTTCAGGTATATTTTGCTTGCGTCATACTTGCAATACAAGTCAATGAGAAAGTTAGAAAGACACCTGGAAGGTTCCTGAGTAGAGATGAGCGTTGTTCTACTCGAACTGTTCGCCAATCTCAAATTCGAGCTGTTTTGGGCGGTGTTCGAGCCGTTCGGTGAACACGAACAATTTGAGAAAAATTCGGCTGTTCGAGGTTATGTTCGATAACTGTTCGTGCACCAAAATCATAACTGGATTTTTTCTCAGTAATGATGAAAATTAATGTTAATACGCAGTTTGAGTGTACAGCGGGGTGGGGGGAGGGGCAGGGGATGTATCTCTGCAGGAACAATGAAGATCTCCATTTTTTTTTCTCTTTCCCGCATTTACAGTGGGGAGGTGCAATCTGTCAGCCTATCAGCAGCGCACAAACGGAGCGAAGTGCTTTTTTTCACACAAGCAAGGGCATGTGTCATTGGCAGTGTATGTCACATGTCCTTGCCCTATAAGACCAAGCCATTTTCCCCGTCGCCACCATTTTCTCAATGCTGCAGCTGCGTGTTAGACGGCACCGCTGTTGCTGTGTGCGCTATACCTTGTTAATTTCAAGCCAATTTTCGCACAAATATACAGATAGCTTGGGAGTAGGGAATAGTTGTGATTGCAGTCCTTTTAAGGACTAGGTTACAGCATTTCCTACGACTTTTATCAGGCAGGTCTGTGCTCTTAAATAGATAGGTTGTGGGAGTAAAGACTAATTGTAATTGGAGTCCTTTTCAGGACTAGGTTACATCAGTTCCTATCAGTTTTTGCCAGGCAGGTCTGTGCCAGTGCTGTGCAAGTTTTTTTCACAGCATTTGGCTGAATCTAGCAAAGCTAATCCTTTTTGGCCTATTGCAGAGTGTGTTAGTCAGTGGAGTAGCCTATCTGTGTTGCAAGATATACCACCTGTGTATAGAATACCAATTTTTTTACTGCACCTAGTGAAGTAAAATCTTTTGGGCATAGCATCATTCTATTAGTCCATCTATACTGACCTCCATCAGGTTGCAAACTGAATCAAATTTTTTTCTGCATCTAGCTCTGAAAAAATATTTGGCCTTCTAGCAGTGTGTCGGACTTTCTCTATTAGTCCATCTATACTGACCTCCATCAGGTTGCAAATTCAAAATAATTTTTATCTGCATCTACAGTACCTCTGAAAAAATATTTGGGCTTTTAGCTGTGTGTGGGACTTGTTGTATTAGTCCATCTATACTGACCTCCATCAGGTTGCAAACTGAATATATTTTTTCTGCATCTACTTCTGAAAAAATATTGGGCTTCTAGCTGTGTGTGGGACTTGTTGTATTAGTCCATCTATACTGACCTCCATCAGGTTGCAAACTGAATATATTTTTTTCTGCATCTACCTCTGAAAAAATATTGGGCTTCTAGCTGTGTGTGGGACTTGTTGTATTAGTCCATCTATACTGACCTCCATCAGGTTGCAAACTGAATATAATTTTTTTCTGCATCTAGCTCTGAAAAAATATTTGGCCTTCTAGTAGTGTGTTGGACTTTCTCTATTAGTCCATCTATACTGACCTCCATCAGGTTGCAAATTAAAAATAATTTTTATCTGCATCTACAGTACCTCTGAAAAAATATTTGGCCTTCTAGCAGTGTGTCGGACTTTCTCTATTAGTCCATCTATACTGACCTCCATCAGGTTGCAAATTCAAAATAATTTTTATCTGCATCTACAGTACCTCTGAAAAAATATTTGGGCTTCTAGCTGTGTGTGGGACTTGTTGTATTAGTCCATCTATACTGACCTCCATCAGGTTGCAAACTGAATCTAATTTGTTTCTGCATCTAGCTCTGAAAAAATATTTGGCCTTCTAGCAGTGTGTCAGACTTTCTCTATTAGTGCATCTATACTGACCTCCATCAGGTTGCAAATTCAAAATAATTTTTATCTGCATCTACAGTACCTCTGAAAAAATATTTGGGCTTCTAGCTGTGTGTGGGACTTGTTGTATTAGTCCATCTATACTGACCTCCATCAGGTTGCAAACTGAATATATTTTTTTCTGCATCTACCTCTGAAAAAATATTGGGCTTCTAGCTGTGTGTGGGACTTGTTGTATTAGTCCATCTATACTGACCTCCATCAGGTTGCAAACTGAATATATTTTTTTCTGCATCTACCTCTGAAAAAATATTGGGCTTCTAGCTGTGTGTGGGACTTGTTGTATTAGTCCATCTATACTGACCTCCATCAGGTTGCAAACTGAATATAATTTTTTTCTGCATCTAGCTCTGAAAAAATATTTGGCCTTCTAGTAGTGTGTCGGACTTTCTCTATTAGTCCATCTATACTGACCTCCATCAGGTTGCAAATTAAAAATAATTTTTATCTGCATCTACAGTACCTCTGAATAAATATTTGGCCTTCTAGCAGTGTGTCGGACTTTCTCTATTAGTCCATCTATACTGACCTCCATCAGGTTGCAAATTCAAAATAATTTTTATCTGCATCTACAGTACCTCTGAAAAAATATTTGGGCTTCTAGCTGTGTGTGGGACTTGTTGTATTAGTCCATCTATACTGACCTCCATCAGGTTGCAAACTGAATATATTTTTTTCTGCATCTACCTCTGAAAAAGTATTGGGCTTCTAGCTGTGTGTGGGTCTTGTTCTATTAATCCATCTATACAGACCTCCATCAGGTTGCAAACTGAATCTAATTTTTTTCTGCATCTAGCTCTGAAAAAATATTTGGCCTTCTAGCAGTGTGTCGGACTTTCTCTATTAGTCCATCTATACTGACCTCCATCAGGTTGCAAATTCAAAATAATTTTTATCTGCATCTACAGTACCTCTGAAAAAATATTTGGGCTTCTAACTGTGTGTGGGACTTGTTGTATTAGTCCATCTATACTGACCTCCATCAGGTTGCAAACTGAATATATTTTTTTCTGCATCTACCTCTGAAAAAATATTGGGCTTCTAGCTGTGTGTGGGACTTGTTGTATTAGTCCATCTATACTGACCTCCATCAGGTTGCAAACTGAATATATTTTTTTCTGCATCTACCTCTGAAAAAATATTGGGCTTCTAGCTGTGTGTGGGACTTGTTGTATTAGTCCATCTATACTGACCTCCATCAGGTTGCAAACTGAATATATTTTTTTCTGCATCTACCTCTGAAAAAATATTGGGCTTCTAGCTGTGTGTGGGTCTTGTTCTATTAATCCATCTATACAGACTTCCATCAGGTTGCAAACTGAATCTAATTTTTTTCTGCATCTAGCTCTGAAAAAATATTTGGCCTTCTAGCAGTGTGTCGGACTTTCTCTATTAGTCGATCTATACTGACCTCCATCAGGTTGCAAATTAAAAATAATTTTTATCTGCATCTACAGTACCTCTGAAAAAATATTTGGGCTTCTAGCTGTGTGTGGGACTTGTTGTATTAGTCCATCTATACTGACCTCCATCAGGTTGCAAACTGAATATATTTTTTTCTGCATCTACCTCTGAAAAAATATTGGGCTTCTAGCTGTGTGTGGGACTTGTTGTATTAGTCCATCTATACTGACCTCCATCAGGTTGCAAATTGAATATAATTTTTTTCTGCATCTAACCCAGCCAATAGTTTTGGCCTAATACCTCAGTTTGGCCACTCAGCTCTGCTCGATTACCATCCATTGTTTTTTTGTGCAAACAACTCCAGAGTTGTGAATTTGTTAACCACCAAAATGAGTGGAAAAAGGCCTGCTGCTGCTGGAAAGGGGAATAGGCGTGTTGGGAAGGGGAAAAAAGGTTGTGTCCGTGGGGTAGGTGTTAAAGCAACAGTAACATCTGCAGAAGAAAGACCATCTTCCAGCCAAACTAAAATGTCTACTTCTTTTAGCGGACAATGTGATAAGATCCCTTTCTTACGGCCACGCCAATCGCTACAAATTCCAGATGAGGCACAAAAACAGCAGGTGCTTCAACGGATATCAAGTGCTCCTTTAAGTGGGCTCTCCTCCACATCAACTTCAACATCACAAATACTCCAGTCCTCAAAGGTGTCACCCAAATCGCACTTGCTTCCTCACAGCTCCCAAATCTCCAGCTGCCCGTCTGAGTATGAGGTAGAACAGATGGTTGAGTCTGCAGAGCTGTTTACTCATACTATAGCCTGGGAATCAGAGGTCGACTCCAGCGCTTCTGTGAATCCAGACGAGGAAATGATCTGCACTGATGCCCAGAATCTTTATGAGTCGGATCCAGGACCAGACGCAGAAGGTTCTGACCATAATGTAGACCCTCATTCCCAAACTGTAACTCCTGTTGGTGGAGACAATGAGGAAGACGATGATAAGACTCAAATACCTGATTGGAGCGACAACTTTAGTTTTTTGTCAGGGCAGGAACAGGTTGGCTCTGAGGACGACGGGTGTGATAACACACAGGGTGATGATGATGAGGTTGGAGATCCCACTTACTGTCAACCCACAGTCAGCCAAGAGATGAGGTCAGCAGAGGAGGTGGAGGAAGATGCTAGTGACGACGAGGTCAGTTTGCGCCTTCCTGGACAGAGACGTAGTACTGGAAGCACGTCAACAACTGCATCCTCAAACACAACTCTGCCTCTCACCACAAGTCGTGGTGGCTCTTCAGGTCGCATGGGTGCTAAGCCTTGCATAGCCTGGGCATTTTTTTTCAGATCGATAAAGATGACCCAACTCGTGTTATCTGTAACATTTGTCAGCAAAAGCTAAGTAGAGGCCAAAAAATACATAGTTTGAGTACTTCATGCATGAACCGGCACATGGACATGAAGCATAAGTTGCAGTGGGAAGCTCAGTGTGCTACAATGCGGCCTAGCCGGCCAGGCCAACCACCGTCTGCCATATCTTGTGCATCCGCGGCCTCTTCATCCTCTGTGACTGGGGGGACAGCAGTCACACCTGTTTTGGGGCGCAGACATGCCACCTCTTTACCCGCAACAGCCAGCGTGATTGGCAGGTCATCATTTTCTTTGGAGGTGGTAACACCAGCTGGTGTTGAGCGCTGTCCGACATCGATAGCACCACCTTTGGATCAAGGCAAACTAACATGTCCGCCTGCATCTTCCTCACAGACCGGCAGTTTGCCGGGGACACCCTTATCAACCCCGTCTAAGCACAATAGCCAGCCCTCGGTCCCTCAGATGTGGACAAGTAAAAGACCATTTCCTCCTAGCCATGAGAAAGCTAAGAGGTTGAATTTCACCATCTGCAAGCTCTTGGCTACAGAAATGCTGCCTTTCCGCCTGGTGGACACAGAGGATTTTCGAGACCTTATGTCCGTCGCAGTGCCCCAGTACCAGATGCCCAGTCAGCACTACTTCTCAAAGAAAGGTGTGCCTGCGCTCCACCAGCATGTCGCACACAACATCACCGCTTCTTTGAGAAACTCTGTGTGTGACAGGGTGCATTTCACCACAGACACTTGGACGAGTAGGCATGGACAGGGGCGTTACATGTCGCTGACTGGGCACTGGGTAACTATGGTGACAGCAGGACAAGGGGCTGCTGTCCAAGTCTTGCCGTCCCCACGAGTTGTGCGTCAATCCTCTTTATGTCAAAGTTCCTCCACTGCTTCTGCCTCCTCAACCTCCTCTCGGTCTTCCACCTGCACCCAAAGCCTGTCTGGTCATGCCAAAAGCTTTCTAACTGCGCAGAAGGGATCCTGCACACCTCCTTACTATGCTGGCAGTAGGGCTCAACGTCATCAGGCGGTTTTTACTTTGAAATGTCTGGGAAATGTGAGTCACACAGCTGAGGAGTTGTGGTCAGCTCTGGAGAACCAATTTCATGAATGGTTGTCTCCACTGGACCTGAAACCAGGGAAGGCCGTGTGCGACAATGCTGCAAACCTGGGTGCAGCCCTTCGCCGGGGCAATGTCACACACGTGCCTTGTATGGCTCACGTGTTGAACCTGGTTGTCCAGCAATTTTTAGCCCACTATCCAAGACTAGATGGCCTTCTGCAGAGGGCACGGTCGCTGTGTGCTCACTTCCGCCGTTCGCATCCCGCAGCTCAGCGACTTACATCTCTACAGAAGTCATTGGGCCTGCCACTTCACCGGCTAAAATGCGATGTGCCTACCCGGTGGAATTCAACTCTGCACATGTTGCAGCGACTGTGGCAGCACCGACAAGCCCTGGTGCAATACGTTCTGACGTATAGCCTGGGCCAACGAGATTCAGAGGTGGGGCAAATCACGCTGGAGGAGTGGTCTCAGATCAGGGACCTATGCACCCTTCTGCACAGTTTTGAAATGGCGACGAAGATGTTTAATGCTGACGATGCCATTATCAGCATGACTATTCCGGTGATTTACATGCTGGAGCACATGTTAAACAGAATTCTGAGTCAGGTGGTGGCACAAGAGGAGGTGGAGGAAGTAGAGGAGGAGGAGCTGTATGCGGAAGTGCTAACATCTGCAAGGTCCAGACGGTCGGCAGCACCAAGGCGGCAGGCATGTGAGGGTGGGGGAGATGGTTTTACCAGGGCGCATGGTGGCAGCCAAACTTGTGAGGAAGGTGCAGGAGCCCAGGAAGAAGTGGAGGACGAACTGATGGAAGACTCATCAGATGAGGGAGACCTTGATCACATTTCTGTTGTGCGAGGTTGGGGGGAGAGGACAGAGGAAGGAAGCATGATTGTTACCTCGCCACCAACACAACAGGGACTTGGTGCTCCTGGATGCGCAACACACATGAGTGCCTTCTTGCTGCACTACCTGCAACATGACCCTCGAATTGTGAGAATTAGAAATAATCCTGACTACTGGGTTGCCACACTGTTAGATCCCCGGTACAAAAGTAAATTTGCAGAAATTATTCCTGCCATAGAAAGGGATGCACGCATGCAGGAGTATCAGCAGAGACTGTTGCAGAATCTTAGATGTGCTTTTCCACAAAATACCAGTGGTGCACGTAGTGAATCTCACAGTTCCAACTTGCCAACCGTGGGACCGTCAAGTGTTCAGCACTCAAACCGTAACAGAACCACAGTATCTGCTGGTAACATCAATTTTGCGGAATCATTTCACCACTTTTTTAGCCCATCCTTTGCAAGGCCACAGGAGACAAGAAGTCTGACACATAGTCAACGCCTAGAGACGATGGTACAGGAGTATCTCCAAGTAAACATTGAAGCCACGACTGTGTCACTGGACCCTTGCTCTTTTTGGGCTTCCAATCTGGATAAATGGCCGGAGCTAGCCACTTACGCCTTGGAGATCTTGTCATGCCCCGCAGCCAGCGTTCTGTCTGAACGTGTGTTCAGCGCTGCTGGTGGTGTGCTGACAGATAAGCGCACGCGGCTCTCCACTGATAATGTAGACAGACTCACGTTCATAAAGATGAACAAATCATGGATCCGAAACGACTTTTCTACCCCTGTGTCATCCTGGGGAGAGTAAAAGCTTGATGATTGGTTAAAATCACCCTACCAACCGTTTTAAGCTTTCAAATTACTAATCATGTTTATCTGTATCTTGACTGGAAAATAATTTGGGCTTTGTAGCAGTGTGCAGCACTGATCCTATTAGGCCATCTATAATAAGCTCCACCAGATTTAAAATTAAAAATAATTTTTAGCTGCATCTAGCCCGGAAAATAATTTTGGGGCTCCGAGATGCGCAAGACACATAAGTGCCTTCTTGCTGCACTACCTGCAGCATGACCCTCATATTGTCAGAATTCGAAGTAATCATGACTACTGGGTTGCCACACTCTTAGATCCCCCAAACTTTTCGATCAACCTTTTCATTTTAATAAAGACCAAAAAAATGGTCATTTTTGAAATTATAAGCAGTAGCAGGTTGTTAGAAACTGAAATCAAACAGTTTTCAACTCAAAACTTTATAGTAGGTGATGTTACATTTTCACATAGGACCCCTTGTTCGAAAGGAGCTTCTGAACTCTCTCGTCCATTGAATTTGTCAGGTTTTGGATGGTTTCTGCTTCAATTGTTTTGCATGAGGACAGAATACCCTCCCAGAGCTGTTGCTTAGATGTGAACTGCCTCCCTCCATCATAGACACTCCTTTTAATGATGCTCCAAAGGTTCTGAATGGGGTAGAGGTCAGGGGAGCATGGGGGTCACACCATAAGTTTGTCCCCTTTTATGCTCATATCAGCCAGAGATGCAGATGTTTTATGTGCAGCATGAGATGGTGCATTATCATGCAGAAAAATGATCTTGCTGTGAAATACACGGTTCTTCTTCTTGAACCATGGCAGGAAGTGCTGTTTGAGAAAATCCACATACATTATGGAGTTCATCTTTAGCGCCTTCAGGGATCCTAAAGGGGCCGACAATCTCTCTCCCCATGATTCCAGCCCAAAACATTACTCCACCTCCTCCTTGTTGGCGCTGTAGCCGTGTTTGCGTGGGGTGTCCATCAACCAGCCATCCTCCACTCCATCCATCTGGACCATCGAGCGCTGCACGGCACTCATCCGTGAACAAAACAGTTTTGAAATCAGTCTTCATGTAATGTTTGGCCCACTGGAGCCGTTTCTGCTTGTGTGAAGTGGATAGAGGAGGTCGACAGGATGGCGTATGCACAGCTGCAAACCTCTGAAGGACCCTGCATCTTGTTGTTCGGGGGACGTTGGAGGCACCAGCAGCTTCAAAAACTTGTCTGCTGCTATGACAAGGCTTTCTTGCCGCTGCTCTTTTAACCTGACGTAATTGCCTGTAGGAAAGAGTCCTCAATTTGCCCTTATCAGCACGCACACGTGTGTACTGTGAATCAGCTACATACTTCTTGATTGCCAAGACACTTCATCCTGATCATCGCACAATGTTGATTGTAGTCATCCCTTGACCTAAACACTCCACAATTTGTTGCTTCTCAGCAGCCGACACATCCTTTTTCTTTCCCATTTTGGCAGAAAATGTAGGCTGCTTAATAATGTGAGAGAGCCTTCTTAAGTAGTCTTGCCTTTCATTGGACACACCTGCCAAACTAAATAGCACAGGTGTCTGCAATAGCTTACAGTGATATAAAGAGCCCTGACACACATCACCATCAATGAGTTTAACTGACAAACAAACAAATTCTACCCTTATCACTCCTAAACACTTTTTGTATAATAATTTGGAACGCAGTGTACATGTGCTTTTCCACAAAACACCAGTGGTTCACGTAGTGAATCTTACAGTTCTAACTTGCCAACCGTGGTCTGTATGGAATTGTTCAATAAAGGGCCCAAAATTAAGATAACATAGATGGGAAAGGTCTCTATGAATAGGAATTCCTAAGTATTTGATACCCTGTGAGGGCCAGGCAAAGGGAAAGTTGGACTGGATGGAATCCTATATGGATTTGGGGAGGGAGACATCGAGGGCCTCAGACTTCGCTGCATTGATTTTAAAATTTTACCATGTAACAAAGTGATCTATTTCAGCCATAACAGCAGGGATGGATATATGTGATTGAGTGATATATTCTAGGACATCATCAGCAAATAGAGAGCACTTGTACTCGGTGCCTCCCACCTCAATCCACCTAATATTGGGGTTATGGCGAATTGATGAGAGCAGGTGCTCCGTCACTAGGATGTATAAGAGAGGGGACAGAGGACATCCCTGCCTTGTCCCATTGGTGATTGTGAAAGGTGATGAAAATGTTCTGACGCACCCCCTGGGCCTTGGGACACCCGGAGCCGGACCCTTTTTGGTGGATGCTGGTGGTTATAGTCTTCGTGGCGGCGACCCGGTTCCGTGGCTCAGGGCGGTAAAACCAGTGGCGGAACTATTTATGTGGTTTTGATGTTTAAATGTCCGACTACGCCACCCGTGGATTGTGGTCAGAGTGAACCGCCGCTACAGGGCAGACCGCTGAGGCTGGTGTTGTGGGTGCAGCAGAGCGTAGCATAACTCCCCACGGGAGGAGTATAGCCTCAGGGCAGTGTATGCGGAGGATGGGGGTGATGGTGCAGGGCAGCAGCAGTAACGACACGGAGTCAGTGATGCAGTCCAGGGCCTTTACTCACAGTTCTTATTATCCAGACCACGTCTGCAGGTAACGGCTGCCCACGTCGTACTGTGCTCACCAGGTGAGGGGCTCAGACAACTCCAGATAACTTTGGAGCACTTCACAGGACCCCCTTTGTGTGTCCTTTGTCTGGCCTTTCTTACCAACACTTCTGTCCGGCTGCCTCGGGCCTCCTCTTGGTAAACTTGGCGCCAGTTTCCCTGACCCTATGTGGTGCCTTCCTAGCGGGTTTAGCAAGGGGCTGCGCCACATTAAATGTCAGAGCCTCCGGTTTCTAGCTGAGGGTCGTTTCCTGCCACCACTAGTTTCGGGGACCGGTCTCCCCCTTTGGCCTGACCCCTCCACGCAGGTGGATTCGGGCGTGCGGTGGCGACTCGCCCGTCCGCACCCCTGGGATCCCTTCATTCCTCGTTCCTGGAGCCTTCTCCGCTCCTCTTCCTTCCTTCTCCCTCTTCCAGGCCTGGGCCTCTGTTACTAGGCCCGCCTCCGGAGCAGAGCTCATGCAGAGCCCCTGCTCCCTGCCACTTCTGCTCAGACTTCTCTGCACTCAACTAAGATGGTGCCCACCTTTTATACTCCCTTCTCAATGCACCCAGGAACTGCTTCCTCCCTGCTCCTGCACTACAGGGTTCCCCTTCCTCAGTGTTCCCTCCCCCCACTCCAGCCAGGGACAGGGACTGTCGTGCCCATCTCAGGGGCATATTGGTCGCCCTGCCCCACGGCAATGTGGTGTAATGCATGCAGGTGTCGGGTCCTGATCCACACTCCATCCTTACCTGAGAGTGAGATATCACACCTCTGGGTGAGGTGCAATACGTCTGTAGCAACCGAGCCCTCAGGGTGCTACAGTTCCATTTATCTTCAGCCTAGGTGACGTATTGCGATACAGGGCAGTGATTTTGGCTATAAAAGGGTACCCTAGACCCCTACCCCAAGCTTTTTAAGAGAATCATATATGGCGTGCCAGGAGACTCTATGGAATGCTTTCTCAGCATCCAACGAGAGTATCTAATTACAAATTTTTAACTGCATCTAGCCCAGGAAATACTTTGTGCCTAGTAGCAGTGTCTGCTAGTCAGCGGATTATCCCGGCTGTTAAGCAAGCTACACCACCTGTAGTTTAGACACTTAATTTTTTCAAAGGAAATGCTTCGGGACCATGGGATACTTAGTGAAGAGCATCAGGAGGCACCCCAAGGCATAGGGGCTGGGACTGGCAGTAGGATGCCTTGCGGTGGACAGCCGAGCTCGATCCTTATAAAAGCTTTTTAACTGCAGCAGCTTTAGTGGACGCTACTGGAGCTGGAATTACCGCGGCTGCTGGCATGAGACTTGCCCTCCAATAGATCCTTGTAAATGGATTTAAAGTGTATTCATTCAAATTAGAGAGACAATTTAAATTAAAAAGCTTAGAGCTGCCTCCACCACAGGGGGGCTCGCTCGACCCACCAGCGGACAGGCACCAGTATTGGGAGAGGGGGGCTGGCCGTCAGGGTTCACCGCGGCTCTGGCACAAACCCGGCGACACGGAGGTGGCACGGGCAGGAGCAGACTGGCCGTGTCGGCTTCTCACTTTTTGGATTTTAGAAGGGCATGACATGCCTATATCTGTGTCTCCCCCTCCTTTTACTCCTCCACCTCTTTTATTTTCGCATGACTATATGTACTTGTCACTTTTCCATGTGTTAGTTATGTCTTCTGAGCAGTTTGTCAGCTTTTGGACACCTTTGAAGGTGTTTTCTATGTGTTTCTATGTGTTTTTGTTTGCCTGCCATTGGTTTTAACGGTGTTCGAAGGTGTTCGACGAACAGTTCGACGAACAGTTCGGCGAACACACGGGTGTTCGACGAACCGAACCGAACTCGAACACTACGGGGGTGGCTCAACACTATTCCTGAGTGACGTTCGTAGCATTTTGCGAGCAAAAAAAAAACGAAAACAAACTCAATCGATGCCCAAAACAATTCTTAGAAAAACATCACCAAACTATGTTTACAAAAATGCTGGAAAACACTAAAAAGTGTGATTCAGGAAATGAATCGCTGTCATTTCTTGAAGCCGTTTCGGCTTGAAATCCTTGTCAGTTTCAACCACCTGGAAAAAGTGTGATGTGAACATTGGCATAAGTCATAGAGTACGGTTGCTTGGTGTGACATAGGTGGTATGAGTTTGGCTTCAAGAAGTCAAGTTTAACTTTCGCGTTAAACTTTCTTGATAGATAGATCTTTTTTGCCATGTGGATTTTAACTTTCTGAGAAGGGAGTATAAAAGGTGGGCACCATCTTAGTTCAGTGCAGAGAAGTCTGAGCAGAAGTGACAGGGAGCAGGGGTTCTACTTGAGCTTTGCACCGGAGGCGGGCCTAGTAACAGAGGCCCAGGCCTGGAAGAGGGAGAACGAAGGAAGAGGAGCGGAGAAGGCTCCAGGAATGAGGAACGAAGGGATCCCAGGGGTGCGGATGGGCGAGTCGCCACCGCACACCCGAATCTACCTGCATGGAGGGGTCAGGCCTAAGGGGGAGACCGGGCCTCTAAACTAGTGGAGGCGGGAAATGACCCTCAGCTAGAAACCGGAGGCTGTGACATTTTATGTGGCGCAGCCCCTCGCTACACCCGCTAGGAAGGCACCACATAGGGTCAGGGAAACTGTCGCCAAGTTTACCAAGAGTAGGCTGGAGGCAGCCGGACAGAAGCTTGGTCACTGGTAGGGTAAGAAAGGCCAGAGAAAGGACACACAAAGGGGGTTCTGTGAAGCGCTTCAAAGTTATCTGGGAGTTGGCCGAGCCCCTCACCTGGTGAGCACAATATGACGTGGGCAGTCGTTTCCTGTAGAAGTGGTTTGGATAATAAGAACTGTGAGTAAAGGCCCTGGACTGCATCACTGACTCCGTGTCGTTACAGCTGCTGCCCTGCACCATCACCCCCATCCTCCGCATACACTGTCCTGAGGCTATACTCCTCCCGTGGGGAGTTATTCTACTCTCTGCTGCACCCACAACACCAGCCTCAGCGGTCTGCCCTGCAGCGGCAGTTCACTCTGACCGCAATCCACGGGTGGCGTAGTCGGACATTTAAACATCAAAACCACATAAATAGTTCCGCCACTGGTTTGACCACCCTGAGCCACAGAACTGGGTCGCCGCCACGGAGACTACAACCCCCAGCATCCACCAATAATGATCCGGCTCCGGGTGTCCCAAGGCCCAGGGGGCACGACAGAACATTCTCATCACCTTTCATTATCACCAATGGGACAAGGCAGGGATGTCCTCTGTCCCCTCTCTTATACATCCTAGTGACGGAGCACCTGCTCTCATCAATTCGCCATAACCCCAATATTAGGTGGATTGAGGTGGGAGGCATCAAGTACAAGTGCTCTGCATGTGCTGATGATGTCCTAGTATATATCAATCAATCACATATATCCATCCCTGCTGTTATGGCTGAAATAGATCACTTTGTTACATGGTCAAATTTTAAAAACAATGCAGCGAAGTCTGAGGCCCTCGATGTTTCCCTCCCCAAATCCATACATGATTCCATCCAGTCCAACTTTCCATTTGCCTGGCCCTCACAGGGTACCAAATACTTAGGAATTCGTATTTATAGAGACCTCTCTCGTCTATGTTATCTTAATTTTGGGCCCTTTATTGATATGGGAATAAAAGGGGACAAACTTATGGTGTCACCCCCATGCTCCCCTGACCTCAACCCTATTGAGAACCTCTGGAGCATCATCAAAACGTGTTTCTATGATGGCGGGAGGCAGTTCACATCTAAGCAACAGCTCTGGGAGGGTACTCTGTCCTTATGCAAAACAATTGAAGCAGAAACCATCCAAAACCTGACAAATTCAATGGACGAGAGAGTTCAGAAGCTCCTTTCGAACAAGGGGGTCCTATGTGCAAATGTAACATCACCTCGAATAAAGTTTTGAGCTGAACACTGTTTGATTTCAGTTTCTAATAACCTGCTAATGCTTATAATTTCAAAAATGACCATTTTGTTGTTCTTTATTAAAATGAAAAGGTTGATCGAAGAGTGTGGGGGATCTAAGAGTGTGGCAACCCAGTAGTCAGGATTATTTCGAATTCTGACAATCTGAGGGTCATGTTGCAGGTAGAGCAGCAAGAAGGCACTCATGTGTCTTGCGCATCTAGGAGCCCCAAAATTATTTTCCGGGCTAGATGCAGCTAAAAATTATTAGTAATTTGAAAGCTGGTGGAGCTTAGTATAGATGGCCTAATAGAATCAGTACTGCAAAATGCTACAAGGCCCAAATTATTTTCCAGCCAAGATACAGATAAACATGATTAGTAATTTTAAATCTGGTGGAGATTAGTATAGATGGCCTAATAGACTCAGTACTGCAAACTGCTACAAGGCCCAAATTATTTTCCAGCCAAGATACAGATAAACATGTTTAGTAATTTGAAAGCTTAAAACGGTTGGTGAGGTGAATTTAACAAATCATCAAGCTTTTACTCTCCCCAGGATGACACAGGGGTAGAAAAGTCCTTTCGGATCCATGATTTGTTCATCTTTATGAACGTGAGTCTGTCTACATTATCAGTGGAGAGCCGCGTGCGTTTATCTGTCAGCACACCACCAGCAGCGCTTAACACACGTTCAGACAGAACGCTGGCTGCGGGGTATGACAAGATTTCCAAGGCGTAAGTGGTGAGCTCCGGCCATTTATCCAGATTGGAAGCCAAAAAAGAGCAAGGGTCCAGTGACACAGTCATGGCTTCAATGTTTACTTGGAGATACTCCTGTACCATCGTCTCTAGGCGTTGACTATGTGTCAGACTTCTTGTCTCATGTGGCCTTGCAAAGGATGGGCTAAAATGTAGTGAAATGATTCCGCAAAAATTGATGTTACCAGCAGATACTGTGTTTCTGTTACGTTTTAAGTGCTGAACACTCGATGGTCCCACGGTTGGCAAGTTGGAACTGTGAGATTCACTACGTGCACCACTGGTGTTTTGTAGAAAGCACATGCATCCCTTTCTATGGCAGGAATAATTTCTGCAAATTTAATTCTCTACCGGGGATCTAAGAGTGTGGCAACCCAGTAGTCAGGATTATTTCTAATTCTCACAATTCGAAGGTCATGTTGCGGGTAGTGCAGCAAGAAGGCACTCATGTGTCTTGAGCTTCCAGGAGCACCAAGTCCCTGTTGTGTTGGTGGCGAGGCAACAATCATGCTTCCTTCCTCTGCCCTCTCCCCCCAACCTCGCACAACAGAAATGTGATCAAGGTCTCCCTCATCTGATGAGTCTTCCATCAGTTCGTCCTCCACTTCTTCCTGGGCTCCTGCACCTTCCTCACTAGTTTGGCTGCTACCATGCACCCTGGTAAAACCATCTCCACCAACCTCACATGTCTGCCGCCATGGTGCTGCCGACCGTCTGGACCTTGCAGATATTTTCCCTTCCGCATACAATTCCTCCTCCTCTACCTCCTCCACCTCCTCTTGTGCCACCACCTGACTCCGAATTCTGTTTAACATGTGCTCCAGCATGTAAATCACCGGAATAGTCATGCTGATAATGGCATCGTCAGCACTAAGCATCTTCGTCGCCATTTCAAAACTGTGCAGAAGGGTGCATAGGTCCCTGATCTGAGACCACTCCTCCAGCGTGATTTGCCCCACCTCTGGATCTCATTTGCCCAGGCTATACGTCAGAACATATTGCACCAGGGCTTGTCGGTGCTGCCACAGTCGCTGCAACATGTGCAGAGTTGAATTCCACCGGGTAGGCACATCGCATTTTAGCCGGTGAAGTGGCAGGCCCAACGACTTCTGTAGAGATGTAAGTCGCTGAGCTGCGGGATGCGAATGGCGAAATTGAGTACACAGCGACCGTGCCCTCTGAAGAAGGCCATCTAGTCTGGGATAGTGGGCTAAAAATTGCTGGACAACCAGGTTCAACATGCGAGCCACACAAGGCACGTGTGTGACATTGCCCTGGCGAAAGGCCGCAGCCAAGTTTGCAGTATTGTCACACACAGCTTTCCCTGGTTTCAGGTCCAGTGGAGACAACCATTCATGAAACTGGTTCTCCAGAGCTGACCACAACTCCTCAGCTGTGTGACTCATATTTCCCAGACATTTCAAAGTAAAAACTGCCTGATAACGTTGAGCCCTGCTGCCAGCATAGTAAGGAGGTGTGCAGTATCCCTTCTGCGCAGTTAGAAAGCTTGTGGCATGACCAGACAGGCTTTGGGTGCAGGTGGAGGACCGAGAGGAGGTTGTGGAGGCAGAAGCAGTGGAGGAACTTTGAGATAAAGAGGATTGATGCAAAACTGCAAGACTTGGACAGTGGCCCCTTGTCCTGCTGTCACCATAGTTACCCAGTGCCCAGTCAGCGACATGTATCGCCCCTGTCCATGTCTACTTGTCCAAGTGTCTGTGGTGAAATGCACCCTGTCACACACAGAATTTCTCAAAGAAGCGGTGATGTTGTGTGCGACATGCTTGTGGAGCGCAGGCACACCTTTCTTTTAGAAGTAGTGCCGACTGGGCATCTGGTACTGAGGCATTGCGACAGATATAAGATCTCGAAAATCCTCTGTGTCCACCAGGCGGAAAGGCAGCATTTCTGTAGCCAAGAGCTTGCAGATGGTGAAATTCAACCTCTTAGCTTTCTTATGGCTAGGAGGAAATGGTCTTTTACTTGTCCACATCTGAGGGACCGAGGGCTGGCTGTTGTGCTTAGATGGGGTTGAGAAGGGAGTCGCCGGAAAACTGCCAGTCTGTGAGGAAGATGCAGATGGACATGTTAGGTTACCTTGATCCAAAGGTAGTGCTCTTGATGTCGGACAGCGCTGAACACCAGCTGGTGTTTCCACCTCCAAAGAAAATGATGACCAGCCAATCACGCTGGCTGTTGCGGGTAAAGAGGTGGCAGGTCTGCGTCCCAAAACAGGTGAGACTGCTGTCCCCCCAGTCACAGAGGATGAAGAGGCAGCAGATGCACAAGATGTGGCAGACGGTGGTTGGCCCGGCCGGCTAGGCCACATTGTAGCACAGTGAGCTTCCCACTGCAACTTATGCTTCATATCCATGTGCCGGTTCATGCATGAAGTACTCAAACTGTGTATTTTTTGACCTCTACTTAGCTTTTGCTGACAAATGTTACAGATAACACGAGTTGGGTCATCCTTATCAATCTGAAAAAATGCCCAGGCTATGAAAGGCTTAGCACCCATGTGACCTGAAGAGCCACCAAAACTTGTGGTCAGAGGCAGAGTTATGTTTGAGGATGCAGTTGTTGACGTGCTTCCAGTACTACGTCTCTGTCCAGGAAGGCGCAGCCTGACCTCGTTGTCACTAGCATCCTCCTCCACCTCCTCTGCTGACCTCATATCTTTGCTGACTGTGGGTTGACAGTAAGTGGGATCTCCAACCTCGTCATCATCACCCTGTGTGTTATCCCACCTGCAGTCATCAGAGCCAACCTCTCCCTGCCCTGACAAAAAGCTCAAGTTGTCGCTCCAATCAGGTATTTGAGTCTCATCATCGTCTTCCTCATTGTCTCCACCAACAGGAGTTACAGTTTGGGAACGAGGGTCTACATTATGGTCAGAACCTTCTGCGTCTGGTCCTGGATCCGACTCATAAAGATTCTGGGCATCAGTGCAGATCATTTCCTCGTCTAGATTCACAGAAGCTCTGGAGCCGACCTCTGATTCCCAGGCTATAGTATGAGTTAACAGCTCTGCAGACTCAACCATCTGTTCTACCCCATACTCAGATGGGCAGCTGGAAACTTGGGAGCTGTGAGGAAGCAAGTGAGATTGGGGTGACACCTCTGAGGACTGGAGTATTTGTGATGTTGAAGTTGAGGTGGAGGAGAGCTCACTTAAAGAAGCACTTGATATCCGTTGAAGCACATGCTGTTTTTGTGCCTCATATGGAATTTTTAGCAATGGGTGCGGCCGTAAGAAAGGGATCTTATCACATTGTCCGCTAAAAGAAGTAGACATCTTAGTTTGGCTGGAAGATGGTCTTTCTTCTGCAGATGTTACTGTTGCTTTAACACCTACCCCACGGACACAACCTTTTTTTCCCTTCCCAACACGCCTATTCCACTTTCCACCAGCAGCAGGCCTTTTTCCAATGATTTTGGTGGTTAACTAATTGACAAATCTGGAGTTGTTTGCACAAAAAACAATGGATGGGAACCGAGCAGAGCTGAGTGGCCAAACTGTGGTGTTAGCCCAAAAGTATTGGCTGGGTTAGATGCAGTAAAACAATTTTATTACATACAGAGGTGGTGGAGGTTAGTATAGATGGACTAATGGACCAAGTCGAACACACTGCTACAAGCCCAAATATTTTTTCAGAGCTAGATACAGATAAAAATTATTTTGAATTTGCAACCTGGTGGTGGTTAGTATAGATGGACTAATAGACCAAGTCCCACACACTGCTACAAGCCTAAATATTTTTTTAGAGCTAGATGCAGATAAAAATTATTTTGAATTTGCAACCTGGTGGAGGTTAGTATAGATGGACTAATAGAACAAGTCCCACACACTGCTACAAGCCCAAATATTTTTTCAGAGGTAGATGCAGATAAAAATTATTTAGAATTTGCAACCTGATGGAGGTTAGTATAGATGGACTAATAGAACAAGTCCCACACACTGCTACAAGCCCAAATATTTTTTCAGAGCTAGATGCAGATAAAAATTATTTTGAATTTACAACCTGGTGGATGTTAGTATAGATGGACTAATAGACCAAGTCCCACACACTGCTACAAGCCCAAATATTTTTTCATAGCTAGATGTAGATAAAAATTATTTTGAATTTGCAACCTGGTGGAGGTTATTATAGATGGACTAATAGAACAAGTCCCACACACTGCTACAAGCCCAAATATTTTTTCAGAGCTAAATGCAGATAAAAATTATTTTGAATTTGCAACCTGGTGGAGGTTAGTATATATGGACTAATAGAATGATGCTATGCTCAAAAGATTTTAGTTGCCTAGGTGCAGTGAAAAAATTTGTATTCTATACACAGGTGGTGTAGCTTGCAACACAGATAGGCTACTCCACTGACTAACACACACTGCAAGAGGCAAAAAAGGATTTGCTTGGCTAGATTTAGCCAAATGCTGTGAAAAAAAACTTGCACAGCACTGGCACAGACCTGCCTGGCAAAAAGTGATAGGAACTGATTTAACCTAGCCCTCAAAAGGACTGCAATTACAATTAGTCCCTACTCCCAACCTATCTATTTAAGAGTACAGACCTGCCTGATAAAAGTCATAGGAAATGATGTGACCTAGTCCTCAAAAGGACTGCAATCACAACTATTCCCTACTCCCAAGCTATCTGTAGATTTGTGCGAAAATTGGCTTGAAATTCACACTGAAAGTATAGCGCACACAGCCGTCTAACACGCAGCTGCACCAGTGAGAAAATGGTGGCTACGTGGAAAATGGCTGGGTCTTATAGGGCAAGGACATGTGACATACACTGCCAATGACACATGCCCTTGCTTGTGTGTAAAAAAGGACTTCGCTCCGTGTGTGCACTGCTGATAGGCTGACAGATTGCACCTCCCCACTGTAAATGCGGGAAAGAGAAAAAAAAATGGAGATCTTCATTATTTCTGCAGAGATCCATCCCCTGCCCCTAGCCCCGCCCTGCTGGACACTCAAACTGCGTATTAACATTAATTTTCAGCATTACTGAGAAAAAGTCCAGTTATGATTTTGGTGCACGAACAGTTATCGAACATAACCTCGAACAGCCGAATTTTTTTCAATTCGTTAGTGTTCGCCGAACGGCTCGAACACCGCCCAAAACAGCTCGAATTTGAGATTGGCGAACAGTTCGATTCGAACACCGCTCATTTCTACTAATAATTCGGCACACAGTGTATTTCATGAATTTCATGAAATAATTTAAAAAAAATTGCCGTGGGGCTTCGCCCTATTTTTGTGTCCAGCCAGGTACAGCAGGCAGGAATGGGCTGCCCCCAACCACCAGCTGCCTATTTGAACCTGGCCGGACACAACAATATAGGGATGCCCTTTTGTTTTTAATTATTTCATGAATTTCATGAAATAATTTAAAAAAAATTGCCGTGCGGCTTCGCCCTATTTTTGTGTCCGGCCAGGTACAACTAGGCAGCTGGGGACTGGAATCCACAGCGCAGGGCGGCCCAAGATTTCTGCCCCCCCCCGCTACAAATTGCAGTCCGCAGCCACCCCAGAAAATGGCGCGTTCATAGAAGCACCATCTTCTGGTGCTGTACCCAACTCATCCAGGGCCCTGGTGCAGTGGCTCACTGGGTAATAAAGGGGTTAGGGCCAGCTTGGCATTATCAGCTGGCCCTAAGCCCGAAACTCATGGGGTCACACCAATATTAGACATGACCGCCATGAATTTCTAGTAAAGTATTTAAAAAACACAACACCCAGAATAAAGTCCTTTAATTGAATTCTTCCACGCTGTCAGTGACGTGCTTGAGGTGAGCTGAGTTCATTGGACATGACCTCAGCTCATCTGGATGCCGTCACAGCGAGACACTGAGGAGCACAAGCATGCCTGCTCTTCTCAGTGTCTGCGGCATGGCAAGGTGGATGGCAGCTTTCGGCTGCGATCCAGCCTGTCATGTGAATGTAGCAGAGCTGAAGCTGTCGTGGGAACCATGGAAAGGTAAGGATGATGTTGCTTTATTGTTTTACTTTCATTGCAGAAGACATTGGCTTCAGCTGGAATGGGCGTGATGGTAAGTATTGTTTAATTTAGAACATTAAAGAATTGTGTGTTTATTTCAATTAAAGGACTTTATTCTGGGTGTTTGTGTTTTTTTTTAACTTTGACTATGGGGTTAGTAATGGGGGTGTCTTATAGACGCCTCTCCATTACTAACCTTGGCTTGATGTCAGCTGGCATTATAAGCTGAAATCAACCCCAGCCCTATTACCCCACTGCCACCGCTACAGGGCAGTGGGAAGAGCGAGGCTAAGTGCCAGAATTGGCGCATCCTATGGATGCGCCATTTCTGGGGCGGCTAACGGCTGGTGTTTCTAGCCTGGGAGAGGGCCAATATTCATGGCACCCTTCCTGGGCTATTACTATCAGCCCCCAGCTGTCTGCCTAGCCTTTGCTAGCTATTAAAATAGGGGGGACCCCAGGTCATTTTTTTGGGGGTCCCCCATATTACTAGCTAGTAAAGGCTAGGTATTCAGCTGGGGGTTGATATTAGTAGCCTGGGAAGCTCCGTGGGTATTACTACCATCCCAGGCTTAAAACATCTGCCCCAGCCGTCTGCTTAACCTCTGCTAGAGACTAAAATTGCGGGGAACCTGACGCCAATTTTTTTTTTAATAAATCCTTTATTTTAACACTAAATGACAAATACAGTAATCAACACTATCACTGTACTTCTTATATATGTGACTGACATGTTTCTATCTATCTAATCTATGTGTGATGCTCTATTCTTTCTGTTATAAATTGTCGGGTACCGATGCTGAATTGCCGGACGGCTTTTTTAAAGAGACGGTGTATGAAAACACTATTATTTTTTTTAATAAATCCTTTAACACTAAATGACAAGTACAGTAACCAAACCTGTCACTGTACTTCTTATATATGTGACTGACATGTTTCTATCTATCTAATCTATGTGTGATGCTCTATTCTTTCTGTTATAAATTGTCGGGCACCGGTGTATGCCGCAGCTGAATTGCCGGCAGGCTTTTTTAAAGAGAGTGTCTTCTGAGCAGTTTGTCAGCTTTTGGACACCTTTGAAGGTGGTTTCTATGTGTTTCTATGTGTTTTTGTTTGCCTGCCATTGGTTTTAATGGTGTTTGACGGTGTTCTTAGGTGTACAACGAACAGTTCCACGAACATCTCGGAGTTCAACGAATCGAACCTGAACACTACGGGGGTGGCTCAACACTACTTGTCAGTTTCAACCACCTGGAAAAAGTGTCATGCGAACATTGGCACAAATCATAGATTACGGTTGCTTGGTGTGACATAGATGGTATGAGTTTTGCTTCATGAAGTCAAGTTTAACTTTTAAGTTAAACTTTCTTGATAGATAGATCTTTTTTGCCATGTGGATTTTAACTTTCTCTTTTTATGTTAAACCATGTGCATTGGCAAATTGAGAGTGAGCAGAAAAGATAAAACCGCTGTGCACAGATTGGAACTCAGATCACTGGATTGAGATTCCAGAGTGCTAACAATTATTCCATGGAACCATATGACCAATAGAGCTGGCTGGATTTTCTTTTGAAAACGGTAAAAGACGATGCGTAAATTGTGGAAATGTGAGAAATTCACTCTGAATCCAGTGATCTGAGTTTGAATCCAGTGATCTGAGTTCAAATCTCAGTGGAACCTGGGAAATTAATGCTTTATGGTGACAACAGGTTCTAAAGCTGTACTGCAAATGTATATCTAATACACAGTGGTAAATTAATATCTCCTCCCTTTTTATTCCACAAGTGTGCTTAAAGTTCCATGATATCACAACAAGGACAGTTTTAAAATGTTGATGAAATCTGGCTAATAATTAGCGTGCTGGATCTAATAGCCGGAAAAAGGGTGAGAAAAAAAGAAATTGCAAAACTTCTGCTCATACAGAAGTCACTAAAGATTTTTCATGGTGTGCTAAAAGGTTCCATCGGAAAGATAATTCTAGTAGAGTTGGTGCAAATCAAAGTTCATATCCCAGTCCAACAGTCATGGCAGTGGTCTGTGTTCGCTGGAAAAAAGGAGGAGTTGCACCACATACCTGATGGCATCCTCTGAGCTTTTTTTGATTGGTGGTGTGACGCACAAGTGACATCGCACCATGCTGAATAATCAAAAGACGATTTAGAGATGCTGTTAAGCTGGTTCTACAAATCCAATCAAAATATTACAGACCATTTCCGTGGGAATAGATTTGGGAACGTTCAAATTGATCTACCCAGATAATTAGTCAAAATGTTACATGAAGTTAGACGTAGTCAGCAGGATTTGAACCTTCACAGGGAGACCCAAATGGATTTTCTAGTCCATCGGCTTAACCACTCGGCCACAACTACTCAGACGCTGTTTCATCCTTATGAGTTTCACACCTTTTCTTAAAGCACAATGATCAATATTAGTGATTATCCTTCTGTAAGACATCTCAGAAAATGGAAGATTTCATTTGGAAACAAAATTTCAGGCCTCACTGAAATGTGAAAATCTGATTTAAAGGTATCATCAATTGGAACCTTGTACAGTTCAAGGTTTTTTAAAATTCATAAGGTGGATTTCAAGTGACTTTGCTCCAAACACCTCCTGAAAAAGGCTATGAAAATGCTCAAAAGTTTGAACAGATTAATTTCCATGCAAAATGACTTGCTGTTCATATGATCAGGTCTTTTAACCTCATCGAGATTCCCAAAACGCCAAGCGGTTAACAGAAGTGAGCATATCAGTCTTCAGGTATATTTTGCTTGCGTCATACTTGCAATACAAGTCAATGAGAAGGTTAGAAAGACTCCTGGAAGGTTCCTGAGTGACGTTCGCAGCATTTTGCGAGCAAAAAAAAAACGAAAACAAACTCAATCGATGCCCAAAACAATTCTTAGAAAAATATCACCAAACTATGTTTACAAAAATGCTGGAAAACACTAAAAAGGGTGATTCAGGAAAAGAATCGCTGTCGTTTCTTGAAGCCGTTGCGGCTTGAAATCCTTGTCAGTTTCAACCACCTGGAAAAAGTGTCAAGAGAACATTGAAACAAATCATCGAGTAGGGTTCCTTGGTGTGACATAGATGGTATGAGTTTTGCTTCATGAAGTCAAGTTTAACTTTTGAGTTAAACTTTCTTGATAGATAGATCTTTTTTGCCATGTGGATTTTAAATTTCTCTTTTCATGTTAAACCATGTGCATATGCAAATTGAGTGTGAGCATAAAAGATAAAACCGCTGTGCCCAAAAATATTCTCAGGTTCCACTGAGATTTGAATTAAGATTGACAGCTTCAGAGTCCTAAGTGCTAACCATTACACCATGAAACCATATGACTGAAGGATCTGGCTGGATTTTCTTTTGAAAATGGTAAAAGAGCATGTGTAAATTGTGGAAAGGTGAGAAATTTACTCTAAATCCAGTGATCTGAGTTCAAATGTCAGTGGAACCTGGGAAATTCATGCATTATGGTAAAAACAGGTTCTAAAGCTGTTCTGCAAATGTTTATCTAATAAACAGTGGTAAATTAATATCTCCTCCCTTTTTATTCCACAAGTGTGCTTAAAGTTCAATGATATCACAACAAGGACAGTTTTAAAATGTAGATGAAATCTGGCTAATAATTAGCGTGCTGGATCTATTAGCTGGAAAAAGGGTGAGAAAAAAAGAAATTGAAAAACTTCTGCTCATCCAGAAGTCACTAAAGATTTTTCATGGTGTGCTAAAAGGTTCCATCGGAAGGAAAATTCAAGTAGAGTTCGTGCAACTCAAAGTTCATATCCCAGTCCATGAGTCACGGCAGTGGTCTGTGTTCGCTGGCAAAAAGGAGGAGTTGCACCACATACCTGACCTTTTTTTGATTGGTGGTGTGACGCACAAGTGACATCGCACCAGGCTGAATAATCAAAAGAAGATCTACAGATGCTGTTAAGCTTGTTCTACAAATCCGATCCAAAGATTACTGACCATTTCCGTGTGGGATAGACTTGGGAAAGTGCAAATTGATCTACTCAGATAATTAGTCAAAAATTTACATGAAGTTAGACATAGTTGGCAGGATTTGAACCTGCATGGGGAGATCCCAATGGATTTCTAGTCCATTGCCTTAACCACTCAGATGCTGTTTCAACCTTATGAGTTTCACACCTTTTCTTATAGAACCATGATCAATATCAGTGATTATCCTTCTGGAAGACATCTCAGATAATGGAAGATTTCATTTGGAAACAAAATTCCAAGCCTCACTGAAATGTAAAAATCTGATTTAAATGTATCATCAATTGGAACCTTGTACAGTTCAAGGTTTTTTAAAATTCATAAGGTGGATTTCGAGTGACTTTGTTCCAAACACCTCCTGAAAAAGGCTTTGAAAATGCTCAAAAGTCTGAGCAGATTGATTTCCATGCAAAAAGACTTGCTGTTAATCTGATCAGGTATTGAGCGTCTTTTAACATCATCAAGATTCCCAAAAGGCCAAGCAGTTAACAGAAGTGAGCATATCATTCTTCAGGTATATTTTGATTGCGTCATACTTGCAATACAAGTTAATGAGAAGGTTAGAAAGACTCCTGGGAAGTTCCTGAGTGACGTAAGCAGCATTTTGCAAGCAAAAAAAATAAGAAAACAAACTCAATCGATGCCCAAAACAATACTTAGAAAAACATCATCAAACTTTATTAACAAAAATGCTGGAAAACACTAAAAAGGGTGATTCAGGAAACGAATCGCTGACGTTTCTTGAAGCCGTTTCGGATTGAAATCCTTGCCAGTTTCAACCACCTTTAAAAAGAGTCATGTCAACATTGGCACAAGTCATAGAGTACAGTTGCATGGTGTGACATAGATGGTATGAGTTTTGCTTCATGAAGTCAAGTTTAACTTTTGAGTTAAACTTTCTTGATAGATAGATCTTTTATGCCATGTGGATTTTAACTTTCTCTTTTTAGGTTAAACCATGTGCATTGGCAAATTGAGAGTGAGCAGAAAAGATAAAACGGCTGTGCACAAAGAATTTCTCAGGTTTCTCTCAGAATTGAACTCAGATCACTGAATTCAGAGTCCAAAAAGCTAACTAGAGATGAGCAGTGTTCGAATCGAACCGTTCACCAAACTCAAATTCAAACTGTTTTGGACGGTGTTCGAGCCATTCGGCGAACACGAACGATTTGAAAAAAATTCAGCTGTTTAAGGTTATGTTCGATAACTGTTTGTGCACCAAAATCATAACTGGATTTTTTCTCAGTAATGCTGAAATTTAATGTTAATATGCAGTTTGAGTGTACAGCGGGGCAGGGGATGGATCTCTGCAGAAATAATGAAGATCTCCATTTTTTTTTCTCTTTCCCTCATTTACAGTGGGGAGGTGCAATCTGTCAGCCTATCAGCAGCGCACACACGGAGCGAACTGCTTTTTTTCACACAAGCAAGGGCGTGTGTCATTGGCAGTGTATGTCACATGTCCATGCCCTATAATACACAGCCATTTTCCCGGTCGCCACCATTTTCTCACTGCTGCAGCTGCGTGTTAGACGCCACCGCTGTTGTTGTGTGGATATACTTTGAGTGTTAATTTGAAGCCAATTTTCGCACAAATCTACTGATAGCTTGGGAGTAGGGAATAGTTGTGATTGCAGTACTTTTGAGGACTAGGTTACATCATTTCCTACGACTTTTATCAGTCAGTTCTGTGCTGTTAAATAGATAGGTTGGGAGTAGGGTCTACTTGTAACTGCAGTCCTTTTGATGACTAGGTTACATCATTTCCTACATCTTTTATCAGGCAGGTCTGTGCTCTTAAATACATAGGTTGGGAGTAGGGACTAATTGTAATTGCGGTCCTTTTGAGGGCTAGGTTACATCAGTTCCTATCACTTTTTGCCAGGCAGGTCTGTGCCAGTGCTGTGCAAGTTTTTTTCACAGCATTTAGATAAATCAAGCTAAGCAAATCCTTTTTGGCCTCTTGCAGTGTGTGTTAGTCAGGGGAGTAGCCTTTCTGTGTTGCAAGCTACACCACCTGTGTATAGAATACAATTTTTTTCACTGCACCTAGGCAACTAAAACCTTTTGGGCATAGCATCATTCTTTTAGTCCATCCATATATACTAAGCTCCACCTGGTTGCAAATTAAAAATAATTTTTATCTGCATCTAGCTCAGAAAAAATATTTGGGCTTGTAGCAGTGTGTGGGACTTGTTCTATTAGTCCATCTATACCAAGCTCCACCAGGTTGCAAATTAAAAATAATTTTTATCCGCATCTAGCTCTGAAAAAATATTTGGGCTTGTAGCAGTGTGTAAGACTTGTTCTATTAGTCCATCTATACCAAGCTCCACCAGGTTGCAAATTAAAAATAATTTTTATCTGCATCTAGCTCTGAAAAAATATTTCGGCTTGTAGCAGTGTGTGGGACTTGTTCTATTAGTCCATCTATACTAACCTTCACCAGGTGGCAAATTAAAAATATTTTTTTTCTGCATCTAGCTCAGAAAAAATATTTAGGCTTGTAGAAGTGTGTGGTACTCATTGTGGTAGGCCATCTATGCCAAGCTCCACCAGGATGCAAATTAAAAATTATTTTTATCTGCATATAGCTCTGAAAAAATATTTGGGCTTGTAGCAGTGTGTGAGACTTGTTCTATTAGTCCATCTATACTAAATTCCACTAGGTTGCAAATTAAAAATAATTTTTATCTGCATTTAGCTCTGAAAAAAAGTTTGGGCTTGTAGCAAGTTCAATACTTTTGGGCTAATACCACAGTTTGGCCACTCAGCTCTGCTCGGTTCCCATCCATTGTTTTTTGTGCAAACAACTCCAGAGTTGTCAATTAATTAACCACCAAAATGAATGGAAAAAGGCCTGCTGCTGGTGGAAAGGGGAGTAGGCGTGTTGGGAACGGAAAAAAAGGTTGTGTCTGTGGGGTAGGTGTTAAAGCAACAGTAACATCTGCAGAAGAAAGACCATCTTCCAGCCAAACTAAGATGTCTACTTCTTTTAACGGACAATGTGATAAGATCCCTTTCTTACGGCCACGCCAATCGCTACAAATTCCAGATGAGGCACAAAAACAGCAGGTGCTTCAACGAATATCAAGTGCTCCTTCAAGTGGGCTCTCCTCCACCTCAACTTCAACATCACAAATACACCAGTCCTCAGAAGTGTCACCCCAATCGCACTTGCTTCCTCACTGCTCCCAAGTCTCCAGCTGCCCATCTGAGTATGGTGTAGAACAGATGGTTGAGTCTGGAAAGATGTTTACTCATACTATAGCCTGGGAATCAGAGGTCGGCTCCAGAGCTTCTGTGAATCCAGACGAGGAAATGATCTGCACTGATGCCCAGAATCTTTATGACTCGGATCCAGGACCAGACGCAGAAAGTTCTGACCATAATGTAGACCCTCATTCCCAAACTGTAACTCCTGTTGGTGGAGACAATGAGGAAGACGATGATGAGACTCAAATACCTGATTGGAGCGACAACTTGAGTTTTTTGTCAGGGCAGGGAGAGGTTGGGTCTGAGGACTGCAGGTGGGATAACACACAAAGTGATGATGACGAGGTTGGAGATCCCACTTACTGCCAACCCACAGTCAGCCAGTCGATGAGGTCTGCAGAGGAGGTGGAGGAGGATGATAGTGACAACAAGGTCAGGTTGCGCCTTCCTGGACAGAGATGTAGTACTGGGAGCACTTCAACAACTGCATCCTCAAACACAACTCTGCCTCTGACCACAAGTCGTGGTGGCTCTTCAGGTCGTATGGGTGCTAAGCCTTGCATAGCCTGAGCATTTTTTCACATCGATAAGGATGATCCAACTCGTGTTATCTGTAACATTTGTCAGCAAAAGAGGCCAAAAAATACATAGTTTGAGTACGTCATGCATGAACCGGCACATGGGTATGAAGCATAAGTTGCAGTGGGAAGCTCACTGTGCTACAATGCGGCCTAGCCGGCTGAGCCAACCAGCGGCTGCCACAT
The DNA here is from genome assembly GCF_046119375.1 of Phyllobates terribilis. Taxonomy (NCBI): domain Eukaryota; kingdom Metazoa; phylum Chordata; class Amphibia; order Anura; family Dendrobatidae; genus Phyllobates; species Phyllobates terribilis. Next base: position 220,363,831 of record NW_027362773.1, on the reverse strand, counting down.
CTTGTGCATCTGCGGCCTCTTCATCCTCTGTGACTGGGGGGACAGCAGTCACACCTGTTTTAGGACGCAGACCTGTCACCTCTTTACCTGCAACAGCCAGGGTGATTGGCAGGTCATCATTTTCTTTGGAGGTGGAAACACCAGCTGGTGTTCAGCGCTGTCAGACATTGATCACTCAGATGTTGACAAGTAAAAGGCCATTTCCTCCTAGCCATGAGAAAGCTAAGAGGTTGTATTTCACCATCTGCAAGCTCTTGGCTATAGAAATGCTGCCTTTCCGCTTGGTGAAAACAGAGGATTTTCGAGACCTTATGTCCGTCGCAGTGCCCTAGTACCAGATGCCCAGTCGGCACAACTTCTCAAAGAAAGGTGTGCCTGCTCTCCACCAGCATGTCGCACACAACATCACCACTTCTTTGACAAACTCTGTGTGTGACAGGGTGCATTTCACCACAGACACTTGGACGAGTAGGCATGGACAGGGAAGTTACATGTCGCTGACTGGGCACTGGGTAACTATGGTGACAGCAGGACAAGGGGCCGCTGTCCAAGTCTTGCCGTCCCCACGAGTTGTGCGTCAATCCTCTTCATCTCAAAGTTCCTCCACTGCTTCTGCCTCATCAACCTCCTCTCGGTCCTCCACCTGCACCCAAAGCCTTTCTGGTCATGCCACAAGCTTTCTAACTGCGCAGAAGGGATCCTGCACACCTCCTTACTATGCTGGCAGCAGGGCTCAATGTCATCAGGTGGTTTTTACTTTGAAATGTCTGGGAAATGTGAGTCACACAGCTGAGGAGTTGTGGTCAGCTCTGGAGAACCAGTTTCATGAATGGTTGTCTCCACTGGACCTGAAACCAGGGAAGGCCGTGTGCGACAATGCTGCAAACCTGGGTGCGGCCCTTCGCCGGGTCCATGTGACACACGTGCCTTGTATGGCTCACGTGTTGAACCTGGTTGTCCATCAATTTTTAGCCCACTATCCAAAACTAGATGGCCTTCTGCAGAGGGCACGGTCGCTGTGTGCTCACTTCTGCTGCTCGCATCCCGCAGCTCAGCTACTTACATCTCTACAGAAGTTGTTGGGCCTGCCACTTCACCGGCTAAAATGCGATGTGCCTACCCAATGGAATTCAACTCTGCACATATTGTAGCGACTGTGGCAGCACCGACAAGCCCTGGTGCAATATGTTCTGATGTATAGCCTGGGCCAATGAGATCCAGAGGTGGGGCAAATCACGCTGGAGGAGTGGTCTCAGATCAGAGACCTATGCACCCTTCTGAACAGTTTTGAAATGGCGACGAAGATGTTTAGTGCTGACGATGCAATTATCACCATGACTATTCCGGTGATTTACATGCTGGAGCAAATGTTAAACAGAATTAGGAGTCAGGTGCTGGCACAAGAGGAGAAGGAGGAAGCAGAGGAGGAGGAGTTGTATGCGGAATGGCTAACGTCTGCAAGGTCCAGACGGTCGGCAGCACCAAGGCGGCAGGCAAGTGAGGGTGAGGGAGATGGTTTTACCAGGGCGCATGGTAGCAGCCAAACTAGTGAGGAAGTTGCAGGAGCCCAGGAAGAAGTGGAGGACGAACTGATGGAAGACTCATCAGAAGAGGGAGACCTTGATCACATTTCTGTTGTGCGAGGTTGGTGGGAGAGGGCAGAGGAAGAAAGCATGATTGTTACCTCGCCACCAACACAACAGGGACTTGGTGCTCCTGGATGCGTAAAACACATGAGTGCCTTCTTGCTGCACTACCTGCAACATGACCCTCGAATAGTGAGAATTAGAAATAATCCTGACTACTGGGTTGCCACACTGTTAGATCCCCGGTACAAAAGTAAATTTGCAGAAATTTTTCCTGCCATAGAACGGGATGCACGCATGCAGAGTATCAGCAGAGACTCTTGCAGAATCTAACGTGCTTTTCCACAAAATACCAGTGGTGCACGTAGTGAATCTCACAGTTCCAACTTGCCAACCGTGGGACCGTCGAGTGTTCAGCACTCAAACCGTAACAGAAACACAGTATCTGCTGGTAACTTCAATTTTGCGGAATAATTTCACCACTTTTTTAGCCCATCTTTTGCAAGGCCACAGGAGACAAGAAGTCTAACACATAGTCAACACCTAGAGATGATGGTACAGGAGTATCTCCAAGTAAACATTGAAGCCATGACTGTGTCACTGGACCCTTTCCCTTTTTGGGCTTCCAATCTGGATTAATGGCCGGAGCTCGCCACTTATACCTTGGAAATCTTGTCATGCCCCGCAGCCAGCGTTCTGTCTGAACATGTGTTCAGCCCTGCTGGTGGTGTGCTGACAGATAAGCGCACGTGGCTCTCCACTGATAATGTAGACAGACTCACGTTCATAAACATGAACAAATCATGGATCCGAAAGGACTTTTGTACCCCTGTGTCATCCTGGGGAGAGTAAAAGCTTGATGATTTGTTAAAATCACCTCACCAACCATTTTAAGCTTTCAAATTACTAATCATGTTTATCTGTATCTTGGCTGGAAAATAATTTGGGCCTTGTGGCAGTTTGCAGTACTGATTCTATTAGGCCATCTATACTAAACTCCACCAGATTTAAAATTACTAATCATGTTTATCTGTATCTTGGCTGGAAAATAATTTGGGCTTTGTAGCAGTGTGCAGTACTTATTCTTTTAGGCCATCTATACTAAGCTCCACCAGATTTAAAATTAATAATAATTTTTAGCTGCATCTAGCCCGGAAAATAATTTTGGTACTCCGAGATGCGCAAGACGCATAAGTGCCTTCTTGCTGCACTACCTGCAACATGACCCTCAGATTGTCAGAATTCGAAGTAATCCTGACTACTGGGTTGCCACACTCTTAGATCCCCCACACTCCTCGATCAACCTTTTCATTTTAATAAAGACCAAAAAAATGGTCATTTTTGAAATTATAAGCATTAGCAGGTTATTAGAAACTGAAATCAAACAGTTTTCAACTCAAAACTTTATTCTAGGTGATGTTACATTTGCACATAGGACCCCTTGTTCGAAATGAGCTTCTGAACTCTCTCGTCCATTGAATTTGTCAGGTTTTGGATGGTTTCTGCTTCAATTGTTTTGCATGAGGACAGAATACCCTCCCAGAGCTGTTGCTTAGATGAGAACTGCCTCCCGCCATCATAGACACTCCTTTTGATGATGCTCCAGAGGTTATGAATGGGGTAGAGGTCAGGGGAGCATGGGGGTCACACCATAAGTTTGTCCACTTTTATGCCCATATCAGCCAGAGATGCAGATGTGTTATGTGCAGATGAGATGGTGCATTATCATGCATGAAAATGATCTTGCTGTGGAATACACGGTTCTTCTTCTTGAACCATGGCAGGAAGTGCTGTTTGAGAAACTCCACATACATTATGGAGTTCATCTTTACCCCTTCAGGGATCCTAAAGAGGCTGACAATCTCTCTCCCCATGATTCCAGCCCAAAACATTACTCCACCTCCTCCTTGTTGGTGCTGTAGCAGTGTTTGCGTGGGGTGTCCATCAAACAGCCATCCTCCACTCCATCCATCTGGACCATCGAGCGTTGCACGGCACTCATCCGTGAACAAAACAGTTTTGAAATCAGTCTTCATGTAATGTTTGGCCCACTGGAGCCGTTTCTGCTTGTGTGCAGTGGATAGAGGAGGTCGACAGGATGGCGTACGCACTGCTGCAAACCTCTGAAGGACCCTGCATCTTGTTGTTCGGGGGACGTTGGAGGCACCAGCAGCTTCAAAAACTTGTCTGCTGCTATGACAAGGCTTTTTTGCCACTGCTCTTTTAACCTGACGTAATTGCCTGTAGGAAAGAGTCCTCAATTTGCCCTTATCAGCACGCACACGTGTGTACTGTGAACCAGCTACATACTTCTTGATTGCCAAGACACATCATCCTGATCATCGCACAATGTTGATTGTAGTCATGCCTTGACCTAAACACTCCACAATTTGTTGCTTCTCAGCAGCCGACACATCCTTTTTCTTTCCCATTTTGGCAGAAAATGTAGGCTGCTTAATAATCTGGGACAGCCTTCTTAAGTAGTCTTTCCGTTCATTGGACACACCTGCCAAACTAATTAGCACAGGTGTCTGCAATTGCTTATAGTGATATAAAGAGCCCTGACACACATCACCATCAATGAGTTTAACTGACAAACAAATTCTTCCCTTATCACTCCTAAACACTTTTTGCATAATAATTTGTAACACAGCGTACATGTGCTTTTCCACAAAACACCAGTGGTTCACGTAGTGAATCTTACAGTTCTAACTTGCCAACCGTGGTCTGTATGGAGTTGTTCAATAAAGGGCCCAAAATTAAGATAGCATACACGGGAGAGGTCTCTACGAATTGGAATTCCTAAGAATTTGATACCCTGTGAGGGCCAGGCAAAGGGAAAGTTGGACTGGATGGAATCCTGTATGGATTTGGGGAGGGAGACATGGTGGGCCTCAGACTTCGCTGTATTGATTTTAAAATTTGACCATGTAACAAAGTGATCTATTTCAGCCATAACAGCCTGCTGATGGATATATGTGATTGACATCATCAGCAAATGCAGAGCAATTGTACTCGGTGCCTCCCACCTCAATCCACCTAATATTGGGGTTATGGCGAATTGATCAGAGCAGGTGCTCCATCACTAGGATGTATAAGAGAGGGGACAGAGGACATCCCTGCCTTGTCCCATTGGTGATTATGAAAGGTGATGAAAATGTTCTGACGCGCCCCCTGGGCCTTGGGACATCCGGAGCCGGACCCTTTTTGGTGGATGCTGGTGGTTGTAGTCTCCGTGGCGGCGACCCGGTTCCGTGGCTCAGGGCGGTCAAACCAGTGGCGGAACTATTTATGTGGTTTTGATGTTTAAATGTCCGACTACGCCACCCGTGGATTGCGGTCAGAGTGAACTGCCGCTGCAGGGCAGACCGCTGAGGCTGGTGTTGTGGGTGCAGCAGAGCGTAGCATAACTCCCCACAAGAGGAGTATAGCCTCAGGGCAGTGTATGCGGAGGATGGGGGTGATGGTGCAGGGCAGCAGCAGTAATGACACGGAGTCAGTGATGCAGTCTAGGGCCTTTACTCACAGTTCTTATTATCCAGACCACTTCAGCAGGTAACGACTGCCCACCTCGTACTGTGCTCACCAGGTGAGGGGCTCAGACAACTCCCAGATAACTTTGGAGTGCTTCACAGGACCCCCTTTGTGTGTCCTTTGTCTGGCCTTTCTTACCAACCCTTCTGTCCGGCTGCCTCGGGCCTCCTCTTGGTAAACTTGGCGCCAGTTTCCCTGACCCTATGTGCTGCCCTCCTAGCGGGTGTAGCGAGGGGCGGCACCACATAAAATGTCACAGCCTCCGGTTTCTAGCTGAGGGTCGTTTCCCGCCTCCACTAGTTTCGGGGACCGGTCTCCCACTTTGGCCTGACCCCTCAACGCAGGTGGATTCGGGCGTGCGGTGGCGACTCGCCCGTCCACACCCCTGGGATCCCTTCGTTCCTCGTTCCTGGAGCCTTCTCCGCTCCTCTTCCTTCCTTCTCCCTCTTCCAGGCCTGGGCCTCTGTTACTAGGCCCGCCTCCGAAGCAGAGCTCATGCAGAGCCCCTGCTCCCTGTCACTTCTTCTCAGACTTCTCTGCACTGAACTAAGATGGTGCCCACCTTTTATACTCCCTTCTCAATGCACCCAGGAACTGCTTCCTCCCTGCTCCTGCACTACAGGGTTCCCCTTCCTCAGTGTTCCCTCCCCCCCACTCCAGCCAGGGACAAGGACTGTCGTGCCCATCTCAGGGGCATATTGGTCGCCCTGCCCCACGGCAATGTGGTGTAATGCATGCAGGTGTTGGGGTCCTGATCCACACTCCATCCTTACCTGAGAGTGAGATATCACACCTCTGGGTGAGGTGCAATACCTCTGCAGCAACCGAGCCCTCAGGGTGCTACAGTTCCATTTATCTTCAGCCTAGGTGACGCATTGCGATATAGGGCCGTGATTTTGGCTATAAAAGGGTCCCCTAAACCCCTACCCCAAGCTTTTTAAGAGAATAATATATGGCGTGCCAGGAGACTCTATGGAATGCTTTCTCAGCATAAACGAGAGTATCTAATTACAAATTTTTAACTGCATCTAGCCCAGGAAATACTTTGTGCCTAGTAGCAGTGTCTGCTAGTCAGCGGATTATCCCGGCTGTTAAGCAAGCTACACCACCTGTAGTTTGGACACTTCATTTTTTCAAAGGAAATGCTTCGGGACCAAGGGATACTCAGTGAAGAGCATCAGGAGGCACCCCAAGGCATAGGGGCTGGGACAGGCGGTAGGACGCCTTGCGGTGGACAGCCGAGCTCGATCCTTATAAAAGCTTTTTAACTGCAGCAGCTTTAGTGGGCGCTACTGGAGCTGGAATTACGCGGCTGCTGGCATGAGAGTTGCCCTTCAATAGATCCTTGTAAAAGGATTTAAAGTGTATTCATTCAAATTAGAGAGACAATTTAAATTAAAAAGCTTAGAGCTGCCTCCAACACATGGGGGCTCGCTCGACCCACCATCGGACAGGCACCAGTATTGGGAGAGGTTGACTGGCCGTCAGGGTCCACCGTGGCTCTGACACAAACAGAGGTGGCACGGGCAGGAACGGACTGGCCGTGTCGGCTTCTCACTTTTTGGATTTTAGAAGGGCATGACATGCCTATATCTGTGTCTCCCCCTCCTTTTACTCCTCCACCTCTTTTCTTTTCGCATGACTATATGTACTTGTCACTTTTCCATGTGTTAGTTATGTCTTCTGAGCAGTTTGTCAGCTTTTGGACACCTTTGAAGGTGTTTTCTATGTGTTTCTATGTGTTTTTGTTTGCCTGCCATTGGTTTTAACGGTGTTCGAAGGTGTTCGACGAACAGTTCGACGAACAGTTCGGCAAACACAAGGGTGTTCAATGAACCGAACTCGAACACTACGGGGGTGGCTCAACACTACTCAGGACTAGTGTTGAGCCACCCCCGTAGTGTTCGAGTTCGGTTTGGTTCGTCGAACACCCGTGTGTTCGCCGAACTGTTCGTCGAACTGTTCGTCGAACACCTTCGAACACCGTTAAAACCAATGGCAGGCAAACAAAAACACATAGAAACACATAGAAAACACCTTCAAAGGTGTCCAAAAGCTGACAAACTGCTCAGAAGACATAACTAACACATGGAAAAGTGACAAGTACATATAGTCATGCGAAAATAAAAGAGGTGGAGGAGTAAAAGGAGGGGGAGACACAGATATAGGCATGTCATGCCCTTCTAAAATCCAAAAAGTGAGAAGCCGACACGGCCAGTCCGCTCCTGCCCGTGCCACCTCCGTGTCGCCGGGTTTGTGCCAGAGCCGCGGTGAACCCTGACGGCCAGCCCCCCTCTCCCAATACTGGTGCCTGTCCGCTGGTGGGTCGAGCGAGCCCCCCTGTGGTGGAGGCAGCTCTAAGCTTTTTAATTTAAATTGTCTCTCTAATTTGAATGAATACACTTTAAATCCATTTACAAGGATCTATTGGAGGGCAAGTCTCATGCCAGCAGCCGCGGTAATTCCAGCTCCAGTAGCGTCCACTAAAGCTGCTGCAGTTAAAAAGCTTTTATAAGGATCGAGCTCGGCTGTCCACCGCAAGGCATCCTACTGCCAGTCCCAGCCCCTATGCCTTGGGGTGCCTCCTGATGCTCTTCACTAAGTATCCCATGGTCCCGAAGCATTTCCTTTGAAAAAATTAAGTGTCTAAACTACAGGTGGTACAGCTTGCTTAACAGCCGGGATAATCCGCTCACTAGCAGACACTGCTACTAGGCACAAAGTATTTCCTGGGCTAGATGCAGTTAAAAATTTGTAATTAGATACTCTCGTTGGATGCTGAGAAAGCATTCCATAGAGTCTCCTGGCACGCCATATACGATTCTCTCAAAAAGCTTGGGGTAGGGGTCTAGGGGACCCTTTTATAGCCAAAATCACGGCCCTGTATCGCAATACGTCACCTAGGCTGAAGATAAATGGAACTGTAGCACCCTGAGGGCTCGGTTGCTACAGACGTATTGCACCTCACCCAGAGGTGTGATATCTCACTCTCAGGTAAGGATGGAGTGTGGATCAGGACCCGACACCTGCATGCATTACACCACATTGCCGTGGGGCAGGGCGACCAATATGCCCCTGAGATGGGCACGACAGTCCCTGTCCCTGGCTGGAGTGGGGGGAGGGAACACTGAGGAAGGGGAACCCTGTAGTGCAGGAGCAGGGAGGAAGCAGTTCCTGGGTGCATTGAGAAGGGAGTATAAAAGGTGGGCACCATCTTAGTTCAGTGCAGAGAAGTCTGAGCAGAAGTGGCAGGGAGCAGGGGCTCTGCATGAGCTCTGCTCCGGAGGCGGGCCTAGTAACAGAGGCCCAGGTCTGGAAGAGGGAGAAGGAAGGAAGAGGAGTGGAGAAGGCTCCAGGAACGAGGAATGAAGGGATCCCAGGGGTGCGGACGGGCGAGTCGCCACCGCACGCCCGAATCCACCTGCGTGGAGGGGTCAGGCCAAAGGGGGAGACCGGTCCCCGAACTAGTGGAGGCAGGAAACGACCCTCAGCTAGAAACCGGAGGCTCTGACATTTTATGTGGCGCAGCCCCTCGCTACACCCGCTAGGAAGGCACCACATAGGGTCAGGGAAACTGGCGCCAAGTTTACCAAGAGGAGGCCCGAGGCAGCCGGACAGAAGTGTTGGTAAGAAAGGCCAGACAAAGGACACACAAAGGGGGTCCTGTGAAGTGCTCCAAAGTTATCTGGGACTTGTCTGAGCCCCTCACCTGGTGAGCACAGTACGACGTGGGCAGCCGTTACCTGCAGACGTGGTCTGGATAATAAGAACTGTGAGTAAAGGCCCTGAACTGCATCATTGACTCCGTGTCGTTACTGCTGCTGCCCTGCACCATCACCCCCATCCTCCGCATACACTGCCCTGAGGCTATACTCCTCCCGTGGGGAGTTATGCTACGCTCTGCTGCACCCACAACACCAGCCTCAGTGGTCTGCCCTGTAGCGGCGGTTCACTCTGACCGAAATCCACGGGTGGCATAGTCGGACATTTAAACATGAAAACCACATAAATAGTTCCGCCACTGGTTTGACCGCCCTGAGCCACGGAACTGGGTCGCCGCCACGAAGACTACAACCACCAGCATCCACCAAAAAGGGTCCGGCTCCGGGTGTCCCAAGGCCCAGGGGGTGCGTCAGAACATTTTCATCACCTTTCACAATCACCAATGGGACAAGGCAGTGATGTCCTCTGTCCCCTCTCTTATACATCCTAGTGACGGAGCACCTGCTCTCATCAATTCGCCATAACCCCAATATTAGGTGGATTGAGGTGGGAGGCACCGAGTACAAGTGCTCTCTATTTGCTGATGATGTCCTAGTATATATCACTCAATCACATATATCCATCCATGCTATTATGGCTGAAATAGATCACTTTGTTACATGGTAAAATTTTAAAATCAATGCAGCGAAGTCTGAGGCCCTCGATGTCTCCCTCCCCAAATCCATATAGGATTCCATCCAGTCCAACTTTCCCTTTGCCTGGCCCTCACAGGGTATCAAATACTTAGGAATTCCTATTCATAGAGACCTCTCCCATCTATGTTATCTTAATTTTGGGCCCTTTATTGAACAACTCCATACAGACCACGGTTGGCAAGTTAGAACTGTAAGATTCACTACGTGAACCACTGGTGTTTTGTGGAAAAGCACATGTACACTGCGTTCCAAATTATTATACAAAAAGTGTTTAGGAGTGATAAGGGAAGAATTTGTTTGTTTGTCAGTTAAACTCATTGATGGTGATGTGTGTCAGGGCTCTTTATATCACTGTAAGCAATTGCAGACACCTGTGCTAATTAGTTTGGCAGGTGTGTCCAATGAAAGGCAAGACTACTTAAGAAGGCTCTCTCACATTATTAAGCAGCCTACATTTTCTGCCAAAATGGGAAAGAAAAAGGATGTGTCGGCTGCTGAGAAGCAACAAATTGTGGAGTGTTTAGGTCAAGGCATGACTACAATCAACATTGTGCGATGATCAGGATGAAGTGTCTTGGCAATCAAGAAGTATGTAGCTGATTCACAGTACACACGTGTGCGTGCTGATAAGGGCAAATTGAGGACTCTTTCCTACAGGCAATTACGTCAGGTTGAAAGAGCAGCGGCAAAAAAGCCTTGTCATAGCAGCAGACAAGTTTTTGAAGCTGCTTGTGCCTCCAACGTCCCCCGAACAACAAGATGCAGGGTCCTTCAGAGGTTTGCAGCTGTGCATGTGCCATCCTGTCGACCTCCTCTATCCACTTCACACAAGCAGAAACGGCTCCAGTGGGCCAAACATTACATGAAGACTGATTTCAAAACTGTTTTGTTCACGGATGAGTGCCGTGCAGCGCTCGATAGTCCAGATGGATGGAGTGGAGGATGGCTGGTTGATGGACACCCCACGCAAACACGGCTACAGCGCCAACAAGGAGGAGGTGGAGTAATGTTTTGGGCTGGAATCATGGGGAGAGAGATTGTCAGCCCCTTTAGGATCCCTGAAGGCGCTAAAGATGAACTCCATAATGTATGTGGATTTTCTCAAACAGCACTTCCTGCCATGGTTCAAGAAGAAGAACCGTGAATTTCACAGCAAGATCATTTTTCTGCATGATAATGCACCATCTCATGCTGCACATAAAACATCTGCATTTCTGGCTGATATGGGCATAAAAGGGGACAAACTTATGGTGTGACCCCCATGCTCCCCTGACCTCTACCCCATTCAGAACCTTTGGAGCATCATTAAAACGAGTGTCTATGATGGCGGGAGGCAGTTCACATCTAAGCAACAGCTCTGGGAGGGTATTCTGTCCTCATGCAAAACAATTGAAGCAGAAACCATCCAAAACCTGACAAATTCAATGGACGAGAGAGTTCAGAAGCTCCTTTCGAACAAGGGGTCCTATGTGAAAATGTAACATCACCTAGAATAAAGTTTTGAGTTGAAAACTGTTTGATTTCAGTTTCTAACAACCTGCTAATGCTTATAATTTCAAAAATGACCATTTTTTTGGTCTTTATTAAAATGAAAAGGTTGATCGAAAAGTTTGGGGGATCTAAGAGTGTGGCAACCCAGTAGTCATGATTACTTCGAATTCTGACAATATGAGGGTCATGCTGCAGGTAGTGCAGCAAGAAGGCACTTATGTGCCTTGCGCATCTCGGAGCCCCAAAATTATTTTCCGGGCTAGATGCAGCTAAAAATTATTTTTAACTTTAAATCTGGAGAAGCTTTAGTATAGATGGCCTAATAGGATCAGTGCTGCACACTGCTACAAAGCCCAAATTATTTTCCAGTCAAGATACAGATAAACATGATTAGTAATTTGAAAGCTTAAAACGGTTGGTAGGGTGATTTTAACCAATCATCAAGCTTTTACTCTCCCCAGGATGACACAGGGGTAGAAAAGTCATTTCGGATCCATGATTTGTTCATCTTTATGAACGTGAGTCTGTCTACATTATCAGTGGAGAGCCGCGTGCGCTTATCTGTCAGCACACCACCAGCAGCGCTGAACACACGTTCAGACAGAACGCTGGCTGCGGGGCATGACAAGATCTCCAAGGCGTAAGTGGCTAGCTCCGGCCATTTATCCAGATTGGAAGCCCAAAAAGAGCAAGGGTTCAGTGACACAGTCGTGGCTTCAATGTTTACTTGGAGATACTCCTGTACCATGGTCTCTAGGCGTTGACTATGTGTCAGACTTCTTGTCTCCTGTGGCCTTGCAAAGGATGGGCTAAAAAAGTGGTGAAATGATTCCGCAAAATTGATGTTACCAGCAGATACTGTGGTTCTGTTACGGTTTGAGTGCTGAACACTTGACGGTCCCACGGTTGGCAAGTTGGAACTGTGAGATTCACTACGTGCACCACTGGTATTTTGTGGAAAAGCACATGTAAGATTCTGCAACAGTCTCTGCTGATACTCCTGCATGCGTGCATCCCTTTCTATGGCAGGAATAATTTCTGCAAATTTACTTTTGTACCGGGGATCTAACAGTGTGGCAACCCAGTAGTCAGGATTATATCTAATTCTCACAATTCGAGGGTCATGTTGCAGGTAGTGCAGCAAGAAGGCACTCATGTGTGTTGCGCATCCAGGAGCACCAAGTCCCTGTTGTGTTGGTGGCGAGGTAACAATCATGCTTCCTTCCTCTGTCCTCTCCCCCCAACCTCGCACAACAGAAATGTGATCAAGGTCTCCCTCATCTGATGAGTCTTCCATCAGTTCGTCCTCCACTTCTTCCTGGGCTCCTGCACCTTCCTCACTAGTTTGGCTGCTACCATGCGCCCTGGTAAAACCATCTCCCCCACCCTCACATGCCTGCCGCCTTGGTGCTGCCGACCGTCTGGACCTTGCAGATGTTAGCCCTTCCGCATACAACTCCTCCTCCTCTACTTCCTCCACCTCCTCTTGTGCCACCACCTGACTCCGAATTCTGTTTAACATGTGCTCCAGCATGTAAATCACCGGAATAGTCATGCTGATAATGGCATCGTCAGCACTAAACATCTTCGTCGCCATTTCAAAACTGTGCAGAAGGGTGCATAGGTCCCTGATCTGAGACCACTCCTCCAGCGTGATTTGCCCCACCTCTGAATCTCGATGGCCCAGGCTATACGTCAGAACGTATTGCACCAGGGCTTGTCGGTGCTGCCACAGTCGCTGCAACATGTGCAGAGTTGAATTCCACCGGGTAGGCACATCGCATTTTAGCCGGTGAAGTGGCAGGCCCAACGACTTCTGTAGAGATGTAAGTCGCTGAGCTGCGGGATGCGAACGGCGGAAGTGAGCACACAGCGACCGTGCCCTCTGCAGAAGGCCATCTAGTCTGGGATAGTGGGCTAAAAATTGCTGGACAACCAGGTTCAACACGTGAGCCATACAAGGCACGTGTGTGACATTGCCCCGGCGAAGGGCCGCACCCAGTTTTGCAGCATTGTCGCACACGGCCTTCCCTGGTTTCAGGTCCAGTGGAGACAACCATTCATGAAATTGGTTCTCCAGAGCTGACCACAACTCCTCAGCTGTGTGACTCACATTTCCCAGACATTTCAATGTAAAAACCGCCTGATGACGTTGAGCCCTACTGCCAGCATAGTAAGGAGGTGTGCAGGATCCCTTCTGCGCAGTTAGAAAGCTTGTGGCATGACCAGACAGGCTTTGGGTGCAGGTGGAAGACCGAGAGGAGGTTGAGGAGGCAGAAGCAGTGGAGGAACTTTGACATAAAGAGGATTGACGCACAACTCGTGGGGACGGCAAGACTTGGACAGCAGCCCCTTGTCCTGCTGTCACCATAGTTACCCAGTGCCCAGTCAGCGACATGTAACGCCCCTGTCCATGCCTACTCGTCCAAGTGTCTGTGGTGAAATGCACCCTGTCACACACAGAGTTTCTCAAAGAAGCGGTGATGTTGTGTGCGACATGCTGGTGGAGCGCAGGCACACCTTTCTTTGAGAAGTAGTGCCGACTGGGCATCTGGAACTGGGGCACTGCGACGGACATAAGGTCTCGAAAATCCTCTGTGTCCACCAGGCGGAAAGGCAGCATTTCTGTAGCCAAGAGCTTGCAGATGGTGAAATTCAACCTCTTAGCTTTCTCATGGCTAGGAGGAAATGGTCTTTTACTTGTCCACATCTGAGGGACCGAGGGCTGGCTATTGTGCTTAGACGGGGTTGATAAGGGTGTCCCCGGCAAACTGCCGGTCTGTGAGGAAGATGCAGGCGGACATGTTAGGTTGCCTTGATCCAAAGGTGGTGCTATCGATGTCGGACAGCGCTCAACACCAGCTGGTGTTACCACCTCCAAAGAAAATGATGACCTGCCAATCACGCTGGCTGTTGTGGGTAAAGAGGTGGCAGGTCTGCGCCCCAAAACAGGTGTGACTGCTGTCCCCCCAGTCACAGAGGATGAAGAGGCCGCGGATGCACAAGATATGGCAGACGGTGATTGGTCCGGCCGGCTAGGCCGCATTGTAGCACACTGAGCTTCCCACTGCAACTTATGCTTCATGTCCATGTGCCGGTTCATGCATGAAGTACTCAAACTATGTATTTTTTGGCCTCTACTTAGCTTTTGCTGACAAATGTTACAGATAACACGAGTTGGGTCATCTTTATCGATCTGAAAAAATGCCCAGGCTATGCAAGGCTTAGCACCCATGCGACCTGAAGAGCCACCACGACTTGTGGTGAGAGGCAGAGTTGTGTTTGAGGATGCAGTTGTTGACGTGCTTCCAGTACTACGTCTCTGTCCAGGAAGGCGCAACCTGACCTCGTCGTCACTAGCATCTTCCTCCACCTCCTCTGCTGACCTCATCTCTTGGCTGACTGTGGGTTGACAGTAAGTGGGATCTCCGACCTCATCATCATCACCCTGTGCGTTATCACACCCGTCGTCCTCAGAGCCAACCTGTTCCTGCCCTGACAAAAAACTAAAGTTGTCGCTCCAATCAGGTATTTGAGTCTTATCATCGTCTTCCTCATTGTCTCCACCAACAGGAGTTACAGTTTGGGAATGAGGGTCTACATTATGGTCAGAACCTTCTGCGTCTGGTCCTGGATCCGACTCATAAAGATTCTGGGCATCAGTGCAGATCATTTCCTCGTCTGGATTCACAGAAGCGCTGGAGTCGACCTCTGATTCCCAGGCTATAGTATGAGTAGACAGCTCTGCAGACTCAACCATCTGTTCTACCTCATACTCAGACGGGCAGCTGGAGATTTGGGAGCTGTGAGGAAGCAAGTGCGATTTGGGTGACACCTTTGAGGACTGGAGTATTTGTGATGTTGAAGTTGATGTCGAGGAGAGCCCACTTAAAGGAGCACTTGATATCCGTTGAAGCACCTGCTGTTTTTGTGCCTCATCTGGAATTTGTAGCGATTGGCGTGGCCGTAAGAAAGGGATCTTATCACATTGTCCGCTAAAAGAAGTAGACATTTTAGTTTGGCTGGAAGATGGTCTTTCTTCTGCAGATGTTACTGTTGCTTTAACACCTACCCCACGGACACAACCTTTTTTCCCCTTCCCAACACGCCTATTCCCCTTTCCACCAGCAGCAGGCCTTTTTCCACTCATTTTGGTGGTTAACTAATTCACAACTCTGGAGTTGTTTGCACAAAAAAACAATGGATGGTAACCGAGCAGAGCTGAGTGGCCAAACTGTGGTATTAGGCCAAAACTATTGGCTGGGTTAGATGCAGAAAAAAATTATTTTGAATTTGCAACCTGATGGAGGTCAGTATAGATGGACTAATACAAATAGTCCCACACACTGCTAGAAGCCCAAATATTTTTTCAGAGGTACTGTAGATGCAGATAAAAATTATTTTTAATTTGCAACCTGATGGAGGTCAGTATAGATGGACTAGTAGACCAAGTCCCACACACTGCTAGAAGCCCAAATATTTTTTCAGAGCTAGATGCAGAAAAAAATTATTTTTAATTTGCAACCTGATGGAGGTCAGTATAGATGGACTAATAGACCAAGTCCCACACACCGCTAGAAGCCCAACTATTTTTTCAGAGCTAGATGCAGAAAAAAATTATATTCAATTTGCAACCTGCTGGAGGTCAGTATAGAAGGACTAATAGAACAAGTCCCACACACTGCTAGAAGCCCAAATATTTTTTCAGAGCTAAATGAAGAAAAAAATTATTTTTAATTTGCAACCTGATGGAGGTCAGTATAGATGGACTAATAGACCAAGTCCCACAGACTGATAGAAGGCCAAATATTTTTTCAGAGCTAGATGCAGAAAAAAATTATTTTTAATTTGCAACCTGATGGAGGTCAGTATAGATGGACTAATAGACCAAGTCCCACACACCGCTAGAAGCCCAAATTTTTTTTCAGAGCTAGATGCAGAAAAAAATTATTTTTAATTTGCAACCTGATGGAGGTCAGTATAGATGGACTAGTAGACCAAGTCCCACACACTGCTAGAAGCCAAAATATTTTTTCAGAGCTAGATGCAGAAAAAAATTATTTTTAATTTGCAACCTGATGAAGGTCAGTATAGATGGACTAATAGACCAAGTCCCACACACCGCTAGAAGCCCAACTATTTTTTCAGAGCTAGATGCAGAAAAAAATTATATTCAATTTGCAACCTGCTGGAGGTCAGTATAGAAGGACTAATAGAACAAGTCCCACACACTGCTAGAAGCCCAAATATTTTTTCAGAGCTAAATGAAGAAACAAACTATTTTTAATTTGCAACCTGATGGAGGTCAGTATAGATGGACTAATAGACCAAGTCCCACACACTGCTAGAAGCCCAAATATTTTTTCAGAGCTAGATGCAGAAAAAAATTATTTTTAATTTGCAACCTGATGGAGGTCAGTATAGATGGACTAATAGACCAAGTCCCACACACCGCTAGAAGCCCAACTATTTTTTCAGAGCTAGATGCAGAAAAAAATTATATTCAATTTGCAACCTGCTGGAGGTCAGTATAGAAGGACTAATAGAACAAGTCCCACACACTGCTAGAAGCCCAAATATTTTTTCAGAGCTAAATGAAGAAAAAAATTATTTTTAATTTGCAACCTGATGGAGGTCAGTATAGATGGACTAATAGACCAAGTCCCACACACTGCTAGAAGCCCAAATATTTTTTCAGAGCTAGATGCAGAAAAAAATTATTTTTAATTTGCAACCTGATGGAGGTCAGTATAGATGGACTAATAGACCAAGTCCCACACACCGCTAGAAGCCCAAATATTTTTTCAGAGCTAGATGCAGAAAAAAATTATTTTTAATTTGCAACCTGATGGAGGTCAGTATAGATGGACTAATAGACCAAGTCCCACACACTGCTAGAAGCCCAAATATTTTTTCAGAGCTAGATGCAGAAAAAAAATATTTTTAATTTGCAACCTGATGGAGGTCAGTATAGATGGACTAATAGACCAAGTCCCACACACCGCTAGAAGCCCAAATATTTTTTCAGAGCTAGATGCAGAAAAAAAATATTTTTAATTTGCAACCTGATGGAGGTCAGTATAGATGGACTAATATACCAAGTCCCACACACTGCTAGAAGCCCAAATATTTTTTCAGAGCTAGATGCAGAAAAAAATTATTTTTAATTTGCAACCTGATGGAGGTCAGTATAGATGGACTAATAGACCAAGTCCCACACACCGCTAGAAGCCCAACTATTTTTTCAGAGCTAGATGCAGAAAAAAATTATATTCAATTTGCAACCTGCTGGAGGTCAGTATAGAAGGACTAATAGAACAAGTCCCACACACTGCTAGAAGCCCAAATATTTTTTCAGAGCTAAATGAAGAAAAAAATTATTTTTAATTTGCAACCTGATGGAGGTCAGTATAGATGGACTAATAGACCAAGTCCCACACACTGCTAGAAGCCCAAATATTTTTTCAGAGCTAGATGCAGAAAAAAATTATTTTTAATTTGCAACCTGATGGAGGTCAGTATAGATGGACTAATAGACCAAGTCCCACACACTGCTAGAAGCCCAAATATTTTTTCAGAGCAAGATGCAGAAAAAAATTATTTTTAATTTGCAACCTGATGGAGGTCAGTATAGATGGACTAATAGACCAAGTCCCACACACTGCTAGAAGCCCAAATATTTTTTCAGAGCTAAATGAAGAAAAAAATTATTTTTAATTTGCAACCTGATGGAGGTCAGTATATATGGACTAATAGACCAAGTCCCACACACTGCTAGAAGCCCAAATATTTTTTCAGAGCTAGATGCAGAAAAAAATTATATTCAGTTTGCAACCTGATGGAGGTCAGTATAGATGGACTAATAGACCAAGTCCCACACACTGCTAGAAGCCCAAATATTTTTCAGAGCTAGATGCAGAAAAAAAATATTTTTAATTTGCAACCTGATGGAGGTCAGTATAGATGGACTAATAGACCAAGTCCCACACACTGCTAGAAGCCCAAATATTTTTTCAGAGCTAGATGCAGAAAAAAATTATTTTTAATTTGCAACCTGATGGAGGTCAGTATAGATGGACTAATAGACCAAGTCCCACACACCGCTAGAAGCCCAACTATTTTTTCAGAGCTAGATGCAGAAAAAAATTATATTCAATTTGCAACCTGCTGGAGGTCAGTATAGAAGGACTAATAGAACAAGTCCCACACACTGCTAGAAGCCCAAATATTTTTTCAGAGCTAAATGAAGAAAAAAATTATTTTTAGTTTGCAACCTGATGGAGGTCAGTATAGATGGACTAATAGACCAAGTCCCACACACTGCTAGAAGCCCAAATATTTTTTCAGAGCTAGATGCAGAAAAAAATTATTTTTAATTTGCAACCTGATGGAGGTCAGTATAGATGGACTAATAGACCAAGTCCCACACACCGCTAGAAGCCCAAATATTTTTTCAGAGCTAGATGCAGAAAAAAATTATTTTTAATTTGCAACCTGATGGAGGTCAGTATAGATGGACTAATAGACCAAGTCCCACACACTGCTAGAAGCCCAAATATTTTTTCAGAGCTAGATGCAGAAAAAAAATATTTTTAATTTGCAACCTGATGGAGGTCAGTATAGATGGACTAATAGACCAAGTCCCACACACCGCTAGAAGCCCAAATATTTTTTCAGAGCTAGATGCAGAAAAAAAATATTTTTAATTTGCAACCTGATGGAGGTCAGTATAGATGGACTAATATACCAAGTCCCACACACTGCTAGAAGCCCAAATATTTTTTCAGAGCTAGATGCAGAAAAAAATTATTTTTAATTTGCAACCTGATGGAGGTCAGTATAGATGGACTAATAGACCAAGTCCCACACACCGCTAGAAGCCCAACTATTTTTTCAGAGCTAGATGCAGAAAAAAATTATATTCAATTTGCAACCTGCTGGAGGTCAGTATAGAAGGACTAATAGAACAAGTCCCACACACTGCTAGAAGCCCAAATATTTTTTCAGAGCTAAATGAAGAAAAAAATTATTTTTAATTTGCAACCTGATGGAGGTCAGTATAGATGGACTAATAGACCAAGTCCCACACACTGCTAGAAGCCCAAATATTTTTTCAGAGCTAGATGCAGAAAAAAATTATTTTTAATTTGCAACCTGATGGAGGTCAGTATAGATGGACTAATAGACCAAGTCCCACACACTGCTAGAAGCCCAAATATTTTTTCAGAGCAAGATGCAGAAAAAAATTATTTTTAATTTGCAACCTGATGGAGGTCAGTATAGATGGACTAATAGACCAAGTCCCACACACTGCTAGAAGCCCAAATATTTTTTCAGAGCTAAATGAAGAAAAAAATTATTTTTAATTTGCAACCTGATGGAGGTCAGTATATATGGACTAATAGACCAAGTCCCACACACTGCTAGAAGCCCAAATATTTTTTCAGAGCTAGATGCAGAAAAAAATTATATTCAGTTTGCAACCTGATGGAGGTCAGTATAGATGGACTAATAGACCAAGTCCCACACACTGCTAGAAGCCCAAATATTTTTCAGAGCTAGATGCAGAAAAAAAATATTTTTAATTTGCAACCTGATGGAGGTCAGTATAGATGGACTAATAGACCAAGTCCCACACACTGCTAGAAGCCCAAATATTTTTTCAGAGCTAGATGCAGAAAAAAATTATTTTTAATTTGCAACCTGATGGAGGTCAGTATAGATGGACTAATAGACCAAGTCCCACACACCGCTAGAAGCCCAACTATTTTTTCAGAGCTAGATGCAGAAAAAAATTATATTCAATTTGCAACCTGCTGGAGGTCAGTATAGAAGGACTAATAGAACAAGTCCCACACACTGCTAGAAGCCCAAATATTTTTTCAGAGCTAAATGAAGAAAAAAATTATTTTTAATTTGCAACCTGATGGAGGTCAGTATAGATGGACTAATAGACCAAGTCCCACACACTGCTAGAAGCCCAAATATTTTTTCAGAGCTAGATGCAGAAAAAAATTATATTCAGTTTGCAACCTGATGGAGGTCAGTATAGATGGACTAATAGAATGATGCTATGCCCAAAAGATTTTACTTCACTAGGTGCAGTAAAAAAATTGGTATTCTATACACAGGTGTTATATCTTGCAACACAGATAGGCTACTCCACTGACTAACACACTCTGCAATAGGCCAAAAAGGATTAGCTTTGCTAGATTCAGCCAAATGCTGTGAAAAAAACTTGCACAGCACTGGCACAGACCTGCCTGGCAAAAACTGATAGGAACTCATGTAACCTAGTCCTGAAAAGGACTCCAATTACAATTAGTCTTTACTCCCACAACCTATCTATTTAAGAGCACAGACCTCCCTGATAAAAGTCGTAGGAAATGCTGTAACCTAGTCCTTAAAAGGACTGCAATCACAACTATTCCCTACTCCCAAGCTATCTGTATATTTGTGCGAAAATTGGCTTGAAATTAACAAGGTATAGCGCACACAGCAACAGCGGTGCCGTCTAACACGCAGCTGCAGCAGTGAGAAAATGGTGGCGACGGGGAAAATGGCTTGGTCTTATAGGGCAAGGACATGTGACATACACTGCCAATGACACATGCCCTTGCTTGTGTGAAAAAAAGCACTTCGCTCCGTGTGTGCGCTGCTGATAGGCTGACAGATTGCACCTCCCCACTGCAAATGCGGGAAAGAGAAAAAAAAATGGAGATCTTCATTGTTCCTGCAGAGATCCATCCCCTGCCCCTCCCCCCACCCCGCTGTACACTCAAACTGTGTATTAACATTAATTTTCATCATTACTGAGAAAAAATCCAGTTATGATTTTGGTGCACGAACAGTTATCGAACATAACCTCGAACAGCCGAATTTTTCTCAAATTGTTCGTGTTCGCCGAACGGCTCGAACACCGCCCAAAACAGCTCGAATTTGAGATTGGCGAACAGTTCGAGTAGAACAACGCTCATCTCTACTCAGGACTAATATCCATCCCAGATATCATTCAGGCAGGCAGGCAGGCTCTATAGGAGACGCATTGGGTATACCTGCATTACAGTCCTGTGTGCTCCTGTTTCTGAAATTGCTGGACTTAGCTGCAGGTCTCGGAGGCCAGTAAAAATCCTTTTTTTTTCATCTAAATCCTCTTTTTTTTTTCCTCCTACACACTGTAGAAATACCCGTCTAATTAACCCATTGGTGCCCCCCCCCCCCCCCCCAAAAAAAAGCGTGTCTCTGATTTTTCAGGCAAAAATATATCTGTTGAAAAGGGTCTGGTATAGGCCACAGAAACAGAAGTGTGGTTTTGCAGTTCCACAGGTAAAATCTCTGTAGTATCCAGTTTTGGGCCTTTAGTATCTAAAAAAAAACAGTTTGAGTGTGTCGCTCAATGTTCAGCCGCAAATCCATATATTTTAAAAAGTGTGGTATACACAAGTAAATTAATACTGTGGTTTTGCTGTTCCACGGTAAAAAATCTCTCTTATCCTGTTTTTCGCTTTTTTTGCCTTAAAAAAACCAGTAGTGTCTCCGGAGTGTTCTGACACAAAAATATATCTGTTGAAAATAGTCTGGTGTATGCCTGACAAATCCCGGTGTGGTTTTGCAGTTCTATGGGTAAAATCTCTGTAGTATCCATTTTTGGGCCTTTGGTATCTAAAAAAAAAACAGTTTGAGTTTGTCGCTCACTGTTCATCCGCAAATCTATATATTTTATAAAGTGTGGTATACACCAGTAAATTAAAACTGAGGTTTTGCTGTTCCACGGTAAAAAATCTCTATTATCCTGCTTTTTGCATTTCTTGCAGTAAAAAAAACAGTAGTGTCTCCTGAGTGTTCTGACACAAACATATATCTGTTGAAAATAGTCTGGTGTATGCCTGACAAATCCCAGTGCGGTTTTGCAGTTCTACGGGTAAAATCTCTGTAGTATCCAGTTTTGGGCCTTTGGTATCTAAAAAAAAAACAGTTTGAGTGTGTCGCTCACTGTTCAGCTGCAAATCTATATATTTTAAAAAGTGTGGTATACACCAGTAAACAATAACTGTGGTTTTGCCATTCCACGGTGAGAAATCTCTATTATTCAGGTTTTGGTATTTTTTCCGCAAGGAAAAACAGTAATTGTTTCCCCTGATTGTTCTGATTTTTTAAATGAGTCGGGTGTAGGCCAGAGAAATAGAACTGTGGTTTTCCTCTTCCACGGTTCTAATCTACTTTTTATTACCCTTTTTCCATTGATAGTGCGAGTGTAAGCTATTTTACTTCCTTTACAATGGGCAAGGCGCGTGGCAAGGGACGTGGAACTGGACGTTATGGTGATGATGCGTGCTGAGGACGGGGCCGTGGCCAAGGTGAAAATGTGCCACAACCAACAGCTACATCTTCTCGCTCCCACTTCTTGACCGAATTACTAGGGAAGCACAGAGCAACACCAGTATTACGAACCGATCAGTGTGAACAGGTTATTAATTGGATAGCAGATAATACTTCCAGTTACCTGGTCACCACCACCTCCGGTCTGTCTTCCACACGGTTAACTCTTAGTAGCCGTGAGTCTCGACTGCATACTCCTCCTCACCCTGAAGCTCCATCCTCCCACCATGCCGAGAGTCGTCAGACAGCAATTGATCCCACACTTGGACACTCTGAAGAGCTGTTCACTGGTCCATTTCCATATTTGTGCCCCTCGCCTGCTACGCTTGAAGTGGTGGAAGAGGAGATCCCATGTAGCGATGCCCAAATATTTGAACAGCCACGGCCACAAGAAGTCGACGCTGGCAAATTGTCAGAAGAGGTGGATGATGACGAGACACAATTGCCAGGAATTGAGGTGGAGCATCGTGGTGCGCAAGTGGAAGAGGAGGAGGTGGTGGATGATCTAGTAACTGACCCAACGTGGCAGGAGGACTTGCAGAGTGAGGCCAGCAGCACACAGGGGGAGGGAGGCAGAGTACCCCAACAGGCATTAAGAAGCAGTGTGGTGGCCGCACCCAGAAGGCGGGCAACCGTTCCCCGTAACACCAACACGAGGGACGTTGCCAGTACAAGCGGTAGGTCTTCCAGAGTCTGGAATTTTTTAAAGACTCTGCTGATAACCCCAAAAAGGCCATTTGTACCACCTGCCATGCCAGCATCAGCAGGGGTGATAAAACTACCAGCCTGACCACCACCAGCATGATCAGGCACATGGCAGAAAAGCACCCGACTTTGTGGGGCGAAACCCAGGGTCCACCAGTGGCAGCGGGTGTTACCACTGCTTCATCCGCTGTTGTGCGTGCAATAGGACCCGCTGTTGTGTGTGCAAGGCAATCCCCTGTCCATACTGCATGTAAAGATGCTCCCTCCTCTCAGTCTTCACTTGTTATGGCAGTTTCTCAAGAAACAGCATCAACGTCCACGTCCACGTCCCACCACAGCGTTCAATTGTCCTTATCCCAGACCTTTGAACGAAAGCGGAAATTCGCAGCTAAAGCCCAACAAGCGACAGTCCTAAATTCGCACAATTCACGACTACTTGCAGTGGAAAGGCTGCCTTTTAGGCTGGTGGAGACAGAATCCTTCCGCAACCTTATGGCGGTGGCCATCCCTCGGTACTCGGTACCCAGCCGACACTATTTTGCCCGGTGTGCCATCCCCGCACTACACAAGCATCCTCCATCTCAGATATCACCACATCATTTAAAAGTTGTAAGCACTGCAGTACTGCCTTCACCAAGCGGCAACAGGCTATGCTGAAACTCATAAGCTTAGGTGATAAACCTCACACTCCTTGTGAGTTGTGGACAGCTGTGAAAGAGCAGGCAGATCTGTGGCTGAGATCGCTGAACCTACATCCAGGCATGGTCGTGTGTGACAATGGCCGTAACCTGATGGCGGCTCTGAGGCGAGGCGAGATCACACACGTAGCATGCCTGGCTCATGTGCTTAACCTCGTGGTTCAGCAGTTTCTTAAATCGTACCCCGAGTTGCCAGATCTGCTCGTGAAAGTACGCCGCCTGTCAGCTCATTTTCGCAAGTCGGCTACAGCTTCCGCCACACTTGCTGTGTTGCAGCAGTGTTTGCAGCTTCCGGCACACCGACTGGTGTGTGATGTCCCCACACATTGGAACTCTACCCTCCACATGGTGCAAAGGCTTTGTGAGTAGAAGAGAGCAGTTGTGGAGTACCAGCTGCAACAAGGCCGTTGATATTCTGGTCAGACTCCACACATAAGACCTCAAGAGTGGACCTGGATGTCTGACATATGTACCATCCTGACAAACTTTGAGGAGGCCACCAAGATGGTGAGTGGCGATGACGCCATCATTAGTGTCAGCATCCCACTTGTCTGTCTTTTGCAATGCTCTCTGCAAAAAATTAAAGAGGAGGCATTGCAGCCAGAGTATGATGAGATGGATCAAGAAACCGTAGAGGGCGATTACACACAGCCCAGCCTCATCTCATTCCAATGTGCATTGGGGGACAATGAGGGAGAGGAGGAGGAGGAGGAGGAGGAAGAACAGGAGCTGCTATCATGCGCTGTAGACGGTAGTACCTGTACAAGTGTCATACCGTCGGTTCAGCGTGGGTGGTCTGAGGACAGGGGGGAAGAGGAGGAGGAGGAGGAGAGCATGGTCAGTCGTCATCTTGGTGAGGACACGGAAATATTGCCCGTTACCAGTCTGGCATGCATGGCTACTCTGCCTTAACCGTGACCCTCGCGTTGTCAAAATGTTGGCTGACAGTCATTACTGCTTGGTCACTCTTTAAGACCCCCGCTGCAAGGAGAACTTTCACTCTCTTATTCCTGAGGTGGAGAGGTCTACAAATATGGGCCAGTACCAGAAGGCCCTTGCTGCAGAACTCTCATAAAAATTCCCATCTGAACACGCCAGCGGCAGAGGTCACAGTTCGTTGACCAACCAAAGCGTACAAGCGAGAGAGAGGCAATTCCAATCCAGCAGAGGTAGGGGAACACTGTCAATGTTCTGGGACATATTTCTCAGACCCTCCCTTCGGACAGACCCTGAGGGGCGGGGTACTCTCACAAGGAGTTGAAAGTTTCAAAAGATGGTAAGGGAGTACCTTGCCGACCGTATCAGCGTCCTCCATGATTCTTCTGTGCCTTTTAATTATTGGGTATCCAAGCTGGACACTTGGAATGAACTCGCTCTGTACGCCTTGGAGGTCCTGGCCTGCCCTACCGCTAGCATGTTATTGGAGCGTGTTTTTAGTGCCGCTGGACGAATTATAACTGATAAGCGCACTCGCCTGTCAACTGACAATTCTAACAAGCTGAACCTTACCAAAATGAACAAGGGCTGGATTGGGCCAGACTTCTCATCACCACCAAATGACAGCAGAGTAACATAAAGTCAAATCCACTGTGTTATTTCAGGAGGTGTATTCACATGCACTGCTTCACACCCACACATGGGTATACGCTTCCTCATTTCGACTGTTTTATGTTCTTCTCCTTATCCTCAGCCTCCACCACCACTATACCACCAGGGTGACCGTGGTCGGTGTTGCCATTATTGAAAGTTCCTCCGTCCTTATTTTTGTCAGCTTTTGATTGGAAGGCATAAGCAAAGACTGTGGGAGACCCACTCCCCAATAATGGGAATAATATTTTTAAGAAGCTGTACTGTATGGCTCTTGTAAGGGGCATTAAAAGCATCTTGTTATACCACTCCGACCTCCATGTCTCTTGTAAGGGGCATTAAAAGCATCTTGTTATACCACTCTGACATCCACGTCTCTTGTAAGGGGCATTAAAAGCATCTTGTTTTACCACTCTGACCTCCACGTCTCTTCTGAGGGGCATTAAAACCGTCTTGTTATACCACTCTGACCTCCACGTCATTTCTGAGGGGCATTAAAAGCGTCTTGTTATACCACTCTGACCTCCACGTCTCTTGTAAGGGGCATTAAAAGCATCTTGTTTTACCACTCTGACCTTCACGACTCTTGTAAGGGACATTAAAAGCATCTTGTTATACCACTCTGACCTCCTCGTCTCTTGTAAGGGGCATTAAAAGCATCTTGTTATAACACTCTAACCTCCACGTCTCTTGTAAGGGTCATTAAAAGCGTCTTGTTAATCCACTATGACTTCCACATCTCTTCTGAGGGGCATTAAAACCGTCTTGTTATACCACTCTGACCTCTACGTCTCTTCTGAGGGGCAATAAAAGCGTCTTGGTATACCACTCTGACCTCCACGTCTCTTGTAAGGGGCATTAAAAGTGTCTTGTTAAGCTACTGAGACCTCCACGAGTCTTCCAACGGGCATTGCATTTCCTCCTAATTTTTGGAAGCTTTTGCTTGGAAGGCATAAGCAAATACTATGGGAGACCCACTCCCCAATAATGGGAATAATGTTTGTAATATGCTGTACTCCATGGCTCTTGTAAGGGGCATTGCAAGTTGCTCCGTCTTAATTTTGGGAAGCTTTTGATTGGAAGGCATAAGCAAATACTATGGGAGACCCTCTCCCCATTAATGGGACTTATGTTTGTAATATGCTGTACTGCATGGCTCTTGTTAGGGGCATTGCAAGTTGCTCCGTCCTAATTTTTGGAATCTTTTGCTTGGAAGGCATAAGCTAATACTATGGGAGACCCAGTTCCCAATAATGGGAATAATGTTTGAAATATGCTGTACTGCATGGCTCTTGCAAGGGGCATTGCAAGTTGCTCCGTCTTAATTTTTGGAAGTTTTTGCTTGGAAGGCATAAGCACATACTATGGGAGACCCAGTTCCTAATAATGGGAATAATGTTTGAAATATGCTGTACTGCATGGCTCTTGTAAGGGGCATTGCAAGGTTCTACGTCCTAATTTTTGGAAGCTTTTGCTTGGAAGGCATAAGCAAATACTATGGGAGACCCACTCCCCAATGATGGGAAAAATGTTTGCAATATACTGTACTGCATGGCTATTGTAAGGGACATTGCAAGTTGCTCCGTCTTAGTTTGTGGAAGCTTTTGCTTGGAAGGCATAAGAACATACTATGGGAGACCCTGTTCCCAATAATGGGAATAATGTTTGAAATATGCTGTACTGCATGGCTCTTGTAAGGGACATTGCAAGTTTCTCCGTCCTAATTTTTGGAAGCTTTTGCTTGGAAGGCATAAGCAAATACTATGGGAGACCCACTCCCCAATAATGGGACTTATGTTTGTAATATGCTGTACTGCATGGCTCTTGTAAGGGGCATTGCAAGTTGCTCCATCCTAATTTTTGGAAGATTTTGCTTGGAAGGCATAAGTAAATACTATGGGAGACCGACTCCACAATAGTGGGAATAATATTTTTAAGATGCTGTACTGTATGGCTCTTGTAAGGGGCATTAAAAGCATCTTGTTAAGCTACTGTGACCTCCAAGTCTGTTCCAAGGGGCATTCAAACCATCTTGTTAAGCTACTGGGACCTCCACGTCTTTTCCGAGGGGCATTATCACCGTCTTGTTAAGCTACTGCAACCTCCACCACTTTTCCGAGGTGCATTAAAACCATCTTGTTAAGCTACTGTGACTTCCACGTCTTTTCTGAGGGGCGTTAAAACCATCTTGTTAAGCTACTGCGACCTCCACCACTTTTCCGAGGGGCATTAAAACCGCCTTGTTAAGCTACTGTGACCTCCACGTCTCTTCAAAGGGTCATTAAAAGCGTCTTCTTAAGCCACTCTGAACTCCACAGCTCTTCCAAGGGCATTGAAATGTTATTTTTAATTACCTCTAACCTCCACGACTCTTCCAACGGGCATTGCATTTCCTCCTAATTTTAGTCAGCTTTTGTTTTTCAATGCAAAGGCGTAAACTAAGGGAGACCCACTCCCCATTAATGGGTAGAAGGTTTTTAGTACGCTGTAATCCATGTCTGTTTCAAGGGGCATTGCATTTCCTCATAATTTTTGAAAAGCCTTCCATTCACTGCTTAGGCTAACAGTGTACAGGAGACCCAGTTGCTATAAATGGAAAAAACGGTTTAGTTAAGGCCCTCTTTCCTCCATGTCATTTCCAAGGGGCATTGGAGTGCCTCAAAAGTTTTGGTACGCATTGCACTCACTGTATGCCCTATAACTGTGTAGCCGAACTGCTCCTTTTTTTACAGAAACATATCCTACAAGACATATGTGGTTGACTGGCCTGATATTGATGTGAATGGTCCCTGTTCCTCCTGCTCTTTCTCCTTTGCCACTACCTCATCCATCATTTATCACCTGAAGCTTTGTTTTAACGGGAGTCATAGAACTGGAACAGTAGCAGGAAAACATCCAGCAATCCTCGGAGGAGGTAGGTTATGCGCCAAAACGCTGACCACCTCAGGCCTAGCCGCTACTACATACATGCGCTTGCATTCCGAGAAAGCAAAGCAGATGCTAACTTGTATCATCATCATCATGGTCCTCACCTTGGCACTCTCAACTCCCCTGATGGAGAAGCCAGGGCCCACCGAAGGTGTCTGGTTCTCTGATGGGCTCGTCCAATGCTGCCCTAAAGCAGGCCGGGCTAAGAAAAGTGTGTGGGGAGATGTTCCAAGGAGAAATAGGGCGGCTGGGGACCGTTCATGGACACCGGGCTGCCCCCAGGCGGCTGGGGACCGTGTGTACAAACCCGGCCGCGGGGTGGCTGGGGACCGAGTATGGACACCCGGCAGCCCCCTGGCGGCTGGGGACCGAGTGTGGACACCCGGTCGCCGGGCGGCTGGGGACTGAGCATGGATACCAGGCCGCCAACGCATCCTTGACGTGGTGGCCAGGTTCCGCCTCCACATGCCTAAAAGGCCCAATTTCAAGTGCAAGCAAGCAGTATGGTATTGCAGCCTGGGGGTGGGTGGGTGGTTGGCTGTATATTTGCACTTGCATTGAAAAGAATGGGGGAGGTACAATTGAATACTGCCCTGGGACAAGGACTTGCACGGGTATAGATGCAAGTGTGCATCTTCTGATGCGGCAAGAATGACTTCTGATGGGCACACTTTTAGGCAGTGACCTGGGTGTCAGAGATGCTTCCAGGGGTCTTCCCCATGCTGTTCCCATGTCTTTTCAGCACTGTATGCATGTGTCACACAGCACATGGCCAGATAAGGTTGTAAAATGTTAACATGACATTTCCCGGTGAATGCATTTGTCACGGTTGAAAGCAATACAAAAGTGCAAAAATGCTTAGAAAATGCTACTTGTGAACATAGCCCAAGGTGTGGAGGAGTATTTTTTTTGGGGGGGGTATTTATTTTACCATAAACACAAGTCTTCTTTACCCTGGAAGGGAAGTTCCTTGACATATTTCCCAGGAAAGCAGTTTCAGTTTCGTTTTTGAACGTTTTATTGTGACCCCCTTAAAAGTGGCTTAGTACCTCTGACCACGTTGTTGACAGCATTGACCTGGGCATCATAAATGCTTCCTGGGCTGATCCGCATGCTATCCCCATATCATTTGAGCACTGTCACTGTCGTTTTGGGCACTTGTTAGGCTTTTAAATGACTGCCGAGGGTGCCGCGCCAAAAATGCTCGGGTCTCCGAAAGACTAACATTGGGCTCGTTGCTCGGGTCGAGCACCCGAGTATAACGGAGAGCTCGGCCTGAGATTCGAGCACCCGAGCATTTTAGTGCTCGATCAAAACATTACATAGTTGGCAGGATTTGAACCTGCACGGAGAGACCCCAATGGTTTTCTAGTCCATCGCCTTAACCACTCGGCCATATCTACTCAGACACTGAGTCATCCTTATGAGTTTCACACCTTTTCTAATAGCACCATGATCAATATCAGTGATTATCCTTCTGGAAGACATCTCAGAAAATGGAAGATTTCAATTGGAAGCAAAATTCCAGGCCTCACTGAAATGTAAACATCTGATTTAAAGGTATCATCAATTGGAACCTTGTACAGTTCAATGTTTTTTAAAATTCATAAGGCGGATTTCGAGTGACTTTGTTCCAAACACCTCCTGAAAAAGGCTTTGAAAATGCTCAAGAGTTTGAACAGATTCACTTCCATGCAAAAAGACTTACTGTTCATAAGATCAGGTATTGAGCGCCTTTTAACCTCATCAAGTTTCCCAAAACGCCAAGCAGTTAACAGAAGTAACATAGTAACATAGTTTCTAAGATTGAAGGAAGACTAAGTCCATCTAGTACAACCCATAGCCTAACATGTTTATCCAGACAAAGGCAAAAAACCCTATGTGGCAAACACTAAGCTCCACATTGGGGAACAAATTCCTTCCCAACTCCATACAGCAATCAGACTAGTTCCCTGGATCAACGCCCTGTCAAGGAATATAGTATACTGTATATAACCTGTAGTATTATACTTTTCAAGAAAGGCATCCATGCCTTTCTTAAATTTTAATAGTTAATCACTTATTACAACATCATGCGGCAGAGAGTTTCATAGTCTCACTGCTCTTACAGTAAAGAATCCCCGTCTGAGATTATGATTAAACCTTCTTTCCTCCAGACGTAGAAGATGCCCCCTTGTCCCCGTCTCTGGCCTCAGAGTAAAAAGATCAGTAGAAAGGTCTTTGCACTGTCCCCTCATATACTTGTACATAGTTATAAGATCACCCCTAAGCCTTCTTTTTCCACAGTAAATAACCCCAAGTATAATAACCTGTCTTGGTATTGCAGACCCCCCAGTCCTCTAATAACCTTTGTCGCTCTTCTTTGCACCCTCTCTAGTTCAGCTATGTCTTTCTTATACACCAGAGACCAAAACTGTACACAGTATTCTAAGTGTGGTCGCACTAATGACTTGTATAGAGGTAAAATTATTTTCTCCTCATGAGCATCTATGCCTCTTTTAATGCATACCATTATTTTATTTGCCTTTGCAGCAGCTGTCTGACACTGGCCACTAAACGTGAGCTTGTCGTCCACCATTACCCCCAGGTCTTTTTCAGTTACAGTTTTGCCCAGTGTTTTATAATTAAGCTGTAGCATCGGCGTCTCTGCCCCCTGCCAGGCAGAGACACCATTCCTCTCACCTCCCCACTCCCCGCGCGGCGTACTCCAGCGCTCTTCTTCCTGCAGCTGATTGTGCGCGCTACTTCCCGGGCACTGTGCTTAGGGCGCGTGTGCGCTCCTTCTCTCTTAAAGGGGCAGCGCTCGCCGTCCTAAGGAGTCCCCGGCCAATAGCCGGAGGACCTCCCATATATAAGGCACCTCCTCCAAAATGGAGGTGCCCGAGCAAAGTTGTTGCACAAGGATACTTACCTCTGCTTCAGCCCTCAGGTCCCGTTGCCAGCCTGACTACCAGTCCTGTCTGCCAGCTTGTCTACTCTCCAGCCCGACAGTCTGCCCTCCGCTCTACCCGCCAGTCTGTCTATGGGCAAGCCTACCTGCTGACCAGGAAGCACCTGCCAGTTACCGGCCTGCTACCTGCCGTGCCTGCTAGCCCGCTCACCTGGGAGCACTCGCCTGTCTCCTGCCTGTTACCTGCTAGCCTACCTGGAGGCTCTGCCGTCACTTGCCATGACCACCCGTCTGCTACCTATAGACTTCAGCCTGCTTGGCCGACACTTGCCGTGACCACCTGATAGCCTACCTGGAGGCTCCTGCTGTCACTTTCCGTGACCACCCGTCTGCTACCCAGAGACTTCTGCCTGCCCTGCCATCACGTGCCGTGACCACCCATCAGCTAACCCAGAGACTTCTGCCTGCTTGTCGTGCCCACCCGCTATACCGGTCAGTCTCAGTCATCTGACCCGTGGGAGCCACCTGCTCTCTTACAAGGTTATCCCCAGAGTAGCACCTGGTCCCTCTGCTCGGATCCTCCCTGGTCACGGAGTCGTTAGCCGCCGTCCGACCAGGGTCGGTTCGGGTTGATACTTAGTTAGGCCCCTCTGGGTCCCTCCTTGCACCGCGGCACAGAGGTTCCACCACCCGGACCCGTAACATAAGCATATAATTATACATTTTATTTCCTCTGCCCAAGTGCATTACCTTACATTTATCCCCATTAAAGCTCATTTGCCATTTATCAGCCCAAGCTTCTAGTTTACATAGATCCTCCTGTAATATAAAATTCTCCTCCTCTGTATTGACTACCCTGCAGAGTTTAGTGTCATCTGCAAATATTGAAATATTTTCTGTATGCCCCCTACAAGGTCATTAATAAATATGTTAAAAAGAAGGGGGCCCAATACTGACCCTTGTGGTACCCCACTGTTAACTGAGACCCAGTCTGAGTGTTTTCCATTAATAACCACCTTTTGATTCCTTTCACTGAGCCAATTCTTAACCCACATACATACACTGTGTGCAGGATTATTAGGCAAGTTGTATTTTAGATGATTATTTTTATTATTGATCAACAACTATGTTCTCAATCAACCGAAAAGACTCATAAATATCCAAGCTTAATATTTTTGGAAGTTGGAATGTTTTTTTTCAGATTTGGCTATCTTAGGAGGATATCTGTTTGTGCAGGTAACTATTACTGTGCAGAATTATTAAGCAACTTAATAAAAACCAAATATAATCCCATCTCATTTGTTTATTTTCACCAGGTAAACCAATATCAGTGCACAAAATTTAGAAATAAACATTTCTGACATGCAAAAACAAAAACCAAAAAAATGAGTAATGAATATAGCCACCTTTCTTTATGATGACACTCAGCAGCCTTCAATCCATAGATTCTGTCAGTTGCTTGATCTGTTTTCAATCAACATTGTGTGCAGCAGCCACCACAGCCTCCCAGACACTGTTCCAAGAGGTGTACTGTTTTCCCTCCCTGTAGATCTCACATTTTATGATGGACCACAGGTTCTCTATGGGGTTCAGATCAGGTGAACAAGGGGGCCATGTCATTATTTTTTCTTCTTTTAGACCTTTACTGGCCAGTCACGCTGTGTAGTAGTTGGATGCATGTGATGGAGCATTGTCCTGCATGAAAATCATGTTTTTCTTGAACAATACCGACTTCTTCCTGTACCACTGCTGGAAGAGGTTGTCTTCCAGAAACTGGCAGTAGGTCTGGAAGTTGAGCTTCACTCCATCCTCAACCCAAAAAGGTCCCACAAGTTCATCTTTGATGATACCAGCCCATACCAGTATCCCACCTCCACTTTGCTGGCGTCTGAGTCGGAGTGGAGCTCTCTGTCCTTTACTGATCCAGCCTCTGGCCCATCCATCTGGCCCATCAAGAGTCACACTCATTTCATCAGTCCATAAAACCTTTGAAAAATCAGTCTTAAGATATTTCTTGACCCATTCTTGACATTTTATCTTATGTTTCTTGTTCAAAAGTGGTCGTTTTTCAGCCTTCCTTACCTTGGCCATGTCCCTGAGTATCGCACACCTTGTGCTTTTTGATACTCCAGTAACGTTGCAGCTCTGAAATATGGCAAAACTGGTGGTGAATGGCATCTTGGCAGCTTCACCCTTGATTTTGCTCAACTCATGGACAGTTATTTTGCGCCTTTTTTGGCCAACACGCTTCTTGCGACCCTGTTGGCTATTTGCCATGAAACGCTTGATTGTTCGGTGATCACACTTCAAAAGTTTGGAAATTTCAAGACTGCTGCATCCCTCTGCAAGACATCTCACAATTTTGGACTTTTCAGAGCCCGTCAAATCTCTCTTCTGACCCATTTTGCCAAAGGAAAGGAAGTTGCCAAATAATTAAGCACACCTTATATAGGGTGTTGATGTCATTAGTCAACACCCCTCCTCATTACAGAGATGCACATCACCAGATTTACTTAATTGGTAGTTGGCTCTCAAGCCTATGCAGCTTGGAGTAGGACGACATGTATAAAAAGTATTATATGATCAAAATACTCATTTGCCTAATAATTCTGCACGCGGTGTATATTTTCCCCTATGCCCATTGTTCTCATTTTATGTATCAACCTTTTGTGTGGAACCATATCAAAAGCTTTTGAAAAGTCCATATACACAACATCCACTGCATTTCCTTGGTCCAGAACTTGCCTCCTCATAAAAACTGATCAGATTAGTTTGACAGGAACGGTCCCTAGTAAACCCTTGTTGATATTTGGTCATGAGGTTATTCTTCTTCAGATACTCTATTATAGCATCTCTTAGGAAACCCTCCAGGATTTTACCCACAGTAGAGGTTAAGCTTACTGGCCTATAATTTCCAAGTTCAGTTTTTGTCCCCTTTTTGAATATTAGCACCACATTTGCTATATGCCAGTCGTGTGGTACAGACCTTGTTATTATGGAATCTTTAAAGATTAAAAACAATGGTCTATCTATGACGTTACTTAATTCCTGCAGTACTCGCGGGTGTATCCCATCCGGGCCCGGGGATTTGTCAACTTTAGTGATTTTTAGACACCGCCGTACTTCCTGCTTGGTTAAGCAAGTGACATTAAATGAAGAATTTTTGTTATCACTAATCATGTTTTCTGTCATTCGATTTTCTTGTGTAAATACGGTTGAAAAAAAATCATTTACAATATTGGCTTTTTCCTCATCCTCATCCACCATTTCACACAGACTATTTTTAAGGGGGCCAACACTATCATTTTTTAGTTTTTTACTATTTATGTAGTTAAAGAATATTTTGGGGTTATTTTTACTTTTTCTGGCAATAATTCTCTCTCCTTCAATCTTTGCTGCCTTGATTTGCTTTTTACATAATTTATTTAATTTTCTATATTTATTTAATGCCTCATCACTACCTACTTGCTTTAGTTCTCTAAATGCTTTCTTTTTTCACTTATTGCGCTCCTTACAGCTCTATTTAGCCATAGTGGTTTCCTCTTATTTCTAGCATGTTTATTCCCAAAGGGTATATATTGTGCACCGGTCCTATTCAGGATATTAGTAAATGTCTCCCATTTGCATTGTGTAGCTTTATGTCTCAGGATATTGTCCCAGTTTATTTCACTAAGATCATCTCTCAACCATTGGAAATTTGCCTTCCTGAAGATTAGTGTCCTTGTAACCCCTCTACTACACATCTTATTAAAGGTTACATGAAAACGTATTATTTTGTGATCACTATTACCCAAGTGACCCCCAACTCGTATATGCGGTCTGGCCTATTGGTTAATATTAGGTCTAGCAGTGCCGCTCTTCTTGTTGGGTCTTGAACCAGTTGTGAAAGGTAACTGTTAGTGTTGAGCGAGCATGCTCGACACTGCTCGGTACTCGCCCGAGCATCACGCTACTCGGGATGTTCGGCGAGCACCGAGCATTTCCGGGTTACTCGGGCGGGAGCTCGAGTCTCCGCCCTGCATGTTTGGCTCTCTTTACAGAGCCAATGAACATGCAGGGATTGCCAGCCAGTCACTGTAATGTCGCAGCCATGTTGTTTGTGGGCATTACAGTGATTGGCTGGCCGCACAGCGTCACCTCGAGTATTTAAAACCGGGTGCCGCCATCTTGGACACAGACTCTCCGGATCAGACAGTGTAGGCACAGCGCTGCTGAGATAGGGAGAGATTTTTGCTGTGAAATAGTTAGTGTAGGGTTTGTAAAGGCTGCCAGAACAAACAAACAGTCCTACTCAGGACTAATATCCATCCCAGATATCAGACAGGCAGGCAGGCAGGCTGTATAGGAGACGCAGTGGTTATACCAGCAAACGCTGCATTACAGTCCTGTGTGCTCCTGTTTCTGAAATTGCTGGACTTATCTCCAGGTCTCGGGGGCCAGGAAAAATCCTTTTTTTTCATCTAAATCCTCTTTTTTTTTCCTCCTACACACTGTACAAATACCCGTCTTATTAACATATTGGTGTCCCACCCAAAATAAAAAAAGTGTGCCTCTGATTTTTCAGACACAAATATATAATGATCTGACACAAAAATCTATCTGTTGAAAATAGTCTGGTGTACGCCTGACAAATCCCTGTGTGGTTTTGCAGTTCAACGGTTAAAATCTGTGTAGCATCCATTTTTGGGACTTTGGTATCTAAAAAAAAACTGTTTGAGTGTGTCGCTCACCGTTCACCCGCAAATCTATATATTGTAAAAAGTCTGGTATACTGCAGTAAATTAAAACTGTGGTTTTGCTGTTCCACGGTAAAAAATCTCTATTATCCTGCTTTTCGCATTTTTTGCAGTAAAAAAAAAGGAGTGTCTCATGAGTGTTCTGACACAAAAATCTATCTGTTGAAAATAGTCTGGTGTACGCCTGACAAATCCCAGTGTGGTTTTGCAGTTCAACGGGTAAAATCTGTGTAGTATCCATTTTTGGGCCTTTGGTATCTAAAAAAAGAACAGTTTAAGTGTGTCGCTCACCGTTCACCCGCAAATCTATATATTGTAAAAAGTCTGGTATACCACAGTAAATTAATACTGTGGTTTTGCTGTTCCGCGGTAAAAAATCTCTATTATCCTGCTTTTTGCATTTTTTGCAGTAAAAAAAAAATGGAGTGTCTCATGAGTATTCTGACACAAAAATCTATCTGTTGCAAATAGTCTGGTGTACACCTGACAAATCCCAGTGTGGTTTTGCAGTTTAACGGGTAAAATCTGTATGGTATCCATTTTTGGGCCTTTGGTATCTAGAAAAAAAACAGTTTGAGTGTGTCGCTCACCGTTCACCCGCAAATCTATATATTGTAAATAGTCTGGTATACCGCAGTAAATTAAAACTGTGGTTTTGCTGTTCCACGGTAAAAAATCTCTATTATCCTGCTTTTCGCATTTTTTGCAGTAAAAAAAAAAATGAGTGTCTCATGAGTGTTCTGACACAAAAATCTATCTGTTGAAAATAGTCTGGTGTACGCCTGACAAATCCCAGTGTGGTTTTGCAGTTCAACGGGTAAAATATGTGTAGTATCCAGTTTTGGGCCTTTGATATCTAAAAAAACAACTGTTTAAGTGTGTCGCTCACTGTTCAGCCGCAAGTCTATTCATTTTAAAAAGTCTGGTATACACCAGTTTATTAAGACTGTGGTTTTGCTGTTCCACGGTAAAAAATCTCTATATTTCAGGTTTTGGTATTTTTTCCGTAAGGAAAAACAGTAATAGTTTCTCCCTGATTGTTCTGATTGTTTAAAAGAGTCGGGTGTAGGCCAGAGAAATAAAACTGTGGTTTTCCTCTTCCACGGTTCTAATCTACTTTTTATTACCCTTTTTCCATTGATAGTGCGAGTGTAAGCTATTTTACTTCCTTTACAATGGGCAAGGCACGTGGCAAGGGGCGTGGAACTGGACGCTCTGGTGATGGTGCGTGCAGAGGACGGGGCCGTGGCCAAGCTGAAAATGTGCCACAACCAACAACCACATCTTCTCGCTCCCACTTCTTGACCGAATTACTAGGGAAGCACAGAACAACACCAGTATTGCGAACTGATCAGTGTGAACAGGTTATTAATTGGATAGCAGATAATACTTCCAGTTACCTGGGCACCACCACCTCCGGTCTGTCTTCCACACGGTCAACTCTTAGTAGCCGTGAATCTCGACCGCAAACTCCTCCTCACCCTGATGCTCTTTCCTCCCTCCATGCCGAGTGTCGTCAGACAGCAATTGATCCCACACTTGGACACTCTGAAGAGCTGTTCACTGGTCCATTTCCATATTTGTGTCCCTCGCCTGCTACGCTTGAAGTGGTGGAAGAGGAGATCCCATGTAGCGATGCCCAAATATTTGATCAGGCACTGCCACAGGAAGTCGACGCTGGCTTGTGGCCAGGGACGGTACATCTCCCTGACGGCACACTGGGTAAACATAGTGGAAGCCGGGACCCCGTCAGGCATTGGGACGGAACATATCCTCCCCACACCGAGGATTGCGGGCCCTATGTCAGTCAGAGTTGCCCCCACAGTGTACAGCTCCTGCACATCATCCTCCTCCTCCTCCTCATGTTCAGCCTCCATCTCAGGTATCACCACATCAGTTACAAGCTGGAAGCACTGCAGTACTGCCTCCGCCAAGCGGCAACAGGCTGTGCTGAAACTCATAAGCTTAGGTGATAAACCTCACATTGCTTGTGAGTTGTGGACAGCTGTGAAAGAGCAGGCAGATCTGTGGCTCAGACCGCTGAACCTACATCCAGGCATGGTCGTGTGTGACAATGGCCGTAACCTGGTGGCGGCTCTGAGGCGAGGCGTGATCACACACGTACCATGCCTGGCTCATGTGCTTAACCTCGTGGTTCAGCGGTTTCTTAAATCGTACCCCGAGTTGCCAGATCTGCTCGTGAAAGTATGCCGCCTGTCAGCTCACTTTCGCAAGTCGGCTACAGCTTCCGCCGCACTTGCTGTGTTGCAGCAGCGTTTGCAGCTTCCGGCACACCGACTGGTGTGTGATGTCCCCACACGTTGGAACTCTACCCTCCACATGTTGCAAAGGATTTGTGAGCAGAAGAGAGCAGTTGTGGAGTACCAGCTGCAACAAGGCCATCGATATTCAGGTCAGACTCTACACATAAGACCTCATGAGTGGACCTGGATGTCTGACATATGTACCATCCTGACAAACTTTGAGGAGACCACCAAGGTGGTGAGTGGCGATGACGCCATCATTAGTGTCAGCATCCCACTTGTCTGTCTTTTGCAACGCTCTCTGCAGAGAATTAAAGAGGAGGCATTGCAGCCAGAGTATGATGAGATGGATCAAGAAGCCGGAGTGGGCGATTACACACTGCCCAGCCTCATCTCATCCCAACGTGCATTGGGGGACAATGAGGGAAAGGAGGAGGAGGAGGAGGAAGAACAGGAGCTGTTATCATGCGCTGTAGACGGCAGTACCTGTACAAGTGTCATACCGTCGGTTCAGCGTGGGTGGCCTGAGGACAGGGGGGAGGAGGTGGAGGAGGAGGAGGAGAACATGGTCAGTCATCATCTTGGAGAGAACATGGAAATCTTGCCCGTTACCAGTCTGGCACGCATGGCTGACTTTATGTTACGCTGCCTTAACCGTGACCCTCGCGTTGTCAAAATGTTGGGTGACAGTCATTACTGGTTGGTGACACTTGTAGACCCCCGCTTCAAGGAGAACTTTCACTCTCTTATTCCTGAGGTGGAGAGGTCTACAAAAATGAGCCAGGACCAGAAGGCCCTTGCTGCAGAACTGTTAAAAAAATTCCCATCTAAACACGCTAGCGGCAGAGGTCACAGTTCGTTGACCAAGTAAAGCGTACAAGCGAGAGAGAGGCAACTCCAATTCAGCATAGACAGGGGAACACTGTCAACATTCTGGGACAGTTTTCTCAGACCCTCCCTTCGGACAGACCCTGAGGGGCGGGGTACTCTCACAAGGAGTGGAAAGTTTCAAAAGAGGGTGAGGGAGTACCTTGCCGACCGTACCAGCGTCCTCCGTGATTCCTCTGTGCCATTTAATTATTGGGTATCCAAGCTGGACACTTGGAATGAACTTGCTCTGTACGCCTTGGAGGTCCTGGCCTGCCCTGCCGCTAGCGTGTTATCGGAGCGTGTTTTGATTTCCGTTGGGGGAATTATAACTGATAAGCGCACTCGCCTGTCAAATGACAATGCTGACAAGCTGACCCTTATCCAAATGAACAAAGGCTGGATTGGGTCAGACTTCTCATCACCACCAAATGACAGCAGAGTAACATAAAGTCAAATCCACTGTGTTATTTCAGGAGGTGTATTCCCATGCACCGCTTCACAACCACACATGGGTATATGCTTCCTCATTTCGGCTGTTTTTTGCTCTTCTCCTTATCCTTAGCCTCCACCACCACTATACCACCAGGGTGACCGTGGTCCGTTGTTGCCATTATTGAAAGTTCCTCCGTCCTTATTTTTGTCAGCTTTTGCTTGGAAGGCATAAGCAAAAACTGTGGGAGACCCACTCCCCAATGATGGGAATAATATTTTTAAGATGCTGTACTGTATGGCTCTTGTATGGAGCATTAAAAGCACCTTGTTATACCACTCTGACCTCCACGTCTCTTCTGTGGGGCATTAAAAGCGTCTTGTTATACCACTCTGACCTCCACGTCTCTTCTGAGGGGCATTAAAAGCATCTTGTTAAGGTACTGGGACCCTCATGACTCTTTGAACGGGCATTGCTTTTCCTCCTAATTTTTGGAAGCTTTTGATTGGAAGGCATAAGCAAATACTATGGGAGACCCACTCCCCAATAATGGGAATAATGTTTGTAATATGCTGTACTGCATGGCTCTTGTAAGGGGCATTGCAAGTTCCTCCGTCCTAATTTTTGGAAGCTTTTGCTTTGAAGGCATAAGCAAATACTATGGGAGACCCACTCCCCAATAATGGGAATAATGCTTATAATATGCTGTACTGCATGGCTCTTGTAAGGGGCATTGCAAGTTGCTCCGTCTTAATTTTTGGAAGCTTTTGCTTGGAAGGCATAAGCAAATACTATGGGAGACCCACTCCCCAATAATGGGTAGAAGGTTTTTAGTACGCTGTAATCCACGTCTGTTTCAAGGGGCATTGCAGTTACTCATAATTTTTGGAAAGCCTTCCATTCACTGCTTAGGCTAACAGTGTACAGGAGACCCAGTTGCTATAAATGGAAAAAACGGTTTAGCTAAGGCCCTCTGACCTCCATGTCACTTCCAAGGGGCATTGGAGTGCCTCAAAATTTTTCGTAGGCATTGCACTCACAGTATGCCCTATAACTGTGTCTCCGAACTGTTTCTTTTGGTACAGAAACATATCCTACAAGACATGTGTGGTTGACTGGCCTGATATTGATATGAATGGTCCCTGTTCCTCCTTCTCTTTCCTCATTGCCACCACTTCATCCATCATTCATCACCTGAAGCTTTGTTTTAATGGGAGTCATATAACTGGGATAGTAGCAGGAAAACATCCAGCAATCCTTGGAGGAGGTAGGATATGCGCCAAAACGCTGACCACCTCAGGCCTAGCCGCTACTACATACATGCACTTGCATTCCAAGGAACAGAAAGCTAAGGAGATGGATGGCCTCATGATCATGAATAAGTTACTCGTTATGTAGGAGGCCGACCACTGCTGCTGTCTACCTTCTCAACTTTGTGTTGAAGCCTGATTTACCCAGGACCCGCAATCCTCTATGTCTTGAGGACGTGTTGCATCCCAGTGTCCAACTGTGTCCCGGCTTCCACAATATTAACCCAGTGTGAAGGCGTAAGTGAGATGGACCATCCCTGGCCACGTTCACTTGTTCACGTGCTTGTCGTTATGCTGTCCTTCCCACTAAATGCACTGGCGAGGGCACAGTAAATGTTTTGGTGTGCGCGCTTGTGTATAAGGCGCACCGGGACAAATAGGGGCGGCTGGGGACCGTTTATGGACACCGGCCGCCCCCAGGCGGCTGGGGAACGTGTGTGGGCACCCGGCCGCGGGGAGGCTGGGGACCGAGTATGGACACCCGGCCGCCCCCTGGCGGCTGGGGACCGAGTGTGGACACACGGCCACCGGGCGGCTGGGGACTGAGTATGGATACCAGGCCGCCGACGCAGCCATGATATGGTGGCTGGCGTCAGCCTCCACAAGCATAAAAAGCCTCATTTCAAGTGCAAGCAAGCTAGCAGTATGGTATTGCAGCCTGGGGGTGGGTGGGTGGCAGGCTGCACACTTACGCTTGCATTCCAAGAAAACAAAGCAGATGCTAACTTCTATCATCATTATCATGCTCCTCACCTTGGCACTCTCAACTCCCTTGATGGAGAAGCCAGGGCCCACCGGAGGAGTCTCTGGTTGTCTGGTGGGCTCGTCCAATGCTGCCCTAAAACAGGCCAGGCTTAGAAAAGTGTGGGGAAGGTTCCCGGGAGAAATAGTGGCGGCTGGGGACTGAGTATGGAGACCTCGCCGCCGACGCAGCCATGAGGTAGTAGCCATCTTCGGCCTCTCCAAACTAAAATGCCACATTTCAAGCGCAAGCTAGCAGTATAGTATTG
The DNA here is from genome assembly GCF_046119375.1 of Phyllobates terribilis. Taxonomy (NCBI): domain Eukaryota; kingdom Metazoa; phylum Chordata; class Amphibia; order Anura; family Dendrobatidae; genus Phyllobates; species Phyllobates terribilis. Next base: position 220,321,995 of record NW_027362773.1, on the reverse strand, counting down.
CAGCCTGCGGGTGGGTGGGTGGTTGGCTGCATATTTGCGCTTGCATTGCATGGAATGGGGGAGGTACAATTGAACACTGCCCTGGGACAAGGACTTGCACGGGGATAGTTGCAAGTCTGCATCTTCTGATGCAGCAACGATCACTTCTGATGGGCACACTTTTAGGCAGTGACCTGGGTGTCAGAGATGCTTCCAGGGGTCTTCCAAATACTGTTCCCATGTCTTTTCAGCACTGTATTCATGTGTCACACAGCACATGGCCAGATAAGGTTGTAAAATGTTAAAATTACATTTCCCGGTGAATGCATTTGTCACGGTTGAAATCAATGCAAAAGTGCAAAAACGCATAAAAAATGCTACTTGTGAACATAGCCCAAGGTGTGGAGGAGTATTTTTGTTTTTGGTTATTCATTTTACCTTATACACAAGTCTTTAACCTGGAAAGGATGCTCCTTAACATATTTCACAGGAAAACAGTTTCAGTTTCGTTTTTGTATGTTTTATTGTGAGCCTGTAAAAGTGGCTCAATACCTCTGACCACGTTGTTGGCAGCAGTGACCTGGGGGTCAGAAATGCTTCCTGGGGCGATCCCCATGCTGTCCCCATGTCATTTGAGCACTGACACTATCGTTTTGGGCACTTGTTAGGCTTTTAAAAGACTGCCGGGGGTGGCGCCGCAAAAATGCTCGGGTCTCCCATAGACTAACATTGGGCTCGTTGCTCGGGTCGAGCACCCGAGTATCACGGCGAGCTCGGCCCGAGCTTTGAGCACCCGAGCATTTTAGTGCTCGCTTAACACTTGTAATTGTCTCTCATAGTTGTCAAAAACCTATTGCCCTTGCTTGAACTACATGCTTCTGTCCCCCAATATATTTCAAGGTAGTTGAAGTTTCCCATAATATTGACTTCTCCTTGAGTCGCTGCTTCATCTATTTTGCTTCACGAGGATATTTTCAGCTACTTCCATTATTTTTGGAGACTTATAACAAACCCCTATGAGTCATTTATTATTTTTTCCCCCTCCCCTTATCTCCATCCACAGGGACTCTACATTTTCATTAGATTCACATATATCCTCCCGCAAGACGGGTTTTAAGGATGATTTTACATATAAACACACCCCCCCATCGCTTGTTTGTACGGTCATTTCTGAACAGACTATGGCCCTGTAAATTAACTGCCCAGTCATGGCTCTCGTCAAGCCACGTCTCAGATATCCCTACCATGTCATAATTATTTTCCAACAAAATTAATTCTAATTCCTCCATTTTGTTGGTGAGGCTTCTGGCATTAGTGTACATGCATTTTATGTATCTCTCTGTACCTCTATTCCTTCTTACTTTATTGACTGTTCTAACCCCACCCCCAATTTCTTTATTTGTGCCCAGGTCACTATCTGCACTATCTTCCCCACCTATAAAATGAATACCCTCCCCGCCCAATTCCTAGTTTAAACACTCCTCCAACCTTCTAGCCATTTTCTCCCCCAGCACAGCTGCACCCTCCCCATTGACGTGCAGCCGGTCCCTAGCATAGAGTCTGTAGCCAACTGAGAAGTCGGCCCAGTTCTCCAGAAACCCAAATCCCTCCTTCCTACACCAGTTCTTGAGCCACTTATTTATCTCCCTAATCTCCCGTTGCCTCTCTGGCATGGCACGTGGTACCGGTAGTATTTCAGAGAATACCACCTTAGAGGTCCTTGCTTTCAGCTTGGAGATTAATTCCCTGAAATCATCTTTAAGGACCTTCCACCTACCTCTAACTTTGTCATTTGTGCCAATGTGCACCATGACCGCTTGGTCCTCACCAGCCCCTCCCAGGAATCTGTGAACCCGATCAGCGATGTGCCGGACTCGAGCGCCAGGTAGGCAGCACACTGTTCGATGATCCCTGTCTTTGTGACAGATTGCCCTATCTGTTCCCCTAATAATTGAGTCCCCCACTACCAGCACCTGCCTGGCCTGCCCTGCTCTCCTATTTCCCTCTTTACTGGAGCTGACACTTCTCCGGCTTTCAGGGGACATGCCTTGCTGCAGCAGTGCTACCCCTGTACCGTCACTCCCCTCATCTGCCAACTTTGCAAACTTATTGGGGTGTGCCAGATCAGGACTAGCCTCCCTGGCACTCTTCCCTCAACCCCCCCTTCTAACTGTCACCCAACTAGCGGCCTCACTGTCCTGCAGTTCCCGACTACCACCCTCCCCCACATCTACCCCAGTGAGCTGATGCTCAGTGAGCAGCAGACGCCTTTCCATATTGTCAATGGATCTCAGTGTTGCCAGCTGCTCATTTAGATCCAGTACGTTAGATCCACAACGTGCAAACATCTCACGCAGCAGTAAGCAACCCCGACCGATTGTTCAAGGATTGCATACATGTGGCAAGATGTACACTGGATAGCATTGTCAATAATGGAGCTCATTTCCTAATGGGGATTGCAATAGACAGAATGTTAAGTAAAAAGTAAAGAATTAATAAAATACAGACAGCAATTCAGTCCAATGTCCTCCCTTCCAAACTCCCTGAATCCAAAGTCACTGAAAAACAAGTCACACACTTACTTTCGTTCGCACTTACGCTCCTGTCACACTCGCAAACTAAGAGATTTAAAAAGTTGGTTTTTTTTCCCTTTTTCCATTTCCAGCAATGCACCCTACAGCTCAATGCACTTCCAAACGACTGGATGCCCAACCAGCTGCCCCTCATAAACCCTTAATTATAACCCCTTCCCCTTAATTAACCCCTTGTGAGTATAGCTACACCTCAGGATTTTAGTGCAATGTAGTTAACCCTTAAATACACAGGTAGTAAACTAAGAAACTGTAAAACTGGAGTGAGGAAATAGGTTTTAAAAAGCCCAATCAAACTAAACAGGAAGAAAAGCACTCAGCAGGTCACAATGCAGCAACCCACCACAATTCACACAGGTATTTTCTGCAGGATTCTCAAGTACCTCTTCACTGAAAAACAAGTCACACACATACTTTCGTTCGCAATTATGCTCCGGTCACACTCAGCTCGTTCACACTCGCAAACTAAGAAATTTAAACAGGTTTTTTTTTTTTCCCTTTTCCAGCAATGCACCCTACAGCTCAATGCACTTCCAAAGTTAGCATATCATTCTTCAGGTATATTTTGTTTGCGTCATACTTGCAATACAAGTCAATCAGAAGGTTAGAAAGACCACTGGAAGGTTCCTGAGTGACGTTCGCAGCATTTTGCGAGCAAAAAAAATACGAAAACAAACTCAATCGTTGCTCAAAACAATTCTAAGAAAATCATCACCAAACTATGTTTACAAAAATGCTGGAAAACACTTAAAAGGGTGATTCAGGGAAGAATCGCTGTCGTTTCTTGAAGCCGTTTTGGATTTAAATCCTTGTCAGTATCAACCACCTGGAAAAAATGTCATGTGAACCTTGGCACAAGTCATAGAGTACGGTTGCTTGGTGTAACATAGATGGTATGAGTTTTGCTTCATGAAGTCAAGTTTAACTTTGGCGTTAAACTTTCTTGATAGATAGATCTTTTTTGCCATGTGGATTTTAACTTTCTATTTTTATGTTAAACCATGTGCATTGGCAAACTGAGTGTGCACAGAAAAGATAAAAACGCTTTGCACAATGAAATTTGCTGGTTCCTCTGAGATTTGAACTCAGATCACTGGATTTAGAGTCCAGAATGCTAACCATTACACGATGGAACCATATCACCAAAGGAGCTGGCTGGACTTTCTTTTGAAAATGTTAAAAGAGCATGTGTAAATTGTGGAAATGTGAAAAATTCCCTCTGAATCCAGTGATCTGAGTTCAAATCTCAGTGGAACCAGGGAAATTCATGCATTATGAGGAAAACAGGTTCTAAAGCTGTTCTGCAAATGTATATCTAATACACAGTGGTAAATTAATATCTCCTCCCTTTTTATTCCACAAGTGTGCTTAAAGTTCCATGATATCACAACAAGGACAGTTTTAAAATGTTGATGAAATCTGGCTAATAATTAGCGTGCTGGATCTATTATCTGGAAAAAGGGTGAGAAAAAAAGAAATAGCAAAACTTCTGCACATCCAGAAGTCACTAAAGATTTTTCATGGTGTGCTAAAATGTTCCATCGAAAAAGATAATTCAAGTAGAGTTGGTGCAAATCAAAGTTCATATCCCAGTCCATCAGTCACGACAGTGGTCTGTGTTCACTGGAATAAAGGAGGAGATGCACCACATACCTGATGGCACCCTTTGAGCTTTTTTTGATTGGTTGTGTGACGCACAAGTAACATTGCACCAGGCTGAATAATCAAAAGAAGATGTACAGATGCTGTTAAGCTGGTTCTACAAATCCGATCCAAAGATTACAGAACATTTACGTGGGGGATAGACTTGGGAATGTGAAAATTGATCTACTCAGATAATTAGTCAAAACTAGTGTTGAGCGAGCATGCTCGACACTGCTCGGTACTCGCCCAAGCATCACGTTACTTGTGATGTTCGGCAAGCACCGACCATTTCCGGTTTACTCGGGCGGGAGCTCGGGTCTCTGTCCTGCATGTTTGGCGCTCTTTACAGAGCCAATGAACATGCAAGGAAGGCCAGCCAGTAACTGTAATGTCGCAGCCATGTTGTTTGTGGGCATTACAGTGATTGGATGGCCGCACAGCCAAAAGGGGACAAAGTTATGGTGTGGCCCCCATGCTCCCCTGACCTCAACCCCATTGAAAACCTCTGGATCATCATCAAAAGGAGTGTCTATGATGGCGGGAGGCAGTTCACATCTAAGCAACAGGTCTGGGAGTGTATTCTGTCCTCATGCAAAACAATTGTAGCAGAAACCATCCAAAATCTGACAAATTCAATGGACGAGAGAGTTCAGAAGCTCCTTTCGGACAAGGGGTCCTATGTTCAAATGTAACATCACCTAGAATAAAGTTTTGAGTTGAAAACTGTTTGATTTGAGTTTCTAATAACCTGCTAATGCTTATAATTTCAAAAATGACCATTTTTTTGGTTCTTTATTAAAATGAAAAGGTTGAAAACTCGGTTGTGCATAATAATTTGGAACATGCATTTTGAGTGCAGTTTGAGTGTTTTATTTTTTAAAAAATATACTGTTATCATAGGCAGTTTGTCCAAAAACCTTTCAATTGTACTCTAATACTTATTTGACTGGAAAATTACAATGACTGCAATTCATAAAGGTAATTTGGGAAAATCTGAGAAAATATTATTTGCATAATAATTTGGAACACAGTGTAAAACCGTCTTGTTATACCACTCTGACCGCCACGTCTCTTGTAAGGGGCATTAAAAGCGTCTTGTTATACCACTCTGACCTCCACGTCTCTTGTAGGGGCATTAAAAGCGTCTTGTTATACCACTCTGACCTCCACGTCTCTTCTGAGGTGCATTATAACCATCTTGTTATAACACTCTGACCTCCACGTCATTTCTGAGGGGCATTAAAAGCATCTTGTTATACCACTCTGACCCCCACGTCTCTTGTAAGGGGCATTAAAACCATCTTGTTATGCCACTCTGACCTCCACGTCTCTGGTAAGGGGCATTGAAAGTGTCTTGTTATACCACTCTGACCTCCACGTCTCTTGTAAGGGGTATTAAAAACGTCTTGTTATACCACTCTGACCTCCACGTCTCTTCAGAGGGGCATTAATCCATCTTGTTATACCACACTGACCTCCACGTCTCTTCTGAGGGGCATTAAAAGCGTCTTGTTATACCACTCTGACCTCCATGTCACTTGTAAGGGGCATTAAAACCGTCTTGTTAAGCTACTGGGACCTCCACGAGTCCTCGAACGGGCATTGCATTTCCTCCTAATTTTTGTAAGCTTTTGCTTGGAAGGCATAAGCAAATACTATGGGAGACCCACTCCCCAATAATGGGACTTATGTTTGCAATGTGCTGTACTGCATGGCTCTTGTAAGGGGCATTGCAAGTTTCTCCATCTTAATTTTTGGAAGCTTTTGCTTGGAAGGCATAAGCAAATACTATGGGAGACCCACTCCCCAATATTGGGACTTATGTTTGTAATATACTGTACTGCATGGCTCTTGTAAGGGGCATTGCAAGTTGCTCCGTACTAATTTTTGGAAGCTTTTGCTTGGAAGTCATAAGCAAATACTATGGGAGACAAACTCCCCAATAATGGGAATAATGTTTGTAATATGCTGTACTGCATGGCTCTTGTAAAGGGCATTGCAAGTTGCTCCGTCTTAATTTTTGGAAGCTTTTGCTTGGAAGGCATGAGCAAATACTATGGGAGACAGACTCCCCAAAAATGGGACTTATGTTTGTAATATGCTGTACTGCATGGCTCTTGTAAGGGGCATTTCAAGTTGCTCCATCCTAATTTTTGGAAGCTTTTGCTTGGAAGGCATAAGCAAATACTATGGGAGACCCACTCCCCAATAATGGGACTTATGTTTGTAATATGCTGTACTGCATGGCTCTTGTAAGATGCATTGCAAGTTGCTCCATCCTAATTTTTGGAAGCTTTTGCTTGGAAGGCATAAGCAAATCCTATGGAAGACCCACTCCCCAGTAATGGGAATAATGTTTGTAATATGCTGTACTACATGGCTCTTGTAAGGGGCATTGCAAGTTGCTCCGTCTTAATTTTTGGAAGCTTTTGCTTGGAAGGCATAAGCAAATACTATGGGAGACCCACTCCCCAATAATGGGACTTATGTTTGCAATATGCTGTACTGCATGGCTCTTGTAAGGGGCATTGCAAGTTGCTCCGTCCTAATTTTTGGAAGCTTTTGCTTGGAAGGCATAAGCAAATACTATGGGAGACCCATTCCCCAATAATGGGACTTATGTTTGTAATATGCTGCACTGCATGGCTCTTGTAAGGGGCATTGCAAGTTGCTCCGTCTTAATTTTTGGAAGCTTTTGCTTGGAATGCATAAGCAAATACTATGGAAGACCCACTCCCCAATAATGGGAATAATATTTTTAAGATGCTGTACTGTATGGCTCTTGTAGGGGGCATTAAAAGCGTCTTGTTAAGCTGCTGTGACCTCCACATCGGTTCCAAGGGGCATTCAAACCGTCTTGTTAAGCTACTGGGACCTCCACTTCTTTTCCGAGGGGCATTAAAGCAGTCTTGTTAAGCTACTGCGACCTCCACCACTTTTCCGAGGTGCATTAAAACCTTCTTGTTAAGCTACTGTGACCTCCACGTCTTTTCTGAGGGGTATAAAAACTGTCTTGTTAAGCTACTGCGACCTCCACCACTTTTCCTAGGGGCAATAAAACCGTCTTGTTAAGCTACTGTGACCTACACGTCTCTTCCAAGGGACATTCAAACCGTCTTGTTAAGCTACTGGGACCTCCACGTCTTTTCCGAGGGGCATTAAAACAGTCTTGTTTAGCTACTGTGACCTCCACGTCTCTTCAAAGGGGCATTAAAAGTGTCTTCTTAAGCCACTCTGAACTCCACAACTCTTCCAAGGGGCATTGAAATGTTGTTTTTAATTACCTCTAACCTCCAAGACTCTTCCAACGGGCATTGCATTTCCTCCTAATTTTAGTCAGCTTTTGCTTTTCAATGCAAAGGCGAAAACTAAGGGAGACCCACTCCCCAATAATGGGTATAAGGTTTTCAGTACGCTGTAATCCACGTCTGTTTCAAGGGGCATTGCAGTTCCTCATAATTTTAGGAAAGCCTTCCATTCACTGCTTAGGCTAACAGTGTACAGGAGACTCAGTTGCTATAAATGGAAAAAACGGTTTAGTTAAGGCCCTCTGACCTCCATATCATTTCCAATGGCCATTGGAGTGCCTCAAAATTTTTGGTAGGCATTGCACTCACTGTATGCCCTATAACTGTGCAGCCGAACAGCTCCTTTTGTTACGGAAACATATCCTACAAGACATATGTGGTTGACTGGCCTGATATTGATGTGAATGGTCTCTGTTCCTCCTGCTCTTTCTCCTTTGACACTACCTCATCCATCATTTATCACCTGAAGCTTTGTTTTAACGGGAGTCATAGAACTGGAATAGTAGCAGGAAAACATCCAGCAATCCTCGGAGGAGGTAGGATATGCGCCAAAACGCTGACCACCTCAGGCCAAGCCGTTACTACATACATGCGCTTGCATTCCAAGAAAACAAAGCAGATGCTAACTTGTATCATCATCATCATGGTCCTCACCTTGGCACTCTCAACTCCCCTGATGGAGAAGCCAAGGCCCACCGGAGGAGTCTGGTTCTCTGATGGGCTCGTCCAATGCTGCCCTAAAGCAGGTCAGGCTAAGAAAATTGTGTGGGGGGATGTTCCAAGGAGAAATAGGGGCGGCTGGGGACCGTTCATGGACACCCGGCTGCCCCCAGGCGGCTGGGGATCATGTGTGGACACCAGGCCGCGGGGCGGCTGGGGACTGAGTATGGATTCTAGGCCGCCAACACAGCCATGACGTGATGGCCAGATTCCGCCTCCACATGCCTAAAAGGCCCAATTTCAAGTGCAAGCAAGCAAGCAGTATGGTATTGCAGCCTGGGGGTGGGCGGGTGGCAGGCTGCATACTTGCGCTTGCATTGCAAGGAATGGGAGAGGTACAATTGAACACTGCCGTGGGAAAAGGACTTGAACGGGGATAGTTGCAAGTCTGCAATGACAGGTGCAGGGTGGGAGGCATCTTTGCATGTACCAAGAGCAGGGGTTTGGCATGCACACACTACAGCAGAATAGGCTGTCCTTCCCACTAAATGCACAAGGGAGGGCACAGGTAATGTTTTGGTATACGCGATTAATCTTATGTATAAGGCACACCGGGACAAATAGGGGCGGCTGGGGACTGAGTATGGGTACCTTGCTGCCGAAGCAGAAATGAGGTAGTGGCCAGCTTCTGCCTCCTCCAAACTAAAAGGCCCCATTTCAAGTGCAAGCTTGCAGTATGGCATTGCAGCCTGGGGGTGATTGGGTGGTAGGCTGCACACTTACGCTTGCATTAAAAGAAAACAAAGCAGATGCTAACTTCTATCATCATCATCATTCTCCTCACCTTGGCACTCTCTACTCCCCTGATGGAGAAACCAGGGCCCACCAGAGGAGTCTGGTTCTCTATTGGTCTCCTCCAATGCTGCCCTAAAGCAGGCCGGGCTAAGAAAAGTTTGTGGGGGGAATTTGACAGGAGAAATAGGGGCGGCTGGGGACCGTTTATGGACACCTGGCTGCCCCCAAACAGCTGGGGACCGTGTGTGTACACCCGGCCGTGGGGCGGCTGGGGACCGAGTATGGACACCCGGCCGCCCCCTGGCAGCTGGGGACCAAGTGTGGACACCCGGCCGCCGGGCGGCTGGGGACTGAGTATGGATTCTAGGCCGCCAAAGCAGCCATGACGTGATGGCCAGATTCCGCCTCCACATGCCTAAAAGGCCCAATTTCAAGTGCAAGCAAGCAGTATGGTATTGCAGCCTGGGGATGGGTGGGTGGTTGGCTGCATATTTGCGCTTGCATTGCAAGTAATGTGGGAGGTACAATTGAACAGTGCCCTGGGACAAGAACTTGCACGGGGATAGTTGCAAGTCTGCATCTTCTGATGCGGCAAGGATGACTTCTGATGGGCACACTTTTAGGCAGTGACCTGGGTGTCAGAGATGCTTCCAGGGGTCTTCCCCATGCTGTTCCCATGCTTTTCAGCACTGTATGCATGTGTCACACAGCACATGGCCAGATAAGGTTGCAAAATGTTAAAATGACATTCCCCGGTGAATGCATTTGTCACGTTTGAAAGCAATACAAAAGTGCAAAAACGCATAAAAAATGCTACTTGTGAACATAGCCCAAGGTGTGGAGGAGTATTTTTTGGGGGGGTTATTTATTTTACCTTATACACAAGTCTTCTTTACCCTGGAAAGGAAGTTCCTTGACATATTTCACAGGAAAGCAGTTTCAGTTTCGTTTTTGAACGTTTTATTGTGAGCTCTTAAAAGTGTCTTAATACCTCTGACCATTTTGTGGACAGCAGTGACCTGTGCATCATAAATACTTCCTGGGGTGATCCCCATGCTGTCCCCTTGTCATTTGAGCACTGTCACTTGTTAGGCTTTTAACCCTAGAACGCATACCTGGGGCTTCGCAGGCCCGCCCTGTTAATTGTTTTCTGTTTTCTGCAAGATTTCTTTAGTTAGAATTTTGAAACTCTAGGTATTTCTCAGGTATATATTTGTTTGACATTTCCAGTTGGTCATTTATTTATTATTTGCACATGGGCCTAAAAGGCCTCAGGTATGTGAAAATGTAGATTTTTATGGTCATGCGTTCTAGGGTTAAAAGACTGCCTCGACAAAAATGCTCGGGTCTCCCATAGACTAACATTGGGCTCGTTGGTCGGGTCGAGCAACCGAGTACCACAGAGAGCTCGGCCTGAGATTTGAGCACCTGAACATTTTAGTGCTTGATCAACACTAGTCAAAATGTTACATGAAATTAGACGTAGTCGGCAAGATTTGAGCCTGCGCCGGGAGACCCCAATGGATTTTTAGTCCATCGCCTTAACCACTCGGCCACAACTACTCAGACTCTGTTTCGTCCTTATGAGCTTCACACCTTTTCTTATAGCACCATGATCAATATCAGTGATTATCCTTCTGGAAGACATTTCAGAAAATGGAAGATTTCAATTGGAAACAAAATTCCAGGCCTCACTGAAATGTAAAAATCTGATTTAAAGGTATCATCAATTGGAACCTTGTACAGTTCAAGGTTTTTTAAAATTCATAAATTGGATTTCGAGTGACTTTGTTTCAAACACCTCCTGAAAAAGTCTTTCAAAATGCTCAAAAGTCTGAACAGATTCATTTCTATGCAAAAAGACTTGCTGTTCATATGATCAGGTATTGAGCGTCTTTTAACCTCATCAAGTTTCCCAAAACGCCAAGCGGTTAACAGAAGTGAGCATATCATTTTTCAGGTATATTTTGCTTGCTTTATACTTGCAATACAAGTCAATGAGAAGGATAGAAAGACCCCTGGATGGTTCCTGAGTGATGTTCGCAGCATTTTACGAGCAAAAAAAACCCAAAACAAACTCAATCGATGCCCAAAACAATTCTTAGAAAAACATCACCAAACTATGTTTACAAAACTGCTGGAAAACACTAGAAATGGTGATTCAGGAAAAGAATCACTGTCGTTTCTTTAAGCCGTTTCGGCTTGAAATCCATGTCAGTTTCAACCACCTGGAAAAAGTGTCATGCGAGCATTGGCACAAGTCATAGAGTACGGTTGCTAGGTGTGACATAGATGGTATGAGTTTTGCTTCATGAAGTCAAGTTTAACTTTTAAGTTAAACTTTCTTGATAGATAGATCTTTTTTGCCATGTGGATTTTAACTTTCTCTTTTCATGTTAAACCATGTGCATTGGCAAATTGAGAGTGAGCAGAAAAGATAATACCGCTGTGCACAAAGAATTTCTCAGGTTCCACTGAGATTTGAAGTCAGATCACTAGATTCAGAGTTCAGAGTGCTAACCATTACACCATGGAACCTTATGACCAATAGAGCTGGCTGGATTTTCTTTTGAAAACAGTAAAAGAGCATGTGTAATTTGTGGAAATGTGAGAAATTCCCTCTGAATCCAGTGATCTGAGTTCAAATCTCAGTGGAATCTGGGAAATTCATGCATTATGATGAAAACAGGTTCTAAAGCTGTTCTGCAAATGTATATCTAATTAGTGTTGAGCCACCCCCGTAGTGTTCGAGTTCGGTTCGGTTCGTCGAACACCCGTGTGTTTGCCGAACTGTTCGTCGAACTGTTCGTCGAACACCTTCAAACACCGTTAAAACCAATGGCAGGCAAACAAAAACACATAGAAACACATAGAAAACACCTTCAAAGGTGTCCAAAAGCTGACAAACTGCTCAGAAGACACAACTAACACATGGAAAAGTGACAAGTACATATAGTCATGCGAAAAGAAAAGAGGTGGAGGAGTAAAAGGAGGGGGAAACACAAATATAGGCATGTCATGCCCTTCTAAAATCCAAAAAGTGAGAAGCCGACACGTTCAGTCCGCTCCTGCCCGTGCCACCTCCGTGTCGCCGGGTTTGTGCCAGAGCCGCGGTGAACCCTGACGGCCAGCCCCCTTCTCCCAATACTGGTGCCTGTCCGCTGGTGGGTCGAGCGAGCCCCCCTGTGGTGGAGGCAGCTCTAAGCTTTTTAATTTAAATTGTCTCTCTAATTTGAATGAATACACTTTAAATCCATTTACAAGGATCTATTGGAGGGCAAGTCTCATGCCAGCAGCCACGTAATTCCAGCTCCAGTAGCGTCCACTAAAGCTGCTGCAGTTTAAAAGCTTTTATAAGGATCGAGCTCGGCTGTCCACCGCAAGGCATCCTACTGCCAGTCCCAGCCCCTATGCCTTGGGGTGCCTCCTGATGCTCTTCACTGAGTATCCCGTGGTCCCGAAGCATTTCCTTTGAAAAAATTAAGTGTCCAAACTACAGGTGGTGTAGCTTGCTTAACAGCCGGGATAATCCGCTGACTAGCAGACACTGCTACTAGGCACAAAGTATTTCCTGGGCTAGATGCAGTTAAAAATTTGTAATTAGATACTCTCGTTGGATGCTGAGAAAGCATTCCATAGAGTCTCCTGGCACGCCATATATGATTCTCTTAAAAAGCTTGGGGTAGGGGTCTAGGGGACCCTTTTATAGCCAAAATCACGGCCCTGTATCACAATATGTCACCTAGGCTGAAGATAAATGGAACTGTAGCACCCTGAGGGCTCGGTTGCTACAGAGGTATTGCACCTCACCCAGAGGTGTGATATCTCACTCTCAGGTAAGGATGGAGTGTGGATCAGGACCCGACACCTGCATGCATTACACCACATTGCCATGGGGCAGGGCGACCAATATGCCTCTGAGATGGGCACGACAGTCCCTGTCCCTGGCTGGAGTGGGGGGAGGGAACCCTGAGGAAGGGGAACCCTGTAGTGCAGGAGCAGGGAGGAAGCAGTTCCTGGGTGCATTGAGAAGGGAGTATAAAAGGTGGGCACCATCTTAGTTCAGTGCAGAGAAGTCTGAGCAGAAGGGGCAGGGAGCAGGGGCTCTGCATGAGCTCTGCTCCGGAGGCGGGCCTAGTAACAGAATCCCAGGCCTGGAAGAGGGAGAAGGAAGGAAGAGGAGCGGAGAAGGCTCCAGGAACGAGGAATGAAGGGATCGCAGGGGTGCGGACGGGCGAGTCGCCACCGCACGCCCGAATCCACCTGCATGGAGGGGTCAGGTCAAAGGGGGAGACCGGTCCCCGAAACTAGTGGAGGCAGGAAACGACCCTCAGCTAGAAAGCGGAGGCTCTGACATTTTATGTGGCGCAGCCCCTCGCTACACCCGCTAGGAAGGCACCACATAGGGTCAGGGAAACTGGCGCCAAGTTTACCAAGAGGAGGCCCGAGGCAGCCGGACAGAAGGGTTGGTAAGAAATGCCAGACAAAGGACACACAAAGGGGGTCCTGTGAAGCGCTCCAAAGTTATCTGGGAGTTGTCTGAGCCCCTCACCTGGTGAGCACAGTACGACGTGGGCAGCCGTTACCTGCAGACGTGGTCTGGATAATAAGAACTGTGAGTAAAGGCCCTGGACTGCATCACTGACTCCGTGTCGTTACTGCTGCTGCCCTGCACCATCACCCCCATCTACCGCATACACTGCCCTGAGGCTATACTCCTCCCGTGGGGAGTTATGCTACGCTCTGCTGCACCCACAACACCAGCCTCAGCGGTCTGCCCTGCAGCGGCGGTTCACTCTGACCGCAATCCACGGGTGGCGTAGTCAGACATTTAAACATCAAAACCACATAAATAGTTCCGCCACTGGTTTGACCACCCTGAGCCACGGAACCGGGTCGCTGCCACGAAGACTACAACCACCAGCATCCACCAAAAAGGGTCCGGCTCCGGGTGTCCCAAGGCCCAGGGGGTGCATCAGAACATTTTCATCACCTTTCACAATCACCAATGGGACAAGGCAGGGATGTCCTCTGTCCCCTCTCTTATACATCCTAGTGACGGAGCACCTGCTCTCATCAATTCGCCATAACCCCAATATTAGGTGGATTGAGGTGGGAGGCACCGAGTACAAGTGCTCTCTATTTGCTGATGATGTCCTAGTATATATCACTCAATCACATATATCCATCCATGCTGTTATGGCTGAAATAGATCACTTTGTTACATGGTCAAATTTTAAAATCAATGCAGCGAAGTCTGAGGCCCTCGATGTCTCCCTCCCCAAATCCATATAGGATTCCATCCAGTCCAACTTTCCCTTTGCCTGGCCCTCACAGGGTATCAAATACTTAGGAATTCCTATTCATAGAGACCTCTCCCATCTATGTTATCTTAATTTTGGGCCCTTTATTGAACAACTCCATACAGACCACGGTTGGCAAGTTAGAACTGTAAGATTCACTACATGAACCACTGGCGTTTTGTGGAAAAGCACATGTACACTGTGTTCCAAATTATTATGCAAAAAGTGTTTAGGAGTGATAAGGGAAGAATTTGTTTGTTTGTCAGTTAAACTCATTGATGGTGATGTGTGTCAGGGCTCTTTATATCACTGTAAGCAATTGCAGACACCTGTGCTAATTAGTTTGGCAGGTGTGTCCAATGAAAGGCAAGACTACTTAAGAAGGCTGTCTCACATTATTAAGCAGCCTACATTTTCTGCCAAAATGGGAAAGAAAAAGGATGTGTCGGCTGCTGAGAAGCAACAAATTGTGGAGTGTTTAGGTCAAGGCATGACTACAATCAACATTGTGCGATGATCAGGATGAAGTGTCTTGGCAATCAAGAAGTATGTAGCTGATTCACAGTACACACGTGTGCGTGCTGATAAGGGCAAATTGAGGACTCTTTCCTACAGGCAATTACGTCAGGTTAAAAGAGCAGCGGCAAAAAAGCCTTGTCATAGCAGCAGACAAGTTTTTGAAGCTGCTGGTGCCTCCAACGTCCCCCGAACAACAAGATGCAGGGTCCTTCAGAGGTTTGCAGCTGTGCATACGCCATCCTGTCGACCTCCTCTATCCACTTCACACAAGCAGAAATGGCTCCAGTGGGCTAAACATTACATGAAGACTGATTTCAAAACTGTTTTGTTCACGGATGAGTGCCGTGCAGCGCTCGATGGTCCAGATGGATGGAGTGGAGGATGGCTGGTTGATGGACACCCCACGCAAACACGGCTACAGCGCCAACAAGGAGGAGGTGGACTAATGTTTTGGGCTGGAATCATGGGGAGAGAGATTGTCAGCCCCTTTAGGATCCCTGAAGGCGCTAAAGATGAACTCCATAATGTATGTGGATTTTCTCAAACAGCACTTCCTGCCATGGTTCAAGAAGAAGAACCGTGTATTTCACAGCAAGATCATTTTTTTGCATGATAATGCACCATCTCATGCTGCACATAAAACATCTGCATCTCTGGCTGATATGGGCATAAAAGGGGACAAACTTATGGTGTGACCCCCATGCTCCCCTGACCTCTACCCCATTCAGAACCTCTGGAGCATCATCAAAAGGAGTGTCTATGATGGCGGGAGGCAGCTCACATCTAAGCAACACCTCTGGGAGGGTATTCTGTCCTCATGCAAAACAATTGAAGCAGAAACCATCCAAAACCTGAAAAATTCAATGGACGAGAGAGTTCAGAAGCTCCTTTCGAACAAGAGGTCCTTTGTGAAAATGTAACATCACCTAGAATAAAGTTTTGAGTTGAAAACTGTTTGATTTCAGTTTCTAATAACCTGCTAATGCTTATAATTTCAAAAATGACCATTTTTTTGGTCTTTATTAAAATGAAAAGGTTGATCGAAAAGTTTGGGGGATCTAAGAGTGTGGCAACCCAGTAGTCATGATTACTTCGAATTCTGACAATATGAGGGTCATGTTGCAGGTAGTGCAGCAAGAAGGCACCTATGTGTCTTGCGCATCTCGGAGCCCCAAAATTATTTTCCGGGCTAGATGCAGCTAAAAATTATTAGTAATTTTAAATCTGGTGAAGCTTAGTATAGATGGCCTAATAGGATCAATGCTGCACACTGCTACAAAGCCCAAATTATTTTCCAGCCAAGATACAGATAAACATGATTATTAATTTTAAATCTGGTGGAGCTTATTATAGATGGCCTAATAGAATCAGTGCTGCACACTGCTACAAAGCCCAAATTATTTTCCAGCCAAGATACAGATAAACATGATTAGTAATTTGAAAGCTTAAAACGGTTGGTAGGGTGATTTTAACCAATCATCAAGCTTTTACTCTCCCCAGGATGACACAGGGGTAGAAAAGTCGTTTCGGATCCATGATTTGTTCATCTTTATGAACGTGAGTCTGTCTACATTATCAGTGGAGAGCCGCGTGCGCTTATCTGTCAGCACACCACCAGCAGCGCTGAACACACGTTCAGACAGAACGCTGGCTGCGGGGCATGACAAGATCTCCAAGGCGTAAGTGGCTAGCTCCGGCCATTTATCCAGATTGGAAGCCCAAAAAGAGCAAGGGTCCAGTGACACAGTCATGGCTTCAATGTTTACTTGGAGATACTCCTGTACCATCGTCTCTAGACGTTGACTATGTGTCAGACTTCTTGTCTCCTGTGGCCTTGCAAAGGATGGGCTAAAAAAGTGTTGAAATGATTCCGCAAAATTGATGTTACCAGCAGATACTGTGGTTCTGTTACGGTTTGAGTGCTGAACACTTGACGGTCCCACGGTTGGCAAGTTGGAACTGTGAGATTCACTACGTGCACCACTGGTGTTTTGTGGAAAAGCACATGTAAGATTCTGCAACAGTCTCTGCTGATACTCCTGCATGCATGCATCCCTTTCTATGGCAGGAATAATTTTGGCAAATTTACTTTTGTACCGGGGATCTAACAGTGTGGCAACCCAGTAGTCAGGATTATTTCTAATTCTCACAATTCGAGGGTCATGTTGCAGGTAGTGCAGCAAGAAGGCACTCATGTGTGTTGCGCATCCAGGAGCACCAAGTCCCTGTTGTGTTGGTGGCGAGGTAACAATCATTCTTCCTTCCTCTGTCCTCTCCCCCCAACCTCACACAACAGAAATGTGATCAAGGTCTCCCTCATCTGATGAGTCTTCCATCAGTTCGTCCTCCACTTCTTCCTGGGCTCCTGCACCTTCCTCACTAGTTTGGCTGCTACCATGCACCCTGGTAAAACCATCTCCTCCACCCTCACATGCCTGCCGCCTTGGTGCTGCCGACCGTCTGGACCTTGCAGATGTTAGCCCTTCCGCATACAACTCCTCCTCCTCTACTTCCTCCACCTCCTCTTGTGCCACCACCTGACTCCGAATTCTGTTTAACATGTGCTCCAGCATGTAAATCACCGGAATAGTCATGCTGATAATGGCATCGTCAGCACTAAACATCTTCGTCGCCATTTCAAAACTGTGCAGAAGGGTGCATAGGTCCCTGATCTGAGACCACTCCTCCAGCGTGATTTGCCCCACCTCTGGATCTCGTTGGCCCAGGCTATACGTCAGAACGTATTGCACCAGGGCTTGTCGGTGCTGCCACAGTCGCTGCAACATGTGCAGAGTTGAATTCCACCGGGTAGGCACATCGCATTTTAGCCGGTGAAGTGGCAGGCCCAACGACTTCTGTAGAGATGTAAGTCGCTGAGCTGCGGGATGCGAACGGCGGAAGTGAGCACACAGCGACCGTGCCCTCTGCAGAAGGCAATCTAGTCTGGGATAGTGGGCTAAAAATTGCTGGACAACCAGGTTCAACACGTGAGCCATACAAGGCACGTGTGTGACATTGCCCCGGCGAAGGGCCGCACCCAGGTTTGCAGCATTGTCGCACACGGCCTTCCCTGGTTTCAGGTCCAGTGGAGACAACCATTCATGAAATTGGTTCTCCAGAGCTGACCACAACTCCTCAGCTGTGTGACTCACATTTCCCAGACATTTCAATGTAAAAACCGCCTGATGACGTTGAGCCCTACTGCCAGCATAGTAAGGAGGTGTGCAGGATCCCTTCTGCGCAGTTAGAAAGCTTGTGGCATGACCAGACAGGCTTTGGGTGCAGGTGGAAGACCGAGAGGAGGTTGAGGAGGCAGAAGCAGTGGAGGAACTTTGACATAAAGAGGATTGACGCACAACTCGTGGGGACGGCAAGACTTGGACAGCAGCCCCTTGTCCTGCTGTCACCATAGTTACCCAGTGCCCAGTCAGCGACATGTAACGCCCCTGTCCATGCCTACTCGTCCAAGTGTCTGTGGTGAAATGCACCCTGTCACACACAGAGTTTCTCAAAGAAGCGGTGATGTTGTGTGCGACATGCTGGTGGAGCGCAGGCACACCTTTCTTTGAGAAGTAGTGCCGACTGGGCATCTGGTACTGGGGCACTGCGACGGACATAAGGTCTCGAAAATCCTCTGTGTCCACCAGGCGGAAAGGCAGCATTTCTGTAGCCAAGAGCTTGCAGATGGTGAAATTCAACCTCTTAGCTTTCTCATGGCTAGGAGGAAATGGTCTTTTACTTGTCCACATCTGAGGGACCGAGGGCTGGCTATTGTGCTTAGACGGGGTTGATAAGGGTGTCCCCGGCAAACTGCCGGTCTGTGAGGAAGATGCAGGCGGACATGTTAGGTTGCCTTGATCCAAAGGTGGTGCTATCGATGTCGGACAGCGCTCAACACCAGCTGGTGTTACCACCTCCAAAGAAAATGATGACCTGCCAATCACGCTGGCTGTTGCGGGTAAAGAGGTGGCAGGTCTGCGCCCCAAAACAGGTGTGACTGCTGTCCCCCCAGTCACAGAGGATGAAGAGGCCGCGGATGCACAAGATATGGCAGACGGTGATTGGCCCGGCCAGCTAGGCCGCATTGTAGCACACTGAGCTTCCCACTGCAACTTATGCTTCATGTCCATGTGCCGGTTCATGCATGAAGTACTCAAACTATGTATTTTTTGGCCTCTACTTAGCTTTTGCTGACAAATGTTACAGATAACACGAGTTGGGTCATCTTTATCGATCTGAAAAAATGCCCAGGCTATGCAAGGCTTAGCACCCATGCGACCTGAAGAGCCACCACGACTTGTGGTGAGAGGCAGAGTTGTGTTTGAGGATGCAGTTGTTGACGTGCTTCCAGTACTACGTCTCTGTCCAGGAAGGCGCAACCTGACCTCGTCGTCACTAGCATCTTCCTCCACCTCCTCTGCTGACCTCATCTCTTGGCTGACTGTGGGTTGACAGTAAGTGGGATCTCCGACCTCATCATCATCACCCTGTGCGTTATCACACCCGTCGTCCTCAGAGCCAACCTGTTCCTGCCCTGACAAAAAACTAAAGTTGTCGCTCCAATCAGGTATTTGAGTCTTATCATCGTCTTCCTCATTGTCTCCACCAACAGGAGTTACAGTTTGGGAATGAGGGTCTACATTATGGTCAGAACCTTCTGCGTCTGGTCCTGGATCCGACTCATAAAGATTCTGGGCATCAGTGCAGATCATTTCCTCGTCTGGATTCACAGAAGCGCTGGAGTCGACCTCTGATTCCCAGGCTATAGTATGAGTAAACAGCTCTGCAGACTCAACCATCTGTTCTACCTCATACTCAGACGGGCAGCTGGAGATTTGGGAGCTGTGAGGAAGCAAGTGCGATTTGGGTGACACCTTTGAGGACTGGAGTATTTGTGATGTTGAAGTTGATGTGGAGGAGAGCCCACTTAAAGGAGCACTTGATATCCGTTGAAGCACCTGCTGTTTTGTGCCTCATCTGGAATTTGTAGCGATTGGCGTGGCCGTAAGAAAGGGATCTTATCACATTGTCCGCTAAAAGAAGTAGACATTTTAGTTTGGCTGGAAGATGGTCTTTCTTCTGCAGATGTTACTGTTGCTTTAACACCTACCCCACGGACACAACCTTTTTTCCCCTTCCCAACACGCCTATTCCCCTTTCCACCAGCAGCAGGCCTTTTTCCACTCATTTTGGTGGTTAACTAATTCAAAACTCTGGAGTTGTTTGCACAAAAAAACAAAGGATGGTAACCGAGCAGAGCTGAGTGGCCAAACTGTGGTATTAGGCCAAAACTATTGGCTGGGTTAGATGCAGATAAAAATTATTTTGAATTTGCAACCTGATGTAGGTCAGTATAGATGGACTAATACAAATAGTCCCACACACTGCTAGAAGCCCAAATATTTTTTCAGAGGTACTGTAGATGCAGATAAAAATTATTTTTAATTTGCAACCTGATGGAGGTCAGTATAGATGGACTTATAGACCAAGTCCCACACACTGCTAGAAGCCCAAATATTTTTTCAGAGCTAGATGCAGAAAAAAATTATTTTTAATTTGCAACCTGATGGAGGTCAGTATAGATGGACTAATAGACCAAGTCCCACACACCGCTAGAAGCCCAACTATTTTTTCAGAGCTAGATGCAGAAAAAAATTATATTCAATTTGCAACCTGCTGGAGGTCAGTATAGAAGGACTAATAGAACAAGTCCCACACACTGCTAGAAGCCCAAATATTTTTTCAGAGCTAAATGAAGAAAAAAATTATTTTTAATTTGCAACCTGATGGAGGTCAGTATAGATGGACTAATAGACCAAGTCCCACACACTGCTAGAAGCCCAAATATTTTTTCAGAGCTAGATGCAGAAAAAAATTATTTTTAATTTGCAACCTGATGGAGGTCAGTATAGATGGACTAATAGACCAAGTCCCACACACCGCTAGAAGCCCAAATATTTTTTCAGAGCTAGATGCAGAAAAAAATTATTTTTAATTTGCAACCTGATGGAGGTCAGTATAGATGGACTAATAGACCAAGTCCCACACACTGCTAGAAGCCCAAATATTTTTTCAGAGCTAGATGCAGAAAAAAATTATTTTTAACTTGCAACCTGATGGAGGTCAGTATAGAAGGACTAATAGACCAAGTCCCACACACCGCTAGAAGCCCAAATATTTTTTCAGAGCTAGATGCAGAAAAAAATTATTTTTAATTTGCAACCTGATGGAGGTCAGTATAGATGGACCAATAGACCAAGTCCCACACACTGCTAGAAGCCCAAATATTTTTTCAGAGCTAGATGCAGAAAAAAAATATTTTTAATTTGCAACCTGATGGAGGTCAGTATAGATGGACTAATAGACCAAGTCCCACACACCGCTAGAAGCCCAACTATTTTTTCAGAGCTAGATGCAGAAAAAAATTATATTCAATTTGCAACCTGCTGGAGGTCAGTATAGAAGGACTAATAGAACAAGTCCCACACACTGCTAGAAGCCCAAATATTTTTTCAGAGCTAAATGAAGAAAAAAATTATTTTTAATTTGCAACCTGATGGAGGTCAGTATAGATGGACTAATAGACCAAGTCCCACACACTGCTAGAAGCCCAAATATTTTTTCAGAGCTAGATGCAGAAAAAAATTATTTTTAATTTGCAACCTGATGGAGGTCAGTATAGATGGACTAATAGACCAAGTCCCACACACCGCTAGAAGCCCAAATATTTTTTCAGAGCTAGATGCAGAAAAAAATTATTTTTAATTTGCAACCTGATGGAGGTCAGTATAGATGGACTAATAGACCAAGTCCCACACACTGCTAGAAGCCCAAATATTTTTTCAGAGCTAGATGCAGAAAAAAATTATTTTTAACTTGCAACCTGATGAAGGTCAGTATAGAAGGACTAATAGACCAAGTCCCACACACCGCTAGAAGCCCAAATATTTTTTCAGAGCTAGATGCAGAAAAAAATTATTTTTAATTTGCAACCTGATGGAGGTCAGTATAGATGGACCAATAGACCAAGTCCCACACACTGCTAGAAGCCCAAATATTTTTTCTGAGCTAGATGCAGAAAAAAAATATTTTTAATTTGCAACCTGATGGAGGTCAGTATAGATGGACTAATAGACCAAGTCCCACACACCGCTAGAAGCCCAACTATTTTTTCAGAGCTAGATGCAGAAAAAAATTATATTCAATTTGCAACCTGCTGGAGGTCAGTATAGAAGGAATAATAGAACAAGTCCCACACACTGCTAGAAGCCCAAATATTTTTTCAGAGCTAAATGAAGAAAAAAATTATTTTTAATTTGCAACCTGATGGAGGTCAGTATAGATGGACTAATAGACCAAGTCCCACACACTGCTAGAAGCCCAAATATTTTTTCAGAGCTAGATGCAGAAAAAAATTATATTCAGTTTGCAACCTGATGGAGGTCAGTATAGATGGACTAATAGAATGATGCTATGCCCAAAAGATTTTACTTCACTAGGTGCAGTAAAAAAATTGGTATTCTATACACAGGTGTTATATCTTGCAACACAGATAGGCTACTCCACTGACTAACACACTCTGCAATAGGCCAAAAAGGATTAGCTTTGCTAGATTCAGCCAAATGCAGTGAAAAAAACTTGCACAGCACTGGCACAGACCTGCCTGGCAAAAACTGATAGGAACTCATGTAACCTAGTCCTGAAAAGGACTCCAATTAAAATTAGTCTTTACTCCCACAACCTATCTATTTAAGAGCACAGACCTCCCTGATAAAAGTCATAGGAAATGCTGTAACCTAGTCCTTAAAAGGACTGCAATCACAACTATTCCCTACTCCCAAGCTATCTGTATATTTGTGCGAAAATTGGCTTGAAATTAACAAGGTATAGCGCACACAGCAACAGCGGTGCCGTCTAACACGCAGCTGCAGCAGTGAGAAAATGGTGGCGACGGGGAAAATGGCTTGGTCTTATAGGGCAAGGACATGTGACATACACTGCCAATGACACATGCCCTTGCTTGTGTGAAAAAAAGCACTTCGCTCCGTGTGTGCGCTGCTGATAGGCTGACAGATTGCACCTCCCCACTGCAAATGCGGGAAAGAGAAAAAAAAATGGAGATCTTCATTGTTCCTGCAGAGATCCATCCCCTGCCCCTCCCCCCACCCCGCTGTACACTCAAACTGCGTATTAACATTAATTTTCATCATTACTGAGAAAAAATCCAGTTATGATTTTGGTGCACGAACAGTTATCGAACATAACCTTGAACAGCCGAATTTTTCTCAAATTGTTCGTGTTCGCCGAACGTCTCGAACACCGCCCAAAACAGCTCGAATTTGAGATTGGCGAACAGTTCGAGTAGAACAACGCTCATCTCTAGTCTTTACTCCCACAACCGATCTATTTTAGAGCACAGACCTCCCTGATAAAAGTCGTAGGAAATGCTGTAACCTAGTCCTTAAAAGGACTGCAATCACAACTATTCCCTACTCCCAAGCTATCTGTATATTTGTGCGAAAATTGGCTTGAAATTAACAAGGTATAGCGCACACAGCAACAGCGGTGCCGTCTAACACGCAGCTGCAGCAGTGAGAAAATGGTGGCGACGGGGAAAATGGCTTGGTCTTATAGGGCAAGGACATGTGACATACACTGCCAATGACACATGCACTTGCTTGTGTGAAAAAAAGCACTTCCCTCCGTGTGTGCGCTGCTGATAGGCTGACAGATTGCACCTCCCCACTGTAAATGCGGGAAAGAGAAAAAAAAATGGAGATCTTCATTGTTCCTGCAGAGATCCATCCCCTGCCCCTCCCCCCACCCCGCTGTACACTCAAACTGCGTATTAACATTAATTTTCATCATTACTGAGAAAAAATCCAGTTATGATTTTGGTGCACGAACAGTTATCGAGCATAACCTCGAACAGCCGAATTTTTCTCAAATTGTTCGTGTTCGCCGAACGGCTCGAACACCGCCCAAAACAGCTCGAATTTGAGATTGGCGAACAGGTCGAGTAGAACAACGCTCATCTCTACTCCCAACCTATCTATTTAAGAGCACAGACCTGCCTGATAAAAGTGATTAGAACCGATGTAACATAGCCCTGAAAAGGACTGCAATTACAATTATTCTTTACTACCAACCTATCTATTTAAGAGCACAGAAATGCCTGATAAAAGTCATAGGAAATGATGTAACCTAGTCCTTAAAAGGACTGCAATCACAACTATTCCCTACTCCCAAGCTATCTGTAGATTTGTGCGAAAATTGGCTTGAAATTAACAAAGTATATTGCACACAGCAACTGCGATGCCGTCTAACGCGCAACTGCAGCTGTGAGAAAATGGTGGCGACGGGGAAAATGGCTGGGTCTTATAGGGCAAGGACATGTGACATACACTGCCAATGACACATGCCCTTGCTTGTGTGAAGAAAAGCAGTTCGCTCCGTGTGTGCGCTGCTGATAGGCTGACAGATTGCACCTCCCCACTGTAAATGCGGGAAAGAGAAAAAAAATGGAGATCTTCATTATTTATGCAGAGATCCATCCCCTGCCCCTCCCCCCGCCCTGCTGTACACTCAAACTGCGTATTAACATTAGTGTTGAGCCACCCCCGTAGTGTTCGAGTTCGGTTCGGTTCGTCGAACACCCGTGTGTTCGCCGAACTGTTCGTCGAACTGTTCGTCGAACACCTTCGAACACCGTTAAAACCAATGGCAGGCAAACAAAAACACATAGAAACACATAGAAAACACCTTCAAAGGTGTCCAAAAGCTGACAAACTGCTCAGAAGACACAACTAACACATGGAAAAGTGACAAGTACATATAGTCATGCGAAAAGAAAAGAGGTGGAGGAGTAAAAGGAGGGGGAGACACAGATATAGGCATGTCATGCCCTTCTAAAATCCAAAAAGTGAGAAGCCGAGACGGCCAGTCCGCTCCTGCCCGTGCCACCTCCGTGTCGCCGGGTTTGTGCCAGAGCCGCGGTGAACCCTGACGGCCAGCCCCCCTCTCCCAATACTGGTGCCTGTCCGCTGGTGGGTCGAGAGAGCCCCCCTGTGGTGGAGGCAGCTCTAAGCTTTTTAATTTAAATTGTCCCTCTAATTTGAATGAATACACTTTAAATCCATTTACAAGGATCTATTGGAGGGCAAGTCTCATGCCAGCAGCCGCGTAATTCCAGCTCCAGTAGCGTCCACTAAAGCTGCTGCAGTTAAAAAGCTTTTATAAGGATCGAGCTCGGGTGTCCGCCGCAAGGCATCCTAGTGCCAGTCCCAGCCCCTATGCCTTGGAGTGCCTCCTGATGCTCTTCACTAAGTATCCCGTGGTCCCGAA
The DNA here is from genome assembly GCF_046119375.1 of Phyllobates terribilis. Lineage (NCBI taxonomy): Eukaryota > Metazoa > Chordata > Amphibia > Anura > Dendrobatidae > Phyllobates > Phyllobates terribilis. Next base: position 220,296,852 of record NW_027362773.1, on the reverse strand, counting down.
GCATTTCCTTTGAAAAAATTAAGTGTCCAAACTACAGGTGGTGTAGCTTGCTTAACAGCCGGGATAATCCGCTGACTAGCAGACACTGCTACTAGGCACAAAGTATTTCCTGGGCTAGATGCAGTTAAAAATTTGTAAGTAGATACTCTCGTTGGATGCTGAGAAAGCATTCCATAGAGTCTCCTGGCACGCCATATATGATTCTCTTAAAAAGCTTGGGGTAGGGGTCTAGGGGACCCTTTTATAGCCAAAATCACGGCCCTGTATCACAATACGTCACCTAGGCTGAAGATAAATGGAACTGTAGCACCGAGGGCTCGGTTGCTACAGACGTATTGCACCTCACCCAGAGGTGTGATTTCTCACTCTCAGATAAGGATGGAGTGTGGATCAGGACCCGACACCTGCATGCATTACACCACATTGCCGTGGGGCAGGGCGACCAATATGCCCCTGAGATGGGCACGACAGTCCCTGTCCCTGGCTGGAGTGGGGGGAGGGAACACTGAGGAATGGGAACCCTGCAGTGCAGGAGCATGGAGGAAGCAGTTCCTGGGTGCATTGAGAAGGGAGTATAAAAGGTGGGCACCATCTTAGTTCAGTGCAGAGAAGTCTGAGCAGAAGTGGCAGGGAGCAGGGGCTCTGCATGAGCTCTGCTCCGGAGGCGGGCCTAGTAACAGAGGCCCAGGCCTGCAAGAGGGAGAAGGAAGGAAGAGGAGCGGAGAAGGCTCCAGGAACGAGGAATGAAGGCATCCCAGGGGTGCGGACGGGCGAGTCGCCACCGCACGCCCGAATCCACCTGCGTGGAGGGGTCAGGCCAAAGGGGGAGACCGGTCCCCGAACTAGTGGAGGCAGGAAACGACCCTCAGCTAGAAACCGGAGGCTCTGACATTTTATGTGGCGCAGCCCCTTGCTCCACCCGCTAGGAAGGCACCACATAGGGTCAGGGAAACTGGCGCCAAGTTTACCAAGAGGAGGTCCGAGGCAGCCGGACAGAAGTGTTGGTAAGAAAGGCCAGACAAAGGACACACAAAGGGGGTCCTGTGAAGCACTCCAAAGTTATCTGGGAGTTGTCTGAGCCCCTCACCTGGTGAGCACAGTACGACGTGGGCAGCCGTTACCTGCAGACGTGGTCTGGATAATAAGAACTGTGAGTAAAGGCCCTGAACTGCATCACTGACTCCGTGTCGTTACTGCTGCTGCCCTGCACCATCACCCCCATCCTCCGCATACACTGCCCTGAGGCTATACTCCTCCCGTGGGGAGTTATGCTACGCTCTGCTGCACCCACAACACCAGCCTTAGCGGTCTGCCCTGTAGCGGCGGTTCACTCTGACCGCAATCCACGGGTGGCGTAGTCGGACATTTAAACATCAAAACCACATAAATAGTTCCGCCACTGGTTTGACCGCCCTGAGCCACGGAACCGGATCGCCGCCACGAAGACTACAACCACCAGCATCCACCAAAAAGGGTCCGGCTCCGGGTGTCCCAAGGCCCAGGGGGTGCGTCAGAACATTTTCATCACCTTTCACAATCACCAATGGGACAAGGCAGGGATGTCCTCTGTCCCCTCTCTTATACATCCTAGTGACGGAGCACCTGCTCTCATCAATTCGCCATAACCCCAATATTAGGTGGATTGAGGTGGGAGGCACCGAGTACAAGTGCTCTCTATTTGCTGATGATGTCCTAGTATATATCACTCAATCACATATATCCATCCCTGCTGTTATGGCTGAAATAGATCACTTTGTTACATGGTAAAATTTTAAAATCAATGCAGCGAAGTCTGAGGCCCTCGATGTCTCCCTGCCTAAATCCATATAGGATTCCATCCAGTCCAACTTTCCCTTTGCCTGGCCCTCACAGGGTATCAAATACTTAGGAATTCCTATTCATAGAGACCTCTCCCATCTATGTTATCTTAATTTTGGGCCCTTTATTGAACAATTCCATACAGACCACGGTTGGCAAGTTAGAACTGTAAGATTCACTACGTGAACCACTGGTGTTTTGTGGAAAAGCACATGTACACCGCGTTCCAAATTATTATGCAAAAAGTGTTTAGGAGTGATAAGGGAAGAATTTGTTTGTTTGTCAGTTAAACTCATTGATGGTGATGTGTGTCAGGGCTCTTTATATCACTGTAAGCAATTGCAGACACCTGTGCTAATTTGTTTGGCAGGTGTGTCCAATGAAAGGCAAGACTACTTAAGAAGGCTCTCTCACATTATTAAGCAGCCTACATTTTCTGCCAAAATGGGAAAGAAAAAGGATGTGTCGGCTGCTGAGAAGCAACAAATTGTGGAGTGTTTAGGTCAAGGCATGACTACAATCAACATTGTGCGATGATCAGGATGAAGTGTCTTGGCAATCAAGAAGTATGTAGCTGATTCACAGTACACACGTGTGCGTGCTGATAAGGGCAAATTGAGGACTCTTTCCTACAGGCAATTACGTCAGGTTGAAACAGCAGCGGCAAAAAAGCCTTGTCATAGCAGCAGACAAGTTTTTGAAGCTGCTTGTGCCTCCAACGTCCCCCGAACAACAAGATGCAGGGTCCTTCAGAGGTTTGCAGCTGTGCATATGCCATCCTGTTGACCTCCTCTATCCACTTCACACAAGCAGAAACGGCTCCAGTGGGCCAAACATTACATGAAGACTGATTTCAAAACTGTTTTGTTCACGGATGAGTGCCGTGCAGCGCTCGATGGTCCAGATGAATGGAGTGGAGGATGGCTGGTTGATGGACACCCCACGCAAACACGGCTACAGCGCCAACAAGGAGGAGGTGGAGTAATGTTTTGGGCTGGAATCATGGGGAGAGAGATTGTCGGCCCCTTTAGGATCCCTGAAGGCGCTAAAGATGAACTCCATAATGTATGTGGATTTTCTCAAACAGCACTTCCTGCCATGGTTCAAGAAGAAGAACCGTGTATTTCACAGCAAGATCATTTTTCTGCATGATAATGCACCATCTCATGCTGCACATAAAACATCTGCATCTCTGGCTGATATGGGCATAAAAGGGGACAAACTTATGGTGTGACCCCCATGCTCCCCTGACCTCTACCCCATTCAGAACCTTTGGAGCATCATTAAAAGGAGTGTCTATGATGGCGGGAGGCAGTTCACATCTAAGCAACAGCTCTGGGAGGGTATTCTGTCCTCATGCAAAACAATTGAAGCAGAAACCATCCAAAACCTGACAAATTCAATGGACGAGAGAGTTCAGAAGCTCCTTTCGAACAAGGGGTCCTATGTGAAAATGTAACATCACCTAGAATAAAGTTTTGAGTTGAAAACTGTTTGATTTCAGTTTCTAACAACCTGCTAATGCTTATAATTTCAAAAATGACCATTTTTTGGTCTTTATTAAAATGAAAAGGTTGATCGAAAAGTTTGGGGGATCTAAGAGTGTGGCAACCCAGTAGTCATGATTACTTTGAATTCTGACAATATGAGGGTCATGCTGCAGGTAGTGCAGCAAGAAGGCACTTATGTGTCTTGCACATCTCGGAGCCCCAAAATTATTTTCCGGGCTAGATGCAGCTAAAAATTATTTTTAATTTTAAATCTGGTGAAGCTTATTATAGATGGCCTAATAGGATCAGTGCTGCACACTGCTACAGAGCCCAAATTATTTTCCAGTCAAGATACAGATAAACATGATTATTAATTTGAAAGCTTAAAACGGTTGGTAGGGTGATTTTAACCAATCATCAAGCTTTTACTCTCCCCAGGATGACACAGGGGTAGAAAAGTCGTTTCGGATCCATGATTTGTTCATCTTTATGAACGTGAGTCTGTCTACATTATCAGTGGAGAGCCGCGTGCGCTTATCTGTCAGCACACCACCAGCAGCGCTGAACACACGTTCAGACAGAATGCTGGCTGTGGGGCATGACAAGATCTCCAAGGCGTAAGTGGCTAGCTCCGGCCATTTATCCAGATTGGAAGCCCAAAAAGAGCAAGGGTCCAGTGACACAGTCGTGGCTTCAATGTTTACTTGGAGATACTCCTGTACCATCGTCTCTAGGCGTTGACTATGTGTCAGACTTCTTGTCTCCTGTGGCCTTGCAAAGGATGGGCTAAAAAAGTGGTGAAATGATTCCGCAAAATTGATGTTACCAGCAGATACTGTGGTTCTGTTACGGTTTGAGTGCTGAACACTTGACGGTCCCACGGTTGGCAAGTTGGAACTGTGAGATTCACTACGTGCACCACTGGTATTTTGTGGAAAAGCACATGTAAGATTCTGCAACAGTCTCTGCTGATACTCCTGCATGCGTGCATCCCTTTCTATGGCAGGAATAATTTCTGCAAATTTACTTTTGTACCGGGGATCTAACAGTGTGGCAACCCAGTAGTCAGGATTATTTCTAATTCTCACAATTCGAGGGTCATGTTGCAGGTAGTGCAGCAAGAAGGCACTCATGTGTGTTGCGCATCCAGGAGCACCAAGTCCCTGTTGTGTTGGTGGCGAGGTAGCAATCATGCTTCCTTCCTCTGTCCTCTCCCCCCAACCTCGCACAACAGAAATGTGATCAAGGTCTCCCTCATCTGATGAGTCTTCCATCAGTTCGTCCTCCACTTCTTCCTGGGCTCCTGCACCTTCCTCACTAGTTTGGCTGCTACCATGCGCCCTGGTAAAATCATCTCCCCCACCCTCACATGCCTGCCGCCTTGGTGCTTCCGACCGTCTGGACCTTGCAGATGTTAGCCCTTCCGCATACAACTCCTCCTCCTCTACTTCCTCCACCTCCTCTTGTGCCACCACCTGACTCCGAATTCTGTTTAACATGTGCTCCAGCATGTAAATCACCGGAATAGTCATGCTGATAATGGCATCGTCAGCACTAAACATCTTCGTCGCCATTTCAAAACTGTGCAGAAGGGTGCATAGGTCCCTGATCTGAGACCACTCCTCCAGCGTGATTTGCCCCACCTCTGAATCTAGTTGGCCCAGGCTATACGTCAGAACGTATTGCACCAGGGCTTGTCGGTGCTGCCACAGTCACTGCAACATGTGCAGAGTTGAATTCCACCGGGTAGGCACATCGCATTTTAGCCGGTGAAGTGGCAGGCCCAACGACTTCTGTAGAGATGTAAGTCGCTGAGCTGCGGGATGCGAACGGCGGAAGTGAGCACACAGCGACCGTGCCCTCTGCAGAAGGCCATCTAGTCTGGGATAGTGGGCTAAAAATTGCTGGACAACCAGGTTCAACACGTGAGCCATACAAGGCACGTGTGTGACATTGCCCCGGCGAAGGGCCGCACCCAGGTTTGCAGCATTGTCGCACACGGCCTTCCCTGGTTTCAGGTCCAGTGGAGACAACCATTCGTGAAATTGGTTCTCCAGAGCTGACCACAACTCCTCAGCTGTGTGACTCACATTTCCCAGACATTTCAATGTAAAAACCGCCTGATGACGTTGAGCCCTACTGCCAGCATAGTAAGGAGGTGTGCAGGATCCCTTCTGCGCAGTTAGAAAGCTTGTGGCATGACCAGACAGGCTTTGGGTGCAGGTGGAAGACCGAGAGGAGGTTGAGGAGGCAGAAGCAGTGGAGGAACTTTGACATAAAGAGGATTGACGCACAACTCGTGGGGACGGCAAGACTTGGACAGCAGCCCCTGCTGTCACCATAGTTACCCAGTGCCCAGTCAGCGACATGTAACGCCCCTGTCCATGCCTACTCGTCCAAGTGTCTGTGGTGAAATGCACCCTGTCACACACAGAGTTTCTCAAAGAAGCGGTGATGTTGTGTGCGACATGCTGGTGGAGTGCAGGCACACCTTTCTTTGAGAAGTAGTGCTGACTGGGCATCTGGTACTGGGGCACTGCGACGGACATAAGGTCTCGAAAATCCTCTGTGTCCACCAGGCGGAAAGGCAGCATTTCTGTAGCCAAGAGCTTGCAGATGGTGAAATTCAACCTCTTAGCTTTCTCATGGCTAGGAGGAAATGGTCTTTTACTTGTCCACATCTGAGGGACCGAGGGCTGGCTATTGTGCTTAGACGGGGTTGATAAGGGTGTCCCCGGCAAACTGCCGGTCTGTGAGGAAGATGCAGGCGGACATGTTAGGTTGCCTTGATCCAAAGGTGGTGCTATCGATGTCGGACAGCGCTCAACACCAGCTGGTGTTACCACCTCCAAAGAAAATGATGACCTGCCAATCACGCTGGCTGTTGCGGGTAAAGAGGTGGCAGGTCTGCGCCCCAAAACAGGTGTGACTGCTGTCCCCCCAGTCACAGAGGATGAAGAGGCCGCGGATGCACAAGATATGGCAGACGGTGATTGGCCCGGCCAGCTAGGCCGCATTGTCGCACACTGAGCTTCCCACTGCAACTTATGCTTCATGTCCATGTGCCGGTTCATGCATGAAGTACTCAAACTATGTATTTTTTGGCCTCTACTTAGCTTTTGCTGACAAATGTTACAGATAACACAAGTTGGGTCATCTTTATCGATCTGAAAAAATGCCCAGGCTATGCAAGGCTTAGCACCCATGCGACCTGAAGAGCCACCACGACTTGTGGTGAGAGGCAGAGTTGTGTTTGAGGATGCAGTTGTTAACGTGCTTCCAGTACTACGTCTCTGTCCAGGAAGGCGCAACCTGACCTCGTCGTCACTAGCATCTTCCTCCACCTCCTCTGCTGACCTCATCTCTTGGCTGACTGTGGGTTGACAGTAAGTGGGATCTCCGACCTCATCATCATCACCCTGTGCGTTATCACACCCGTCGTCCTCAGAGCCAACCTGTTCCTGCCCTGACAAAAAACTAAAGTTGTCGCTCCAATCAGGTATTTGAGTCTTATCATCGTCTTCCTCATTGTCTCCACCAACAGGAGTTACAGTTTGGGAATGAGGGTCTACATTATGGTCAGAACCTTCTGCGTTTGGTCCTGGATCCGACTCATAAAGATTCTGGGCATCAGTGCAGATCATTTCCTCGTCTGGATTCACAGAAGCGCTGGAGTCGACCTCTGATTCCCAGGCTATAGTATGAGTAAACAGCTCTGCAGACTCAACCATCTGTTCTACCTCATACTCAGACGGGCAGCTGGAGATTTGGGAGCTGTGAGGAAGCAAGTGCGATTTGGGTGACACCTTTGAGGGCTGGAGTATTTGTGATGTTGAAGTTGATGTGGAGGAGAGCCCACTTAAAGGAGCACTTGATATCCGTTGAAGCACCTGCTGTTTTTGTGCCTCATCTGGAATTTGTAGCGATTGGCGTGGCCGTAAGAAAGGGATCTTATCACATTGTCCGCTAAAAGAAGTAGACATTTTAGTTTGGCTGGAAGATGGTCTTTCTTCTGCAGATGTTACTGTTGCTTTAACACCTACCCCACGGACACAACCTTTTTTCCCCTTCCCAACACGCCTATTCCCCTTTCCACCAGCAGCAGGCCTTTTTCCACTCATTTTGGTGGATAACTAATTCACAACTCTGGAGTTGTTTGCACAAAAAAACAATGGATGGTAACCGAGCAGAGCTGAGTGGCCAAACTGTGGTATTAGGCCAAAACTATTGGCTGGGTTAGATGCAGAAAAAAATTATTTTGAATTTGCAACCTGATGGAGGTCAGTATAGATGGACTAATACAAATAGTCCCACACACTGCTAGAAGCCCAAATATTTTTTAAGAGGTACTGTAGATGCAGATAAAAACTATTTTTAATTTGCAACCTGATGGAGGTCAGTATAGATGGACTAATAGACCAAGTCCCACACACTGCTAGAAGCCCAAATATTTTTTCAGAGCTAGATGCAGAAAAAAATTATTTTTAATTTGCAACCTGATGGAGGTCAGTATAGATGGACTAATAGACCAAGTCCCACACACTGCTAGAAGCCCAAATATTTTTTCAGAGCTAGATGCAGAAAAAAATTATTTTTAATTTGCAACCTGATGGAGGTCAGTATAGATGGACTAATAGACCAAGTCCCACACACTGCTAGAAGCCCAAATATTTTTTCAGAGCTAGATGCAGAAAAAAATTATTTTTAATTTGCAACCTGATGGAGGTCAGTATAGATGGACTAATAGACCAAGTCCCACACACCGCTAGAAGCCCAAATATTTTTTCAGAGCTAGATGCAGAAAAAATTATTTTTAATTTGCAACCTGATGGAGGTCAGTATAGATGGACTAATAGACCAAGTCCCACACACTGCTAGAAGCCCAAATATTTTTTCAGAGCTAGAGGCAGAAAAAAAATATTTTTAATTTGCAACCTGATGGAGGTCAGTATAGATGGACTAATAGACCAAGTCCCACACACTGCTAGAAGCCCAAATATTTTTTCAGAGCTAGATGCAGAAAAAAATTATTTTTAATTTGCAACCTGATGGAGGTCAGTATAGATGGACTAATAGACCAAGTCCCACACACCGCTAGAAGCCCAAATATTTTTTCAGAGCTAGATGCAGAAAAAAATTATTTTTAATTTGCAACCTGATGGAGGTCAGTATAGATGGACTAATAGACCAAGTCCCACACACTGCTAGAAGCCCAAATATTTTTTCAGAGCTAGATGCAGAAAAAAATTATTTTTAATTTGCAACCTGATGGAGGTCAGTATAGATGGACTAATAGACCAAGTCCCACACACCGCTAGAAGCCCAACTATTTTTTCAGAGCTAGATGCAGAAAAAAATTATATTCAATTTGCAACCTGCTGGAGGTCAGTATAGAAGGACTAATAGAACAAGTCCCACACACTGCTAGAAGCCCAAATATTTTTTCAGAGCTAAATGAAGAAAAAAATTATTTTTAATTTGCAACCTGATGGAGGTCAGTATAGATGGACTAATAGAACAAGTCCCACACACTGCTAGAAGCCCAAATATTTTTTCAGAGCTAGATGCAGAAAAAAATTATATTCAGTTTGCAACCTGATGGAGGTCAGTATAGATGGACTAATAGAATGATGCTATGCCCAAAAGATTTTACTTCACTAGGTGCAGTAAAAAAATTGGTATTCTATACACAGGTGTTATATCTTGCAACACAGATAGGCTACTCCACTGACTAACACACTCTGCAATAGGCCAAAAAGGATTAGCTTTGCTAGATTCAGCCAAATGCTGTGAAAAAAACTTGCACAGCACTGGCACAGACCTGCCTGGCAAAAACTGATAGGAACTCATGTAACCTAGTCCTGAAAAGGACTCCAATTACAATTAGTCTTTACTCCCACAACCTATCTATTTAAGAGCACAGACCTCCCTGATAAAAGTCGTAGGAAATGCTGTAACCTAGTCCTTAAAAGGACTGCAATCACAACTATTCCCTACTCCCAAGCTATCTGTATATTTGTGCGAAAATTGGCTTGAAATTAACAAGGTATAGCGCACACAGCAACAGCGGTGCCGTCTAACACGCAGCTGCAGCAGTGAGAAAATGGTGGCGACGGGGAAAATGGCTTGGTCTTATAGGGCAAGGACATGTGACATACACTGCCAATGACACATGCCCTTGCTTGTGTGAAAAAAAGCACTTCGCTCCGTGTGTGCGCTGCTGATAGGCTGACAGATTGCACCTCCCCACTGCAAATGCGGGAAAGAGAAAAAAAAATGGAGATCTTCATTGTTCCTGCAGAGATCCATCCCCTGCCCCTCACCCCACCCCGCTGTACACTCAAACTGCGTATTAACATTAATTTTCATCATTACTGAGAAAAAATCCAGTTATGATTTTGGTGCACGAACAGTTATCGAACATAACCTCGAACAGCCGAATTTTTCTCAAATTGTTCGTGTTCGCCGTCCGGCTCGAACACCGCCCAAAACAGCTCGAATTTGAGATTGGCGAACAGTTCGAGTAGAACAACGCTCATCTCTAATTAACATTAATTTTTAGCATTACTGAGAAAAAATCCAGTTATGATTTTGGTGCACGAACAGTTATCGAACATAACCTCGAACAGCCAAATTTTTTACAAATCGTTCGTGTTCGCCGAACGGCTCGAACACCGCCCAAAACAGCTCGAATTTGAGATTGGCGAACAGTTAGATTCGAACACCCCTCATCTCTATATCTAATACACAGTGGTAAGTTAATATCTCCTCCCTTTTTTTCCACAAGTGTGCTAAAAGTTCCATGATATCACAACAAGGACAGTTTTAAAATGTTGATGAAATCTGGCTAATAATTAGCTTGCTGGATCTATTAGCTGGAAAAAGAGTGAGAAAAAAAGAAATTGCAAAACTTCTGCTCATCCAGAAGTCACTAAAGATTTTCATGTTGTGCTAAAAGGTTCCATTGGAAAGATAATTCAAGTAGAGTTGGTGCAAATCAAAGTTCATATCCCAGTCCATCAGTCATGGCAGTGGTCTGTGTTCGTTGGAAAAAAGGAGGAGTTGCACCACATACCTGATGGCACCCTCTGGGCTTTTTTTGATTGGTGGTGTGACGCACAAGTGACATCACACCAGGCTGAATAATCAAAAGAAGATCTACAGATGCTGTTAAGCTGGTTCTACCAATCCGATCCAAAGATTACAGACCATTTCCATGGGGGATAGACTTGGGAATGTGAAAATTGATCTACTCAGATAATTAGTCAAAAAGTTAAATGACGTTAGACATAGTCGGCAGGATTTGAACCTGCGCGGGGAGACCCCAAAAGATTTCTAGTACATCGCCTTAACCACTCGGCATCAACTTCTCAGATGCTGTTTCATCCTTATGAGTTTCATTCCTTTTCTTATAGCATCATCATCAATATCAGTGATTACTAGTGTTGAGCGATACCTTCCGATATCAGGAAATATCGGATCGGATTGGATCGGGCCGATACCCAAAAAGTATCGGATATCGCTGATTCTGATACAGGAAACGAATGCAAGTCAATGGGACAAAAATATCGGAATGAAAATAAACCCTTTCTTTCCTTGTAGGTTAATTCTACATGAAGGAAAACAACTAACAATAATGTAGAATGTATTGGGGGAGGTGGTTGCCCAAATCGATGGGAACAGTGCTCATAGTGAAGCATGAAAAGCCGGCAATTCAGCAGCGGCATATACCGGTACCCGATAATTTAGAAGAGAAAGAATAGAGCTTCACACATAGATTAGATCGATAGAAACATGTCAGTCACATATATATGAAGTACAGTGACAGTGTTGCTTACTGTTCTTGTCATTTAGTGTAAAGGATTTATTTAAAAAAATAATAGTATTTTCATGTCAGATAGAAACATGTCAGTCACATATATAATAAGTACAGTGATAGTGTTGGTTACTGTACTTGTCATTTAGTGTTAAATTAAAGGATTTATTAAAAAAAAATTGGCATGGGGTTCCCCGTAATTTTAGTCTCTAGCGGAGGTTAAGCAGACGGCTGGGGCAGATGTTTGAAGCCTGGGAAGGGGGTAATACCCACGGAGCTTCCCAGGCTACTAATATAAGCCCCCAGCTGAATATCTAGCCTTTAATAGCTATTAAAATGGGGGACCCCCCAAAAAATGACGTGGGGTCCCCCCTATTTTAATAGCTAGCAAAGGCTAGGCAGACAGCTGGGGGGTGATATTAAAAGCCCAGGAAGGGTGCCATGAATATTGGCCCCCTCCCAGGCTAGAAACACCAGCCATCAGCCACCCCAGAAATGGCGCATCCATAGGATGCGACAATTCTGGCACTTAGCCTCACTCTTCCCACTGCCCTGTAGCGGTGGCAGTGGGGTAATAGGGCTGGGGTTGATGTCAGCTTATAATGCCAGCTGACATCAAGCCCAGGTTAGTAATGGAGAGGCGTCTATAAGACACCCCCATTACTAACCCCATAGTCAAAGTTTAAAAAAAAACACAAACACCCAGAATAAAGTCCTTTAATTGAAATAAACACACATTTCTTTATTGTTCTTAATTAAACCATACTTACCATCATGCCCATTCCAGCTGAAGCCAACGATCTCCTGCAATAAAATAAAAATAATAATCCAACATCATCCTTACCTTTCCATGGTTCCCAGGACAGCTCCAGCTCTGCTACATCAAGATGACAGGCTGGATCGCAGCAGAAAGCTGACATCCAGCTTGCCATGCCTGCAGACACTGAGAAGCCCAGGCAGGCTTGCGCTCCTCAGTGTCTGGCTGTGACTGCATCCAGATGCGCCGACAATGAACTCATCTCACCTCATGCACGTCACTGACTGCGAGAATTCTCCTGCGCATGCGGTGAGCGTGAGAGACTCGGCTCATCTGGATGCCGTCGCAGTCTGACACTGAGGATCGCAAGCATGCCTGCACTTCTCAGTGTCTGCGGCATGGCAAGCTAGATGGCAGCTTTCGGCTGCGATCCAGCCTGTCATGTCAATGTAGCAGAGCTGGAGCTGTCCTGGGAACCATCGAAAGGTAAGGATGATGCTGGTTTATTATTTTTGTTTTATTGCAGGAGATCGTTGGCTTCAGCTGGAATGGGCGTGATGGTAGGTATGGTTTAATTTAGAACATTAAAAAATGGTGTGTTTTTTTCAATTAAAGGACTTTATTCTGGGTGTTGTGTTTTATAAATACTTTACTAGAAATTCATGGCGGTCATGTCTAATATTGGCGTGACCCCATGAATTTCGGGCTTAGGGCCAGCTGATAATACCAAGCTGGCCCTAACTCCTTTATTACATAGTGAGCCTCCGCATCAGGGCCCTGGATGAGTTGGGTACAGTGCCTGAAGAAGGCGCTTCAATGAACGCGCCATTTTCCGGGGTGGCTGCGGACTGCAATTTGCAGCTGGGGGGGCAGAAAGCTTGGGCCTCCCTGCGATGCAGATTCCTGCCCCCAGCTGCCTAGTTGTACCTGGCTGGACCCAAAAATAGGGAGAAGCCCCACGTATATTTTTTTTAAATTATTTCATGAAATTCATGAAATAATTAAGAAAAAAGGGCTTCCCTATATTGTTGTGTCCAACCAGGTACAAATAGGCTGCTGGTGGTTAGGGGCAGCCCGTTCCTGCCTGCTGTACCTGGCTGGACACAAATATAGAGTGCGAAGCCCCACGTCAATATTTTTAAATTATTTCATGAAATTCATGAAATTATTTAAAAAAAAAGGGCTTCCCTATATTGTTGTGTCCGGCCAGGTACAAATAGGCAGCTGGTGGTTGGGGGCACCCCGTTCCTGTCTGCTGTACCTGGCTGGACACAAATATAGGGCAAAGCCCCACATAATTTTTTTTTAATTATTTCATGTATTACATGAAATAATTTTAAAAAAAATTACGAGGGGCTGCGTACTATATTTGTGTCCAGCCAGGTACAGCATACAGAAACGGGCTGCCCCCAACCACCAGCTGCCTATTTGTACCTGGCCGGACACAACAATATAGGGAAGCCCTTTTTTTAAAATTATTTCATGAATTTCATGAAATAATTAAAAAAAAATTGACGTAGGGCTTCGCACTATATTTCTGTCCTGCCAGGTACAGCAGGCAGGAACGGGCTGCCCCCAACCACCAGCTGCCTATTTGTACCTGGCCGGACACAACAATATAGGGAAGCCCTTTTTATAAAATTATTTCATGAATTTCATGAAATAATTTAAAAAAAATTGACGTAGGGCTTCGCACTATATTTCTGTTCAACCAGGTACAGCAGGCAGGAAGGGGCTGCCCCCAACCACCAGCTGCCTATTTGTACCTGGCAGGACACAACAATATAGGGAAGCCCTTTTTTTTAAATTATTTTATGAATTTCATGAAATAATTAAAAAAAAATTGATGTAGGGCTTCGCACTATATTTCTGTCCAGCCAGGTACAGCAGGCAGGAACGGGCTGCCCCCAACCACCAGCTGCCTATTTGTACCTGGCCGGACACAACAATATAGGGAAGCCCTTTTTTTAAATTATTTCATGAATTTCATGAAATAATTAAAAAAAAATTGATGTAGGGCTTCGCACTATATTTCTGTCCAGCAAGGTACAGCAGGCAGGAACGGGCTGCCCCCAACCACCAGCTGCCTATTTGTACCTGGCCGGACACAACAATATAAGGAAGCCCTTTTTTTTTAAATTATTTCATGAATTTCATGAAATAATTTTAAAAAAATTGACGTGGGGCTTCGCACTATATTTGTGTCCAGCCAGGTACAGCAGGCAGGAACGGGCTGCCCCTAACCACCAGCTGCCTATTTGTACCTGGTCGGACACAACAATATAGGGAAGCCCTTTTTTTCCTTATTATTTCATGAATTTCATGAAATAATTAAAAAAAAAAATACATGGGGCTTCGCCCTATTTTTGTGTCCAGCCAGGTACAACTAGGCATCTGGGGGCTGGAATCTGCAGTGCAGGGAGGCCCAAGCTTTCTGCCCCCACCCCCCACTGCAAATTGCAGTTCGCAGCCACCCCAGAAAATGGCGCGTTCATAGAAGCGCCATCTTCAGGCACTGTACCCAATTCATCCAGGGCCCTGGTGCGGTGGCTCACTGGGTAATAAAGGGGTTACGGCCAGCTTGGTATTTTCAGCTGGCCCTAAGCCCGAAACTCATGGGGTCACGCCAATATTAGACATGACCGCCATGAATTTCTAGTAAAGTATTTAAAAAAAAAACAACACCCAGAATAAAGTCCTTTAATTGAAATAAGCACACAATTTTTTAATGTTCTAAATCAAACCATTCTTACCTTCACGCCAATTCCAGCTGAAGCCAACGATCTCCTGCAATAAAAGAAAAATAATAAACCAACATCATCCTTACCTTTCGATGGTTCCCAGGACAGCTCCAGCTCTGTTACATTGACATGACAGGCTGGATCGCAGCCAAAAGCTGCCATCCACTTGCCATGCCGCAGACACTGAGAAGCGCAGGCATGCTTGCGCTCCTCAGTGTCAGGCTGTGACGGCAACCAGGTGAGCTGAGTCTCTCACGCTCACCGCATGCGCAGGAGAATTCTCCCACGCTGCCAGGGACGTGCATGAGGTGAGCTGAGTTCATTGTCGGCTCATCTGGATGCAGTCACAGCCAGACACTGAGGAGTGCAAGCCTGCCTGCGCTTCTCAGTGTCTGCGGGCATGGCAAGCTGGATGGCAGCTTTCTGCTGCGATCCAGCCTGTCATCTCGATGTAGCAGAGCTGGAGCTGTCCTGGGAACGATGGAAAGGTAAGGATGATGTTGGTTTATTATTTTTCTTTTATTGCAGGAGATCGTTGGCTTCAGCTGGAATGGGCGTGACGGTAAGTATGGTTTAATTTAGAACAATAAAGAAATGTGTGTTTATTTCAATTAAAGGACTTTATTCTGGGTATTTGTGGTTTTTTTTAACTTTGACTATGAGGTTAGTAATGGGGGTGTCTTATAGACGCCTCTCCATTACTAACCTGGGCTTGATGTCAGCTGGCATTATAAGCTGACATCAACCCCAGCCCTATTACCGCACTGCCACCGCTACAGGGCAGTGGGAAGAGCGAGACTAAGTGCCAGAATTGGCGCATCCTATGGATGCGCCATTTCTGGGGCGGCTGACGGCTGGTGTTTCTAGCCTGGGAGGGGGCCAATATTCATGGCACCCTTCCTGGGCTATTAATATCAGCCCCCAGCTGTCTGCCTAGCCTTTGCTAGCTATTAAATTAGGGGGGACCCCACGTCATTTTTTGGGGGGATCCCCCATTTTAATAGCTATTAAAGGCTAGGTATTCAGCTGGGAGCTGATATTAGTAGCCTGGGAAGCTCCGTGGTTATTACCCCCTTCCCAGGCTTCAAACATCTGCCCCAGCCGTCTGCTTAATCTCCGCTAGAGACTAAATTTACGGGGAAACCCACGCCAATTTTTTTTTAATAAATCCTTTATTTTAACACTAAATGACAAGTACAGTAACCAACACTATCACTGTACTTATTATATATGTGACTGACATGTTTCTATCTATCTAATCTATGTGTGATGCTCTATCTTTCTTTTCTAAATTGTCGTGTACCGATGCTGAATTACCGACCAGCTTTTTTAAAGAGATGGTGCATGAAAACACTATTATTTTTTTAAATAAATCCTTTAACACTAAATGACAAGTACAGTAACCAACACTGTCACTGTACTTCTTATATATGTGACTGACATGTTTCTATCTATCTAATCTATGTGTGATGCTCTATTCTTTCTATTCTAAATTGTCGGGTACCAATGCTGAATTGCCGGCTGGCTTTTTTAAAGAGACGGTGCATGAAAACATTATTATTTTTTTAAATAAATCCTTTAACACTGAATGACAAGTACAGTAACCAACGCTATCACTGTACTTCTTATATATGTGACTGACATGTTTCTTTCTATCTAATCTATGTGTGAAGCTCTATTCTTTGTGTTCTAAATTGTCAGGTACTGGTATATGCATCAGATGAATTGCCCGCTTTTCATATCCCATCGATTGGGCAACCACTGTAATGCCACAACCACCATGGCTGTGGCATTAACGTCTTAAAAAAATTATTAATTCCTGCTATTTCATTTATTTGTAATGTAAGGGAGATAATGTAATGTCAGCGCTTGAGCAGGAGAATTCTCCCTCACTGGCATGGCATTCTGATGACAGGCTGGATCGCAGCTGAGTGCTGTCATCCAGCTTGTCATCCTTCAGAGACACTGCAGAGCGCAGGCATTATGCGAACTTCCGATTCCAGTATTCGATACTGTAAAAGCATCAGAACTCAGTATCAGAAGTCCGATACAGTGAATATCGGTCGATACCCGATATTTCAGTATCGGAATGCTCAACACTAGTGGAAACTTCTGGAAGACATTTCAGAAAATGGAAGATTTCAATTGAAAACAAAATTCCAGGCCTCACTGAAATGTAAAAATCTGATTTAAAGGTATCATCAATTGGAACCTTGTACAGTTCAAGGTTTTTTAAAATTCATAAGGTGGATTTCGAGTGACTTGGCTCCAAACACCTCCTGAAAAAGGCTTTGAAAATGCTCAAAAGTTTGAACAGATTCATTTCCATGCAAAAAGACTTGCTGTTCATATGATCAGGTATTGAGCGTCTTTTAACCTCATCAAGTTTCCCAAATCGCCAAGCGGTTAACAGAAGTGAGCATATCATTTTTCAGGTAGATTTTGCTTGCTTTATACTTGCAATACAAGTCAATGAGAAGGTTAGAAAGACCCCTGGAAGGTTCCTGAGTGACGTTCGCAGCATTTTGCGAGCACAGAAAAAACAAAAGCAATCTCAATCGATGCCCAAAACAATTCTTAGAAAACATCACCAAACTATGTTTACAAAAATGCTGGAAAACACTAAAAAGGGTGATTCAGGAAAAGAATCGCTGTCGTTTCTTGAAGCCATTTCGGCTTGAAATCCTTGCTAGTTTCAACCACCTGGAAAAAGTGTCATGCGAACATTGGCACAAGTCATAGAGTACGGTTGCTTGGTGTGACACAGATGGTAGGAGTTTTGCTTCATGAAGTCAAGTTTAACTTTTGAGTTAAACTTTCTTGATAGATAGATCTTTTTTGCCATGTTGATTTTAACTTTCTCTTTTTATGTTAAACAATGTGCACTGTCAAATTGAGAGTGAGCAGAAAAGATAAAACCGCTGTGTACAAAGAATTTCTCAGGTTCCACTGAGATTTGAACTCAGATCCCTGGATTCAGAGTCCAGGGTGCTAACCATTGCACCATAGAACCATAAGACCAATAGAGATGGCTGGATTTTCATTTGAAAACGGTAAAAGACCATGTGTAAATTGTGGAATTGTGAGAAATTCCCTCTGAATTCAGTGATCAGAGTTCAAATCTCAGTGGAATCTGGGAAATTCATGCATTATGATGAAAACAGATTCTAAACCTGTTGTGCAAATGTATATCTAATACACCATGGTAAATTTATATCTCCTCCCTTTTTATTCCTCAAGTCTGCTTAAAGTATCACAACAAGTACAGTTTTAAAATGTTGATGAAATCTAGCTAATAATTAGGGTGCTGGATCTATTAGCTGGAAAAAGGGTGAGAAAAAAAGAAATTGCAAAACTTCTGCTCATCCAGAAGTCACTAAAGATTTTTCATGGTGTGCTAAAAGGTTCCATCGGAAAGATCATTCAAGTAGAGTTCGTGCAAATGAAAGTCCATATCCCAGTCCATCAGTCACGGCAGTTTTCTGTGTTCACTGGAATAAAGGAGGAGTTGCACCACATACCTGATGGCACCCTCTGAGCTTTTTTTGATTGGTGGTGTGACGCACAAGTGACATCGCACCAGGCTGAATAATCAAAAGAATATCTACAGATACTGTTAAACTTGTTCAACAAATCCGATACAAAGATTACAGACCATTTAGGTGGGGGATAGACTTGGGAATTTGAAAATTGATCTACTCAGATAATTAGTCAAAATGTTACATGAAGTTAGATGTAGTTGGCAGGATTTGACTCTGCGTGGGGAGACCCCAATGGATTTCTAGTCCATCGTCTTAACCACTTGGCCACAACTGCTCAGATGCTGTTTTGTTTTTATGAGTTTCAGTCTTTTTATTATAGCACCATGATCAATATCAGTGATTATTAGTGTTGAGCGAACATGCTTGACACTGCTCGGTACTCGCCCGAGCATCTCGCTACTCGGGATGTTCGGCGAGCACCGAGCATTTCTGGGTTACTCGGGCGGGAGCTTGGGTCTCCGCCCTGCATGTTTGGCGCTCTTTACAGAGCCAATGAACATGCAGGGATTGCCAGCCAGTCACTGTAATGTCGCAGCCATGTTGTTTGTGGGCATTACAGTGATTGGCTGGCCGCACAGCGTCACCTCGAGTATTTAAAACCGGGCGCCGCCATCTTGGACACAGTCGCTCCAGATTAGACAGTGTAAGGACAGCGCTGCTGAGCTAGGGAGAGATTTTTCCTGCGAAATTTTTAGTGTAGGGTTTGTAAAGGCTGCCAGAACAAACAAACAGTCCTTCTCAGGACAAATATCCATCCCAGAATTCAGGCAGGTAGGCAGGCAGACTGTATAGGAGACGCAGTGGTTATACCAGCAAACGGTGCATTACAGTCCTGTGTGCTCCTGTTTCTGAAATTGCTGGACTTAGACTCCAGGTCTCGGGGTACAGGAAAAATCCTTTTTTTTCATCTAAATCCTCTTTTTTTTTCCTCCTACACACTGTACAAATACCCGTCTTATTAACCTATCGGTGTCCCCCCCCCAAAAAAAAAAAGTGTGTCTCTGATTTTTCAGACACAAATATATCTGTTGAAA
The DNA here is from genome assembly GCF_046119375.1 of Phyllobates terribilis. NCBI lineage: Eukaryota > Metazoa > Chordata > Amphibia > Anura > Dendrobatidae > Phyllobates > Phyllobates terribilis. Next base: position 220,277,654 of record NW_027362773.1, on the reverse strand, counting down.
ATAGTCTGGTATAGGCCACAGAAACAGAAGTGTGGTTTTGCAGTTCAACGGGTAAAATCTGTGTAGCATCCATTTTTGGGCCTTTGGCATCTAAAAAAACAACAGTTTGAGTGTGTCGCTCACTGTTCAGCTGCAAATCTATATATTTTTTAAAAAGTCTGGTATATACACCAGTAAATTAAAACTGTGGTTTTGCTGTTCCACGGTAAAAACACTCTATTATCCTGCTTTTCGCATTTTTTGCAGTAAAAAAAAACAGTAGTGTCTCCTGAGTGTTCTGACACAAAAATCTATCTGTTGAAAATAGTCTGGTGTATGCCTGACTTATCCCAGTGTGGTTTTGCAGTTCAACGGGTAAAATCTGTGTAGTATTCATTTTTGGTCCTTTGGTATTTAAAAAAACAATAGTTTGAGTGTGTCGCTCACTGTTCAGCCGTAAATCTATTCATTTTAAAAAGTCTGGTATACACCAGTTTATTAAAACTGTTGTTTTGCTGTTCCACGGTAAAAAATCTCTATATTTCAGGTTTTGGTATTTTTTCCGTAAGGAAAACCAGTAATAGTTTCTCCCTGATTTTTCTGATTGTTTAAAAGAGTCGGGTGTAGGCCAGAGAAATAGAACTGTAGATTTCCTCTTCCACGGTTCTAATCTACTTTTTATTACTCTTTTTCCATTGATAGTGCGAGTGTAAGCTATTTTACTTTCTTTACAATGGGCAAGGTGCGTGGCAAGGGGCGTGGAACTGGACGCTCTGGTGATGGTGCGTGCAGAGGACGGGGCCGTGGCCAAGCTGAAAATGTGCCACAACCAACAGCCACATCTTCTCGCTCCCACGTCTTGACCGAATTACTAGGGAAGCACAGAACAACACCAGTATTGCGAACTGATCAGTGTGAACAGGTTATTAATTGGATAGCAGATAATACTTCCACCTCCGGACTGTCTTCCACACGGTCAACTCTTAGTAGCCATGAATCTCGACCGCATACTCCTCCTCACCCTGATGCTCCTTCCTCCCACCATGCCGAGTGTCGTCAAACAGCAATTGATCCCACACTTGGACACTCTGAAGAGCTGCTCACTGGTCCAGTTCCATATTTGTGCCCCTCGCCTGCTACGCTTGAAGTGGTGGAAGAGGAGATCCCATGTAGCGATGCCCAAATATTTGAACAGCCACGGCCACAGGAAGTCGACGCTGGAAATTTGTCACAAGAGGTGGACGATGACGAGACACAATTGCCAGGAAGTGAGGAGGAGGATCGTGGTGAGCATGTGGAAGAGGAGGAGGTGGTGGATGATCTAGTAACTGATCCAATGTGGCAGGAGGACATGCAGAGTGAGGCCAGCAGCACACAGGGGGAGGGAGGCAGAGTACCCCAACAGGCAGGAAGAAGCAGTGTGGTGGCCAGAGACAGAAGGTGGGCAACCTGTCACCGTAACACCAACATGAGGGACGTTGCCAGTACAAGTGTTGGGTCTTCCAGAGTCTGGAATTTTTTTAAAGGCTCTGCTGATAACCCCAAAAAGGCCATTTGTACCACCTGCCATGCCAGCATCAGCAGGGGTGACCAAACTACCAGCCTGACTACCATCAGCATGTTCAGGCACATGGCAGCAAAGCAGCTGACTTTGTGGGGCGAACCCCAGAGTCCACGACCAGTGTCAGCGGGTGTCACCACTGCTTCTTCCGCTGTTGTGCGTGCAGTAGAACCCCCTGTTGTGTGTGCAAGGCAATCCTCTGTCCATACTGCTTGTAAAGATGCCCCCTCCTCTCAGTCTTCACTTGTAATTGCAGTTTCTCAAGAAACAGCATCCACGTCCACGTCCACGTCCCACCATAGCGTTCAATTGTCCATATCCCAGACCTTTGAACGAAAGCGGAAATTCGCAGCTAACGCCCCACAGGCCACAGTCCTAAATTCGCACATTTCACGACTGCTTGCGTTGGAAATCTGCCTTTAGGCTGGTGGAGACGGAATCCTTCCGCAACCTTATGGCGGTGACCGTCCCTCGGTACTCGGTCCCCAGCCGACACTATTTTTCCCGGTGTGCCATCCCCGCACTACACGAGCACGTGTACCAAAACATCTGCCGTGCCCTCAACAACGCAGTTACTGGGAGAGTCCAGCTGACAATGGACACGTGGACAAGTGCTTGTGGCCAAGGATCTCCATGACGGCACAATGGGTAAACATAGTGGAAGCCGGGACCCAGTCGGACCTTGGGATGGAACATATCCTCCCCACACCGAGGATTGTGGGATCTATGTCAGTCAGAGTTGCCCCCACAGTGTACAGCTCCTGCGCATCATCCTCCTCCTCCTCCTCCTCATGTTCAGCCTCCATCTCAGATATCACCACATCAGTTACAAGCTGGAAGCACTGCAGTACTGCCTCCGCCAAGCGGCAACAGACTGTGCTGAAACTCATAAGCTTAGGTGACCGTGTGTGACAATGGTCGTAACCTGGTGGCGGCTCTGAGGCGAGGCGAGATCACACACGTACCATGCCTGGCTCATGTGCTTAACCTCATGGTTCAGTGGTTTCTTAAATCGTGCCCCGAGTTGGCAGATCTGCTCGTGAAAGTACGCCGCTTCTCAGCTCATTTTCGCAAGTCGGCTACAGCTTCCGCCGCCCTTGCTGTGTTGCAGCAGCGTTTGCAGCTTCCGGCACACCGACTGGTGTGTGATGTCCCTACACGTTGGAACTCTACCCTCCACATGTTGCAAAGGATTTGTGAGCAGAAGAGAGCAGTTGTGGAGTACCAGCTGCAACAAGGCTGTCGATATTCAAGTCAGACTCCACACATAAGACCTCATGAGTGGACCTGGATGTCTGACATATGTACCATCCTGACAAACTTTGAGGAGGCCACCAAGATGGTGAGTGGCGATGACGCCATCATTAGTGTCAGCATCCCACTTGTCTGTCTTTTGCAACGCTCTCTGCAGAGAATTAAAGAGGAGGCATTGCAGCCAGAGTATGATGAGATGGATCAAGAAGCCGTAGTGGGCGATTACACACAGCCCAGCCTCATCTCATCCCAACGTGCATTGGGGGACAATGAGGGAGAGGAGGCGGAGGAGGAGGATTAGGAAGAACATGAGCTGGTATCATGTGTACCTGTACAAGTGTCATACCGTCGGTTCAGCGCGGGTGGCCTGAGGACAGGGGGGAGGAGGAGGAGGAGGAGAGCATGGTAAGTCATCATCTTGGTGAGGACATGGAAATCTTGCCCATTACCAGTCTGGCACGCATGGCTGACTTTATGTTACGCTGCCTTAACCGTGACCCTCGCGTTGTCAAAATGTTGTTTGACAGTCATTACTGGTTGGTGACACTTGTAGACCCCCGCTACAAGGAGAACTTTCACTCTCTTATTCCTGAGGTGGAGAGGTCTACAAAAATGGTCCAGTACCAGAAGGCCCTTGCTGCAGTACTGTTAAAAAAATTCCCATCTGAACACGCTAGAGTCAGAGGTCACAGTTCGTTGACCAACCAAAGCGTACAAGCGAGAGAGAGGCAATTCCAATCCTGCAGAGGCAGGGGAACACTGTCAACGTTCTGGGACAGTTTTCTCAGACCCTCCCTTCGGACAGACCGTGAAGCGTGGGGTACTCTCACAAGGAGTGGAAAGTTTCAAAAGATGGTGAGGGAGTACCTTGCCGACCGTACGAGCATCCTCCGTGATTCCTCTGTGCCTTTTAATTATTGGGTATCCAAGCTGAACACTTGGAATGAACTTGCTCTGTATGCCTTGAAGGTCCTGGCCTGCCCTGCTGCTAGCGTGTTATCGGAGCGTGTTTTTAGTGCCGCTGGGGGAATTATAACTGATAAGAGCACTCGCCTGTCAACTGACAATTTGACCCTTATCAAAATGAACAAGGGCTGGATTGGGCCAGACTTCTCATCACCACCAAATGACAGCATAGTAACATAAAGTCAAATCCACTGTGTTATTTCAGGAGGTGTATTCCCATGCACCGCTTCAGAACCACACATGGGTATACACTTCCTCATTTCGGCTGTTTTTTGCTCTTCTCCTTATCCTCAGCCTCCACCACCACTTTACCACAAGGGTGACCGTGGTCTGTTGTTGCCATTTTTGAAAGTTCCTCCGTCCTTATTTTTGTCAGCTTTTGCTTGGAAGGCATAAGCAAAGACTGTGGGAGACCCAATCCCCAATGATGGGAATAATATTTTTAAGATACTGTACTGTATGGCTCTTGTAAGGAGCATTAAAAGCGCCTTGTTATTCCACTCTGACCTCCACGTCTCTTGTAAGGGGCATTAAAAGCATCTTGTTATACCACTCTGACCTCCACGTCTCTTGTAAGGGGCATTAAAAGCGTCTTGTTATACCACTCTGACCTCCACGTCTCTTGTAAGGGGCATTAAAAGCATCTTGTTATACCACTCTGACCTCCACGTCTCTTGTAAGGGGCATTAAAAGCATCTTGTTGTACCACTCTGACCTCCACGTCTCTTGTAAGGGGCATTAAAAGCGTCTTGTTATACCACTCAGACCTCCACATATCTTCTGAGGGGCATTAAAAGCATCTTGTTATACCACTCTGACCTCCACGTCTCTTCTGAGGGGCATTAAAAGCATCTTGTTAAGGTACTGGGACCTCCATGACTCTTCGAACGGGCATTGCTTTTCCTCCTAATTTTTGGAAGCTTTTGATTGGAAGGCAAAAGCAAATTCTATGGGAGACCCACTCCCCAATAATGGGAATAATGTTTGTAATATGCTGTACTGCATGGCTCTTGTAAGGGGCATTGCAAGTTCCTCCGTCCTAATTTTTGGCAGCTTTTGCTTGGAAGGCATAGGCAAAAACTATGGGAGACCCACTCCCCAATAATGGGAATTATGTTTTTAATATGCTGTACTGCATGGCTCTTGTAAGGGGCATTGCAAGTTGCTCCGTCCTAATTTTTGGAAGCTTTTGCTTGGAAGGCATAAGCAAATACTATGGGAGACCCACTCCCCAATAATGGGAATAATGTTTGTAATATGCTGTACTGCATGGCTCTTGTAAGGGGCATTGCAAGTTGCTCCGTCCTAATTTTTGGAAGCTTTTGCTTGGAAGGCATAAGCAAATACTATGGGAGACCCACTCCCCAATAATGGGAATAATGTTTGTAATATGCTGTACTGCATGGCTCTTGTAAGGGGCATTGCAAGTTCCTCCGTCCTAATTTTTGGCAGCTTTTGCTTGGAAGGCATAGGCAAAGACTATGGGAGACCCACTCCCCAAAAATGGGAATAATATTTTTAATATGTTAAAATCATCTTGTTAAGCTACTGTGACATCCACGTCTTTTCCAAGGGTCATTGATATTGTCTTTTTATTCCACTGGGACCTCCATGTCTCTTCCAAGGGGCATTGATATTGTCATTTTATTCCACTGTAACCTACACCACTCTTCCAAGTGGCATTAATATTGTCTTTTTATTCCACTGCAACCTCCACCACTCTTCCAAGGGTCATTAAAACCGTCTTGTTAAGCTACTGTGACCTCCACGTCTCTTCCACAGGGCATTGATATTGTCTTTTTATTCCACTGTAACCTCTACCACTCTTCCAAGGGGCATTAAAACCGTCTTGTTAAGCTGCTGTGACCTCCACGTCTCTTCTAATGGGCATTAAAACTGTCTTGTTAAACCACTCTGAACTCCACAGCTCCTCCAAGGGGCATTGAAATGTTGTTTTTAATTTCCTCTAACCTCCACGACTCTTCCAACGGGCATTGCATTTCCTCCTAATTTTATTCAGCTTTTGCTTTTCAATGCATAGGCGAACACTAAGGGAGACCCACTCCCCAATAATGGGTAGAAGGTTTTTAGTACGCTGTAATCCACGTCTGTTTCAAGGGGCATTGCAGTTCCTCATAATTTTTGGAAAGCCTTCCATTCACTGCTTAGGCCAACAGTGTACAGGAGACCCAGTTGCTATAAATGGAAAAAACGGTTTAGTTAAGGCCCTCTGACCTCCATGTCACTTCCAAGGGGCATTGAAGTGCCTCGAAATTTTTGATAGGCATTGCACTCACAGTATGCCCTATAACTTTGTATCCGAACCGCTCCTTTTGGTACAGAAACATATCCTACAAGACATGTGTGGTTGACTGGCCTGATATTGATATGAATGGTCCCTTTGGAAGTGCATTGAGGTGAAGGGTGCATTGCTGGAAAAGGGAAAAAAAAAAAAAAAACCTCTTTAAATCTCTCAGTTTGCGAGTGTGAACGAGCTGCGTGTGTCCGGAGCGTAAGTGCGAACGAAAGTAAGTGTGTGACTTGTTTTTCTGTGACTTTGGATTCAGGGAGTTTGGAAGGGAGGACTTTGGACTGAATTGCTGACTGGATTTCATTAATTCTTTACTTTACTTTTTACTTAACATTCTGTATATTGCAACCCCCATTAGGAAATGAGTTCCATTATTGACAATGCTATCCAGTGTACATCTTGCCACATGTATGTATTCCTTGAACAGCCGATCGGGGTTGCTTACTCCTGCGCGAGATGTGTGCACGTTGTGCGTTTGGAAGCCCAGATACTGCATCTAAATGAGCAGCTGGCAACACTGAGATCCATTGACAATATGGAAAGGAGTCTGCTGCTCACTGAGCAGCAGCTCACTGGGGTAGATGTGGGGGAGGGTGGTAGTCGGGAGCTGCAGGACAGTGAGGTCGCTAGTTGGGTGACAGTTAGAAGGGGTGGTAGAGGGAAGAGTGCCAGGGAGGCTAGTCCTGATCTGGCACACCCCAATAAGTTTGCAAAGTTGGCAGATGAGGGGAGTGACGGTACAGGGGTAGCACTACTGCAGCAAGGCATGTCCTCTGAAAGCCGGAGGAGTGTCAGCTCCAGTAAGGGGGGGAATAGGAGAGCAGGGCAGGCCAGGCAGGTGCTGGTAGTGGGGGACTCAATTATCAGGGGAACAGATAGGGCAATCTGTCACAAAGACAGGGATCATCGAACAGTGTGCTGCCTACCTGGCGCTCGAGTCCGGCACATCGCTGATCGGGTTCACAGATTACTGGGAGGGGCTGGTGAGGACCAAGCGGTCATGGTGCACATTGGCACAAATGACAAAGTGAGAGGTAGGTGGAACGTCCTTAAAGATGATTTCAGGGAATTAGGCTGCAAGCTGAAAGCAAGGACCTCCAAGGTGGTATTCTCTGAAATACTACTGGTACCAGGTGCCACGCCAGAGAGGCAACTGATAGTGGTTTGTTATAAGTCTCCAAAAATAATGGAAGTAGCGAAGAATATCCTCGTAAAGCAAATAGATGAAGCAGCGACTCAAGGAGAAGTCATTATTATGGGAGACTTCAACTACCCAGAAATACATTGGGGGACAGAAACATGTAGTTCAAGCAAAGGAAATAGGTTTTTGACTACTATGAGAGACAATTACCTTTCACAACGGTTCATGACCCAACAAGAAGGGGGGCACTGCTAGACCTAAGATTAACCAATAGGCCAGACCGCATATCAAATATACGAGTTGGGGGTCACTTGGGTAATAGTGATCACAAAATAATACGTTTTCATGTAACCTTTAATAAGATGTGTAGTAGAGGGGTTACAAGGACACTAAACTTCAGGAAGGCAAATTTCCAACAGTTAAGATATGATCTTAGTGCAATAAACTGGGACAATATCCTGAGACATAAAGCTACACAAAGCAAATGGGAGACATTTATTAACATCCTGAATAGGACCTGTGCACAATATATACCCCTTGGGAATAAACATGCTAGAAATAGGAGGAAACCACTATGGCTAAATAGAGCTGTAAGAGGCGCAATAAGTGACAAAAAGAAAGCATTTAGAGAACTAAAGCAAGTAGGTAGTGATGAGGCATTAAATAAATATAGAAAATTAAATAAATTATGTAAAAAACAAATCAAGGCAGCAAAGATTGAGGCAGAGAGAATCATTGCCAAAGAAAGTAAAAATAATCCCAAAATATTCTTTAACTACATAAATAGTAAAAAACTAAATAATGATAGTGTTGGCACCCTTAAAAATAGTCTGGGTGAAATGGTGGATGAGGATGAGGAAAAAGCCAATATGCTAAATGATTTTTTTTCAACCGTATTTACACAAGAAAATCGCATGACAGAAACCATGATTAGTGATAACAAAAATTCTCCAGTAAATGTCACTTGCTTAACCCAGCAGGAAGTACGGCGGCGTCTAAAAATCACTAAAGTTGACAAATCCCCGGGCCAGGATGGGATACACCCACAAGTACTGCAGGAATTAAGTAATGTCATAGATAGACCATTATTTTTAATCTTTAAAGATTCCATAATAACAGGGTCTGTACCACAGGACTGGCGTATAGCAAATGTGGTGCCCATATTCAAAAAGGGGACAAAAAACGAACTTGGAAGTTATAGGCAGGTAAGCTTAACCTCTACTGTGGGTAAAATCCTGGAGGGTTTCCTAAGAGATGCTATACTAGAGTATCTGAAGAAGAATAATCTCATGACCCAATATCAACATGGGTTTACGAGGGACCGTTCTTGTCAAACTAATCTGATCAGCTTTTATGAGGAGGCAAGTTCTGGACTGGACCAAGGAACTGCAGTGGATGTTGTGTATATGGACTTTTCAAAAGCTTTTGATACGGTTCCACACAAAAGGTTGATACATAAAATGAGAACAATGGGGATAGGGGAAAATATATGTATGTGGGTTAAGAATTGGCTCAGTGATAGGAAACAAAGGGTGGTTATTAATGGAACACACTCAGACTGGGTCTCAGTTAACAGTGGGGTACCACAGGGGTCAGTATTGGGCCCCCTTCTTTTTAACATATTTATTAATGACTTTGTAGGGGGCATACAGAGTAATATTTCAATATTTGCAGATGACACTAAACTCTGCAGGGTAATCAATACAGAGGAGGACAATTTTATATTGCAGGAGGATCTATGTAAACTAGAAGCTTGGGCTGATAAATGGCAAATGAGTTTTAATGGGGATAAATGTAAGGTAATGCACTTGGGCAGAGGAAATAAAATGTATAATTATATGCTTAATTGTAAAACACTGGGCAAAACTGTAACTGAAAAAGACCTGGGTGTATTGGTGGACGACAAGCTCACGTTTTGTGGCCAGTGTCAGGCTGCTGCTACAAAGGCAAATAAAATAATGGGATGCATTAAAAGAGGCATAGATGCTCATGAGGAGAACATAATTTTACCTCTATACAAGTCATTAGTGCGACTACACTTAGAATACTGTGTACAGTTCTGGTCTCCGGTGTATAAGAAAGACATAGCTGAACTAGAGCGGGTGCAAAGAAGAGAGACCAAGGTTATTAGAGGACTGGGGGGTCTGCAATACCAAGACAGGTTATTACAGTTGGGGTTATTTACTGTGGAAAAAAGAAGGCTTAGGGGTGATTTTATTACTATGTACAAGTATATGAGGGAACAGTACAAAGACCTTTCTACTGATATTTTTACTCTGAGGCCTGAGACGGGGACAAGGGGGCATCTTCTACGTCTGGAGGAAAGAAGGTTTAATCATAATCACAGATGGGGATTCTTTACTGTAAGAGCAGTGAGTCTATGGAACTCTCTGCCGCATGATGTTGTAATGAGTGATTCACTGTTAAAATTTAACAAGGGCATGGATGCCTTTCTTGAAAAGTATAATATTACAGGTTATAAATACTAGATTCCTTGATAGGGCGTTGATCAAGGGAACTAGTCTGATTGTCGTATGGAGTCGGGAAGGAATTTTTTTCCCCAATGTGGAGCTTAGTGTTTGCCACATGGGTATTTTTTGCCTTCCTCTGGATCAACAAGTTAGGCTATGGGTTGAATTAGATGGATTTAGTCTTCCTTCAACCTTAAATACTATGTTACTATGTTCCTCCTTCTCTTTCTCCTTTGCCACCACCTTATCCATCATTCATCACCTGAAGCTTTGTTTTAACAGGAGTCATAGAACTGGGATAGTAGCAGGAAAACATCCAGCAATCCTTGGAGGAGGTAGGATATGCGCCCAAACGCTGACCACCTCAGGCCTCGCCGCTACTACATACCTGCGCTTGCATTCCAAGGAACAGAAAGCTAAGGAGATGGATGGCCTCATGATCATGAATAATTTACTCATTATGTAGGAGGCTGACCACTGCTGCTGTCTACCTTCTGAACTTTGTGTTGAAGCCTGATTGACCCAGGACCCGCCATCCTCTATGTCTGGAGGATGTGTTGCATCCCAGTATCCAACTGTGTCCCGGCTTCCACAATATTAACCCAGTGTGAAGGAGTAAGTGAGATGGACCATCCCTTTCCACATTCACTTGTTCACATGTTTGTGGTTAGGCTGTCCTTCCCACTAAATGCACTGGGGAGGGCACAGGTAATGTTTTGGTATGCGCGCTTGTGTATAAGGCGCACCGGGACAAATAGGGGCGGCTGGGGACCGTTTATGGACACCCGGCCGCCCCCAGGCGACTGGGGACCGAGTGTGGACACACGGCCGCCGGGCGGCTGGGGACTGAGTATGGATAACAGGCCGCCGACGTAGCCATGACATGGTGGCCGGCGTCTGCCTCCACAAGCATAAAAAGCCTCATTTAAAGTGCAAGCAAGCTAGCAGTATGGTATTGCAGCCTGGGGGTGGGTGGGTGGCAGGCTGCACACTTACGCTTGCATTCTAAGAAAACAAAGCAGATGCTAACTTCTATCATCATCATCATGCTCCTCACCTTGGCACTCTCAACTCCCTTGATGGAGAAGCCAGGGTCCACCGGAGGAGTCTCTAGGTGTCTGGTGGGCTCATCCAATGCTGCCCTAAAGCAGGCCAGACTAAGAAAAGTGTGGGGAAGGTTACCGGGACAAATAGTGGTGGCTGGGGACTGAGTATGGAGACCTCACCGCCGACGCAGCCATAAGGTAGTGGCCAGCTTCGGCCTCTCCAAACTAAAAGGCCCCATTTCAAGTGCAAGCTAGCAGTATAGTATTGCAGCCTGCGGTTGGATGGGTGGTTGGCTGCATATTTGCGCTTGCATTGCAAGGAATGGGGGAGGTACAATTGAACACTGCCCTGTGACAAGGACTTGCACGGGGATAGTTGCAAGTCTGCATCTTCTGATGCGACAAGGAACACTTCTGATGGGCACACTATTAGGCAGTGACCTGGGTGTCAGAGATGCCTCCAGGGGTCTTCCCCATGCTGTTCCCATGTCTTTTCAGCACTGCATGCATGTGTCACACAGCACATGGCCAGATAAGGTTGTAAAATGTTAAAATGACATTTCCCGGTGAATGCATTTGTCACGGTTGAAAGCAATGCAAAAGTGCAAAAACGCATAAAAAATGCTACTTGTGAACATAGCCCAAGGTGTGGAGGAGTATTTTTGTTCTTGGTTATTCATTTTACCTTATACACAAGTCTTTAACCTGGAAAGGATGCTCCTTAACATATTTCACAGGAAAACAGTTTCAGTTTCATTTTTGTATGTTTTATTGTGAGCCTGTAAAAGTGGCTCAATACCTCTGACCACGTTGTTGACAGCAGTGACCTGGGTGTAAGAAATGCTTCCTGGGGCGATCCCTATGCTGTCCCCATATCAATTGAGCACTGTCACTATCGTTTTGGGCACTTGTTAGGCTTTTAAAAAACTGCCGGAGGTGCCACCCCAAAAATGCTCGGGTCTCCCATAGACTAACATTGGGCTCGTTGCTCGGGTCGAGCACATGAGTATCACGGCGAGCTCGGCCCGAGCTTCGAGCACCCGAGCATTTTAGTGCTTGATCAACACAAGTGATTATCCTTCTGGAAGACATTTTAGAAAATGGAAGATTTCAATTGGAAACAAAATTCCAGGCCTCACTGAAATGTCAAAATCTGATTTAAAGGTATCATCAATTGGAACCTTGTACAGTTCAAGATTTTTTAAAATTCATAAGGTGGATTTCGAGTGACTTTGTTCCAAACACGTCCTGAAAAAGGCTTTGAAAATGCTCAAAAGTTTGAACAGATTCATTTCCATGCAAAAAGACTTGCTGTTCATATAATCAGGTATTAAGCATCTTTTAACCTCATCAAGTTTCCCAAAACGCCAAGCCGTTAACAGAAGTGAGCATATCATTTTAAGGTATATTTTGCTTGTTTTATACTTGCAATACAAGTCAATGAGAAGGTTAGAAAGACCCCTGGAAGGTTCCTGAGTGACGTTCGCAGCATTTTGCGAGCAAAAAAAATTGTCAGTTTCAACCACCTGGAAAAAGTGTCATGCGAACATTGGCACAAGTCATAGAGTACGGTTGCTTGGTATGGCATAGATGGTTTGAGTTTTGCTTCATGAAGTTAAGATTCAGCGTCCAGAGTGCTAACCATTGCATCATGGAACCATATGACCAATAGAGCTGGCTGGATTTTCTTTTGAAAATGGTGAAAGACCATGTATAAAATGTGGAAATGTGAAAAATTCCCTCTGAATTCAGTGATCTGAGTTCAAATCTCAGTGGAACCTGGGAAATGAATGCATTATGATGAAAACAGGTTCTAAAGCTGTTCTGCAAATGTATATCTAATTCGCAGTGGTAAAATAATATCTCCTCCCTTTTTATTCCACAAGTGTGCTTAAAGTTCCATGATATCACAAGGACAGTTTTAAAATGTTGATGAAATATGGCTAATAATTAGCGTGCTGGATCTATTAGCTGGAAAAAGGGTGAGAAAAAAAGAAATTGCAAAACTTCTGCTCATCCAGAAGTCACTAAAGATTTTTCATGGTGTGCTAAAAGGTTCCTTCAGAAAGATAATTCAAGTAGAGTTGCACCATGACAAAATTCCAGGCCTCAATAAAATGTAAAAATCTGATTTAAAGGTATCATCAATTGGAACCTTGTACAGTTCAAGGTTTTTAAAATTCATAAGGTGGATTTCGAGTGACTTTGTTCCAAACACCTCCTGAAAAAGGCTTTGAAAATGCTCAAAAGTTTGAACAGATTCATTTCCATGCAAAAAGACTTGCTGTTCATATGATCAGGTATTGAGCGTCTTTTAACCTCATCAAGTTTCCCAAAATGCCAAACGGTTAACAGAAGTGAGCATATCATTTTTCAGGTATTTTTTGCTTGCTTTATACTTGGAATACAAGTCAATGAGAAGGTTAGAAAGACCCCTGGAAGGTTCCTGAGTGACATTCGCAGCATTTTGCGAGCAAAAAAAAAACGAAAACAAACTCAATCGATGCCCAAAACAATTCTTAGAAAACATCACCAAACTATGTTTACAAAAATGCTGGAAAACACTAAAAATGGTGATTCAGGAAAAGAATCGCTGTCGTTTCTTGAAGCCGTTTCGGCTTGAAATCCTTGTCAGTTTCAAAAACCAGGAAAAAGTTTCATGCAAGCATTGGTACAAGTCATAGAGTACGGTTGGTAGGTGTGACATAAATGGTGTGAGTTTTGCTTCATGAAGTCAAGTTTAACTTTTAAGTTAAACTTTTTTGATAGATCTTTTTTGCCATGTGGATTTTAACTTTCTCTTTTTATGTTAAACCATGTGCATTGGCAAATTGAGAGTGAGCAGAAAATATAATACCACTGTGCACAAATAATTTCTCAGGTCCCACTGAGATTTGAACTCTGATCACTGGGTTCAGAGTCCAGCTAGCTAACCAATACACCATGGAACAATATGATCAGTGTAGCTGGCTGGATTTTCTTTTGAAAACGGTAAAAGAGCATGTGTAAATTGTGGAAATGTGAGAAATTCCCTCTGAATCCAGTGATCTGAGTTCAAATATCAGTGGAACCTGGAAAATTCATGCATTATGATGAAAACAGGTTCTAAAGCTGTTCTGCAAATGTACATAGTTACATAGTTTATAAGTTTATAAGGCCGAAAAAAGACAAGCGTCCATCCAGTTCAGCCTATTTCTTGTGCACTGCAGCTATTCCGCAGCGTTGATCCAGGGGAAGGCAAAAAAAAAAACATGCTGTATAGGCCAATTTACATCATTGAGGAAAAATTCACTTCCCGACACCAATCTGGCAGTCAGATTATATCCCTGGATTAATTAACTAAGCATAAGATGTAAATGTATATCTAATACACAGTTGTAAATTAATATCTCTTCCCTTTTTATTCCACAAGTGTGCTTAAAGTTCCATGATATCACAACAAGGACAGTTTTAAAATGTTGATGAAATCTGGCTAATAATTAGCGTGCTGGATCTATTAGCTGGAAAATGGGTGAGAAAAAAAGAAATTGCAAAACTTCTGCTCATCCAGAAGTCACTAAAGATTTTTCATGGTGTGCTAAAAGGTTCCATTGGAAAGATAATTCAAGTAGAGTTAGTGCAAATCAAAGTTCATATCCCAGTCCATCAGTCACGGCAGTGGTCTGTGTTTGCTGGAAAAAAGGAGGAGTTGCACCACATACCTGATGGCACCCTCTGAGCTTTTTTTGATTGGTGGTGTGACGCACAAGTGAAATCGCACCAGGCTGAAAAATCAATAGAAGATCTACAAATGCTGTTAAGCTGGTTCTACCAATCCGATCCAAAGATTACAGACCATTTCCATGGGGGACAGACTTGGGAAAGTGAAAATTGATCTACTCAGATAATTAGTCAAAATTTTTCATGAAGTTAGATGCAGTCGGCAGGATTTGAACCTGTGCGGGGAGACCCAAATAGATCTCTAGTCCATCGCCTTAACCACTCAGCCACAACTACTCAGACACTGTTTCATCCTTATAAGTTTCACTCCTTTTCTTATTGCACCATGATCAATATCAGTGATTATCCTTCCGGAAGACATTTCAGAAAATGGAACATTTCAATTCGAAACAAAATTCCAGGCCTCACTGAAACGTAAAAATCTGATTTAATGGTATCATCAATTGGAACCTTGTACAGTTCAATGTTTTTTAAAATTCATAAGGTGGATTTCGAGTGACTTTGTTCCAAACACCTCCTGAAAAAGTCTTTGAAAATGCTCAAAAGTCTGAACAGATTCATTTCCATGCAAAAAGACTTTCTGTTCATATGATCAGGTATTGAGCGACTTTTAACCTCATCAAGTTTCCCACAATGCCAAGCGGTTAACAGAAGTTTGCATATCATTTTTCAGGTATATTTTGCTTGCTTTATACTTGCACTACAAGTCAATGAGAAGGTTAGAAAGACCCCTGGAAGGTTCCTGAGTGAAGTTCGCAGCATTTTGCGAGCAAAAAAAACTTGAAAATAAACTCAATCGATGCCCAAAACAATTCTTAGAAAAACATCACCAAACTATGTTTACAAAAATGCTGGAAAACACTAAAAAGGGTGATTCAGGAAAAGAATCACTGTCATTTCTTGAAGCCGTTTTGGCTTGAAAAAATTGTCAGTTTCAACCACCTGGAAAAAGTGTCATGCGAACATTGGCACAAGTCATAGAATACGCTTGCTTGGTGTGACATAGATGTTATGAGTTTTGCTTCATGAAGTCAAGTTTAACTTTTGAGTTAAACTTTCTTGATAGATAGTTCTTTTTTTCCATGTGGATTTTAACTTTCTCTTTTTATGTTAAACCATGTGCATTGGCAAATTGAGAGTGAGCAGAAAAGATAAAACCGCTGTGCACAAAGAATTTCTCAGGTTCTATTGAGATTTGAACTCATATCACTGGAATCAGAGTCCAAAGTGCTAACCATTACACCATGGAACCATAAGACCAATAGAGGTGGCTGGATTTTCTTTTGAAAATGTTAAAAGACAATGTGTAAAATGTGGAAATGTGAGAAATTCCCTCTGAATTCAGTGATCTGAGTTCAAATCTCAGTGGAACCTGGGAAATTAATGCATTATGATGAAAACAGGTTCTAAAGCTGTTCTGCAAATGTATATCTAATACACAGTGGTAAATTAATATCTCCTCCCTTTTTATTCCACAAGTGTGCTTAATGTTCCATGATATCACAACAAGGACAGTTTTAAAATGTTGATGAAATCTGGCTAATAATTAGCGTGCTGGATCTATTAGCTGGAAAAAGGGTGAGAAAAAAAGAAATTGCAAAACTTCTGCTCATCCAGAAGTCAGTAAAGATTTTTCATTGTGTGCTAAAAGGTTCCTTCAGAAAAATAATTCAAGTAGAGTTGGTGCAAATCAAAGTTCATATCCCGGTCCATCAGTCATGACAGTGGTCTGTGTTCGCTGGAAAAAAGGAGGAGTTGCACCACATACCTGATGGCACCCTCTGGGCTTTTTTTGATTGCTGGTGTGACGCACAAGTGACATCGCACCAGGCTGAATAATCAAAAGAAAATCTACAGATGCTGTTAAGCTGGTTCTACAAATCCAATACAAAGATTACAGACTATTTCCATGAGGGATAGACTTGGGAATGTGAAAATTGATCTACTCAGATAATTAGTAGTGTTGAGCGAGCACTAAAATGTTCGGGTGCTCGAAGCTCGGGCCGAGCTCGCCGTGATACTCGGGTGCTCGACCCGAGCAACGAGCCCAATGTTAGTCTATGGGAGACTCGAGCATTTTTGCGGTAGCACCCCCGGCAGTCTTTTAAAAGCCTAACAAGTGCCCAAAACGATAGTGACAGTGCTCAAATGACATGGGGATAGCATGGGGATCGCCACAGGAAGCATTTATGACCCCCAGGTCACTGCTGTCAACAACGTGGTCAGAGGTATTAAGCCACTTTTACAGGCTCACAATAAAATGAAAGTGAAACTTTTTTCCTGTGAAATATGTTAAGGAACATCCTTTCCAGGGAAAAGACTTGTGTATAAGTTAAAATAAATGACCAAAAACAAAAATACTCCTCCACACCTTCGGCTATGTTCACAAGTAGCATTTTTTATGCGTTTTTGCACTTTTGTATTGCTTTCAAGAATGACAAATGCATTCACCGGGAAATGTCATTTTAACATTTTACAACCTTATCTGGCCATGTGCTGTGTGACACATGCATAAAGTGCTGAAAAGACATGGGAACCGCATGGGGAAGACCCGTGGAAGCATCTCTGACTCCCAGGTCACTGTCTAAAAGTGTGCCCATCATAAGTGATCCTTGCCGCATCAGAAGATGCAGACTTGCAACTATCCCCATGCAAGTTCTAGTCCCAGGGCAGTGTTCAATTGTACCTCCCCCATTCCTTGCAATACAAGCGCAAGCATGCAGCCTGCCACCCACCCACCCCAGGCTGCAATACCATACTGCTTGCTTGCTTGAACTTGAAATTGGGCCTTTTAGGCATGCGGAGGCAGAATCTGGCCACCACGTCATGGCTGTGATGGCGGCCTGGAATCCATACTCAGTCCTCAGCCGCCCTGCGGCCGGGTGTCCATACTCAGTCCCCAGCTGCCCCGCGGCCGAGTGTCCACAAGGTCCCCAGCCGCCTGGGGGCAGTGGGGTGTCCATAAACGGTCCCCAGCCGCCCCCATTTCTCCTTGGAACATCCCCCCACACACTTTTCTTAGCCCGGCCTGCTTTAGGCAGCATTGGACGAGCCCACCAGAGAACCAGACTCCTCGGGGGGCCCTGACTTCTCCATCAGTGGAGTTGAGAGTGCCAAGGTGAGGAGCATGATGATGATGACAGAAGTTAGCATCTGCTATGTTTTCTTTTAATGCAAGTGTAAGTGTGCAGCCTGCCACCCACCCACACCCAGACTGCAATTCATACTGCTAGCTTGCACTTGAAATGCGGCCTTTTAGTTTAGAGGAGGCCGAAGCTGGCCACTACCTCATGGCTGCTTCGGCAGCGAGGTATCCATACTCAGTCCCCAGCCGCCCCTATTTGTCCTGGTGTGCCTTATACATAAGATTAAGCGCGTATACTAAAAGATTACCTGTGCCCTCCCCAGTGCATTTAGTGGGAAGGAGTGTAGTGTGTGCATGTAGTGTAGTGTGTGCATGCCAAACCCCTGTTAATGGTACATGCGAAGATGCCTCCCACCTTGCACCTGTTGTTGCAGACTTGCAACTATCCCCATTCAAGTCCTTGTCCCAGGGCAGTGTTCAATTGTACCTCTCCCATTCCTTGCAATGCAAACGCAAGTATGCAGCCTGCCACCCACCCACCCCCAGGCTGCAATACCATACTGCTTGCTTGCTTGCACTTTAAATTGGGCCTTTTAGGCATGTGGAGGCGGAATCTGGCCACCACGCCATGGCTGTGTCGGCGGCCTGGTATCCATACTCAGTCCCCAGCTGCCTGGTGGCCGGGTGTCCCCGCTTGCTCCCCAGCCTCCAAGGGGTGGCCGGGTGGCCATACTCGGTCCCCAGCCACCCCTATTTGTCCCGGTAACCTTTCCCACACTTTTCTTAGCCTGGCCTGCTTTAGGGCAGCATTGGCCGAGCCCACCGGACTATCAGACTCCTCCGGTGGGCCCTGGCTTCTCCATCAGGGGAGTTGAGAGTGCCAAAGTGAGGAGCATGATGAGGATGATAGAAGTTAGCATCTGCTTTGTTTTGTTGTAATGCAAGCGCATGTATGTAGTAGCGGCTAGGCCTGAGGAGGTCAGCGTTTTGGCGCATATCCTACCTCCTCCGAGGATTGCTGGATGTCTTCCTGCTACTATCCAAGTTCTATGACTCCCGTTAAAACAAAGCTTCAGGTGTTAAATGATGGATGAGGTAGTGGCAAAGGAGAAAGAGCAGGAGGAACAGGGACCATTCACATCAATATCAGGCCAGTCTACCAGATATATCTTGTAGCATATGTTTCTGTAACAAAAGGAGCGGTTCGGCTACACAGTTATAGGGCATACAGTGAGTGCAATGCCTACCAAAAATTTCGAGGCTCTCCAATGCCCCTTGGAAATGACATGGAGGTCAGAGGGCGTTAACTGAACCATTTTTTCCATTTATAGCAACTGGGTCTCCTGTGCACTGTTGGCCTAAGCAGTGAATGGAATGCTTTCCAAAAACTATGAGGTACTGCAATGCCCCTTACAAGAGCCATGTGTGGCACCCCAGGGGTCTGGTCACCACAGTAATAGTCATTACATCGGAGAGCAAGTGGGAGATTTCCTGGTCAGGATCCCTTAAACATGCAACATCCTCCTGCCCCAGTCCTGGGAGGGGAGAATTCTGCCCTTATAAACTGGATCTGGGGTGGGGTTGAGTGAGTCAGAGAACAGAGAACAGTCAGAGTCAGAGTGAGAGCTTGGGAAAGTAACAGCAAGGAGCTCTGTAGGAGCTAGGAGCTAAAGATGAGGGGCTGGAAGCTGAGCAGAGCTCGCCATGGCAGAATACAATAGGAACCGGACACAGGAGTCCGAAGCTGTGAGGACTTATATATCCAGCAGCAGAAACCAGCCGGCAGGGGATTTCAGGTCCTCTGGCCATAGAAGCCCGGAGGCTCAGTCACAAGCAAGGGACCAGCACCGCCGTCATGGAGCGGAGGCTAACAGAAGGCCCCAAGTCACCAGCCATACGGGTGAGCACTACACGGAACACTCAGGGACGTGGGATACTTCTACCCGCTTACAGCAAGGTAGCCAGGAAGAGTGCAGACAGACGGGGAGGCCTACAACTCCACCTGGCCAGGGGAACTCCTGCTTGCTCACAGACTGACCAGGCCTCTTATGCTAGCCAGTACTCCCGGGAGGGTCTACCTTATAATCATCAATAAAGACCCTGAACTGCAGTGCAAAGACTCTGAGTCATTCCTGCTGCGCTCGTGCACCATCACCCCCATCATCCACACTCACTACCCTGAGGCTATTCTCCTCCCGAGGGGAGTTATCCCATTTTATGCTGCGCACACAACACCAGCCTCAGCGGTCTTCCTCGCAGCGGTGGTACTCCCTGACCGCAATCCACGGGTGGCGCAGTCGGACAATTAACCTCAAAACCTAAGAAAGATTGCCACTGGTTTGACCAGCCTGAGCCACGGGACCGGGTCACCGCCACGGAGACCACAGACCCCAGAGACCCGGCACCGGGTATCCCACACAGTGTACACACGGCCCAGGGGGCGCGTCACATGCAGTACAGCATATTACAAACATAAGTCGCATTATTGGGGAGTGGGTGTCCCATAGTATTTGCTTATGCCTTGCAAGCAAAAGCTGCCAAAAATTAGGACAGAGGAACTTGCAATGCCCCTTACAAGAGCCATGCAGTACAGCATATTACAAACATAAGTCCCATTATTGGGGAGTGGGTCTCCCATAGTATTTGCTTATTCTTTCCCAGCAAAAGCTGCCAAAAATTAGGACGGAGCAACTTGCAATGCCCCTTACAAGAGCCATGCAGTACAGCATATTACAAACATAAGTCCCATTATTGGGGAGTGGGTCTTCCATAGTATTTGCTTATGCTTTCCCAGCAAAAGCTGCCAAAAATTAGGACGGAGCAACTTGCAATGCCCCTTACAAGAGCCATGCAGTACAGCATATTACAAACATAAGTACCATTATTGGGGAGTGGGTCTCCCATAGTATTTTCTTATGCTTTCCCAGCAAAAGCTGCCAAAAATTAGGACGGAGCATCTTGCAATGCCCCTTACAAGAGCCATGCAGTACAGCATATTACAAACAGAAGTCCCATTATTGGGGAGTGGGTGTCCCATGGTATTTGCTTATGCTTTCCCAGCAAAAGCTGCCAAAAATTAGGACGGAGGAACTTGCAATGCTGGCACCCTGGTGGTATAGTCGTGGTGGAGGCTGAGGATAAGGAGAAGAAGATTAAACAGCCGAAAAGAGGAAGCGTATACCCTTGTGTGGGTGTGAAGCGGTGCATGTGAATACACCTCCCGAAATAACACAGTGGATTCGACTTTATATTACTCTGCTGTCATTTGGTGGTGATGAGAAGTCTGGCCCAATCCAGCCCTTGTTCATTTTGATAAGGGTCAGCTTGTCAGCATTGTCAGTTGACAGGCGAGTGCGCTTATCAGTTATAATTCCCCCAGCGGCACTAAAAACACGCTCCGATAACACACTAGCGGCAGGGCAGGCCAGGACCTCCAAGGCGTACAGAGCGAGTTCATTCCAAGTGTCCAGCTTGGATACCCAATAATTAAAAGGCACAGAGGAATCACGGAGGACGCTGGTACGATCGGCAAGGTACTCCCTCACCATCTTTTGAAACTTTCCACTCCTTGTGAGAGTACCCCGCGCCTCAGGGCCTGTAAGCTGGGCGGGTGTCAGAAAACTGTCCCAGAACATTGACAGTGTTCCCCTGCCTCTGCTGGATTGGAGTTGCATCTCTCTCGCCTGTACGCCTTGGTTGGGCAACGAACTGTGACCTCTGCCGCTAGCGTGTTCAGATGGGAATTTTTTTAAGAGTTCCGCAGCAAGGGCCTTCTGGTATTGCCCCATTTTTGTAGACCTCTACACCTCAGGAATAAGAGAGTGAAAGTTCTCCTTGTAGCGGGGGTCTACAAGTGTCACCAACCAGTAATGACTGTCACCCAACATTTTGACAACGCTAGGGTCACGGTTAAGGCAGCGTAGCATAAAGTCAGCCATGCGTGCCAGACTGGTAACGGGCAAGATTTCCGTGTCCTCACCAAGATGACGACTGACCATGCTCTCCTCCTCCTCCTCCTCTTCCTCCTCCCCCCTGTCCTCAGGCCACCCATGCTGAACCGACGGTATGACAATTGTACAGGTACTAACGTCTACAACGCATGATAGCAGCTCCTGTTCTTCCTCCTCCTCCTCTCCCTCATTGTCCCCCAATGCACGTTGGGATGAGATGAGGCTGGGCTGTGTGTAATCGCCCGCTACGACTTCTTGATCCATCTCATCATACTCTGGCTGCAATGCCTCCTCTTTAATTCTCTGCAGAGAGCGTTGCAAAACTCGGGGTACGATTTAAGAAACCGCTGAACCACGAGGTTAAGCACATGAGCCAGGCATGGTACGTGTGTGATCCCACCTCACCTCAGAGCCGCCACCAGGTTACGGCCATTGTCACACACGACCATGCCGGGATGTAGGTTCAGCGGTCTCAGCCACAGATCTGCCTGCTCTTTCACAGCTGTCCACAACTCACAAGTAGTGTGAGGTTTATCACCTAAGCTTATGAGTTTCAGCACAGCCTGTTGCCGCTTGGTGGAGGCAGTACTGCAATGCTTCCAGCTTGCAACTGATGTGGTGATATCTGAGATGGAGGCTGAACATGAGGAGGAGGAGGAGGAGGAGGAGGATGCGCAGGAGCTGTACACTGTGGGGGCAACTCTGACTGACATAGGCCCGCAATCCTCGGTGTGGGGAGGATTTGTTCCGTCCCAAGGTCCGACTGGGTCCCGGCTTCCACTATGCTTACCCAGTATGCCGTCAGAGAGATGTACCGTCCATGGCCACAAGCACTTGTCCACGTGTCCGTTGTCAGGTGGACTCTCCCAGTAACTGCGTTGTTGAGGGCACGGCAGATGCTTTGGGACACGTGCTTGTGTAGTGCGGAGATGGCACACCGGGCAAAATAGTGTCGGCTGGGGACCGAGTACCGAGGGACGGCCACCGCCATAAGATTGCGGAAGGATTCCGTCTCCACCAGCCTAAAAGTCAGCATTTCCAATGCAAGCAGTCGAGAAATGTGCAAATTTAGAACTGTGGCCTGTGGGGCGTTAGCTGCGAATTTCCGCTTTCGTTCAAAGGTCTGGGATATGGACAATTGAACGCTGCGGTGGGACGTGGACGTGGACGTTGATGCTGTTTCTTGAGAAACTGCCATAACAAGTGAAGACTGAGAGGAGGGGGCATCTTTACATGCAGTATGGACAGGGGATTGCCTTGCACACACAACAGGGGGTTCTATTGCACGCACAACAGTGGAAGAAGCAGTGGTGACACCCGCTGACACTAGTCGTGGACCCTGGGTTTCGCCCCACAAAGTCAGGTGCTTTGCTGCCATGTGCCTGATCATGCTGGTGGTGGTCAGGCTGGTAGTTTTGTCACCCCTGCTGATGCTGGCATGGCAGGTGGAACATATGGCCTTTTTGGGGTTATCAGTAGAGTCTTTAAAAAAATTCCAGACTCTGGAAGACCTACCGCTTGTACTGGCAACGTCCCTCGTGTTGGTGTTACGGGGAACGGTTACCTGCCTTCTGTCTGCGGCCGCCACACTTCTTCTTCCTGCCTGTTGGGGTACTCTGCCTCCCTCCCCCTGTGTGCTGCTGGCCTCACTCTGCATGTCCTCCTTCCACATTGGGTCAGTTACTAGATCATCCACCACCTCCTCCTCTTCCACTTGCGCACCACGATCCTCCTCCTCCCTTCGTGGCAATTGTGTCTCGTCATCGTCCACCTCTTGTGACAGATTGCCAACGTCGACTTCCTGTGGCCGTGGCTGTTCAAATATTTGGGCATCGCAACATGGGATCTCCTCTTCCACCACTTCAAGCGTATCAGGCGAGGGGCCCAAATATGGAAATGGACCAGTGAACAGCTCTTCAGAGTGTCCAAGTGTGGGATCACTTGCTGTCTGACGACACTCGGCATGGTGGGAGGAAGGAGCATCAGGGTGAGGAGGAGTATGCGGTCGAGACTCACGGCTACTAAGAGTTGACCGTGTGGAAGACAGACCGGAGATGGTGGTGCCCAGGTAACTGGAAGTATTGTCTGCTATCCAATTAATAGCCTGTTCACACTGATCAGTTCTCAATACTGGTGTTGTTCTGTGCTTCCCTAGTAATTCGGTCAAGAAGTGGGAGCGAGAAGATGTGGCTGTTGGTTGTGGCACATTTTCACCTTGGCCACGGCCCCGTCCTCTGCACGAACCATCACCAGAACGTCCACTTCCACGTCCCTTGCCACGCGCCTTGCCCATTGTAAATGAAGTAAAATAGCTTACACTTGCACTATCAATGGAAAAAGGGTAATAAAGAGTAGATTAGAACCGTGGAAGAGGTAAACCACAGTTATTGTTTACTGGGGTATACCACACTTTTTTAAATAGAGATATTTGCGGCTGAACAGTGAGCGACACACTCAAACTGCTTTTTTTTTTAGATACCAAAGGCCCAAAACTGGATAGTACAGCGATTTGACCCGTGGAACTGCGAAACCACACTGGGATGTCTGGCCTACACAAGACTATTTTCAACAGATATATTTTTGTGTCACAACAGTCAGGAGAAACTACTGTTTTTCTTTACGGAAAAAACTACCAAAACCTGAATAATAGAGATTTTTTACCGTGGAACAGCAAAACCACAGTTATAATTTACTGGTGTATACCAGGCTTTTTAAAATATATATATATTTGCGGCTGAACAGTGAGCGACACACTCAAACTGTTTTTTTTAGATACAAATGGCCCAAAAGTGGATAATACAGAGGTTTGTACCGTGGAACTGCAAAACCACACTTGTATTTCTTGGGCCTACACCAGACTATTTTCAACAGATATATTTGTGTCTGAAAAATCAGGGAGACACTATTTTTTTTTTTTTTTACAGCAAAAAATGCAAAAAGCAGGATAATAGAGATTTTTTACCGTGGAACAGCAAAAGCACACTTCTGTCTCTCTGGCCTACACCAGACTATTTTCAACAGATATATTTGTGTCTGAAAAGTCAGAGGGACACTTTTTTTTTTTGGGGGGGGGACACCAAAAGGTTAATAAGATGGGTATTTGTACATTGTGAAGGAGGAAAAAAAAAAGAGGATTTATATAAAAAAAAAAAGATTTTTCCTGGCCCCCGGGACCTGGAGCTAAGTCCAGCAATTTCAGCAACAGGAGCAGCACACAGGACTGTAATGCAGCGTTTGCTGGTATAACCACTGTGTCTCCTATACAGCCTGCCTGCCTGCCTGATATACCTGGGATGGATTTAAGTCCTGAGAAGGACTGTTTGTTTGATCTGGCAGCCTTTACAGACCCTACACTAACTATTTTGCAGGGTATATCTCTCCCTAAATCAGCAGCGCTGTCCTACACTGTCTGATCCGGAGCGACTGCGTCCAAGATGGCGGCGCCCGGTTTTAAATACTCGAGGTGACGCTGTGCGGCCAGCCAATACTGTAATGCCCACAAACAACAAGGCTGTGGCATTACAGTGACTGGCTGGCAATCCCTGCATGTTCATTGGCTCTGTAAAGAGCACCAAACATTCAGGGCGGAGACCCGAGCTCCCGCCTGAGTAACCCGGAAATGCTCGGTGCTTGCCGAACATCCCGAGTAGCGTGATGCTCGGGCGAGTACCGAGCAGTGTCGAGCATGTTCGCTCAACACTAATTATGATGAAAACAGGTTTTAAAGCTGTTCTGCAAATGTATATCTAATACACAGTGGTAAATTAATATCTCCTCCCTTTTTATTACAAAAGTGTGCTTAAAGTTCAATGATATCAAAACAAGGACAGTTTTAAAATGTTGATGAAATATGGCTAATATTAACGTGCTGGATCTATTAGCTGGAAAATGGGTGAGAAAAAAGAAATTGCAAAACTTCTGCTCATCCAGAAGTCACTAAAGATTTTTCATGGTGTGCTAAAAGGTTCCATCGGAAAGATAATTCAAGTACAGTTGGTGCAAATCAAAGTTCATATCCCAGTCCATCAGTCACCGCAGTGGTCTGTGTTCGTTGCAAAAAAGGAGGAGTTGCATCACATACCTGATGGCACACTCTGGGCTTTTATTGATTGGTGGTGTGACGCAAAAGTGGCATCGCACCAGGCTGAATAATCAAAAAAGATCTACAGATGCTGTTAAGCTGGTTCTACAAATCTGATCCAAAGATTACAGACCATTTCCGTGACGGATAGACTTGAGAATGTTAAAATTCATCTACTCAGATAATTAATCAAATTGTTGCATGAAGTTAGATGTATTTGGCGGGATTTGAACCTGCGTGGGGAGACACCAATGGATTTCTAGTCCATCGCCTTAACCACTCGGCCACAACTACTCAGACACTGTTTCAGCCTTATGCGTTTCACTCCTTTTTCTATAGCACCATGATCAATATCAGTGATTATCTTTCTGGAAGACATTTCAGAAAATGGAAGATTTCAATTGGAAACAAAATTCTAGGCCTCACTGAAATGTAAAAATCTGATTTAAAGGTATTATCAATTGGAACCTTGTTCAGTTCAAGGTTTTTAATATTCATAAGGTGGATTTCGAGTAACTTTGTTCCAAACACCTCCTGAAAAAGGCTTTGAAAATGCTCTAATGTCTGAACAGATTCATTTCCATGCAAAAAGTCTTGCTGTTCATATGATCAGGTATTGAGCGTCTTTTAACCTCATCAAGTTTCCCAAAACGGCAAGCGGTTAACAGAAGTGAGCATATTATTCTTTAGTTATATTTTGGTTGCTTTATACTTGCAATACAAGTCAATGAGAAGGTTAGAAATACTCCTGGAAGGTTCCTGAGTGACGTTCGCAGCATTTTGCGAGCAAAAAAAAAACGAAAACAATCTCAATCGATGCCCAAAACAATTCTTAGAAAAACATCACCAAACTATGTTTACAAAAATGCTGGAAAACACTTAAAAGGGTGATTCAGGAAAAGAATTGCTGTCGTTTCTTGAAGCCGTTTCGGCTTGAAATCCTTGTCAGTTTCAACCACCTGGAAAAAGTGTCATGTGAACATTGGCACAAGTCATAGAGTACGGTTGCTTGGTGCGACATAGATGGTATGAGTTTTGCTTTATGAAGTCAAGTTTAACTTTTGCGTTAAACTTTCTTGATAGATACACTCCCTGACAGAAGTTATGTCGCTTATCCATGTTATGTAAATGAAAGCTTATAACCTGACGTTAAATTCATCCATTGGTTTTATAAATTACTCTCTTGTAAGCTGAAACCCTCCCAAATTTGGTATAGGTTAAGAAAATAAATTGGCATCAATGCTGAAATATTGATCATTTAATGAACACAGAATGGTCAGATTTTGGCAAGATAAAAGTTTTGTCGCCTGGTCATTTAATGCACCCAATTCTAGTTTACGTCCTCACCATTGCTCAGTAAATGATCGTTTAATTTGTGTGTGTGTATGAAAAGAAACTCAGCACCCCAGACCTTCACTTGAACAGCAACTTGAGCTCTGACAACATGCCAAATAATCACCCTGTGACCAAAGAATTGATTATCAAGAGGCTGAAGACCAGATCCACTTCAGAGGTGGCTGGTGTTAGAACTAGTGTTGAGCCACCCCCGTAGTGTTCGAGTTCGGTTCGTCGAACACCCGTGTGTTCACCGAACTGTTCGTCGAACACCTTCGAACACCGTTAAAACCAATGGCAGGCAAACAAAAACACATAGAAACACATAGAAAACACCTTCAAAGGTGTCCAAAAGCTGACAAACTGCTCAGAAGACACAACTAACACATGGAAAAGTGACAAGTACATATAGTCATGCGAAAATAAAAGAGGTGGAGGAGTAAAAGGAGGGGGAGACACAGATATAGGCATGTCATGCCCTTCTAAAATCCAAAAAGTGAGAAGCCGACACGGCCAGTCCGCTCCTGCCCGTGCCACCTCCGTGTCGCCGGGTTTGTGCCAGAGCCGCGGTGAACCCTGATGGCCAGCCCCCCTCTCCCAATACTGGTGCCTGTCCGCTGGTGGGTCGAGCGAGCCCCCCTGTGGTGGAGGCAGCTCTAAGCTTTTTAATTTAAATTGTCTCTCTAATTTGAATGAATACACTTTAAATCCATTTACAAGGATCTATTGGAGGGCAAGTCTCATGCCAGCAGCCGCGTAATTCCAGCTCCAGTAGCGTCCACTAAAACTGCTGCAGTTAAAAAGCTTTTATAAGGATCGAGCTCGGCTGTCCACCGCAAGGCATCCTACTGCCAGTCCCAGCCCCTATGCCTTGGGGTGCCTCCTGATGCTCTTCACTGAGTATCCCATGGTCCCGAAGCATTTCCCTTGAAAAAATGAAGTGTCTAAACTATTGGTGGTGTAGCTTGCTTAACAGCCGGGATAATCCGCTGACTAGCAGACACTGCTACTAGGCACAAAGTATTTCCCGGGCTAGATGCAGTTAAAAATTTGTAATTAGATACTCTCGTTGGATGCTGAGAAAGCATTCCATAGAGTCTCCTGGCACGCCATATATGATTCTCTTAAAAAGCTTGGGGTAGGGGTCTAGGGGACCCTTTTATAGCCAAAATCACGGCCCTGTATCGCAATACGTCACCTAGGCTGAAGATAAATGGAACTGTAGCACCCTGAGGGCTCGGTTGCTACAGACGTATTGCACCTCACCCAGAGGTGTGATATCTCACTCTCAGGTAAGGATGGAGTGTGGATCAGGACCCGACACCTGCATGCATTACACCACATTGCCGTGGGGCAGGGCGACCAATATGCCCCTGAGATGGGCACGACAGTCCCTGTCCCTGGCTGGAGTGGGGGGAGGGAACACTGAGGAAGGGGAACCCTGTAGTGCAGGAGCAGGGAGGAAGCAGTTCTTGGGTGCATTGAGAAGGGAGTATAAAAGGTGGGCACCATCTTAGTTCAGTGCAGAGAAGTCTGAGCAGAAGTGTCAGGGAGCAGGGGCTCTGCATGAGCTCTGCTCCGGAGGCGGGCCTAGTAACAGAGGCCCAGGCCTGGAAGAGGGAGAAGGAAGGAAGAGGAGCGGAGATGGCTCCAGGAACGAGGAATGAAGGGATCCCAGGGGTGCGGACGGGCGAGTCGCCACCGCACGCCCGAATCCACCTGCGTGGAGGGGTCAGGCCAAAGGGGGAGACCGGTCCCCGAACTAGTGGAGGCAGGAAACGACCCTCAGCTAGAAACTGGAGGCTCTGACATTTTATGTGGCGCAGCCCCTCGCTACACCCGCTAGGAAGGCACCACATAGGGTCAGGGAAACTGGCGCCAAGTTTACCAAGAGGAGGCCCGAGGCAGCCGGACAGAAGTGTTGGTAAGAAAGGCCAGACAAAGGACACACAAAGGGGGTCCTGTGAAGTGCTCCAAAGTTATCTGGGAGTTGTCTGAGCCCCTCACCTGGTGAGCACAGTACGACGTGGGCAGCCGTTACCTGCAGACGTGGTCTGGATAATAAGAACTGTGAGTAAAGGCCCTGGACTGCATCACTGACTCCGTGTCGTTACTGCTGCTGCCCTGCACCATCACCCCCATCCTCCGCATACACTGCCCTGAGGCTATACTCCTCCCGTGGGGAGTTATGCTATGCTCTGCTGCACCCACAACACCAGCCTCAGCGGTCTGCCCTGTAGCGGCGGTTCACTCTGACCGCAATCCACGGGTGGCGTAGTCGGACATTTAAACATCAAAACCACATAAATAGTTCCGCCACTGGTTTGACCGCCCTGAGCCACGGAACCGGGTCGCCGCCACGAAGACTACAACCACCAGCATCCACCAAAAAGGGTCCGGCTCCGGGTGTCCCAAGGCCCAGGGGGTGCGTCAGAACATTTTCATCACCTTTCACAATCACCAATGGGACAAGGCAGGGATGTCCTCTGTCCCCTCTCTTATACATCCTAGTGATGGAGCACCTGCTCTCATCAATTCGCCATAACCCCAATATTAGGTGGATTGAGGTGGGAGGCACCGAGTACAAGTGCTCTCTATTTGCTGATGATGTCCTAGTATATATCACTCAATCACATATATCCATCCATGCTGTTATGGCTGAAATAGATCACTTTGTTACATGGTAAAATTTTAAAATCAATGCAGCGAAGTCTGAGGCCCTCGATGTCTCCCTCCCCAAATCCATATAGGATTCCATCCAGTCCAACTTTCCCTTTGCCTGGCCCTCACAGGGTATCAAAGACTTAGGAATTCCTATTCATAGAGACCTCTCCCATCTATGTTATCTTAATTTTGGGCCCTTTATTGAACAATTCCATACAGACCACGGTTGGCAAGTTAGAACTGTAAGATTCACTACGTGAACCGCTGGTGTTTTGTGGAAAAGCACATGTACACCGCGTTCCAAATTATTATGCAAAAAGTGTTTAGGAGTGATAAGGGAAGAATATGTTTGTTTGTCAGTTAAACTCATTGATGGTGATGTGTGCCAGGGCTCTTTATATCACTGTAAGCAATTGCAGACACCTGTGCTAATTAGTTTGGCAGGTGTGTCCAATGAAAGGCAAGACTACTTAAGAAGGCTCTCTCACATTATTAAGCAGCCTACATTTTCTGCCAAAATGGGAAAGAAAAAGGATGTGTCGGCTGCTGAGAAGCAACAAATTGTGGAGTGTTTAGGTTAAGGCATGACTACAATCAACATTGTGCGATGATCAGGATGAAGTGTCTTGGCAATCAAGAAGTATGTAGCTGATTCACAGTACACATGTGTGCGTGCTGATAAGGGCAAATTGAGGACTCTTTCCTACAGGCAATTACGTCAGGTTGAAAGAGCAGCGGCAAAAAAGCCTTGTCATAGCAGCAGACAAGTTTTTGAAGCTGCTTGTGCCTCCAACGTCCCCCGAACAACAAGATGCAGGGTCCTT
The DNA here is from genome assembly GCF_046119375.1 of Phyllobates terribilis. Lineage (NCBI taxonomy): Eukaryota > Metazoa > Chordata > Amphibia > Anura > Dendrobatidae > Phyllobates > Phyllobates terribilis. The sequence goes on along the minus strand of NW_027362773.1, from coordinate 220,247,266 downwards.
CAGAGGTTTGCAGCTGTGCATACGCCATCCTGTCGACCTCCTCTATCCACTTCACACAAGCAGAAACGGCTCCAGTGGGCCAAACATTACATGAAGACTGATTTCAAAACTGTTTTGTTCACGGATGAGTGCCGTGCAGCGCTCGATGGTCCAGATGGATGGAGTGGAGGATGGCTGGTTGATGGACACCCCACGCAAACACGGCTACAGCGCCAACAAGGAGGAGGTGGAGTAATGTTTTGGGCTGGAATCATGGGGAGAGAGATTGTCGGCCCCTTTAGGATCCCTGAAGGCGCTAAAGATGAACTCCATAATGTATGTGGATTTTCTCAAACAGCACTTGCTGCCATGGTTCAAGAAGAAGAACCGTGTATTTCACAGCAAGATCATTTTTCTGCATGATAATGCACCATCTCATGCTGCACATAAAACATCTGCATCTCTGGCTGATATGGGCATAAAAGGGGACAAACTTATGGTGTGACCCCCATGCTCCCCTGACCTCTACCCCATTCAGAACCTTTGGAGCATCATTAAAAGGAGTGTCTATGATGGCGGGAGGCAGTTCACATCTAAGCAACAGCTCTGGGAGGGTATTCTGTCCTCATGCAAAACAATTGAAGCAGAAACCATCCAAAACCTGACAAATTCAATGGACGAGAGAGTTCAGAAGCTCCTTTCGAACAAGGGGTCCTATGTGAAAATGTAACATCACCTAGAATAAAGTTTTGAGTTGAAAACTGTTTGATTTCAGTTTCTAACAACCTGCTAATGCTTATAATTTCAAAAATGACCATTTTTTTGGTCTTTATTAAAATGAAAAGGTTGATCGAAAAGTTTGGGGGATCTAAGAGTGTGGCAACCCAGTAGTCATGACTACTTCGAATTCTGACAATATGAGGGTCATGCTGCAGGTAGTGCAGCAAGAAGGCACTTAAGTGTCTTGCGCATCTCGGAGCCCCAAAATTATTTTCCGGGCTAGATTCAGCTAAAAATTATTTTTAATTTTAAATCTGGTGGAGCTTATTATAGATGGCCTAATAGGATCAGTGCTGCACACTGCTACAAAGCCCAAATTATTTTCCAGTCAACATAGAGATAAACATAATTAGTAATTTGAAAGCTTAAAACGTTTGGTAGGGTGATTTTAACCAATCATCAAGCTTTTACTCTCCCCAGGATGACACAGGGGTAGAAAAGTCGTTTCGGATCCATGATTTGTTCATCTTTATGAACGTGAGTCTGTCTACATTATCAGTGGAGAGCCGCGTGCGCTTATCTGTCAGCACACCACCAGCAGCGCTGAACACACGTTCAGACAGAACGCTGGCTGCGGGGCATGACAAGATCTCCAAGGCGTAAGTGGCTAGCTCCGGCCATTTATCCAGATTGGAAGCCCAAAAAGAGCAAGGGTCCAGTGACACAGTCGTGGCTTCAATGTTTACTTGGAGATACTCCTGTACCATCGTCTCTAGGCGTTGACTATGTGTCAGACTTCTTGACTCCTGTGGCCTTGCAAAGGATGGGCTAAAAAAGTGGTGAAATGATTCCGCAAAATTGATGTTACCAGCAGATACTGTGGTTCTGTTACGGTTTGAGTGCTGAACACTTGACGGTCCCACGGTTGGCAAGTTGGAACTGTGAGATTCACTACGTGCACCACTGGTATTTTGTGGAAAAGCACATGTAAGATTCTGCAACAGTCTCTGCTGATACTCCTGCATGCGTGCATCCCTTTCTATGGCAGGAATAATTTCTGCAAATTTACTTTTGTACCGGGGATCTAACAGTGTGGCAACCCAGTAGTCAGGATTATTTCTAATTCTCACAATTCGAGGGTCATGTTGCAGGTAGTGCAGCAAGAAGGCACTCATGTGTGTTGCGCATCCAGGAGCACCAAGTCCCTGTTGTGTTGGTGGCGAGGTAACAATCATGCTTCCTTCCTCTGTCCTCTCCCCCCAACCTCGCACAACAGAAATGTGATCAAGGTCTCCCTCATCTGATGAGTCTTCCATCAGTTCGTCCTCCACTTCTTCCTGGGCTCCTGCACCTTCCTCACTAGTTTGGCTGCTACCATGCGCCCTGGTAAAACCATCTCCCCCACCCTCACATGCCTGCCGCCTTGGTGCTGCCGACCTTCTGGACCTTGCAGATGTTAGCCCTTCCGCATACAACTCCTCCTCCTCTACTTCCTCCACCTCCTCTTGTGCCACCACCTGACTCCGAATTCTGTTTAACATGTGCTCCAGCATGTAAATCACCGGAATAGTCATGCTGATAATGGCATCGTCAGCACTAAACATCTTCGTCGCCATTTCAAAACTGTGCAGAAGGGTGCATAGGTCCCTGATCTGAGACCACTCCTCCAGCGTGATTTGCCCCACCTCTGAATCTCGTTGGCCCAGGCTATACGTCAGAACGTATTGCACCAGGGCTTGTCGGTGCTGCCACAGTCGCTGCAACATGTGCAGAGTTGAATTCCACCGGGGAGGCACATCGCATTTTAGCCGGTGAAGTGGCAGGCCCAACGACTTCTGTAGAGATGTAAGTCGCTGAGCTGCGGGATGCGAACGGCGGAAGTGAGCACACAGCGACCGTGCCCTCTGCAGAAGGCCATCTAGTCTGGGATAGTGGGCTAAAAATTGCTGGACAACCAGGTTCAACACGTGAGCCATACAAGGCACGTGTGTGACATTGCCCCGGCGAAGGGCCGCACCCAGGTTTGCAGCATTGTCGCACACGGCCTTCCCTGGTTTCAGGTCCAGTGGAGACAACCATTCATGAAATTGGTTCTCCAGAGCTGACCACAACTCCTCAGCTGTGTGACTCACATTTCCCAGACATTTCAATGTAAAAACCGCCTGATGACGTTGAGCCCTACTGCCAGCATAGTAAGGAGGTGTGCAGGATCCCTTCTGCGCAGTTAGAAAGCTTGTGGCATGACCAGACAGGCTTTGGGTGCAGGTGGAAGACCGAGAGGAGGTTGAGGAGGCAGAAGCAGTGGAGGAACTTTGACATAAAGAGGATTGACGCACAACTCGTGGGGACGGCAAGACTTGGACAGCAGCCCCTTGTCCTGCTGTCACCATAGTTACCCAGTGCCCAGTCAACGACATGTAACGCCCCTGTCCATGCCTACTCGTCCAAGTGTCTGTGGTGAAATGCACCCTGTCACACACAGAGTTTCTCAAAGAAGCGGTGATGTTGTGTGCGACATGCTGGTGGAGCGCAGGCACACCTTTCTTTGAGAAGTAGTGCCGACTGGGCATCTGGTACTGGGGCACTGCGACGGACATAAGGTCTCGAAAATCCTCTGTGTCCACCAGGCGGAAAGGCAGCATTTCTGTAGCCAAGAGCTTGCAGATGGTGAAATTCAACCTCTTAGCTTTCTCATGGCTAGGAGGAAATGGTCTTTTACTTGTCCACATCTGAGGGACCGAGGGCTGGCTATTGTGCTTAGACGGGGTTGATAAGGGTGTCCCCGGCAAACTGCCGGTCTGTGAGGAAGATGCAGGCGGACATGTTAGGTTGCCTTCATCCAAAGGTGGTGCTATCGATGTCGGACAGCGCTCAACACCAGCTGGTGTTACCACCTCCAAAGAAAATGATGACCTGCCAATCACGCTGGCTGTTGCGGGTAAAGAGGTGGCAGGTCTGCGCCCCAAAACAGGTGTGACTGCTGTCCCCCCAGTCACAGAGGATGAAGAGGCCGCGGATGCACAAGATATGGCAGACGGTGGTTGGCCCGGCCGGCTAGGCCGCATTGTAGCACACTGAGCTTCCCACTGCAACTTATGCTTCATGTCCATGTGCCGGTTCATGCATGAAGTACTCAAACTATGTATTTTTTGGCCTCTACTTAGCTTTTGCTGACAAATGTTACAGATAACACGAGTTGGGTCATCTTTATCGATCTGAAAAAATGCCCAGGCTATGCAAGGCTTAGCACCCATGCGACCTGAAGAGCCACCACGACTTGTGGTGAGAGGCAGAGTTGTGTTTGAGGATGCAGTTGTTGACGTGCTTCCAGTACTACGTCTCTGTCCAGGAAGGCGCAACCTGACCTCGTCGTCACTAGCATCTTCCTCCACCTCCTCTGCTGACCTCATCTCTTGGCTGACTGTGGGTTGACAGTAAGTGGGATCTCCGACCTCATCATCATCACCCTGTGCGTTATCACACCCGTCGTCCTCAGAGCCAACCTGTTCCTGCCCTGACAAAAAACTAAAGTTGTCGCTCCAATCAGGTATTTGAGTCTTATCATCGTCTTCCTCATTGTCTCCACCAACAGGAGTTACAGTTTGGGAATGAGGGTCTACATTATGGTCAGAACCTTCTGCGTCTGGTCCTGGATCCGACTCATAAAGATTCTGGGCATCAGTGCAGATCATTTCCTCGTCTGGATTCACAGAAGCGCTGGAGTCGACCTCTGATTCCCAGGCTATAGTATGAGTAAACAGCTCTGCAGACTCAACCATCTGTTCTACCTCATACTCAGACGGGCAGCTGGAGATTTGGGAGCTGTGAGGAAGCAAGTGCGATTTGGGTGACACCTTTGAGGACTGGAGTATTTGTGATGTTGAAGTTGATGTGGAGGAGAGCCCACTTAAAGGAGCACTTGATATCCGTTGAAGCACCTGCTGTTTTTGTGCCTCATCTGGAATTTGTAGCGATTGGCGTGGCCGTAAGAAAGTGATCTTATCACATTGTCCGCTAAAAGAAGTAGACATTTTAGTTTGGCTGGAAGATGGTCTTTCTTCTGCAGATGTTACTGATGCTTTAACACCTACCCCACGGACACAACCTTTTTTCCCCTTCCCAACACGCCTATTCCCCTTTCCACCAGCAGCAGGCCTTTTTCCACTCATTTTGGTGGTTAACTAATTCACAACTCTGGAGTTGTTTGCACAAAAAAACAATGGATGGTAACCGAGCAGAGCTGAGTGGCCAAACTGTGGTATTAGGCGAAACTATTGGCTGGGTTAGATGCAGAAAAAAATTATTTTGAATTTGCAACCTGATGGAGGTCAGTATAGATAGACTAATAGAGAAAGTCCGACACACTACTAGAAGGCCAAATATTTTTTCAGAGGTAGATGCAGAAAAAAATATATTCAGTTTGCAACCTGATGGAGGTCAGTATAGATGGACTAATACAACAAGTCCCACACACAGCTAGAAGCCCAAATATTTTTTCAGAGGTACTGTAGATGCAGATAAAAATTAGTTTTAATTTGCAACCTGATGGAGGTCAGTATAGATGGACTAATAGAGAAAGTCCGACACACTACTAGAAGGCCAAATATTTTTTCAGAGCTAGATGCAGAAAAAAATTATATTCAGTTTGCAACCTGATGGAGGTCAGTATAGATGGACTAATAGAGAAAGTCCGACACACTACTAGAAGGCCAAATATTTTTTCAGAGGTAGATGCAGAAAAAAATATATTCAGCTTGCAACCTGATGGAGGTCAGTATAGATGGATTAATAGAACAAGACCCACACACAGCTAGAAGCCCAATATTTTTTCAGAGGTAGATGCAGAAAAAACTATATTCAGTTTGCAACCTGATGGAGGTCAGTATAGATGGACTAATAGAACAAGTCCCACACACTGCTAGAAGCCCAAATATATTTTCAGAGGTACTGTAGATGCAGATAAAAATTAGTTTTAATTTGCAACCTGATGGAGGTCAGTATAGATGGACTAATAGAGAAAGTCCGACACACTACTAGAAGGCCAAATATTTTTTCAGAGCTAGATGCAGAAAAAAATTATATTCAGTTTGCAACCTGATGGAGGTCAGTATAGATGGACTAATAGAGAAAGTCCGACACACTACTAGAAGGCCAAATATTTTTTCAGAGGTAGATGCAGAAAAAAATATATTCAGCTTGCAACCTGATGGAGGTCAGTATAGATGGATTAATAGAACAAGACCCACACACAGCTAGAAGCCCAATATTTTTTCAGAGGTAGATGCAGAAAAAACTATATTCAGTTTGCAACCTGATGGAGGTCAGTATAGATGGACTAATAGAACAAGTCCCACACACTGCTAGAAGCCCAAATATATTTTCAGAGGTACTGTAGATGCAGATAAAAATTACTTTTAATTTGCAACCTGATGGAGGTCAGTATAGATGGACTAATAGAGAAAGTCCGACACACTACTAGAAGGCCAAATATTTTTTCAGAGCTAGATGCAGAAAAAAATATATTCAGTTTGCAACCTGATGGAGGTCAGTATAGATGGACTAATACAACAAGTCCCGCACACAGCTAGAAGCCCAAATATTTTTTCAGAGGTACTGTAGATGCAGATAAAAATTATTTTTAATTTGCAACCTGATGGAGGTCAGTATAGATGGACTAATAGAGAAAGTCCGACACACTACTAGAAGGCCAAATATTTTTTCAGAGGTAGATGCAGAAAAAAATATATTCAGTTTGCAACCTGATGGAGGTCAGTATAGATGGACTAATACAACAAGTCCCACACACAGCTAGAAGCCCAAATATTTTTTCAGAGGTACTGTAGATGCAGATAAAAATTAGTTTTAATTTGCAACCTGATGGAGGTCAGTATAGATGGACTAATAGAGAAAGTCCGACACACTACTAGAAGGCCAAATATTTTTTCAGAGCTAGATGCAGAAAAAAATTATATTCAGTTTGCAACCTGATGGAGGTCAGTATAGATGGATTAATAGAACAAGACCCACACACAGCTAGAAGCCCAATATTTTTTCAGAGGTAGATGCAGAAAAAAATATATTCAGTTTGCAACCTGATGGAGGTCAGTATAGATGGACTAATAGAACAAGTCCCACACACTGCTAGAAGCCCAAATATTTTTTCAGAGGTACTGTAGATGCAGATAAAAATTAGTTTTAATTTGCAACCTGGTGGAGGTCAGTATAGATGGACTTATAGAATGATGCTATGCCCAAAAGATTTTACTTCACTAGGTGCAGTAAAAAAATTGGTATTCTATACACAGGTGGTATATCTTGCAACACAGATAGGCTACTCCACTGACTAACACACTCTGCAATAGGCCAAAAAGGATTAGCTTTGCTAGATTCAGCCAAATGCTGTGAAAAAAACTTGCACAGCACTGGCACAGACCTGCCTGGCAAAAACTGATAGGAACTCATGTAACCTAGTCCTGAAAAGGACTCCAATTACAATTAGTCTTTACTCCCACAACCTATCTATTTAAGAGCACAGACCTCCCTGATAAAAGTCGTAGGAAATGCTGTAACCTAGTCCTTAAAAGGACTGCAATCACAACTATTCCCTACTCCCAAGCTATCTGTATATTTGTGCGAAAATTGGCTTGAAATTAACAAGGTATAGCGCACACAGCAACAGCGGTGCCGTCTAACACGCAGCTGCAGCAGTGAGAAAATGGTGGCGACGGGGAAAATGGCTTGGTCTTATAGGGCAAGGACATGTGACATACACTGCCAATGACACATGCCCTTGTTTGTGTGAAAAAAAGCACTTCGCTCCATGTGTGCGCTGCTGATAGGCTGACAGATTGCACCTTCCCACTGTAAATGCGGGAAAGAGAAAAAAAAATGGAGATCTTCATTGTTCCTGCAGAGATCCATCCCCTGCCCCTCCCCCCACCCCGCTGTACACTCAAACTGCGTATTAACATTAATTTTCATCATTACTGAGAAAAAATCCAGTTATGATTTTGGTGCACGAACAGTTATCGAACATAACCTCGAACAGCCGAATTTTTCTCAAATTGTTCGTGTTCGTCGAACGGCTCGAACACCGCCCAAAACAGCTCGAATTTGAGATTGGCGAACAGTTCGAGTAGAACAACGCTCATCTCTAGTTAGAACCCTCCTGTTAGTTTTTTTCTATTTTGTGGTCACGTGACCTGCTGCCTCTATATTCCAGCTCTGCCCTTCTGGCTTTGCTGGACTTCAGTGTTACTTTGACTCTTAATCTAGCCAGGTGCTTTGTACCTATCTCTATAGCTTGCTTGGTCCTTGGACCTCTAAGTACTTATTGTCTGTTTGTCTTTTTGCTCTGCTACAACTTCTGCTAGGAGGTGTCCAATTTTGTCTCAGTCCTTAGTAGAGATGAGCGGTGTTCGACTAGAACTGTTCGCCAATCTCAAATTCGAGCTGTTTTGGGCGGTGTTCGAGTTGTTCGACGAACCCGAACGATTTGCAAAAAATTCGGCTGTTCGAGGTTATGTTCGATAACTGTTCGTGCACCAAAAGCGTGTCCTGCATGTCTGGCGCTATTTAGAGCACCAATCATGCAGGGATTGTCTGCCACTCACTGTAATGCCACAGCCATGGTGGTTGTGGCATTACAGTGATTGCCCAAAACGATGAGAACAGTGCCAACAGTGAAACATGAAAAGCCGGCAATTCAGCAGCGGCATACACCTGTACCCGACAATTTAGAACCGAAAGATTAGAGCTTCACACATAGATTAGATAGATATAAACATGTCAGCCACATATATACGAAGTACAGTGAAAGTGCGGCTTACTGTACTTGTCATTTAGCGTAAAGGATTTATCAAAAAAAATAATAGTGTTTTCATGCACCGTCTCTTTAAAAAAGCCGGCCGGCAATTCAGCAGCGGTACCCGACAATTTATAACAGACAGAATAGAGCTTCACACATAGATTAGATAGATAGAAACATGTCAGCCACATATATACGAAGTACAGTGACAGTGTTGCTTACTGTACTTGTCATTTAGCGTAAAGGATTTATCAAAAAAAATAATAGTGTTTTCATGCACCGTCTCTTTACAAAAGCCGGCCGGCAATTCAGCAGCGGTACCCGACAATTTCTAACAGACAGAATAGAGCTTCACACATAGATTAGATAGATAGAAACATGTCAGTCACATATATATGAAGTACAGTGATAGTGTTGGTTACTGTACTTGTCATTTAGTATTAAAATAAAGGATTTATTATTAAAAAAATTGGCGTGGGGTTCCCCTTAATTTTAGGCTCTAGCGGAGGTTAAGCAGACGGCTGGGGCAGATGTTTGAAGCCTGGGAAGGGGGTAATACCCACGGAGCTTCCCAGGCTACTAATATCAGCCCCCAGCTGAATACATAGCCTTTACTAGCTATTAAAATGGGGGACCCCCCAAAAAAAATGACGTGGGGTCCCCCCTAATTTAATAGCTAGCAAAGGCTAGGCAGACAGCTGGGGGCTGATATTAATAGCCCAGGAAGGGTGCCATGAATATTGGCCCCCTCCCAGGCTAGAAACACCAGCCGTCAGCAGCCCCAGAAATGGCGCATTCATAGGATGCGCCAATTCTGGCACTTAGCCTCGCTCTTCCACGCTGCCCTGGTGCGGTGGCAGGGGGTAATAGGGTTGGGGTTGATGTCAGCTTATAATGCCAGCTGACATCAAGCCCAGGTTAGTAATGGAGAGGCGTCTATAAGACACCCCCATTACTAACCCCATAGTCAAAGTTAAAAAAAACACAAACACACAGAATAAAGTCCTTTAATTGAAATAAAGACACAATCCTTTATTGTTCTAAATTAAACCATACTTACCGTCACGCCCATTCCAGCTGAAGCCAACGATCTCCTGCAATAAAAGAAAAATAATAAAGCAACCTCATCCTTACCTTTCCATGGTTCCCACGACAGCTTCAGCTCTGCTACATCGAGATGACAGGCTGGACCACAGCAGAACGCTGCCATCCAGCCTCTCATCCCGCAGACACTGAGAAGCGCAGGCTTGCTTGCGCTGCTCAGCGTCTCTCTGTGACGACATCCAGATGAGCCGAGTTCATGTCCAATGAACTCGGCTCACCTCATGCACGTCACTGACAGCGTGGGAAAATTCTCACGCTGAAGCGGTGAGTGCAGGAGAATTCTCCCACGCTGTCAGTGACGTGCATAAGGTGAGCTCATGTCCAATGAACTCAGCTCACCTCCTGCACGTCACTGACAGCGTGGGAGAATTCTCCTGCACTCAGCGCTTCAGCGTGAGAATTCTCCCACGCTGAAGCGCTGAGTGCAGGAGAATTTTCCCACGCTGTCAGTGACGTGCATAAGGTGAGCTCATGTCCAATGAACTCAGCTCACCTCCTGCACGTCACTGACAGCGTGGGAGAATTCTCCTGCACTCAGCTCTTCAGTGTGAGAATTCTCCCACGCTGTCAGTGACGAGCATGAGGTGAGCCGAGTTCATTGGACATTAACTCGGCTCATCTGGATGCCCTCACAGAGAGACACTGTGGAGCGCAAGCAAGCCTGCGCTTCTCAGTGTCTGCGGGATGACAGGCTGGATGGCAGCGTTCTGCTGCGGTCCAGCCTGTCATCTCGATGTAGCAGAGCTGAAGCTGTCATGGGAACCATGGAAAGGTAAGGATGATGTTGCTTTATTATTTTTCTTTTATTTCAGGAGATCGTTGGCTTCAGCTGGAATGGGCGTGATGGTAAGTATGGTTTAATTTAGAACAATAAAGAATTGTGTGTTTATTTCAATTAAAGGACTTTTTTCTGGGTGTTGTGTTTTTTTTAAATACTTTACTAGAAATTCATGGTGGTCATGTCTAATATTGGCGTGACCCCATGAATTTCGGGCTTAGGGCCAGCTGATAATGCCAAGCTGGCCCTAACCCCTTTATTACCCAGTGAGCCACCGCATCAGGGCCCTGGATGAGTTGGGTACAGCGCCAGAAGATGGCGCTTCTATGAACGCGCCATTTTCCGGGGTGGCTGCGGACTGCAATTTGCAGTGGGGGTGGCCCAGAAAGCTTGGGCCTCCCTGCGCTGCGGATTCCAGCCCCCAGCTGCCTAGTTGTACCTGGCTGGACACAAAAACAGGGCGAAGCCCCACGTCAATTTTCTTTAAATTATTTCATGAAATAATTAAGAAAAAAAGGGCTTCCCTATATTGTTGTGTCCGGCCAGGTACAAATAGGCAGCTGGTGGTTGGGGGCAGCCCGTTCCTGCCTGCTGTACCTGGCTGGACACAAATATAGTGCGAAGCCCCACGTCAATTTTTTTTAAATTATTTCATGAATTTCCTGAAATAATTTAAAAAAATTGAAGTGGGGCTTCGCACTATATTTGTGTCCAGCCAGGTACAGCAGGCAGGAACGGGCTGCCCCCATCCACCAGCTGCCTATTTGTACCTGACCGGACACAACAATATAGGGAAGCCCTTTTTTTCTTAATTATTTCATGAATTTCATGAAATAATTAAAAAAAATTGAAGTGGGGCTTCGCACTATATTTGTGTCCAGCCAGGTACAGCAGGCAGGAACGGGCTGCCCCCATCCACCAGCTGCCTATTTGTACCTGGCCGGACACAACAATATAGGGAAGCCCTTTTTTTCTTAATTATTTCATGAATTTCATGAAATAATCAAAAAAAATTGAAGTGGGGCTTCGCACTATATTTGTGTCCAGCCAGGTACAGCAGGCAGGAACGGGCTGCCCCCAACCACCAGCTGCCTATTTGTACCTGGCCGGACACAACAATATAGGGAAGGCCTTTTTTTCTTAATTATTTCATGAATTTCATGAAATAATTAAAAAAAAAGTACGTGGGGCTTCGCCCTATTTTTGTGTCCAGCCAGGTACAACTAGGCAGCTGGGGGCTGGAATCTGCAGCGCAGGGAGGCCCAAGCTTTCTGGGCCCCCCCCCGCTACAAATTGCAGTCCGCAGCCACCCCGGAAAATGGCGCGTTCATAGAAGCGCCATTTTCTGGCGCTGTACCCAACTCATCCAGGGCCCTGGTGCGGTGGCTCACTGGGTAATAAAGGGGTTAGGGCCAGCTTGGTATTATCAGCTGGCCCCAAGCCCAAAATTCATGGGGTCACGCCAGTATTAGACATGACCGCCATGAATTTCTAGTAAAGTATTTAAAAAAAACACAACACCCAGAATAAAGTCCTTTAATTGAAATAAAGACACAATTCTTTATTGTTCTAAATTAAACCATACTTACCATCACACCCATTCCAGCTGAAGCCAACGATCTCCTGCAATAAAAGAAAAATAATAAACCAACCTCATCCTTACCTTTCCATGCTTACCACGACAGCTTCAGCTCTGCTACATCGAGATGACTGGCTGGACCGCAGCAGAACGCTGCCATCCAGTCTGTCATCCCGCAGACACTGAGAAGCGCAGGCATGCTTGCGTTCCTCACTGTCTCGCTGTGACGGCATCCAGATGAGCCGAGGTCATGTCCAATGAACTCGGCTCACCTCATGCACGTCACTGACAGCGTGGGAAAATTCTCACGCTGAAGTGCTGAGTGCAGGAGAATTCTCCCACGCTGTCAGTGATGTGCATGAGGTGAGCTCATGTCCAATGAACTCAGCTCACCTCCTGCACGTCACTGACAGCGTGGGAAAATTCTCCTGCAATCAGCGCTTCAGCGTGAGAATTTTCCCACGCTGTCAGTGACGTGCATGAGGTGAGCCGAGTTCATTGGACATGAACTCGGCTCATCTGGATGTCGTCACAGAGAGACGCTGAGCAGCGCAAGCAAGCCTGCGCTTCTCAGTGTATGCGGGATGACAGGCTGGATGGCAGCGTTCTGCTGCGGTCCAGCCTGTTATCTCGATGTAGCAGAGCTGAAGCTGTCGTGGGAACCATGGAAAGGTAAGGATGAGGTTGCTTTATTATTTTTCTTTTATTGCAGGAGATCGTTGGCTTCAGCTGGAATGGGCGTGATGGTAAGTATGGTTTAATTTAGAACAATAAAGAATTGTGTCTTTATTTCAATTAAAGGACTTTATTCTGGGTGTTTGTGTTTTTTTTAACTTTGACTATGGGGTTAGTAATGGGGGTGTCTTATAGACGCCTCTCCATTACTAACCTGGGCTTGATGTCAGCTGGCATTATAAGCTGACATCAACCCCAACCCTATTACCCCCTGCCACCGCACCAGGGCAGCGTGGAAGAGCGAGGCTAAGTGCCAGAATTGGCGCATCCTATGAATGCGCCATTTCTGGGGCGGCTGACGGCTGGTGTTTCTAGCCTGGGAGGGGGCCAATATTCATGGCTCCCTTCCTGGGCTATTAATATCAGCCCCCAGCTGTCTGCCTAGCCTTTGCTAGCTATTAAATTAGGGGGGACCCCACGTCATTTTTTTTGGGGGGTCCCCCATTTTAATAGCTAGTAAAGGTTATGTATTCAGCTGGGGGCTCATATTAGTAGACTGGGAAGCTCCGTGGGTATTACCCCCTTCCCAGGCTTCAAACATCTGCCCCAGCCGTCTGCTTAACCTCCGCTAGAGCCTAAAATTAAGGGGAACCCCACGCCAATTTTTTTAATAATAAATCCTTTATTTTAATACTAAATGACAAGTACAGTAACCAACACTATCACTGTACTTCATATATATATATGACTGACATGTTTCTATCTATCTAATCTATGTGTGATGCTCTATCTTTCTGTTCTAAATTGTCGGGTACCGCTGCTGAATTGCCGGCCGGCTTTTTTAAAGAGACAGTGCATGAAAACACTATTATTTTTTTTAATAAATCCTTTACACTAAATGACAAGTGCAGTAACCAACACTGTCACTGTGCTTCTTATATGTGTGACTGACATGTTTCTATCTATCTAATCTATGTGTGATGCTCTATTCCTTCTTGTCTAAATTGTCGGGTACCGGTGTATGCCGCTGCTGAATTTGCCGGCCGGCTTTTTTAAAGAGAGTGTCTTCTGAGCAGTTTTTCAGCTTTTGGACACCATTGCAGGTGTTTTCTATGTGTTTCTATGTGTTTTTGTTTGCCTGCCATTGGTTTTAACGGTGTTCGACGGTGTTCTAAGGTGTTCTGACGAACAGTTCGACGAACAGTTCCTCGAACATCCCGGTGTTCGACGAACCCGAACACTACGGGGGTGGCTCAACACTAGTCCTTAGTTCTTTTAGGGACCCCTTCCTTATATCTATAGGTCTGCGTTCAGACTAGCTGAGGACAAAGGAGGGTCTGTTCACAAGGAACAGGTTGCCCGCTGCATCGTAGAGAATCAGCTTAGTCCTATTGTAGGGACAGTTTTCCTTTCTTTCCTTAGTTCTTGTAGCAGATCATAACAGCTGGCACCTTTAATGTGTCTCAGCATCAAGTACAAAGAATTAAAAAAAAGATTTGAAGAGACTGGAGATGTGTTTGACAAGCCCAGGTCCAGCAGACCCCGCAAGACAACTGCTCAGGAGGAACATTTGTTGGTTAGAAAATCCAAACTAAGCCCCTCTTCCACTGCAGGAGAGCTCCAACAGGCCTGGTCACCTCAAGTCCCTGTGTCAACTAGAACAGTTTGTAGGATTCTGTCTCGAAATGGCCTCCATGGTGGAATCAGTGCCCAGAAGCCAGCATTAAGCAAAAGGTAAATAAAAAAACTTGTGGCATTTGCAATGTCCCACAGACTGCTAAACAGATGGAAGCTGGAAAAGTGGCAGAAGGTGGATTTCTCTGATGAATCTTCAGTAGAATTACACCACAGCCGCTGCAAATACTGCACGAGATCTACTGGACCCCGCATGGATCCAAAATACTCCCAGAAAACAGTTACATTTGGTGGTGGAAATTTCATGGTCTGGGGTTACATTCAGTAAGGGGGTGTGCGACACATTTGCAAGGTGGAAGGCAATATCAATAGCCTAAAATATAAAGAAGTATTAGCTACCTCTTACATTCCAAATCTTAAAAGGGGTCAAATTCTGCAGCAGTATTGTGCTCCATCTGATACATCCATCTCTACAAAAGTTCCTCCAGGCAAAAAAGATCAAGGTGCTCAAGGACTGGCCAGCCCAGTCACCAGACATGAACATCATTGACCATGTTTGGGGTAGGATGAAACAGGAAGCTTGGAAGACAAAACCAAATAATCTAGATGAACTCTGGAGGCATGTAAGACTGCATTCTTTGCTACTCCTGATGACTTCATTAATAAATTGTATGAATCATTGTTGAACCACATGGATGCAGTCCTTCAAGCTCATAGAAGTCACAAAAAAATCTTAAATATGACTCTAATAGCACCACAACTTCATTCACAAATGTTATGCAACATAAATTTTTATTTTAAGATAATTATTTGTTTGAATATCACATTACTTTCTGTGGGCGACAAAACTTTTGTCTTGCCAAAATCTGACCATTCTGGGTTCATTAAATGATCAATATTTCAACATTGATGCCAATTTATTTTCTTGATCTAAACCAAATTTGGGAGGGTTTCAGCTTTCAAAAGAGTAATTTATAAAACCAATAGATGAATTTAACGTCAGGTTATAAGCTTTAATTTACATAACATGGATAAGCGACATAACTTCTGTCAGGGAGTGTAGATCTTTTTTGCCATGTGGATTTTAACTTTCTCTTTTTATGTTAAACCATGTGCATTGGCAAATTGAGTGTGAGAAGAAAATATAAAACTGATGTGCACAAAGAATTTCTCAGGTTCCACTGAGATTTGAACTCAGATTGAGGGATTCAGAATCCAGAGTACTAACCATTACACCATGGAACCATATGACCAATGGAGCTGGCTGGAGTTTCTTTTGAAAACGGTAAAAGAGAATGTGTAAATTGTGGAAATGTGAGAAATTCCATCTGAATCCAGTGATCTGAGTTCAAATCTCAGTGGAACCTGGGAAATTCATGCATTATGGTGAAAACAGGTTCTAAAGCTGTTCTGCAAATGTATATCTAATACACAGTGGTAAATTAATATCTCCTCCCTTTTTATTCCACAAGTGTGCTTAAAGTTCCATGATATCACAACAAGGACAGTTTTAAAATGTTGATGAAATATGGCTAATAATTAGCTTGCTGGAACTATTAGCTGGAAAAAGGGTGAGAAAAAAAGAAATTGCAAAACTTCTGCTCATCCAGAAGTCACTAAAGATTTTTCATGGTGTGCTTAAAGGTTCCATCGGAAAGATAATTCAAGTAGAGTTGGTGCAAATCAAAGCTCATATCCCGGTCCATCAGTCACGGCAGTGGTCTGTGTTCACTGGAAAAAAGGAGGAGTTGCACCACATACCTGATGGCACCCTCTGAGCTTTTTTTGATTGGTGGTGTGAGGAACAAGTGACATCTCACCAGGCTGAATAATCAGAAAAAGATATACCGATGCTGTTAAGCTGGTTCTACAAATCCGATACAAAGATTACAGACCATTTCCGTTGGGGATAAACTTGGTAATATGCAAATAGATATACTCAGATAATTAGTAGTGTTGAGCGAGCACTAAAATGCTCAGGTGCTCGAAGCTCGGGCCGAGCTCACTGTGATACTCGGGTGCTCGACCCGAGCAACGAGCCCAATGTTAGTCTATGGGAGACCCGAACATTTTTGCGGTGGCTTCCCCGGCAGTCTGTAGAAAGCCTAAAAAGTGCCCAAAACGATAGTGACAGTGCTCAAATGACATGGGGACAGCATGGGGATCGCCCCTGGAAGCATTTCTGACCCCCAGGTCACTGCTGTCAACAACGTGGTCAGAGGTATTAAGCCACTTTTACAGGCTCACAATAAAACGTTCAAAAATGAAAGTGAAAGTGCTTTCCTGTGAAATATGTTAACCCCTTAACGATCATGGGTCTTTCGGTTTTTGTGTTTTCCTTTTTTGCTCCCCTTCTTCCCAGAGCCAGAACTTTTTTAATTTTTGTTCAATATGGCCATGTGAGGGCTTATTTTTTGCGGGACGAGTTGTAGTTTTAAACACCATCACTGGTTTTACCATATCTTGTGCTGGAAAATGGGAAAAAAATTCCAAGTGCAGTGAAACTGCAAAAAAAATGCAATTCCACAGTTGTTTTTTGGGTCCTTTTTTTACCACGTTCACAGATTGCTAAAACTGACCTGTCATCATTATTTTCCAGGTCGTTACGAGTTCATAGACACCAAACATGTATAGGTTCTTTTTTATTTAAGTGGTGAAAAAAAATCCAAAGCTTGCTAAAAAAAACAAAAAAAATGACGCCATTTTCCGAGACCCTTAGCTTCTCCAATTTTTGGGATCTGGGGCCAGGTGAGGGCTTATTTTTTGCGTGCCGGGCTGACGTTTTTTATTGATACCATTTTGGGGTAGATCCGATGTTTTGATCGCTCGTTATTGCATTTTATTGCAAAGTTGTAGCGACCAAAAAATTGTAATTCTGGCGTTTCAAATTTTTTTCTCGTTACGCCGTTTACTGATTGTATTAATTCTTCTTTTATATTGATAGATCGGGCGATTCTGAACACGGCGATACCAAATATGTGCATGTGGTTTTTTTTTTATATATATATATTTTATTTTGAATGGGGCGAAAGGGGGGTGACTTAAACTTTTATATATTTTTTATTTTTTTTATTTTTTTAAAAACTTTTTTTTTACACTTTCTGCTTGCTTCTATATTATCCAGAGGAGACTAGAAGCAGCAATTGTCTGATTGCTTCTACTGCATACAAGCGATGAGCAGATCGCTTGTATGCAGGAGAAATGCTCACTTGCTATGAGCGCTGACCAATAGGTAGCGCTCATAGCAATTGAGACATGACAACCACAGGCGTCTGCTGCAGACCCTGAGTTGTCATGCCCACCCATTGGTGACCCGCGATCACGTGACGGGGTCACTGATGGGCGGGGCTTAGGACTCCCGGAAGCGCGAGTTAAATGCCACTGTCAGAGATTTAACATGTTAACAGCCGCGGGTGGATTGCGATTCCAATAATCAGCTGACATGTGCTCGCTTCAGTGCGGGCTCACCGCCGGAGCCCCCGCTGAACCGGCCTTCCCGACCTGGTGCGTACTATTACTGACCAGGTCGGAAAGGTGTTAAGGAACATCCTTTCCAGGGTAAAGACTTGTGTATAAGGTAAAATAAATAACCAAAAACAAAAATACTCCTCCACACCTTGGGCTATGTTCACAAGTAGCATTTTTTATGCGTTTTTGAACTTTTGTATTGCTTTCAACTGTGACAAATGCATTCACCGGGAAATGTCATTTTAACATTTTACAACCTTATCTGGCCATGTGCTGTGTGACACATGCATACTGTGCTAAAAAGACATGGGAACAGCATGGGGAAGACCCCTGGAAGCATGTCTGACACCCAGGTCACTGCCTAAAAGTGTGGCCATCTGAAGTGATCCTTGCCGCATCAGAAGATACAGACTTGCAACTATCCCCGTGCAAGTCCTTGTCCCAGGGCAGTGTTCAATTGTACCTCCCCATAACTTGCAATACAAGCGCAAGTATGCAGCCTGCCACCCACCCACCCCCAGGCTGCAATACCATACTGCTAGCTTGCTTGCACTTGAAATTGAGCCTTTTAGGCATGTTGAGGTGGAATCTGGCCACCACGTCATGGCTGCGTCGGTAGCCTGGTATTCATACTCAGTCCCCAGCCGCCCCGCGGCTGGGTGCCCACACACAGTCCCCAGCCGCGTGGGGGTGGCCGGGTGTCCATACTCAGTCCGCAGCCGCCCCTATTTGTCCCGTTGCGCCTTATACACAAGCGCGCATACCAAAACATTACCTGTGCCCTCCCCAGTGCATTTAGTGGGAAGAACAGCCTAACCACAAACACGTGGACAAGTGAATGTGGCCAGGAGTGTGACGCCTTCACACTGGGTTAATATTGTGGAAGCCGGGACACAGTTGGACACTGGGATGCAACACGTCCTCCAGACATAGAGGATTGCGGGTCCTGGGTCAATCAGGCTTCAACACAAAGTTCAGAAGGTAGACAGCAGCAGTGGTCGGCCTCCTACACAACGAGTAAATTATTCATGATCATGAGGCCATCCACCTCCTTAGCTTTCTGTTCCTTGGAATGCAAGCGCATGTTTGTAGTAGCAGCTAGGCCTGAGGTGGTCAGCGTTTTGGCGCATATTCTACCTCCTCCGAGGATTGCTGGATGTTTTCCTGCTACTATCCCAGTTCTATGACTCTCGTTAAAACAAAGCTTCAGGTGATAAATGATGGATGAGGTGGTGGCAAAGGAGAAAGAGCAGGAGGAACAGGGAACATTCACATCAATATCAGGCCAGTCAACCAGATATGTCTTGTAGGATATGTTTCTGTAACAAAAGGAGCGGTTCGGCTACACAGTTATAGGGCATACAGTGAGTGCAATGCCTACCAAAAATTTCGAGCCACTCCAATGCCCCTTGGAAATGACATGGAGGTCAGAGGGTGTTAACTAAACCTTTTTTTCGATTTATAGCAACTGGGTCTCCCGTGCACTGTTGGCCTAAGCAGTGAATGGAAGGCTTTCCAAAAATTATGAGGAACTGCAATGCCCCTTACAAGAGCCATGTGTGGCACCCCAGGGGTCTGGTCACCACAGTAATAGAGATATTACGCCGGAGAGCAAGTGGGAGGTTTCCTGGTCAGGATCCCTTAAACATGCAACATCCTCCTGCCCCAGTCCTGGGAGGGGAGAATTCTGCCCTTATAAACTGGATCTGGGGCGGGGTTGAGTGAGTCAGAGAACAGTCAGAGTCAGAGTGAGAGCAAGGGAAAGTAACAGCAAGGAGCTCTGTAGGAGCTAGGAGCTAAAGACGAGGGGCTGGAAGCTGAGCAGAGCTCGCCCTGGCAGAAGACAATAGGAACCGGACACAGGAGTCCGAAGCTGTGAGGACTTATATATCCAGCAGCAGAAACCAGCCGGCAGGGGATTTCAGGTCCTCTGGCCATAGAAGCCTGGAGGCTCAGTCACAAGCAAGGGACCAGCACCGCTGTCGTGGAGCGGAGGCTAACAGAAGGCCCCAAGTCACCAGCCATACGGGTGAGCACTACACGGTACACTCAGGGACGTGGGCTACTTCTACCCGCTTACAGCAAGGTAGCCAGGAAGAGTGCAGACAGACTGGGAGGCCTATAACTCCACCTGGCCAGGGGAACTCCTGCTTGCTCACAGACTGACCAGGCCTCTTATGCTAGCCAGTACTCCCGGGAGGGTCTACCTTATAATCATCAGTAAAGACCCTGAACTGCACTGCAAAGACTCTGAGTCTTTCCTTCTGCGCTCGTGCACCATCACCCCCATCATCCACACTCACTGCCCTGAGGCTATACTCCTCCCGAGGGGAGTTATCCCTTTCTATGGTGCACACACAACACCAGCCTCAGCGGTCTGCCTCGCAACGGTGGTACTCCCTGACCGCAATCCACGGGTGGCGCAGTCGGACAATTAACCTCAAAACCTAAGAAAGACTGCCACTGGTTTGACCAGCCTGAGTCACGGGACCGGGTCACCGCCACGGAGACTACAGACCCGAGAGACCCGGCACCGGGTATCCGACACACGTGTACACACGGCCCAGGGGGCGCGTCACATGCAGTACAGCATATTACAAACATAAGTCCCATTATTGGGGAGCAGGTCTCCCATAGTATTTGCTTATGCTTTCCCAGCAAAAGCTGCCAAAAATTAGGACGGAGCAACTTGCAATGCCCCTTACAAGAGCCATGCAGTACAGCATATTACAAACATAAGTCCCATTATTGGGGAGTGGGTGTCCCATGGTATTTGCTTATGCTTTCCCAGCAAAAGCTGCCAAAAATTAGGACGGAGGAACTTGCAATGCTGGCACCCTGGTGGTATAGTGGTGGTGGAGGCTGAGGATAAGGAGAAGAAGATTAAACAGACGAAACGAGGAAGCGTATACCCATGTGTGGGTGTGAAGAAGTGCATGTGAATACACCTCCCGAAATAACACAGTGGATTTAACTTTATGCTACTCTGCTGTCATTTGGTGGTGATGAGAAGTCTGGCCCAATCCAGCCCTTGTTCATTTTGATAAGGGTCAGCTTGTCAGCATTGTCAGTTGACAGGCGAGTGCGCTTATCAGTTATAATTCCCCCAGCGGCACTAAAAACATGCTCTGATAACACGCTAGCGGCAGGGCAAGCCAGGACCTCCAAGGCGTACAGAACGAGTTCATTCCAAGTGTCCAGCTTGGATACCCAATAATTAAAAGGCACAGAGGAATCATGGAGGATGCTGGTACGATCGGCAAGGTACTCCCTCACCATCTTTTGAAGCTTTCCACTCCTTGTGAGAGTAACCCGCGCCTCAGGGCCTGTAAGCTGGGTGGGTGTCAGAAAACTGTCCCAGAACATTGACAGTATTCCCCTGCCTCTGCTGGATTGGAGTTGCATCTCTCTCGCCTGTACGCCTTTGTTGGGCAACGAACTGTGACCTCTGCCGCTAGCGTGTTCAGATGGGAATTTTTTTAAGAGTTCTGCATCAAGGGCCTTCTGATATTGCCCCATTTTTGTAGACCTCTCCACCTCAGGAATAAGAGAGTGAAAGTTCTCCTTGTAGCGGGGGTCTACAAGTGTCACCAACCAATAATGACTGTCACCCAACATTTTGACAACGCGAGGGTCACGGCTAAGGCAGCGTAGCATAAAGTCAGCCATGTGTGCCAGACTGGTAACGGGCAAGATTTCCGTGTCCTCACCAAGATGACGACTAACCATGCTCTCCTCCTCCTCCTCCTCTTCCTCCTCCCCCCTGTCCTCAGGCCACCCACGCTGAACCGACGGTATGACACTTGTACAGGTACTACCGTCTACAACGCATGATAGCAGCTCCTGTTCTTCCTCCTCCTCCTTCTCCTCCTCTCCCTCATTGTCCCCCAATGCACGTTGGGATGAAATGAGGCTGGGCTGTGTGTAATCGCCCGCTACGGCTTCTTGATCCATCTCATCATACTCTGGCTGCAATGCCTCCTCTTTAATTCTCTGTAGAGAGCGTTGCAAAAGACAGACAAGTGTGATGCTGATACTAATGATGGCGTCATTGCCACTCACCATCTTGGTGGCCTCCTCAAAGTTTGTCAGGATGGTACATATGTCAGACATCCAGGTTCACTCCTGAGGTCTTATGTGTGGAGTCTGACCTGAATATCGACGGCCTTGTTGCAGCTGGTACTCCACAACTGCTCTCTTCTGCTCACAATTCCTTTGCAACATGTGGAGGGTAGAGTTCCAAGGTGTGGGGACATTGTGCCGGAAGCTGCAAACACTGCTGCAACACAGCAAGGGCGGCGGAAGCTGTAGCCGACTTGCGAAAATGAGCTGACAGGCGGCGTACTTTCTCGAGCAGATCTGGCAACTCGGGGTACGATTTAAGAAACCGCTGAACCACGAGGTTAAGCACATGAGCCAGGCATGGTACGTGTGTGATCTCACCTCGCCTCAGAGCCGCCACCAGGTTACGGCCATTGTCACAGACGACCATGCCAGGATGTAGGTTCAGCGGTCCCAGCCACAGATCTGCCTGCTCTTTCACAGCTGTCCACAACTCACAAGCAGTGTGAGGTTTATCACCTAAGCTTATGAGTTTCAGCACAGCCTGTTGCCGCTTGGCGGAGGCAGTACTGCAATGCTTCCAGCTTGTAACTGATGTGGTGATATCTGAGATGGAGGCTGAACATGAGGAGGAGGATGCGCAGGAGCTGTACACTGTGGGGGCAACTCTGACTGACATAGGGCCCGCAATTCTCGGTGTGGGGAGGATGTGTTCCGTCCCAAGGTCCGACTGGGTCCCGGCTTTCACTATGTTTACCCAGTATGCCATCAGAGAGATGTACCGTCCCTGGCCACAAGCACTTGTCCACGTGTCCGTTGTCAGGTGGACTATCCCAGTAACTGCGTTGTTGAGGGCACGGCAGATGCTTTGGGACACGTGCTTGTGTAGTGCGGGGATGGCACACTGGGCAAAATAGTGTTGGCTGGGGACCGAGTACCGAGGGACGGCCACCGCCATAAGATTGCGGAAGGATTCCGTCTCCACCAGCCTAAAAGGCAGCATTTCCAATGCAAGCAGTCGTGAAATGTGCGAATTTAGGACTGTGGCCTGTGCGGCGTTAGCTGCGAATTTCCGCTTTCGTTCAAAGGTCTAGGATATGGACAATTGAACGCTGCGGTGGGACGTGGATGTGGACGTTGATGCTGTTTCTTGAGAAACTGCCATAACAAGTGAAGACTGAGAGGAGGGGGCTTCTTTACATGCAGTATGGACAGGGGATTGCCTTGCACACACAACAGGGGGTTCTATTGCACGCACAACAGTGGAAGAAGCAGTGGTGACACCCGCTGACACTAGTCGTGGACCCTGGGTTTCGCCCCACAAAGTCAGGTGCTTTGCTGCCATGTGCCTGATCATGCTGGTGGTGGTCAGGCTGGTAGTTTTGTCACCCCTGCTGATGCTGGCATGGCAGGTGGAACATATGGCCTTTTTGGGGTTATCAGTAGAGTCTTTAAAAAAATTCCAGACTCTGGAAGACCTACCGCTTGTACTGGCAATGTCCCTCGTGTTGGTGTTACGGGGAACGGTTGCCTGCCTTCTGTCTGCGGCCGCCACACTTCTTCTTCCTGCCTGTTGGGGTACTCTGCCTCCCTCCCCCTGTGTGCTGCTGGCCTCACTCTGCATGTCCTCCTTCCACATTGGGTCAGTTACTAGATCATCCACCACCTCCTCCTCTTCCACTTGCGCACCACGATCCTCCTCCTCCCTTCGTGGCAATTGTGTCTCGTCATCGTCCACCTCTTGTGACAAATTGACAACGTCGACTTCCTGTGGCCGTGGCTGTTCAAATATTTGGGCATCGCAACATGGGATCTCCTCTTCCACCACTTCAAGCGTATCAGGCGAGGGGCCCAAATATGGAAATGGACCAGTGAACAGCTCTTCAGAGTGTCCAAGTGTGGGATCACTTGCTGTCTGACGACACTCGGCATGGTGGGAGGAAGGAGCATCAGGGTGAGGAGGAGTATGCGGTCGAGACTCACGGCTACTAAGAGTTGACCGTGTGGAAGACAGACCGGAGATGGTGGTGCCCAGGTAACTGGAAGTATTGTCTGCTATCCAATTAATAACCTGTTCACAATGATCAGTTCTCAATACTGGTGTTGTTCTGTGCTTCCCTAGTAATTCGGTCAAGAAGTGGAAGCGAGAAGATGTGGCTGTTGGTTGTGGTACATTTTCACCTTGGCCACGGCCCCGTCCTCTGCACGAACCATCACCAGAACGTCCACTTCCACGTCCCTTGCCACGCGCCTTGCCCATTGTAAATGAAGTAAAATAGCTTACACTTGCACTATCAATGGAAAAAGGGTAATAAAGAGTAGATTAGAACCGTGGAAGAGGAAAACCACAGTTATTGTTTACTGGGGTATACCACACTTTTTTAAATAGAGATATTTGCGGCTGAACAGTGAGCGACACACTCAAACTGCTTTTTTTTTAGATACCAAAGGCCCAAAACTGGATAGTACAGCGATTTGACCCGTGGAACTGCAAAACCACAATGGGATGTCGGGCCTACACAAGACTATTTTCAACAGATATATTTTTGTGTCACAACAGTCAGGAGACACTACTGTTTTTCTTTACGGAAAAAACTACCAAAACCTGAATAATAGAGATTTTTTTACCGTGGGATGGCAAAACCACAGTTATTGTTTACTGGGGTATACCACACTTTTTTAAATAGAGATATTTGCGGCTGAACAGTGAGCGACACACTCAAACTGCTTTTTTTTTAGATACCAAAGGCCCAAAACTGGATAGTACAGCGATTTGACCCGTGGAACTGCAAAACCACAATGGGATGTCGGGCCTACACAAGACTATTTTCAACAGATATATTTTTGTGTCACAACAGTCAGGAGACACTACTGTTTTTCTTTACGGAAAAAACTACCAAAACCTGAATAATAGAGATTTTTTACCATGGGATGGCAAAACCACAGTTATTGTTTACTGGGGTATACCACACTTTTTTAAATAGAGATATTTGCGGCTGAACAGTGAGCGACACACTCAAACTGGTTTTTTTAGGTACAAATGGCCCAAAAGTGGATAATACAGAGGTTTGAACTGTGAAACTGCAAAGCCACACTTGTATTTCTCGGGCCTACACCAGACTATTTTCAACAGATATATTTGTGTCTGAACAATCAGGAGACACTATTTATTTTTTACGGCAAAAAATGCCAAAAGCAAGATAATAGAGATGTTTTACCGTGGAACAGCTAAACCGCAGTTATAATTTACTGGTGTATACCAGACTTTTTTGAATATATATATATTTGCGGCTGAACAGTGAGCGACACACTCAAACTGTTCTTTTTAGATACAAATGGCCCAAAAGTGGATAATACAGAGGTTTGAACCGTGAAACTGCAAAGCCACACTTGTATTTCTCGGGCCTACACCAGACTATTTTCAACAGATATATTTGTGTCTGAACAATCAGGAGACACTATTTATTTTTTACGGCAAAAAATGCCAAAAGCAAGATAATAGAGATGTTTTACCGTGGAACAGCTAAACCACAGTTATAATTTACTGGTGTATACCAGACTTTTTTGAATATATATATATTTGCGGCTGATCAGTGAGCGACACACTCAAGCTGTTTTTTTTAGATACAAATGGCCCAAAAGTGGATAATACAGAGGTTTGAACCATGGAACTGCAAAACCACACTTGTATTTCTCGGGCCTACACCAGACTATTTTCAACAGATATATTTGTGTCTGAACAATCAGGAGACACTATTTATTTTTTACGGCAAAAAATGCCAAAAGCAGGATAATAGAGATTTTTTACTATGGAACAGCAAAACCACAGTTATAATTTACTGGTGTATACCAGGCTTTTTAAAATATATATATATTTGCAGCTGAAGAGTGAGCGACACATAAACTGTTTTTTTTAGATACAAATGGCCCAAAAGTGGATAATACAGAGGTTTGTACCGTGGAACTGCAAAACCACACTTGTATTTCTCGGGCCTACACCAGACTATTTTAAACAGATATATTTGTGTCTGAAAAATCAGGGAGACACTATTTTTTTTTTTTACAGCAAAAAATGCAAAAAGGAGGATAATAGAGATTTTTTACCGTGGAACAGCAAAAGCACACTTCTGTCTCTCTGGCCTACTCCAGACTATTTTCAACAGATATATTTGTGCCTGAAAAATCAGGGAGACACTATTATTATTTTACACAGCAAAAAATGCCAAAACAGGATAATAGAGATATTTTACCGTGGAACATCAAAACCAGTTATAATTTACTGGTGTATACCAGACTTTTTTAAATATATATATTTGCGGTTAAACAGTGAGCGACACACTCAAACTGTTTTTTTTAGATACAAATGGCCAATAGAACTGCAAAACCACACTTCTATTTCTCTGGCCTACACCAGACTATTTTCAACAGATATATTTGTGTCTGAAAAATCAGAGGCACACTTTTTTTTTGGGGGGGAGGGGGGACACCAAAAGGTTAATAAGATAGGTATTTGTACATTGTGAAGGAGGAAAAAAAACAGAGGATTTAGATAAAAAAAAAGGATTTTTCCTGGCCCCCGGGACCTGGAGCTAAGAACAGCAATTTCAGCAACAGGAGCAGCACACTGGACTGTAATGCAGCGTTTGCTGGTATAACCACTGCGTCTCCTATACAGCCTGCCTGCCTGCCTGATATACCTGGGATGGATATTAGTCCTGAGAAGGACTGCTTGTTTGATCTGGCAGCCTTTACAGACCCTACACTAACTATTTTGCAGGATATATCTCTCCCTAAATCAGCAGCGCTGTCCCTACACTGTCTGATTCGGAGCGACTGTGTCCAAGATGGCGGCGCCCGGTTTTAAATACTCGAGGTGACGCTGTGCGGCCAGCCAATCACTGTAATGCCCACAAACAACATGGCTGCGGCATTACAGTGACTGGCTGGCAATCCCTGCATATTCATTGGCTCTGTAAAGAGCGCCAAACATGCAGGACGGAGACCCGAGCTCCTGCCCGAGTAACCCGGAAATGCTCGGTGCTCGCCGAACATCCCGAGTAGAATGATGCTTGGGCGAGTACCGAGCAGTGTCGAGCATGTTCGCTCAACACTAATTATGATGAAAACAGGTTTTAAAGCTGTTCTGCAAATGTATATCTAATACACAGTGGTAAATTAATATCTCCTCCCTTTTTATTCCACAAGTGTGCCTAAAGTTCCATGATATCAAAACAAGGACAGTTTTAAAATGTTGATGAAATCTGGCTAATAATTAGCGTGCTGGATTTCTTTGCTGGAAAATGGGTGAGAAAAAAGAAATTGCAAAACTTCTGCTCATCCAGAAGTCACTAAAGATTTTTCATGGTGTGCTAAAAGGTTCCATCGGAAAGATAATTCAAGTAGAGTTGGTGCAAATCAAAGTTCATATCCCAGTCCATCAGTCACGGCAGTGGTCTGTGTTCGCTGGAAAAAAGGAGGAGTTGCACCACATACCTGATGGTACACTCTGGGCTTTTTTTGATTGGTGGTGTGACACACAAGTGACATCGCACCAGGCTGAATAATCAAAAGAAGATCTACAGTTGCTGTTAAGCTGGGTCTACAAATCCGATCCAAAGATTGCAGACCATTTCCATGGGGGGTAGACTTGGGAATGTGAAAATTAATCTACTCAGATAATTAGTCAAAATGTTACATGAAGTTAGACATAGTCAGCAGGATTTGAACCTGTGCGGGGAAACCCCAATGGATTTCTAGTCCATCCCCTTAACCACTCGGCCACAACTACTCAGACACTGTTTCATCCTTATGAGTTCCACTCCTTTTCTTATAGCACCATGATCAAAATCAGTGATTATACTTCTGGAAGATATTTCAGAAAATGGAAGATTTCAATTGGAAACAAAATTCCAGGCCTCACTGAAATGTAAACATCTGATTTAAAGGTATCATCAATTGGAACCTTGTACAGTTCAAGGTTTTTAAAAATTCATAACGTGAATTTCAAGTGACTTTGTTCCAAACACCTCCTGAAAAAGGCTTTGAAAATGATCAAAAGTTTGAACAGATTCATTTCCATGCAAAAAGACTTGCTGTTCATATTATCAGGTATTGAGCGTCTTTTAACCTCATCAAGTTTCCCAAAATGCCAAGCGGTTAACAGAAGTGAGCATATCATATTTCAGATATATTTTGCTTGCTTTATACTTGCAATACAAGTCAATGAGAAGGTTAGAAAGACCCCTGGAAGATTCCTGAATGACGTTCGCAGCATTTTGCGAGCAAAAAAAAAACGAAAACAAACTCAATCGATGCCCAAAACCATTCTTAGAAAAACATCACCAAACTATGTTTACAAAAATGCTGGAAAACACTAAAAAGGGTGATTCGGGAAAAGAATTACTGTCGTTTCTTGAAGCCGTTTCAGCTTGAAATCCTTGTCAGTTTCAACCACCTGGAAAAAGTGTTATGCGAACATTGGCACAAGTCATAGAGTACAGTTGCTTGGTGTGACATAGATGGTATGAGTTTTGCTTCATGAAGTCAAGTTTAACTTTTGAGTTAAACTTTCTTGATAGATAGATCTTTTTTGCCATGTGGATTTTAACTTTCTCTTTTTATGTTAAACCATGTGCATTGGCAAATTGAGAGTGAGCAGAAAAAACACAACTGCTGTGCACAAAGAATTTCTCAGGTTCCACTGAGTCTTGAACTCAGATTGCTGGATTCAGAGTCCAGAGTGCTAACCCTTACCCCATGGAACCATAAGACCAATAGAGCTAGCTGGATTTTCTTTTGAAAACGGTAAAAGACCTTGTGTAAATTGTGGAAATGTGAGAAATTCCCTCTGAATTCAGTGATCTGAGTTCAAATCTCAGTGGAACCTGGGAAATTCATGCATTATGATGAAAACAGGTTTTAAAGCAGTTCTGCAAATGTATATCTAATACACAGTGGTAAATTAATATCTCCTCCCTTTTTATTCCACAAGTGTGCTTAAAGTTCCATGATATCACAACAAGGACAGTTTTAAAATGTTGATGAAATCTGGCTAATAATTAGCGTGCTGGATCTATTAGCTGGAAAAAGGGTGAGAAAAAAAGAAATAGCAAAACTTCTGCTCATTCAAAAGTCACTAAAGATTTTTCATGGTGTGCTAAAAGGTTCCATCGGAAAGATAATTCAAGTAGAGTTGGTGCAAATCAAAGTTCATATCCCAGTCCATCAGTCACGGCAGTGGTCTGTGTTCGCTGGAAGAAAAGAGGAGTTGCACCACATACCTGATGGCACCCTCTGGGCTTTTTTTGATTGGTGGTGTGACGCACAAGAGACATCGCACCAGGCTGAATAATCAAAAGAAGATCTACAGTTGCTGTTAAGCTGGGTCTACAAATCCGATCCAAAGATTGCAGACCATTTCCATGGGGGATAGACTTGGGAATGTGAAAATTTATCTACTCAGATAATTAGTCAAAATGTTACATGAAGTTAGATGTAGTCGGCAGGATTCGATCCTGTGCAGAGAGACCCCAAAGGATTTCTAGTCCATTGCCTTAACCACTTGGCCACAACTACTCAGATGCTGCTTCATCCTTATGAGTTTCACTCCTTTTCTTATAGCACTATCATCAATATCAGTGATTATCCTTCTGGAAGACATTTCAGAAAATGGAAGATTTCAATTGGAAACAAAAATCCAGGCCTCACTGAAATGTAAACATCTGATTTAAAGGTATCATCAATTGGAACCTTGTACAGTTCAAGGTTTTTTAAAATTCATAAGGTGGATTTCGAGTGACTTTGTTCCAAAAACCTCCTAAAAAAGGCTTTGAAAATGCTCAAAAGTTTGAACAGATTCATTTCCATGCAAAAGGACTTGCTGTTCATATGATCAGGTATTGAGCGTCTTTTAACCTCATCAAGTTTCCCAAAATGCCAAGCGGTTAACAG
Organism: Phyllobates terribilis; assembly: GCF_046119375.1. Taxonomy (NCBI): domain Eukaryota; kingdom Metazoa; phylum Chordata; class Amphibia; order Anura; family Dendrobatidae; genus Phyllobates; species Phyllobates terribilis. Next base: position 220,217,509 of record NW_027362773.1, on the reverse strand, counting down.
AAGTGAGCATATCATTTTTCCGGTATATATTGCTTGTTTTATACTTGCAATACAAGTCAATGAGAAGGTTAGAAAGACCCCTGGAAGGTTCCTGAGTGATGTTCTCAGCATTTTGCGAGCAAAAAAAAAGCAAAAAACAAATCAATCAATGCCCAAAACAATTCTTAGAAAAACATCACCAAACTATGTTTACAAAAATGCTGGAAAACACTAAAAAGCGTGATTCAGGAAAACAATCGCTGTTGTTTCTTGAAGCCGTTTCGGCTTGAAATCCTTGTCATTTTCAACCACCTGGAAAAAGTATCATGCGTACATTAGCACAAATCATTGAGTACAGTTGCTTGGTGTGACATAGATGGTATTAGTTTTGCTTCATGAAGTCTAGTTTAACTTTTAAGTTAAACTTTCTTGATAGATAGATCTTTTTTGCCATGTGGATTTTAACTTTCTCTTTTTATGTTAAACCATGTGCATTGGCAACTTGAGAGTGAGCAGAAAAGACACAACTGCTGTGCACAAAGAATTTCTCAGGTTCCACTGAGTCTTGAACTCAGATTGCTGGATTCAAAGTCCAGAGTGCTAACCATTACACCATGGGACCATAAGACCAATAGAGATGGCTGGATTTTCTTTTGAAAACGGTAAAAGACCACGTTCAAATTGTGGAAATGTGAGAAATTCCCTCTGAATTCAGTGATCTGAGTTCAAATCTCAGTGGAACCTGGGAGATTCATGCATTATGATGAAAACAGGTTTTAAAGCTGTTCTGCAAATGTATATCTAATACACAGTGGTAAATTAATATCTCCTCCCTTTTTCATTCCACAAGTGTGCTTAAAGTTCCATGAAATCACAACAAGGACAGTTTTAAAATGTTGATGAAATCTGGCTAATAATTAGCATGCTGGATCTATTAACTGGAAAAAGGTTAGAAAAAAAGAAATTGCAAAACTTCTGCTCATCCAGAAGTCACTAAAGATTTTTCATGGTGTGCTAAAAGGTTCCATCGGAAAGATAATTCAAGTAGAGTTGGTGCAAATCAAGTTCATATCCCAGTCCATCAGTCACGGCAGTGGTCTGTGTTTGCTGGAAAAAAGGATGAGTTGCACCACATACCTGATGGCACCCTCTGGGCTTTTTTTGATTGGTGGTGTGACGCACAAGTGACATCGCACAAGGCTGAATAATCAAAAGAAGATCTACAGTTGCTGTTAAGCTGGGTCTGCAAATCCGATCCAAAGATTGCAGACCATTTCCATGGGGAAAAGACTTGGGAATGTGAAATTTGATCTACTCAGATAATTAGTCAAAATGTTACATAAAGTTAGACGTAGTCGGCAGGAATTGAATCTGCACGGGCAGACCCCAATGGATTTCTAGTCCATCGCCTTAACCACTCGGCCACAACTACTCAGACACTGTTTCATCCTTATGAGTTTCACTCCTTTTCTTATAGCACCATCATCAATATCAGTGATTATCCTTCTGGAAGACATTTCAGAAAATGGAAGATTTCAATTGGAAACAAAAATCCAGGTCTCACTGAAATGTAAACATCTGATTTAAAGGTATCATCAATTGGAACCTTCTACAGTTCAAGGTTTTTTAAAATTCATAAGGTGGATTTCGAGTGACTTTGTTCCAAACACCTCCTGAAAAAGGCTTTGAAAATGCTCAAAAGTTTGAACAGATTCATTTCCATGCAAAAGGACTTGCTGTTCATATGATCAGGTATTGAGCGTCTTTTAACCTCATCAAGTTTCCCAAAATGCCAAGCGGTTAACAGAATTGAGCATATCATTTTTCCGGTATATATTGCTTGTTTTATACTTGCAATACAAGTCAATGAGAAGGTTAGAAAGACCCCTGGAAGGTTCCTGAGTGATGTTCTAAGCATTTTGCGAGCAAAAAAAAAACAAAAAACAAATCAATCAATGCCCAAAACAATTTTTAGAAAAACATCACCAAACTATGTTTACAAAAATGCTGGAAAGCACTAAAAAGGGTGATTCAGGAAAAGAATCGCTGTCATTTCTTGAAGCCGTTTCGGCTTGAAATCCTTGTCAGTTTCAACCACCTGGAAAAAGTATCATGCGAACATTAGCACAAGTCATAGAGTACAGTTGCTTGGTGTGACATAGATGGTATGAGTTTTGCTTCATGAAGTCTACAGTCATGGCCAAAAGTAATGAGAATGAGACAAATAGTAATTTTTCCAAAGTTTACTGCTTCATTTTTTGTAATGGCAATTTGCATATACTCCTGAATGTCAAAGAGTGATCAGCTTAACAGCAATTACTGTACTTGCAGAGTCTATATTTGTCCAGAAAATGAACTTTAACCCCCAAAACACATTTCAACATCATTGCAGTCCTGCCTTAAAAGGAGCAGCTAACATCGTTTTAGTGATTGATCCATTAACACAGGTGTGGGTGTTGATGAGGACAGGGCTGGCGATCAATCAGTCATGATTAAGTAAGAATGACATCACTGGACACTTTAAAAGGAGGCTGGTTCTTGGTATCATTGTTTTTCTTCAGTTAACCATGGTTATCTCTAAAGAAACACATGCAGCCATCCTTGCACTGCACAAAAATGGCATAACAGGGAAGAGTATCGCAGCTACAAAGATTGCACCTCAGTCAACAATCTATCGCATCATCAAGAACTTCAAGGTGAGAGCTTCCATTGTTGTCAAAAAGGCTCCAGGGCGCCCAAGAAAGACCAGCAAGCGCCAGGACCGTATCTTAAAACAGTTTCAGCTGCGGGATCGAACTACCAGCAGTGCCGAGCTTGCTCAGGAATGGCAGCAGGCTGGTGTGAGTGCTTCTGCACGCACTGTGAGGCGGAGACTCTTTGAGCAAGGGCTGGTTTCAAGGAGGGCAGCAAAGAAGCTACTTCTCTCCAGAAAAAACATCAGGGACCGACTGATATTCTGCAAAAGGTACAGGGAGTGGACTGCTGAGGACTGGGGCAAAGTCATTTTCTCTGATGAATCCCCTTTTCGATTGTTTGGGACATCTGGAAAATAGCTTATTCGGAGAAGAAGAGGTGAGCGCTACCACCAGTCTTGTCTCATGCCAACTGTAAAGCATCCTGAAACCATTCATGTGTGGGGTTGCTTCTCAGCCAAGGGAATCGGCTCACTCACAGTCTTGCCTAAAAACACAGCCATGAATAAAGAATGATACCAGAATGTCCTCCAAGAGCAACTTCTCCCAACCGTCCAAAAGCAGTTTGGCGCCCAAAAATGCCTTTTCCAGCATGATGGAGCACCTTGCCATAAAGCAAAGGTGATAACAAAATGGCTCATGGACCAAAACATAGAGATTTTGGGTCCATGGCCTGGAAACTCCCCAGATCTTAATCCCATTGAGAACTTGTGGTCAATAATCAAGAGACGGGTGGACAAACAAAAACCAACAAATTCTGGCAAAATGCAAGCATTGATTATGCAAGAATGGACTGCTATCAGTCAGGATTTGGTCCAAAAGTTGATTGAGAGCATGCCAGGGAGAATTACAGAGGTCTTGAAGAAGAAGGGGCAACACTGCAAATATTGACTTGCTGCATTAACTCATTCTATCTGTCAATATAACCTATTGGTACTCATAATATGATTGCAATTATATTTCTGTATGTGATATAAACATCAGACAAACACTAATAAATACCAGAGGCCAGCAGATCATGTGAAAATATAATTTTGGTGTCATTCTCAAAACTTTTGGCCATGACTGTAGTTTAACTTTTAAGTTAAACTTTCTTGATAGATAGATCTTTTTTGCCATGTGGATTTTAACTTTATCTTTTTATGTTAAACCATGTGCAATGGCAAATTGAGAGTGAGCAGAAAAGACACAACTGCTGTGCACAAAGAAATTCTCAGATTCCACTAAGACTTGAACTCAGATTGCTGGTTTCAGAGTCCAGAGTGCTAACCATTACACCATGGAACCATAAGACCAATAGAGATGGCTGGATTTTCTTTTGAAAATGGTAAAAGACCACATGCAAATTGTGGAAATGTGAGAAATTCCCTCTGAATTCAGTGATCGGAGTTCAAATCTCAGTGGAACCTGGGAGATTCATGCATTATGATGAAAACAGGTTTTAAAGCTGTTCTGCAAATGTATATCTAATACACAGTGGTAAATTAATATCGCCTCCCTTTTTATTCCACAAGTGTGCTTAAAGTTCCATGATATCACAACAAGGACAGTTTTAAAATGTTGATGAAATCTGGCTAATAATTAGCATGCTGGATCTATTAACTGGAAAAAGGTTAGAAAAAAAGAAATTGCAAAACTTCTGCTCATCCAGAAGTCACTAAAAATTTTTCATGGTGTGCTAAAAGGTTCCATCGGAAAGATAATTCAAGTAGAGTTGGTGCAAATCAAGTTCATATCCCAGTCCATCAGTCACGGCAGTGGTCTGTGTTTGCTGGAAAAAAGGAGGAGTTGCACCACATACCTGATGGCGCCCTCTGGGCTTTTTTGATTGGTGGTGTGCCGCACAAGTGACATCGCACAAGGCTGAATAATCAAAAGAAGATCTACAGTTGCTGTTAAGCTGGGTCTACAAATCCGATCCAAAGATTGCAGACCATTTCCATGGGGTAAAGACTTGGGAATGTGAAAATTGATCTACTCAGATAATTAGTCAAAATGTTACATGAAGTTAGACGTAGTCAGCAGGAATTAAATCTGCGTGGGCAGACCCCAATGGATTTCTAGTCCATCGCCTTAACCACTCGGCCACAACTACTCAGACACTGTTTCATCCTTATGAGTTTCACTCCTTTTCTTATAGCACTATCATCAATATCAGTGATTATCCTTCTGGAAGATATTTCAGAAAATGGGAAGATTTCAATTGGAAACAAAAATCCAGGTCTCACTGAAATGTAAACATCTGATTTAAAGGTATCATCAATTGGAACCTTCTACAGTTCAAGGTTTTTTAAAATTCATAAGGTGGATTTCGAGTGACTTTGTTCCAAACACCTCCTGAAAAAGGCTTTGAAAATGCTCAAAAGTTTGAACAGATTCATTTCCATGCAAAAGGACTTGCTGTTCATATGATCAGGTATTGAGCGTCTTTTAACCTCATCAAGTTTCCCAAAATGCCAAGCGGTTAACAGAAGTGAGCATATCATTTTTCATGTACATATTGCTTGCTTTATACTTGCAATACAAGTCAATGAGAAGGTTAGAAAGACCCCTGGAAGGATCCTGAGTGATGTTCGCAGCATTTTGCGAGCAAAAAAAAAACGAAAACCAAATCAATCAATGACCAAAACAATTCTTAGAAAAACATCACCAAACTATGTTTACAAAAATGCTGGAAAACACAAAAAAGGGTGATTCAGGAAAAGAATCGCTGTAGTTTCTTGAAGCCGTTTCAGCTTGAAATCCTTGTCAGTTTCAACCACCTGGAAAAAGAGTCAAGCGAACATTAGCACAAGTCATAGAGTACAGTTGCTTGGTGTGACATAAATGGTATGAGTTTTGCTTCATGAAGTCTAGTTTAACTTTTAAGTTAAACTTTCTTGATAGATAGATCTTTTTTGCCATGTGCATTTTAACTTTCTCTTTTTATGTTAAACCATGTGCATTGGCAAATTGAGAGTAAGCAGAAAAAATTAAACTGCTGTGCACAAAGAATTTCTCAAGTTTCACTGAGATTTGAACTCAGATCACTGGATTCAGAGTCCAGAGTGCTAACCATTACACCATGGAACCATAAGATCAATAGAGCTGGCTGGATTTTCTTTTGAAAACGGTAAAAGACAAAGTGTAAATTTTGGAAATGTGAGAAATTCCCTCTGAATTCAGTGATCTGAGTTCAAATCTCAGTGGAACCTGGGAAATTCATGCATTATGATGAAAACAGGTTTTAAAGCAGTTCTGCAAATGTATATCTAATACACAGTGGTAAATTAATATCTCCTCCCTTTTTATTCCACAAGTGTGCCTAAAGTTCCATGATATCAAAACAAGGACAGTTTTAAAATGTTGATGAAATCTAGCTAATAATTAGTGTGCTGGATCTATTAGCTGGAAAATGGGTGAGAAAAAAGAAATTGCAAAACTTCTGCGCATCCAGAAGTCACTAAAGATTTTTCATGGTGTGCTAAAAGGTTCCATCAGAAAGATAATTCAAGTAGAGTTGGTGCAAATCAAAGTTCATATCCCAGTCCATCAGTCACGGCAGTGGTCTGTGTTCACTGGAAAAAAGGAGGAGTTGCACCACATACCTGATGGTACCCTCTGGGCTTTTTTTGATTGGTGGTGTGACGCACAAGTGACATTGCACCAGGCTGAATAATCAAAAGAAGATCTACAGTTGCTGTTAAGCTGGGTCTACAAATCCGATCCAAAGTTTGCAGACCATTTCCATGGGGGATAGACTTAGGAATGTGAAAATTGATATACTCAGATAATTAGTCAAAATGTTCCATGAAGTTAGACATAGTTGGCAGGATTTGAATCTGTGCAGGGAGACCCCAATGGATTTCTAGTCCATCGCCTTAACCACTTGGCCACAACTTATCAGACGCTGTTTCATCCTTATGAGTTTCACTCCTTTTCTTATAGCACTATCATCAATATCAGTGATTATCCTTCTGGAAGATATTTCAGAAAATGGAAGATTTCAATTGGAAACAAAAATCCAGGTCTCACTGAAATGTAAACATCTGTTTTAAAGGTATCAACAATTGGAACCTTGTACAGTTCAAGGTTTTTTAAAAATCATAAGGTGGATTTCGAGTGACTTTGTTCCAAACACCTCCTGAAAAAGGCTTTGAAAATGCTCAAAAGTTTGAACAGATTCATTTCCATGCAAAAGGACTTGCTGATCATATGATCAGGTATTGAGCGTCTTTTAACCTCATCAAGTTTCCCAAAACGCTAAGCGGTTAACAGAAGTGAGCATATCATTTTTCAGGTATATTTTGCTTGCTTTATACTTGCAATACAAGTCAATGAGAAGGTTAGAAAGACCCCTGGAAGATTCCTGAGTGACATTCGAAGCATTTTGCGACGAAATAAAAAACAGAAACAAACTCAATCGATGCCCAAAACAATTCTTAGAGAAACATCACCAAACTATGTTTACAAAAATGCTGGAAAACACTAAAAAGGGTGATTCAGAAATAGAATCGCTGTTGTTTCTTGAAGCCGTTTCGGCTTGAAATCCTTGTCAGTTTCAACCACCTGGAAAAAGTGTCATGCGAACATTGGCACAAGTCATAGAGTACAGTTGCTTGGTGTGACATAGATGGTATGAGTTTTGCTTCATGAAGTCAAGTTTAACTTTTGAGTTAAACTTTCTTGATAGATAGATCTTTTTTGCCATGTGGATTTTAACTTTCTCTTTTTATGTTAAACCATGTGCATTGGCAAACTGAGAGTGAGCAGAAAAGACAAAACCGCTTTGCACAAAAAAATTTCTCAGGTTCCACTGAGATTTAAACTCAGATCACTGGATTCTAGAGTCCAGAGTGCTAACCATTACACCATGGAACCATAAGACTAATAGAGCTGGCTGGATTTTCTTTTGAAAACGGTAAAAGACCACTTGTAAATTGTGGAAATGTGAGAAATTCCCTCTGAATTCAGTGATCTGAGTTCAAATCTCAGTGGAACCTGGGAAATTCATGCATTATGATGAAAACAGGTTTTAAAGCTGTTCTGCAAATGTATATCTAATACACGGTGGTAAATTAATATCTCCTCCCTTTTTATTCCACAAGTGTGCTTAAAGTTCCATGATATCACAACAAGGACAGTTTTAAAATGTTGATGAAATCTGGCTAATAATTAGCGTGCTGGATCTATTAGCTGGAAAAAGGTTAGAAAAAAAGAAATTGCAAAACTTCTGCTCATCCAGAAGTCACTAAAGATTTTTCATGGTGTGCTAAAAGGTTCCATCGGAAAGATAATTCAAGTAGAGTTGGTGCAAATCAAAGTTCATATCCCAGTCCATCAGTCACGGCAGTGGTCTGTATTCGCTGGAAAAAACGAGGAGTTGCACCACATACCTGATGGCACATTCTGGGCTTTTTTTATTGGTGGTGTGATGCACAAGTGACATCGCTCCAGGCTGAATAATCAAAAGAAGACCTACAGTTGCTGTTAAGCTGGGTCTGCAAATCCGATCCAAAGATTGCAGACCATTTCCATGGGGGATAGACTTGGGAATGTGAAAAATTATCTACTCAGATAATTAGTCAAAATATTACATGAAGTTACACGTAGTTGGCAGGATTTGAACCTGCGCGGGGTGATCCCAATGGATTTCTAGTCCATCGCCTTAACCACTCGGCCACAACTACTCAGACACTGTTTCCTCCTTATGAGTTGCACTCCTTTTCTTATAGCACCATGATCAATATCAGTGATTATCCTTCTGGAAGATATTTCAGAAAATGGAAGATATCAATTGGTAACAAAATTCCAGGTCTCACTGAAATGTAAATGTGGCACCCCAGGGGTCTGGTTTCCACAGTAATGTAATGTTATGTCTGAGAGCAGGTGGGAGGTCCTTTGGTCAGGGATCCTGTGCATGCCACACCTCCTGCCCAGTCTTGGGAGGGGAAGAACTTCCCCTATATAAACCCGGGGCTGAGGCAGGGTTAGGAGTCAAGGAGAGTAGAGACGAGAAACAGTCATAGGAAGAAACAGCAGAAGCTCAGTGGGAGCAATACTACTACGAGTCAGGGGCTGGCAGCTGCAGAGCTCGCCCTGACTGAGAAGCTTTCTTACCGGACCCGGCGTCCGAGGCTGTGGGGACTAACTCTTACCCAGCAGCAGAAGCCGACCGGCAGGGGATTTCAGGTCCTCAGGCCCAGAAACCCGAAGGCAAGGTCACACGCGTGGGACCAGCACCGCCATCGTGGAGCGGAAGCCATTAGAAGGCCCCGAGTCACCGGCCATACGGGTGAGCACCACACGGGACACTCAGGGACGTGGGCTACTTATATCCGCTTCTAGCAAGGTAGCCAGAAGAGTACAGTCAGTTTGGGAGGCCTACAACTCCGCCTGGCCAGGGGAGATCCCATCTGCTCAAGGACTGACCAGGCCCCGTTCGCTAGCAAGTACTCCGGGAGGGTCTATTGTTGTTACCAGTAAAGACCCTGAATTACACCGCACCGTCTCTGAGTGGTTCCTGCTACCCCCATCTTCCACGTCGGCTGCCCTGAGGCCATACCCCTCCCGTTGGGGGTTATACTATCACGCTGCACAATTCTACACCGGCCTCAGCGGTCTGCCCTGCAGCGGCAGCTCCATAGCTGCAAATCAACGGGTGGCGTAGTCGACACTCAAATAACACCTATCAAGACTGCCACACACTGAGTTTGACTCCCTGGGCACGGACCGGGTCCCCGCCATTCGGAGACTACAACCATCATCTGATCCGGTTCCGGGTAAGCCCCGTGCGCGAGACGCTGCGCGACACAGCAGGCCCAGGGGCGCGTCAACTTTGGCGTAGTCGGCAGGATTTCGTGCCCGCAACCACCGGGTACTGCGTGCCTGAAAAAGAGACTTTCAAACTCACCTGTGGTGAAGATTCCCGCCATCCGGCGCCATTTTCAGCCTTCTTCTCGCCATCTGTGAAGATTCCCGCCATCCGGCGCCATCTTCAGCCTTCTTCCCGCCATCCGTGGAGTTTTCCCGCCGTTGGACGCCATCTTGAGGACGCCGCGCGGGAAGAAGAGGGGCGTGGACTCCGAAAAGCCCGCGAGAACTGAAGCCCCGCCTCACGTCCGGACGTTGCATAACGTCCTGGAAGGAGCCCAGCAGACGCTGACGTCACCGGAGCACGACGGAAGGTCCTCAACCCTGACGATCCACTGCGGAGCCGCGGCCTACAGAAGAGGATCATCGCAAGGTAGGCCACGGTCCACTAGGGGGGAGAAGGATGTCGGATACGGAGGTGAGCTTCACCGCTTCAACCCCCGCCAGCGCCACCGCTGTCGCGGTCATGCCTTTCACCATGCCCTATATCCCGGGGGCAGCCTGGCTACCTCAGTACTCAGGGGAGTCACATACCCTGCAGGACTTTAGAGAAAGGCTGGATAGCCTCTTCCAGGTGTACCCCCTCACAGAAGTGCAAAAAGTGAGCATCCTGGTGGCCCAATTAACCGGAGCAGCCCGAAGGGAGGTAAAGTCCTGGCCACCTGGGGGGAGGACTGTCGCAGGGATACTAACCCAGCTGAGGGACACCTTTGATACCCGCACCTCAGCCGTGATCAAGCTTAGATTCTACGGGTGCAAACAGCTGGCCCATGAGAGTATAAGGGACTATGCCCTGAACCTACAAGAGGCCCTGAGAGCCGTTAAGCAGACCGACCCTGACGGCGTGGGAGACGAGGACAGGCTGCTGACTGAACAATTTATAGAGGGTTTATATTGCAATGCCCACCGAACCCAGTTGCGGGCAATGGCCCTACAGGACCCTCATCTGGGATTTGCACAGTTCAAGGATAGAGCCATCCGGGTGCTCCGAGAACCGGCACCGGATGGCGTTGTGACCCACAGGCGCCCAGCTATCACTTACCACCAGGAGGCGGCGCCCTTGTCGGCAGGGCCTGTAGGGGCTGATGCGCAGGCTTTGAACAATGACCCGGCTCCAGACCTGCACCATCAGGTCCAAGAGCTAGCTAAAAGCGTTGCTGCGTTAACCTGAACTGTGCAGTCTTTACAGGCTTCCACTCCAGGGAAGATCCAGCTGGCATCCAGACCGGAGAACATCCCGTGGCGTCGACCAAGGAGGACGCCACCAGCCAGAGGAAGACCCAGTGACCGGTACAACGAGGACGGACGACCCATCTGCCGCCGCTGCAATCAACCCGGACATATGGCAAGGTACTGTCCTTTAAACTGGCACAACCTGGGGGTAGAGGGCCAACCCCCAGGAAAAAGACCACCAGGCCCATCGAACTGGCGCGACAAATATGTCGGAGGGCGTCCAGTCTTGCCTGTGGTACTGGATGGCATCCCTATGAGTGCCCTACTGGACACCGGGTCACAGGTCACCACCATCCCGTACGTGCTCTTCAAGCAGTACTGGAATGACTCGGATATAACCCGCTACCCTGACGACGACTTGAGTATCATCGCCAGCAATGGTCAGCCCGTGCCACAGATCGGATTTAAAGAGGCGACCATTAAAATTGGTAGAGTCGAACTGGCAGCACAGGGACTGATTATTGTAGACATTGACAAACACGAGAGTCACCCAAAGATAACGCTAGGAACTAATGTAATTGAAAATTGTCTTGCAGAGGTGATTTTCCTTTTACAACAGGTTGCCAAGAACGCCAGCTCCGGCGAGCAGCGAGTGCTCCAGAAAGAGATCCGGGCACTGATGCAACGGCAACAGGTGGAACTCTCCGGCGGTGAGATTGGTAGCGTAAGAATGTGTGACCCTTTCCCTATTGCCATGCCCCCAAAAAGTGAAATGATGATTTGGTGCCGGGCAGCTATTGGTCCGAGAGGTAGGGATTACCAGGCAATGGTAGAACCAGTTTACTCAGACAGTAGGCCCACCATTTTGACAGCACGGGGGTTGGTTAATGTACGCCATGGGAGGGTGCCCGTTCGCCTAATAAATATCGGGAAGAGGGAAGTATACCTACCCCGGTATGCCACGCTAGCCAAATTATATACCATCAACCAAAACTCTATACAGTCTGTGGAACCCTTGCCTCCATCTCACCCGGAGGAAGGTATCGGCTCTAAGAAAGTAATGGAGGATTGGTGTCAGCAACTACACTTGGGAACTGACTCCACTCCCTCCCACCAGAAACAGGGAGTCTACCGGGTGGTTCAAGAGTATGAGAGAGTGTTTAGTAAACACCCGTTAGACTTCGGGCGAGTTAAGGGGGTAGAACACCGCATCCCCACGGGAGATCATCCTCCCATAAAAGAGAGGTATTGACCCGTACCCCCTGCACATTACCAACACGCCAAGGGGATGCTTAGAGACATGAAGGAGGCTGGGGTAATCCGGGATAGCTGTAGCCCCTGGGCAGCCCCACTAGTTTTAGTCAAAAAGAAAGACAACACTATGAGGATGTGTGTAGATTACCGGAAAATCAATCGTATCACACACAAGGATGCGTACCCTTTACCAAGGATAGAGGAGTCTTTGGCTGCTTTAAGATCTGCTAACTTCTTCTCTACCTTGGATCTCACTAGCGGGTACTGGCAGGTTCCTGTAGCAGAGGCGGACCGGGAGAAGACCGCATTCACCACCCCGATGGGACTTAGCGAGTTTACCTGTATGCCGTTTGGACTTTGTAACGCACCCGGAACCTTCCAACGATTAATGGAGTGCTGTCTGGGACACAAAAACTTCGAGACGGTCCTGTTGTACCTGGACGATGTCATCGTATATTCCAAGACTTATGAGGACCACCTGAAACATCTGGCGGAAGTGTTCGAAGCCCTGGCAAGTTACGGCCTGAAGGTGAAACCCTCTAAGTGTCACCTCCTGAAGCCAAAGGTGCAGTACCTGGGACACGTGGTGAGCGCTGACGGAGTGGCTCCCGACCCTGATAAGATCACCGCAATTAAGGAATGGCCAAGTCCCTCCAGTATAAAGGAAGTGCGGCAGTTCCTTGGGTTGGTAGGCTATTACCGCAGATTCATCCCCGGTTTCTCCAAAAAGGCAGCTCCTATGCAGAACCTCCTGATAGGCCAGTCCCGGAAGGCCAAGAACCAGAAGCCGCCCTTCAGATGGGAGAAGTTAGAAGAAGAGTCCTTCCGCCAGCTGAAGATGGCCCTCACGGGGGATGAAATCCTGGCGTACCCCGATTACAGCCAGCCCTTTATCCTCTACACTGACGCAAGTAACATCGGGCTAGGAGCTGTGCTGTCCCAGATCCAGCAGGGGAAAGAACGAGTAATCGCTTACGCCAGCCGAAAACTGCGACCCACCGAGAGAAACCCGGAGAATTACAGCTCCTTTAAGCTAGAGTTCCTGGCAGTGGTGTGGGCAGTCACCGAACGCTTTAAGCACTACCTCGCTTCTTCCCGGTTCATCGTGTACACGGATAACAACCCGTTGACACACCTGGACACAGCAAGACTCGGTGCCCTAGAGCAGAGATGGATGGCTCGTCTGTCCAACTACGAGTTCACAATCAAATACCGGGCAGGACGCTCCAATACCAACGCGGACGCCCTGTCCAGGATGCCAAATCTACCGGACGTAGGAGAAGATCCAGAGGAACTGGAAGAAGTCGAACTCCCTGCGTTCCACTGTCATGGGACTATCCAGTGTTCCCACCGGGTAGGGAGTAAGCAAGCCGCTACGTTTAACCCCTTGCCTCACTACAACTGGGCGGAAACGCAAGACAGCGACCCTGCCGTCCGGCTGGTAAAGGAGATGCTGACTCGGCCAGAGGCTCGCCTTGACCCAGACGCTCCGGAGGAAGCCAAGCAACTGTGGGCAGAAAAGAGTAGACTGTTCCTTTACAAGGGGAAGTTGTGCCGCAGAATGGTTAACTCCCGGACGCATGAACTAATCTGGCAAGTAGTGGTGCCACGAAGAGACGCAGCCATGGTGATGGAGGCATACCATGACGGGGCTGGACACTTCGGATGGAAGAAGCTGGAGTTCCTGCTGCGCGAGCGGTTCCACTGGGTAGGCATGAGGGGAACCATCGAGAGGTGGTGCAGAGACTGTGGCCCGTGCAACCTAAGAAGGAAGGACCGTGCCAGCCAGAAGACTCCCCTGCAGTCCATCGACACCCGGCAGCCGTTGGAACTGGTAGCCTTGGATCATGTAAAACTGACCCCAAGCAGAAGTGGCTACATCTACGCACTAACCATCGTGGATCACTACTCCCGGTTCTTGGTTGTCGTCCCCGTCAAGGACTTAACAGCTCGAACAGCAGCTAGAGCCTTCCAGCAGCATTTCTGCCGTCCACACGGGTACCCGGACCAAGTGTTGACAGACCAGGGACCTGCCTTTGAAGCGGAGGTCTTCCAAGAATTCTGCACTCTGTATGGCTGCCGGAAGATAAGGACGACACCCTATCATCCGCAAACTAATGGACTTTGTGAGAAAATGAACCAGGTGGTAATGGATCTTCTGAAAACGTTGCCCCTGGAAGAACGCGGTCTGTGGCCTGAGAAGCTGCCCGATCTGGTGGACCTATACAACCACATCCCGGTAGGTTCCACCAACTGTACCCCGGCTTACCTAATGAGGGCGAGACCTGGTAAGTTACCTGTTGACCTGGAAATGGGAGTCCTGACACCCGAGGACACTTCACCAGAAGCAGACTGGGACACAGAGAGGCAGCAGCAGTACCGGAGAGTACAGGAGAGCGTGGAGCGAAGTCTCTGTCAGGCTAGGGAAAGACAAGAGAAAACTTACAACCAGTATGCTCCCGCTGTTCCCCTGGTACCCGGAGAGCAGGTCTTGAAGAGAAAAAGACGGCTCCACAAGTTGGACGACCAGTGGGAGAAGGACCCGTACACCGTACTGCCCTCAAGCCACGACAACCCAAAGGTCTGTACCATCAGTAAAGACGGAGGTGAAACCACAACCATTGTATCCCGGGATCACCTGAAGAAGTGTCCCGAACAGCTACGGAACCCTGAAGAGGAACAAGAAGACCCTCAACCCGTAGAGGAAAGGAAAGACATGGTTAGTACTGTGCTCGGAGACTTCCCTCGGTCTTGGACTCAAGTCAATGGCGCAGTTGTGGTACCCGTACTCGCCTTCCTCCAACCCGCATCCCAAGCACCTACGGAGCGACAGGTAGAGCTGGAAGAGCAGCCGGTCCAGGAGGCAGAAGACTCCACACAAGCAGAACACGAGGATCAACCCTCTGCTTATAGTGAGCCTGCCGTACCCCTAGTGAGCCAAAGAGCCGGTAGACAGCTGCCCAGTTTACCCTTGACAGCTCCTACACCCTGTAGTTCAGGGCTAGACAGTCAGCTCCGTAGGTCCACTAGGGCCACTAGAGGCCAGTTACCCGCACGTTGGAGGATTTGAAATGTATAAGTTGTTTTATTTGTGGTTACCTGCTTTTCTTATTGCTTGTGTATAATTATGTGTTTCTAGTTGTTTATACGAGTCTTTGGTGGATTTACCGGGAATCCTGTGTACATAGTTGGAGCGTAACCCAGGACGGACTAAAGACTGTTAAGGACTCGGGGCAGAACAGACCCCTACCTGGTTACGTCTCCCTGTTTTGGTGAAATGGACACCTTGCTTTCTTCAAAGACTGCACCCGGTTACGGATATCCGTGACCACCTTTATGTGTTTATTCTTATTGTACTATTATTGTTGTTATATCTTGTTATGTTTTTCTAAAATATGTTTAGTCCCGGAGTACTAAATTTCACTAGGGGGGAATGTGGCACCCCAGGGGTCTGGTTTCCACAGTAATGTAATGTTATGTCTGAGAGCAGGTGGGAGGTCCTTTGGTCAGGGATCCTGTGCATGCCACACCTCCTGCCCAGTCTTGGGAGGGGAAGAACTTCCCCTATATAAACCCGGGGCTGAGGCAGGGTTAGGAGTCAAGGAGAGTAGAGACGAGAAACAGTCATAGGA
This sequence comes from Phyllobates terribilis, assembly GCF_046119375.1. NCBI lineage: Eukaryota > Metazoa > Chordata > Amphibia > Anura > Dendrobatidae > Phyllobates > Phyllobates terribilis. The sequence goes on along the minus strand of NW_027362773.1, from coordinate 220,201,926 downwards.
AGAAACAGCAGAAGCTCAGTGGGAGCAATACTACTACGAGTCAGGGGCTGGCAGCTGCAGAGCTCGCCCTGACTGAGAAGCTTTCTTACCGGACCCGGCGTCCGAGGCTGTGGGGACTAACTCTTACCCAGCAGCAGAAGCCGACCGGCAGGGGATTTCAGGTCCTCAGGCCCAGAAACCCGAAGGCAAGGTCACACGCGTGGGACCAGCACCGCCATCGTGGAGCGGAAGCCATTAGAAGGCCCCGAGTCACCGGCCATACAGGTGAGCACCACACGGGACACTCAGGGACGTGGGCTACTTATATCCGCTTCTAGCAAGGTAGCCAGAAGAGTACAGTCATTTTGGGAGGCCTACAACTCCGCCTGGCCAGGGGAGATCCCATCTGCTCAAGGACTGACCAGGCCCCGTTCGCTAGCAAGTACTCCGGGGGGGTCTATCGTTGTCACCAGTAAAGACCCTGAATTACACAGCACCGTCTCTGAGTGGTTCCTGCTACCCCCATCTTCCACGTCGGCTGCCCTGAGGCCATACCCCTCCCGTTGGGGGTTATACTATCACGCTGCACAATTCTACACCGGCCTCAGCGGTCTGCCCTGCAGCGGCAGCTCCATAGCTGCAAATCAACGGGTGGCGTAGTCGACACTCAAATAACACCTATCAAGACTGCCACACACTGAGTTTGACTCCCTGGGCACGGACCGGGTCCCCGCCACTCGGAGACTACAACCATCATCTGATCCGGTTCCAGGTAAGCCCCGTGCGCGAGACGCTGCGCGACACAGCAGGCCCAGGGGCGCGTCATAAACATGTGATTTAAAGGTATCATCAATTGGAACCTTCTACAGTTCAAGGTTTTTCAAAATTCATAAGGTGGATTTCAAGTGACTTTGTTCCAAACACCTCCTGAAAAAGGCTTTGAAAATGCTCAAAAGTTTGAACAGATTCATTTCCATGCAAAAAGACTTGCTGTTCATATGATCAGGTATTGAGCGTCTTTTAACCTCATCAAGTTTCCCAAAACGCCAAGCGGTTAACAGAAGTGAGCATATCATTTTTCAGGTATAATTTGATTGCTTTATACTTGCAATACACGTCAATGAGAAGGTTAGAAAGACCCCTGGAAGATTCCTGAGTGACGTTCGCAGCATTTTGCGAGCAAATAAAAAACAAAAACAAACTCAATCGATGCCCAAAACAATTCTTAGAGAAACATCACCAAGCTATGTTTACAAAAATGATGGAAAACACTAAAAAGGGTGATTCAGAAATCGAATCGCTGTTGTTTCTTGAAGCCGTTTCGGCTTGAAATCCTTGTCAGTTTCAACCACCTGGAAAATGTGTCATGCGAACATTGGCACAAGTCATAGAGTACAGTTGCTTGGTGTGACATAGATGGTATGAGTTTTGCTTCATGAAGTCAAGTTTAACTTTTGAGTTATACTTTCTTGATAGATAGATCTTTTTTGCCGCGTGGATTTTAACTTTGTCTTTTTATGTTAAACCATGTGCATTGGCAATTTGTGAGTGAGCAGAAAAGATAAAACCGCTGTGCACAAAAAAATTCTCGTTTTTCACTGAGGTTTGAACTCAGATCACTGGATTCAGAGTGCAGAGAGCTAACCATTACACCATGGAACCATAAGACTAATAGAGCTGGCTGCATTTTCTTTTGAAAACGGTAAAAGACCACTTGTAAATTGTGGAAATGTGAGAAATTCCCTCTGAATTCAGTGATCTGAGTTCAAATCTCAGTGGAACCTGGGAGATTCATGCATTATGATGAAAACAGGTTTTAAAGCTGTTCTGCAAATATATATCTAATACACAGTGGTAAATTAATATCGCCTCCCTTTTTATTCCACAAGTGTGCTTAAAGTTCCATGATATCACAACAAGGACAGTTTTAAAATGTTGATGAAATCTGGCTAATAATTAGCATGCTGGATCTATTAACTGGAAAAAGGTTAGAAAAAAAGAAATTGCAAAACTTCTGCTCATCCAGAAGTCACTAAAGATTTTTCATGGTGTGCTAAAAGGTTCCATCGGAAAGATAATTCAAGTAGAGTTGGTGCAAATCAAGTTCATATCCCAGTCCATCAGTCATGGCAGTGGTCTGTGTTTGCTGGAAAAAAGGAGGAGTTGCACCACATACCTGATGGCGCCCTCTGGGCTTTTTTGATTGGTGGTGTGCCGCACAAGTGACATCGCACAAGGCTGAATAATCAAAAGAAGATCTACAGTTGTTGTTAAGCTGGGTCTACAAATCCGATCCAAAGATTGCAGACCATTTCCATGGGGAAAAGACTTGGGAATGTGAAAATTGGTCTTCTCAGATAATTAGTCAAAATGTTACATGAAGTTAGACGTAGTCAGCAAGAATTGAATCTGCGCGGGCAGACCCCAATGGATTTCTAGTCCATCGCCTTAACCACTCGGCCACAACTACTCAGACACTGTTTCATCCTTATGAGTTTCACTCCTTTTCTTATAGCACTATCATCAATATCAGTGATTATCCTTCTGGAAGATATTTCAGAAAATGGAAGATTTCAATTGGAAACAAAAATCCAGGTCTCACTGAAATGTAAACATCTGATTTAAAGGTATCATCAATTGGAACCTTGTACAGTTCAAGGTTTTTTAAAATTCATAAGGTGGATTTCGAGTGACTTTGTTCCAAACACCTCCTGAAAAAGGCTTTGAAAATGCTCAAAAGTTTGAACAGATTCATTTCCATGCAAAAGGACTTGCTGTTCATATGATCAGGTATTGAGCGTCTTTTAACCTCATCAAGTTTCCCAAAATGCCAAGCGGTTAACAGAAGTGAGCATATCATTTTTCATGTACATATTGCTTGCTTTATACTTGCAATACAAGTCAATGAGAAGGTTAGAAAGACCCCTGGAAGGATCCTGAGTGATGTTCGCAGCATTTTGCGAGCAAAAAAAAAACGAAAACCAAATCAATCAATGACCAAAACAATTCTTAGAAAACCGTCACCAAACTATGTTTACCAAAATCCTGGAAAACACAAAAAAGGGCGATTCAGGAAAAGAATCGCTGTAGTTTCTTGAAGCCATTTCAGCTTGAAATCCTTGTCAGTTTCAACCACCTGGAAAAAGAGTCAAGCGAACATTAGCACAAGTCATAGAGTACAGTTGCTTGGTGTGACATAAATGGTATGAGTTTTGCTTCATGAAGTCTAGTTTAACTTTTAAGTTAAACTTTTTTGATAGATAGATCTTTTTTGCCATGTGGATTTTAAATTTCTCTTTTTATGTTAAACCATGTGCATTGGCAAATTGAGAGTAAGCAGAAAAAATTAAACTGCTGTGCACAAAGAATTTCTCAGGTTTCACTGAGATTTGAACTCAGATCACTGGATTCAGAGTCCAGAGTGCTAACCATTACACCATGGAACCATAAGATCAATAGAGCTGGCTGGATTTTCTTTTGAAAACGGTAAAAGACAAAGTGTAAATTGTGGAAATGTGAGAAATTCCCTCTGAATTCAGTGATCTGAGTTCAAATCTCAGTGGAACCTGGGAGATTCATGCATTATGATGAAAACAGGTTTTAAAGCTGTTCTGCAAATATATATCTAATACACAGTGGTAAATTAATATCGCCTCCCTTTTTATTCCACAAGTGTGCTTAAAGTTCCATGATATCACAACAAGGACAGTTTTAAAATGTTGATGAAATCTGGCTAATAATTAGCATGCTGGATCTATTAACTGGAAAAAGGTTAGAAAAAAAGAAATTGCAAAACTTCTGCTCATCCAGAAGTCACTAAAGATTTTTCATGGTGTGCTAAAAGGTTCCATCGGAAAGATAATTCAAGTAGAGTTGGTGCAAATCAAGTTCATATCCCAGTCCATCAGTCATGGCAGTGGTCTGTGTTTGCTGGAAAAAAGGAGGAGTTGCACCACATACCTGATGGCGCCCTCTGGGCTTTTTTGATTGGTGGTGTGCCGCACAAGTGACATCGCACAAGGCTGAATAATCAAAAGAAGATCTACAGTTGTTGTTAAGCTGGGTCTACAAATCCGATCCAAAGATTGCAGACCATTTCCATGGGGAAAAGACTTGGGAATGTGAAAATTGGTCTTCTCAGATAATTAGTCAAAATGTTACATGAAGTTAGACGTAGTCAGCAAGAATTGAATCTGCGCGGGCAGACCCCAATGGATTTCTAGTCCATCGCCTTAACCACTCGGCCACAACTACTCAGACACTGTTTCATCCTTATGAGTTTCACTCCTTTTCTTATAGCACTATCATCAATATCAGTGATTATCCTTCTGGAAGATATTTCAGAAAATGGAAGATTTCAATTGGAAACAAAAATCCAGGTCTCACTGAAATGTAAACATCTGATTTAAAGGTATCATCAATTGGAACCTTGTACAGTTCAAGGTTTTTTAAAATTCATAAGGTGGATTTCGAGTGACTTTGTTCCAAACACCTCCTGAAAAAGGCTTTGAAAATGCTCAAAAGTTTGAACAGATTCATTTCCATGCAAAAGGACTTGCTGTTCATATGATCAGGTATTGAGCGTCTTTTAACCTCATCAAGTTTCCCAAAATGCCAAGCGGTTAACAGAAGTGAGCATATCATTTTTCATGTACATATTGCTTGCTTTATACTTGCAATACAAGTCAATGAGAAGGTTAGAAAGACCCCTGGAAGGATCCTGAGTGATGTTCGCAGCATTTTGCGAGCAAAAAAAAAACGAAAACCAAATCAATCAATGACCAAAACAATTCTTAGAAAACCGTCACCAAACTATGTTTACCAAAATCCTGGAAAACACAAAAAAGGGCGATTCAGGAAAAGAATCGCTGTAGTTTCTTGAAGCCATTTCAGCTTGAAATCCTTGTCAGTTTCAACCACCTGGAAAAAGAGTCAAGCGAACATTAGCACAAGTCATAGAGTACAGTTGCTTGGTGTGACATAAATGGTATGAGTTTTGCTTCATGAAGTCTAGTTTAACTTTTAAGTTAAACTTTTTTGATAGATAGATCTTTTTTGCCATGTGGATTTTAAATTTCTCTTTTTATGTTAAACCATGTGCATTGGCAAATTGAGAGTAAGCAGAAAAAATTAAACTGCTGTGCACAAAGAATTTCTCAGGTTTCACTGAGATTTGAACTCAGATCACTGGATTCAGAGTCCAGAGTGCTAACCATTACACCATGGAACCATAAGATCAATAGAGCTGGCTGGATTTTCTTTTGAAAACGGTAAAAGACAAAGTGTAAATTTTGGAAATGTGAGAAATTCCCTCTGAATTCAGTGATCTGAGTTCAAATCTCAGTGGAACCTGGGAAATTCATGCATTATGATGAAAACAGGTTTTAAAGCTGTTCTTCAAATGTATATCTAATACACAGTGGTAAATTAATATCTCCTCCCTTTTTATTCCACAAGTGTGCCTAAAGTTCCATGATATCAAAACAAGGACAGTTTTAAAATGTTGATGAAATCTGGCTAATAATTAGTGTGCTGGATCTATTAGCTGGAAAATGGGTGAGAAAAAAGAAATTGCAAAACTTCTGCTCATCCAGAAGTCACTAAAGATATTTCATGGTGTGCTAAAAGGTTCCATCGGAAAGATAATTCAAGTAGAGTTGGTGCAAATCAAAGTTCATATCCCAGTCCATCAGTCACGGCAGTGGTCTGTGTTCACTGGAAAAAAGGAGGAGTTGCACCACATACCTCATGGTACCCTCTGGGCTTTTTTTGATTGGTGGTGTGACGCACAAGTGACATTGCACCAGGCTGAATAATCAAAAGAAGATCTACAGTTGCTGTTAAGCTGGGTCTACAAATCCGATCCAAAGTTTGCAGACCATTTCCATGGGGGATAGACTTAGGAATGTGAAAATTGATATACTCAGATAATTAGTCAAAATGTTACATGAAGTTAGACATAGTCGGCAGGATTTGAATCTGTGCAGGGAGACCCCAATGGATTTCTAGTCCATCGCCTTAACCACTTGGCCACAACTTCTCAGACGCTGTTTCATCCTTATGAGTTTCACTCCTTTTCTTATAGCACTATCATCAATATCAGTGATTATCCTTCTGGAAGATATTTCAGAAAATGGAAGATTTCAATTGGAAACAAAAATCCAGGTCTCACTGAAATGTAAACATCTGATTTAAAGGTATCATCAATTGGAACCTTGTACAGTTCAAGGTTTTTTAAAATTCATAAGGTGGATTTCGAGTGACTTTGTTCCAAACACCTCCTGAAAAAGGCTTTGAAAATGCTCAAAAGTTTGAACAGATTCATTTCCATGCTAAAGGACTTGCTGATCATATGATCAGGTATTGAGCGTCTTTTAACCTCATCAAGTTTCCCAAAACGCCAAGCGGTTAACAGAAATGAGCATATCATTTTTCAGGTATATTTTGCTTGCTTTATACTTGCAATACAAGTCAATGAGAAGGTTAGAAAGACCCCTGGAAGATTCCTGAGTGACATTCGAAGCATTTTGCGACCAAATAAAAAACAGAAACAAACTCAATCGATGCCCAAAACAATTCTTAGAGAAACATCACCAAACTATGTTTACAAAAATGCTGGAAAACACTAAAAAGGGTGACTCAGAAATAGAATCGCTGTTGTTTCTTGAAGCCGTTTCGGCTTGAAATCCTTGTCAGTTTCAACCACCTGGAAAAAGTGTCATGCGAACATTGGCACAAGTCATAGAGTACAGTTGCTTGGTGTGACATAGATGGTATGAGTTTTGCTTCATGAAGTCAAGTTTAACTTTTGAGTTAAACTTTCTTGATAGATAGATCTTTTTTGCCATGTGGATTTTAACTTTCTCTTATTATGTTAAACCATGTGCATTGGCAAATTGAGAGTGAGTAGAAAAAATTTCTCAGGTTCCACTGAGATTTAAACTCAGATCACAGGATTCTAGAGCCCAGAGTGCTAACCATTACACCATGGAACCATAAGACTAATAGAGCTGGCTTGATTTTCTTTTGAAAACGTTAAAAGACCACTTGTAAATTGTGGAAATGTGTGAAATTCCCTCTGAATTCAGTGATCTGCGTTCAAATCTCAGTGGAACCTGGGAAATTCATGCATTATGATGAAAACAGGTTTTAAAGCTGTTCTGCAAATGTATATCTAATAAACAGTGGTAAATTAATATCTCCTCCCTTTTTATTCCACAAGTGTGCTTAAAGTTCCATGATATCACAACAAGGACAGTTTTAAAATGTTGATGAAATCTGGCTAATAATTAGCGTGCTGGATCTATTAGCTGGAAAAAGGTTAGAAAAAAAGAAATTGCAAAACTTCTGCTCATCCAGAAGTCACTAAAGATTTTTCATGGTGTGCTAAAAGGTTCCATCGGAAAGATAATTCAAGTAGAGTTGGTGCAAATCAAAGTTCATATCCCAGTCAATCAGTCACGGCAGTGGTCTGTGTTCGCTGGAAAAAAGGAGGAGTTGCACCACATACCTGTTGGCACCCTCTGAGCTTTTTTTGATTGGTGGTGTGACGCACAAGTGACATTGCACCAGGCTGAATAATCAAAAGAAGATCTACAGTTGCTGTTAAGCTGGGTCTGCAAATCCGATCCAAAGATTGCAGACCATTTCCATGGGGGATAGACTTGGGAATGTGAAAAATTATCTACTCAGATAATTAGTCAAAATATTACATGAAGTTACACGTAGTCGGCAGGATTTGAACCTGCGCAGGGTGACCAAAATGGATTTCTAGTCCATCGCCTTAACCACTCGGCCACAACTACTCAGACACTGTTTCCTCCTTATGAGTTTCACGCCTTTTCTTATAGCACCATGATCAATATCAGTGATTATCCTTCTGGAAGATATTTCAGAAAATGGAAGATATCAATTGGAAACAAAATTCCAGGCCTCACTGAAATGTAAACATGTGATTTAAAGGTATCATCAATTGGAACCTTCTACAGTTCAAGGTTTTTCAAAATTCATAAGGTGGATTTCAAGTGACTTTGTTCCAAACACCTCCTGAAAAAGGCTTTGAAAATGCTCAAAAGTTTGAACAGATTCATTTCCATGCAAAAAGACTTGCTGTTCATATGATCAGGTATTGAGCGTCTTTTAACCTCATCAAGTTTCCCAAAACGCCAAGCGGTTAACAGAAGTGAGCATATCATTTTTCAGGTATATTTTGATTGCTTTATACTTGCAATACACGTCAATGAGAAGGTTAGAAAGACCCCTGGAAGATTCCTGAGTGACGTTCGCAGCATTTTGCGAGCAAATAAAAAACAAAAACAAACTCAATCGATGCCCAAAACAATTCTTAGAGAAACATCACCAAACCATGTTTACAAAAATGATGGAAAACACTAAAAAGGGTGATTCAGAAATCGAATCGCTGTTGTTTCTTGAAGCTGTTTTGGCTTGAAATCCTTGTCAGTTTCAACCACCTGGAAAATGTGTCATGCGAACATTGGCACAAGTCATAGAGTACAGTTGCTTGGTGTGACATAGATGGTATGAGTTTTGCTTCATGAAGTCAAGTTTAACTTTTGAGTTAAACTTTCTTGATAGATAGATCTTTTTTGCCGTGTGGATTTTAACTTTCTCTTTTTATGTTAAACCATGTGCATTGGCAATTTGTGAGTGAGCAGAAAAGATAAAACCGCTGTGCACAAAAAAATTCTCAGGTTTCACTGAGATTTGAACTCAGATCACTGGATTCAGAGTCCAGAGAGCTAACCATTACACCATGGAACCATAAGACTAATAGAGCTGGCTGGATTTTCTTTTGAAAACGGTAAAAGACCACTTGTAAATTGTGGAAATGTGAGAAATTCCCTCTGAATTCAGTGATCTGAGTTCAAATCTCAGTGGAACCTGGGAAATTCATGCATTATGATGAATACAGGTTTTAAAGCTATTATGCAAATATATATCTAATACACGGTGGTAAATTAATATCTCCTCCCTTTTTATTCCACAAGTGTGCTTAAAGTTCCATGATATCACAACAAGGACAGTTTTAAAATGTTGATGAAATCTGGCTAATAATTAGTGTTGAGCCACCCCCGTAGTATTCGAGTTCGGTTCGGTTCGTCGAACACCCGTGTGTTCGTCGAACTGTTCGTCGAACACCTTCGAACACCATTAAAACCAATGGCAGGCAAACAAAAACACATAGAAACACATAGAAAACACCTTCAAAGGTGTCCAAAAGCTGACAAACTGCTCAGAAGACACAACTAACACATGGAAAAGTGGCAAGTACATATAGTCATGCGAAAAGAAAAGAGGTGGAGGAGTAAAAGGAGGGGGAGACACAGATATAGGCATGTCATGCCCTTCTAAAATCCAAAAAGTGAGAAGCCGACACGTTCAGTCCGCTCCTGCCCGTGCCACCTCCGTGTCGCCGGGTTTGTGCCAGAGCCGCGGTGAGCCCTGACGGCCAGCCCCCCTCTCCCAATACTGGTGCCTGTCCGCTGGTGGGTCGAGCGAGCCCCCCTGTGGTGGAGGCAGCTCTAAGCTTTTTAATATAAATTGTCTCTCTAATTTGAATGAATACACTTTAAATCCATTTACAAGGATCTATTGGAGGGCAAGTCTCATGCCAGCAGCCGCGTAATTCCAGCTCCAGTAGCATCCACTAAAGCTGCTGCAGTTAAAAAGCTTTTATAAGGATCGAGCTCGGCTGTCCACCGCAAGGCATCCTACTGCCAGTCCCAGCCCCTATGCCTTGGGGTGCCTCCCGATGCTCTTCACTGAGTATCCCGTGGTCCCGAAGCATTTCCTTTGAAAAAATTAAGTGTCCAAACTACAGGTGGTGTAGCTTGCTTAACAGCCGGGATAATCCGCTGACTAGCAGACACTGCTACTAGGCACAAAGTATTTCCTGGGCTAGATGCAGTTAAAAATTTGTAATTAGATACTCTCGTTGGATGCTGAGAAAGCATTCCATAGAGTCTCCTGGCACGCCATATATGATTCTCTTAAAAAGCTTGGGGTAGGGGTCTAGGGGACCCTTTTATAGCCAAAATCACGGCTCTGTATCACAATACGTCACCTAGGCTGAAGATAAATGGAACTGTAGCAACCTGAGGGCTCGGTTGCTACAGAGGTATTGCACCTCACCCAGAGGTGTGATATCTCACTCTCAGGTAAGGATGGAGTGTGGATCAGGACCCGACACCTGCATGCATTACACCACATTGCCGTGGGGCAGGGCGACCAATATGCCTTTGAGAAGGGCACGACAGTCCCTGTCCCTGGCTGGAGTGGGGGGAGGGAACACTGAGGAAGGGGAACCCTGTAGTGCAGGAGCAGGGAGGAAGCAGTTCCTGGGTGCATTGAGAAGGGACTATAAAAGGTGTGCACCATCTTAGTTCAGTGCAGAGAAGTCTGAGCAGAAGTGGCAGGGAGCAGGGGCTATGCATGAGCTCTGCTCCGGAGGCGGGCCTAGTAACAGAGGCCCAGGCCTGGAAGAGGGAGAAGGAAGAAAGAGGAGCGGAGAAGGCTCCAGGAACGAGGAATGAAGGGATCCCAGGGGTGCGGACGGGCGAGTCGGCACCGCACGCCCGAATCCACCTGCGTGGAGGGGTCAGGCCAAAGGGGGAGACCGGTCCCCGAAACTAGTGGAGGCAGGAAACGACCCTCAGCTAGAAACCGGAGGCTGTGACATTTTATGTGGCGCAGCCCCTCGCTACACCCGCTAGGAAGGCACCACATAGGGTCAGTGAAACTGGCGCCAAGTTTACCAAGAGGAGGCCCGAGGCAGCCAGACAGAAGGGTTGGTAAGAAAGGCCAGACAAAGGACACACAAAGGTGGTCCTGTGAAGCGCTCCAAAGTTATCTGGGAGTTGTCTGAGCCCCTCACCTGGTGAGCACAGTACGACGTGGGCAGCTGTTACCTGCAGACATGGTCTGGATAATAAGAACTGTGAGTAAAGGCCCTGGACTGCATCACTGACTCCGTGTCGTTACTGCTGCTGCCCTGCACCATCACCCCCATCCTCCGCATACACTGCCCTGAGGCTATACTCCTCCCGTGGGGAGTTATGCTACGCTCTGCTGCACCCACAACACCAGCCTCAGCGGTCTGCCCTGTAGCGGCGGTTCACTCTGACCGCAATCCACGGGTGGCATAGTCGGACATTTAAACATCAAAACCACATAAATAGTTCCGGCACTGGTTTGACCACCCTGAGCCACGGAACCGGGTCGCCGCCACGAAGACTACAACTACCAGCATCCACCAAAAAGGGTCCGGCTCCGGGTGTCCCAAGGCCCAGGGGGTGCATCAGAACATTTTCATCACCTTTCACAATCACCAATGGGACAAGGCAGGGATGTCCTCTGTCCCCTCTCTTATACATCCTAGTGACGGAGCACCTGCTCTCATCAATTCGCCATAACCCCAATATTAGGTGGATTGAGGTGGGAGGCACCGAGTACAAGTGCTCTCTATTTGCTGATGATGTCCTAGTATATATCACTCAATCACATATATCCATCCATGCTGTTATGGCTGAAATAGATCACTTTGTTACATGGTCAAATTTTAAAATCAATGCAGCGAAGTCTGAGGCCCTCGATGTCTCCCTCCCCAAATCCATATAGGATTCCATCCAGTCCAACTTTCCCTTTGCCTGGCCCTCACAGGGTATCAAATACTTAGGAATTCCTATTCATAGAGACCTCTCGCATCTATGTTATCTTAATTTTGGGCCCTTTATTGAACAACTGCATACAGACCACGGTTGGCAAGTTAGAACTGTAAGATTCACTACGTGAACCACTGGTGTTTTGTGGAAAAGCACATGTACACTGTGTTCCAAATTATTATGCAATAAGTGTTTAGGAGTGATAAGGTAAGAATTTTTTTGTTTGTCAGTTAAACTCATTGATGGTGATGTGTGTCAGGGCTCTTTAAATCACTGTAAGCAACTGCAGACACCTGTGCTAATTAGTTTGGCAGGTGTGTCCAATGAAAGGCAAAACTACTTAAGAAGGCTGTCTCACATTATTAAGCAGCCTACATTTTCTGCCAAAATGGGAAAGAAAAAGGATGTGTCGGCTGCTGAGAAGCAACAAATTGTGGAGTGTTTAGGTCAAGGCATGACTACAATCAACATTGTGCGATGATCAGGATGAAGTGTCTTGGCAATCACGAAGTATGTAGCTGATTCACAGTACACACGTGTGCGTGCTGATAAGGGCAAATTGAGGACTCTTTCCTACAGGCAATTACGTCAGGTTAAAAGAGCAGCGCCAAAAAGCCTTGTCATAGCAGCAGACAAGTTTTTGAAGCTGCTGGTGCCTCCAACGTCCCCCGAACAACAAGATGCAGGGTCCTTCAGAGGTTTGCAGCTGTGCATACGCCATCCTGTCGACCTCCTCTATCCACTTCACACAAGCAGAAACGGCTCCAGTGGGCTAAACATTACATGAAGACTGATTTCAAAACTGTTTTGTTCACGGATGAGTGTCGTGCAGCGCTCGATGGTCCAGATGGATGGAGTGGAGGATGGCTGGTTGATGGACACCCCACGCAAACATGGCTACAGCGCCAACAAGGAGGAGGTGGAGTAATGTTTTGGGCTGGAATCAAGGGGAAAGAGATTGTCGGCCCCTTTAGGATCCCTGAAGGCGCTAAAGATGAACTCCATAATGTATGTGGATTTTCTCAAACAGCACTTCCTGCCATGGTTCAAGAAGAAGAACAGTGTATTTCACAGCAAGATCATTTTTTTGCATGATAATGCACCATCTCATGCTGCACATAAAACATCTGCATCTCTGGCTGATATGGGCATAAAAGGGGACAAACTTATGGTGTGACCCCCATGCTCCCCTGACCTCTACCCCATTCAGAACCTCTGGAGCATCATCAAAAGGAGTGTCTATGATGGCGGGAGGCAGTTCACATCTAAGCAACAGCTCTGGGAGGGTATTCTGTCCTCATGCAAAACAATTGAAGCAGAAACCATCCAAAACCTGACAAATTCAATGGACGAGAGAGTTCAGAAGCTCCTTTCGAACAAGGGGTCCTATGTGAAAATGTAACATCACCTAGAATAAAGTTTTGAGTTTAAAACTGTTTGATTTCAGTTTCTAATAACCTGCTAATGCTTATAATTTCAAAAATGACAAATTTTTTGGTCTTTATTAAAATGAAAAGGTTGATCGAAAAGTTTGGGGGATCTAAGAGTGTGGCAACCCAGTAGTCATGATTACTTCGTATTCTAACAATATGAGGGTCATGTTGCAGGTAGTGCAGCAAGAAGGCACTTATGTGTCTTGCCCATCTCGGAGCCCCAAAATTATTTTCCGGGCGAGATGCAGCTAAACATGATTAGTAATTTTAAATCTGGTGGAGCTTATTATAGATGGCCTAATAGAATCAGTGCTGCACACTGCTACAAAGCCCAAATTATTTTCCAGCCAAGATACAGATAAACATGATTAGTAATTTGAAAGCATAAAACGTTTGGTAGGGTCATTTTAACCAATCATCAAGCTTTTACTCTCCCCAGGATGACACAGGGGTAGAAAAGTCGTTTCGGATCCATGATTTGTTCATCTTTATGAACGTGAGTCTGTCTACATTATCAGTGGAGAGCCGCTTATCTGTCAGTACACCACCAGCAGCGCTGAACACACGTTCAGACAGAACGCTGGCTGCGGGGCATGACAAGATCTCCAAGGCGTAAGTGGCTAGCTCCGGCCATTTATCCAGATTGGAAGCCCAAAAAGAGCAAGGGTCCAGTGACACAGTCATGGCTTCAATGTTTACTTGGAGATACTCCTGTACCATCGTCTCTAGGCGTTGACTATGTATCAGACTTCTTGTCTCCTGTGGCCTTGCAAAGGATGGGCTAAAAAAGTGGTGAATTGATTCCGCAAAATTGATGTTACCAGCAGATACTGTGGTTCTGTTACGGTTTGAGTGCTGAACACTTGACGGTCCCACAGTTGGCAAGTTGGAACTGTGAGATTCACTACGTGCACCACTGGTGTTTTGTGGAAAAGCACATGTAAGATTCTGCAACAGTCTCTGCTGATACTCCTGCATGCGTGCATCCCTTTCTATGGCAGGAATAATTTCTCCAAATGTACTTTTGTACCGGGGATCTAACAGTGTGGCAACCCAGTAGTCAGGATTATTTCTAATTCTCACAATTCGAGGGTCATGTTGCAGGTAGTGCAGCAAGAAGGCACTCATGTGTGTTGCGCATCCAGGAGCATGAAGTCCCTGTTGTGTTGGTGGCGAGGTAACAATCATGCTTCCTTCCTCTGTCCTCTCCCCCCAACCTCGGACAACAGAAATGTGATCAAGGTCTCCCTCATCTGATGAGTCTTCCATCAGTTCGTCCTCCACTTCTTCCTGGGCTCCTGCACCTTCCTCACTAGTTTGGCTGCTACCATGCGCCCTGGTAAAACCATCTCCCCCACCCTCAGATGCCTGCCGCCTTGGTGCTGCCGACAGTCTGGACCTTGCAGATTTTAGCCCTTCCGCATACAACTCCTCCTCCTCTACTTCCTCCACCTCCTCTTGTGCCACCACCTGACTCCGAATTCTGTTTAACATTGTGCTCCAGCATGTAAATCACCGGAATAGTCATGCTGATAATGGCATCGTCAGCACTAAACATCTTCGTCGCCATTTCAAAACTGTGCAGAAGGGTGCATAGGTCCCTGATCTGAGACCACTCCTCCAGCGTGATTTGCCCCGCCTCTGGATCTCGTTGGCCCAGGCTATACGTCAGAACGTATTGCACCAGGGCTTGTCGGTGCTGCCACAGTCGCTGCAACATGTGCAGAGTTGAATTCCACCGGGTAGGCACATCGCATTTTAGCCGGTGAAGTGGCAGGCTCAACGACTTCTGTAGAGATGTAAGTCGCTGAGCTGCGGGATGCAAACGGTGGAAGTGAGCACACAGCGACCGTGCCCTCTGCAGAAGGTCATCTAGTCTGGGATAGTGGGCTAAAAATTGCTGGACAACCAGGTTCAACACGTGAGCCATACAAGGCACGTGTGTGACATTGCCCCGGCGAAGGGCCGCACCCAGGTTTGCAGCATTGTCGCACACGGCCTTCCCTGGTTTCAGGTCCAGTGGAGACAACCATTCATGAAATTGGTTCTCCAGAGCTGACCACAATTCCTCAGCTGTGTGACTCACATTTCCCAGACATTTCAAAGTAAAAACCGCCTGATGACGTTGAGCCCTACTGCCAGCATAGTAAGGAGGTGTGCAGGATCCCTTCTGCGCAGTTAGAAAGCTTGTGGCATGACCAGACAGGCTTTGGGTGCAGGTGGAAGACTGAGAGGAGGTTGGGGAGGCAGAAGCAGTGGAGGAACTTTGGCATAAAGAGGATTGACGCACAACTCGTGGGGACGGCAAGACTTGGACAGCAGCCCCTTGTCCTGCTGTCACCATAGTTACCCAGTGCCCAGTCAGCGACATGTAACGCCCCTGTCCATGCCTACTCGTCCAAGTGTCTGTGGTGAAATGCACCCTGTCACACACAGAGTTTCTCAAAGAAGCGGTGATGTTGTGTGCGACATGCTGGTGGAGCGCAGGCACACCTTTCTTTGAGAAGTAGTGCCGACTGGGCATCTGGTACTGGGACACTGCGACGGACATAAGGTCTCGAAAATCCTCTGAGTCCACCAGGCAGAAAGGCAGCATTTCTGTAGCCAAGAGCTTGCAGATGGTGAAATTCAACCTCTTAGCTTTCTCATGGCTAGGAGGAAATGGTCTTTTACTTGTCCACATCTGAGGGACCGAGGGCTGGCTATTGTGCTTAGACGGGGTTGATAAGGGTGTCCCCGGCAAACTGCCGGTCTGTGAGGAAGATGCAGGCGGACATATTAGGTTGCCTTGATCCAAAGGTGGTGCTATCGATGTCGGACAGCGCTCAACACCAGCTGGTATTACCACCTCCAAAGAAAATGATGACCTGCCAATCACGCTGGCTGTTGCGGGTAAAGAGGTGGCAGGTCTGCGCCCCAAAACATGTGTGACTGCTGTCCCCCCAGTCACAGAGGATGAAGAGGACGCGGATGCACAAGATATGGCACACGGTGGTTGGCGCGGCCGGCTAGGCCGCATTGTAGCACACTGAGCTTCCCACTGCAACTTATGCTTCAAGTCCATGTGCCGGTTCATGCATGAAGTACTCAAACTATGTATTTTTTGGCCTCTACTTAGCTTTTGCTGACAAATGTTACAGATAACACGAGTTGGGTCATCTTTATCGATCTGAAAAAATGCCCAGGCTATGCAAGGCTTAGCACCCATGCGACCTGAAGAGCCACCACGACTTGTGGTGAGAGGCAGAGTTGTGTTTGAGGATGCAGTTGTTGACGTGCTTCCAGTACTACGTCTCTGTCCAGGAAGGCGCAACCTGACCTCGTCGTCACTAGCATCTTCCTCCACCTCCTCTGCTGACCTCATCTCTTGGCTGACTGTGGGATGACAGTAAGTGGGATCTCCAACCTCATCATCATCACCCTGTGCGTTATCACACCCGTCGTCCTCAGAGCCAACCTGTTCCTGCCCTGACAAAAAACTAAAGTTGTCGCTCCAATCAGGTGGTCTACATTATGAGGGTCTACATTATGGTCAGAACCTTCTGCGTCTGGTCCTGGATCCGACTCATAAAGATTCTGGGCATCAGTGCAGATCATTTCCTCGTCTGGATTCACAGAAGCGCTGGAGTCGACCTCTGATTCCCAGGCTATAGTATGAGTAAACAGCTCTGCAGACTCAACCATCTGTTCTACCTCATACTCAGACGGGCAGCTGGAGATTTGGGAGCTGTGAGGAAGCAAGTGCGATTGGGGTGACACCTTTGAGGACTGGAGTATTTGTGATGTTGAAGTTGATGTGGAGGAGAGCCCACTTAAATGAGCACTTGATATCCGTTGAAGCACCTGCTGTTTTTGTGCCTCATCTGGAATTTGTAGCGATTGGTGTGGCCGTAAGAAAGGGATCTTATCACATTGTCCGCTAAAAGAAGTAGACATTTTAGATTGGCTGGAAGATGGTCTTTCTTCTGCAGATGTTACTGTTGCTTTAACACCTACCCCACGGACACAACCTTTTTTCCCCTTCCCAACACGCCTATTCCCCTTTCCACCAGCAGCAGGCCTTTTTCCACTCATTTTGGTGGTTAACTAATTCACAACCCTGGAGTTGTTTGCACAAAAAAACAATGGATGGGAACCGAGCAGAGCTGAGTGGCCAAACTGTGGTATTAGGCCAAAACTATTGGCTGGGTTAGATGCAGAAAAAAATTATAGTCGATTTGCAACCTGATGGAGGTCAGTATAGATGGACTAATAGAAAAAGTCCCACACACAGCTAGAAGCCCAAATATTTTTTCAGAGGTAGATGCAGATAAAAATTATTTTTAATTTGCAACCTGATGGAGGTCAGTATAGATGGACTAATAGAGAAAGTCCCACACACTGCTAGAAGGCCAAATATTTTTTCAGAGCTAGATGCAGATAAAAATTATTTTTAATTTGCAACCTGATGGAGGTCAGTGTAGATGGACTAATAGAGAAAGTCCCACACACTGTTAGAAGGCCAAATATTTTTTCAGAGCTAGATGCAGATAAAAATTATTTTTAATTTGCAACCTGATGGAGGTCAGTATAGATGGACTAATAGAGAAAGTCCCACACACTGCTAGAAGGCCAAATATTTTTTCAGAGCTAGATGCAGAAAAAAATTATATTCAGTTTGCAACCTGATGGAGGTCAGTATAGATGGACTAATAGAACAAGTCCCACACACAGCTAGAAGGCCAAATATTTTTTCAGAGGTAGATGCAGATAAAAATTATTTTTAATTTGCAACCTCATGGAGGTCAGTATAGATGGACTAATAGAGAAAGTCCCACACACTGCTAGAAGGCCAAATATTTTTTCAGAGCTAGATGCAGATAAAAATTATTTTTAATTTGCAACCTGATGGAGGTCAGTATAGATGGACTAATAGAGAAAGTCCCACACACTGCTAGAAGGCCAAATATTTTTTCAGAGCTAGATGCAGAAAAAAATTATATTCAGTTTGCAACCTGATGGAGGTCAGTATAGATGGACTAATAGAACAAGTCCCACACACAGCTAGAAGCCCAAATATTTTTTCAGAGGTAGATGCAGAAAAAAATTATATTCAGTTTGCAACCTGATGGAGGTCAGTATAGATGGACTAATAGAACAAGTCCCACACACAGCTAGAAGCCCAAATATTTTTTCAGAGGTAGATGCAGATAAAAATTATTTATAATTTGCAACCTGATGGAGGTCAGTATAGATGGACTAATAGAGAAAGTCCCACATACTGCTAGAAGGCCAAATATTTTTTCAGAGGTAGATGCAGATAAAAATTATTTTTAATTTGCAACCTGATGGAGGTCAGTATAGATGGACTAATAGAGAAAGTCCCACACACTGCTAGAAGGCCAAATATTTTTTCAGAGCTAGATGCAGAAAAAAATTATATTCAGTTTGCAACCTGATGGAGGTCAGTATAGATGGACTAATAGAACAAGTCCCACACACAGCTAGAAGCCCAAATATTTTTTCAGAGGTAGATGCAGATAAAAATTATTTTTAATTTGCAACCTGATGGAGGTCAGTATAGATGGACTAATAGAGAAAGTCCCAAACACTGCTAGAAGGCCAAATATTTTTTCAGAGCTAGATGCAGAAAAAAATTATATTCACTTTGCAACCTGATCGAGGTCAGTATAGATGGACTAATAGAACAAGTCCCACACACTGCTAGAAGCCCAAATATTTTTTCAGAGCTAGATGCAGAAAAAAATTATATTCAATTTGCAACCTGATGGAGGTCAGTATAGATGGACTAATAGAATGATGCTATGCCCAAAAGATTTTACTTCACTAGGTGCAGTAAAAAAATTGGTATTCTATACACAGGTGGTATATCTTGCAACACAGATAGGCTACTCCACTGACTAACACACTCTGCAATACTCCAAAAAGGATTAGCTTTGCTAGATTCAGCCAAATGCTGTGAAAAAAACTTGCACAGCACTGGCACAGACCTGCCTGGCAAAAACTGATAGGAACTGATGTAACCTAGTCCTGAAAAGGACTGCAATTACAATTAGTCTTTACTCCCACAATCTATCTATTTAAGAGCACAGACCTGCCTGATAAAAGTCGTAGGAAATGCTGCAACCTAGTCCTTAAAAGGACTGCAATCACAACTATTCCCTACTCCCAAGCTATCTGTAGATTTGTGCGAAAATTGGCTTGAAATTAACAAGGTATAGCGCACACAGCAACAGAGGTGCCGTCTAACACGCAGCTGCAGCAGTGAGAAAATGGTGGCGATGGGGAAAATGGCTTGGTCTTATAGGGCAAGGACATGTGACATACACTGCCAATGACACATGAACATGCTTGTGTGAAAAACAGCAGTTCGCTCCGTGTGTGCGCTGCTGATAGGCTGACAGACTGCACCTCCCCACTGCAAATGCGGGAAAGAGAAAAAAAAATGGAGATCTTCATTATTCCTGCAGAGATCCATCCCCTGCCCCTCCCCCCACCCCGCTGTACACTCAAACTGCATATTAACATTAATTTTCATCATTACTGAGAAAAAATCCAGTTATGATTTTGGTGCACGACCAGTTATCGAACATAACCTCGAACAGCCGAATTTTTCTCAAATCGTTCATGTTCGCCGAACGGCTCGAACACTGCCCAAAACAGCTCGAATTTGAGATTGGCGAACAGTTAGAGTAGAACAACGCTCATCTCTACTAATAATTAGCGTGCTGGATCTATTAGCTGGAAAAAGGTTAGAAAAAAAGAAATTGCAAAACTTCTGCTCATCCAGAAGTCACTAAAGATTTTTCATGGTGTGCTAAAAGGTTCCATCGGAAAGATAATTCAAGTAGAGTTGGTGCAAATCAAAGTTCATATCCCAGTCCATCAGTCACGGCAGTGGTCTGTGTTCGCTGGAAAAAAGGAGGAGTTGCACCACATACCTGATGGCACCCTCTGGGCTTTTTTTGATAGGTGGTGTGACGCACAAGTGACATCGCACCAGGCTGAATAATCAAAAGAAGACCTACAGTTGCTGTTTAGCTGGGTCTACAAATCCGATCCAAAGATTTCAGACCATTTCCATGGGGGATAGACTTAGGAATGTGAAAAATTATCTACTCAGATAATTAGTCAAAATGTTACATGAATTTATACATAGTCGGCAGAATTTGAACCCGCGCGGGGAGACCCCAATGGATTTCTAGTCCATCGCCTTAACCACTCAGCCACAACTACTCAGACACTGTTTCCTCCTTTTCTTATAGCACCATGATCAATATCAGTGATTATCCTTCTGGAAGATATTTCAGAAAATGGAAGATATCAATTGGAAACAAAATTCCAGGCCTCACTGAAATGTAAACATCTGATTTAAAGGTATCATCAATTGGAACCTTCTACAGTTCAAGGTTTTTCAAAATTCATAAGGTGGATTTCAAGTGACTTTGTTCCAAACACCTCATGAAAAAGGCTTTGAAAATGCTCAAAAGTTTGAACAGATTCATTTCCATGCAAAAAGACTTGCTGTTCATATGATCAGGTATTGAGCATCTTTTAACCTCATCAAGTTTCCCAAAACGCCAAGCGGTTAACAGAAGTGAGCATATCATTTTTCAGGTATATTTTGCTTGCTTTATATTTGCAATACAAGTCAATGAGAAGGTTAGAAAGACCCCTGGAAGATTCCTGAGTGACGTTCGTAGCATTTTGCGAGCAAATAAAAAACAAAAACAAACTCAATCGATGCCCAAAACAAATCTTAGAGAAACATCACCAAACTATGTTTACAAAAATGATGGAAAACACTAAAAAGGGTGATTCAGAAATCGAATCGCTGTTGTTTCATGAAGCCGTTTTGGCTTGAAATCCTTGTCAGTTTCAACCACCTGGAAAAAGTGTCATGCGAACATTGGCACAAGTCATAGAGTACAGTTGCTTGGTGTGACATAGATGGTATGAGTTTTGCTTCATGAAGTCAAGTTTAACTTTTGAGTTAAACTTTCTTGATAGATAGATCTTTTTTGCCATGTGAATTTTAACTTTCTCTTTTTATGTTAAACCATGTGCAATGGCAAATTGAGAGTGAGCAGAAAAGATAAAACCGCTGTGCACAAAAAATTTCTCAGGTTCCACTGAGATTTGAACTCAAACCACTGGATTCAGAGTCCAGAGTGCTAACCATTACACCATGGAACCATAAGACTAACAGAGCTGGCTGGATTTTCTTTTGAAAACGGTAAAAGACCACTTGTAAATTGTGGAAATGTGAGAAATTCCCTCTGAATTCAGTGGTCTGAGTAAAAATCTCTGTGGAACCTGGGAAATTCATGCATTATGATGAATACAGGTTTTAAAGCTGTTCTGCAAATGTATATCTAATACACAGTGGTAAATTAATATCTCCTCCCTTTTTATTCCACAAGTGTGCTTAAAGTTCCATGATATCACAACAAGGACAGTTTTAAAATGTTGATGAAATCTGGCTAATAATTAGCGTGCTGGATCTATTAGCTGGAAAAAGGTTAGAAAAAAAAAAAATGCAAAACTTCTGCTCATCCAGAAGTCACTAAAGATTTTTCATGGTGTGCTAAAAGGTTCCATCGGAAAGATAATTCAAGTAGAGTTGGTGCAAATCAAAGTTCATATCCCAGTCCATCAGTCATGGCAGTGGTCTGTGTTCGCTGGAAAAAATGAAGAGTTGCACCACATACCTGATGGCACCCTCTAGGCTTTTTTTGATTGGTGGTGTGACGCACAAGTGACATCGTACCAGGCTGAATAATCAAAAGAAGACCTACAGTTGCTGTTAAGCTGGGTCTACAAATCCGATCCAAAGATTGCAGACCATTTCCATGGGGGATAGACTTGGGAATGTGAAAAATTATCTACTCAGATAATTAGTCAAAATGTTACATGAAGTTAGACGTAGTCAGCAGGATTTGAACCTGCGCGGGGAGACCCCCAATGGATTTCTAGTCTATCGCCTTAACCACTCGGCCACAACTACTCAGACACTGTTTCATTCTTATGAGTTTCACTCCTTTTCTTATAGCACCATGATCAATATCAGTGATTATCCTTCTGGAAGATATTTCAGAAAATGGAAGATTTCAATTGGAAACAAAATTCCAGGCCTCACTGAAATGTAAACATCTGATTTAAAGGTATCATCAATTGGAACCTTCTACAGTTCAAGGTTTTTCAAAATTCATAAGGTGGATTTCGAGTGACTTTGTTCCAAACACCTCCTGAAAAAGGCTTTGAAAATGCTCAAAAGTTTGAACAGATTCATTTCCATGCAAAAATACCTGCTGTTCATATGATCAGGTATTGAGCATCTTTTAACCTCATCAAGTTTCCCAAAACGCTAAGCGGTTAACAGAAGTGAGCATATCATTTCTCAGGTATATTTTGCTTGCTTTATACTTGCAATACAAGTCAATGAGAAGGTTAGAAAGACCCCTGGAAGGTTCCTGAGTGACGTTCGCAGCATTTTGCGAGCAAAAAAAAAACGAAAACAAACTCAATCGATGCCCAAAACAATTCTTAGAAAAACATCACCAAACTATATTTACAAAAATGCTGGAAAACACTAAAAAGGGTGATTCAGAAATAGAATCGCTGTTGTTTCTTGAAGCCGTTTCGGCTTGAAATCCTTGTCAGTTTCAACCACCTGGAAAAAGTGTCATGCGAATATTGGCACAAGTCATAGAGTACAGTTGCTTGGTGTGACATAGATGGTATGAGTTTTGCTTCATGAAGTCAAGTTTACAATTTGAGTTAAACTTTCTTGATAGATAGATCTTTTTGCCATGTGGATTTTAACTTTCTCTTTTTATGTTAAACCATGTGCATTGGCAAATTGAGAGTGAGCAGAAAAGCTAAAACCGCTGTGCACAAAAAATTTCTCAGGTTCCACTGAGATTTGAACTCAAATAAATGGATTCAGAGTCCAGAGTGCTAACCATTACACCATGGAACCATAAAACTAATAGAGCTGGCTGGATTTTATTTTGAAAACGGTAAAAGACCACGTGTAAATTGTGGAAATGTGAGAAATTCCCTCTGAATTCAGTGATCTGAGTTCAAATCTCAGTGGAACCTGGGAAATTCATGCATTATGATGAAAACAGGTTTTAAAGCTGTTCTGCAAATGTATATCTAATACACAGTGGTAAATTAATATCTCCTCCCTTTTTATTCCACAAGTGTGCTTAAAGTTCCATGATATCACAACAAGGACAGTTTTAAAATGTTGATGAAATCTGGCTAATAATTAGCGTGCTGGATCTATTAGCTGGAAAAAGGTTAGAAAAAAAGAAATTGCAAAACTTCTGCTCATCCAGAAGTCACTAAAGATTTTTCATGGTGTGCTAAAAGGTTCCATCGGAAAGATAATTCAAGTAGAGTTGGTGCAAATCAAAGTTCATATCCCAGTCAATCAATCACGGCAGTGGTCTGTGTTCGCTGGAAAAAAGGAGGAGTTGCACCACATACCTGATGGCACCCTCTGGGCTTTTTTTGATTGGTGGTGTGACGCACAAGTGACATCGCACCAGGCTGAATAATCAAAAGAAGATCTACAGTTGCTGTTAAGCTGGGTCTACAAATCCGATCCAAAGATTGCAGACCATTTCCATGGGGAATAGACTTAGAAATATGAAAATTGATCTACTCAGATAATTAGTCAAAATGTTACATGAAGTTAGATGTAGTCGGCAGGATTTGAACCTGCGTGGGGAGACCCCAATGGATTTCTAGTCCATAGCCTTAACCACTCAGACACAACTACTCAGAGGATGTTTCATCCTTATGAGTTTCACTCCTTTTCTTATAGCACCATGATCAATATCAGTGATTATGCTTCTGGAAGATATTTCAGAAAATGGAAGATTTCAATTGGAAACAAAATTCCAGGCCTTACTGAAATGTAAACTTCTGTTTTAAAGGTATCATCAATTGGAACCTTCCACAGTTCAAGGTTTTTCAAAATTCATAAGGTGGATTTCGAGTGACTTTGTTCCAAACACCTCCTGAAAAAGGCTTTGAAAATGCTCAAAAGTTTGAACAGATTCATTTCCATGCAAAAGGACTTGCTGTTCATATGATCAGGTAATGAGCGTCTTTTAACCTCATCAAGTTTCCCAAAACGCCAAGCGGTTAACAGAAGTGAGCATATCATTTTTCAGGTATATTTTGCTTGCTTTATACTTGCAATACAAGTCAATGAGAAGGTTAGAAAGACCCCTGGAAGATTCCTGATTGACAATCCCAGCATTTTGCGAGCAAAAAAAACCCGAAAACAAACTCAATCGATGCCCAAAACAATTCTTAGAAAAACATCACCAAACTATGTTTACAAAAATGCTGGAAAACACTAAAAAGGTGATTCAGAATTTGAATCGCTGTTGTTTCTTGAAGCCGTTTTGGCTTGAAATCCTTGTCAGTTTCAACCACCTGGAAAAAGTGTCATGCGAACATTGGCACAAGTCATAGAGTACAGTTGCTTGGTGTGACATAGATGGTATAATTTTTGCTTCATGAAGTCAAGTTTAACTTTTGAGTTAAACTTTCTTGATAGATAGATCTTTTTTCCATGTGGATTTTAACTTTCTCTTTTTATGTTAAACCGTGTGCATTGGCAAATTGAGAGTGAGCAGAAAAGATTAAACCGCTGTGCACAAAGAATTTCTCAGTTTCCACTGAGATTTGAACTCAGATCACTGGATTCAGAGTCCAGAGTGCTAACCATTACACCATGGAACCATAAGACCAATAGAGCTGGCTGGATTTTCTTTTGAAAACGGTAAAAGACCACTTGTAAATTGTGGAAATGTGCGAAATTCCCTCTGAATTCAGTGATCTGAGTTCAAATCTCAGTGGAACCTGGGAAATTCATGCATTATGATGAAAACAGGTTTTAAAGCTGTTCTGTAAATGTAAATCTAATACACAGTGGTAAATTAATATCTCCTCTCTTTTTATTCCACAAGTGTGCCTAAAGTTCCATGATATCACAACAAGGACAGTTTTAAAATGTTGATGAAATCTGGCTAATAATTAGCGTGCTGGATCTATTTGCTGTAAAAAGGGTGAGAAAAAAAGAAATTGCAAAACTTCTGCTCATCCAGAAGTCACTAAAGATTTTTCATGGTGTGCTAAAAGGTTCCATCGGAAAGATAATTCAAGTAGAGTTGGTGCAAATCAAAGTTCATATCCCAGTCCATCAGTCACGGCAGTGGTCTTTGTTCACTGGAAAAAAGGAGGAGTTGCACCACATACCTGATGGCACCCTCTGGGCTTTTTTTGATTGGTGGTGTGACGCACAAGTGGCATCGCAACAGGCTGAAAAATCAAAAGAAGATCTACAGTTGCTGTTAAGCTGGGTCTACAAATACGATCCAAAGATTGCATATCATTTCCATGGGGGATAGAGTTGGGAATGCAAAAATTGATCTACTCAGATAATTAGTCAAAATGTTACATGAAGTTAGACATAGTCAGCAAGATTTGAACCTGCGTGGGGAAACCCCAATGAACTTCTAGTCCATTGCCTTAACCACTCGGCCACAACTACTCCAACACTGTTTCTGAGAAGTAACATAGTTTTTAAGGTTGAAGGAAGACTAAGTCCATCTAGTTCAACCCATAGCCTAACATGTTGATCCAGAGGAAAGCAAAAAAACCCATGCGGCAAACACTAAGCTTCACATTGGGGAAAAAAATTCCTTCCCGACTTCATACGACAATCAGACTAGTTCCCTGGATCAACGCCCTATCAAGAAATATATTATATATAACTTGTAATATTATACTTTTCAAGAAAGGCATCCATGCCCTTCTTAAATTTTAATAGTGAATCACTCATTACAACATCATGCGGCAGAGAGTTCCATAGTCTCACTGCAATTACAGTAAAGAATCCCCGTCTGTGATTATGATTAAACCTTCTTTCCTCCAGACGTAGAAGATGCCCCTTTGTCCCCGTCTCAGGCCTCAGAGTAAAAAGATCAGTAGAAAGGTCTTTTTACTGTCCCCTCATATACTTGTACATAGTAATAAGATCACCCCTAAGCCTTCTCTTTTCCACAGTAAATAACCCCTAAGTAATAACCTGTCTTGCTATTGCAGACCCCCCAGTCCTCTAATTACCTTGGTCGCTCTAGTTCAGCTGTGTCTTTCTTATACACCGGAGACCAAAACTGTGCACAGTATTCTAAGTGGGGTCGCACTATTGACTTGTATAGAGGTAAAATCATGTTCTCTTCATGAGCATCTATGCCTCTTTTAATGCATCCCATTATTTTATTTGCCTTTGCAGCAGCTGCCTGACACTGGCCACTAAACGTGAGCTTGTCGTCCACCAATACCCCCAGGTCTTCTTCAGTTACAGTTTTGCCCAGTGCTTTACAATTAAGCATATAATTATACATTTTATTTCCTCTGCCCAAGTGCATTACCTTACATTTATCCCCATTAAAGATCATTTGCCATTTATCAGCCCAAGCTTCTAGTTTACATAGATCCTCTTGTAATATAAAATTGTCCTCCTCTGTATTGATTACCCTGCAGAGTTTAGTGTCATCTGCAAATATTGAAATATTACTCTGTATGCCCCCTACAAGGTCATTAATAAATATGTTAAAAAGAAGGGGGGCCAATACTGACCCCTGTGGTTCCCCACTGTTAACTGAGACCCAGTCTGAGTGTTTTCCATTAATAACCACCCTTTGCTTCCTATCACTGAGCCAATTCTTAACCCACATACATATATTTTCCCCTATGTCCATTGTTCTCATTTTATGTATCAACTTTTTGTGTGGAACCGTATCAAAAGCTTTTGAAAAGTCCATATACACAATATCCACTGCATTTCCTTGGTCCAGTCCAGAACTAGCCTCCTCATAAAAACTGATCAGATTAGTTTGACAGGAACGGTCCCTCGTAAACCCATGTTGATATTGGGTCATGAGGTTGTTCTTCTTCAGATACTTTAGTATAGCATCTCTTAGGAAACCCTCCAGGATTTTATCCACATTAGAGGTTAAGCTTACTGGCCTATAATTTCCAAGTTCAGTTTTTGTCCCCTTTTTGAATATTGGCACCACATTTGCTATACGCCAGTCGTGTGGTACAGACCCTGTTATTATGGAATCTTTAAAGATTAAAAATAATGATCTATCTATGACGTTACTTAATTCCTGCAGTACTCGCGGGTGAATCCCATCCAGGCCCGGGGATTTGTCAACTTTAGTGATTTTTAGACGCCGCTGCACTTCCTGCTGGGTTAAGCAAGTGACACTTAATTGAGAATTTTTGTTATCACTAATCATGTTTTCTGTCATGCGATTTTCTTGTGTAAATACGGTTGAAAAAAAATCATTTAGCATATTGGCTTTTTCCTCATCCTCATCCACCATTTCACCCAGACCATTTTTAAGGGGGCCAACACTATCATTTTTTAGTTTTTTACTATTTATGTAGTTAAAGAATATTTTGGGGTTATTTTTACTTTCTCTGGCAATGATTCTCTCTGCCTCAGTCTTTGCTGCCTTGATTTGTTTTTTACATAATTTATTAAATTTTCTATATTTATTTAATGCCTCATCACTACCTTCTTGCTTTAGTTCTCTAAATGCTTTCTTTTTGTCACTTATTGCGCCCCTTACAGCCCTATTTAGCCAAAATGGTTTCCTCTTATTTCTAGCATGTTTATTCCCAAAGGGTATATATTGTGCACAGGTCCTATTCAGGATTTTAATAAATGTCTCCCATTTGCTTTGTGTAGCTTTATGTCTCAGGATATTGTCCCAGTTTATTGCACTAAGATCATCTCTCAACTGTTGGAAATTTGCCTTCCTGAAGTTTAGTGTCCTTGTAACCCCTCTACTACGCATCTTATTAAATGTTACATGAAAACGTATTATTTTGTGATCATTATTACCCAAGTGACCCCCAACTCGCATATTTGATATGTGGTCTGGCCTATTGGTTAATATTAGGTCTAGCAGTGCCCCTCTTCTTGCTGGGTCATGAACCAGTTGTGAAAGGTAATTGTCTCTCATAGTTGTCAAAAACCTATTACTTTTGCTTGAACTACATGTTTCTGTCCCCAATGTATTTCAGGGTAGTTGAAGTCTCCCATAATAATGACTTCTCCTTGAGTCGCTGCTTCATCTATTTGCTTTACGAGGATATTTTCAGCTACTTCCATTATTTTTGGAGACTTATATCAAACTCCTATCAGTAATTTATTATTTTTTCCCCCTCCCCTTATCTCCACCCACAGGGACTCTACATTTTCATTAGATTCACATATATCCTCCCGCAAGACAGGTTTTAAGGATGATTTTACATATAAACACCCCCCCCCCATCGCTTGTTTGTATGGTGATTTCTGAACAGACAATAGCCCTGTAAATTAATTGCCCAGTCATGGCTCTCGTCCAGCCACGTCTCAGATATCCCTACCATGTCATAATTATTTTCCAACAAAATTAATTCTAATTCCTCCATTTTGTTGGTGAGGCTTCTGGCATTTGTGTACATGCATTTTATGTATCTCTCGGTACCTCTATTCCTTCTTACTTTATTGACTGTTCTAACCCCACCCCCAATTTCTTTATTTGGGCCCAGGTCACTATCTGCACTATCTTCCCCACCTATAAAATGAATACCCTTCCCGCCCAATCCCTAGTTTAAACACTCCTCCAACCTTCTAGCCATTTTCTCCCCTAGCACAGCTGCACCCTCCCCATTGAGGTGCAGCCAGTCCCTAGCATAGAGTCTGTAGCCAACTGAGAAGTCGGCCCAGTTTTCCAGGAACCCAAATCCCTCCTTCCTACACCAGTTCTTGAGCCACTTATTTATTTCCGTAATCTACCGTTGCCTCTCTGGCGTGGCACGTGGTACCGGTAGTATTTCAGAGAATACCACCTTGGAGGTCCTTGCTCTCAGCTTGCAGCCTAATTCCCTGAAATCTTTAAGGACCTTCCACCTACCTCTAACTTTGTCATTTGTGCCAATGTGCACCATGACCGCTGGGTCCTCACCAGCCCCTCCCAGTAATCTGTCAACCCGATCAGCGATGTGCCGGACTCGAGCGCCAGGTAGGCAGCACACTGTTCGACGATCCCTGTCTTTGTGACAGATTGCCCTATCTGTTCCTCAAATAATTGAGTCCCCCACTACCAGCACCTGCCTGGCCTGCCCTGCTCTCCTATTTGCCTCTTTACTGGAGCTGACTCTCCTCCGGCTTTCAGGGGACATGCTTTGCTGCAGCAGTGCTACCCCTGTACCAACACTCCACTCAACTGCCAACTTTGCAAACTTATTGGGGTGTGCCAGATCAGGACTAGCCTCCCTGGCACTCTTCCCTCTACCCCCCTTCTAACTGTCACCCAACTAGCGGCCTCACTATCCTGAAGCTCCCGACTACCACCCTCCCCCACATCTACCCCAGTGGGCTGCTGCTCAGTGAGCAGCAGACTCCTTTCTATATTGTCAATGGATCTCAGTGCTGCTAGCTGCTCATTTAGATCCAGTACCTGGGCTTCCAAACGCACAACGTGCACACATCTTGCGCAGCAGTAAGCAACCCCGACCGGCTGTTCAAGGAATGCATACATGTGGCAAGATGTACACTGCATAGCATTGTCAATTATGGAGCTCATTTCCTAATGGGGATTGCAATAGACAGAATGTTAAGTAAAAAGAAAAGTAAAGAATTAATAAAATACAGACAGCAATTCAGTCCAAAGTCCTCCCTTCCAAACTCCCTGAATCCAAAGTCACTGAAAAACAAGTCACACACTTACTTTCGTTCGCACTTACGCTCCGGTCACACTCGCAAACTAAGATATTTAAAGAGTTTTCTTTTTTACCCTTTTCCATTTCCAGCAATGCACCCTACAGCTCAATGCAATTCCAAACGACTGGATGCCCAACCAGCTGGCCCTTATAAACCCTTAATTATGACCCCTCCCCCTTAATTAATCCCTTGTGTGTATAGCTACACCTCAGGATTTTAGTGCAATGTAGTTAACCCTTAAATACACAGGTAGTAAACTAAGAAACTATAAAACTGTAGCGAGAAAATAGGTTTTAAAAAGCCCAATAAAACTAAACAGGTAGAAAAGCACTCAGCAGGTCACAATGCAGCAACTCACCGCAATTCACACAGGTATTTTCTGCAGGATTCCCAAATACCTCTTCACTGAAAAACAAGTCACACACATACTTTCGTTCGCACTTACGCTCCGGTCACACTCAGCTCGTTCACACTCGCAAACTAAGAGATTTCAAGAGTTTTTTTTTTTTTTTTTCCCCTTTTCCAGCAATGCAACCTACAGCTCAATGCACTTCCAAAGTGAGCATATTATTCATCAGGTATATTTTGCTTGCATCATACTTGCAATACAAGTCAATGAGAAAGCTAGAAAGACTCCTGGAAGGTTCCTGAGTGACATTTTGCGAGCAAAAAAAAATGAAAACAAACTCAATCGATGCCCAAAACAATTCTTAGAAAAACATCACCAAACTATGTTTACAAAAATGCTGGAAAACGCTAAAAAGGGTGATTCAGAAAAAGAATCGCTGTCTTTTCTTGAAGCCGTTTCGGCTTGAAATCCTTGTCAGTTTCAACCACCTGGAAAAAGTGTCATGTGAACATTGGCACAAGTCATAGAGTACGGTTGCTTGGTGTGACATAGATGGTATGAGTTTTGCTTTATGAAGTCAAGTTTAACTTTTGCGTTAAACTTTCTTGATAGATACACTCCCTGACAGAAGTTATGTTGCTTATCCATGTTATGTAAATAAAAGCTTATAACCTGACGTTAAATTCATCCATTGGTTTTATAAATTACTCTCTTGTAAGCTGAAACCCTCCCAAATTTGGTATAGGATAAGAAAATAAATTGGCATCAATGCTGAAATATTGATCATTTAATGAACACAGAATGGTCAGATTTTGGCAAGACAAAAGTTTTGTCGCCTGGTCATTTAATGCACCCCATCCTAGTTTACGTCCTCACCATTGCTCAATAAATGATCGGTTAATTAGTATGTGTGTATGAAATGAAACTCAGCACCCCAGACCTTCACTTGAACTGCAACTTGAGCTCTAACAACATGCCAAATAATCACCCTGTGACCAAAGCCTTGATTATCAAGAGGCTGAAGACCAGATCCACTGCAGAGGTGGCTGGTGTTAGAACCCTCCTGTTAGTTTTTTTCTATTTTGTGGTCACGTGACCTGCTGCCTATATATTTCAGCTCTGCCCTTCTGGCTTTGCTGGACTTCAGTGTTACTTTGACTCTTAATCTAGCCAGGTGCTTTGTACCTATCTCTATAGCTTGCTTGGTCCTTGGACCTCTAAGTACTTATTGTCTGTTTGTCTTTTTGCTCAGCTACAACTTCTGCTAGGAGGTGTCCAATTTTGTCCCAGTCCTTAGTTTTTTTAGGGACCCCTTCCTTATATCTATAGGTCTGCGTTCAGACTAGCTGAGGACAAAGGAGGGTCTGTTCACAAGGAACAGGTTGCCCGCTGCATCGTAGAGAATCAGCTTAGTCCTATTGTAGGGACAGTTTTCCTTTCTTTCCTTAGTTCTTGTAGCAGATCATAACAGCTGGCACCTTTAATGTGTCTCAGCATCAAGTACAAAGAATTAAAAAAAAGATTTGAAGAGACTGGAGATGTGTTTGACAAGCCCAGGTCCAGCAGACCCCGCAA
This sequence comes from Phyllobates terribilis, assembly GCF_046119375.1. Lineage (NCBI taxonomy): Eukaryota > Metazoa > Chordata > Amphibia > Anura > Dendrobatidae > Phyllobates > Phyllobates terribilis. The sequence goes on along the minus strand of NW_027362773.1, from coordinate 220,170,099 downwards.
GACAACTGCTCAGGAGGAACATTTGTTGGTTAGAAAATCCAAACTAAGCCCCTCTTCCACTGCAGCAGAGCTCCAACAGGCCTGGTCACCTCAAGTCCCTGTGTCAACTAGAACAGTTTGTAGGATTCTGTCTCGAAATGGCCTCCATGGTGGAATCAGTGCCCAGAAGCCAGCACTAAACAAAAGGTAAATAAAAAAACATGTGGCATTTGCAAAGTCCCACAGACTGCTAAACAGATGGAAGCTGGAAAAGTGGCAGAAGGTGGATTTCTCTGACGAATCTTCAGTAGAATTACACCACAGCCACTGCAAATACTGCACGAGACCTACTGGACCCCGTATGGATCCAAAATACACCCAGAAAACAGTTACATTTGGTGGTGGAAATTTCATGGTCTGGGGTTACAATCAGTAAGGGGGTGTGCGACACATTTGCAAGGTGGAAGGCAATATCAATAGCCTAAAATATCAAGAAGTATTAGCTACCTCTTACATTCCAAATCATAAAAGGGGTCAAATTCTGCAGCAGGATTGTGCTCCATCTGGTACATCCATCTCTACAAAAGTTCCTCCAGGCAAAAAAGATCAAGGTGCTCAAGGACTGGCCAGCCCAGTTACCAGACATGAACATCATTGAGCATGTTTGGGGTAGGATGAAAGAGGAAGCTGGGAAGACAAAACCAAAGAATCTAGATGAACTCTGGAGGCATGTAAGACTGCATTCTTTGCTACTCCTGATGACTTCATTAATAAATTGTATGAATCATTGTTGAACCACATGGATGCAGTCCTTCAAGCTCATAGAAGTCACAAAAAATCTTAAATATGACTCTAATAGCACCACAACTTCATTCACAAATGTTATGCAACATAAATTTGTATTTTAAGATAATTATTTGTTTGAATATCACATTACTTTCTGTGGGCGACAAAACTTTTGTCTTGCCAAAATCTGACCATTCTGAGTTCATTAAATGATCAATATTTCAACATTGATGCCAATTTATTTTCTTGATCTAAACCAAATTTGGGAGGGTTTCAGCTTTCAAAAGAGTAATTTATAAAACCAATAGATGAATTTAACGTCAGGTTATAAGCTTTAATTTACATAACATGGATAAGCGACATAACTTCTGTCAAGGAGTGTAGATATTTTTTGCCATGTGGATTTTAACTTTCTTTTTTTATGTTAAACCATGTGCATTGGCAAATTGAGTGTGATCAGAAAAGATAAAACCGTTGTGCACAAAGAATTTCTCAGGTTCCACTGAGATTTGAACTCAGATTAAGGGATTCAGAGTCCAGAGTGCTAACCATTACACCATGGAACCATATGACCAATGGAGCTGGCTGGAGTTTCTTTTGAAAATGGTAAAAGAGCATGTGTAAATTGTGGAAATGTGAGAAATTCCATCTGAATCCAGTGATCTGAGTTCAAATCTCAGTGGAACCTGGGAAATTCATGCATTATGGTGAAAACAGGTTCTAAAGCTGTTCTGCAAATGTATATCTAATACACGGTGGTAAATTAATATCTCCTCCCTTTTTATTCCACAAGTGTGCTTAAAGTTCCATGATATCACAACAAGGACAGTTTTAAAATGTTGATGAAATCTGGCTAATACTTAGCGTGCTGGATCTATTAGCTGGAAAAAGGATGAGAAAAAAAGAAATTGCAAAACTTCTGCTCATCCAGAAGTCACTAAAGATTTTTCATGGTGTGCTAAAAGGTTCCATCGGAGAGATAATTCAAGTAGAGTTGGTGCAAATCAAAGTTCATATCCCAGTCCATCAGTCACGGCAGTGGTCTGTGTTCACTGGAAAAAAGGAGGAGTTGAACCACATACCTGATGGCACCCTCTGAGCTTTATATTGATTGGTGGTGTGAGGCACAAGTGACATCTCACCAGACTGAATAATCAAAAAACGATATACCGATGCTGTTAAGCTGGTTCTACAAATTCGATCCAAAGATTACAGACCATTTCCGTGGGGGATAAACGTGGGAATGTGCAAATAAATATACTCAGATAATTAGTAGTGTTGAGTGAGCACTAAAATGCTCGGGTGCTCGAAGCTCGGGCCGAGCTCACTGTGATACTCGGGTGCTCGACCAGAGCAACGAGCCCAATGTTAGTCTAAGGGAGACCTGAACATTTTTGCGGCGGCTCCCCCGGCAGTCTGTAGAAAGCCTAAAAAGTGCCCAAAACGATAGTGACAGTGCTCAAATGACATGGGGACAGCATGGGGATCGCCCCTGGAAGCATTTCTGACCCCCAGGTCACTGCTGTCAACAACGTGGTCAGAGGTATTAAGCCACTTTTACAGGCTCACAATAAAACGTTCAAAAACGAAAGTGAAAGTGCTTTCCTGTGAAATATGTTAACCCCTTAACGACCATGGGTCTTTCTGTTTTTGTGTTTTCCTTTTTTGCTCCCCTTCTTCCCAGAGCCAGAACTTTTTTAATTTTCGTTCAATATGGCCATGTGAGGGCTTATTTTTTGGGGGACGAGTTGTACTTTTAAACACCATCACTGGTTTTACCATATCTTGTACTGGAAAATGGGAAGAAAAATCCAAGTGCAGTGAAACTGCAAAAAAAATGCAATTCCACAGTTGTTTTTCGTGTCCTTTTTTTACCACGTTCACAGATTGCTAAAACTGACCTGCCATCATTATTTTCCAGGTCGTTACGAGTTCATAGACACCAAACATATATAGGTTCTTTTTTATTTAAGTGGTGAAAAAAAAAATCCAAAGCTTGCAAAAAAAAAAAAAAAAAATTGACGCCATTTTCCGAGACCCTTAGGTTCTCCATTTTTCGGGATCTGGGGCCAGGTGAGGGCTTATTTTTTGCGTGCTGGGCTGATGTTTTTATTGATACCATTTTGGGGTAGATCTGATGTTTTGATCGCCCGTTATTGCATTTTATTGCTAAGTTGTAGCGACCAAAAAAACTTAATTCTGGCGTTTAAAATTTTTTTCTCGCTACGCTCTTTACTGATTGTATTAATTCTTCTTTTATATTGATAGATCGGGCGATTCTGAATGCGGCGATACCAAATATGTGTATGTGTTTTTTTTTTTACATATATATATTTTAGTTTGAATGGGGCGAAAGGGGGGTGACTTAAACTTTTATATATTTTTTATTTTTTTTATTTTTTTAAAAAAATTTTTTTTACACTTTCTGCTTGCTTCTATAGTCTCCAGAGGAGACTAGAAGCAGTAGTTGTCTGATTGCTTCTATGAGCAGATCGCTTGTATGCAGGAGAAATGCTCACTTGCTATGAGCGCTGACCACTAGGTGGCGCTCATAGCAATTGCGACATGACAACCACAAGCGTCTGCTGCAGACCTTGAGTTGTCATGCCCACCCATTGGTGACCCGCGATCACGTGACGGGGTCACTGATGGGCAGGGCTTAGGACTCCCGGAAGCGCGAGTTAAATGCCACTGTCAGAGATTTAACATGTTAACAGCCGCGGGTGGATTGCGATTCCAATAATCAGCTGACATGTGCTCGCTTCAGTGCGGGCTCACCGCCGGAGCCCCCGCTGAACCGGCCTTCCCGACCAGGTGCGTACTATTACTGACCAGGTCGGAAAGGGGTTAAGGAACATCCTTTCCAGGGTAAAGACTTGTGTATAAGGTAAAATAAATAACCAAAAACAAAAATACTCCTCCACACCTTGGGCTATGTTCACAAGTAGCATTTTTTATGTGTTTTTGCACGTTTATATTGCTTTCAACCGTGACATATGCATTTACCGGGAAATGTCATTTTAACATTTTACAACCTTATCTGGCCATGTGCTGTGTGACACATGCATACAGTGCTAAAAAGACATGGGAACCGCATGGGGAAGACCCCTGGAAGCATCTCTGACACCCAGGTCACTGCCTAAAAGTGTGCCCATCAGAAGTGATCCTTTCCGCATCAGAAGATGCAGACTTGCAACTATCCCCGTGCAAGTCCTTGCCCCAGGGCAGTGTTCAATTGTACCTCCCCCATTCCTTGCAATGCAAGCGAAAATATGCAGCCAACCACCCACCCACCCGCAGGCTGCAATACCATACTGCTAGCTTTCACTTGAAAAGGGGCCTTTTAGTTTGGAGGAGGCCGAAGCTGGCCACTACCTCATGGCCGCTTCGGCAGCGAGGTAACCATACTCTGTCCCCAGCCGCCCGGCAGCCGGGTGTCCACGCTCGGTCCCCAGCCGCCAGGTGGCGGCCAGGTGTCCATACTCGGTCCCCAGCCGCCCTGATTTCTCCTGTCACCTTCTCCCACACTTTTCTTAGCCTGGCCTGCTTTAGGGCAGCATTGGACGAGCCCACCAGAGAACCAGACTCCTCCGGTGGGCCCTGGCTTCTCCATCAGGGGAGTTGAGAGTGCCTAGGTGAGGAGCATGATGATGATGATAGAAGTTAGCATCTGCTTTGTTTTCTTGGAATGCAAGCGCATGTATGTAGTAGCGGCTAGGCCTGAGGTGGTCCGCGTTTTGGCGCATATTCTACCTCCTTCGAGGATTGCTGGAAGTTTTCCTGCTACTATCCCAGTTCTATGACTCCCGTTAAAACAAAGCTTCAGGTGATGAATGATGGATGAGGTGGTGGCAAAGGAGAAAGAGCAGGAGGAACAGGGACCATTCACATCAATATCAGGCCAGCCAACCACACATGTCTTGTAGGATATGTTTCTGTACCAAAAGGAGCGGTTCAGCTACACAGTTATAAGGCATACAGTGAATGCAATGCCTACCAAAAATTTCGAGGCACTCCAATGCCCCTTGGAAGTGACATGGAGGTCAGAGGGCCTTAACTAAACCGTTTTTTCCATTTATAGCAACTGGGTCTCCTGTACACTGTTGGCCTAAGCAGGGAATGGAAGGCTTTCCAAAAATTATTAGGCACTGCAATGCCCCTTGAAACAGACGTGGATTACAGGGTATTAAAAACCTTCTACCCATTATTGGTGAGTGGGTCTCCCTTAGTGTTTGCCTATGCATTGAAAAGCAAAAGCTGACAAAAATTAGGAGGAAATGCAATGCCCGTTGCAAGAGTCGTGGAGGTTAGAGGTAATTAAAAACAACATGTCAATGCCCCTTGGAAGAGCTGTGGAGTTCAGAGTGGTTTAACAAGACGGTTTTAATGCCCCTTAGAAGAGACGTGGAGTTCAGAGTGGTTTAACAAGACAGTTTTAATGCCCCTTGGAAGAGATGTGAAGGTCGCAGTAGCTTTTCAAGATGGTTTTAATGCCCCTTGGAAGAGTGATGGAGGTCGTAGTGGAATAAAAAGACAATATCAATGCCCCTTGGAAGAGTGGTGGAGGTTACAGTGGAATAAAAAGACAACATCAACGCCCTGGGGAAGAGACGTGGAGGTCACAGTAGCTTAACAAGACGCTTTTAATGCCCCTTGGAAGAGTGGTGGAGGTCGCAGTGGAATAAAAAGACAATATTAACGACCCTTGGAAGAGACGTGGAGGTCACAGTAGCTTAACAAGACGATTTTAATGCCCCTTACAAGAGCCATGCAGTACAGCATATTAAAAACATTATTCCCATTATTGGGGAGTGGGTCTCCCATAGTCTTTGCCTATGCCTTCCAAGCAAAAGCTGCCAAAAATTAGGAAGGGGGAACTTGCAATGTCCCTTACAAGAACCATGCAGTACAGCATATTAAAAACATTATTCCCATTATTGGGGAGTGGGTCTCCCATAGTCTTTGCCTATGCCTTCCAAGCAAAAGCTGCCAAAAATTAGGACAGAGGAACTTGCAATACTGGCAACATGGACCACAGTCACCCTGGTAGTATAGTGGTCGTGGAGGCTGAGGATAAGGAGAAGAGCAAAAAACAGCCGAAATGAGGAAGCGTATACCCATGTGTGGGTGTGAAGCGATGCATGGGAATACACCTCCGAAATAACACAATGGATTTGACTTTATGTTACTCTGCTGTCATTTGGTGGTGATGAGAAGTCTGGTCCAATCCAGCCCTTGTTCATTTTGATAAGGGTCAGCTTGTCAGCATTGTCAGTTGACAGGCGAGTGCGCTTATCAGTTATAATTCCCCCAGCGGCACTAAAAACACGCTCTGATAACACGCTAGCGGCAGGGCAGGCCAGGACCTCCAAGGCGTACAGAGCGAGTTCATTACAAGTGTCCAGCTTGGATACCCAATAATTAAAAGGCACAGAGGAATCACGAAGGATGCTGGTACGATCGGCAAGGTACTCCCTCACCATCTTTTGAAACTTTCCACTCCTTGTGAGAGTACCTCGCGCCTCAGAGCCTGTAAGCTGGGCGGGTGTCAGAAAACTGTCCCAGAGAGTTGACAGTGTTCCCCTGCCTCTGCTGGATTGGAGCCGCTAGCGTGTTCAGATGGGAATTTTTTTAAGAGTTCTGCAGCAAGGGCCTTCTGGTATTGCCCCATTTTTGTAGACCTCTCCACCTCAGGAATAAGAGAGTGAAAGTTCTCCTTGTAGCGGGGGTCTACAAGTGTCACCAACCAGTGATGACTGTCACCCAACATTTTAACAACGCGAAGGTCACGGTTAAGGCAGCGTAACATAAAGTCAGCCATGCGTGCCAGACTGGTAACGGGCAAGATTTCCGTGTCCTCACCAAGATGACGACTGACCATGCTCTCCTCCTCCTCCTCCTCTTCCTCCTCAGGCCACCCACGCTGAACCGACGGTATGACACTTGTACAGGTACTACCGTCTACAACGCATGATAGCAGCTCCTGTTCTTCCTCCTCCTCCTTCTCCTCCTCTCCCTCATTGTCCCCCAATGCACGTTGGGATGAGATGAGGCTGGGCTGTGTGTAATCGCCTGCTACGGCTTCTTGATCCATCTCATCATACTCTGGCTGCAATGCCTCCTCTTTAATTCTCTGCAGAGAGCGTTGCAAAAGACAGACAAGTGGGATGCTGACACTAATGATGGCGTCATCGCCACTCACCATCTTGGTGACCTCCTCAAAGTTTGTCAGGATGGTACATATGTCAGACATCCAGGTCCACTCCTGAGGTCTTATGTGTGGAGTCTGACCTGAATATCGACGGCCTTGTTGTAGCTGGTACTCCACAACTGCTCTCTTCTGCTCACAAATCCTTTGCAACATGTGGAGGGTAGAGTTCCAACGTGTGGGGACATCACACACCAGTCGGTGTGCCGGAAGCTGCAAATGCTGCTGCAACACAGCAAGGGCGGCAGAAGCTGTAGCCGACTTGCGAAAATCAGCTGACAGGTGGCGTACTTTCACAAGCAGATCTGGCAACTCGGGGTACGATTTAAGAAACCGCTGAACCACGAGGTTAAGCACATGAGCCAGGCATGGTACGTGTGTGATCTCACCTCGCCTCAGAGCCGCCACCAGGTTACGGCCATTGTCACACACGACCATGCCGGGATGTAGGTTCAGCGGTCTCAGCCACAGATCTGCCTGCTCTTTCACAACTGTCCACAACTCACAAGCAGTGTGAGGTTTATCACCTAAGCTTATGAGTTTCAGCACAGCCTGTTGCCGCTTGGCGGAGGCAGTACTGCAATGCTTCCAGCTTGTAACTGATGTGGTGATATCTGAGATGGAGGCTGAACATGAGGAGGAGGAGGAGGATGCGCAGGAGATGTACACTGTGGGGGCAACTCTGACTGACATAGGGCCCGCAATCCTCGGTGTGGGGAGGATGTGTTCCGTCCCAAGGTCCGACTGGGTCCCGGCTTCCACTATGTTTACCCAGTGTGCCGTCAGAGAGATGTACCGTCCCTGGCCACAAGCACTTATCCACGTGTCCGTTGTCAGGTGGACTCTCCCAGTAACTGCGTTGTTGAGGGCACGGCAGATGCTTTGGGACACGTGCTTGTGTAGTGCGGGGATGGCACACCGGGCAAAATAGTGTCGGCAGGGGACTGAGTACCTAGGGACGGCCACCGCCATAAGATTGCGGAAGGATTCCGTCTCCACCAGCCTAAAAGGCAGCATTTCCAATGCAAGCAGTCGTGAAATGTGCGAATTTAGGACTGTGGCCTGTGGGGCGTTAGCTGCGTCTGGGATATGGACAATTGAACGCAGCGGTGGGCCGTGGACGTGGACGTTGATGCTGTTTCTTGAGAAACTGCCATAACAAGTGAAGACTGAGAGGAGGGGGCATCTTTACATGCAGTATGGACAGGGGATTGCCTTGCACACACAACAGGGGGTTCTATTGCACGCACAACAGTGGAAGAAGCAGTGGTGACACCCGCTGACACTGGTCGTGGCCCCTGGGTTTCGCCCCACAAAGTTGGGTGTTTTGCTGCCATGTGCCTGATCATGCTGGTGGTGGTCAGGCTGGTAGTTTTGTCACCCCTGCTGATGCTGGCATGGCAGGTGGAACATATGGCCTTTTGGGGGTTATCAGCAGAGTCTTTAAAAAAATTCCAGACTCTGGAAGACCTACCGCTTGTACTGGCAACGTCCCTCGTGTTGGTGTTACGGGGAACGGTTGCCTGCCTTCTGTCTGCGGCAACCACACTGCTTCTTCCTTCCTGGTGGGGTACTCTGCCTCCCTCCCCCTGTGTGCTGCTGGCCTCACTCTGCATGTCCTCCTTCCATGTTGGGTCAGTTACTAGATCATCCACCACCTCCTCCTCTTCCACTTGCGCACCACGATCCTCCTCCTCACTTCCTGGCAATTGTGTCTCGTCATCGTCCACCTCTTGTGACAGATTGCCAACGTCGACTTCCTGTGGTCGTGGCAGTTCAAATATTTGGGCATCGCAACATGGGATCTCCTCTTCCACCACTTCAAGCGTATCAGGTGAGGGGCCCAAATATGGAAATGGACCAGTGAACAGCTCTTCAGAGTGTCCAAGTGTGGGATCACTTGCTGTCTGACGACACTCGGCATGGTGGGAGGAAGGAGCATCAGGGTGAGGAGGAGTATGCGGTCGAGACTCACGGCTACTAAGAGTTGACCGTGTGGAAGACAGACCGGAGGTGGTGGTGCCCAGGTAATTGGAAGTATTGTCTGCTATCCAATTAATAACCTGTTCACACTGATCAGTTCTCAATACTGGTGTTGTTCTGTGCTTCCCTAGTAATTCGGTCAAGAAGTGGGAGCGAGAAGATGTGGCTGTTGGTTGTGGCACATTTTCACCTTGGCCACGGCCCCGTCCTCTGCACGAACCATCACCAGAACGTCCACTTACACGTCCCTTGCCACGCGCCTTGCCCATTGTAAATGAAGTAAAATAGCTTTCACTTGCATTATCAATGGAAAAAGGGTAATAAAGAGTAGATTAGAACCGTGGAAGAGGAAAACCACAGTTATTGTTTACTGGGGTATACCACACTTTTTTAAATAGAGATATTTGAGGCTGAACAGTGAGCGACACACTCAAACTGCTTTTTTTTTAGATACCAAAGGCCCAAAACTGGATAGTACAGCGATTTGACCCGTGGAACTGCGAAACCACACTGGGATGTCGGGCCTACACAAGACTATTTTCAACAGATATATTTTTGTGTCACAACAGTCAGGAGACACTACTGTTTTTCTTTACGGAAAAAACTACCAAAACCTGAATAATAGAGATTTTTTTACCGTGGGATGGCAAAACCACAGTTATTGTTTACTGGGGTATACCACACTTTTTTAAATAGAGATATTTGCGGATGAACAGTGAGCGACACACTCAAACTGTTTTTTTTAGATACAAATGGCCCAAAAGTGGATAATACAGAGGTTTGAACCGTGAAACAGCAAAGCCACACTTGTATTTCTCGGGCCTACACCAGACTATTTTCAACAGATATATTTGTGTCTGAACAATCAGGAGACACTATTTATTTTTTGCGGCAAAAAATGCCAAAAGCAAGATAATAGAGATTTTTTACTGTGGAACAGCAAAACCACAGTTATTATTTACTGGTGTATACCAGGCTTTTTAAAATATATATATATTTGCGGCTGAACTGTGAGCGACACACTCAAACTGTTTTTTTTAAATACAAATGGCCCAAAAGTGGATAATACAGAGGTTTGAACCGTGAAACTGCAAAGCCACACTTGTATTTCTCAGGCCTACACCAGACTATTTTCAACAGATATATTTGTGTCTGAACAATCAGGAGACACTATTTATTTTTTACGGCAAAAAATGCCAAAAGCAGGATAATAGAGATGTTTTACCGTGGAACAGCAAAACCACAGTTATAATTTACTGGTGTATACCAGACTTTTTTGAATATATAAATATTTGCGGCTGAACCATGAGCGACACACTCAAACTGTTTTTTTTAGATACAAATGGCCCAAAAGTGGATAATACAGAGGTTTGAACCGTGAAACTGCAAAGCCACACTTGTATTTCTCGGGCCTACACCAGACTATTTTCAACAGATATATTTGTGTCTGAACAATCAGGAGACACTATTTATTTTTTACGGCAAAAAATGCCAAAAGCAGGATAATAGAGATGTTTTACCGTGGAACAGCAAAACCACAGTTATAATTTACTGGTGTATACCAGACTTTTTTGAATATATATATATTTGCGGCTGAACAGTGAGCGACACACTCAAACTGGTTTTTTTAGATACAAATGGCCCAAAAGTGGATAATACAGAGGTTTTAACCGTGAAACTGCAAAGCCACACTTGTATTTCTCGGGCCTACACCAGACTATTTTCAACAGATATATTTGTGTCTGAACAATTAGGAGACACTATTTATTTTTTACGGCAAAAAATGCCAAAAGCAGGATAATAGAGATGTTTTACCGTGGAACAGCAAAACCACAGTTATAATTTACTGATGTATACCAGACTTTTTTGAATATATATACATTTGCGGCTGAACCACGAGCGACACACTCAAACTGTTTTTTTTAGATACAAATGGCCCAAAAGTGGATAATACACAGGTTTGAACCGTGAAACTGCAAAGCCACACTTGTATTTCTCGGGCCTACACCAGACTATTTTCAACAGACATATTTGTGTCTGAACAATCAGGAGACACTATTTATTTTTTACGGCAAAAAATGCCAAAAGCAGGATAATAGAGATGTTTTACCGTGGAACAGCAAAACCACAGTTATAATTTACTGGTGTATACCAGACTTTTTTGAATATATATATATTTGCGGCTGAACAGTGAGCGACACACTCAAACTGTTTTTTTTAGATACAAATGGCCCAAAAGTGGATAATACAGAGGTTTGAACCGTGAAACTGCAAAACCACACTTGTATTTCTCGGGCCTACACCAGACTATTTTCAACAGATATATTTGGGTCTGAACAATCAGGAGACACTATTTATTTTTTGCGGCAAAAAATGCCAAAAGCAGGATAATAGAGATTTTTTACTGTGGAACAGCAAAACCACAGTTATAATTTACTGGTGTATACCAGATTTTTTTGAATATATATATATTTGCGGCTGAACAGTGAGCGACACACTCAAACTGTTTTTTTTTAGATACAAATGGCCCAAAAGTGGATAATACAGAGGTTTGAACCGTGAAACTGCAAAGCCACACTTGTATTTCTCGGGCCTACACCAGACTATTTTCAACAGATATATTTGGGTCTGAACAATCAGGAGACACTATTTATTTTTTACGGCAAAAAATGCCAAAAGCAGGATAATAGAGATGTTTTACCGTGGAACAGCAAAACCACAGTTATAATTTACTGGTGTAAACCAGACTTTTTTGAATATATATATATTTGTGGCTGAACCATGAGCGACACACTCAAACTGCTTTTTTTAGATACAAATGGCCCAAAAGTGGATAATACAGAGGTTTGAACCGTGAAACTGCAAAGCCACACTTGTATTTCTCGGGCCTACACTAGACTATTTTCAACAGATATATTTGTGTCTGAACAATCAGGAGACACTATTTATTTTTTACGGCAAAAAATGCCAAAAGCAGGATAATAGAGATGTTTTACCATGGAACAGCAAAACCACAGTTAAAATTTACTGGTGTATACCAGACTTTTTTGAATATATATATATTTGCGGCTGAACAGTGAGCGACACACTCAAACTGTTTTTTTTAGATACAAATGGCCCAAAAGTGGATAATACAGAGGTTTGAACCGTGGAACTGCAAAACCACACTTGTATTTCTCGGGCCTACACCAGACTATTTTCAACAGATATATTTGTGTCTGAACAATCAGGAGACACTATTTATTTTTTATGGCAAAAAATGCCAAAAGCTGGATAATAGAGATTTTTTACTGTGGAACAGCAAAACCACAGTTATAATTTACTAGTTTATACCAGGCTTTTTAAAATATATATATAATTGCGGCTGAACAGTGAGCGACTCACTCAAACTGTTTTTTTTAGATACAAATGGCCCAAAAGTGGATAATACAGAGGTTTGAACCGTGAAACTACAAAGCCACACTTGTATTTCTCGGGCCTACACCAGACTATTTTCAACAGATATATTTGTGTCTGAACAATCAGGGAGACACTATTTATTTTTTACGGCAAAAAATGCCAAAAGCAGGATAATAGAGATGTTTTACCGTGGAACAGCAAAACCACAGTTATAATTTACTTGTGTATACCAGATTTTTTTGAATATATATATATTTACGGCTGAACAGTGAGCGACACACTCAAACTGTTTTTTTTAGATACAAATGGCCCAAAAGTGGATAATACAGAGGTTTGAACCGTGAAACTGCAAAGCCACACTTGTATTTCTCGGGCCTACACCAGACTATTTTCAACAGATATATTTGGGTCTGAACAATCAGGAGACACTATTTATTTTTTACGGCAAAAAATGCCAAAAGCAGGATAATAGAGATGTTTTACCGTGGAACAGCAAACCACAGTTATAATTTACTGGTGTATACCAGACTTTTTTGAATATATATATATTTGCGGCTGAACAGTGAGCGACACACTCAAACTGTTTTTTTTAGATACAAATGGCCCAAAAGTGGATAATACAGAGGTTTGAAATATGGTACTGCAAAACCACACTTGTATTTCTCGGGCCTACACCAGACTATTTTCAACAGATATATTTGTGTCTGAACAATCAGGAGACACTATTTATTTTTTACGGCAAAAAATGCCAAAAGCAGGATAATATAGATGTTTTACCATGGAACAGCAAAACCACAGTTATAATTTACTGGTGTATACCAGACTTTTTTGAATATATATATATTTGCGGCTGAACAGTGAGTGACACACTCAAACTGTTTTTTTTAGATACAAATGGCCCAAAAGTGGATAATACAGAGGTTTGAACCGTGGAACTGCAAAACCACACTTGTATTTCTCGGGCCTACACCAGACTATTTTCAACAGATATATTTGTGTCTGAACAATCAGGAGACACTATTTATTTTTTACGGCAAAAAATGCCAAAAGCTGGATAATAGAGATTTTTTACTGTGGAACAGCAAAACCACAGTTATAATTTACTAGTTTATACCAGGCTTTTTAAAATATATATATAATTGCGGCTGAACAGTGAGCGACTCACTCAAACTGTTTTTTTTAGATACAAATGGCCCAAAAGTGGATAATACAGAGGTTTGAACCGTGAAACTGCAAAGCCACACTTGTATTTCTCGGGCCTACACCAGACTATTTTCAACAGATATATTTGTGTCTGAACAATCAAGGAGACACTATTTATTTTTTACGGCAAAAAATGCCAAAAGCAGGATAATAGAGATGTTTTACCGTGGAACAGCAAAACCACAGTTATAATTTACTTGTGTATACCAGATTTTTTTGAATATATATATATTTACGGCTGAACAGTGAGCGACACACTCAAACTGTTTTTTTTAGATACAAATGGCCCAAAAGTGGATAATACAGAGGTTTGAACCGTGAAACTGCAAAGCCACACTTGTATTTCTCGGGCCTACACCAGACTATTTTCAACAGATATATTTGGGTCTGAACAATCAGGAGACACTATTTATTTTTTACGGCAAAAAATGCCAAAAGCAGGATAATAGAGATGTTTTACCGTGGAACAGCAAACCACAGTTATAATTTACTGGTGTATACCAGACTTTTTTGAATATATATTTATTTGCGGCTGAACAGTGAGCGACACACTCAAACTGTTTTTTTTAGATACAAATGGCCCAAAAGTGGATAATACAGAGGTTTGAAATATGGTACTGCAAAACCACACTTGTATTTCTCGGGCCTACACCAGACTATTTTCAATAGATATATTTGTGTCTGAACAATCAGGAGACACTATTTATTTTTTACGGCAAAAAATGCCAAAAGCAGGATAATAGAGATTTTTTACTGTGGAACAGCAAAACCACAGTTATAATTTACTGGTGTATACCAGGCGTTTTAAAATATATATATATTTGCGGCTGAACAGTGAGCGACATACTCAAACTGTTTTTTTTAGATACAAATGGCCCAAAAGTGGATAATACAGAGGTTTGTACCGTGGAACTGCAAAACCACACTTGTATTTCTCGGGCCTACACCAGACTATTTTCAACAGATATATTTGTGTCTGAAAAATCAGGGAGACACTATTATTTTTTTTTTTACAGCAAAAAATGCAAAAAGCAGGATAATAGAGATTTTTTACCGTGGAACAGCAAAAGCACACTTCTGTCTCTCTGGCCTACACCAGACTATTTTCAACAGATATATTTGTGTCTGAAAAATCAGGGAGACACTATTATTATTTTTATACAGCAAAAAATGCCAAAAACAGGATAATAGAGATGATTTACCGTGGAACATCAAAACCACAGTAATAATTTACTTGTGTATACCAGACTTTTTTAAATATATATATTTGCGGCTGAACAGTGAGTGACACACTCAAACTGTTTTTTTTAGATACAAATGGCCAATAGAAATGCAAAACCACACTTCTGTTTCTCTGGCCTACACCAGACTATTTTCAACAGATATATTTGTGTCTGAAAAATCAGAGGAACACTTTTTTTTTTTTGGGGGGGGGGGACACCAAAAGGTTAATAAGATGGGAATTTGTACATTGTGAAGGAGGAAAAAAAAAGAGGATTTAGATAAAAAAAGGAATTTTCCTGGCCCCTGGGACCTGGAGCTAAGAACAGCAATTTCAGCAACAGGAGCAGCACACAGGACTGTAATGCAGCGTTTGCTGGTATAACCACTGCGTCTCCTATACAGGCTGCCTGCCTGCCTGCCTGATATACCTGGGATGGCTATTAGTCCTGAGAAGGACTGTTTGTTTGATCTGGCAGCCTTTACAGACCCTACACTAACTATTTTGCAGGATATATCTCTCCCTAAATCAGCAGCGCTGTCAATACACTGTCTGATCCGGAGCGACTGTGTCCAAGATGGCGGCGCCCGGTTTTAAATACTCGAGGTGACCCTGTGTGGCCAGCCAATCACTGTAATGCCCACAAACAACATGGCTGCGGCATTACAGTGACTGGCTGGCAATCCCTGCATGTTCATTGGCTCTGTAAAGAGCGCCAAACATGCAGGGCGGAGACCCGAGCTCCCGCCCGAGTAACAAGGAAATGCTCGGTGCTCGCCGAACATCCCGAGTAGCGTGATGCTCGGGCGAGTACCGAGCAGTGTCGAGCATGTTCGCTCAACACTAATTATGATGAAAACAGGTTTTAAAGCTGTTCTGCAAATGTATATCTAATACACAGTGGTAAATTAATATCTCCTCCCTTTTTATTCCACAAGTGTGCCTAAAGTTCCATGATATCAAAACAAGGACAGTTTTAAAATGTTGATGAAATCTCGCTAATAATTAGCTGGATCTCTTTGCTGGAAAATGGGTGAGAAAAAAGAAAATGCAAAACTTCTGCTCACCCAGAAGTCACTAAAGATTTTTCATGGTGTGCTAAAAGTTTCCATCGGAAAGATAATTCAAGTAGAGTTGGTGCAAATCAAAGTTCATATCCCAGTCCATCAGTCACGGCAGTGGTCTGTGTTCGCTGGAAAAAAGGAGGAGTTGCACCACATACCTGATGGTACCCTCTGGGCTTTTTTTGATTGGTGGTGTGACGCACAAGTGACATCGCACCAGGCTGAATAATCAAAAGAAGATCTACAGTTGCTGTTAAGCTGGGTCTACAAATCCGATCCAAAGATTGCTGACCATTTCCATAGGGGATAGACTTGGGAATGTGAAAATTAATCTACTCAGATAATTAGTCAAAATGTTAGATGAATATAGACATAGTCGGCAGGATTTGAACCTGCGTGGAGAGACCCCAATGGATTTCTAGTCCATCCCCTTAACCACTCAGCCACAACTACTCAGACGCTGTTTCATCCTTATGAGTTTTACTCCTTTTCTTATAACACCATGATCAATATCAGTGATTATCCTTCTGGAAGATATTTCAGAAAAAGGAAGATTTCAATTGGAAACAAAATTCCAGGCCTCACTGAAATGTAAACATCTGATTTAAAGGTATCATCAATTGGAACCTTCTACAGTTCAAGGTTTTTCAAAATTCATAAGGTGGATTTCAAGTGACTTTGTTCCAAACACCTCCTGAAAAAGGCTTTGAAAATGCTCAAAAGTTTGAACAGATTCATTTTCATGCAAAAAGACTTGCTGTTCATATGATCAGGTATTGAGCGTCTTTTAACCTCATCAAGTTTCCCAAAACGCCAAGCGGTTAACAGAAGTGAGCATATCATATTTCAGATATATTTTGCTTGCTTTATACTTGCAATACAAGTCAATGAGAAGGTTAGAAAGACCCCTGGAAGATTCCTGAGTGACGATCGCAGCATTTTGCGAGCAAAAAAAGAACGAAAACAAACTCAATCAATGCCCAAAACAATTCTTAGAAAAACATCACCAAACTATGTTTACAAAAATGCTGGAAAGCACTAAAAAGGGTGATACATAAATAGAATGGCTGTTGTTTCTTGAAGCCGTTTCGGTTTGAAATCCTTGTCTGTTTCAACGACCTGGAAAAAGTGTCATGCGAACATTGGCACAAGTCATAGAGTACAGTTGCTTGGTGTGACATAGATGGTATGAGTTTTGCTTCATGAAGTCTAGTTTAACTTTTGAGTTAAACTTTCTTGATAGATAGATCTTTTTTGCCATGTGGATTTTAACTTTCTCTTTTTATGTTAAACCATGTGCATTGGCAAATTGAGAGTGAGCAGAAAAGATAAAACTGCTGTGCACGAAGAATTTCTCAGGTTCCACTGAGACTTGAACTCAGATCACTGGATTCAGAGTCCAGAGTGCTAACCATTACACCATGGAACCATAAGACCAATAGAGCTGGCTGGATTTTCTTTTGAAAACGGTAAAAGACCACGTGTAAATTGTGGAAATGTGAGAAATTCCCTCTGAATTCAGTGATCTGAGTTCAAATCTGAGTGGAACCTGGGAAATTCATGCATTATGATGAAAACAGGTTTTAAAGCTGCTCGGCAAATATATATCTAATACACATAGGTAAATTAATATCTCCTCCCTTTTTATTCCACAAGTGTGCTTAAAGTTCCATGATATCACAACAAGGACAGTTTTAAAATGTTGATGAAATCTGGCTAATAATTAGCGTGCTGGATTTATTAGCTGGAAAAAGGTTAGAAAAAAAGAAGTTGCAAAACTTCTGCTCATCCAGAAGTCACTAAAGATTTTTCATGGTGTGCTAAAAGGTTCCATCGGAAAGATAATTCAAGTAGAGTTGGTGCAAATCAAAGTTCATATCACAGTCCATCAGTCACGGCAGTGGTCTGTGTTCGCTGGAAAAAAGGAGGAGTTGCACCACATACCTGATGGCAGCCTCTGGGCTTTTTTTGATTGGTGGTGTGACGCACAAGTGACATCGCACCAGGCTGAATAATCAAAAGAAAATCTACAGTTGCTGTTAAGCTGGGTCTACAAATCCGATACAAAGATTGCAGACCATTTCCATGGGGGATAGACTTGGGAATGTGAAAATTGATCTACTCAGATAATTAGTCAAAATGTTACATGAAGTTAGATGTAATCAGCGGGATTCGATCCTGCGCGGGGAGACCCCAATGGATTTCTAGTCCAATGCCTTTACCACTCGGCCACAACTACTCAGACGCTGTTTCATCCTTATGAGTTTCACTCCTTTTCTTATAGCACTATCATCAATATCAGTGATTATCCTTCTGGAAGACATTTCAGAAAATGGAAGATTTCAATTGGAAACAAAAATCCAGGTCTCACTGAAATGTAAACATCTGATTTAAAGGTATCATCAATTGGAACCTTGTACAGTTCAAGGTTTTTTAAAATTCATAAGGTGGATTTCGAGTGACTTTGTTCCAAACACCTCCTGAAAAAGGCTTTGAAAATGCTCAAAAGTTTGAACAGATTCATTTCCATGCAAAAGGACTTGCTGTTCATATGATCAGGTATGGAGCGTCTTTTAACCTCATCAAGTTTCCCAAAATGCCAAGCGGTTAACAGAAGTGAGCATATCATTTTTCAGGTATTTTTTGCTTGCTTTATACTTGGAATACAAGTCAATGAAAATGTTAGAAAGACCCCTGGAAGGTTCCTGAGTGACGTTCGCAGCATTTTGCGAGCAAAAAAAAAAACGAAAACAAACTCAATCGATGCCCAAAACTATTCTTAAAAAAACATCACCAAACTATGTTTACAAAAATGCTGGAAAACACTAAAAAGGGTGATTCGGGAAAAGAATGGCTGTTGTTTCTTGAAGCCGTTTCGGCTTGAAATCCTTGTCAGTTTCAACCAACTGGAAAAAGTGTCATACGAACATTAGCACCAGTCATAGAGTACAATTGCTTGGTGTGACATAGATGGTATGAGTTTTGCTTCATGAAGTCTAGTTTAACTTTTGAGTTAAACTTTCTTGATAGATAGATCTTTTTTGCCATGTGGATTTTAACTTTCTCTTTTTATGTTAAACCATGTGCATTGGCAAATTGAGAGTGAGCAGAAAAGATAAAACCGCTGTGCACAAAGAATTTCTCAGGTTCCACTGAGACTTGAACTCAGATCACTGGATTCAAAGTCCAGCGTGCTAACCATTACACCATGGAACCATAAGACCAATAGAGCTGGCTGGATTTTCTTATGAAAACATTAAAAGACCACCTGTAAATTGTGGAAAAGTGAGAAATTCCCTCTGAATTCAGTGATCTGAGTTCAAATCTCAGTGGAACCTGGGAGATTCATGCATTATGATGAAAACAGGTTTTAAAGCTTTTCTGCAAATGTATATCTAATACACATTGGTAAATTAATATCTCCTCCCTTTTTATTCCACAAGTGTGCTTAAAGTTCTATGATATCACAACAAGGACAGTTTTAAAATGTTGATGAAATCTGGCTAATAATTAGCGTGCTGGATCTATTAGCTGGAAAATGGGTGAGAAAAAAGAAATTGCAAAACTTCTGCTCATCCAGAAGTCACTAAAGATTTTTCATGGTGTGCTAAAAGGTTCCATCGGAAAGATAATTCAAGTACAGTTGGTGCAAATCAAAGTTCATATCACAGTCCATCAGTCACGGCAGTGGTCTGTGTTCGCTGGAAAAAAGGAGGAGTTGCACCACATACCTGATGGTACCCTCTGGGCTTTTTTTGATTGGTGGTGTGACGCACAAGTGACATCGCACCAGGCTGAATAATCAAAAGAAGATCTACAGTTGCTGTTAAGCTGGGTCTACAAATCCGATCCAAAGTTTGCAGACCATTTCTATGGAGAATAGACTTGGGAATGTGAAAAATGATCTACTCAGATAATTAGTCAAAATGTTACATGAAGTTAAACATAGTTGGCAGGATTTGAACCAATGCGGGGAGACCCCAATGGATTTCTAGTCCATTGCCTTAACCACTCGGCCACAACTACTCAGACGCTGTTTCACTCCTTTTCTTATAGCACCATGATCAATATCAGTGATTATCCTTCTGGAAGATATTTCAGAAAATGGAAGATTTCAATTGGAAACAAAATTCCAGGCCTCACTGAAATGTAAACATCTGATTTAAAGGTATCATCAATTGGAACCTACTACAGTTCAAGGTTTTTCAAAATTCATAAGTTGGATTTCAAGTGACTTTGTTCCAAACACCTCCTGAAAAAGGCTTTGAAAATGCTCAAAAGTTTGAACAGATTCATTTCCATGCAAAAAGACTTGCTGTTCATATGATCAGGTATTGAGTAGAGATGAGCGTTGTTCTACTCGAACTGTTCGCCAATCTCAAATTCGAGCTGTTTTGGGCGGTGTTCGAGCCGTTCGGCGAGCATGAACAATTTGAGAAAAATTCGGCTGTTCGAGGTTATGTTCGATAACTGTTCGTGCACCAAAATCATAACTGGATTTTTTCTCAGTAATGATGAAAATTAATGTTAATACGCAGTTTGAGTGTACAGCGGGGTGGGGGGAGGGGCAGGGGATGGATCTCTGCAGGAACAATGAAGATCTCCATTTTTTTTTCTCTTTCCCGCATTTACAGTGGGGAGGTGCAATCTGTCAGCCTATCAGCAGCGCACACACGGAGCGAAGTGCTTTTTTTTCACACAAGCAAGGGCATGTGTCATTGGCAGTGTATGTCACATGTCCTTGCCCTATAAGACCAAGCCATTTTCCCCGTCGCCACCATTTTCTCACTGCTGCAGCTGCGTGTTAGACGGCACCGCTGTTGCTGTGTGCGCTATACCTTGTTAATTTCAAGCCAATTTTCGCACAAATATACAGATAGCTTGGGAGTAGGGAATAGTTGTGATTGCAGTCCTTTTAAGGACTAGGTTACAGCATTTCCTACGACTTTTATCAGGGAGGTCTGTGCTCTTAAATAGATCGGTTGTGGGAGTAAAGACTAATTGTAATTGCAGTCCTTTTCAGGACTAGGTTACATGAGTTCCTATCAGTTTTTGCCAGGCAGGTCTGTGCCAGTGCTGTGCAAGTTTTTTTCACAGCATTTGGCTGAATCTAGCAAAGCTAATCCTTTTTGGCCTATTGCAGAGTGTGTTAGTCAGTGGAGTAGCCTATCTGTGTTGCAAGATATACCACCTGTGTATAGAATACCAATTTTTTTACTGCACCTAGTGAAGTAAAATCTTTTGGGCATAGCATCATTCTATTAGTCCATCTATACTGACCTCCATCAGGTTGCAAATTAAAACTAATTTTTATCTGCATCTACAGTACCTCTGAAAAAATATTTGGGCTTCTAGCAGTGTGTGGGACTTGTTCTATTAGTCCATCTATACTGACCTCCATCAGGTTGCAAACTGAATATAGTTTTTTCTGCATCTACCTCTGAAAAAATATTGGGCTTCTAGCTGTGTGTGGGTCTTGTTCTATTAATCCATCTATACTGACCTCCATCAGGTTGCAAACTGAATATATTTTTTTCTGCATCTACCTCTGAAAAAATATTTGGCCTTCTAGTAGTGTGTCGGACTTTCTCTATTAGTCCATCTATACTGACCTCCATCAGGTTGCAAATTAAAACTAATTTTTATCTGCATCTACAGTACCTCTGAAAAAATATTTGGGCTTCTAGCAGTGTGTGGGACTTGTTCTATTAGTCCATCTATACTGACCTCCATCAGGTTGCAAACTGAATATAGTTTTTTCTGCATCTACCTCTGAAAAAATATTGGGCTTCTATCTGTGTGTGGGTCTTGTTCTATTAATCCATCTATACTGACCTCCATCAGGTTGCAAACTGAATATATTTTTTTCTGCATCTACCTCTGAAAAAATATTTGGCCTTATAGTAGTGTGTCGGACTTTCTCTATTAGTCCATCTATACTGACCTCCATCAGGTTGCAAACTGAATAAAATTTTTTTCTGCATCTAGCTCTGAAAAAATATTTGGCCTTCTAGTAGTGTGTCGGACTTTCTCTATTAGTCCATCTATACTGACCTCCATCAGGTTGCAAATTAAAACTAATTTTTATCTGCATCTACAGTACCTCTGAAAAAATATTTGGGCTTCTAGCAGTGTGTGGGACTTGTTCTATTAGTCCATCTATACTGACCTCCATCAGGTTGCAAACTGAATATATTTTTTTCTGCATCTACCTCTGAAAAAATATTGGGCTTCTAGCTGTGTGTGGGTCTTGTTCTATTAATCCATCTATACTGACCTCCATCAGGATGCAAACTGAATATAATTTTTTTCTGCATCTAGCTCTGAAAAAATATTTGGCCTTCTAGTAGTGTGTCGGACTTTCTCTATTAGTCCATCTATACTGACCTCCATCAGGTTGCAAATTAAAACTAATTTTTATCTGCATCTACAGTACCTCTGAAAAAATATTTGGGCTTATAGCTGTGTGTGGGACTTGTTGTATTAGTCCATCTATACTGACTAGAGATGAGCGTTGTTCTACTTGAACTGTTCGCCAATCTCAAATTCGAGCTGTTTTGGGCGGTGTTCGAGCCGGTCGGCGAACACGAACAATTTGAGAAAAATTCGGCTGTTCGAGGTTATGTTCGATAACTGTTCGTGCACCAAAATCATAACTGGATTTTTTCTCAGTAATGATGAAAATTAATGTTAATACGCAGTTTGAGTGTACAGTGGGGCGGGGGGAGGGGCAGGGGATGGATCTCTGCAGGAACAATGAAGATCTCCATTTTTTTTTCTCTTTCCCGCATTTGCAGTGGGGAGGTGCAATCTGTCAGCCTATCAGCAGCGCACACACGGAGCGAAGTGCTTTTTTTCACACAAGCAAGGGCATGTGTGATTGGCAGTGTATGTCACATGTCCTTGCCCTATAAGACCAAGCCATTTTCCCCGTCGCCACCATTTTCTCACTGCTGCAGCTGCGTGTTAGACGGCACCGCTGTTGCTGTGTGCGCTATACCTTGTTAATTTCAAGCCAATTTTCGCACAAATATACAGATAGCTTGGGAGTAGGGAATAGTTGTGATTGCAGTCCTTTTAAGGACTAGGTTACAGCATTTCCTACGACTTTTATCAGGCAGGTCTGTGCTCTTAAATAGATAGATTGTGGGAGTAAAGACTAATTGTAATTGGAGTCCTTTTCAGGACTAGGTTACATCAGTTCCTATCAGTTTTTGCCAGGCAGGTCTGTGCCAGTGCTGTGCAAGTTTTTTTCACAGCATTTGGCTGAATCTAGCAAAGCTAATCCTTTTTGGCCTATTGCAGAGTGTGTTAGTCAGTGGAGTAGCCTATCTGTGTTGCAAGATATACCACCTGTGTATAGAATACCAATTTTTTTACTGCACCTAGTGAAGTAAAATCTTTTGGGCATAGCATCATTCTATTAGTCCATCTATACTGACCTCCATCAGGTTGCAAACTGAATATAATTTTTTTCTGCATCTAGCTCTGAAAAAATATTTGGGCTTCTAGCAGTGTGTGGGACTTGGTCTATTAGTCCATCTATACTGACCTCCATCAGGTTGCAAATTAAAAATAATTTTTTTCTTCATTTAGCTCTGAAAAAATATTTGGGCTTCTAACAGTGTGTGGGACTTGTTCTATTAGTCCTTCTATACTGACCTCCAGCAGGTTGCAAATTGAATATAATTTTTTTCTGCATCTAGCTCTGAAAAAATATTTGGGCTTCTAGCGGTGTGTGGGACTTGGTCTATTAGTCCATCTATACTGACCTCCATCAGGTTGCAAATTAAAAATAATTTTTTTCTGCATCTAGCTCTGAAAAAATATTTGGGCTTCTAGCAGTGTGTGGGACTTGGTCTATTAGTCCATCTATACTGACCTCCATCAGGTTGCAAATTAAAAATAATTTTTTTCTTCATTTATCTCTGAAAAAATATTTGGGCTTCTAGCAGCGTGTGGGACTTGTTCTATTAGTCCATCTATACTGACCTCCATCAGGTTGCAAATTAAAAATAATTTTTTTCTGCATCTAGCTCTGAAAAAATATTTGGGCTTCTAGCAGTGTGTGGGACTTGGTCTATTAGTCCATCTATACTGACCTCCATCAGGTTGCAAATTAAAAATAATTTTTTTCTGCATCTAGCTCTGAAAAAATATTTGGGCTTCTAGCAGTGTGTGGGACTTGGTCTATTAGTCCATCTATACTGACCTCCATCAGGTTGCAAATTGAATAAAAAAATTTTCTGCATCTAGCTCTGAAAAAATATTTGGGCTTCTAGCGGTGTGTGGGACTTGGTCTATTAGTCCATCTATACTGACCTCCATCAGGTTGCAAATTAAAAATAATTTTTTTCTGCATCTAACCCAGCCAATAGTTTTGGCCTAATACCACAGTTTGGCCACTCAGCTCTGCTCGGTTACCATCCATTGTTTTTTTGTGCAAACAACTCCAGAGTTGTGAATTAGTTAACCACCAAAATGAGTGGAAAAAGGCCTGCTGCTGGTGGAAAGGGGAATAGGCGTGTTGGGAAGGGGAAAAAAGGTTGTGTCCGTGGGGTAGGTGCAGAAGAAAGACCATCTTCCAGCCAAACTAAAATGTCTACTTCTTTTAGCGGACAATGTGATAAGATCCCTTTCTTACGGCCACGCCAATCGCTACAAATTCCAGATGAGGCACAAAAACAGCAGGTGCTTCAACGGATATCAAGTGCTCCTTTAAGTGGGCTCTCCTCCACATCAACTTCAACATCACAAATACTCCAGTCCTCAAAGGTGTCACCCAAATCGCACTTGCTTCCTCACAGCTCCCAAATCTCCAGCTGCCCGTCTGAGTATGAGGTAGAACAGATGGTTGAGTCTGCAGAGCTGTTTACTCATACTATAGCCTGGGAATCAGAGGTCGACTCCAGCGCTTCTGTGAATCCAGACGAGGAAATGATCTGCACTGATGCCCAGAATCTTTATGAGTCGGATCCAGGACCAGACGCAGAAGGTTCTGACCATAATGTAGACCCTCATTCCCAAACTGTAACTCCTGTTGGTGGAGACAATGAGGAAGACGATGATAAGACTCAAATACCTGATTGGAGCGACAACTTTAGTTTTTTGTCAGGGCAGGAACAGGTTGGCTCTGAGGACGACGGGTGTGATAACGCACAGGGTGATGATGATGAGGTCGGAGATCCCACTTACTGTCAACCCACAGTCAGCCAAGAGATGAGGTCAGCAGAGGAGGTGGAGGAAGATGCTAGTGACGACGAGGTCAGGTTGCGCCTTCCTGGACAGAGACGTAGTACTGGAAGCACGTCAACAACTGCATCCTCAAACACAACTCTGCCTCTCACCACAAGTCGTGGTGGCTCTTCAGGTCGCATGGGTGCTAAGCCTTGCATAGCCTGGGCATTTTTTCAGATCGATAAAGATGACCCAACTCGTGTTATCTGTAACATTTGTCAGCAAAAGCTAAGTAGAGGCCAAAAAATACATAGTTTGAGTACTTCATGCATGAACCGGCACATGGACATGAAGCATAAGTTGCAGTGGGAAGCTCAGTGTGCTACAATGCGGTCTAGCCGGCCGGGCCAACCACCGTCTGCCATATCTTGTGCATCCGCGGCCTCTTCATCCTCTGTGACTGGGGGGACAGCAGTCACACCTGTTTTGGGGCGCAGACCTGCCACCTCTTTACTCGCAACAGCCAGCGTGATTGGCAGGTCATCATTTTCATTGGAGGTGGTAACACCAGCTGGTGTTGAGCGCTGTCCGACATCGATAGCACCACCTTTGGATGAAGGCAACCTAACATGTCCGCCTGCATCTTCCTCACAGACCGGCAGTTTGCCGGGGACACCCTTATCAACCCCGTCTAAGCACAATAGCCAGCCCTCGGTCCCTCAGATGTCGACTAGTAAAAGACCATTTCCTCCTAGCCATGAGAAAGCTAAGAGGTTGAATTTCACCATCTGCAAGCTCTTGGCTACAGAAATGCTGCCTTTCCGCCTGGTGGACACAGAGGATTTTCGAGACCTTATGTCCGTCGCAGTGCCCCAGTACCAGATGCCCAGTCGGCACTACTTCTCAAAGAAAGGTGTGAATGCGCTCCACCAGCATGTCGCACACAACATCACCGCTTCTTTGAGAAACTCTGTGTGTGACAGGGTGCATTTCACCACAGACACTTGGACGAGTAGGCATGGACAGGGGCGTTACATGTCGCTGACTGGGCACTGGGTAACTATGGTGACAGCAGGACAAGGGGCTGCTGTCCAAGTCTTGCCGTCCCCACGAGTTGTGCGTCAATCCTCTTTATGTCATTTTTCCTCCACTGCTTCTGCCTCCTCAACCTCCTCTCGGTCTTCCACCTGCACCCAAAGCCTGTCTGGTCATGCCACAAGCTTTCTAACTGCGCAGAAGGGATCCTGCACACCTCCTTACTATGCTGGCAGTAGGGCTCAACGTCATCAGGCGGTTTTTACATTGAAATGTCT
The DNA here is from genome assembly GCF_046119375.1 of Phyllobates terribilis. Classification (NCBI taxonomy): domain Eukaryota; kingdom Metazoa; phylum Chordata; class Amphibia; order Anura; family Dendrobatidae; genus Phyllobates; species Phyllobates terribilis. The sequence goes on along the minus strand of NW_027362773.1, from coordinate 220,143,765 downwards.
GGGAAATGTGAGTCACACAGCTGAGGAGTTGTGGTCAGCTCTGGAGAACCAATTTCATGAATGGTTGTCTCCACTGGACCTGAAACCAGGGAAGGCCGTGTGCGACATTGCTGCAAACCTGGGTGCGGCCCTTCGCCGGGGCAATGTCACACACGTGCCTTGTATGGCTCACGTGTTGAACCTGGTTGTCCAGCAATTTTTAGCCCACTATCCCAGACTAGATGGCCTTCTGCAGAGGGCACGGTTGCTGTGTGCTCACTTCCGCCGTTCGCATCCCGCAGCTCAGCGACTTACATCTCTACAGAAGTCGTTGGGCCTGCCACTTCACCGGCTAAAATGCGATGTGCCTACCCGGTGGAATTCAACTCTGCACATGTTGCAGCGACTGTGGCAGCACCGACAAGCCCTGGTGCAATACGTTCTGATGTATAGCCTGGGCCAACGAGATTCAGAGGTGGGGCAAATCACGCTGGAGGAGTGGTCTCAGATCAGGGACCTATGCACCCTTCTGCACAGTTTTGAAATGGCGACGAAGATGTTTAGTGCTGACGATGCCATTATCAGCATGACTATTCCGGTGATTTACATGCTGGAGCACATGTTAAACAGAATTCGGAGTCAGGTGGTGGCACAAGAGGAGGTGGAGGAAGTAGAGGAGGAGGAGTTGTATGCGGAAGGGCTAACATCTGCAAGGTCCAGAAGGTCGGCAGCACCAAGGCGGCAGGCATGTGAGGGTGGGGGAGATGGTTTTACCAGGGCGCATGGTAGCAGCCAAACTAGTGAGGAAGGTGCAGGAGCCCAGGAAGAAGTGGAGGACGAACTGATGGAAGACTCATCAGATGAGGGAGACCTTGATCACATTTCTGTTGTGCGAGGTTGGGGGGAGAGGACAGAGGAAGGAAGCATGATTGTTACCTCGCCACCAACACAACAGGGACTTGGTGCTCCTGGATGCGCAACACACATGAGTGCCTTCTTGCTGCACTACCTGCAACATGACCCTCGAATTGTGAGAATTAGAAATAATCCTGACTACTGGGTTGCCACACTGTTAGATCCCCGGTACAAAAGTAAATTTGCAGAAATTATTCCTGCCATAGAAAGGGATGCACGCATGCAGGAGTATCAGCAGAGACTGTTGCAGAATCTTACATGTGCTTTTCCACAAAATGCCAGTGGTGCACGTAGTGAATCTCACAGTTCCAACTTGCCAACCGTGGGACCGTCAAGTGTTCAGCACTCAAACCGTAACAGAACCACAGTATCTGCTGGTAACATCAATTTTGCGGAATCATTTCACCACTTTTTTAGCCCATCCTTTGCAAGGCCACAGGAGACAAGAAGTCTGACACATAGTCAACGCCTAGAGACGATGGTACAGGAGTATCTCCAAGTAAACATTGAAGCCACGACTGTGTCACTGGACCCTTGCTCTTTTTGGGCTTCCAATCTGGATAAATGGCCGGTGCTAGCCTCTTACGCCTTGGAGATCTTGTCATGCCCCGCAGCCAGCGTTCTGTCTGAACGTGTGTTCAGCGCTGCTGGTGGTGTGCTGACAGATAAGCGCACGCGGCTCTCCACTGATAATGTAGACAGACTCACGTTCAAAAAGATGAACAAATCATGGATCCGAAACGACTTTTCTACCCCTGTGTCATCCTGGGGAGAGTAAAAGCTTGATGATTGGTTAAAATCACCCTACCAAACGTTTTAAGCTTTCAAATTACTAATCATGTTTATCTGTATCTTGACTGGAAAATAATTTGGGCTTTGTAGCAGTGTGCAGCACTGATCCTATTAGGCCATCTATAATAAGCTCCACCAGATTTAAAATTAAAAATAATTTTTAGCTGCATCTAGCCCGGAAAATAATTTTGGGGCTCCGAGATGCGCAAGACACATAAGTGCCTTCTTGCTGCACTACCTGCAGCATGACCCTCATATTGTCAGAATTCGAAGTAATCATGACTACTGGGTTGCCACACTCTTAGATCCCCCAAACTTTTCGATCAACCTTTTCATTTTAATAAAGACCAAAAAAATGGTCATTTTTGAAATTACAAGCATTAGCAGGTTGTTAGAAACTGAAATCAAACAGTTTTCAACTCAAAACTTTATTCTAGGTGATGTTACATTTTCACATAGGACCCTTTGTTCGAAAGGAGCTTCTGAACTCTCTCGTCCATTGAATTTGTCAGGTTTTGGATGGTTTCTGCTTCAATTGTTTTGCATGAGGACAGAATACCCTCCCAGAGCTGTTGCTTAGATGTGAACTGCCTCCCGCCATCATAGACACTCCTTTTAATGATGCTCCAAAGGTTCTGAATGGGGTAGAGGTCAGGGGAGCATGGGGGTCACACCATAAGTTTGTCCCCTTTTATGCCCATATCAGCCAGAGATGCAGATGTTTTATGTGCAGCATGAGATGGTGCATTATCATGCAGAAAAATGATCTTGCTGTGAAATACACGGTTCTTCTTCTTGAACCATGGCAGGAAGTGCTGTTTGAGAAAATCCACATACATTATGGAGTTCATCTTTAGCGCCTTCAGGGATCCTAAAGGGGCCGACAATCTCTCTCCCCATGATTCCAGCCCAAAACATTACTCCACCTCCTCCTTGTTGGCGCTGTAGCCGTGTTTGCGTGGGGTGTACATCAACCAGCCATCCTCCACTCCATCCATCTGGACCATCGAGCGTTGCACGGCACTCATCCGTGAACAAAACAGTTTTGAAATCAGTCTTCATGTAATGTTTGGCCCACTGGAGCCGTTTCTGCTTGTGTGAAGTGGATAGAGGAGGTCGACAGGATGGCGTATGCACAGCTGCAAACCTCTGAAGGACCCTGCATCTTGTTGTTCGGGGGACGTTGGAGGCACAAGCAGCTTCAAAAACTTGTCTGCTGCTATGACAAGGCTTTTTTGCCGCTGCTCTTTCAACCTGACGTAATTGCCTGTAGGAAAGAGTCCTCAATTTGCCCTTATCAGCACGCACACGTGTGTACTGTGAATCAGCTACATACTTCTTGATTGCCAAGACACTTCATCCTGATCATCGCACAATGTTGATTGTAGTCATGCCTTGACCTAAACACTCCACAATTTGTTGCTTCTCAGCAGCCGACACATCCTTTTTCTTTCCCATTTTGGCAGAAAATGTAGGCTGCTTAATAATGTGAGAGAGCCTTCTTAAGTAGTCTTGCCTTTCATTGGACACACCTGCCAAACTAATTAGCACAGGTGTCTGCAATTGCTTACAGTGATATAAAGAGCCCTGACACACATCACCATCAATGAGTTTAACTGACAAACAAACAAATTCTTCCCTTATCACTCCTAAACACTTTTTGCATAATAATTTGGAACGCGGTGTACATGTGCTTTTCCACAAAACACCAGCGGTTCACGTAGTGAATCTTACAGTTCTAACTTGCCAACCGTGGTCTGTATGGAATTGTTCAATAAAGGGCCCAAAATTAAGATAACATAGATGGGAGAGGTCTCTATGAATAGGAATTCCTAAGTATTTGATACCCTGTGAGGGCCAGGCAAAGGGAAAGTTGGACTGGATGGAATCCTATATGGATTTGGGGAGGGAGACATCGAGGGCCTCAGACTTCGCTGCATTGATTTTAAAATTTTACCATGTAACAAAGTGATCTATTTCAGCCATAACAGCATGGATGGATATATGTGATTGAGTGATATATACTAGGACATCATCAGCAAATAGAGAGCACTTGTACTCGGTGCCTCCCACCTCAATCCACCTAATATTGGGGTTATGGCGAATTGATGAGAGCAGGTGCTCCGTCACTAGGATGTATAAGAGAGGGGACAGAGGACATCCCTGCCTTGTCCCATTGGTGATTGTGAAAGGTGATGAAAATGTTCTGACGCACCCCCTGGGCCTTGGGACACCCGGAGCCGGACCCTTTTTGGTGGATGCTGGTGGTTGTAGTCTTCGTGGCGGCGACCCGGTTCCGTGGCTCAGGGCGGTCAAACCAGTGGCGGAACTATTTATGTGGTTTTGATGTTTAAATGTCCGACTACGCCACCCGTGGATTGCGGTCAGAGTGAACCGCCGCTACAGGGCAGACCGCTGAGGCTGGTGTTGTGGGTGCAGCAGAGCGTAGCATAACTCCCCACGGGAGGAGTATAGCCTCAGGGCAGTGTATGCGGAGGATGGGGGTGATGGTGCAGGGCAGCAGCAGTAACGACACGGAGTCAGTGATGCAGTCCAGGGCCTTTACTCAGAGTTCTTATTATCCAGACCACGTCTGCAGGTAACGGCTGCCCACGTCGTACTGTGCTCACCAGGTGAGGGGCTCAGACAACTCCCAGATAACTTTGGAGTACTTCACAGGACCCCCTTTGTGTGTCCTTTGTCTGGCCTTTCTTACCAACACTTCTGTCCGGCTGCCTCGGGCCTCCTCTTGGTAAACTTGGCGCCAGTTTCCCTGACCCTATGTGGTGCCTTCCTAGCGGGTGTAGCGAGGAATGTCAGAGCCTCCGGTTTCTAGCTGAGGGTCGTTTCCTGCCTCCACTAGTTCGGGGACCGGTCTCCCCCTTTGGCCTGATCCCTCCACGGAGGTGGATTCGGGCGTGCGGTGGCGACTCGCCCGTCCGCACCCCTGGGATCCCTTCATTCCTCGTTCCTGGAGCCTTCTCCGCTCCTCTTCCTTCCTTCTCCCTCTTCCAGGCCTGGGCCTCTGTTACTAGGCCCGCCTCCGGAGCAGAGCTCATGCAGAGCCCCTGCTCCCTGCCACTTCTGCTCAGACTTCTCTGCACTGAACTAAGATGATGCCCACCTTTTATACTCCCTTCTCAATGCACCCAGGAACTGCTTCCTCCCTGCTCCTGCACTACAGGGTTCCCCTTCCTCAGTGTTCCCTCCCCCCACTCCAGCCAGGGACAGGGACTGTCGTGCTCATCTCAGGGGCATATTGGTCGCCCTGCCCCACGGCAATGTGGTGTAATGCATGCAGGTGTCGGGTCCTGATCCACACTCCATCCTTACCTGAGAGTGAGATATCACACCTCTGGGTGAGGTGCAATACGTCTGTAGCAACCGAGCCCTCAGGGTGCTACAGTTCCATTTATCTTCAGCCTAGGTGACGTATTGCGATACAGGGCCGTGATTTTGGCTATAAAAGGGTCCCCTAGACCCCTACCCCAAGCTTTTTAAGAGAATCATATATGGCATGCCAGGAGACTCTATTGAATGCTTTCTCAGCATCCAAAGAGAGTATCTAATTACAAATTTTTAACTGCATCTAGCCCAGGAAATACTTTGTGCCTAGTAGCAGTGTCTGCTAGTCAGCGGATTATCCCGGCTGTTAAGCAAGCTACACCACCTGTAGTTTAGACACTTAATTTTTTCAAAGGAAATGCTTCGGGACCATGGGATACTCAGTGAAGAGCATCAGGAGGCACCCCAAGGCATAGGGGCTGGGACTGGCAGTAGGATGCCTTGCGGTGGACAGCCGAGCTCGATCCTTATAAAAGCTTTTTAACTGCAGCAGCTTTAGTGGACGCTACTGGAGCTGGAATTACGCGGCTGCTGGCATGAGACTTGCCCTCCAATAGATCCTTGTAAATGGATTTAAAGTGTATTCATTCAAATTAGAGAGACAATTTAAATTAAAAAGCTTAGAGCTGCCTCCACCACAGGGGGGCTCGCTCGACCCACCAGCGAACAGGCACCAGTATTGGGAGAGGGGGGCTGGCCATCAGGGTTCACCGCGGCTCTGGCACAAACCCGGCGACACGGAGGTGGCACGGGCAGGAGCGGACTGGCCGTGTCGGCTTCTCACTTTTTGGACTTTAGAAGGGCATGACATGCCTATATCTGTGTCTCCCCCTCCTTTTACTCCTCCACCTCTTTTATTTTCGCATGACTATATGTACTTGTCACTTTTCCATGTGTTAGTTGTGTCTTCTGAGCAGTTTGTCAGCTTTTGGACACCTTTGAAGGTGTTTTCTATGTGTTTCTATGTGTTTTTGTTTGCCTGCCATTGGTTTTAACGGTGTTCGAAGGTGTTCGACGTACCGAACCGAACTCGAACACTACGGGGTGGCTCACCACTAGTATTGAGCGCCTTTTAACCCCATCAAGTTTCCCAATACGCCAAGCGGTTAACAGAAGTGAGCATATAATTTTTCAGGTATATATTGCTTGCTTTATACTTGCAATACAAGTCAATGAGAAGGTTAGAAAGACCCCTGGAAGGATCCTGAGTGATGTTCGCAGCATTTTGCGTGCAAAAAAAAAACGAAAACCAAATCAATCAATGACCAAAACAATTCTTAGAAAAACATCACCAAACTATGTTTACAAAAATGCTGGAAAACACTAAAAAGGGTGATTCAGGAAAAGAATCGCTGTCGTTTCTTGAAGCCGTTTCGGCTTGAAATCCTTGTCAGTTTCAACCACCTGGAAAAAGTGTCATGCGAACATTGGCACAAGTCATAGAGTACAGTTGCTTGATGTGACATAGATGGTATGAGTTTTGCTTCATGAATTCAAGTTTAACTTTTGAGTTAAACTTTCTTGATAGATAGATCTTTTTTGCCATGTGAATTTTAACTCTCTCTTTTTATGTTAAACCATGTGCATTGGCAAATTGAGAGTGAGCAGAAAAGATTAAACCGCTGTGCACAAAGAATTTCTCAGGTTCCACTGAGATTTGAACTCAGATCACTTGATTCAGAGTCCAGAGTTCTAACCATTACAACATGGAACCATAATACCAATAGAGCTGGCTGGATTTTCTTTTGAAAACGGTAAAAGACAAAGTGTAAATTGTGGAAATGTGAGAAATTCCCTCTGAATTCAGTGATCTGAGTTCAAATCTCAGTGGAACCTGGGAAATTCATGCATTATGATGAAAACAGGTGTTAAAGCTGTTCTGCAAATGTATATCTAATACGCAGTGGTAAATTAATATCTCCTCTCTTTTTATTCCACAAGTGTGCCTAAAGTTCCATGATATCAAAACAAGGACAGTTTTAAAATGTTGATGAAATCTGGCTAATAATTAGCGTGCTGGATCTTTTAGCTGGAAAATGGGTAAGAAAAAAGAAATTGCAAAACTTCTGCTCATCCAGAAGTCACTAAATATTTTTCATGGTGTGCTAAAAGGTTCCATCGGAAAGATAATTCAAGCAGAGTTGGTGCAAATCAAAGTTCATATCCCAGTCCATCAGTCACGGCAGTGGTCTGTGTTCGCTGGAAAAAAGGAGGAGTTGTACCATATACCTGATGTCACCCTCTGGGCTTTTTTTGATTGGTGGTGTGACGCACAAGTGACATCGCACCAGGCTGAATAATCAAAAGAAGATCTACAGTTGCTGTTAAGCTGGGTCTACAAATCCGATCCAAAGATTGCAGACCATTTCCATGGGGGATAGACTTGGGAATATGAAAATTGATCTACTCAGATAATTAGTCAAAATGGTACACGAAGTTAGACATAGTCAGCAGGATTTGAACCTGCACGGGGAGACCCCAATGGATTTCTAGTCCATTGCCTTAACCACTCAGCCACAACTACTCAGATGCTGTTTCATCCTTATGAGTAGAGATGAGCGTTGTTCGACTCGAACTGTTCGCCAATCTCAAATTCGAGCTGTTTTGGGCAGTGTTCAAGCCATTCGGCGAACACGAACGATTTGAGAAAAATTCGGCTGTTCGAGGTTATGTTCGATAACTGTTCGTGCACCAAAATCATAACTGGATTTTTTCTCAGTAATGATGAAAATTAATGTTAATACGCAGTTTGAGTGTACAGCGGGGCACTGGATGGATCTCTGAAGAAATAATGAAGATCTCCATTTTTTTTTCTCTTTCCCGCATTTACAGTGGGGCGGTGCAATCTGTCAGCCTATCAGCAGCGCACACACGGAGCGAAGTGCTTTTTTTCACACAAGCAAGGGCATGTGTCATTGGCAGTGTATGTCACATGTCCTTGCCCTATAAGACCAAGCCATTTTCCCCGTCGCCACCATTTTCTCACTGCTGCAGCTGCGTGTTAGACGGCACCGCTGTTGCTGTGTGCGCTATACCTTGTTAATTTCAAGCCAATTTTCGCACAAATCTACAGATAGCTTGGGAGTAGGGAATAGTTGTGATTGCAGTCCTTTAAGGACTAGGTTACAGCATTTCCTACGACTTTTATTAGACAGGTCTGTGCTCTTAAATAGATAGGTTGTGGGAGTAAAGACTAATTGTAATTGCAGACCTTAGCAGGACTAAGTTACATCAGTTCCTATCAGTTTTTGCCAGGCAGGTCTGTGCCAGTGCTGTGCAAGTTTTTTTCACAGCATTTGGCTGAATCTAGCAAAGCTAGTCCTTTTTGGCCTATTGCAGAGAGTGTTAGTCAGTGGAGTAGCCTATCTGTGTTGCAAGATATACCACGTGTGTATAGAATACCAATTTTTTTACTGCACCTAGTGAAGTAAAATCTTTTGGGCATAGCATCATTCTATTAGTCCATCTATACTGACCTCCATCAGGTTGCAAACTGAATATATTTTTTTTCTGCATCTACCTCTGAAAAAATATTTGGGCTTCTAGCTGTGTGTGGGACTTGTTCTATTAGTCCATCTATACTGACCTCCATCAGGTTGCAAACTGAATATAATTTTTTTCTGCATCTAGCTCTGCAAAAATATTTGGCCTTCTAGCAGTGTGTGGGACTTGTTCTATTAGTCCACCTATACTGACCTCCATCAGGTTGCAAATTCAAAATATTTTTTTTTCTGCATCTAGCTCTAAAAAAATATTTGGCCTTCTAGCAGTGTGTGGGACTTTTTCTATTAGTCCATCTATACTGACCTCCATCAGGTTGCAAATTGAATATAATTTTTTTCTGCATCTAGCTCTGAAAAAATATTTGGGCTTCTAGCAGTGTGTGGGACTTGTTCTATTAGTCCATCTATACTGACCTCCATCAGGTTGCAAACTGAATATAATTTTTTTCTGCATCTAGCTCTGAAAAAATATTTGGCCTTCTAGCAGTGTGTGGGACTTGTTCTATTAGTCCATCTATACTGACCTCCATCACGTTGCAAATTCAAAATAATTTTTTGTCTGCATCTAGCTCTGAAAAAATATTTGGCCTTCTAGCAGTGTGTGGGACTTTCTCTATTAGTCCATCTATACTGACCTCCATCAGGTTGCAAATGAAAAATAATTTTTATCTGCATCTACCTCTGAAAAAATATTTGGGCTTCTAGCTGTGTGTGGGACTTGTTCTATTAGTCCATCTATACTGACCTCCATCAGGTTGCAAACTGAATATAATTTTTTTCTGCATCTAGCTCTGAAAAAATATTTGGCCTTCTAGCAGTGTGTGGGACTCTCTCTATTAGTCCATCTATACTGACCTCCATCAGGTTGCAAATTAAAAATAATTTTTATCTGCATCTACCTCTGAAGAAATATTTGGGCTTCTAGCTGTGTGTGGGACTTGTTCTATTAGTCCATCTATACTGACCTCCATTAGGTTGCAAACTGAATATAATTTTTTTCTGCATCTAGCTCTGAAAAATTATTTGGCCTTCTAGCAGTATGTGGGACTTTCTCTATTAGTCCATCTATACTGACCTCCATCAGGTTGCAAATTAAAAATAATTTTTATCTGCATCTAGCTCTGAAAAAATATTTGGCCTTCTAGCAGTGTGTGGGACTTTCTCTATTAGTCCATCTATACTGACCTCCATCAGGTTGCAAATTAAAAATAATTTTTATCTGCATCTACCTCTGAAAAAATATTTGGCCTTCTAGCAGTGTGTGGGACTTTCTCTATTAGTCCATCTATACTGACCTCCATCAGGTTGCAAATTAAAAATAATTTTTATCTGCATCTAGCTCTGAAAAAATATTTGGCCTTCTAGCAGTGTGTGGGACTTTCTCTATTAGTCCATCTATACTGACCTCCATCAGGTTGCAAATTAAAAATAAATTTTTGTCTGCATCTAGCTCTGAAAAAATATTTGGCCTTCTAGCAGTGTGTGGGACTTTCTCTATTAGTCCATTTATACTGACCTCCATCAGGTTGCAAACTGAATATATTTTTTTCCTGCATCTACCTCTGAAAAAATATTTGGGCTTCTAGCTGTGTGTGGGACTTGTTCTATTAGTCCATCTATACTGACCTCCATCAGGTTGCAAATTGAATATAATTTTTTCTGCATCTAACCCAGCCAATAGTTTTGGCCTAATACCACAGTTTGGCCACTCAGCTCTGCTCGGTTCCCATCCATTGTTTTTTTGTGCAAACAACTCCAGAGTTGTGAATTAGTTAACCACCAAAATGAGTGGAAAAAGGCCTGCTGCTGGTGGAAAGGGGAATAGGCATGTTGGGAAGGGGAAAAAAGGTTGTGTCCGTGGGGTAGGTGTTAAAGCAACAGTATCATCTGCAGAAGAAAGACCATCTTCCAGCCAAACTAAAATGTCTACTTCTTTTAGCGGACAATGTGATAAGATCCCTTTCTTACGGCCATGCCAATCGCTACAAATTCTAGATGAGGCACAAAAACAGCAGGTGCTTCAACGGATATCAAGTGTTCCTTTAAGTGGGCTCTCCTCCACATCAACTTCAACATCACAAATACTCCAGTCCTCAAAGGTGTCACCCCAATCGCACTTGCTTCCTCACAGCTCCCAAATCTCCACCTGTCTGTCTGAGTATGAGGTAGAACAGATGGTTGAGTCTGCAGAGCGGTTTATTCATACTATAGCCTGGGAATCAGAGGTCGACTCCAGCGCTTCTGTGAATCCAGACGAGGAAATGATCTGCACTGATGCCCAGAATCTTTATGAGTCGGATCCAGGACCAGACGCAGAAGGTTCTGACCATAATGTAGACCCTCATTCCCAAACTGTAACTCCTGTTGGTGGAGACAATGAGGAAGACGATGATGAGACTCAAATACCTGATTGGAGCGACAACTTTAGTTTTTTGTCAGGGCAGGAACAGGTTGGCTCTGAGGACGACGGGTGTGATAACACACAGGGTGATGATGATGAGGTTGGAGATCCCACTTACTGTCAACCCACAGTCAGCCAAGAGATGAGGTCAGCAGAGGAGGTGGAGGAGGATGCTAGTGACGACGAGGTCAGGTTGCGCCTTCCTGGACAGAGACGTAGTACTGGAAGCACGTCAACAACTGCATCCTCAAACACAACTCTGCCTCTCACCACAAGTCGTGGTGGCTCTTCAGGTCGCATGGTTGCTAAGCCTTGCATAGCCTGGGCATTTTTTCAGATCGATAAAGATGACCCAACTCGTGTTATCTGTAACATTTGTCAGCAAAAGCTAAGTAGAGGCCAAAAAATACATAGTTTGAGTACTTCATGCATGAACCGGCACATGGACATGAAGCATAAGTTGCAGTGGGAAGCTCACTGTGCTACAATGCGGCCTAGCCGGCTGGGCCAACCACCGTCTGCCATATCTTGTGCATCCGCGGCCTCTTCATCCTCTGTGACTGGGGGGACAGCAGTCACACCTGTTTTGGGGCGCAGACCTGCCACCTCTTTACCCGCAACAGCCAGCGTGATTGGCAGGTCATCATTTTCTTTGGAGGTGGTAACACCTGCTGGTGTTGAGCGCTGTCCGACATCGATAGCACCACCTTTGGATGAAGGCAACCTAACATGTCCGCCTGCATCTTCCTCACAGACCGGCAGTTTGCCGGGGACACCCTTATCAACCCCCTCTAAGCACAATAGCCAGCCCTCGGTCCCTCAGATGTGGACAAGTAAAAGACCATTTCCTCCTAGCCATGAGAAAGCTAAGAGGTTGAATTTCACCATCTGCAAGCTCTTGGCTACAGAAATGCTGCCTTTCCGCCTGGTGGACACAGAGGATTTTCGAGACCTTATGTCCGTCACAGTGCCCCAGTACCAGATGCCCAGTCAGCACTACTTCTCAAAGAAAGGTGTGCCTGCGCTCCACCAGTATGTCGCACACAACATCACCGCTTCTTCGAGAAACTCTGTGTGTGACAGGGTGCATTTCACCACAGACATTTGGACGAGTATATAGAGAACGAAGGCTGTGCTCAACCGATAAGATAGGTGCTCAGGAAAAAATAGTCTAAATATAATAAAGGTATATTCCCGGCACACATATGAAAAGGCAAAAAGTTTGATGCAAATAAAAGTATGTTTATTGATATGACATAAATAAAAGTATGTTTATTGATATGACAAATAAAAGTATGTTTATTGATATGACAGATATCAATAAACATACTTTTATTTGCATCAAACTTTCTGCCTTTTCATATGTTTGCCGGGAATATACCTTTATTATACTTGGACGAGTAGGCATGGACAGGGGCATTACATGTCTCTGACAGGGCACTGGGTAACTATGGTGACAGCAGGACAAGGGGCTGCTGTCCAAGTCTTGCTGTCCCCACAAGTTGTGCGTCAATCCTCTTTATCTCAAATTTCCTCCACTGCTTCTGCCTCCTCAACCTCCTCTCGGTCCTCCACCTGCACCCAAAGCCTGTCTGGTCATGCCACAAGCTTTCTAACTGCGCAGAAGGGATCCTGCACACCTCCTTACTATGCTGGCAGTAGGGCTCAACGTCATCAGGCGGTTTTTACTTTGAAATGTCTGGGAAATGTGAGTCACACAGCTGAGGAGTTGTGGTCAGCTCTGGAGAACCAATTTCATGAATGGTTGTCTCCACTGGACTTGAAACCAGGGAAGGCCATGTGCGACAATGCTGGAAACCTGGGTGCGGCCCTTCACCGGGGCAATGTCACACACGTGCCTTGTATGGCTCACGTGTTGAACCTGGTTGTCCAGCAATTTTTAGCCCACTATCCCAGACTAGATGGCCTTCTGCAGAGGGCACGGTCGCTGTGTGCTCACTTCCGCCGTTCGCATCCCGCAGCTCAGCGACTTACATCTCTACAGAAGTCCTTGGGCCTGAAACTTCACCGGCTAAAATGCGATGTGCCTACCCGGTGGAATTCAACTCTGCACATGTTGCAGCGACTGTGGCAGCACCGACAAGCCCTGGTGCAATACGTTCTGACGTATAGCCTGGGCCAACGAGATCCAGAGGTGAGGCAAATCACGCTGGAGTAGTGGTCTCAGATCAGGGACCTTTGCACCCTTCTGCACAGTTTTGAAATGGCGACGAAGATGTTTAGTGCTGACGATGCCATTATCAGCATGACTATTCCGGTGATTTACATGCTGGAGCACATGTTAAACAGAATTCGGAGTCAGGTGGTGGCACAAGAGGAGGTGGAGGAAGTAGAGGAGGAGGAGTTGTATGCGGAAGGGCTAACATCTGCAAGGTCCAGACGGTCGGCAGCACCAAGGCGGCAGGCATGTGAGGGTGGGGGAGATGGTTTTACCAGGGCGCATGGTAGCAGCCAAACTAGTGAGGAAGGTGCAGGAGCCCAGGAAGAAGTGGAGGACGAACTGATGGAAGACTCATCAGATGAGGGAGACCTTGATCACATTTCTGTTGTGCGAGGTTAGGGGGAGAGGACAGAGGAAGGAAGCATGATTGTTACCTCACCACCGACACAACAGGGACTTGGTGCTCCTGGATGCGCAACACACATGAGTGCCTTCTTGCTGCACTACCTGCAACATGACCCTCGAATTGTGAGAATTAGAAATAATCCTGACTACTGGGTTGCCACACTGTTAGATCCCCGGTAGAAAAGTAAATTTGCAGAAATTATTCCTGCCATAGAAAGGGATGCACGCATGCAGGAGTATCAGCAGAGACTGTTGCAGAATCTTACATGTGCATTTCCACAAAACACCAGTGGTGCACGTAGTGAATCTCACAGTTCCAACTTGCTAACCGTGGGACCGTCGAGTGTTCAGCACTCAAACCGTAACAGAACCACAGTATCTGCTGGTAACATCAATTTTGCGGAATCATTTCACCACTTTTTTAGCCCATCCTTTGCAAGGCCACAGGAGACAAGAAGTCTGACACATAGTCAACGCCTAGAGACGATGGTACAGGAGTATCTCCAAGTAAACATTGAAGCCATGACTGTGCCACTGGACCCTTGCTCTTTTTGGGCTTCCAATCTGGATAAATGGCCGGAGCTAGCCACTTTTGCCTTGGAGATCTTGTCATGCCCCGCAGCCAGCGTTCTCTCTGAACGTGTGTTCAGCGCTGCTGGTGGTGTGCTGACAGATAAGCGCACGCGGCTCTCCACTGATAATGTAGACAGACTCACATTCATAAAGATGAACAAATCATGGATCCGAAACGACTTTTCTACCCCTGTGTCATCCTGGGGAGAGTAAAAGCTTGATGATTGGTTAAAATCACCTCACCAACCGTTTTAAGCTTTCAAATTACTAGTCATGTTTATCTGTATCTTGGCTGGAAAATAATTTGGGCTTTGTAGCAGTGTGCAGCACTGATTCTATTAGGCCATCTATAATAAGCTCCACCAGATTTAAAATTACTAATCATGTTTATCTGTACCTTGGCTGGAAAATAATTTGGGCTTTGTAGCAGTGTGCAGCACTGATTCTATTAGGCCATCTATACTAAGCTCCACCAGATTTAAAATTAATAATAATTTTTAGCTGCATCTAGCCCGGAAAATAATTTTGGGGCTCCGAGATGTGCAAGACACATAAGTGCCTTCTTGCTGCACTACCTGCAACATGACCCTCATATTGTCATAATTCGAAGTAATCCTGACTACTGGGTTGCCACACTCTTAGATCCCCCAAACTTTTCGATCAACCTTTTCATTTTAATAAAGACTAGTGTTGAGCCACACCCGTAGTGTTCGGGTTCGGTTCGGTTCGTCGAACACCGGGATGTTCGAGGAACTGTTCGTCGAACTGTTCGTCGAACACCTTAGAACACCGTCGAACACCGTTAAAACCAATGGCAGGCAAACAAAAACACATAGAAACACATAGAAAACACCTGCAAAGGTGTCCAAAAGCTGACAAACTGCTCAGAAGACACTCTCTTTAAAAAAGCCGGCCGGCAAATTCAGCAGCGGCATACACCGGTACCCGACAATTTAGACAAGAAGGAATAGAGCATCACACATAGATTAGATAGATAGAAACATGTCAGTCACACATATAAGAAGCACAGTGACAGTGTTGGTTACTGCACTTGTCATTTAGTGTAAAGGATTTATTAAAAAAAATATTAGTGTTTTCATGCACCGTCTCTTTAAAAAAGCCGGCCGGCAATTCAGCATCTGTACCCGACAATTTAGAACAGAAAGAATAGAGCTTCACACATAAATTAGATAGATAGAAACATGTCAGTCACATATATAATAAGTACAGTGATAGTGTTGCTTACTGTACTTGTCATTTAGTGTAAAGGATTTATTTAAAAAAATAATAGTGTTTTCATGCACTGTCTCTTTAAAAAAGCCGGCCGGCAATTCAGCAGCGGTACCCGACAATTTAGAACAGAAAGATAGAGCATCACACATAGATTAGAGAGATAGAAACATGTCAGTCACATATATATGAAGTACAGTGATAGTGTTGGTTACTGTACTTGTCATTTAGTATTAAAATAAAGGATTTATTATTAAAAAAATTGGCGTAGGGTTCCCCTTAATTTTAGGCTCTAGCGGAGGTTAAGCAGACGGCTGGGGCAGATGTTTGAAGCCTGGGAAGGGGGTAATACCCACGGAGCTTCCCAGGCTACTAATATCAGCCCCCAGCTGAATACATAGCCTTTACTAGCTATTAAAATGGGGGACCCCCCAAAAAAAATGAAGTGGGGTCCCCCCTAATTTAATAGCTAGCAAGGGCTAGGCAGACAGCTGGGGGCTGATATTAATAGCCCAGGAAGGGAGCCATGAATATTGGCCCCCTCCCAGGCTAGAAACACCAGCCGTCAGCCGCCCCAGAAATGGCGCATTCATAGGATGCGCCAATTCTGGCACTTAGCCTCGCTCTTCCACGCTGCCCTGGTGCGGTGGCAGGGGGTAATAGGGTTGGGGTTGATGTCAGCTTATAATGCCAGCTGACATCAAGCCCAGTTTAGTAATGGAGAGGCGTCTATAAGACACCCCCATTACTAACCCCATAGTCAAAGTTAAAAAAAACACAAACACCCAGAATAAAGTCCTTTAATTGAAATAAAGACACAATCCTTTATTGTTCTAAATTAAACCATACTTACCATCACGCCCATTCCAGCTGAAGCCAACGATCTCCTGCAATAAAAGAAAGATAATAAAGCAACCTCATCCTTACCTTTCCATGGTTCCCACGACAGCTTCAGCTCTGCTACATCGAGATGACAGGCTGGACCGCAGCAGAACGCTGCCATCCAGCCTGTCATCCCGCAGACACTGAGAAGCGCAGGCTTGCTTGCGCTGCTCAGCGTCTCTCTGTGACGACATCCAGATGAGCCGAGTTCATGTACAATGAACTCGGCTCACCTCATGCACGTCACTGACAGCGTGGGAAAATTCTCACGCTGAAGCGCTGATTGCAGTAGAATTTTCCCACGCTGTCAGTGACGTGCAGGAGGTGAGCTGAGTTCATTGGACATGAGCTCACCTCATGCACATCACTGACAGCATGGGAGAATTCTCCTGCACTCAGCACTTCAGCGTGAGAATTTTCCCACGCTGTCAGTGACGTGCATGAGGTGAGCCGAGTTCATTGGACATGACTTCGGCTCATCTGGATGCCGTCACAGCGAGACAGTGAGGAGCGCAAGCATGCCTGCGCTTCTCAGTGTCTGCGGGATGACAGACTGGATGGCAGCGTTCTGCTGCGGTCCAGCCAGTCATCTCGATGTAGCAGAGCTGAAGCTGTCGTGGGAACCATGGAAAGGTAAGGATGAGGTTGGTTTATTATTTTTCTTTTATTGCAGGAGATCGTTGGCTTCAGCTGGAATGGGTGTGATGGTAAGTATGGTTTAATTTAGAACAATAAAGAATTGTGTCTTTATTTCAATTAAAGGACGTTATTCTGGGTGTTGTGTTTTTTTTAAATACTTTACTAGAAATTCATGGCGGTCATGTCTAATACTGGCGTGACCCCATGAATTTTGGGCTTGGGGCCAGCTGATAATACCAAGCTGGCCCTAACCCCTTTATTACCCAGTGAGCCACCGCATCAGGGCCCTGGATGAGTTGGGTACAGCGCCAGAAGATGGCGCTTCTATGAACGCGCCATTTTCCGGGGTGACTGCGGACTGCAATTTGTAGCTTGGGGGGGCCCAGAAAGCTTGGGCCTCCCTGCGCTGCAGATTCCAGCCCCCAGCTGCCTAGTTGTACCTGGCTGGACACAAAAATAGGGCGAAGCCCCACGTACTTTTTTTTTAATTATTTCATGAAATTCATGAAATAATTAAGAAAAAAAGGCCTTCCCTATATTGTTGTGTCCGGCCAGGTACAAATAGGCAGCTGGTGGTTGGGGGCAGTCCGTTCCTGCCTGCTGTACCTGGCTGGACACAAATATAGTGCGAAGCCCCACTTCAATTTTTTTTAATTATTTCATGAAATTCATGAAATAATTAAGAAAAAAAGGGCTTCCCTATATTGTTGTGTCCGGCCAGGTACAAATAGGCAGCTGGTGGATGGGGGCAGCCCGTTCCTGCCTGCTGTACCTGGCTGGACACAAATATAGTGCGAAGCCCCACTTCAATTTTTTTAAATTATTTCAGGAAATTCATGAAATAATTTTAAAAAAATTGACGTGGGGCTTCGCCCTGTTTTTGTGTCCAGCCAGGTACAACTAGGCAGCTGGGGGCAGGAATCCGCAGCGCATGGAGGCCCAAGCTTTCTGGGCCACCACCGCTGCAAATTGCAGTCCGCAGCCACCCCGGAAAATGGCGCGTTCATAGAAGCGCCATCTTCTCGCGCTGTACCCAACTCATCCAGGGCCCTGATGCGGTGGCTCACTGGGTAATAAAGGGGTTAGGGCCAGCTTGGCATTATCAGCTGGCCCTAAGCCCGAAATTCATGGGGTCACGCCAATATTAGACATGACCACCATGAATTTCTAGTAAAGTATTTAAAAAAAACACAACACCCAGAAAAAAGTCCTTTAATTGAAATAAACACACAATTCTTTATTGTTCTAAATTAAACCATACTTACCATCACGCCCATTCCAGCTGAAGCCAACGATCTCCTGAAATAAAAGAAAAATAATAAAGCAACATCATCCTTACCTTTCCATGGTTCCCATGACAGCTTCAGCTCTGCTACATCGAGATGACAGGCTGGACCGCAGCAGAACGCTGCCATCCAGCCTGTCATCCCGCAGACACTGAGAAGCGCAGGCTTGCTTGCGCTCCACAGTGTCTCTCTGTGAGGGCATCCAGATGAGCCGAGTTCATGTCCAATGAACTCGGCTCACCTCATGCACGTCACTGACAGCGTGGGAAAATTCTCCTGCACTCAGCGCTTCAGCGCGGGAGAATTCTCACACTGAAGCGCTGAGTGCAGGAGAATTCTCCCACGCTGTCAGTGACGTGCAGGAGGTGAGCTGAGTTCATTGGACATGAGCTCACCTTATGCACGTCACTGACAGCGTGGGAAAATTCTCCTGCACTCAGCGCTTCAGCGTGGGAGAATTCTCACGCTGAAGCGCTGAGTGCAGGAGAATTCTCCCACGCTGTCAGTGACGTGCAGGAGGTGAGCTGAGTTCATTGGACATGAGCTCACCTTATGCACGTCACTGACAGCGTGGGAGAATTCTCCTGCACTCACCGCTTCAGCGTGGGAGAATTCTCACGCTGAAGCGCTGAGTGCAGGAGAATTCTCCCACGCTGTCAGTGACGTGCATGAGGTGAGCCGAGTTCATTGGACATGAACTCGGCTCATCTGGATGTCGTCACAGAGAGACGCTGAGCAGCGCAAGCAAGCCTGCGCTTCTCAGTGTCTGCGGGATGACAGGCTGGATGGCAGCGTTCTGCTGCGGTCCAGCCTGTCATCTCGATGTAGCAGAGCTGAAGCTGTCGTGGGAACCATGGAAAGGTAAGGATGAGGTTGCTTTATTATTTTTCTTTTATTGCAGGAGATCGTTGGCTTCAGCTGGAATGGGCGTGACGGTAAGTATGGTTTAATTTAGAACAATAAAGGATTGTGTCTTTATTTCAATTAAAGGACTTTATTCTGGGTGTTTGTGTTTTTTTTAACTTTGACTATGGGGTTAGTAATGGGGGTGTCTTATAGACGCCTCTCCATTACTAACCTGGGCTTGATGTCAGCTGGCATTATAAGCTGACATCAACCCCAACCCTATTACCCCCTGACACCGCACCAGGGCAGCGTGGAAGAGCGAGGCTAAGTGCCAGAATTGGCGCATCCTATGAATGCGCCATTTCTGGGGCGGCTGACGGCTGGGGTTTCTAGCCTGGGAGGGGGCCAATATTCATGGCTCCCTTCCTGGGCTATTAATATCAGCCCCCAGCTGTCTGCCTAGCCTTTGCTAGCTATTAAATTAGGGGGGACCCCACGTCATTTTTTTGGGGGGGTCCCCCATTTTAATAGCTAGTAAAGGCTATGTATTCAGCTGGGGGCTGATATTAGTAGCCTGGGAAGCTCCGTGGGTATTACCCCCTTCCCAGGCTTCAAACATCTGCCCCAGCCGTCTGCTTAACCTCCGCTAGAGCCTAAAATTAAGGGGAACCCCACGCCAATTTTTTTAATAATAAATCCTTTATTTTAATACTAAATGACAAGTACAGTAACCAACACTATCACTGTACTTCATATATATGTGACTGACATGTTTCTATCTATCTAATCTATGTGTGAAGCTCTATTCTGTCTGTTATAAATTGTCGGGTACCGCTGCTGAATTGCCGGCCGGCTTTTTTAAAGAGACGGTGCATGAAAACACTATTATTTTTTTTGATAAATCCTTTACGCTAAATGACAAGTACAGTAAGCAACACTGTCACTGTACTTCGTATATATGTGGCTGACATGTTTCTATCTATCTAATCTATGTGTGAAGCTCTATTCTGTCTGTTATAAATTGTCGGGTACCGCTGCTGAATTGCCGGCCGGCTTTTTTAAAGAGACGGTGCATGAAAACACTATTATTTTTTTTGATAAATCCTTTACGCTAAATGACAAGTACAGTAAGCAACACTGTCACTGTGCTTCTTATATATGTGACTGACATGTTTATATCTATCTAATCTATGTGTGAAGCTCTATTCTTTCGGTTCTAAATTGTCGGGTACAGGTGTATGCCGCTGCTGAATTGCCGGCTTTTCATGTTTCACTGTTGGCACTGTTCCCATCGATTTGGGCAATCACTTTAATGCCACAACCACCATGGCTGTGGCATTACAGTGAGTGGCAGACAATCCCTGCATGATTGGTGCTCTAAATAGCGCCAGACATGCAGGACACGCTTTTGGTGCACGAACAGTTATCGAACATAACCTCGAACAGCCGAATTTTTTGCAAATCGTTCGGGTTCGTCGAACAACTCGAACACCGCCCAAAACAGCTCGAATTTAAGATTGGCGAACAGTTCTAGTCGAACACCGCTCATCTCTAATAAAGACCAAAAAAATGGTCATTTTTGAAATTATAAGCATTAGCAGGTTATTAGAAACTGAAATCAAACAGTTTTCAACTCAAAACTTTATTTTAGGTGATGTTTCATTTTCACATAGGACCCCTTGTTCGAAAGGAGCTTCTGAACTCTCTCGTCCATTGAATTTGTCCAGGTTTTGGATGGTTTCTGCTTCAATTGTTTTGCATGAGGACAGAATACCCTCCCAGAGCTGTTGCTTAGATGTGAACTGCCTCCTGCCATCATAGACACTCCTTTTGATGATGCTCCAGAGGTTCTGAATGGGGTAGAGGTCAGGGGAGCATGGGGGTCACACCATAAGTTTGTCCCCTTTTATGCCCATATCAGCCAGAGATGCAGATGTTTTATGTGCAGCATGAGATGGTGCATTATCATGCATAAAAATGATCTTGCTGTGGAATACACGGTTCTTCTTCTTGAACCATGGCAGGAAGTGCTGTTTGAGAAACTCCACATACATTATGGAGTTCATCTTTACCCCTACAGGGATCCTAAAGGGGCCGACAATCTCTCTCCCCATGATTCCAGCCCAAAACATTACTCCACCTCCTCCTTGTTGGCGCTGTAGCCGTGTTTGCGTGGGGTGTCCATCAACCAGCCATCCTCCACTCCATCCATCTGGACCATCGAGCGTTGCACGGCACTCATCCGTGAACAAAACTGTTTTGAAATCAGTCTTCATGTAATGTTTGGCCCACTGGAGCCGTTTCTGCTTGTGTGAAGTGGATAGAGGAGGTCGACAGGATGGTGTATGCACAGCTGCAAACCTCTGAAGGACCCTGCATCTTCTTGTTCGGGGGACGTTGGAGGCACCAGCAGCTTCAAAAACTTGTCTGCTGCTATGACAAGGCTATTTTGCCGCTGCTCTTTTAACCTGACGTAATTGCCTGTAGGAAAGAGTCCTCAATTTGCCCTTATCAGCACGCTCACGTGTGTACTGTGAATCAGCTACATATTTCTTGATTGCCAAGACACTTCATCCTGATCATCGCACAATGTTGATTGTAGTCATGCCTTGACCTAAACACTCCACAATTTGTTGCTTCTCAGCAGCCGACACATCCTTTTTCTTTCCCATTTTGGCAGAAAATGTAGGCTGCTTAATAATGTGGGACAGCCTTCTTAAGTAGTCTTGCCTTTCATTGGACACACCTGCCAAACTAATTAGCACAGGTGTCTGCAATTGCTTACAGTGATATAAAGAGCCCTGACACACATCACCATCAATGAGTTTAACTGACAAACAAACAAATTCTTCCCTTATCACTCCTAAACACTTTTTGCCTAATAATGGAACACAGTGTACATGTGCTTTTCCACAAAACACCAGTGGTTCACGTAGTGAATCTTACAGTTCTAACTTGCCAACCGTGGTCTGTATGGAGTTGTTCAATAAAGGGCCCAAAATTAAGATAACATAGATGGGAGAGGTCTCTATGAATAGGAATTCCTAAGTATTTGATAACCTGTGAGGGCCAGGCAAAGGGAAAGTGGGACTGGATGGAATCCTGTATGGATTTGGGGAGGGAGACATCGAGGGCCTCAGACTTCGCTGCATTGATTTTAAAATTTGACCATGTAACAAAGTGATCTATTTCAGCCATAACAGCATGGATGGATATATGTGATTGAGTGATATATACTAGGACATCCTCAGCAAATAGAGAGCACTTGTACTCGGTGCCTCCCACCTCAATCTACCTAATATTGGGGTAATGGCGAATTGATGAGAGCAGGTGCTCCGTCACTAGGATGTATAAAAGAGGGGACAGAGGACATCCCTGCCTTGTGCCATTGGTGATTGTGAAAGGTGATGAAAATGTTCTGATGCACCCCCTGGGCCTTGGGACACCCGGAGCCGGACCCTTTTTGGTGGATGCTGGTGGGTGCAGCAGAGCATAGCATAACTCCCCACGGGAGGAGTATAGCCTCAGGGCAGTGTATGCGGAGGATGGGGGTGATGGTGCAGGGCAGCAGCAGTAACGACACGGAGTCAGTGATGCAGTCCAGGGCCTTTACTCAGAGTTCTTATTATCCAGACCACGTCTGCAGGTAACGGCTGCCCACGTCGTACTGTGCTCACCAGGTGAGCGGCTTAGACAACTCCCAGATAACTTTGGAGCGCTTCACAGGACCCCCTTTGTGTGTCCTTTGTCTGGCCTTTCTTACCAACCCTTCTGTCCGGCTGCCTCGGGCCTCCTCTTGGTAAACTTGGCGCCAGTTTCCTTGACCCTATGTGGTGCCTTCCTAGCGGGTGTAGCGAGGGGCTGCGCCACATAAAATGTCACAGCCTCCGGTTTCTAGCTGAGGGTCGTTTCCTGCCTCCACTAGTTTCGGGGACCGGTCTCCCCCTTTGGCCTGACCCCTCCACGCAGGTGGATTCGGGCGTGCGGTGGCGACTCGCCCGTCCGCACCCCTGGGATCCCTTCGTTCCTCGTTCCTGGAGCCTTCTCTGCTCCTCTTCCTTCCTTCTCCCTCTTCCAGGCCTGGGCCTCTGTTACTAGGCCCGCCTCCGGAGCAGAGCTCATGCAGAGCCCCTGCTCCCTGTCACTTCTGCTCATACTTCTCTGCACTGAACTAAGATGGTGACCACCTTTTATACTCCCTTCTCAATGCACCCAGGAACTGCTTCCTCCCTGCTCCTGCACTACAGGGTTCCCCTTCCTCAGTGTTCCCTCCCCCCACTCCAGCCAGGGACAGGGACTGTCGTGCCCATCTCAGGGGCATATTGGTCGCCCTGCCCCACGGCAATGTGGTGTAATGCATGCAGGTGTCGGGTCCTGATCCACACTCCATCCTTACCTGAGAGTGAGATACCTCTGGGTGAGGTGCAATACCTCTGTAGCAACCGAGCCCTCAGGGTGCTACAGTTCCATTTAACTTCAGCCTAGGTGACGTATTGCGATACAGGCCGTGATTGGCCGTGATTTTGGCTATAAAAGGGTCCCCTAGACCCCTACCCCAAGCTTTTTAAGAGAATCATATATGGCGTGCCAGGAGACTCTATGGAATGCTTTCTCAGCATCCAACGAGAGTATCTAATTACAAATTTTAAACTTCATCTAGCCCAGGAAATACTTTGTGCCTAGTAGCAGTGTCTGCTAGTCAGCGGATTATCCCGGCTGTTAAGCAAGCTACACCACCTGTAGTTTGGACACTTAATTTTTTCAAAGGAAATGCTTCGGGACCACGGGATACTCAGTGAAGAGCATCAGGAGGCACCCCAAGGCATAGGGGCTGGGACTGGCAGTAGGATGCCTTGCGGTGGACAGCCGAGCTCGATCCTTATAAAAGCTTTTTAACTGCAGCAGCTTTAGTGGACGCTACTGGAGCTGGAATTACGCGGCTGCTGGCATGAGACTTGCCCTCCAATAGATCCTTGTAAATGGATTTAAAGTGTATTCATTCAAATTAGAGAGACAATTTAAATTACAGTCATATGAAAAAGTTTGGGCACCCCTATTAATCTTAAGCTTATTGTTTTATAAAAATTGGTGTTTTTGCAACAGCTATTTCAGTTTGATATATGTAATAACTGTTGGACACAGTAATGTTTCTGCCTTGAAATGAGGTTTATTGTACTAACAGAAAATGTGCAATCTGCATTCAAACAAAATTTGACAGGTGCATAAGTATGGGCACCTCACCAGAAAAGTGACATTAATATTTAGTAGATCCTCCTTTTGCAAAAATAACAGCCTCTAGTTGCTTCCTGTAGCTTTTAATGAGTTCCTGGATCCTGGATGAAGGTATTTTTGACCATTCCTCTTTACAAAACAATTCCAGTTCAGTTAAGTTTGTTGGTCGCCGAGCATGGACAGCCCTCTTCAAATGAGCCCCATTCCAGAACATTGTAATTGTTCCTCTGCATGAATGCCTGAGTAGATTTGGAGCGGTGTTTTGGATCATTGTCTTGCTGAAAGATCCATCCCCTGTGTAACTTCAACTTTATCACAGATTCTTGAACATTATTGTCAAGAATCTGCTGATACTGAGTGGAATCCATGCGTCCCTCAACTTTAACAAGATTCCCGGTGCCGGCATTGGCCACACAGCCCCAAAGCATGATGGAACCTCCACCAAATTTTACTGTGGGTAGCAAGTGTTTTTCTTGGAATGCTGTGTTTTTTTGCCACCATGCATAACGCCTTTTTGTATGACCAAACAACTCAATCTTGGTTTCATCAGTCCACAGGACCTTCTTCCAAAAAGAAATTTGCTTCTCCAATTGTGCTTTTGCATACCTCAGCCGACTCTGTTTGTGGCGTGCTTGCAGAAACGGCTTCTTTTCTTTCGCATCACTCTCCCATACAGCTTCTCCTTGTGCAAAGTTGATGCTGCAGCTCTCTGGAGGTGGTCTGAGGATTGTCCTTGACTGATCTCACCATTCTTCTTCTCTACCTTTCTGATGTTCTTCTTGGCCTGCCACTTCTGGCCTTAACAAGAACTGTCCCTGTGTTCTTCCATTTCCTTACTATGTTCCTCACAGTGGAAACTGAAAGGTTAAATCTCTGAGACAGCTTTTGCATCCTTCCCCTGAACAATTATGTCGAATAATCTTTGTTTTCAGATCATTTGACAGTTGTTTTGAGGAGCCCATGAAGCCACTCTTCAGAAGAGATTCAAACAGGAGAACAACTTGCAAGTGGCCACTTTAAGTAGCTTTTCTCATGATTGCATACACCTGACTATGAAGTTCAAAGCTCAATGAGGTTACAAAACCAAAAAAAGTGCTTTAGTAAGTCAGTAAAAAGTAGGTAGGAGTATTTAAAACAAGAAAATTATAAGGATGCCCATACTTATGCACCTGTCAAATTTTGTTTGAATGCAGATTGCACATTTTCTGTTAGTACAATAAACCTCATTTCAAGGCAGAAACATTACTGTGTCCAACAGTTATTACATATATCAAACTGAAATAGCTGTTGCAAAAACACCAATTTTTATAAAACATTAAGCTCAAGATTAATAGGGGTGCCTAAACTTTTTCATATAACTGTAAAAAGCTTAGAGCTGCCTCCACCACAGGGGGGCTCGCTCGACCCACCAGTGGACAGGCACCTGTATTGGGAGAGGGGGGCTGGCCGTCAGGGTTCACCGCGACTCTGGCACAAACCCGGCGACACGGAGGTGGCACGGGCAGGAGCGGACTGGCCGTGTCGGCTTCTCACTTTTTGGATTTTAGAAGGGCATGACATGCCTATATCTGTGTCTCCCCCTCCTTTTACTCCTCCACCTCTTTTCTTTTCGCATGACTATATGTACTTGTCACTTTTCCATGTGTTAGTTGTGTCTTCTGAGCAGTTTGTCAGCTTTTGGACACCTTTGAAGGTGTTTTCTATGTGTTTCTATGTGTTTTTGTTTGCCTGCCATTGGTTTTAATGGTGTTCGAAGGTGTTTGACGAACAGTTCGGCGAACACACGGGTGTTCGACGAACCGAACCGAACTCGAACACTACGGGGGTGGCTCAACACTACTTATGAGTTTCACTCCTTTCCTTATAGCACCATGATCAATATCAGTGATTATCCTTCTGGAAGATATTTCAGAAAATGGAAGATTTCAATTGGAAACAAAATTCCAGGCCTCACTGAAATGTAAACATCTGATTTAAAGGTATCATCAATTGGAACCTTCTACAGTTCAAGGTTTTTTAAAATTCATAAGGTGGATTTCGAGTGACTTTGTTCCAAACACCTCCTGAAAAAGGCTTTGAAAATGCTCAAAAGTTTGAACAGATTCATTTCCATGCAAAAAGACCTGCTGTTCATATGATCAGGTATTGAGCGTCCTTTAACCTCATCAAGTTTCCCAAAACGCCAAGCGGTTAACAGAAGTGAGCATATCATTTTTCAGGTATATTTTGCATGCTTTATACTTGCAATACAAGTCAATGAGAAGGTTAGAAAGACCCCTGGAAGGTTCCTGAGTGACGTTTGCAGCATTTTGCGAGCAAAAAAAAAACGAAAACAAACTCAATCGATGCCCAAAACAATTCTTAGAAAAACATCACCAAACTATGTTTACAAAAATGCTGGAAAACACTAAAAAGGGTGATTCAGGAATAGGATCTCTGTCGTTTCTTGAAGCCATTTCGGCTTGAAATCCTTGTCAGTTTCAGCCACCTGGAAAAAGTGTCATGCGAACATTGGCACAAGACATAGAGTAAAGTTGCTTGATGTGACATAGATGATATGAGTTTTGCTTCATGGAGTCAAGTTTAACTTTTGAGTTAAACTTTCTTGATAGATAGATCTTTTTTGCCATGTGGATTTTAACTTTCTCTTTTTATGTTAAACCATGTGCATTGGCAAATTGAGAGTGAGCAGAAAAGATAAAACCGCTGTGCACAAAGAATTTCTCAGGTTCCACTGAGATTTGAACTCAGATCACTGGATTCAGAGTCCAGAGTGCTAAACATTACACCATGGAACAATAAGACCAATAGAGCTGACTGGATATTCTTTTGAAAACAGTAAAAGACCACGTGTAAATTGTGGAAATGTGAAAAATTCCCTCTGAATTCAGTGATCTGAGTTCAAATCTCAGTGGAACCTGGGAAATTCATGCATTATGATGAAAACAGGTTTTAAAGCTGTTCTGCAAATGTATATCTAATACACAGTGGTAAATTAATATCTCCTGCCTTTTTATTCCACAAGTGTGCTTAAAGTTCCATGATATCACAACAAGTCCAGTTTTAAAATGTTGATGAAATCTGGCTAATAATTAGCGTGCTGGATCTATTAGCTGGAAAAAGGGTGAGAAAAAAAGAAATTGCAAAACTTCTGCTCATCCAGAAGTCAATAAAGATTTTTCATGGTGTGCTAAAAGGTTCCATCGGAAAGATAATTCAAGTAGAGTTGGTGCAAACCAAAGTTCATATCCCAGTCCATCAGTCACAGCAGTGGTCTGTGTTCGCTGGAAAAAAGGAGGAGTTGCACCACATACCTGTTGGCACACTCTGGGCTTTTTTTGATTGGTGGTCTGACGCACAAGTGACATCGCACCAGGCTGAATAATCAAAAGAAGATCTCCAGTTGCTCTTAAGCTGGGTCTATAAATCCGATCCAAAGATTGCAGACCATTTCCATGAGGAATATACTAGGGAATGTGAAAATTGATCTACTCAGATAATTAGTCAAAATGTTACATGAAGTTAGATGTAGTCAGCAGGATTTGAACCTACGTGGAGAGACCCCAATGGATTTCTAGTCCATCTCCTTAACCACTCGGCCACAACTACTCAGATGCTGTTTCATTCTTATGAGTTGCACTCCTTTTATTATAGCACCATGATCAATATCAGTGATTATCCTTCTGGAAGATATTTCAGAAAATGGTAGATTTCAATTGGAAACAAAATTCCAGGCCTCACTGAAATGTAAACATCTGATTTAAAGGTATCATTAATCGGAACCTTCTAAAGTTCAAGGTTTTTAAAATTTCATAAGGTGGATTTCGAGTGACTTTGTTCCAAACACCTCCTGAAAAAGGCTTTGAAAATGCTCAAAAGTTTGAACAGATTCATTTCCATGCAAAAAGACCTGCTGTTCATATGATCAGGTATTGAGCGTCCTTTAACCTCATCAAGTTTCCCAAAACGCCAAGCGGTTAACAGAAGTGAGCATATCATTTTTCAGGTATATTTTGCATGCTTTATACTTGCAATACAAGTCAATGAGAAGGTTAGAAAGACCCCTGGAAGGTTCCTGAGTGACGTTCGCAGCATTTTGCGTGCAAAAAAAAAACGAAAACAAACTCAATCGATGCCCAAAACAATTCTTAGAAAAACATCACCAAACTATGTTTACAAAAATGCTGGAAAACACTAAAAAGGGTGATTCAGGAATAGGATCTCTGTCGTTTCTTGAAGCCGTTTCGGCTTGAAATCCTTGTCAGTTTCAGCCACCTGGAAAAAGTGTCATGCGAACATTGGCACAAGACATAGAGTAAAGTTGCTTGATGTGACATAGATGATATGAGTTTTGCTTCATGAAGTCAAGTTTAACTTTTGAGTTAAACTTTCTTGATAGATAGATCTTTTTTGCCATGTGGATTTTAACTTTCTCTTTTTATGTTAAACCATGTGCATTGGCAAATTGAGAGTGAGCAGAAAAGATAAAACCGCTGTGCACAAAGAATTTCTCAGGTTCCACTGAGATTTGAACTCAGATCACTGGATTCAGAGTCCAGAGTGCTAAACATTACACCATGGAACAATAAGACCAATAGAGCTGACTGGATATTCTTTTGAAAACAGTAAAAGACCACGTGTAAATTGTGTAAATGTGAAAAATTCCCTCTGAATTCAGTGATCTGAGTTCAAATCTCAGTGGAACCTGGGAAATTCATGCATTATGATGAAAACAGGTTTTAAAGCTGTTCTGCAAATGTATATCTAATACACAGTGGTAAATTAATATCTCCTGCCTTTTTATTCCACAAGTGTGCTTAAAGTTCCATGATATCACAACAAGTCCAGTTTTAAAATGTTGATGAAATCTGGCTAATAATTAGCGTGCTGGATCTATTAGCTGGAAAAAGGGTGAGAAAAAAAGAAATTGCAAAACTTCTGCTCATCCAGAAGTCACTAAAGATTTTTCATGGTGTGCTAAAAGGTTCCATCGGAAAGATAATTCAACTAGAGTTGGTGCAAACCAAAGTTCATATCCCAGTCCATCAGTCACAGCAGTGGTCTGTGTTCGCTGGAAAAAAGGAGGAGTTGCACCACATACCTGTTGGCACACTCTGGGCTTTTTTTGATTGGTGGTCTGACGCACAAGTGACATCGCACCAGGCTGAATAATCAAAAGAAGATCTCCAGTTGCTCTTAAGCTGGGTCTACAAATCCGATCCAAAGATTGCAGACCATTTCCATGAGGAATATACTAGGGAATGTGAAAATTGATCTACTCAGAAAATTAGTCAAAATGTTACATGAAGTTAGATGTAGTCAGCAGGATTTGAACCTATGTGGAGAGACCCCAATGGATTTCTAGTCCATCTCCTTAACCACTCGGCCACAACTACTCAGACGCTGTTTCATTCTTATGAGTTGCACTCCTTTTATTATAGCACCATGATCAATATCAGTGATTATCCTTCTGGAAGATATTTCAGAAAATGGTAGATTTCAATTGGAAACAAAATTCCAGGCCTCACTGAAATGTAAACATCTGATTTAAAGGTATCATTAATCGGAACCTTCTAAAGTTCAAGGTTTTTAAAATTTCATAAGGTGGATTTCGAGTGACTTTGTTACAAACACCTCCTGAAAAAGGCTTTGAAAATGCTCAAGCGTTTGAACAGATTCATTTCCATGCAAAAAGACTTGCTGTTCATATGATCAGGTATTGAGCGTCTTTTAAACTCTTCAAGTTTCCCAAAACGCCAAGCGGTTAACAGAAGTGAGCATATCATTTTTCAGGTATATTTTGCTTGCTTTATACTTGCAATACAAGTCAATGAGAAGGTTAGAAAGACCCCTGGAAGGTTCCTGAGTGACGTTCGCAGCATTTTGCGAGCAAAAAAAAAAACGAAAGCAAACTCAATCGATGCCCAAAACAATTTTTAGAAAAACATCACCAAACTATGTTTACAAAAATGCTGGAAAACACTAAAAAGGGTGATTAAGGAATAGAATCGCTGTCGTTTCTTGAAGCCATTTCGGCTTGAAATCTTTGTCAGTTTCAACCACCTGGAAAAAGTGTCATGCGAACATTGGCACAAGTCATAGAGTACAGTTGCTTGGTGTGACATAGGTGGTATGAGTTTTGCTTCATGAAGTCAAGTTTAACTTTTGAGTTAAACTTTCTTGATAGATAGATCTTTTTTGCCATGTGGATTTTAACTTTCTGTTTTTAGGTTAAACCATGTGCATTGGCAAATTGAGAGTGAGCAGAAAAGATAAAACCACTGTGCACAAAGAATTTCTCAGATTCCACTGAGATTTGAACTCAGATCACTTGATTCAGAGTCCAGAGTGCTAACCATTACACCATGGAACCATAAGACCAATAAAGCTGGCTGGATTTTCTTTTGAAAACGGTAAAAGACCACTTGTAAATTGTGGAAATGTGAGAAATTCTCTCTGAATTCAGTGATCTGAGTTCAAATCTCAGTAAAACCTGGGAAATTCATGCATTATGATGAAAACAGGTTTTAAAGCTGTTCTGCAAATGTATATCTAATACACAGTGGTAAATTAATATCTCCTCCCTTTTTATTCCACAAGTGTGCTTAAAGTTCCATGATATCACAACAAGGACAGTTTTAAAATGTTGATGAAATCTGGCTAATAATTAGCGTGCTGAATCTATTAGCTGGAAAAAGGGTGAGAAAAAAGAAATTGCAAAACTTCTGTTCATCCAGAAGTCACTAAAGATTTTTCATGGTATGCTAAAAGGTTCCATCGGAAAGATAATTCAAGTAGAGTTGGTGCAAATCAAAGTTCATATCCCAGTCCATCAGTCACGGCAGTGGTCTGTGTTCGCTGGAAAAAAGGAGGAGTTGCACCACATACCTGATGACACGCTCTGGGCTTTTTTTGATTGGTGTTGCGACGCACAAGTGACATCGCACCAGGCTGAATAATCAAAAGAAGATCTACAGTTGCTGTTAAGCTGGGTCTACAAATCCAATCCAAAGATTGCAGACCATTTCCATGGGGGATAGACTTGGGAATGTGAATATTGATCTACTCAGATAATTAGTCTAAATATTACTTAAAGTTAGACATAGTCAGAAGGATTGTGAACTTGCGCGGGGAGACCCCAATGGATTTCTAGTCCATAGCTTTAACCACTCGGCCACAACTACTCAGACACTGTTTTATCTTTATGAGTTTCAATCCTTTTCTTATAGCACCATGATCAATAGTGATTATCCTTCTGGAAGATATTTCAGAAAATGGAAGATTTCAATTGGAAACAAAATTCCAGGCCTCACTGAAATGTAAACATCTGATTTAAAGGTATCATCAATTGGAACCTTCTACAGCTCAAGGTTTTTTAAAATTCATAAGGTTAGAAAGACCCCTGGAAGATTCCTGAGTGACGTTCGCAGCATTTTGCGAGCAAAAAAAAAAATGAAAACAAACTCAATCGATGTCCAAAACAATTCTTAGAAAAACATCACCAAACTATGTTTACAAAAATGCTGGAAAACACTAAAAAGGGTGATTCAGGAATAGAATCGCTGTTGTTTCTTGATGCGGTTTCAGCTTGAAATCCTTGTTAGTTTCAACCACCTGGAAAAAGTGTCATGCGAACATTGGCACAAGTTATAGAGTACAGTTGCTTGGTGTGACATAGATGGTATGAGTTTTGCTTCATGAACTCAAGTTTAACTTTTGAGTTAAACTTTCTTGATAGATAGATCTTTTTTGCCATGTGGATTTTAGCTTTCTCTTTTATGTTAAACGATGTGCATTGGCAAATTGAGAATGAGCAGAAAAGATAAAACACAAAAAATTTCTCAGGTTCCACTTAGATTTGAACTCAGATCACTGGATTCAGAGTCCAGAATGCTAACCATTACACAATGGAACCATAAGATTAATAAAGCTGGCTGGATTTTCTTTTGAAAATGGTAAAAGACCACTTGTAAATTGTGGAAATGTGAGAAATTCCCTCTGAATTCAGTGATCTGAGTTCAAATCTCAGTGGAACCTGGGAAATTCATGCATTATGATTAGTGTTGATCGAACATGCTCGACACTGCTCGGTACTCGCCCGAGCATCACGCTACTCGGGATGTTCGGCGAGCACCGAGCATTTCCGGGTTACTCGGGCGGGAGCTCGGGTCTCCGCCCTGCATGTTTGGCGCTCTTTACAGAGCCAATGAACATGCAGGGAATGCCAGACAGTCACTGTAATGCCGCAGCTATGTTGTTTGTGGGCATTACAGTGATTGGCTGGCCGCACAGCGTCACCTCGAGTATTTAAAACCGGGCGCCGCCATCTTGGACACAGTCGCTCCGGTTCAGACAGTGTAGGGACAGCGCTGCTGATTTAGGGAGAGATATATCCTGAAAAATAGTTAGTGTAGGGTCTGTAAAGGCTGCCAGATTAAACAAACAGTCCTTCTCAGGACTAATATCCATCCCAGGTATATCAGGCAGGCAGGCAGGCAGGCAGGCTGTATTGGAGACGCAGTGGTTATACCAGCAAACGCTGCATTACAGTCCTGTGTGCTGCTTCTGTTGCTGAAATTGCTGGACTTAGCTCCAGGTCCCGGGGGCCAGGAAAAATCCTTTTTTTTATCTAAATCCTGTTTTTTTTTTCCTCCTTCACAATGTATAATTACCCATCTTATTAACCTTTTGGTACCCCCCCCCAAAAAAAAAGTGTGCCTCTGATTTTTCAGACACAAATATATCTGTTGAAAATAGTCTGGTGTAGGCCAGAGAAATAGAAGTGTGGTTTTGCAGTTCTATGGGCCATTTGTATCTAAAAAAAACAGTTTGAGTGTGTCGCTCACTGTTCAGCCGCAAATATATATATATTTTAAAAAGCCTGGTATACACCAGTAAATTATTACTGTGGTTTTGATGTTCCACGGTAAAACATCTCTATTATCCTGTTTTTGGCATTTTTTGCTGTCTAAAAATAATAAGTGTCTCCCAGATTTTCAGACACAAATATATCTGTTGAAAATAGTCTGGTGTAGGCCAGAGAGACAGAAGTGTGCTTTTGCTGTTCCACGGTAAAAAATCTCTATTATCCTGCTTTTTGCATTTTTTGCTGTAAAAAAAAAAAAAAAATAGTGTCTCCCTGATTTTTCAGACACAAATATATCTGTTGAAAATAGTCTGGTGTAGGCCCGAGAAATTCAAGTGTGGTTTTGCAGTTCCACGGTACAAACCTCTGTATTATCCACTTTGGGCCATTTGTATCTAAAAAAAACAGTTTGAGTGTGTCGCTCACTGTTCAGCCGCAAATATATATATACTTTAAAAAGCCTGGTATACACCAGTAAATTATTACTGTGGTTTTGATGTTCCACGGTAAAACATCTCTATTATTCTGTTTTTGGCATTTTTTGCTGTATAAAAATAATAATAGTGTCTCCCTGATTTTTCAGACACAAATATATCTGTTGAAAATAGTCTGGTGTAGGCCAGAGAGACAAAGTGTGCTTTTGCTGTTCCACGGTAAAAAATCTCTATTATCCTGCTTTTTGCATTTTTTGCTGTAAAAAAAAAAAAAATAGTGTCTCCCTGATTTTTCAGACACAAATATATCTGTTGAAAATAGTCTGGTGTAGGCCCGAGAAATACAAGTGTGGTTTTGCAGTTCCACGGTACAAACCTCTGTATTATCCAATTTTGGGCCATTTGTATCTAAAAAAAACAGTTTGAGTGTGTCGCTCACTGTTCAGCCGCAAATATATATATATTTTAAAAAGCCTGGTATACACCAGTAAATTATAACTGTGGTTTTGCTGTTCCACGGTAAAAAATCTCTATTATTTAGGTTTTGGTAGTTTTTTCGTAAAGAAAAACAGTAGTGTCTCCTGACTGTTGTGACACAAAAATATATCTGATGAAAATAGTCTTGTGTAGGCCCGACATCCCAGTGTGGTTTCGCAGTTCCACGGGTCAAATCGCTGTACTATTCAGTTTTGGGCCTTTGGTATCTAAAAAAAAAGCAGTTTGAGTGTGTCGCTCACTGTTCAGCCGCAAATATCTCTATTTAAAAAAGTGTGGTATACCCCAGTAAACAATAACTGTTGTTTTCCTCTTCCACGGTTCTAATCTACTCTTTATTACCCTTTTTCCATTGATACTGCAAATGTAAGCTATTTTTCTTCATTTACAATGGGCAAAGAGCGTGGCAAGGGACGTGGAAGCGGACGTTCTGGTGATGGTTCGTGCAGAGAACGGGGCCGTGGCCAAGGTGAAAATGTGCCACAACCAACAGCCACATCTTCTCGCTCCCACTTCTTGACCGAATTACTAGGGAAGCACAGAACAACACCAGTATTGAGAACTGATCAGTGTGAACAGGTTATTAATTGGATAGCAGACAATACTTCCAGTTACCTGGGCACCACCACCTTCGGTCTGTCTTCCACACGGTCAACTCTTAGTAGCCGTGAGTCTCGACCGCATACTCCTCCTCACCCTGATGCTCCTTCTTCCCACCATGCCGAGTGTCGTCAGACAGCAAGTGATCCCACACTTGGACACTCTGAAGAGCTGTTCACTGGTCCATTTCCATATTTGGGCCCCTCGCCTGATACGCTTGAAGTGGTGGAAGAGGAGATCCCATGTTGCGATGCCCAAATATTTGAACAGCCACGGCCACAGGAAGTCGACGTTGGCAATCTGTCACAAGAGGTGGACGATGACGAGACACAATTGCCAGGAAGTGAGGAGGAGGATCGTGGTGCGCAAGTGGAAGAGGAGGAGGTGGTGGATGATCTAGTAACTGACCCAACGTGGAAAGAGGACATGCAGAGTGAGGCCAGCAGCACACAGGGGGAGGGAGGCAGAGTACCCCAACAGTCAGGAAGAAGCAGTGTGGTGGCCGCAGACAGAAGGCAGGCAACCGTTCCCCGTAACACCAACACGAGGGACGTTGCCAGTACAAGCGGTAGGTCTTCCAGAGTCTGGAATTTTTTTAAAGACTCTGTTGATAACCCCAAAAAGGCCATATGTTCCACCTGCCATGCCAGCATCAGCAAGGGTGACAAAACTACCAGCCTGACCACCACCAGCATGATCAGGCACATGGCAGCAAAGCACTCAATTTTGTGGGGCGAAACCCAGGGTCCACGACCAGTGTCAGCGGGTGTCACCACTGCTTCTTCCACTGTTGTGCGTGCAATAGAACCCCCTGTTGTGTGTGCAAGGCAATCCCCTGTCCATACTGCATGTAAAGATGCCCCCTCCTCTCAGTCTTCACTTGTTATGGCAGTTTCTCAAGAAACAGCAGCAACGTCCACGTCCCAACACAGCGTTCAATTGTCCATATCCCAGACCTTTGAACGAAAGCGGAAATTCGCAGCTAACGCCCCACAGGCCACAGTCCTAAATTCGCACATTTCACGACTGCTTGCATTGGAAATGCTGCCTTTTAGGCTGGTGGAGACGGAATCCTTCCGCAATCTTATGGCGGTGGCCGTCCCTCGGTACTCGGTCCCCAGCCGACACTATTTTGCCCGGTGTGCCATCCCCGCACTACACAAGCACGTGTCCCAAAGCATCTGCCGTGCCCTCAACAACGCAGTTACTGGGAGAGTCCACCAGACAACGGACACGTGGACAAGTGCTTGTGGCCAGGGACAGTACATCTCTTTGACCGCACACTGGGTAAACATAGTGGAAGCCGGGACCCAGTCGGACCTTGGGACGGAACACATCCTCCCCACACCGAGGATTGCGGGCCCTATGTCAGTCAGAGTTGCCCCCACCGTGTACAGCTCCTGTGCATCCTCATCCTCCTCATGTTCAGCCTCCATCTCAGATATCACCACATCAGTTACAAGCTGGAAGCATTGCAGTACTGCCTCCGCCAAGCGGCAGCAGGCTGTGCTGAAACTCATAAGCTTAGGTGATAAACCTCACACTGCTTGTGAGTTGTGGACAGCTGTGAAAGAGCAGGCAGATCTGTGGCTGAGACCGCTGAACCTACATCCCGGCATGGTCGTGTGTGACAATGGCCATAACCTGGTGGCGGCTCTGAGGTGAGGTGAGATCACACACGTACCATGCCTGGCTCATGTGCTTAACCTCGTGGTTCAGCGGTTTCTTAAATCGTACCCCGAGTTGCCAGATCTGCTCGTGAAAGTACACCGCCTGTCAGCTCATTTTCGCAAGTCGGCTACAGCTTCTGCCGCCCTTGCTGTGTTGCAGCAGCGATTGCAGCTTCCGGCACACCGACTGGTGTGTGATGTGCCCCCACGTTGGAACTCTACCCTCCACATGTTGCAAAGGATTTGTGAGCAGAAGAGAGCAGTTGTGGAGTACCAGCTGCAACAAGGTCGTCGATATTCAGGTCAGACTCCACACATAAGACCTCAGGAGTGGACCTGGATGTCTGACATATGTACCATCCTGACAAACGTTGAGGAGGCCACCAAGATGGTGAGTGGCGATGACGCCATCATTAGTGTCAGCAAGCCACTTGTCTGTCTTTTGCAACGCTCTCTGCAGAGAAATAAAGAGGAGGCATTGCAGCCAGAGTATGATGAGATGGATCAAGAAGCCGTAGCGGGCGATTACACACAGCCCAGCCTCATCTCATCCCAACGTGCTTTGGGGGACAATGAGGGAGAGGAGGAGGAGGAGGAGGAAGATCAGGAGCTGCTATCATGCGTTGTAGATGGTAGTACCTGTACAAGTGTCATACCGTCGGTTCAGCGTGGGTGGCCTGAGGACAGGGGGGAGGAGGAAGAGGAGGAGGAGGAGAGCATGGTCAGTCGTCATCTTGGTGAGGACACGGAAATCTTGCCCGTTACCAGTCTGGCACGCATGGCTGACTTTATGTTACGCTGCCTTAACCGTGACCCTCGCGTTGTCAAAATGTTGGGTGACAGTCATTAATGGTTGGTGACACTTGTAGACCCCCGCTACAAGGAGAACTTTCACTCTCTTATTCCTGAGGTGGAGAGGTCTACAAAAATGGGGCAATACCAGAAGGCCCTTGCGGCTGAACTCTTAAAAAAATTCCCATCTGAACACGCTAGCGGCAGAGGTCACAGTTCGTTGCCCAACAAAGGCGTACAGGCGAGAGAGATGCAACTCCAATCCAGCAGAGGCAGGGGAACACTGTCAACGTTCTGGGACAGTTTTCTGACACGCGCCCAGCTTACAGGCCCTGAGGCGTGGGGTAC
Organism: Phyllobates terribilis; assembly: GCF_046119375.1. Lineage (NCBI taxonomy): Eukaryota > Metazoa > Chordata > Amphibia > Anura > Dendrobatidae > Phyllobates > Phyllobates terribilis. The sequence goes on along the minus strand of NW_027362773.1, from coordinate 220,106,350 downwards.
TCTCACAAGGAGTGGAAAGTTTCAAAAGATGGTGAGGTAGTACCTTGCCGATCGTACCGGCGTCCTCCGTGATTCCTCTGTGCCTTTTAATTATTGGGTATCCAAGCTGGACACTTGGAATGAACTCGTTCTGTACGCCTTGGAGGTCCTGGCCTGCCCTGCCGTTAGCGTGTTATCGGAGCTTGTTTTTATTGCCGCTGGGGGAATTATAACTGATAAGCACACTCGCCTGTCAACTGACAATGCTGACAAGCTGACCCTTATCAAAATGAACAAGGGCTGGATTGGGCCAGACTTCTCATCACCACCAAATGACAGCAGAGTAACATAAAGTCAAATCCACTGTGTTATTTCGGGAGGAGTATTCTCATGCACCGCTTCACACCCACACATGGGTATACGATTCCTCGTTTTGGCTGTTTAATCTTCTTCTCCTTATCCTCAGCCTCCACCACCACTATCCCACCAGGGTGCCAGCATTGCAAGTTCCTCCATCCTAATTTTTGGCAGCTTTTGCTGGGAAAGCATAAACAAAGACCATGGGACACCCACTCCCCAATAATGGGACTTATGTTTGTAATATGCTGTACTGCATGGCTCTTGTAAGGGGCATTGCAAGTTGCTCCGTCCTAATTTTTGGCAGCTTTTGCTGGGAAAGCATAAGCAAATAATATGGGAGACCCACTCCCCATTAATGGGACTTATGTTTGTAATATGCTGTACTGCATGGCTCTTGTAAGGGGCATTGCAAGTTGCTCAGTCCTAATTTTTGGCAGCTTTTGCTGGGAAAGCATAAGCAAATACTATGGGAGACCAACTCCCCAATAATGGGACTTATGTTTGTAATATGCTGTACTGCATGGCTCTTGTAAGGGGCATTGCAAGTTGCTCCGTCCTAATTTTTGGCAGCTTTTGCTGGGAAAGCATAAGCAAATACTATGGGAGACCCACTCCCCAATAATGGGACTTATGTTTGTAATATGCTGTACTGCATGGCTCTTGTAAGGGGCATTGCAAGTTGCTCCGTCCTAATTTTTGGCAGCTTTTGCTTGCAAGGCATAAGCAAATACTATGGGACACCCACTCCCCAATAATGGGACTTATGTTTGTAATATGCTGCACTGCATGTGACGCGCCCCCTGGGCCTTGTGTACACATGTGTGGGATTCCCGGTGCCGGGTCTCTGTGGTCTGTAGTCTCCGTGGCGGTGACCCGGTCCCGTGGCTCAGGCTGGTCAAACCAGTGGCAATCTTTCTTAGGTTTTGAGGTTAATTGTCCGACTGCACCACCCGTGGATTGCGGTCAGGGAGTACCACCGCCGCGAGGCAGACCGCTGAGGCTGGTATTGTGTGCGCAGCATAAAATGGGATAACTCCCCTTGGGAGGAGTATAGCCTCAGGGCAGTGAGTGTGGATGATGGGGTTGATGGTGCACGAGCGCAGCAGGAATGACTCAGAGTCTTTGCAGTGCAGTTCAGGGTCTTTACTGATGATTATAAGGTAGACCCTCCCGGGAGTACTGGCTAGCATAAGAGGCCTGGTCAGTCTGTGAGGAAGCAGGAGTTCCCCTGGCCAGGTGGACTTGTAAGCCTCCCCGTCTGTCTGCACTCTTCCTGGCTACCTTGCTGTAAGTGGGTAGAAGTAGCCCACGTCCCTGAGTGTACCGTGTAGTGCTCACCCGTATGGCTGGTGACTTGGGTCCTTCTGTTAGCCTCCGCTCCACGACGGCGGTGCTGGTCCCTTGCTGGTGACTGAGCCTCTGGGCTTCTATGGCCAGAGGACCTGAAATCCCCTGCCGGCTGGTTTCTGCTGCTGGATATATAAGTCCTCACAGCTTCGGACTCCTGTGTCCGGTTCCTATTGTCTTCTGCCAGGGCGAGCTCTGCTCAGCTTCCAGCCCCTCGTCTTTAGCTCCTAGCTCCTACAGAGCTCCTTGCTGTTACTTTCCCTGGCTCTCATTCTGACTCTGACTGTTCTCTGTTCTCTGACTCACTCAACCCCACCCCAGATCCAGTTTATAAGGGCAGAATTCTCCTCTCCCAGGACTGAGGCAAGAGGATGTTGCATGTTTAAGGGAACCTCCCACTTGCTCTCCGACGTAATCTCTATTACTGTGGTGACCAGACCCCTGGGGTGCCACACATGGCTCTTGTAAGGGGCATTGCAGTACCTCATAATTTTTGGAAAGCATTCCATTCACTGCTTAGGCCAACAGTGCACAGAAGACCCAGTTGCTATAAATGGAAAAAAAGGTTTAGTTAACGCCCTCTGACCTCCATGTCATTTCCAAGGGGCATTGGAGTGCCTCGAAATTTTTGGTAGGCATTGCACTCACTGTATGCCCTATAACTATGTAGCCGAACAGCTCCTTTTGTTACAGAAACATATCCTACAAGACATATCTGGTTGACTGGCCTGATATTGATGTGAATGGTCCCTGTTCCTCCTGCTCTTTCTCCTTTGCCACTACCTCATACATCATTTATCACCTGAAGCTTTGTTTTAACGGGAGTCATAGAACTGGGATAGTAGCAGGAAAACATACAGCAATCCTCGGAGGAGGTAGGATATGCGCCAAAACGCTGACCTCCTCAGGCCTAGGCGCTACTACATACATGCGCTTGCATTACAACAAAACAAAGCAGATACTAACTTCTATCATCCTCATCATGCTCCTCACCTTGGCACTCTCAACTCCCCTGGTGGAGAAGCCAGGGCCCACCGGAGGAGTCTGATAGTCCGGTGGCCTCGGCCAATGCTGCCCTAAAGCAGGCCAGGCTAAGAAAAGTGTGGGAAAGGTTACCGGTACAAATAGGGGTGGCTGGGGACTGAGTATGGACACCCGGCCACCCCCTGGAGGCAGGGGAGCAAGCGGGGACACCCGGCCACCAGGCGGCTGGGGACTGAATATGGATACCAGGCCCCCAACACAGCCATGACGTGGTGGCCAGATTCTGCCTCCACATGCCTAAAAGGCCCAATTTCAAGTTCAAGCAAGCAAGCAGTATGGTATTGCAGCCTGGGGGTGGGTGGGTGGCAGGCTGCATACTTGCGCTTGTATTGCAAGGAATGGGGGAGGTACAATTGAACACTGCCCTGGGACTAGAACTTGCATGGGGATAGTTGCAAGTCTGCATCTTCTGATGCGGCAAGGATCACTTATGATGGGCACACTTTTAGACAGTGACCTGGGAGTCAGAGATGCTTCCTGGGGTCTTCCCCATGCTGTTCCCATGTCTTTTCAGCACTTTATGCATGTGTCACACAGCACATGGCCAGATAAGGTTGTAAAATGTTAAAATGACATTTCCCGGTGAATGCATTTGTCATAGTTGAAAGCAATACAAAAGTGCAAAAACGCATAAAAAATGCTACTTGTGAACATAGCCGAAGGTGTGGAGGAGTATTTTTGTTTTGGTCATTTATTTTAACTTATACACAAGTCTTTTCCCTGGAAAGGATGTTCCTTAACATATTTCACAGGAAAAAAAGTTTCACTTTCGTTTTATTGTGAGCCTGTAAAAGTGGCTTAATACCTCTGACCAAGTTGTTGACAGCAGTGACCTGGGGGTCAGAAATGCTTCCTGGGGTGATCCCCATGCTGTCCCCATGTCATTTGAGCACTGTCACTATCGTTTTGGGCACTTGTTAGGCTTTTAAAAGACTGCCGGGGGTGCCACCGAAAAAATGCTCGAGTCTCCCATAGACTAACATTGGGCTCGTTGCTCGGGTCGAGCACCCGAGTATCACGGCGAGCTCGGCCCGAGCTTCGAGCACCCGAGCATTTTAGTGCTCTCTCAACACTAATTATGATGAAAACAGGTTTTAAAGCTGTTCTGTAAATGTGTATCTAATACACAGTTGTAAATTAATATCTCCTCCCTTTTTATTCCACAAGTGTGCCTAAAGTTCCATGATATCACAACAAGGACAGTTTTAAAATGTTGATGAAATCTGGCTAATAATTAGCTTGCTGGATCTATTAGCTGGAAAAAGGGTGAGAAGAAAAGAAATTGCAAAACTTCTGCTCATCCAGAAGTCACTAAAGATTTTTCATGGTGTGCTAAAAGGTTCCATCGGAAAGATAATTCAAGTAGAGTTGGTGCAAATCAAAGTTCATATCCCAGTCCATCAGTCACGGCAGTGGTCTGTGTTCACTGGAAAAATGGAGGAGTTGCACCACATACCTGATGGCAACCTCTGAGCTTTTTATGATTGGTGGTGTGAGGCACAAGTGACATCTCACCAGGCTGAATAATCAAAAAAAGATATACCGATGCTGTTAAGCTGGTTCTACAAATCCGTTCCAAAGATTACAGACCTTTTCCGTGGGGGATAAACTTGGGAATATGCAAATAGATATACTCAGATAATTAGTAGTGTTGAGCGAGCACTAAAATGCTCAGGTGCTCGAAGCTCGGGCCGAGCTCACTCTGATACTCGGGTGCTCGACCCGAGCAACGAGCCCAATGTTAGTCTATGAGAGACCCGAACATTTTTGCGGCGGCTCCCCTGGCAGTCTGTAGAAAGCCTAAAAAGTGCCCAAAACGATAATGACAGTGCTCAAATGACATGGGGACAGCATGGGGATCGCCCCTGGAAGCATTTCTGACCCCCAGGTCACTGCTGTCAACAACGTGGTCAGAGGTATTAAGCCACTTTTACAGGCTCACAATAAAACGTTCAAAAACGAAAGTGAAAGTGCTTTCCTGTGAAATATGTTAACCCCTTAACGACCATGGGTCTTTCTGTTTTTGTGTTTTCCTTTTTTGCTCCCCTTCTTCCCAGAGCCAGAACTTTTTTAATTTTCGTTCAATATGGCCATGTGAGGGCTTATTTTTTGCGGGACCAGATGTACTTTTAAACGCCATCACTGGTTTTACCATATCGTGTGCTGGAAAATGGGAAAAAAATTCCAAGTGCAGTGAAACTGCAAAAAAAATGCAATTCCACAGTTGTTTTTTGGGTCCTTTTTTTACCACGTTCACAGATTGCTAAAACTGACCTGCCATCATTATTTTCCAGGTCGTTACGAGTTCATAGACACCAAACATGTATAGGTTCTTTTTTATTTAAGTGGTGAAAAAAAAATCCAAAGCTTGATAAAAAAAACAAAAAAAATGACGCCATTTTCTGAGACCCTTAGCTTCTACATTTTTCGGGATCTGGGGCCAGGTGAGGGCTTATTTTTTGCGTGCCGGGATGACGTTTTTATTGATACCATTTTGGGGTAGATCCGATGTTTTGATCACCCGTTATTGCATTTTATTGCAAAGTTGTAGCGACCAAAAAAACTTAATTCTGGCGTTTAAAATTTTTTTCTCGTTATGCCGTTTACTGATTGTATTAATTCTTCTTTTATATTGATAGATCGGGCGATTCTGAACGCGGCGATACCAAATAAGTGTTTGTGTTTTTTTTTATATATATATATATATATTTTAGTTTGAATGGAGCGAAAGGGGGGTGACTTAAACTTTTATATATTTTTTAAAAAACTTTTTTTTTTACACTTTCTGCTTGCTTCTATAGTCTCCAGAGGAGACTAGAAGCAGCAGTTGTCTGATTGCTTCTACTGCATACAAGCGATGAGCAGATCGCTTGTATGCAGGAGAAATGCTCACTTTCTATGAGCGCTGACCACTAGGTGGCGCTCATAGCAATTGAGACATGACAACCACAGGCGTCTGCTGCAGACCCTGATTTGTCATGCCCACCCATTGGTGACCCGCGATCACGTGATGGGGTCACTGATGGGCGGGGCTTAGGACTCCCGGAAGCGCGAGTTAAATGCCACTGTCAAAGATTTAACATGTTAACAGCCGCGGGTGGATTGCGATTCCAATAATCAGATGACATGTGCTCGCTTCAGTGCGGGCTCACCGCCGGAGCCCCCGCTGAACTGGCCTTCCCGACCTGGTGCGCACTATTACTGACCAGGTCGGAAAGGTGTTAAGGAACATCCTTTCCAGGGTAAAGACTTGTGTATAAGGTAAACTAAATGACCAAAAACAAAAATATTCCTCCACACCTTGGGCTATGTTCACAAGTAGCATTTTTTATGTGTTTTTGCACGTTTGTATTGCTTTCAACCGTGACAAATGCATTCACCGGGAAATGTCATTTTAACATTTTACAATCTTATCTGGCCATGTGCTGTGTGACACATGCATACAGTGCTAAAAAGACATGGGAACAGCATGGGGAAGACCCCAGGAAGCATCTCTGACACCCAGGTCACTGCCTCAAAGTGTGCCCATCAGAAGTGATCCTTGCCGCATCAGAAGATGCAGACTTGCAACTATCCCCGTGTAAGTCCTTGTCCCAGGGCAGTGTTCAATTGTACCTCCCCCATAACTTGCAATACAAGCGCAAGTATGCAGCCTGCCACCCACCCACCCCCAGGCTGCAATACCATACTGCTAGCTTGCTTGCACTTGAAATTGGGCCTTTTAGGCATGTGGAGGTGGAATCTGGCCACCACGTCATGGCTACGTTGGTAGCCTGGTATTCAAACTCAGTCCCCAGCCGCCCGGCGGCCGGGTGTCCACGCTTGGTCCCCAGCCGCCAGGGGGCGGCCGGGTGTCCATACTCAGTCCCCAGCCGCCCCGCGGCCGGGTGCCCACACACAGTCCCCAGCCGCGTGGGGCTGGCAGGGTGTCCATAAACGGTCCCCAGCCGCCCCTATTTGTCCCGGTGCGCCTTATACACAAGCGCGCATACCAAAACATTACCTGTGCCCTCCCCAGTGCATTTAGTGGGAAGGACAGCCTAACCACAAACACGTGGACAAGTGAATGTGGCCAGGAATGGTCCATCTCACTGACGCCTTCACACTGGGTTAATATTGTGGAAGCCGGGACACAGTTGGACACTGAAATGCAACACGTCCTCCAGACATAGAGGATTGCGGGTCCTGGGTCAATCAGGCTTCAACACAAAGTTCAGAAGGTAGACAGCAGCAGTGGTCGGCCTCCTACACAACGAGTAAATTATTCATGATCATGAGGCCATCCACCTCCTTAGCTTTCTGTTCCTTGGAATGCAAGCGCATGTATGCAGTAGCAGCTAGGCCTGAGGTGGTCAGCGTTTTGGCGCATATTCTACCTCCTCCGAGGATGGCTGGATGTTTTCCTGCTACTATCCCAGTTCTATGACTCCCGTTAAAACAAAGCTTCAGGTGATGAATGATGGATGAGGTGGTGGCAAAGGAGAAATAGCAGGAGGAACAGGGACCATTCACATCAATATCAGGCCAGCCAACCACACATGTCTTGTAGGATATGTTTCTGTACCAAAAGGAGCGGTTCAGCTACACAGTTAAAAGGCATACAGTGAATGCAATGCCTACCAAAAATTTCGAGGCACTCCAATGCCCCTTGAAAGTGACATGGAGGTCAGAGGGCCTTAACTAAACCGTTTTTTCCATTTATAGCAACTGGGTCTCCTGTACACTGTTGGCCTAAGCAGGGAATGGAAGGCTTTCCAAAAATTATTAGGCACTGCAATGCCCCTTGAAACAGACGTGGATTACAGCGTATTAAAAACCTTCTACCCATTATTGGGGAGTGGGTCTCCCTTAGTGTTCGTCTATGCATTGAAAAGCAAAAGCTGACAAAAATTAGGAGGAAATGCAATGCCCGTTGCAAGAGTCGTGGAGGTTAGAGGTAATTAGAAACAACATGTCAATGCCCCTTGGAAGAGCTGTGGAGTTCAGAGTGGTTTAACAAGACGGTTTTAATGCCCCTTGGAAAAGATGTGGAGGTCGCAGTAGCTTAACAAGACGGTTTTAATGCCCCTTGGAAGAGTGGTGGAGGTCGCAGTGGAATAAAAAGACAATATTAACGACCCTTGGAAGAGACGTGGAGGTCACAGTAGCTTAACAAGACGATTTTAATGCCCCTTACAAGAGCCATGCAGTACAGCATATTAAAAACATTATTCCCATTATTGGGGAGTGGGTCTCCCATAGTCTTTGCCTATGCCTTCCAAGCAAAAGCTGCCAAAAATTAGGAAGGGGGAACTTGCAATGTCCCTTACAAGAGCCATGCAGTACAGCATATTAAAAACATTATTCCCATTATTGGGGAGTGGGTCTCCCATAGTCTTTGCCTATGCCTTCCAAGCAAAAGCTGCCAAAAATTAGGACAGAGGAACTTGCAATGCTGGCAACATGGACCACGGTCACCCTGGTGGTATAGTGGTCGTGGAGGCTGAGGATAAAGAGAAGAGCAAAAAACATCTGAAATGAGGAAGCGTATACCCATGTATGGGTGTGAAGCGATGCATGGTAATACACCTCCCGAAATAACACAGTGGATTTGACTTTATGTTACTCTGCTGTCATTTGGTGGTGATGAGAAGTCTGGCCCAATCCAGCCCTTGTTCATTTTGATAAGGGTCAGCTTGTCAGCATTGTCAGTTGACAGGCGAGTGCGCTTATCAGTTTTAATTCCCCCAGCGGCACTAAAAACATGCTCCGATAACACGTTAGCGGCAGGGCAGGCCAGGACCTCCAAGGCATACAGAGTGAGTTCATTCCAAGTGTCCAGCTTGGATACCCAATAATTAAAAGGCACAGAGGAATCACGGAGGACGCTGGTACGATCGGCAAGGTACTCTCTCACCATCTTTTGAAACTTTCCACTCCTTGTGAGAGTACCCCGCGCCTCAGGGCCTGTAAGCTGGGCGGGTGTCAGAAAACTGTACCAGAACGTTGACAGTGTTCCCCTGCCTCTGCTGGATTGGAGTTGCATCTCTCTCGCCTGTACGCCTTGGTTGGGCAACGAACTGTGACCTCTGCCGCTAGCGTGTTCAGATGGGAATTTTTTTAAGAGTTCTGCAGCAAGGGCCTTCTGGTATTGCCCAATTTTTGTAGACCTCTCCACCTCAGGAATAAGAGAGTGAAAGTTCTCCTTGTAGCGGGGGTCTAAAAGTGTCACCAACCAGTAATGACTGTCACCCAACATTTTGACAACGCGAGGGTCACGGTTAAGGCAGCGTAACATAAAGTCATCCATGCGTGCCAGACTGGTAACGGGCAAGATTTCCGTGTCCTCACCAAGATGACGACTGACCATGCTCTCCTCCTCCTCTTCCTCCTCCCCCTGTCCTCAGGCCACCCACGCTGAGCCGACGGTATGACACTTGTACAGGTACTACCGTCTACAACGCATGATAGCAGCTCCTGTTCTTCCTCCTCCTCCTCCTCTCCCTCATTGTCCCCCAATGCACGTTGGGATGAGATGAGGCAGGGCTGTGTGTAATCGCCCGCTACGGCTTCTTGATCCATCTCATCATACTCTGGCTGCAATGCCTCCTCTTTAATTCTCTGCAGAGAGCGTTGCAAAAGACAGACAAGTGGGATGCTAACACTAATGATGGCGTCATCACCACTCACCATCTTGTTGGCCTCCTCAAAGTTTGTCAGGATGGTACATATGTCAGACATCCAGGTCCTTTCCTGAGGTCTTATGTGTGGAGTCTGACCTGAATTTCGACGGCCTTGTTGCAGCTGGTACTCCACAACTGCTCTCTTCTGCTCACAAATCCTTTGCAACATGTGGAGGGTAGAGTTCCAACGTGTGGGGACATCACACACCAGTCAGTGTGCCGGAAGCTGCAAACGCTGCTGCAACACAGCAAGGGCGGCGGAAGCTGTAGCCGACTTGCGAAAATGAGCTGACAGGCGGCGTACTTTAACGAGCAGATCTGGCAACTCGGGGAATGATTTAAGAAACCGCTGAACCACGAGGTTAAGCACATGAGCCAGGCATGGTACGTGTGTGATCTCACCTCGCCTCAGAGCCACCACCAGGTTACGGCCATTGTCACACACGACCATGCCGGGATGTAGGTTCAGCGGTCTCAGCCACAGATCTGCCTGCTCTTTCACAGCTGTCCACAACTCACAAGCAGTGTGAGGTTTATCACCTAAGCTTATGAGTTTCAGCACAGCCTGTTGCCGCTTGGCGGAGGCAGTGCTGCAATGCTTCCAGCTTGTAACTGATGTGGTGATATCTGAGATGGAGGCTGAACATGAGGAGGAGGAGGAGGATGCGCAGGAGCTGTACACTGTGGGGGCAACTCTGACTGACATAGGGCCCGCAATCCTCGGTGTGGGGAGGATGTGTTCCGTCCCAAGGTCCGACTGGGTCCTGGCTTCCACTATGTTTACCCAGTGTGCCGTCAGAGAGAAGTACCATCCCTGGCCACAAGCACTTGTCCACGTGTCCGTTGTCAGGTGGACTCTCCCAGTAACTGCGTTGTTGAGGGCAAGGCAGATGCTTTGGGACACATGCTTGTGTAGTGCGGGGATGGCACACCGGGCAAAATAGTGTTGGCTGGGGACCGAGTACCGAGGGATGGCCACCGCCATAAGATTGCGGAAGGATTCCGTGTCCACCAGCCTAAAAGGCAGCATTCCCAATGCAAGCAGTCGTGAAATGTGCGAATTTAGGACTGTGGCCTGTGGGGCGTTAGCTGTGAATTTCCGCTTTCGTTCAAAGGTCTGGGATATGGACAATTGAACGCTGCGGTGGGACGTGGATGTGGACGTTGATGCTGTTTCTTGAGAAACTGCCATAACAAGTGAAGACTGAGAGGAGGGGGCATCTTTACATGCAGTATGGACAGTGGATTGCCTTGCACACACAACAGGGGGTTCTATTGCACGCACAACAGTGGAAGAAGCAGTGGTGACACCCGCTGACACTGGTCGTGGACCTTGGGTTTCGCCCCACAAAGTCGGGTGCTTTGCTGCCATGTGCCTGATCATGCTGGTGATGGTCAGGCTGGTAGTTTTGTCACCCCTGCTGATGCTGGCATGGCAGGTGGAACATATGGCCTTTTTGGGGTTATCAGCAGAGTCTTTAAAAAAATTCCAGACTCTGGAAGACCTACCGCTTGTACTGGCAACGTCCCTCGTGTTGGTGTTACGGGGAACGGTTGCCTGCCTTCTGTCTGCGGCCACCACACTGCTTCTTCCTGCCTGTTGGGGTACTCTGCCTCCCTCCCCCTGTGTGCTGCTGGCCTCACTCTGCATGTCCTCCTTCCACGTTGGGTCAGTTACTAAATCATCCACCACCTCCTCCTCTTCCACTTGCGCACCACGATCCTCCTCCTCACTTCCTGGCAATTGTGTCTCGTCATCGTCCACCTCTTGTGACAGATTGCCAACGTCGACTTCCTGTGGCCGTGGCTGTTCAAATATTTGGGCATCGCAACATGGGATCTCCTCTTCCACCACTTCAAGCGTATCAGGCGAGGGGCCCAAATATGGAAATGGACCAGTGAACAGCTCTTCAGAGTGTCCAAGTGTGGGATCACTTGCTGTCTGACGACACTCGGCATGGTGGGAGGAAGGAGCATCAGGGTGAGGAGTAGTATGCGGTCGAGACTCACGGCTACTAACAGTTGACCGTGTGGAAGACAGACCAGAGGTGGTGGTGCCCAGGTAACTGGAAGTATTGTCTGCTATCCAATTAATAACCTGTTCACACTGATCAGTTCTCAATACTGGTGATGTTCTGTGCTTCCCTAGTGATTCGGTCAAGAAGTGGGAGCGAGAAGATGTGGCTGTTGGTTGTGGCACATTTTCACCTTGGCCACGGCCCCGTCCTCTGCACGAACCATCACCAGAACGTCCACTTCCACGTCCCTTGCCACGCGCCTTGCCCATTGTAAATGAAGTAAAATAGCTTACACTTGCACTATCAATGAAAAAAGGGTAATAAAGAGTAGATTAGAACCGTGGAAGAGGAAAACCACAGTTGTTGTTTACTGGGGTATACCACACTTTTTTAAATAGAGATATTTGCGGCTGAACAGTGAGCGACACACTCAAACTGCTTTTTTTTTAGATACCAAAGGCCCAAAACTGGATAGTACAGCGATTTGACCCGTGGAACTATGAAGCCACACTGGGATGTCGGGCCTACACAAGACTATTTTCAACAGATATATTTTTGAATCACAACAGTCAGGAGACACTATTGTTTTTCTTTACGGAAAAAACTACCGAAACATGAATAATAGAGATTTTTTACCGTGGGATGGCAAAACCACAGTTATTGTTTACTGGGGTATACCACACTTTTTTAAATAGAGATATTTGCGGCTGAACAGTGAGCGACACACTCAAACTGTTTTTTTTAGATACAAATGGCCCAAAAGTGGATAATATAGAGGTTTGAACCGTGAAACTGCAAAGCCACATTTGTTTTTCTTTTGCCTACACCAGACTATTTTCAACAGATATATTTGTGTCTGAACAATCAGGAGACACTATTTATTTTTTACGGCAAAAAATGACAAAAGCAGGATAATAGAGATTTTTTACTGTGGAACAGCAAAACCACAGTTATAATTTACTGGTGTATACCAGACTTTTTTGAATATATATATATTTGTGGCTGAACAGTGAGCGACACACTCAAACTGTTTTTTTTAGATACAAATGGCCCAAAAGTGGATAATACAGAGGTTTGAACCGTGAAACTGCCAAGCCACACTTGTATTTCTCGGGCCTACACCAGACTATTTTCAACAGATATATTTGTGTCTGAACAATCAGGGAGACACTATTATTTTTTTTTTTACAGCAAAAAATGCAAAAAGCAGGATGATAGAGATTTTTTACCGTGGAACAGCAAAAGCACACTTCTGTCTCTGTGGCCTACACCAGACTATTTTCAACAGATATATTTGTGTCTGAAAAATCAGGGAGACACTATTATTATTTTTATACAGCAAAAAATTCCAAAAACAGGATAATAGAGATGTTTTACCGTGGAACATCAAAACCACAGTAATAATTTACTGGTGTATACCAGACTTTTTTAAATATATATATTTGCGGCTGAACAGTGAGCGACACACTCAAACTGTTTCTTTTAGATACAAATGGCCCATAAAACTGCAAAACCACACTTCTATTTCTCTGGCCTACACCAGACTATTTTCAACAGATATATTTGTGTCTGAAAAATCAGAGGCACACTTTTTTTTTTGGGGGGGGGGGGGGACACCAAAAGGTTAATAAGATGGGTATTTGTACATTGTGAAGGAGGAAAAAAAAAAAGAGGATTTAGTTAAAAAAAAAGGATTTTTCCTGGCCCCCGGGACCTAGAGCTAAGTCCAGCAATTTCAGCAACAGGAGCAGCACACAGGACTGTAATGCAGCGTTTGCTGGTATAACCACTGCGTCTCCTATACAGCCTGCCTGCCTGCCTGATATACCTGGGATGGATATTAGTCCTGAGAAGGACGGTTTGTTTGATCTGACAGCCTTTACAGACCCTACACTAACTATTTTGCAGGATATATCTCTCCCTAAATCAGCAGCGCTGTCCTTAAACTGTCTGATCCGGAGCGACTGTGTCCAAGATGGCGGCGCCCGGTTTTAAATACTCGAGGTGATGCTGTGCGGCCAGCCAATCACTGTAATGCCCACAAACAACATGGCTGCGGCTTTACAGTGACTGGCTGGCAATCCCTGCATGTTCATTGGCTCTGTAAAGAGCGCCAAACATGCAGGGCGGAGACCCGAGCTCCCGCCCGAGTAACAAGGAAATGCTCGGTGCTTGCCGAACATCCCGAGTAGCGTGATACTCGGGCGAGTACCGAGCAGTGTCGAGCATGTTCGCTCAACACTAATAATTAATCAAATTGTTGCATGAAGTTATATGTTTTTGGCAGGATTTGAACCTGCGTGGGGAGACCCCAATGGATTTCTAGTCCATTGCCTTAACCACTCTGCCACAACTACTCAAACGCTGTTCCTTCCTTATGAGTTTCACACCTTTTCTTATAGCACGATGATCAATATTAGTGATTATCCTTCTGGAAGACATCTCAGAAAATGGAAGATTTCAATTGGAAACAAAATTTCAGGCCTCACTGAAATGTAAAAATCTGATTTAAAGGTATCATCAATTGGAACCTTGTACAGTTCAAGGTTTTTTAAAATTCATAAGGTGGATTTCGAGTGACTTTGTTCCAAACACCTCCTGAAAAACGCTTTGAAAATGCTCAAAAGTCTGAACAGATACATTTCCATGCAAAAAGAATTGCTTTTCAAATGATCAGATATTGAGCGTCTTTTAACCTCATCAAGATTCCCAAAACTCCAAGCCGTTAACGGAAGTGAGTATATCATTCTTCAGGAATATTTTGCTTGCGTCATACTTGCAATACAAGTCAATGAGAAGGATAGAAAGACCCCTGGAAGGTACCTGAATGACGTTCGCAGCATTTTGCGAGCAAAAAAAAAACCGAAAACAAACTCAATCGATGCCCAAAACAATTCTTAGAAAAACATCACCAAACTATGTTTACAAAAATGCTGGAAACCACTAAAAAGGGTGATTCAGGAAACGAATCGCTGTCGTTTCTTGAAGCCATTTCGGCTTGAAATCCTTGTCAGTTTCAACCACCTGGAAAAAGTGTCATGTGAACATTGGCACAAGTCATAGAGTACGGTTGCTTTGTGTGACATAGATGGTATGAGTTTTGCTTCATGAAGTCAAGTTTAACTTTCGCGTTAAACTTTCTTGATAAATAGATCTTTTTGGCCATGTGGATATTAACTTTTGTCTTTTTATGTTAAGCCATGTGCATTGGCAAATTGAGTGTGAGCAGAAAAGATAAAATCGCTGTGCACAAAGAAATTCTCAGATTCCCCAGAGCTGTGTTCCAAATCCAGAGTGCTAACCATTACACCATGGAACAATATGATTGATGGAGCTGGCTGTATTTTCTTTTGAAAATGGTTAAAGAGCATGTGTAAATTGTGGAAATGTGAGAAATTCACTCTGAATGCAGTGGTCCGAGTTCAAATCTCAGTGGAACCTGGGAAATTCATGCATTATGTTGAAAAAAGGTTCTAAAGCTGTTCTGCAAATGTATATCTAATACACAGTTGTAAATTAATATCTCCTCCCTTTTTATTCCACAGGTGTGCTTAAAGTTCCATGATATCACAACAAGGACAGTTTTAAAATGTTGATGAAATCTGGCTAATAATTAGCGTGCTGGATCTATTAGCTGGAAAATGGGTGAGAATTAAAGAAATTTCAAAACTTCTGCTCATCCAGAAGTCACTAAAGATTTTTCATGGTGTGCTTAAAGGTACCATCGGAAAGATAATTCAACTAGAGTTGGTGCAAATCAAAGTTCATATCCCAGTCCATCAGTCACGGCAGTGGTCTGTGTTCACTGGAAAAAAGGAGGAGTTGCACCACATACCTGATGGCACCCTCTGAGATTTTTTTGATTGGTGGTGTGACGCACAAGTGACATCGCACCAGGCTGAATAATCAAAAGAAGATCTACAGATGCTGTTAAGCTGGTTCTACAAATCCGATCAAAAGATTACAGACCATTTCCGTGGGCGATTGACTTGGGAACGTGCAAATTGATATACTCAGATAATTAGTCAAAATGTTACATGAAGTTAGACGTAGTCGGCAGGATTTGAACATGCGCGGGGAGACCCCAAAGGATTTCTAGTCTATCGCCTTAACCACTCGGCCACAAATACTCAGACTCTGTTTCATCCTTATTAGTATTGAGCGAGCACTAAAATGCTTGGGTGCTCGAAGATCGGGCCGAGCTTATCGTGATACTCGGGTGCTCGACCCAAGCAACGAGCCCAATGTTAGTTTATGGGAGACCCGAGCAGTTTTGCGGCGGCACCCCCTGCAGTCATTTAAAAGCCTAACAAGTGCCAAAAACGATAGTGACAGTGCTCAAATGACATGTGGACAGCATGGGGATCGCCCCAGGAAGCATTTCTGCCCCCCAGGTCACTGCTGTCAAGAATGTGGTCAGAGGTATTAAGCCATTTTTAAGGGCTCACAATAAAACGTTCAAAAACTAAACTGACACGGTTTTCCCATGAAATATTTTAAGGAACATCCTTTCCAGGGTAAAGACTTGTGTATAAGGTAAAATATATAACCAAAAAAAAAAATACTCCTCCACACCTTGGGCTATGTTCACAAGTAGCATTTTTTATGCGTTTTTGCACTTTTGTATTGCTTTCAACCGTGACAAATGCATTCACCGGGAAATGTAATTTTAACATTTTACAATCTTATCTGGCCATGTGCTGTGTGACACATGCATACAGTGCTGAAAAGACATGGGAATAGCATAGGGAAGACCCCAGGAAGCATCTCTGACACCCATGTCATTGCCTAAAAGTGTGCCCATCAGAAGTGATCCTTGATGCATCAGAAGATGCAGACTTGCAACTATCCCCGTGCAAGTCCTTGTCCCAGGGCAGTGTTCAATTGTACCTCCCCCATTCCTTGCAATGCAAGCGCAAATATGCAGCCAACCAACCACCCACCCACCCGCAGGCCCCAATTCCATACTGCTAGCTATCACTTGAAATAGGGCCTTTTAGTTTAGAGGAGGCCGAAGCTGGCCACTACCTCATGGCTGCTTCAGCAGCGAGGTATCCATACTCAGTCCCCAGCCGCCCGGCAGCCGGGTGTCCACGCTCGGTCCCCAGCCGCCAGGGGGCGGCCGGGTGTCCATACTCGGTCCCCAGCCTCCCCACGGCCGGGTGTCCACACACGGTCCCCAGCCGCCTGGGGGCGGCCGGGTGTCCTTAAACGGTCTCCAGCCACCCCTATTTCTCCTGTTACTTTCCCAGACACTTTTCTTAGCCTGACCTGCTTTAGGGCAGCATTGGACGAGCCCACCAGAGAACCAGACTCCTCAGGTGGGCCCTGGCTTCTCCATCAGGGGAGTTGAGAGTGCCAAGGTGAGGATCATGATCATGATAGAAGTTAGCATCTGCTTTGCTTTCTTGGAATGCAAGCGCATGTTTGTAGTAGTGGCTAGGCCTGAGGTGGTCAGCGTTTTGGCGCATATCCTACCTCCGAGGATTGCTGGATGTTTTCCTGCTACTATCCCAGTTCTATGACTCCCGTTAAAACAAAGCTTCAGGTGATAAATGATGGATGAGGTGGTGGCAAAGGAGAAAGAGCAGGAAGAACAGGGACCATTCACATCAATATCAGGCCAGTCAACCACACATGTCTTGTAGGATATGTTTCTGTACCAAAAGGAGCGGTTCAGGCTACACAGTTATAGGGCATACAGTGAATGCAATGCCTACCAAAAATTTCGAGGCACTCCAATGCCCCTTGGAAGTGACATGGAGGTCAGAGGGCCTTAACTAAACCATTTTTTCCATTTAGAGTAACTGGGTCTCCTGTGCACTGTTGGCCTAAGCAGTGAATGGAAGGCTTTCCAAAAATTATGAGGAACTGCAATGCCCCTTGAAACAGACGTGGATTACAGCGTACTAAAAACCTTCTACCTATAATTGGGGAGTGGGTCTCCCTTAGTGTTCGCCTATGCATTAAAAAGCAAAAGCTAACTAAAATTAGGAGGAAATGCAATGCCCGTTGGAAGGGTCGTGGAGGTCGCAGTAGCTTAACAAGACGGTTTTAATGCCCCTTGGAAGAGACGTGGAGGTCGCAGTAGCTTAACTAGATGGTTTTAATGCCCCATGGAAAAGTGGTGGAGGTCGCAGTAGCTTAATAATACGGTTTTAATGCCCCTTACAAGTGCCATACAGTACAGCAACTTAAAAACATTATTCCCATTATTGGGGAGTGGGTCTCCCATAGTCTTTGCTTTTGCCTTCCAAGCAAAAGCTGCCAAAAATTCGGACGGAGGAACTTGCAATGCCCTGTACAAGAGCCATGCAGTACAGCATATTAAAAACATTATTCCCATTATTGGGGAGTGGGTCTCCCATAGTCTTTGCCTATGCCTTCCAAGCAAAAACTGCCAAAAATTAGGACGGAGAAACTTGCAATGCCCCTTACAAGAGCCATGCAGTACAGCATATTACAAACATTATTCCCATTATTGGGGAGTGGGTCTCACATAGTCTTTGCCTATGCCTTCCAAGCAAAAGCTGCCAAAAATTAGGAGGAAATGCAATGCCCGTTCGAAGAGTCGTGGAGGTTAGAGTTAATTAAAAACAACATTTCAATACCCCTTGGAAGAGCTGTGGAGTTAAGTGTGGTTTAACAAGACGCTTTTAATGCCCCTCGGAAGAGACGTGGAGGTCCCAGTAGCTTAACAAGACGGTTCTAATGCCCCTCGGAAGAGACGTGGAGGTCGCAGTAGCTTAACAAGATGGTTTTAATGCCCCTTGGAAAAGAGGTGGAGGTCACTGTAGCTTAACAAGACGGTTTTAATGACCCTCGGAAGAGACGTGGAGGTCGCAGTAGCTTAACAAGACTGTTTTAATGCCCCTTACCAGAGCCATTTTAAAAATATTATTCTTATTATTGGGGAGTGGGTCTCCCACAGTCTTTGCTTATGCCTTCCAAGCAAAAGCTGACAAAAATAAGGACGGAGGAACTTTCAATAATGGCAACATGGACCACGGTCACCCTGGTGGTATAGTGGTGGTGGAGGCTGAGCATAAGGAGAAGAACATAAAACAGCCGAAATGAGGAAGCGTATACCCATGTGTGGGTGTGAAGCGGTGCATGTGAATACACCTCCCGAAATAACACAGTGGATTTTACTTTATGTTCCTCTGCTGTCATTTGATGGTGAGGAGAAGTCTGGCCCAATCCAGCCCTTGTTCATTTTGATAAGGGTCAGCTTGTCAGCATTGTCAGTTGACAGGCGAGTGCGCTTATCAGTTATAATTCCCCCAGGGACATTAAAAACACGCTCCGCTAACACGCTAGCAGCAGGGCAGGCCAGGACCTCCAAGGCGTACAGAGCGAGTTCATTCCAAGTGTCCAGCTTGGATACCCAATAATTAAAAGGCACAGAGGAATCACGGAGGAAGCTGGTACGGTTGGCAAGGTACTCCCTCACTATATTTTGAAACTTTCCACTCCTTGTGAGAGTACCCCGCGCCTCAGGGTCTGTCCGAAGGGAGGGTCTGAAAAAACTGTCCCAGAACGTTGACAGTGTTCCCCTGCCTCTGCTGGATTGGAGCTGCATCTCTCTCGCATGTAAGCATTGGTTGGGCAACGAACTGTTACCTCTGCCGCTAGCGTGTTCAGATGGGAATTTTTTTAACAGTTCTGCAGCAAGGGCCTTCTGGTACTGCCCCATTTTTGTAGACCTCTCCACCTCAGGAATAAGAGAGTGAAAGTTCTCCTTGTATCGGGGGGTCTAAAAGTGTCACCAACCAGTAATGACTGTCACCCAACATTTTGACAACACGAGGGTCACGATTAAGGCAGCATAACATAAAGTCAGCCATGCGTGCCAGACCGGTAACGGGCAACACTTCCGCGTCCTCACCAAGATGACGACTGACCATGCTCTCCTCCTCCTGCTGCTCCTCCCCCCTGTCCTCAGGCCACCCATCCTGAACCGACGGTATGACAGTTGTACAGATACTACCGTCTACAGCGCATGATACAAGCTCCTGTTCTTCCTCCTCCTCCTCTCCCTCATTGTCCCCCAATGTGCGTTGGGATGAGATGAGGCTGGGCTGTGTGTAATCGACCACTATGGCTTCTTGATCCATCTCATCATACTCTGGCTGCAATACCTCCTATTTAATTCTCTGCAGAGAGCGTTGCAAAAGACAGACAAGTGGAATACTGATGCTAATGATGGCGTTATCGCCACTCACCATCTTGGTGGACTCCTCAAAGTTTGTCAAGATGGTACATATGTCAGACATCCAGGTCCACTCCTGAAGTCTTATGTGTGGAGTCTGACCTGAATATCGATGGCCTTGTTGCAGCTGGTACTCCACAACTGCTCTCTTCTGCTGACAAATCCTTTGCAACATGTGGAGGGTAGAGTTCCAACGTGTGGGGACATCACACACCAGTGGGTGTGACGGAAGCTGCAAATGCTGCTGCAACACAGCAAGGGTGGCGGAAGCTGTAGCCGACTTGTGAAAATGAGCTGACAGGCGGCATACTTTGACGAGCAGATCTGGCAACTCGGGGTGCAATTTAAGAAACTGCTGAACCACGAGGTTAAGCACATGAGCCAGGCATGGTACGTGTGTGATCTCGCCTCGCCTCAGAGCCGCCACCAGGTTCCGGCCATTGTCACACACGACCATGTCTGGATGTAGGTTCAGCAGTGTCAGCCATAGATCTGCCTGCTCTTTCACAGCTGTCCACAACTCACAAGCAGTGTGAGGTTTCTCACCTAAGCTTATGAGTTTTAGCACATCCTGTTGCCGCTTGGCGGAGGCAGTACTGCAATGCTTCCAGCTTGTAACTGATGTGGTGATATCTGAGATGGAGGCTGAACATGAGGAGGAGGAGGAGGATGATGCGCAGGAGCTGTAAACTGTGGGGGAAACTCTTACTGACATAGGGCCCGCAATCCTCGGTGTGGGGAGGATGTGTTCCATCCCAAGGTCCGACTGGGTCCCGGCTTCCACTATGTTTACCCAGTGTGCCGTCAGGGAGATGTACCGTCCCTGGCCACAAGCACTTGTACACGTTTCCGTTGTCAGGTCAACTTTCCCAGTAACTGCGTTTTTGAGGGCATGGCAGATGTTTTGGGACACTTGCTTGTGTTGTGCGGGGATGGCACACCGGGCTAAATAGTGTCAGCTAGGGACCGAGTACCGAGGGATGGCCACCACCATAAGGTCGCGGAAGGATTCCGTCTCCACCAGCCTAAAGTTATGATCTGCTACATGAACTAAGGAAAGAAAGGAAAACCGTCCTACAACAGGACCAAGCTGATTCCCCACGATGCAGCGGGCAACCCGCTCCCTGCGAACAGACCCGCCCCCGTCCCCGGCCAGTCTGAACGCAGACCTACAGATATAAGGGAGGAGTCCCTAAAAGTACCAAGGACTGGGACAAAAATTGGACTCCTCCTAGCAGAAGTTGTAGTGGAGCAAAAAGACAAACAGACAAAAAGAACTTAGAGGTCCAAGGACCAAGCAAACTATAGAGATAAACAAAGCACCTGGCTAGATTAAGAGTCAAAGTAACACTGAAGTCCAGCAAAGCCAGAAGGGCAGAGCTGGAATAAATAGGCAGCAGGTCACGTGACCATAAATAGAAAAAACTAACCAGAGGGTTCTAACAGTACCCCATCTTCTATGAGGATCCTCCAGATCCTCCAGGCCCAAGCCTATCAGGAAACCTCCTGTGAAACGCTCTGATAAGTCTAGGAGCAAAGACATCATCCGCCCTTACTGAGGAGCTATCCTCAGCACCAAAATCTTTCCGACGAGATAATGCAATCTCCCTCTATGCCTTCTGGAATTCAGGATATGAGAAATTTCATATTCACCATCTTCCACCACCGGAGGAACTGTGACAGTGCCATTCCTATCCGATACATCAGCTTTTTTCAACAAGGAAACATGAAACACCGGATTAATCTTCCAGGAGGTGGGAACCTCCAACCTAACAGCAGGCTGGTTCACCACCTGAAGCACCTTAAATGGTCCCACAAACTTCGGACCCAATTTCTTAGAAGGAATCCTCAACCGCAGATTCTTTGAGGACAACCAAACCATGTCACCAACCGTAAACAAAACCTCTTGACGTTTCCTGTTAAAATAATTCTTGGACTATTTGTTAGCCTCGTGAAGGTTACAACGTACATCAGTCCAAACTCTCTCCAAATCACCGTAATAATTCTCCTCCTCCGGCACAGTCGACACCAATTTGGAGAACGAACCAAACGACGGATGTCTCCCAGTACAACAAAAAAACGGAGAACACCCAGCAGAAGAGGATGTATGGTTGTTAAGAGCAAATTCAGCGAGTCGCAGAAGCTCAGACCACCCCTCTTGATTGTCTGCCACAAAACAACGCAAAAACTGTTCAACATCCTGGTTCTTTCTTTTTGGCTGTCCATTAGACTCAGGATGATACCCAGATGAAAATGACAAATGGACTCCCAACCTGTCACAAAAGGCACGCCAAAAATGAGCCACAAACTGGGGTCCCCTATCAGAAACATTATCGGTGGGAACGCCATGGAGTCTGACAATTTCCTTAACAAAAGCCTTAGCGAGTGTCTTAGCGCAGGGTAGTTTAATGAAAGGAACCAAGTGACACATCTTGCTAAAACGGTCCACGACCACCCAGATGACAGTGAAACCCTCGGACACAGGAAGGTCAGTAATAAAATCCATTGCAAGATGCGTCCAAGGTGCACTAGGAACCTCCAGAGGGCAAAGCAACCCCGCATCAGGAGCATGTGAAGCCTTTGATCTAGCACACACCGTACATTGACGCACCCACTTAATGACTTCCTTCTGCCATCCAAGCCACCAAAAACTGCGACCTACAAGTCTCTTAGTCTCAGAAATTCCTGGATGACCTGCCAACCGAGACTCATGATACTCAACAAACAAATCTCTCCTAAAGGTTCTAGGCACAAACAACCTCCCATGGGGAGTGTTTGATGGGGCATCCTCCTGGGCTTTCAGAATCCCATCTTCCAAAACGGAGTCCAATGCTGCTATCACAACTCCTTCCTGTAAAATGCTCTCCTCCTCCTCGGTACCAACCATGGGAGAAAAGCTGCGAGATAAAGCATCGGCTTTAACATTCTTAGTACCCGGGATGTAAGTAACAGAAAAATTAAACTGCGAAAAAAAAAGTGCCCACCTAGCCTGACGGGCATTCAAGCGCTTGGCAGCCTCTAGATACAATAGATCAGATTCTTATGATCAGTGAAAACCTGAATGGGAAATTTAGCACCTTCCAAGAAGTGATGCCAATGTTAAAATGCGAGTTTAATAGCCAGCAATTCCCGATTACCAACATCGTAATTAAGTTCGGATTCAGAAAAATTTTTTGAAAAAAATGCACAGGGATGAACTCCATCCTTCTTCTCCTGAGACAAAACCGCACCGACAACCACCAAAGAAGCATCAACCTCGACCAAAAAAGGCTTGGTCTCATCAGGCTGCATATGGATGGGGGCAGAGCTGAACTTCTCCTTGAGATACACAAAAGCTTTAATGGCCTCAGTAGTCCACTGGACCGTATTCGCACCTCTCCTGGTGAGATCGGTCAGTGGCTTAACAATTATAGAAAAATTCTTAATGAATTTTCTGTAATAATTGGCGAAACCCAAAAATCTCTGTATCGATTTCAAACCAATAAGCCTAGGCCATTCCTGCACAGCCTGAACCTTCACCGGGTCCATCTCAAAGCCCTCACTGGAGATAATGTAGCACAAAAAACTAATTCTCTGCACAGTGAACACACATTTCTCCAGCTTAGCAAAAAGCGAATTGTCACTTAACAACTGTAATACCTCACATATGCTCTGCCAGTGAGACTCTAGATCCGGCGAATAAATCAAAATGTCATCCAAATACACCGCCACATTCTTAATGATCAACGGTCTTAGGATGTCATTAATAAGGATCTGAAAAAATGCTGGTGCGTTGGTAAGACCAAAGGGCATAACCAGATTCTCAAAATGACCCACTGGAGTCTTAAAAGCAGTTATCCACTCATCACCTTCCTTCATAAGTAACAAATTGTATGCCCCCCGGAGATCAATCTTAGAGAACCACTTGGCCCCCACTAACTGGTTGAACAAGTCAGGAATTAATGGCAGTGGGTAGGAATTGTGTGCTGTAATTTTATTAATTTCGCGTAAGTCCAGACATGGACGTAAACCTCCGTCCATTATTTTTACAAAAAAAAAATCCAACAGCCACAGGTGACTTAGAAGTTCTAATGTGACCGGAGTCCAAGCTTGTCTGTATGTATTCCTACAAGGACTTTCTCTCAGGGATAGTTAGATTAAATAAGCGACTCTTGGGAAGAGTAGCTCCAGGAATAAACTCAATGGTGCAATCATAATCCCTATGAGGAGGTAAAATTTGCGACTCCTGCTCTGAGAAAACCTTCCAAAAGTCCTGAATGGGTACAGGTAATTCCCCTTTTTCCACAGCAGCAATGCGACCATTACGACATTTATCATAACACTTAGGACTCCAAGACTTAATCTCATTAGTAGACCAGTCTAGTAAAGGATTGTGCAGTTTTAACCAAGGCAAACCTAAAACTACTGGAGAAGGTAAATTATCCAATACCACCAAATCCAAATTCTCTTGGTGAATACCATTAATAGTGAGGGGAAATTCAGCAACCTTGTGAGTAATACATTTCAAAGGAGTGTTATCAACAGCAACCACAGAAATAGGAGATGACAAAGGTTTGGATTCTAATTTAAGTTTTTCTAAAAATCCCTTATCAATCACATTCAGTGTTGAACCACAATCCACAAATACCTGAAATTCAATCAACTTCTTCTGCAATGAGGTACTCCCTGAAAAAAATTCTCCCTTAGAGTTTAAACAAGCAATACGGGCGTAACTGACCTTTTTTTTTCCTTTGTTTAACCGAAGCTCACAGTTCTTAACAAAATGGTCAGATTTACCACAATAAAAACACAATCCCTTGGAAAAACTGCGGTCTTTTTCCTGAGTGCGGAGTGACATCGCCCCAATCTCCATCGGTTCTCCGTCGTCCGAGCAGACCCTCTGATGACTAGGAGCTGCCATAGCAGGAGTTTTCTACTCCTTAACCCTGGCACGCAGTCTCCTGTCCACACGTATAGCTAATTGCATGGCTTCTTGCAAGGTTCCAGGTGCAGGGAAATCAATCAGCAGATCCTTAACCCTTTCACTTAGACAAGCAAGAAACAAACATTTTAACACCAAATTATTCCATTCCACTTCAGAAGACCACCTTCTGAAGTGAATACAATAATTTTCAACATCACCTGACCTCTGCTTCAAACGTCTCAGTTCTGTCTCAGCAGATGAGACTCGATCAGGATCGTCATACAACAACCCCATAGCAGAAAAAAAATCTTCTACTGATCTAAAACACGGATCATTAGGTTGGAGAGAAAAGGCCCATCCCTGTGGTTCCTTGCGCAAAAGTGACATGATAAACCCAATGCGTTGTGATTCATTCCCAGAGGACCTGGGTCTCAAACAAAAATAAAATAAACAAGCATTTTTAAAGGGAAAAAAATCTTGTTTGCCATAAAAAAAATCAGGCAGTCCTACCTTCGGTTCACAAAATGTGCTTCAGGACAGCTACTCACGTGTTGCTGGAGCTCGGCCACCTCAAGAGACAATCCCTGCAGGCGTTGAGCCAATTCCTGAACAGACACCATGCTGATCTCTGGATTTTTTTCCTTAGAGTTTTTTTTTGTTATGATCTGCTACAAGAACTAAGGAAAGAAAGGAAAACCATCCCTACAACAGGACCAAGCTGATTCCCCACGATGCAGCGGGCAACCCGCTCCCTGCGAACAGACCCGCCCCCATCCCCAGCCAGTCCGAACGCAGACCTACAGATATAAGGGAGGGGTCCCTAAAAGTACCAAGGACTGGGACAAAAATTGGACACCTCCTAGCAGAAGTTGTAGCGGAGCAAAAAAGACAAACAGACAAAAAGTACTTAGAGGTCCAAGGACCAAGCAAACTATAGAGATAGGTACAAAGCACCTGGCTAGATTAATAGTCAAAGTAACACTGAAGTCCAGCAAATCAAGGAGGGCGGAGCTGGAATAAGTAGGCAGCAGGTCACTTGACCACAAATAGAAAAAAACTAACAGGAGGGTTCTAACACGTAAAAGGCAGCATTTCCAAAGCAAGCAGTCGTGAAATGTGCGAATTTAGGACTGTGGCCTGTGTGGCGTTGGCTGCGAATTTCCACTTTCGTTCAAATGTCTGGGATATAGACAAATGAACGCGCTGCGGTGGGACGTGGATGTGGACGTTGATGCTGTTTCTTGAGAAACTGCCATAACAAGTGAAGACTGAGAGGAGGGGGCATTTTTGCATGCAGTATGGACAGGGGATTGCCTTGCACACACAACAGGGGGTTCTATTGCACGCACAACAGTAGAAGAAGAAGTGGTGACTAGTGTTGAGCCACCCCCATAGTGTTCGGGTTCGGTTCGGTTCGTCGAACACTGGGATGTTCGTGGAACTGTTTGTTGAACACCTTAGAACACCGTCAAACACCATCGAACACCGGTAAGACCAATGGCAGGCAAACAAAAACACATAGAAACACATAGAAAAGACCTTCAAAGGTGTCCAAAAGCTGACAAACTGCTCAGAAGACACTCTCTTTAAAAAAGCCGGCCGGCAATTCAGCAGCGGCATTCACCGGTACCCGACAATTTAGAACAGAAAGAATAGAGCATCATACATAGATTAGATAGATAGAAACATGTCAGTCACATATATGAGAAGTACAGTGACAGTGTTGCTTACTGTACTTGTCATTAAGTGTTAAAGGATTTATTTAAAAAAAAATAGTGTTTTCATGCACCGTCTCTTTAAAAAAGCCGGCTGGCAATTCAGCAGCGGTACCCGACAATTTAAAATAGAAAGAATAGAGCATCACACATAGATTAGATACATAGAAACAGGTCAGTCACATATATAAGAAGTACAGTGATAGTGTTGGTTACTGTACTTGTCATTTAGTGTTAAAATAAAGGATTTATTGAAAAAAAAATTGGCGTGGGGTTCCCCATAATTTTTGTCTCTAGCGGAGGTTGAAGCAGACGGCTGGGGCAGATGTTTGAAGCCTGGGAAGGGGGTAATACCCACGGAGCTTCCCAGGCGACTAATATCAGCCCCCAGCTGAATACCTAGCCTTTACTAGCTATTAAAATGGTGGACCCCCACAAAAATGACATGGGGCCCCCCCTATTTTAATAGCTAGCAAAGGCTAGGCAGACAGCTGGGGGCTGATATTAATAGACCAGGAAGGGTGCCATGAATGCTGGCCCCCTCCCAGGCTATAAACACCAGCCGTCAGCCGCCCCAGAAATGGCGCATCCATAGGATGTGCCAATTCTGGCACCTAGCCTCGCTCTTCCCACTGCCCTGTAGCGGTGGCAGTGGGGTAATAGGGCTGGGGTTGATGTCAGCTTATAATGCCAGCTGAAATCAAGCCCAGGTTAGTAATGGAGAGGCGTCTATAAGACATCCCCATTACTAACCCCATAGTCAAAGTTAAAAAAACACAGACACCCAGAATAAAGTCCTTTAATTGAAATAAACACAAAATTCTTTACTGTTCTAAATTAAACCATACTTACAATCACGCCCATTCCAGCTGAAGATAATGTCTTCTGCAATAAAAGTAAAATAATAAAGCAACATCATCCTTACCTTTCCATGGTTCCCACGACAGCTCCAGCTCTGCTACATTCACATGATAGGCTGGAGCGCAGCCGAAATCTGCCATCCAGCTTGTCATGCCGCCGACACCGAGAAGTGCAGTCATGCTTGTGCTCCTCAGTGTCTCGCTGTGACCGCATCCAGATGAGCCGAGGTCATGTCCAATGAACTCAGCTCACCTCATGCACGTCACTGACAGCGTGGGAAAATTCTCCTGCGCTTGCAGTGAGCGTGAGAGAATTCTCCTGCTGAAGCGCTGAACGCAGGAGAATTTTCCCACGCTGTCAGTGACGTGCATGAGGTAAGCTCATGTCCAATGAACTCAGCTCACCTCATGCACGTCACTGACAGCGTGGGAGAATTCTCCTGCGCTCTGCGCTTGAGCAGGAGAATTCTCCCACGCTGGAATGGCATTGAGATGACAGACTGGATCACAGCTGAGCGCTGCCATCCAGCTTGTCATCCTTCAGAGACACTGCAGAGCGCAAGCATGCCTGCACTCTGCAGCGTCTATGAAGGATGGCATGATGGATGCAGTGCTCAGCTGCCATCTAGCCTGTCATCTCAATGCCATCCCAGCGTGTGAGAATTCTCCCACTGAAGAAGCATGCCTGCGCTTCTCAGTGTCTGTGGCGTGGCAAGCTGGATGGCAGCTTTCGGCTGCGATCCAGCCTGTCATGTCAATGTAGCAGAGCTGAAGCTGTCATAGGAACCATGGAAAAGTAAGGATGATGTTGGTTTATTATTTAACTTTTATTGCAGGAGATCGTTGGCTTCAGCTGGAATAGGCGTGATGGTAAGTATGGTTTAATTTAGAACATTAAAAAATTGTGTGTTTATTTCAATTAAAGGACTTTATTCTGGGTGTTGTGTTTTTTTAAATAATTTACTAGAAATTCATTGCGGTCATGTCTAAAATTGGCATGACCCCATGAATTTCGGGCTTAGGGCCTGCTGATAATGCCAAGCTGGCCCTAACTCCTTTATTACCCAGTGAGCCACCGCACCATGGCCCTGGATGAGTTGGGTACAGCGCCAGAAGATGGCGCTTCTATGAACGCGCCATTTTCTGGGGTGGCTGCGGACTGCAATTTTCAGCGGGGGGGGCCTGAAAGCTTGGGCTTCCCTGCGCTGCGGATTCCAGCCCCCAGCTACCTAGTTGTAACTGGATGGACACAAAAATAGGCCGAAGCGCCACGTTTTTTTTTTTTTAATTATTTCATGAAATTCATGAAATAATTTTTAAAAAAAGGGCTTCCCTATATTGTTGTGTCCGGCCAGGTACAAATAGGCAGCTGGTGGTTGGGGGCAGCCTGTTCCTGGCTGCTGTACCTGGGTGGACACAAAAATAGGGCGATCCCCCATGGCAATTTTTTTTTAATTATTTCATGAAATTCATGAAATAATTAAAAAAAGGGCTTCCCTGTATTTTTGTTTCCAGCCAGGTACAAATAGGCATCTGGGGGTTGGGGGCAGCCCGTTCCTGCCTGCTGTACCTGGCTGGACACAAAAATATGGCGAAGGCCACGTCAAATTTTTGGTGAAAAATTCAAAAAAAAATTTTAAAAAAACATTTAGGGATTGCATCTTTATTAACCCCTCCACGTGAGGGGTTAATAAAGATGCCGTCCCTAAATTTTTTTTTTTATTATTATTTTTTAATTAATTTTTCCCAAAAATTTTGACGTGGGCTTCGCCATATTTTTGCATGCCAGCCAAGTACAGCATCCAGGAACGGGCTGCTCCCAACCACCAGATGCCTTTTTGTACCTGGCCTGACACAACAATATAGGTAACCCTTTTTTTATTATTATTTCATGAATTTCATGAAATAATTTAAAAAAAAATACGTTGGGCTTCGCCCTATTTTTGAGTCCAGCCAGGTACAACAGGCAGCTGGGGGCTGGAATCCGCAGCGCAGTGAGGCCCAAGCTTTCTGGGCCCCCCCCCCCGCTGCAAATTGCAGTCCGCAGCCACCCCAGAAAATGGCGCGTTCATAGAAGCGCCATCTTCTGGTGCTGTACCCAACTCATCCAGGGCCCTGGTGCGGTGGCTCACTGGGTAATAAAGGGGTTAGGGCCAGCTTGGCATTATCAGCTGGCCCTAAGCCCCAAAATCATGGGGTCACGCCAATATTAGACATGACTGCCATGAATTTCTAGTAAAGCATTTAAAAAAACACAACACCCAGAATAAAGTCCTTTAATTGAAATAAACACACAATTTTTTAATGTTCTAAATTAAGCCATAATTACCATCACGCCCATTCCAGCTGAAGCCAATGATCTCCTGCAATAAAAGTAAAATAATAAACCAACATCATCCTTACCTTTCCATGGTTCCCACGACAGCTTCAGCTCTGCTACATTGACATGACAGGCTGGATCGCAGCCGAAAGCTGCCATCCAGCTTGTCATGCCACAGAAACTGAGAAGCGCAGGCAGGCTTGCGCTCCTCAGTGTCTCACTGTGACGGCATCCAGATGAGTCGAGATCATGTCCAATGAACTCGGCTCACCTCATGCACGTCACTGACAGCGTGGGAAAATTCTCCTGCGCTCAGCGCTTCAGCAGGAGAATTCTCCCACGCTGGGATGGCATTAAGATGACAGGCTGGATGGCAGCTGAGCGCTGCCATCCTTCATAGACACTGCAGATCGCAGGCATGCTTGCGCTCTGCAGTGTCTCTGAAGGATGACAAGCTGAATGGCAGCGCTCAGCTGCGATCCAGCCTGTCATCTCAACGCTATCCCAGCGTGGAAGAATTCTCCTGCTCAAGTGCTGAGCGCAGGAGAATTCTCCCACGCTGTCAGTGACGTGCATGAGGTGAGCTGAGTTCATTGGACATGAGCTCACCTCATACACATCACTGACAGTGTGGGAAAATTTTCCTGCGCTCAGCGCTTCAGCAGGAGAATTCTCTCGCGCTCACTGCAAGCGCAGGAGAATTTTCCCAAGTTGTCAGTGACGTGCATGAGGTAAGCTGAGTTCATTGTCGGCTCATCTTTATGCTGTCACATTGAGACACTGAAGAGCACAAGCATGCCTGCGCTTCTCAGAGTCTGCGGCATGGCAAGCTGGATGGCAGCTTTCGGCTGTGATCAAGCCTGTCATGTGAATGTAGCAGAGCTGGAGCTGTCGTGGGAACCATGGAAAGGTAAGGATGATGTTGCTTTATTATTTTACTTTTATTGCAGAAGACATTGGCTTCAGCTGGAATGGGCGTGATGGTAAGTATGGTTTAATTTAGAGCAATAAAGAATTGTGTGTTTATTTCAATTAAAGGACTTTATTCTGGGTGTTTGTGTTTTTATTTTACTTTGACTATGGGGTTAGTAATGGGGGTGTCTTATAGATGCCTCTCCATTACTAACCTGGGCTTGATGTCAGCTGGCATTATAAACTGACATCAACCCCAGCCCTATTACCCCACTGCCACCGCTACAGGGCAGTGGGAAGAGCGAGGCTAAGTGCCAGAATTTGCACAACCTGTGGATGCGCCATTTCTGGGGTGGCTGACGGCTGGTGTTTATAGCCTGGGAGGGGGACAATATTCATAGCACCCTTCCCGGGCTATTAATATCAGCCCCCAGCTGTCTGCCTAGCCTTAGCTAGCTATTAAAAGAGGGGGGACCCCACATCATTTTTTTGGGGGTCCCCCATTTTAATAGCTAGTAAAGGCTAGGTATTCAGCTGGGGGCTGATATTAGTAGCCTGGGAAGCTCCGTGGGTATTACCCCCTTCCCAGGATTCAAACATCTGCCCCAGGCATCTGCTTAACCTCCACTAGAGACTAAAATTATGGGGAGCCCCATGCCAATATTTTTTTTAATAAATCCTTTATTTTAACACTAAATGACAAGTACAGTAATCAACACTGTCACTGTATTTCTGATATATGTGACTGACATGTTTCTATCTATCTAATCTATGTGTGATGCTCTATTCTTTCTGTTATAAATTGTCGGGTATCGATGCTGAATTGCCGGCTGGCTTTTTTAAAGAGACGGTTATTGAAAACACTAATATTTTTTTTAATAAATCCTTTAACACTAAATGACAAGTACAGTAACCAACACTGTCACTGTATTTCTGATATATGTGACTGACATGTTTCTATCTATCTAATCTATGTGTGATACTCTATTCTTTCTGTTCTAAATTGTCGGCTACCGGTGAATGCAGCTGATGAATTGCCGGCTTTTCATGTTTCACTGTGAGCACTGTTCCCATCTATTTGGGCAACCACTGTAATGCCACCCACCATGGCTTTGGCATTACAGTGAGTGGCAGACAATCCCTGCATGATTGGTGCTCTAAATAGCGCCAGACATGCAGGAAACGCTTTTGGTGCACGAACAGTTATCGAACATAACCTCGAACTGCCGAATTTTTTACAAATCGTTCGCGTTCGTTGAACGACTCGAACACCGCCCAAAACAGCTCTAATTTGAGATTGGCGAACAGTCAAAGTTGAACACCGCTCATCTCTAGTGGTGACACCCACTGACACTGGTCGTGTACCCTGAGGTTCACCCCACAAGGTCGGGTGCTTTGCTGCCATGTGGCTGATCATGCTGGTGGTGGTCAGGCTGGTAGTTTTGTCTCCTCTGCTGATGCTGGCATGGCAGGTGGTACAAATGGCCTTTTTGGGGTTATCAGCAGAGTCTTTAAAAAAATTCCAGACTCTGGAAGACCTACAGGTTGTACTGGCAACGTCCCTCGTGTTGGTGTTACGGGGAACTGTTGCCTGCCTTCTGTGTGCGGCCACCACACTGCTTCTTCCTGCCTCTTGGGGTACTCTGCCTCCCTCACCCTGTGTGCTGCTGGCCTCACTCTGCATGTCCTCCTGCCTCATTGGATCACCTCCTCCTCTTCCACTTGCGCACCACCATCCTCCTACTCACTTCCTGGCAATTGTGTCTCGTCTTCGTCCACCTCTTGTGACAAATTGCCAGCGTCGACTTCCTGTGGCAGTGCCTGTTCAAATATTTGGGCATCGCTACATGGGATCTCCTCTTCCACCACTTCAAGCGGAGCAGGCGAGGGGCACAAATATGGAAATGGACCAGTGAACAGCTCTTCAGAGTGTCCAAGTGTGGGATCAGTTGCTGTCTGACGACACTCGGCATGGTCAAAGGAAGGAGCATCAGGGTGAGGAGGAGTATGCGGTCGAGATTCACGGCTACTATGATTTGACCATGTGGAAGACAGACCGGAGGTGGTGGTGCCCAGGTAACTGGAAGTATTATCTGCTATCCAATTAATAACCTGTTCACACTGATCAGTTTGCAATACTGGTGTTGTTCTGTGCTTCCCTAGTAATTCGGTCAAGAAGTGGGAGCGAGAAGATGTGGCTGTTGGTTGTGGCACATTTTCACATTGGCCACGGCCCCGTCCTCTGCAACCACCATCACCAGAATGTCCAGTTCCACGTCCCTTGCCCATTGTAAAGGAAGTAAAATAGCATACACTCGCACTATCAATGGAAAAAGGGTAATAAAAATTAGATTAGAACCGTGAAAGAGGAAAACCACACTTCTATTTCTCTGGCCTACACTCCACTCTTTTAAACAATCTGAACAATCA
The DNA here is from genome assembly GCF_046119375.1 of Phyllobates terribilis. Taxonomy (NCBI): domain Eukaryota; kingdom Metazoa; phylum Chordata; class Amphibia; order Anura; family Dendrobatidae; genus Phyllobates; species Phyllobates terribilis. Next base: position 220,073,588 of record NW_027362773.1, on the reverse strand, counting down.
GGGAGAAACTATTACTGTTTTTCTTTACGGAAAAATACCAAAAGCTGAATAATAGAGATTTTTTACCGTGGAATGGCGAAACCACAGTTATTGTTTACTGGGGTATACCAGACAATTTTAAATAGATATATTTGCGGCTGAAAAGTGAGCGACACACTCAAAATTTTTTTTTTTTAGGTAAAAATGGCCCAAAAGTGGATAATACAGAGGTTTAAACCATGGAACTGCAAAACCACACCTCTATTTCTCTGGCCTTCACGAAGCTATTTTTCAACAGATATATTTGTGTCTGAACAATCAGGAGACACTATTAGTATTTTTCTTTCCGGCAAAAAATGGCAAAAGCAGGATAATACAGAGATTTGACCCGTGGAACTGCAAAACCACAGTTCTATTTCTCGGGCCTACACCAGACTATTTTATACAGATATATTGGTGTCTGAACAATCAGGAGACACTATTACTGTTATTCTTTATGGCAAAAAATGGCAAAAGCAGGATAATACAGAGATTTTACCTATGGAACTGCAAAACCACAGTTATATTTTTCTGGCCTACACCAGACTCTTTTAAACAGATATATTTGTGTCTGAACAGTCAGGGAGACACTAATACTATTTTTTACGGCAAAAAATGCCAAAAACAGGATAATACAGAGATTTGACCCATGGAACTGCAAAACCACAGTTCTATTTCTCAGGCCTACACCAGACTATTTTCAACAGATATGTTTGTGTCTGAACAATCAGGAGACACTATTAGTGTTGAGCGAGCACTAAAATACTCGGGTGCTCGAAGCTCATGCCGAGCTCACCGTGATACTCGGGTGCTCGACCCGAGCAACTGCACAATGTTAGTCTATGGGAGACCCGAGCATTTTTGCGGCGGCACCCACGGCAGTCTGTAGAAAGCCTAAAAAAAGCCCAAAATGATAGTGACAGTGCTCAAAAGACATGGGGGCAGCATGGGGATCACCCCAGGAAGCATTTCTGACCCCCAGGTCACTGCTGTAAACAATGTGGTCAGAGGTCTTAAACCACTTTTACGGGCTCACAATAAAACGTTCAAAAAGGAAACTGACACAGTTTTCCTGTGAAATATGTTAAGGAATTTCCTTTCCAGGGTAAAGACTTGTGTATAAGGTAAAATAAATAACCAAAAACAAAAATACTCCTCCACACCTTGGGCTATGTTCACAAGTAGCATTTTTCATGCGTTTTTGCACTTTTGTATAGCTTTCAACCGTGACAAATGCATTCACCGGGAAATGTCATTTTAACATTTTACAATCTTATCTGGCCATGTGTTGTGTGACACATGCATACAGTGCTGAAAAGACATATGGTGCAGGCCAGAGTCTGTTGTAGGCCAGAAAAATATAACTGTGGTTTTGCAGGTCCATTGGTCAAATCTCTGTATTATACTATTTTTGGCATTTTTTGCCATAAAAAAAAACTGTAATAGTGTCTCCCTGACTGGTCAGACACCAATATATCTGTTTAAAAGAGTCTGGTGTATGTCAAATAACTATAACTGTGGTTTTGCAGTTCCACGGTTCAAATCTCTGTATTTTACTGTTTTTTGCATTTTTTACCGTAAAAAAAAATAATAATAGTGTCTCCCTGACTTTTCAGACACCAATATATCTGTTTAAAAGAGTCTGGTGTAGGCCAGAAAAATATAACTGTGGTTTGGCAGTTCCAGGGGTCAAATCTCTGTATTATCCTGTTTTTGGCATTTTTGCCCTAAAAAAACTCTAATAGTGTCTCCCTGACTGTTCACACATGAATATATCTGATTAAAAGTGCCTGGTGCAGGCCAGAAAAATATAACTGTGGTTTTGCAGTTCCAAGGTCAAATCTCTGTATTATCCTGCTCTTGGCTTTTTTTGCCGTAAAAAAAACTGTAATAGTGTGTTCCTGACTGGTCAGACACCAATATATGTGATTAAAAGAGTTTGGTGTAGGCCAGAAAAATATAACTGTGGTTTTACAGTTCCACGGGTCAAATCTCTGTATTCTCCTGTTTTTGACATTTTTGCCATAAAAAAAACAGTAATAGTGTCTCCTTGAATGGTCAGACACCAATATATCTGTTTAAAAGAGTCTGGTGTATGCAAAATAACTATAACTGTGGTTTTGCAGTTCCACGGTTCAAATCTCTGTATTTTCCTGTTATTTGCATTTTTTACCGTAAAAAAAAACAGTAATAGTGTCTCCCTGACTTTTCAGACAACAATACATCTGTTTAAAAGAGTCTGGTGTAGGCCACAAAAATATAACTGTGGTTTAGCAGTTCCATGGGTCAAATCTCTGTATTACCCTGTTATTGGCATCTTTTGCCGTAAAAAAAAACTGTAATAGTGTCTCCCTGACTGGTCAGACACCAATATATCTGTTTAAAAGAGCCTGGTGTAGGCCAGGAAAATATAACTGTGGTTTTGCAGTTCCACGGGTCAAATCTCTGTATTCTCCTGTTTTTGACATTTTTTGCCTTAAAAAAAAACTGTAATAGTGTCTCCATGACTTGTCAGGCACCAATATATCTGTTTACAAGAGTCTGGTGTACGCCACATAACTATAACTGTGATTTGGCAGTTCCACGGGTCAAATCTCTGTATTATCCTGTTTTTGGCATTTTTTGCCGTAAAAAAAACAGTAATAGTGTCTCCCTGAATGGTCAGACACCAATATATCTGTTTAAAAGAGTCTGGTGTAGGCCAGAAAAATATAACTGTGGTTTTGCAGTTCCACGGGTCAAATGTCTGTATTATCCTGTTTTTGGCATTTTTTGCCATAAAAAACTGTAATAGTGTCTCCCTGACTGGTCAGACACCAATATATCTGTTTAAAAGAGTCTGGTGTAGGCCAGAAAAATATAACTGTGGTTTTGCAGTTCCATGGTCAAATCTCTGTATTATCCTGCTTTTGGCATTTTTTGCCGTAAAAAAAAACTGCAATAGTGTCTCCCTGACTGGTCAGACACCAATATATCTGTTTAAAAGAGTCTGGTGTACGCCACATAACTATAACTGTGGTTTTGCAGTTCCACGGCTCAAATCTCTGTATTATCCTGATTTTTGCATTTTTTGAAGTAAAAAAAAACAGTAATAGTGTCTCCCTGAATGATCAGACACCAATATATCTGTTTAAAAGAGTCTGGTGTAGGCCAGAAAAATATAACTGTGGTTTGGCAGTTCCACGGGTCAAATCTCTGTATTATCCTGTTTTTGTCATTTTTTGCCATAAAAAACACTGTAATAGTGTCTCCCTGACTGGTCAGACACCAATATATCTGTTTAAAAGAGCCTGGTGTAGGCCATAAAAATATAACAGTGGTTTTCCAGTTCCACGGGTCAAATCTCTGCATTATCCTGTTTTTGGCATTTTTTGACATAAAAATAACAGTAATAGTGTCTCCCTGACTGGTCAGACATCAATATATCTGTTTAAAAGAGTCTGGTGCCGGACAGAAAAATATAATTGTGGTTTTGCAGTTCCACGGGTCAAATCTCTGTATTAACCTGTTTTTGGTATTTTTGCAATAAAAAAAAGCTGTAATAGTGTCTCCCTGAATATTCACACACCAATATATTTGTTTAAAAGAGTCTCGTGTATGCCACATAACTATTACTGTGGTTTTGAAGTTCCACGGGTCAAATCTCTGTATTATCCTGCTTTTTGCATTTTTTGCCATTTATAAAAACAGTAATAGTGTCTCCCTGACTGGTCAGACACCAATATATCTGTTTAAAAGAGTCTGCTGTAAGCCAGAAAATATAACTGTGGTTTTGCAGTTCCACGGGTCAAATCTCTGTATTATCCTGTATTTTACTTTTTTTGATGTACAAAATACTGTAATAGTGTCTCCATGACTTGTCAGACACCAATATATCTGTTTAAAATAATCTGGTGTAGGCCAGAAAAATATAACTGTTGTTTTGCAGTTCCACAGGTCAAATCTCTGTATTATCCTGCTTTTGCAGTTTTTTTGCTGTAAAAAATATCAGTAATAGTGTCTCCCTGACTGGTCAGACATCAATATATCTGTTTAAAAGAGTCTGGTGCCGGCCAGAAAAATATAATTGTGTTTTTGCAGTTCCACGGGTCAAATCTCTGTATTAACCTGTTTTTGGTATTTTTTGCCATAAAAAAAGCTGTAATAGTGTCTACCTGAATATTCACACACCAATATATTTGTTTAAAAGAGTCTGGTGCAGGCCAGAATTATATAACTGTGGTTTTGCAGTTCCACGGGTCAAATCTCTATATTATCCGGTTTTGGGCATTTTTTGACGTAAAAAAAACTGTAATAGTGTGTTCCTGACTGGTCAGACACCAATATATGTGATTAAAAGAGTTTGGTGTAGGCCAGGAAAATATAACTGTGGTTTTGCAGTTCCACGGGTCAAATCTCTGTATTCTCCTGTTTTTGACATTTTTTGCCTTAAAAAAAAACTGTAATAGTGTCTCCATGACTTGTCAGGCACCAATATATCTGTTTACAAGAGTCTGGTGTACGCCACATAACTATAACTGTGATTTGGCAGTTCCACGGGTCAAATCTCTGTATTATCCTGTTTTTGGCATTTTTTGCCGTAAAAAAAACAGTAATAGTGTCTCCCTGAATGGTCAGACACCAATATATCTGTTTAAAAGAGTCTGGTGTAGGCCAGAAAAATATAACTGTGGTTTTGCAGTTCCACGGGTCAAATGTCTGTATTATCCTGTTTTTGGCATTTTTTGCCATAAAAAACTGTAATAGTGTCTCCCTGACTGGTCAGACACCAATATATCTGTTTAAAAGAGTCTGGTGTAGGCCAGAAAAATATAACTGTGGTTTTGCAGTTCCATGGTCAAATCTCTGTATTATCCTGCTTTTGGCATTTTTTGCCGTAAAAAAAAACTGCAATAGTGTCTCCCTGACTGGTCAGACACCAATATATCTGTTTAAAAGAGTCTGGTGTACGCCACATAACTATAACTGTGGTTTTGCAGTTCCACGGCTCAAATCTCTGTATTATCCTGATTTTTGCATTTTTTGAAGTAAAAAAAAACAGTAATACTGTCTCCCTGAATGATCAGACACCAATATATCTGTTTAAAAGAGTCTGGTGTAGGCCAGAAAAATATAACTGTGGTTTGGCAGTTCCACGGGTCAAATCTCTGTATTATCCTGTTTTTGTCATTTTTTGCCATAAAAAACACTGTAATAGTGTCTCCCTGACTGGTTAGACACCAATATATCTGTTTAAAAGAGTCTGGTGTAGGCCATAAAAATATAAATGTGGTTTTGCAGTTCCACGGGTTAAATCTCTGTATAAACCTGTTTTTGGGCATTTTTTGACATGAAAAAAACTGTAATAGTGTCTCCCTGACTGGTTAGACACCAATATATCTGTTTAAAAGAGTCTGGTGTAGGCAAGAAAAATATAACTGTGGTTTTGCAGTTCCACGGGTCAAGTCTCTGTATTATCCTGTATTTGACATTTTTTGACATAAAAAAAAACTGAAATAGTGTCTCCCTGACTGGTCAGACACCAATATATCTGTTTAAAAGAGTCTGGTGTATGCCATATAACTATAAGTGTGGGTTTTGCAGGTTCACAGGTCAAATCTCTGTATTATCCTGCTTTTTGCATTTTTTGCCGTAAAAAAAACAGTAATAGTGTCTCCCTGACTGTTCAGATACCAATATAGCTGTTTAAAAGAGTCTGGTGTAGGCCAGAAAAATATTACTGTGGTTTTGCAGTTCCACGGGTCATATATATGTATTATCCTCTTTTTGGCATTTTTTTGCCATAAAAAAAAAGCTGTAATAGTGTCTCCCTGACAGGTCAGACACCAAAATATCTGTCTAAAAGAGTCTGGGGTAGGCCAGAAAAATATAACTGTTGTTTTGCAGTTCCACGGGTCAAATCTCTGTATTATCCGTTTTTTGGCATTTTTTTGACGTACAAAAAAACTGTAAAAGTGTCTCCCTGACTGTTCAGACATCAATATGTCTGTTGAAAAGAGTCTGGTGTAGGCCAGAAAAATATAACTGTGGTTTCGCAGTACCACTGGTCAAATCTCTGTATTATCCTGCTTTTTGCATTTTTTTGCCGTAAAAAAAAACTGTAATAGTGTCTCCCTGACTGGTCAGACACCAATATATCTGTTTAAAAGAGTCTGGTGTAGGCCATAATAATATAACTGTGGTTTTGCAGTTCCATGGGTCAAATCTCTGTATTATCCTGTTTTGGGCATTTTTTGACGTAAAAAAAACTGTAATAGTGTCTCCCTGACAGTTCAGACACCAATATCTGTCTAAAAGAGTCTGGTGTAGACCAGAAAAATATAACTGTGGTTTTGCAGTTCCACAGGTCAAATCTCTGTATTATCCTGTTTTTAGCATTTTTTGCCTGAAAAACAGACTTTAATAGTGTCTCCCTGTCTAGTCAGAAACAAATATATCTGTTTCAAAGGGCCTGGTGCAGGCCAGAAAAAATATATCTGTGGTTTTGCAGTTCCACGGGTCAAATCTCTATATTTTTCTGTTTTTGACATTTTTTGACATAAAAAAACTGTAATAGTGTCTCCCTGACAGGTCAGACACCAATATATCTGTTTAAAAGAGTTTGGTGTATGCCACATAACTATAACTGTGGTTTTGCAGGTCCACGGGTCAAATCTCTGCATTGTCCTGCTTTTTGCATTTTTTGCCGTAAAAAAAAACAGTAATAGTGTCTCCTGACTGTTCAGACACCAATATATCTGTTTAAAAGAGTCTGGTGAAGGCCAGAAAAATATAACTGTGGTTTTGCAGTTCCACGGGACAAATCTCTGTATTATCCTGTTTTTAGCATTTTTTGCCATAAAAAACACTGTAATAGTGTCTCCTTGACTGGTCAAACACCAATATATCTGTTTAAAAGAGTCTGGCGTATGCCAAATAACTATAATTGTGGTTTTGCAGCTCCACGGGTCAAATTTCTGTATTATCCTACTTTTTGCATTTTTTTCCATAAAAAAAAACCTGTAATATTGTCTCCCTGACTGTTCAGACACCAATATATCTATTCAAGAGTCTGGTGTAGGCCAGAAAAATATAACCGCTGTTTTGCAGTTCCATGGGTCAAATCTCTGTATTATCCTGTTTTTGGAATTTTTTGACGTAAAAAAAACTGTAAAAGTGTCTCCCTGACTGGTCAGATACCAATATATCTGTTTAAAAGAGTCTGGTCTAGGCCATAGTAATATAACTGTGGTTTTGCAGTTCCACGGGTCAAGTCTCTGTAATATCCTGCTTTTGGCATCTTTAGCCATAAAAAAAAACTGTAATAGTGTCTCCCTGACTGGACAGACACCAATATATGTGTTTAAAAGAGTCTGGTGTATGCCATATAACTATAAGTGTGGGTTTTGCAGGTTCACAGGTCAAATCTCTATATCATCCTGCTTTTTGCATTTTTTGCCGTAAAAAAAAACAGTAATAGTGTCTCCCTGACTGTTCAGATACCAATATATCTGTTTAAAAGAGTCTGGTGTAGGCCCGAAAAATGTTACTGTGGTTTTGCAGTTCCACGGGTCATATATATGTATTATCCTCTTTTTGGCATTTTTTTGCCATAAAAAAAAAGCTGTAATAGTGTCTCCCTGACAGGTCAGACACCAAAATATCTGTCTAAAAGAGTCTGGGGTAGGCCAGAAAAATATAACTGTTGTTTTGCAGTTCCACGGGTCAAATCTCTGTATTATCCGTTTTTTGGCATTTTTTTGACGTACAAAAAAACTGTAAAAGTGTCTCCCTGACTGGTCAGACACCAATATATCTGTTTAAAAGAGTCTGGTGTAGGCCATAATAATAAAACTGTGGTTTTGCAGTTACACGGGTCAAGTCTCTGTATTATCCTTCTTTTTGCATTTTTTGCCGTAAAAAAAAACAGTAATAGTGTCTCCCTGACTGTTCAGACATCAATATGTCTGTTGAAAAGAGTCTGGTGTAGGCCAGAAAAATATAACTGTGGTTTCGCAGTACCACTGGTCAAATCTCTGTATTATCCTGCTTTTTGCATTTTTTTGCCGTAAAAAAAAACTGTAATAGTGTCTCCCTGACTGGTCAGACACCAATATATCTGTTTAAAAGAGTCTGGTGTAGGCCATAATAATATAACTGTGGTTTTGCAGTTCCATGGGTCAAATCTCTGTATTATCCTGTTTTGGGCATTTTTTGACGTAAAAAAAACTGTAATAGTGTCTCCCTGACAGTTCAGACACCAATATCTGTCTAATAGAGTCTGGTGTAGACCAGAAAAATATAAATGTGGTTTTGCAGTTCCACAGGTCAAATCTCTGTATTATCCTGTTTTTAGCATTTTTTGCCTGAAAAACAGACTTTAATAGTGTCTCCCTGTCTAGTCAGAAACAAATATATCTGTTTCAAAGGGCCTGGTGCAGGCCAGAAAAAATATATCTGTGGTTTTGCAGTTCCACGGGTCAAATCTCTATATTTTTCTGTTTTTGACATTTTTTGACATAAAAAAACTGTAATAGTGTCTCCCTGACTGGTCAGACACCAATATATCTGTTTAAAAGAGTTTGGTGTATGCCACATAACTATAACTGTGGTTTTGCAGGTCCACGGGTCAAATCTCTGCATTGTCCTGCTTTTTGCATTTTTTGCCGTAAAAAAAAACAGTAATAGTGTCTCCTGACTGTTCAGACACCAATATATCTGTTTAAAAGAGTGTGGTGAAGGCCAGAAAAATATAACTGTGGTTTTGCAGTTCCACGGGACAAATCTCTGTATTATCCTGTTTTTAGCATTTTTTGCCATAAAAAACACTGTAATAGTGTCTCCCTGACTGGTCAAACACCAATATATCTGTTTAAAAGAGTCTGGTGTATGCCAAATAACAATAATTGTGGTTTTGCAGCTCCACGGGTCAAATTTCTGTATTATCCTACTTTTTGCATTTTTTTCCATAAAAAAAAACCTGTAATATTGTCTCCGTGACTGTTCAGACACCAATATATCTATTCAAGAGTCTGGTGTAGGCCAGAAAAATATAACTGCTGTTTTGCAGTTCCACGGGTCAAATCTCTGTATTATACTGTTTTTGGAATTTTTTGACGTAATAAAAACTGTAAAAGTGTCTCCCTGACTGGTCAGATACCAATATATCTGTTTAAAAGAGTCTGGTCTAGGCCATAGTAATATAACTGTGGTTTTGCAGTTCCACGGGTCAAGTCTCTGTATTATCCTGCTTTTGGCATCTTTAGCCATAAAAAAAAACTGTAATAGTGTCTCCCTGACTGGACAGACACCAATATATCTGTTTAAAAGAGTCTGGTGTAGGCCAGAAAAATGTAACTGTGGTTTTGCTGTTCCACGGGTCAAATCTCAGTATTATCCTGTTTTTGTCATTTTTTTGCCATAAAGAAAAACTGTAATAGTGTCTCCCTGACTGGTTAGACACCAAAATATCTGTTTAAAAGAGTCTGGCATACGCCAAATAACTATAACTGTGGTTTTGCAGCTCCACGGGTCAAATCTCTGTATTATACTGCTTTTTGCATTTTTTGCTGTAAAAAAAAAACTGTAATAGTGTCTCTCTGACTGGTCAAACACCAATATATCTGTTTAAAAGAGTCTGGTGTAGGCCAGAAAAATATAACTTTGGTTTTGCAGTTCCACGGTTCAAATCTCGGTATTATCCTGTTTTTATCGTTTTTTTTGCCTGAAAAACAGACTTAAATAGTGTCTCCCTGTCTAGTCAGAAACAAATATATCTGTTTTAAAGGGCCTGGTGCAGGCCAGAAAAAATATATCTGTGGTTTTGCAGTTAAACGGGTCAAATCTCTATATTTTCCTGTTTTTGGCATTTTTTGAAGTAAAAAAAACTGTAATAGTGTCTCTCTGACTGGTCAGACACCAATATATCTGTTTAAAAGAGTCTGGTGTATGCCACATAACTATAACTGTGGTTTTGCAGGTCCACGGGTCAAATCTCTGTATTGTCCTGATTTTTGCATTTTTTGCTGTAAAAAAAACAGTAATAGTGTCTCCCTGACTGTTCAGACACCAATATATCTGTTTAAAAGAGTCTGGTCTAGGCCAGAAAAATATAACTGTGGTTTTGCAGTTCCATGGGACAAATCTCTGTATTATCCTGTTTTTAGCATTTTTTGCCATAAAAAAACACTGTAATAGTGTCTCCCTGACTGTTCAAACACCAATATATTTGTTTAAAAGAGTCTGGCGTATGCCAAAGAACTATAACTGTTGTTTTGCAGCTCCACGGGTCAAATTTCTGTATTATCCTGCTTTTTGCATTTTTTCCATAAAAAAAAACCTGTAATAGTGTCTCCCTGACTGTTCAGACACCAATATATCTATTTAAGAGTCTGGTGTAGGCCAGAAAAATATAACTGTGGTTTAGCAGTTCCACGGGTCAAATCTCTGTATTATCCTGTTTTTGGAATTTTTTCACGTAAAAAAAAACTATAATAGTGTCTCCCTAACTTGTCAGACACCAATATATGTGTTTAAAAGAGTCTAGTGTACGCCACATAACTATAACTGTGGTTTTGCAGTTCCACGGGTCAAATCTCTGTATTATCCTGCTTTTGGCATCCTTAGCCATAAAAAAACCTGTAGTAGTGTCTCCCTGACTGTTCAGACACCAATATATCTATTTAAGAGTCTGGTGTAGGCCAGAAAAATATAACTGTGGTTTTGCAGTTCCACGGGTCAAATCTCTGTATTATCCTGTTTTTGGAATTTTTTCACGTAAAAAAAAACTATAATAGTGTCTCCCTAACTGGTCAGACACCAATATATGTGTTTAAAAGAGTCTAGTGTACGCCAAATAACTATAACTGTTGTTTTGCAGCTCCACGGGTCAAATCTCTGTATTATCCTGTTTTTAGCATTTTTTGCCGTAGAAAACACTGTAATAGTGTCTCCCTGACTGGTCAAACACCAATAAATCTGTCTAAAAGAGTCTGGTGTAGGCCAGAAAAATATAACTGCTGTTTTGCAGTTCCACGGGTCAAATCTCTGTATTATCCTGTTTTTGGAATTTTTTCAAGTAAAAAAAAACTTTAATAGTGTCTCCCTAACTGTTCAGACACCAATATATGTGTTTAAAAGAGTCTAGTGTATGCCACATAACTATACCTGTGGTTTTGCAGTTCCACGGCTCAAATCTCTGTATTATCCTGATTTTTGCATTTTTTGAAGTGAAAAAAAACAGTAATAGTGTCTCCCTGAATGATCAGACACCAATATATCTGTTTAAAAAAATCTGGTGTAGGCCAGAAAAATATAACTGTGGTTTGGCAGTTCCACGGGTCAAATCTCTGTATTATCCTGTTTTTGGCATTTTTTGACATGAAAAAAACTGTAATAGTGTCTCCCTGACTGGTTAGACACCAATATATCTGTTTAAAAGAGTCTGGTGTAGGCAAGAAAAATATAACTGTGGTTTTGCAGTTCCACGGGTCAAGTCTCTGTATTATCCTGTATTTGACATTTTTTGACATAAAAAAAAACTGAAATAGTGTCTCCCTGACTGGTCAGACACCAATATATCTGTTTAAAAGAGTCTGGTGTATGTCATATAACTATAAGTGTGGGTTTTGCAGGTTCACAGGTCAAGTCTCTGTATTATCCTGCTTTTTGCATTTTTTGCCGTAAAAAAAACAGTAATAGTGTCTCCCTGACTGTTCAGATACCAATATATCTGTTTAAAAGAGTCTGGTGTAGGCCAGAAAAATATTACTGTGGTTTTGCAGTTCCATGGGTCATATATATGTATTATCCTGTTTTTGGCATTTTTTTGCCATAAAAAAAAAGCTGTAATAGTGTCTCCCTGACAGGTCAGACACCAAAATATCTGTCTGAAAGAGTCTGGGGTAGGCCAGAAAAATATAACTGTTGTTTTGCAGTTCCACGGGTCAAATCTCTGTATTATCCGTTTTTTGGCATTTTTTTGACGTACAAAAAAACTGTAAAAGTGTCTCCCTGACTGGTCAGACACCAATATATCTGTTTAAAAGAGTCTGGTGTAGGCCATAATAATAAAACTGTGGTTTTGCAGTTACACGGGTCAAGTCTCTGTATTATCCTTCTTTTTGCATTTTTTGCCGTAAAAAAAAACAGTAATAGTGTCTCCCTGACTGTTCAGACATCAATATGTCTGTTGAAAAGAGTCTGGTGTAGGCCAGAAAAATATAACTGTGGTTTCGCAGTACCACTGGTCAAATCTCTGTATTATCCTGCTTTTTGCATTTTTTTGCCGTAAAAAAAAACTGTAATAGTGTCTCCCTGACTGGTCAGACACCAATATATCTGTTTAAAAGAGTCTGGTGTAGGCCATAATAATATAACTGTGGTTTTGCAGTTCCATGGGTCAAATCTCTGTATTATCCTGTTTTGGGCATTTTTTGACGTAAAAAAAACTGTAATAGTGTCTCCCTGACAGTTCAGACACCAATATCTGTCTAAAAGAGTCTGGTGTTGGCCAGAAAATATAACTGCTGTTTAGCAGTTCCACGGGTCAAATCTCTGTATTATCCTGTTTTTGGAATTTTTTGACGTAAAAAAAAACTGTAAAAGTGTCTCCCTGACTGGTCAGACACCAATATATCTGTTTAAAAGAGTCTGGTGTAGACCAGAAAAATATAACTGTGGTTTTGCAGTTCCACAGGTCAAATCTCTGTATTATCCTGTTTTTAGCATTTTTTGCCTGAAAAACAGACTTTAATAGTGTCTCCCTGTCTAGTCAGAAACAAATATATCTGTTTCAAAGGGCCTGGTGCAGGCCAGAAAAAATATATCTGTGGTTTTGCAGTTCCACGGGTCAAATCTCTGTTTTTCTGTTTTTGACATTTTTTGACATAAAAAAACTGTAATAGTGTCTCCCTGACTGGTCAGACACCAATATATCTGTTTAAAAGAGTTTGGTGTATGCCACATAACTATAACTGTGGTTTTGCAGGTCCACGGGTCAAATCTCTGCATTGTCCTGCTTTTTGTATTTTTTGCCGTAAAAAAAAACAGTAATAGTGTCTCCTGACTGTTCAGACACCAATATATCTGTTTAAAAGAGTCTGGTGTAGGCCAGAAAAATATAACTGTGGTTTTGCAGTTCCACGGGACAAATCTCTGTATTATCCTGTTTTTATCATTTTTTGCCATTTAAAACACTGTAATAGTGTCTCCCTGATTGGTCAAACACCAATATATCTGTTTAAAAGAGTCTGGCGTATGCCAAATAACTTTAATTGTGGTTTTGCAGCTCCACGGGTCAAATTTCTGTATTATCCTACTTTTTGCATTTTTTTCCATAAAAAAAAACCTGTAATATTGTCTCCCTGACTGTTCAGACACCAATATATCTATTCAAGAGTCTGGTGTAGGCCAGAAAAATATAACTGTGGTTTTGCAATTCCACGGGTCAAATCTCTGTATTATCCTGTTTTTGGCATTTTTTGACGTAAAAAAAAAACTGTACTAGTATCTCCCTGACAGGTCAGACACCAATATATCTGTCTAAAAGAGTCTGGTGTAGGTCAGAAAAACATAACTGCTGTTTTGCAGTTCCACGGGTCAAATCTCTGTATTATCCTGTTTTTGGAATTTTTTGACGTAAAAAAAAACTGTAAAAGTGTCTCCCTGACTGGTCAGACACCAATATATCTGTTTAAAAGAGTCTGGTGTAGACCAGAAAAATATAACTGTGGTTTTGCAGTTCCACAGGTCAAATCTCTGTATTATCCTGTTTTTAGCATTTTTTGCCTGAAAAACAGACTTTAATAGTGTCTCCCTGTCTAGTCAGAAACAAATATATCTGTTTCAAAGGGCCTGGTGCAGGCCAGAAAAAATATATCTGTGGTTTTGCAGTTCCACGGGTCAAATCTCTGTTTTTCTGTTTTTGACATTTTTTGACATAAAAAAACTGTAATAGTGTCTCCCTGACTGGTCAGACACCAATATATCTGTTTAAAAGAGTTTGGTGTATGCCACATAACTATAACTGTGGTTTTGCAATTCCACGGGTCAAATCTCTGTATTATCCTGTTTTTGGCATTTTTTGACGTAAAAAAAAAACTGTACTAGTATCTCCCTGACAGGTCAGACACCAATATATCTGTCTAAAAGAGTCTGGTGTAGGTCAGAAAAACATAACTGCTGTTTTGCAGTTCCACGGGTCAAATCTCTGTATTATCCTGTTTTTGGAATTTTTTGACTTAAAAAAAACTGTAAAAGTGTCTCCCTGACTGGTCAGATACCAATATATCTGTTTAAAAGAGTCTGGTCTAGGCCATAATAATATAACTGTGGTTTTTCAGTTCCACGGGTCAAGTCTCTGTATTATCCTGCTTTTGGCATCTTTAGCCATAAAAAAAAAATGTAATAGTGTCTCCCTGACTGGACAGACACCAATATATCTGTTTAAAAGAGTCTGGTGTAGGCCAGAAAAATGTAACTGTGGTTTTGCTGTTCCACGGGTCAAATCTCAGTATTATCCTGTTTTTGTCATTTTTTTGCCATAAAGAAAAACTGTAATAGTGTCTCCCTGACTGGTTAGACACCAAAATATCTGTTTAAAAGAGTCTGGCATACGCCAAATAACTATAACTGTGGTTTTGCAGCTCCACGGGTCAAATCTCTGTATTATCTTGCTTTTTGCATTTTTTGCTGTAAAAAAAACTGTAATAGTGTCTCTCTGACTGGTCAAACACCAATATATCTGTTTAAAAGAGTCTGGTGTAGGCCAGAAAAATATAACTTTGGTTTTGCAGTTCCACGGTTCAAATCTCGGTATTATCCTGTTTTTATCGTTTTTTTTGCCTGAAAAACAGACTTTAATAGTGTCTCCCTGTCTAGTCAGAAACAAATATATCTGTTTTAAAGGGCCTGGTGCAGGCCAGAAAAAATATATCTGTGGTTTTGCAGTTCCACGGGTCAAATCTCTATATTTTCCTGTTTTTGGCATTTTTTGACGTAAAAAAAACTGTAATAGTGTCTCCCTGACTGGTCAGACACCAATATATCTGTTTAAAAGAGTCTGGTGTATGCCACATAACTATAACTGTGGTTTTGCAGGTCCACGGGTCAAATCTCTGTATTGTCCTGATTTTTGCATTTTTTGCTGTAAAAAAAAACAGTAATAGTGTCTCCCTGACTGTTCAGACACCAATATATCTGTTTAAAAGAGTCTGGTCTAGGCCAGAAAAATATAACTGTGGTTTTGCAGTTCCACGGGACAAATCTCTGTATTATCCTGTTTTTATCATTTTTTGCCATTAAAAACACTGTAATAGTGTCTCCCTGATTGGTCAAACACCAATATATCTGTTTAAAAGAGTCTGGCGTATGCCAAATAACTTTAATTGTGGTTTTGCAGCTCCACGGGTCAAATTTCTGTATTATCCTACTTTTTGCATTTTTTTCCATAAAAAAAAACCTGTAATATTGTCTCCCTGACTGTTCAGACACCAATATATCTATTCAAGAGTCTGGTGTAGGCCAGAAAAATATAACTGTGGTTTTGCAATTCCACGGGTCAAATCTCTGTATTATCCTGTTTTTGGCATTTTTTGACGTAAAAAAAAAACTGTACTAGTATCTCCCTGACAGGTCAGACACCAATATATCTGTCTAAAAGAGTCTGGTGTAGGTCAGAAAAACATAACTGCTGTTTTGCAGTTCCACGGGTCAAATCTCTGTATTATCCTGTTTTTGGAATTTTTTGACGTAAAAAAAACTGTAAAAGTGTCTCCCTGACTGGTCAGATACCAATATATCTGTTTAAAAGAGTCTGGTCTAGGCCATAATAATATAACTGTGGTTTTTCAGTTCCACGGGTCAAGTCTCTGTACTATCCTGCTTTTGGCATCTTTAGCCATAAAAAAAAAATGTAATAGTGTCTCCCTGACTGGACAGACACCAATATATCTGTTTAAAAGAGTCTGGTGTAGGCCAGAAAAATGTAACTGTGGTTTTGCAGTTCCACGGGTCAAATCTCTGTATTATCCGGTTTTTGGCATTTTTTTTCAGTAAAAAAAACTGTAATAGTGTCTCCCTGACTGGTCAGACACCAATATATCTGTTTAAAAGAGTCTGGTGTATGCCACATAACTATAACTGTGGTTTTGCAGGTCCACGGGTCAAATCTCTGTATTGTCCTGATTTTTGCATTTTTTGCTGTAAAAAAAAACAGTAATAGTGTCTCCCTGACTGTTCAGACACCAATATATCTGTTTAAAAGAGTCTGGTCTAGGCCAGAAAAATATAACTGCTGTTTTGCAGTTCCACGGGTCAAATCTCTGTATTATCCTGTTTTTAGCATTTTTTGACATAAAAAAACACTGTAATAGTGTCTCCCTGACTGTTCAAACACCAATATATCTGTTTTCAAGAGTCTGGCGTATGCCAAATAACTATAACTGTTGTTTTGCAGCTCCACGGGTCAAATTTCTGTATTATCCTGCTTTTTGCATTTTTTCCATTAAAAAAAACCTGTAATAGTGTCTCCCTGACTGTTCAGACACCAATATATCTATTTAAGAGTCTGGTGTAGGCCAGAAAAATATAACTGTGGTTTTGCAGTTCCACGGGTCAAATCTCTGTATTATCCTGTTTTTGGAATTTTTTCACGTAAAAAAAAACTATAATAGTGTCTCCCTAACTGGTCAGACACCAATATATGTGTTTAAAAGAGTCTAGTGTACGCCAAATAACTATAACTGTTGTTTTGCAGCTCCACGGGTCAAATCTCTGTATTATCCTGTTTTTAGCATTTTTTGCCGTAGAAAACACTGTAATAGTGTCTCCCTGACTGGTCAAACACCAATAAATCTGTCTAAAAGAGTCTGGTTTAGGCCAGAAAAATATAACTGCTGTTTTGCAGTTCCACGGGTCAAATCTCTGTATTATCCTGTTTTTGGAATTTTTTCACGTAAAAAAAAACTTTAATAGTGTCTCCCTAACTGGTCAGACACCAATATATGTGTTTAAAAGAGTCTGGCATATGCCAAAAAACTATAACTGTGGTTTTGCAGCTCCACGGGTCAAATCTCTGTATTATCCTGCTTTTTGCATTTTTTGCTGTAAAAAAAAAACTGTAATAGTGTCTCCCTGACTGTTCAGACACCAATATATCTGTTTAAAAGAGTCTGATGCAGGCCAGAAAAATTTAACTGTGGTTTTGCAGTTCCACGGGACAAATCTCTGTATTATCCTATTTTTAGCATTTTTTGCCGTAGAAAACACTGTAATAGTGTCTCCCTGACTGGTCAAACACCAATATATCTGTTTAAAAGAGTCTGGTGTATGCCACATAACTATAACTGTGGTTTTGCAGTTCCACGGGCCAAATCTCTCTATTGTCCTGTTTTTGGCATTTTTTGACGAAAAAAAAAACTGTAATAGTGTCTCCGTGATTGGTCAGACACCAATATATCTGTTTAAAAGAGTCTAGTGTATGCCACATAACTATAACTGTGGATTTGCAGTTCCATGGATCAGATCTCTGTCTTATCCTGCTTTTGGCATTTTTTGAAGTAAAAAAAAACTGTAATAGTGTCTCCCTGACAGTTCAGACACCAATATATCTGTTCAAAAGAGTCTGGTGTAGGCCAGAAAAATATAACTGCTGTTTTGCAGTTCCACGGGACAAATCTCTATATTATCCTGGTTTTAGCATTTTTTGCCATAGAAAACACTGTAATAGTGTCTCCCTGACTGGTCAAACACCAATATATCTGTTTAAAAGAGTCTGGTGTATGCCACATAACTATAACTTTGATGTGGCAGTTCCATGGGTCAAATCTCTGTATTATCCTGTTTTTGGCATTTTTTGCCATTAAAAAAAAACTGTAATAGTGTCTCCCTGACAGGTCAGACACCAATATATCTGTTTAAAAGAGTCTGGTGCAGGCCAGAAAAATATAACTGTGGTTTTGCAGTTCCGTGGGTCAAATCTCTGTATTATCCTGTTTTTGTCATTTTTTGCCATAAAGAAAAACTGTAATAGTGTCTCCCTGAACGGTTAGACACCAAAATATCTATTTAAAAGAGTCTGGCATACGCCAAATAACTATAACTGTGGTTTTGCAGCTTCACGGGTCAAATCTCTGTATTATCCTGCTTTTTGCATTTTTTCCATAAAAAAAAACTGTAATAGTGTCTCTCTGACTGGTCAAACACCAATATATCTGTTTAAAAGAGTCTGGTGTAGGCCAGAAAAATATAACTGTGGTTTTGCAGTTCCACGGGCCAAATCTCTGTATTGTCCTGTTTTTGGCATTTTTTGACGTAAAAAAAAACTGTAATAGTGTCTCCCTGATTGGTCAGACACCAATATATCTGTTTAAAAGAGTCTAGTGTATGCCACATAACTATAACTGTGGTTTTGCAGTTCCATGGATCAAATCTCTGTCTTATCCTGCTTTTTACATTTTTTGAAGTAAAAAAAAACTGTAATAGTGTCTCCCTGACAGTTCAGACACCAATATATCTGTTCAAAAGAGTCTGGTGTAGGCCAGAAAAATATAACTGCTGTTTTGCAGTTCCACGGGTCAAATCTCTGTATTATCCTGTTTTTGGAATTTTTTGACGTAAAAAAACTGTAAAAGTGTCTCCCTGACTGGTCAGACAACAATATATCTGTTTAAAAGAGTCTAGTGTACGCCACATAACTATAACTGTGATTTTGCAGTTCCACGGTTCAAATCTCTGTATTATCCTGCTTTTGACATCTTTAGCCATAAAAAAAACTGTAATATTGTCTCCCTGACTGGTCAGACACCAATATATCTGTTTAAAAGTGTCTGTTGTATGCCACATAACTATAACTGTGGTTTTGCATCTCCACGGGTCAAATCTCTGTATTATCCTGCTTTTTGCATTTTTTGCTGTTAAAAAAAACTGTAATAGTGTCTCTCTGACTGGTCAAACACCAATATATCTGTTTAGAAGAGTCTGGTGTAGGCCAGAAAACTATAACTGTGATTTTGCAGTTCCACAGGTCCAATCTCTGTATTATCCTGTTTTTAGCATTTTTTGCCTGAAAAACAGACTTTAATAGTGTCTCCCTGTCTAGTCAGAAACAAATATATCTGTTTTAAAGGGCCTGGTGCAGGCCAGAAAAAATATATCTGTGGTTTTGCAGTTCCACGGGTCAAATCTCTATATTTTCCTGTTTTTGGCATTTTTTGACGAAAAAAAACTGTAATAGTGTCTCCCTGACTGGTCAGACACCAATATATCTGTTTAAAAGAGTCTGGTGTATGCCACATAACTATAACTGTGGTTTTGCAGGTCCACAGGTCAAATCTCTGTATTGTCCTGCTTTTTGCATTTTTTGCCGTAAAAAAAGAGTAATATTGTCTCCCTGACTATTCAGATACCAATATATCTGTTTAAAAGAGTCTGGTGTAGGCCAGAAAAATATAACTGTGGTTTTTCAGTTCCACGGGACAAATCTCTGTATTATCCTGCTTTTAGCATTTTTTGCCATAAAAAACACTGTAATAGTGTCTCCCTGACTGGTCAAACCCCAATATATCTGTTTAAAAGAGTCTGGCGTATGCTAAATAACTATAACTGTTGTTGTGCAGCTCCACGGGTCAAATTTCTGTATTATCCTGCTTTTTGCATTTTTTTCCATAAAAAAACCTGTAATAGTGTCTCCCTGACTGTTCAGACACCAATATATCTATTTAGGAGTCTGGTGTAGGCAAGAAAAATATAGCTGTGGTTTTCCAGTTCCACGGGTCAAATCTCTGTATTATCCTGTTTTTGGAATTTTTTGACGTAAAAAAAACTGTAAAAGTGTCTCCCTGACTGGTCAGACAACAATATATCTGTTCAAAAGAGTCTGGTGTAGGCCATAATAATATAACTGTGGTTTTGCAGTTCCACGGGTCAAGTCTCTGTATTATCCTGTTTTTGGCATTTTTTGACGTAAGAAAAACTGTAATAGTGTCTCCCTGACTGGTCAGACACCAATATATCTGTTTAAAAATGTCTGTTGTATGCCACATAACTATAACTGTGGTTTTGCAGCTCCACGGGTCAAATCTCTGTATTATCCTGCTTTTTGCATTTTTTGCTGTAAAAAAAAACTGTGATAGTGTCTCTCTGACTGGTCAAACACCAATATATCTGTTTAGAAGAGTCTGGTGTAGGCCAGAAAAATATAACTGTGATTTTGCAGTTCCACAGGTCCAATCTCTGTATTATCCTGTTTTTAGCATTTTTTGCCTGAAAAACAGACTTTAATAGTGTCTCCCTGTCTAGTCAGAAACAAATATATCTGTTTTAAAGGGCCTGGTGCAGGCCAGAAAAAATATATCTGTGGTTTTGCAGTTCCACGGGTCAAATCTCTATTTTTCCTGTTTTTGGCATTTTTTGACGAAAAAAAACTGTAATAGTGTCTCCCTGACTGGTCACACACCAATATATCTGTTTAAAAGAGTCTGGTGTAGGCCAGAAAAATATAACTGTGGTTTTTCAGTTCCAAGGGACAAATCTCTGTATTGTACTGCTTTTTGCATTTTTTGCCGTAAAAAAAAAGAGTAATATTGTCTCCCTGACTGTTCAGACACCAATATATCTGTTTAAAAGAGTCTGGTGTAGGCCAGAAAAATATAACTGTGGTTTTGCAGTTCCACGGGCCAAATCTCTGTATTGTCCTGTTTTTGGCATTTTTTGACGTAAAAAAAAACTGTAATAGTGTCTCCCTGATTGGTCAGACACCAATATATCTGTTTAAAAGAGTCTAGTGTATGCCAAATAACTATAACTGTGGTTTTGCAGTTCCATGGATCAAATCTCTGTCTTATCCTGCTTTTGGCATTTTTTGAAGTAAAAAAAAACTGTAATAGTGTCTCCCTGACAGTTCAGACACCAATATATCTGTCTAAAAGAGTCTGGTGTAGGCCAGAAAAATATAACTGCTGTTTTGCAGTTCCACGGGTCAAATCTCTGTATTATCCTGTTTTTGGAATTTTTTGACGTAAAAAAAACTGTAAAAGTGTCTCCCTGACTGGTCAGACAACAATATATCTGTTCAAAAGAGTCTGGTGTAGGCCATAATAATATAACTGTGGTTTTGCAGTTCCACGGGTCAAGTCTCTGTATTATCCTGTTTTTGGCATTTTTTGACGTAAAAAAAACTGAAATAGTGTCTCCCTGACTGGTCAGACACCAATATATCTGTTTAAAAGTGTCTAGTGTACGCCACATAACTATAACTGTGATTTTGCAGTTCCCCGGTTCAAATCTCTGTATTATCCTGCTTTTGACATCTTTAGCCATAAAAAAAACTGTAATAGTGTCTCCCTGACTGGTCAGACACCAATATATCTGTTTAAAAGTGTCTGTTGTATGCCACATAACTATAACTGTGGTTTTGCAGCTCCACGGGTCAAATCTCTGTATTATCCTGCTTTTTAGCATTTTTTACTGTTAAAAAAAACTGTAATAGTGTCTCTCTGACTGGTCAAACACCAATATATCTGTTTTAAAGGGCCTGGTGCAGGCCAGAAAAAATATATCTGTGGTTTTGCAGTTCCACGGGTCAAATCTCTGTATTATCCTGTTTTTGGAATTTTTTGACGTAAAAAAAACTGTAAAAGTGTCTCCCTGACTGGTCAGACAACAATATATCTGTTCAAAAGAGTCTGGTGTAGGCCATAATAATATAACTGTGGTTTTGCAGTTCCACGGGTCAAGTCTCTGTATTATCCTGTTTTTGGCATTTTTTGACGTAAGAAAAACTGTAATAGTGTCTCCCTGACTGGTCAGACACCAATATATCTGTTTAAAAATGTCTGTTGTATGCCACATAACTATAACTGTGGTTTTGCAGCTCCACGGGTCAAATCTCAGTATTATCCTGCTTTTTGCATTTTTTGCTGTAAAAAAAAACTGTGATAGTGTCTCTCTGACTGGTCAAACACCAATATATCTGTTTTGAAGAGTCTGGTGTAGGCCAGAAAAATATAACTGTGATTTTGCAGTTCCACAGGTCCAATCTCTGTATTATCCTGTTTTTAGCATTTTTTGCCTGAAAAACAGACTTTAATAGTGTCTCCCTGTCTAGTCAGAAACAAATATATCTGTTTTAAAGGGCCTGGTGCAGGCCAGAAAAAATATATCTGTGGTTTTGCAGTTCGATGGGTCAAATCTCTATATTTTCCTGTTTTTGGCATTTTTTGACGAAAAAAAACTGTAATAGTGTCTCCCTGACTGGTCAGACACCAATATATCTGTTTAAAAGAGTCTAGTGTATGCCACATAACTATAACTGTGGTTTTGCAGTTCCATGGATCAAATCTCTGTCTTATCCTGCTTTTGGCATTTTTTGAAGTAAAAAAAAACTGTAATAGTGTGTCCCTGACAGTTCAGACACCAATATATCTGTCTAAAAGAGTCTGGTGTAGGCCAGAAAAATATAACTGCTGTTTTGCAGTTCCACGGGTCAAATCTCTGTATTATCCTGTTTTTGGAATTTTTTGACGTAAAAAAAACTGTAAAAGTGTCTCCCTGACGGGTCAGACAACAATATATCTGTTCAAAAGAGTCTGGTGTAGGCCATAATAATATAACTGTGGTTTTGCAGTTCCACGGGTCAAGTCTCTGTATTATCCTGTTTTTAGCATTTTTTGCTTGAAAAACAGACTTTAATAGTGTCTCCCTGTCTAGTCAGAAACAAATATATCTGTTTTAAAGGGCCTGGTGCAGGCCAGAAAAAATATATCTGTGGTTTTGCAGTTCCATGGGTCAAATCTCTATATTTTCCTGTTTTTGGCATTTTTTGACGAAAAAAAACTGTAATAGTGCCTCCCTGACTGGTCAGACACCAATATATCTGTTTAAAAGAGTCTGGTGTAGGCCAGAAAAATATAACTGTGGTTTTTCAGTTCCACGGGACAAATCTCTGTATTGTACTGCTTTTTGCATTTTTTGCCGTAAAAAAAAAGAGTAATATTGTCTCCCTGACTGTTCAGACACCAATATATCTGTTTAAAAGAGTCTGGTGTAGGCCAGAAAAATATAACTGTGGTTTTGCAGTTCCACGGGCCAAATGTCTGTATTGTCCTGTTTTTGGCATTTTTTGACGTAAAAAAAAACTGTAATAGTGTCTCCCTGATTGGTCAGACACCAATATATCTGTTTAAAAGAGTCTAGTGTATGCCACATAACTATAACTGTGGTTTTGCAGTTCCATGGATCAAATCTCTGTCTTATCCTGCTTTTGGCATTTTTTGAAGTAAAAAAAAACTGTAATAGTGTCTCCCTGACAGTTCAGACACCAATATATCTGTCTAAAAGAGTCTGGTGTAGGCCAGAAAAATATAACTGCTGTTTTGCAGTTCCACGGGTCAAATCTCTGTATTATCCTGTTTTTGGAATTTTTTGACGTAAAAAAAACTGTAAAAGTGTCTCCCTGACTGGTCAGACAACAATATATCTGTTCAAAAGAGTCTGGTGTAGGCCATAATAATATAACTGTGGTTTTGCAGTTCCACGGGTCAAGTCTCTGTATTATCCTGTTTTTGGCATTTTTTGACGTAAAAAAAACTGAAATAGTGTCTCCCTGACTGGTCAGACACCAATATATCTGTTTAGAAGAGTCTAGTGTACGCCACATAACTATAACTGTGATTTTGCAGTTCCACGGTTCAAATCTCTGTATTATCCTGCTTTTGACATCTTTAGTAGTGTTGAGCCACCCCCGTAGTGTTCGGGTTCGGTTCGGTTCGTCGAACACCGGGATGTTCGAGGAACTGTTCGTCGAACTGTTCGTCGAACACCTTAGAACACCGTCGAACACCGTTAAAACCAATGGCAGGCAAACAAAAACACATAGAAACACATAGAAAACACCTGCAAAGGTGTCCAAAAGCTGACAAACTGCTCAGAAGACACTCTCTTTAAAAAAGCCGGCCGGCAAATTCAGCAGCGGCATACACCGGTACCCGACAATTTAGACAAGAAGGAATAGAGCATCACACATAGATTAGATAGATAGAAACATGTCAGTCACACATATAAGAAGCACAGTGACAGTGTTGGTTACTGCACTTGTCATTTAGTGTAAAGGATTTATTAAAAAAAATATTAGTGTTTTCATGCACCGTCTCTTTAAAAAAGCCGGCCGGCAATTCAGCATCTGTACCCGACAATTTAGAACAGAAAGAATAGAGCTTCACACATAGATTAGATAGATAGAAACATGTCAGTCACATATATAATAAGTACAGTGATAGTGTTGCTTACTGTACTTGTCATTTAGTGTAAAGGATTTATTTAAAAAAATAATAGTGTTTTCATGCACTGTCTCTTTAAAAAAGCCGGCCGGCAATTCAGCAGCGGTACCCGACAATTTAGAACAGAAAGATAGAGCATCACACATAGATTAGATAGATAGAAACATGTCAGTCACATATATATGAAGTACAGTGATAGTGTTGGTTACTGTACTTGTCATTTAGTATTAAAATAAAGGATTTATTATTAAAAAAATTGGCGTGGGGTTCCCCTTAATTTTAGGCTCTAGCGGAGGTTAAGCAGACGGCTGGGGCAGATGTTTGAAGCCTGGGAAGGGGGTAATACCCACGGAGCTTCCCAGGCTACTAATATCAGCCCCCAGCTGAATACATAGCCTTTACTAGCTATTAAAATGGGGGACCCCCCCAAAAAAATGACGTGGGGTCCCCCCTAATTTAATAGCTAGCAAAGGCTAGGCAGACAGCTGGGGGCTGATATTAATAGCCCAGGAAGGGAGCCATGAATATTGGCCCCCTCCCAGGCTAGAAACACCAGCCGTCAGCCGCCCCAGAAATGGCGCATTCATAGGATGCGCCAATTCTAGCACTTAGCCTCGCTCTTCCACGCTGCCCTGGTGCGGTGGCAGGGGGTAATAGGGTTGGGGTTGATGTCAGCTTATAATGCCAGCTGACATCAAGCCCAGGTTAGTAATGGAGAGGCGTCTATAAGACACCCCCATTACTAACCCCATAGTCAAAGTTAAAAAAAACACAAACACCCAGAATAAAGTCCTTTAATTGAAATAAAGACACAGTCCTTTATTGTTCTAAATTAAACCATACTTACCGTCACGCCCATTCCAGCTGAAGCCAACGATCTCCTGCAATAAAAGAAAAATAATAAAGCAACCTCATCCTTACCTTTCCATGGTTCCCACGACAGCTTCAGCTCTGCTACATCGAGATGACAGGCTGGACCGCAGCAGAACGCTGCCATCCAGCCTGTCATCCCGCAGACACTGAGAAGCGCAGGCATGCTTGCGCTCCTCACTGTCTCGCTGTGACGGCATCCAGATGAGCCGAGGTCATGTCCAACGAACTCGGCTCACCTCATGCACGTCACTGACAGCGTGGGAAAATTCTCACGCTGAAGTGCTGAGTGCAGGAGAATTCTCCCACGCTGTCAGTGATGTGCATGAGGTGAGCTCATGTCCAATGAACTCAGCTCACCTCCTGCACGTCACTGACAGCGTGGGAAAATTCTCCTGCACTCAGCGCTTCAGCGTGAGAATTTTCCCACGCTGTCAGTGACGTGCATGAGGTGAGCCGAGTTCATTGGACATGAACTCGGCTCATCTGGATGTCGTCACAGAGAGACGCTGAGCAGCGCAAGCAAGCCTGCGCTTCTCAGTGTCTGCGGGATGAGAGGCTGGATGGCAGCGTTCTGCTGCGGTCCAGCCTGTCATCTCGATGTAGCAGAGCTGAAGCTGTCGTGGGAACCATGGAAAGGTAAGGATGAGGTTGCTTTATTATTTTTCTTTTATTGCAGGAGATCGTTGGCTTCAGCTGGAATGGGCGTGACGGTAAGTATGGTTTAATTTAGAACAATAAAGGACTGTGTCTTTATTTCAATTAAAGGACTTTATTCTGGGTGTTTGTGTTTTTTTTTTTAACTTTGACTATGGGGTTAGTAATGGGGGTGTCTTATAGACGCCTCTCCATTACTAACCTGGGCTTGATGTCAGCTGGCATTATAAGCTGACATCAACCCCAGCCCTATTACCCCACTGCCACCGCTACAGGGCAGTGGGAAGAGCGAGGCTAAGTGCAAGAATTGGCGCATCCTATGAATGCGCCATTTCTGGGGCGGCTGACGGCTGGTGTTTCTAGCCTGGGAGGGGGCCAATATTCATGGCTCCCTTCCTGGGCTATTAATATCAGCCCCCAGCTGTCTGCCTAGCCTTTGCTAGCTATTAAATTAGGGGGGACCCCACGTCATTTTTTTTGGGGGGTCCCCCATTTTAATAGCTAGTAAAGGCTATGTATTCAGCTGGGGGCTGATATTAGTAGCCTGGGAAGCTCCGTGGGTATTACCCCCTTCCCAGGCTTCAAACATCTGCCCCAGCCGTCTGCTTAACCTCCGCTAGAGCCTAAAATTAAGGGGAACCCCACGCCAATTTTTTTAATAATAAATCCTTTATTTTAATACTAAATGACAAGTACAGTAACCAACACTATCACTGTACTTCATATATATGTGACTGACATGTTTCTATCTATCTAATCTATGTGTGAAGCTCTATTCTGTCTGTTATAAATTGTCGGGTACCGCTGCTGAATTGCCGGCCGGCTTTTTTAAAGAGACGGTGCATGAAAACACTATTATTTTTTTGATAAATCCTTTACGCTAAATGACAAGTACAGTAAGCAGCACTTTCACTGTACTTCGTATATATGTGGCTGACATGTTTATATCTATCTAATCTATGTGTGATGCTCTATTCTTTCTGTTATAAATTGTCGGGTACCGCTGCTGAATTGCCGGCCGGCTTTTTTAAAGAGACGGTGCATGAAAACACTATTATTTTTTTGATAAATCCTTTACGCTAAATGACAAGTACAGTAAGCAGCACTTTCACTGTACTTCGTATATATGTGGCTGACATGTTTATATCTATCTAATCTATGTGTGAAGCTCTATTCTTTCGGTTCTAAATTGTCGGGTACAGGTGTATGCCGCTGCTGAATTGCCGGCTTTTCATGTGTCACTGTTGGCACTGTTCCCATCGATTTGGGCAATCACTGTAATGCCACAACCACCATGGCTGTGGCATTACAGTGAGTGGCAGACAATCCATGCAGGACACGCTTTTGGTGTACGAACAGTTATCGAACATAACCTCGAACAGCCGAATTTTTTGCAAATCGTTCGGGTTCGTCGAACAACTCGAACACCGCCCAAAACAGCTCGAATTTGAGATTGGCGAACAGTTCTAGTCGAACACCGCTCATCTCTAATCTTTAGCCATAAAAAAAACTGTAATAGTGTCTCCCTGACTGGTCAGACACCAATATATCTGATTAAAAGAGTCTGGTGTATGCCACATAACTATAACTGTGGTTTTGCAGGTCCACGGGTCAAATCTCTGTATTGTCCTGCTTTTGCACTTTTTGCCGTAAAAAAAGAGTAATATTGTCTCCCTGACTGTTCAGACACCAATATATCTGTTTAAAAGAGTCTGGTGTAGGCCAGAAAAATATAACTGTGGTTTTTCAGTTCCACGGGACAAATCTCTGTATTATCCTGCTTTTAGCATTTTTTGCCATAAAAAACACTGTAATAGTGTCTCCCTGACTGGTCAAACCCCAATATATCTGTTTAAAAGAGTCTGGCGTATGCTAAATAACTATAACTGTTGTTTTGCAGCTCCACGGGTCAAATTTCTGTATTATCCTGCTTTTTGCATTTTTTTCCATAAAAAAAACCTGTAATAGTGTCTCCCTGACTGTTCAGACACCAATATATCTATTTAGGAGTCTGGTGTAGGCCAGAAAAATATAGCTGTGGTTTTCCAGTTCCACGGGTCAAATCTCTGTATTATCCTATTTTTGGAATTTTTTGATGTAAAAAAAACTGTAATAGTGTCTCCCTGACTGGTCAGACAACAATATATCTGTTCAAAAGAGTCTAGTGTAGGCCATAATAATATAACTGTGGTTTTGCAGTTCCACGGGTCAAATCTCTGTATTATCCTGTTTTTGGAATTTTTTGACGTAAAAAAAACTGTAAAAGTGTCTCCCTGACTGGTCAGACAACAATATATCTGTTCAAAAGAGTCTGGTGTAGGCCATAATAATATAACTGTGGTTTTGCAGTTCCACGGGTCAAGTCTCTGTATTATCCTGTTTTTGGCATTTTTTGACGTAAAAAAAACTGAAATAGTGTCTCCCTGACTGGTCAGACACCAATATATCTGTTTAAAAGAGTCTAGTGTACGCCACATAACTATAACTGTGATTTTGCAGTTCCACGGTTCAAATCTCTGTATTATCCTGCTTTTGACATCTTTAGCCATAAAAAAAACTGTAATAGTGTCTCCCTGACTGGTCAGACACCAATATATCTGTTTAAAAGTGTCTGTTGTATGCCACATAACTATAACTGTGGTTTTGCAGCTCCACGGGTCAAATCTCTGTATTATCCTGCTTTTTGCATTTTTTGCTGTTAAAAAAAACTGTAATAGTGTCTCTCTGACTGGTCAAACACCAATATATCTGTTTAGAAGAGTCTGGTGTAGGCCAGAAAAATATAACTGTGATTTTGCAGTTCCACAGGTCCAATCTCTGTATTATCCTGTTTTTAGCATTTTTTGCCTGAAAAACAGACTTTAATAGTGTCTCCCTGTCTAGTTAGAAACAAATATATCTGTTTTAAAGGGCCTGGTGCAGGCCAGAAAAAATATATCTGTGGTTTTGCAGTTCCACGGGTCAAATCTCTATATTTTCCTGTTTTTGGCATTTTTTGACGAAAAAAAACTGTAATAGTGTCTCCCTGACTGGTCAGACACCAATATATCTGTTTAAAAGAGTCTGGTGTATGCCACATAACTATAACTGTGGTTTTGCAGGTCCACAGGTCAAATCTCTGTATTGTCCTGCTTTTTGCATTTTTTGCCGTAAAAAAAGAGTAATATTGTCTCCCTGACTGTTCAGACACCAATATATTGGTTTAAAAGAGTCTGGTGTAGGCCAGAAAAATATAACTGTGGTTTTTCAGTTCCACGGGACAAATCTCTGTATTATCCTGCTTTTAGCATTTTTTGCCATAAAAAAGACTGTATTAGTGTCTCCCTGACTGGTCAAACCCCAATATATCTGTTTAAAAGAGTCTGGCGTATGCTAAATAACTATAACTGTTGTTGTGCAGCTCCACGGGTCAAATTTCTGTATTATCCTGCTTTTTGCATTTTTTTCCATAAAAAAAACCTGTAATAGTGTCTCCCTGACTGTTCAGACACCAATATATCTATTTAGGAGTCTGGTGTAGGCCAGAAAAATATAGCTGTGGTTTTCCAGTTCCACGGGTCAAATCTCTGTATTATCCTGTTTTTGGAATTTTTTGACGTAAAAAAAACTGTAAAAGTGTCTCCCTGACTGGTCAGACAACAATATATCTGTTCAAAAGAGTCTGGTGTAGGCTATAATAATATAACTGTGGTTTTGCAGTTCCACGGGTCAAGTCTCTGTATTATCCTGTTTTTGGCATTTTTTGACGTAAGAAAAACTGTAATAGTGTCTCCCTAACTGGTCAGACACCAATATATCTGTTTAAAAGTGTCTGTTGTATGCCACATAACTATAACTGTGGTTTTGCAGGTCCACGGGTCAAATCTCTGTATTGTCCTGCTTTTGCACTTTTTGCCGTAAAAAAAGAGTAATATTGTCTCCCTGACTGTTCAGACACCAATATATCTGTTTAAAAGAGTCTGGTGTAGGCCAGAAAAATATAACTGTGGTTTTTCAGTTCCACGGGACAAATCTCTGTATTATCCTGCTTTTAGCATTTTTTGCCATAAAAAACACTGTAATAGTGTCTCCCTGACTGGTCAAACCCCAATATATCTGTTTAAAAGAGTCTGGCGTATGCTAAATAACTATAACTGTTGTTTTGCAGCTCCACGGGTCAAATTTCTGTATTATCCTGCTTTTTGCATTTTTTTCCATAAAAAAAACCTGTAATAGTGTCTCCCTGACTGTTCAGACACCAATATATCTATTTAGGAGTCTGGTGTAGGCCAGAAAAATATAGCTGTGGTTTTCCAGTTCCACGGGTCAAATCTCTGTATTATCCTATTTTTGGAATTTTTTGATGTAAAAAAAACTGTAATAGTGTCTCCCTGACTGGTCAGACAACAATATATCTGTTCAAAAGAGTCTAGTGTAGGCCATAATAATATAACTGTGGTTTTGCAGTTCCACGGGTCAAATCTCTGTATTATCCTGTTTTTGGAATTTTTTGACGTAAAAAAAACTGTAAAAGTGTCTCCCTGACTGGTCAGACAACAATATATCTGTTCAAAAGAGTCTGGTGTAGGCCATAATAATATAACTGTGGTTTTGCAGTTCCACGGGTCAAGTCTCTGTATTATCCTGTTTTTGGCATTTTTTGACGTAAAAAAAACTGAAATAGTGTCTCCCTGACTGGTCAGACACCAATATATCTGTTTAAAAGAGTCTAGTGTACGCCACATAACTATAACTGTGATTTTGCAGTTCCACGGTTCAAATCTCTGTATTATCCTGCTTTTGACATCTTTAGCCATAAAAAAAACTGTAATAGTGTCTCCCTGACTGGTCAGACACCAATATATCTGTTTAAAAGTGTCTGTTGTATGCCACATAACTATAACTGTGGTTTTGCAGCTCCACGGGTCAAATCTCTGTATTATCCTGCTTTTTGCATTTTTTGCTGTTAAAAAAAACTGTAATAGTGTCTCTCTGACTGGTCAAACACCAATATATCTGTTTAGAAGAGTCTGGTGTAGGCCAGAAAAATATAACTGTGATTTTGCAGTTCCACAGGTCCAATCTCTGTATTATCCTGTTTTTAGCATTTTTTGCCTGAAAAACAGACTTTAATAGTGTCTCCCTGTCTAGTTAGAAACAAATATATCTGTTTTAAAGGGCCTGGTGCAGGCCAGAAAAAATATATCTGTGGTTTTGCAGTTCCACGGGTCAAATCTCTATATTTTCCTGTTTTTGGCATTTTTTGACGAAAAAAAACTGTAATAGTGTCTCCCTGACTGGTCAGACACCAATATATCTGTTTAAAAGAGTCTGGTGTATGCCACATAACTATAACTGTGGTTTTGCAGGTCCACAGGTCAAATCTCTGTATTGTCCTGCTTTTTGCATTTTTTGCCGTAAAAAAAGAGTAATATTGTCTCCCTGACTGTTCAGACACCAATATATTGGTTTAAAAGAGTCTGGTGTAGGCCAGAAAAATATAACTGTGGTTTTTCAGTTCCACGGGACAAATCTCTGTATTATCCTGCTTTTAGCATTTTTTGCCATAAAAAAGACTGTATTAGTGTCTCCCTGACTGGTCAAACCCCAATATATCTGTTTAAAAGAGTCTGGCGTATGCTAAATAACTATAACTGTTGTTGTGCAGCTCCACGGGTCAAATTTCTGTATTATCCTGCTTTTTGCATTTTTTTCCATAAAAAAAACCTGTAATAGTGTCTCCCTGACTGTTCAGACACCAATATATCTATTTAGGAGTCTGGTGTAGGCCAGAAAAATATAGCTGTGGTTTTCCAGTTCCACGGGTCAAATCTCTGTATTATCCTGTTTTTGGAATTTTTTGACGTAAAAAAAACTGTAAAAGTGTCTCCCTGACTGGTCAGACAACAATATATCTGTTCAAAAGAGTCTGGTGTAGGCTATAATAATATAACTGTGGTTTTGCAGTTCCACGGGTCAAGTCTCTGTATTATCCTGTTTTTGGCATTTTTTGACGTAAGAAAAACTGTAATAGTGTCTCCCTAACTGGTCAGACACCAATATATCTGTTTAAAAGTGTCTGTTGTATGCCACATAACTATAACTGTGGTTTTGCAGCTCCACGGGTCAAATCTCTGTATTATCCTGCTTTTTGCATTTTTTGCTGTAAAAAAAAACTGTGATAGTGTCTCTCTGACTGGTCAAACACCAATATATCTGTTTAGAAGAGTCTGGTGTAGGCCAGAAAAATATAACTGTGATTTTGCAGTTCCACAGGTCCAATCTCTGTATTATCCTGTTTTTAGCATTTTTTGCCTGAAAAACAGACTTTAATAGTGTCTCCCTGTCTAGTCAGAAACAAATATATCTGTTTTAAAGGGCCTGGTGCAGGCCAGAAAAAATATATCTGTGGTTTTGCAGTTCCACGGGTCAAATCTCTATATTTTCCTGTTTTTGGCATTTTTTGATGAAAAAAAACTGTAATAGTGTCTCCCTGACTGGTCAGACACCAATATATCTGTTTAAAAGAGTCTGGTGTAGGCCAGAAAAATATAACTGTGGTTTTTCAGTTCCACGGGACAAATCTCTGTATTATCCTGCTTTTAGCATTTTTTGCCATAAAAAACAGTGTAATAGTGTCTCACTGAATGGTCAAACCCCAATATATCTGTTTAAAAGAGTCTGGCGTATGCTAAATAACTATAACTGTTGTTTTGCAGCTCCACGGGTCAAATTTCTGTATTATCCTGCTTTTTGCATTTTTTTCCATAAAAAAAACCTGTAATAGTGTCTCCCTGACTGTTCAGACACCAATATATCTATTTAAGAGTCTGGTGTAGGCCAGAAAAATATAACTGCTGTTTTGCAGTTCCACGGGTCAAATCTCTGTATTATCCTGTTTTTGGAATTTTTTGACGTGAAAAAAACTGTAAATGTGTCTCCCTGACTGGTCAGACACCAATATATCTGTTTAAAAGAGTCTGGTGTAGGCCATAATAATATAACTGTGGTTTTGCAGTTCCACGGGTCAAGTCTCTGTATTATCCTGTTTTTGGCATTTTTTGACGTAAAAAAAACTGTAAAAGTGTCTCCCTGACTGGTCAGACAACAATATATCTGTTCAAAAGAGTCTGGTGTAGGCCATAATAATATAACTGTGGTTTTGCAGTTCCACGGGTCAAATCTCTGTATTATCCTGTTTTTGGAATTTTTTGACGTAAAAAAAACTGTAAAAGTGTCTCCCTGACTGGTCAGACAACAATATATCTGTTCAAAAGAGTCTGGTGTAGGCCATAATAATATAACTGTGGTTTTGCAGTTCCACGGGTCAAGTCTCTGTATTATCCTGTTTTTGGCATTTTTTGACGTAAAAAAAACTGAAATAGTGTCTCCCTGACTGGTCAGACACCAATATATCTGTTTAAAAGAGTCTAGTGTACGCCACATAACTATAACTGTGATTTTGCAGTTCCACGGTTCAAATCTCTGTATTATCCTGCTTTTGACATCTTTAGCCATAAAAAAAACTGTAATAGTGTCTCCCTGACTGGTCAGACACCAATATATCTGTTTAAAAGTGTCTGTTGTATGCCACATAACTATAACTGTGGTTTTGCAGCTCCACGGGTCAAATCTCTGTATTATCCTGCTTTTTGCATTTTTTTCCATAAAAAAAACCTGTAATAGTGTCTCCCTGACTGTTCAGATACCAATATATCTATTTAAGAGTCTGGTGTAGGCCAGAAAAATATAACTGCTGTTTTGCAGTTCCACGGGTCAAATCTCTGTATTATCCTGTTTTTGGAATTTTTTGACGTAAAAAAAACTGTAAATGTGTCTCCCTGACTGGTCAGACACCAATATATCTGTTTAAAAGAGTCTGGTGTAGGCCATAATAATATAACTGTGGTTTTGCAGTTCCACGGGTCAAGTCTCTGTATTATCCTGTTTTTGGCATTTTTTGACGTAAAAAAAAACTGTAATAGTGTCTCCCTAACTTGTCTGACACCAATATATCTGTTTAAAAGAGTCTAGTGTACGCCACATAACTATAACTGTGGTTTTGCAGTTACACGGGTCAAATCTCTGTATTATCCTGCTTTTGGCATCCTTAGCCACAAAAAAACTGTAATAGTGTCTCCCTGACTGGTCAGACACCAATATATCTGTTTAAAAGAGTTTGTTTTTATCCAGAAAAATATAACTGTGGTTTTGCAGTTCCATGGGACAAATCTCTATATTTGCCTGTTTTTAGCATTTTTTGCCATAAAGAAAAACTGTAATAGTGTCTCCCTGACTTGTTAGACACCAAAATATCTATTTAAAAGAGTCTGGCATGCGCCAAATAACTATAACTGTGGTTTTGCAGCTTCACGGGTCAAATCTCTGTATTATCCTGCTTTTTGCATTTTTTCCATAAAAAAAAACTGTAATAGTGTCTACCTGACTGGTCAGGCACCAATATATCTGTTTAAAAGAGTCTGGTGTATGCCACATAACTATAACTGTGGTTTGGCAGCTCCACGGGTCAAATCTCTGTATTATCCTGCTTTTTGCATTTTTTGCTGTAAAAAAAAACTGTAATAGTGTCTCTCTGACTGTTCAAACACCAATATATCTGTTTAGAAGAGTCTGGTGTAGGCCAGAAAAATATAACTGTGGTTTTGCAGTTCCACAGGTCAAATCTCTGTATTATCCTGTTTTTAGCATTTTTTGCCTGAAAAACAGACTTTAATAGTGTCTCCCTGTCTAGTCATAAATTAATATATCTGTTTTAAAGGGCCTGGTGCAGGCCAGAAAAAATATATCTGTGGTTTTGCAGTTCCACGGGTCAAATCTCTATATTTTCCTGTTTTTGGCATTTTTGACGTAAAAAAAACTGTAATAGTGTCTCTCTGACTGGTCAGACACCAATATATCTGTTTAAAAGAGTCTGGTGTATGCCACATAACTATAACTGTGGTTTTGCAGGTCCACGGGTCAAATCTCTGTATTGTCCTGCTTCTTGCATTTTTTGCCATAAAAAAAAGAGTAATAGTGTCTCCCTGACTGTTCAGACACCAATATATCTGTTTAAAAGAGTCTGGTGTAGGCAAGAAAAATATAGCTGTGGTTTTCCAGTTCCACGCGTCAAATCTCTGTATTATCCTGTTTTTGGCATTTTTTTACGTAAAAAAAACTGTACTAGTGTCTCCCTGACAGGTCAGACACCAATATATCTGTTTAAAAGAGTCTGGTGTAGGCCATAATAATATAACTGTGGTTTTGCAGTTCCACGGATCAAGTCTCTGTATTATCCTGTTTTTGGCATTTTTTGACGTAAAAAAAAACTGTAATAGTGTCTCCCTAACTGGTCTGACACCAATGTATCTGTTTAAAAGAGTCTAGTGTACGCCACATAACTATAACTGTGGTTTTGCAGTTACACGGGTCAAATCTCTGTATTATCCTGCTTTTGGCATCCTTAGCCACAAAAAAAAACTGTAATAGTGTCTCCCTGAGTGGTCAGACACCAATATATCTGTTTAAAAGAGTCTGGTGTAGGCCAGAAAAATGTAACTGTGGTTTTGCAGTTCCACGGGTCAAATCTCTGTATTACCCTGCTTTTGGCATTTTTTGCCGTAAAAAACACTGTAATAGTGTCTCCCTGACTGGTCAAACACCAATATATCTGTTTAAAAGAGTCTGGCTTACGCCAAATAACTATAACTGTGGTTTTGCAGCTCCACGGGTCAAATTTCTATATTATTCTGCTTTTTGCATTTTTTTCCATAAAAAAAACAGTAATAGTGTCTCCCTGACTGTTCAGACACCAATATATCTGTTTAAAAGAGTCTGGTGTAGGCCAGAAAAATGTAACTGTGGTTTTGCAGTTCCACGGGTCAAATCTCTGTATTACCCTGCTTTTGGCATTTTTTGCCGTAAAAAAACTGTAATAGTGTCTCCCTGACAGGACAGACACCAAGATATCTGTTTAAAAGAGTCTGGTGCAGGCCAGAAAAATGTAACTGTTGTTTTGCAGTTCCGTGGGTCAAATCTCTGTATTATCCTGTTTTTGTCATTTTTTGCCATAAAGAAAAACTGTAATAGTGTCTCCCTGACTGGTTAGACATCAAAATATCTATTTAAAAGAGTCTGGCATACGCCAAATAACTATAACTGTGGTTTTGCCGCTTCACGGGTCAAATCTCTGTTTTATCCTGCTTTTTGCATTTTTTCCATAAAAAAAACTGTAATAGTTTCTCCCTGACTGGTCAGGCCCCAATATATCTGTATAAAAGAGTCTCGTGTATGCCACATAACTATAACTGTGGTTTGGCAGCTCCACGGGTCAAATCTCTGTATTATCCTGCTTTTTGCATTTTTTGCTGTAAAAAAAACTGTAATAGTGTCTCTCTGACTGGTCAAACACCAATATATCTGTTTAGAAGAGTCTGGTGTAGGCCAGAAAAATATAACTGTGGTTTTGCAGTTCCACAGGTCAAATCTCTGTATTATCCTGTTTTTAGCATTTTTTGTCTGAAAAACAGACTTTAATAGTGTCTCCCTGTCTAGTCAGAAACAAATATATCTGTTTTAAAGGGCCTGGTGTAGGCCAGAAAAAATATATGTGTGGTTTTGCAGTTCCACGGGTCAAATCTCTATATTTTCCTGTTTTTGGCATTTTTTGACGTAAAAAAAAGAGTAATAGTGTCTCCCTGACTGGTCAAACACCAATATATCTGTTTAAAAGAGTCTGGCGTATGCTAAATAACTATAACTG
The DNA here is from genome assembly GCF_046119375.1 of Phyllobates terribilis. NCBI lineage: Eukaryota > Metazoa > Chordata > Amphibia > Anura > Dendrobatidae > Phyllobates > Phyllobates terribilis. Next base: position 220,037,048 of record NW_027362773.1, on the reverse strand, counting down.
TTGTTTTGCAGCTCCACGGGTCAAACTTCTGTATTATCCTGCTTTTTGCATTTTTTTCCATAAAAAAACCTGTAATAGTGTCTCCCTGACTGTTCAGACACCAGTATATCTATTTAAGAGTCTGGTGTAGGCCAGAAAAATATAACTGTGGTTTTCCAGTTCCACGGGTCAAATCTCTGTATTATCCTGTTTTTGGCATTTTTTGATGTAAAAAAAACTGTAAAAGTGTCTCCCTGACTGGTCAGACACCAATATATCTGTTTAAAAGAGTCTAGTGTGAGCCACATAACTATAACTGTGGTTTTGCAGTTCCATGGGTCAAATCTCTGTATTATCCTGCTTTTAGCATTTTTTGCCGTAAAAAACACTGTAATAGTGTCTCCCTGACTGGTCAGACACCAATATAGCTGTTTAAAAGAGTCTGGTGAAGGCCAGAAAAATATAACTGTGGTTTTGCAGTTCCATGGGACAAATCTCTGTATTATCCTGTATTTAGCATTTTTTGCCATAATAAACACTGTAATAGTGTCTCCCTGACTGGTCAGACACCAATATATCTGTTTAAAAGAGTCTGGTGTAGGCCAGAAAAATATTACTGTGGTTTTGCAGCTCCACGGGTCAAATTCCTGTATTATTCTGCTTTTTGCATTTTTTTCCATAAAAAAACTGTAATAGTGTCTCCCTGACTGTTCAGACACCAATATATCTGTTTAAAAGAGTCTGGTGTATGCCACATAACTATAACTGTGGTGTGGCAGCTCCACGAGTCAAATCTCTGTATTAACCTGTTTTTTGGCATTTTTTGCCATAAAAAACACTGTAATAGTGTCTCCCTGACTGGTCAGACACCAATATATCTGTTTAAAAGAGTCTTGTGTAGGCCAGAAAAATGTAACTGTGGTTTTGCAGTTCCACAGGTTAAATCTCTGTATTACCCTGCTTTTGGCATTTTTTGCCGTAAAAAGCTGTAATAGTGTCTCCCTGACAGGTCAGACACCAATTCATCTGTTAAAAAGAGTCTGGTGCAGGCCAAAAAAATATAACTGTGGTTTTGCAGTTTCGTGGGTCAAATCTCTGTATTGTCCTGCTTTTTGCATTTTTTGCCGTTAAAAAAAAACAGTAATAGTTTCTCCCTGACTGTTCAGACACCAATATATCTGTTTAAAACAGTCTGGTGCAGGCCAGAAAAATATAACTGTGGTTTTGCAGTTCCACGGGTCAAATCTCTGTATTATCCTGCTTTTGGCATTTTTTGACGTAAAAAAAAACTGTAATAGTGTCTCGCTGACAGGTCAGACACCAATATATCTGTCTAAAAGAGTATGGTGTAGGCCATAATAAAATAACTTTGGTTTTGCAGAACCACGGGTTAAGTCTCTGTATTATCCTGTTTTTGCCATTTTTTGACGTGAAAAAAGACTGTAATAGTGTCTCCCTGACTGGTCAGACACCAAAATATCTGATTAAAAGAGTCTGGTGTTGGCCAGAAAAATATAACTGTGGTTTTGCAGTTCCACGGGTCAAATCTCTGTATTATCCTGCTTTTGGCATCTTTAGCCATTAAAAAAAACTGTAATAGTGTCTCCCTGACTGGTCAGACACCAATATATCTATTTAAAAGAGTCTGGTGTAGGCCAGAAAAATATAACTGTGGTTTTGCAGTTCAACGGGTCAATTCTCTGTATTATCCTGTTTTTGGCATTTTTTGACATAAAAAAAACTGTAATAGTGTCTCCCTGACTGGTCAGACACCAATATATCTGTTTAAAATAGTCTCATGTACGCCACATAACTATATCTGTGGTTTTGCAGTTGCACGGGTCAAATCTCTGTATTTTCCCGCTTTTTGCATTTTTTGCCGTAAAAAAAAACAGTAATAGTGTCTCACTGACTGGTCAAACACCAATATATCTATTTAAAATACTCTAATGTACGCCCCATAACTATAACTGTGTTTCTGCAGTTCCATGGGTCAAATCTCTTTTTTTCCTGTTTTTGACATTTTTTGCCGTAAAAAAAAACGTAATAGTGTCTCTCTGACGGTGCAGACACCAATATATCTGTTTAAAATAATCGGGCGTAGGCCAGAAAAATATAACTGTGGTTTTGCAGTTCCACGGGTGAAATCTCTGTATTATCCTGTTTTGGGCATTTTTTGACGTAAAAAAAAAACTGTAAAAGTGTCTCCCTGACGGCTCAGACACCAATATATCTTTTTAAAAGAGTCTGGTGTAGGTCATAAAAATATAACTGTGGTGTGGCAGTTCCACGGGTCAAATCTCTGTATTATCCTGTTTTGGGCATTTTTTGCCATAAAAAAAACTATAGTAGTTTCTTCCCTGACTGGTCAGACACCAATATATCTGTTTAAAAGAGTCTGGTGTAGGCCAGAAAAATGTAACTGTGGTTTTGCAGTTCCACGGGTCAAATATCTGTATTACCCTGCTTTTGGCATTTTTTGCCGTAAAAAAACTGTAATAGTGTCTCCCTGACAGGTCAGACACCAATATATCTGTTTAAAAGAATATGGTGTAGGAAAGAAAAATATAACTTTGGTTTTGCAGTTCCACGGGTCAAATCTCTGTATTATCCTGTTTTTAGCATTTTTTGCCATAAAGAAAAACTGTAATAGTGTCTCCCTGACTGGATAAACACCAAAATATCTATTTAAAACAGTCTGGCATACGCCAAATAACTATAACTGTGGATTTGCAGCTCCATGGGTCAAATCTCTATATTATCCTGCTTTTTGCATTTTTTGCTTTAAAAAAACTGTAATAGTGTCTCTCTGACTGGTCAAACACCAATATATCTGTTTAAAAGAGTATGGTGTAGGAAAGAAAAATGTAACTTTGGTTTTGCAGTTCCACGGGTCAAATCTCTGTATTATCCTGTTTTTAGCATTTTTTGCCTGAAAAAAGACTTTAATAGTGTCTCCCTGTCTGGTCAGACACAAATATATCTGTTTTAAAGGGCCTGGTGCAGGCCAGAAAAATATATCTGTGGTTTTGCAGTTCCACGGGTCAAATCTCTATATTTTCCTGTTTTGGGCATTTTTTGATGTAAATAAAACTGTAATAGTGTCTCCCTGACTGGTCAGACACCAAAATATCTGATTAAAAGAGTCTGGTGTTGGCCAGAAAAATATAACTGTGGTTTTGCAGTTCCACGGGTCAAATCTCTGTATTATCCTGCTTTTGGCATCTTTAGCCATTAAAAAAAACTGTAATAGTGTCTCCCTGACTGGTCAGACACCAATATATCTATTTAAAAGAGTCTGGTGTAGGCCAGAAAAATATAACTGTGGTTTTGCAGTTCAACGGGTCAATTCTCTGTATTATCCTGTTTTTGGCATTTTTTGACATAAAAAAAACTGTAATAGTGTCTCCCTGACTGGTCAGACACCAATATATCTGTTTAAAATAGTCTCATGTACGCCACATAACTATATCTGTGGTTTTGCAGTTGCACGGGTCAAATCTCTGTATTTTCCCGCTTTTTGCATTTTTTGCCGTAAAAAAAAACAGTAATAGTGTCTCACTGACTGGTCAAACACCAATATATCTATTTAAAATACTCTAATGTACGCCCCATAACTATAACTGTGTTTCTGCAGTTCCATGGGTCAAATCTCTTTTTTTCCTGTTTTTGACATTTTTTGCCGTAAAAAAAAACGTAATAGTGTCTCTCTGACGGTGCAGACACCAATATATCTGTTTAAAATAATCGGGCGTAGGCCAGAAAAATATAACTGTGGTTTTGCAGTTCCACGGGTGAAATCTCTGTATTATCCTGTTTTGGGCATTTTTTGACGTAAAAAAAAAACTGTAAAAGTGTCTCCCTGACGGCTCAGACACCAATATATCTTTTTAAAAGAGTCTGGTGTAGGTCATAAAAATATAACTGTGGTGTGGCAGTTCCACGGGTCAAATCTCTGTATTATCCTGTTTTGGGCATTTTTTGCCATAAAAAAAACTATAGTAGTTTCTTCCCTGACTGGTCAGACACCAATATATCTGTTTAAAAGAGTCTGGTGTAGGCCAGAAAAATGTAACTGTGGTTTTGCAGTTCCACGGGTCAAATATCTGTATTACCCTGCTTTTGGCATTTTTTGCCGTAAAAAAACTGTAATAGTGTCTCCCTGACAGGTCAGACACCAATATATCTGTTTAAAAGAATATGGTGTAGGAAAGAAAAATATAACTTTGGTTTTGCAGTTCCACGGGTCAAATCTCTGTATTATCCTGTTTTTAGCATTTTTTGCCATAAAGAAAAACTGTAATAGTGTCTCCCTGACTGGATAAACACCAAAATATCTATTTAAAACAGTCTGGCATACGCCAAATAACTATAACTGTGGATTTGCAGCTCCATGGGTCAAATCTCTATATTATCCTGCTTTTTGCATTTTTTGCTTTAAAAAAACTGTAATAGTGTCTCTCTGACTGGTCAAACACCAATATATCTGTTTAAAAGAGTATGGTGTAGGAAAGAAAAATGTAACTTTGGTTTTGCAGTTCCACGGGTCAAATCTCTGTATTATCCTGTTTTTAGCATTTTTTGCCTGAAAAAAGACTTTAATAGTGTCTCCCTGTCTGGTCAGACACAAATATATCTGTTTTAAAGGGCCTGGTGCAGGCCAGAAAAATATATCTGTGGTTTTGCAGTTCCACGGGTCAAATCTCTATATTTTCCTGTTTTGGGCATTTTTTGATGTAAATAAAACTGTAATAGTGTCTCCCTGACTGGTCAGACACCAATATATCTGTTTAAAAGAGTCTGGTGTAGGCCAGAAAAATATAACTGTGGTTTTGCAGTTCCACGGGTCAAATCTCTATATTTTCCTGTTTTTGGCATTTTTTGATGTAAAAAAAACAGTAATAGTGTCTCCCTGACTGGTCAGACACCAATATATCTGTTTAAAAGAGTCTGGTGTAGGCCAGAAAAATATAACTGTGGTTTTGCAGTTCCATGAGACAAAAATCTGTATTATCCTGTTTTTAGCATTTTTTGCGTAAAAAACACTGTAATAGTGTCTCCCTGAATGGACAAACACCAATTTATCTGTTTAAAGGAGTCTGGCGTAGGCCATAATAATATAACTGTGGTTTTGCAGTTCCACGGGTCAAGTCTCTGTATTTTCCTGTTTTTGGCATTTTTTGACGTAAAAAAAAACTGTAATAGTGTCTCCCTGACTGGTCAGACACCAATATATCTGTTTAAAAGAGTCTAGTCTACGCCACATAGCTATAACTGTGGTTTTGCAGTTCCATGGGTCAAATCTCTGTATTATCCTGCTTTTGGCATCTTTAGCCATAAAAAAACTGTAATGGTGTCTCCCTGACTAGTCAGACACCAATATATCTGTTTAAAAGAGTCTGGTGCAGGCCAGAAAAGTGTAACTGTGGTTTTGCAGCTCCACAGGTCAAATCTCTGTATTATCCTGCTTTCTTCATTTTTTGCTGTAAAAAAAAACTGTAATAGTGTCTCTCTGACTGGTCAAACACCAATATATCTGTTTAAAAGAGTCTGGTGTAGGCCAGAAAAATATAACTTTGGTTTTGCAGCTCCACGGGTCAAATCTCTTTATTATCCTGTTTTTGGCATTTTTTGACGTAAAAAAAAACTGTAATAGTGTCTCCCTGACTGGTCAGACACCAATATATCTGTTTAAAAGAGTCTAGTGTACGCCACATAACTATAACTGTGGTTTTGCAGTTCCATGGGTCAAATCTCTGTATTATCCTGCTTTTGGCATCCTTAGCCATAAAAAAACTGTAATAGTATCTCCCTGACTGTTCAGACAACAATATATCTGTTTAAAAGAGTCTGGTGTAGGCCAGAAAAATATAACTGTGGTTTTGCAGTTCCACGGGTCAAATCTCTGTATTATCCTGTTTTTAGCATTTTTTGCCCTAAAAAACACTGTAATAGTGTCTCCCTGACTGGTCAAACACCAATATATCTGTTTTAAAGAGTCTGGCGTATGCCAAATAACTATAACTGTTGTTTTGCAGCTCCACGGGTCAATTTTCTGTATTATCCTGCTTTTTGCATTTTTTTTCCATAAAAAAAAACGGTAATAGTGTCTCCCTGACTGTTCAGACACCAATATATCTATTTAAGAGTCTGGTGTAGGCCAGAAAAATATAACTGTGGTTTTGCAGTTCCACGGGTCAAATCTCTGTATTATCCTGTTTTTGGCATCTTTTGACGTAAAAATAAACTGTACTAGTGTCTCCCTGACAGGTCAGACACCAATATATCTGTCTAAAAGAGTCTGGTGGAGGCCAGAAAAATATAACTGCTGTTTTGCAGTTCCACAGATCAAACCTCTGTATTATCCTGTTGTTGGAATTTTTTGACGTAAAAAAAACTGTAAAAGTGTCTCCCTGACTGTTCAGACACCAATATATCTGTTTAAAAGAGTCTGGTGTAGGCCATAATAATATAACTGTGGTTTTGCAGTTCCACGGGTCAAGTCTCTGTATTATCCTGTTTTTGGCATTTTTTGACGTAAAAAAAAACTGTAATAGTGTCTCCCTGACTGGTCAGACACCAATATATCTGTTTAAAAGAGTCTAGTGTGAGCCACATAACTATAACTGTGGTTTTGCAGTTCCATGGGTCAAATCTCTGTATTATCCTGCTTTTAGCATTTTTTGCCGTAAAAAACACTGTAATAGTGTCTCCCTGACTGGTCAGACACCAATATAGCTGTTTAAAAGAGTCTGGTGAAGGCCAGAAAAATATAACTGTGGTTTTGCAGTTCTATGGGACAAATCTCTGTATTATCCTGTATTTAGCATTTTTTGCCATAAAAAACACTGTAATAGTGTCTCCCTGACTGGTCAGACACCAATATATCTGTTTAAAAGAGTCTGGTGTAGGCCAGAAAAATATTACTGTGGTTTTGCAGCTCCACGGGTCAAATTCCTGTATTATTCTGCTTTTTGCATTTTTTTCCATAAAAAAAACTGTAATAGTGTCTCCCTGACTGTTCAGACACCAATATATCTGTTTAAAAGAGTCTGGTGTATGCCACATAACTATAACTGTGGTGTGGCAGCTCCACGAGTCAAATCTCTGTATTAACCTGTTTTTTGGCATTTTTTGCCATAAAAAAATCTATAATAGTGTCTTCCCTGACTGGTCAGACACCAATATATCTGTTTAAAAGAGTCTTGTGTAGGCCAGAAAAATGTAACTGTTGTTTTGCAGTTCCACAGGTTAAATCTCTGTATTACCCTGCTTTTGGCATTTTTTGCCGTAAAAAGCTGTAATAGTGTCTCCCTGACAGGTCAGACACCAATTCATCTGTTAAAAAGAGTCTGGTACAGGCCAAAAAAATATAACTGTGGTTTTGCAGTTTCGTGGGTCAAATCTCTGTATTGTCCTGCTTTTTGCATTTTTTGCCGTTAAAAAAAAACAGTAATAGTTTCTCCCTGACTGTTCAGACACCAATATATCTGTTTAAAACAGTCTGGTGCAGGCCAGAAAAATATAACTGTGGTTTTGCAGTTCCACGGGTCAAATCTCTGTATTATCCTGCTTTTGGCATTTTTTGACGTAAAAAAAAACTGTAATAGTGTCTCGCTGACAGGTCAGACACCAATATATGTCTAAAAGAGTATGGTGTAGGCCATAATAAAATAACTTTGGTTTTGCAGTACCACGGGTTAAGTCTCTGTATTATCCTGTTTTTGCCATTTTTTGACGTGAAAAAAGACTGTAATAGTGTCTCCCTGACTGGTCAGACACCAAAATATCTGATTAAAAGAGTCTGGTGTTGGCCAGAAAAATATAACTGTGGTTTTGCAGTTCCACGGGTCAAATCTCTGTATTATCCTGCTTTTGGCATCTTTAGCCATTAAAAAAAACTGTAATAGTGTCTCCCTGACTGGTCAGACACCAATATATCTATTTAAAAGAGTCTGGTGTAGGCCAGAAAAATATAACTGTGGTTTTGCAGTTCAACGGGTCAATTCTCTGTATTATCCTGTTTTTGGCATTTTTTGACATAAAAAAAACTGTAATAGTGTCTCCCTGACTGGTCAGACACCAATATATCTGTTTAAAATAGTCTCATGTACGCCACATAACTATATCTGTGGTTTTGCAGTTGCACGGGTCAAATCTCTGTATTTTCCCGCTTTTTGAATTTTTTGCCGTAAAAAAAAACAGTAATAGTGTCTCACTGACTGGTCAAACACCAATATATCTATTTAAAATACTCTAATGTACGCCCCATAACTATAACTGTGTTTTTGCAGTTCCACGGGTCAAATCTCTTTTTTTCCTGTTTTTGACATTTTTTGCCGTAAAAAAAAACGTAATAGTGTCTCTCTGACGGTGCAGACACCAATATATCTGTTTAAAATAATCGGGCGTAGGCCAGAAAAATATAACTGTGGTTTTGCAGTTCCACGGGTGAAATCTCTGTATTATCCTGTTTTGGGCATTTTTTGACGTAAAAAAAAAACTGTAAAAGTGTCTCCCTGACGGCTCAGACACCAATATATCTTTTTAAAAGAGTCTGGTGTAGGTCATAAAAATATAACTGTGGTTTTGCAGTTCCACGGGTCAAATCTCTGTATTATCCTGTTTTTGGCATTTTTTGACATAAAAAAACTGTAATAGTGTCTCCCTGACTGGTCAGACACCAATATATCTGTTTAAAAGAGTCTGGTGTACGCCACATAACTATAACTGTGGTTTTGCAGTTCCAAGGGTCAAATCTCTGTATTATCCTGCATTTGACATCTTTTGCCTTAAAAAAAACTGTAATAGTGTCTCACTGACTGGTCAGACACAAATATATCTATTTAAAAGAGTCTGGTGTAGGCCAGTAAAATATAGCTGTGGTTTCGCAGTTCCACGGGTCAAATTTCTGTACTATCCTACTTTTTGCATTTTTTGCCGGTAAAAAAAACTGTAATCGTGTCTCGCTGACTGGTCAGACACCCATATATCTATTTAAAAGTGTCTGGTGTACGCCACATAACTATAACTGTGGTTTAGCAGTTCCACGGGTCAAATCTCTGTATTATCCTGCTATTGGCATTTTTTGCCGTAAAAAAAAACAGTAATAGTGTCTCCCTGACTGGTCAGACACCAAAATATCTGTTTAAAAGTGTCTGATGTAGGCTAGAAAACTATAAATGTGGTTTTGCATTTCCACGGGTCAAATCTCTGTATTATCCTGTTTTTGGCATTTTTTGCCGTAAAAAAAACAGTAATTGTTCGAACTCTCCTGTTAGGTTTTTCCCATTTTGCTGGTCACATTACCTTTTTGCCTATTTAATCCTGCTCCGCCCTTCTGGCCTTGCTGGACTTCATTGTAATTTCTACTCTTAAGCTAGCCAGTTGCTTTGTTACCTTTCTCAGTCAGTTTAGCTTGGTCTTTTGACCTCTATATTCTATGTTGTTTGTCTTTTTACTGCTACAATTTCTGCTAAGAGGTGTCCATCTTTCTCCCAGTCCCTAGTTCTTGTAGGGATCCCTCCCTCACATCTATAGGTCTTCGTTCACACTAGCTGAGGACTTTAGCGTGTCTGATCGCAGGATCAGTTTCCCCGTTACATCGTAGGGCTCTAGCGTAGTTCTATAGTACGGACAGATCTCTTGTCTTTCCTTAGTGCTTGTAGCAGATCATAACAGTAATAGTGTCTGTCTGACGGCACAGACACCAATATAACTGTTTAAAATAATCTGGTGTAGGCCAGAAATACATAACTGTTGTTTTGCAGTTCCACGGGTCAAATCTCAGTATAATCCTGTTTTTGTCATTTTTTGCCCTAAAGAAAAACTGTAATAGTGTCTCCCTGACTGGTCAGACACCAAAATATCTGTTTAAAAGAGTCTGGCATACAACAAATAACTATAACAGAGGGTTTGCAGTTCCACGGGACAAATCTCTATAATATCCTGTTTTTGGCATTTTTTGACGTAAAAAAAAACTGTAATTGTGTCTCCCTGACAGGTCAGACACCAATATATCTGTCTAAAAGAGTCTGTTGTAGGCCAGAAAAATATAACTGCTGTTTTGCAGTTCAAGGGTCAAATCTCTGTATTATCCTGTTTTTGGCATTTTTGTGCCGTAAAAAAAAACTGCAAAAGTGTCTCCCTGACTGGTCAGACACCAATATATCTGCTTAAAAGAGTCTGGTGTAGGCCATAATAATATAACTGTGGTTTTGCAGTTCCACGGGTCAAGTCTCTGTATTGTCCTGTTTTTGGCATTTTTTGACGTAAAAAAAAACTGTAATAGTGTCTCCCTGACTGGTCAGACACCAATATACCTGTTTAAAAGAGTCTGGTGTATGCCACATAACTATAACTGTGGTTTGGCAGTTCCACGGGTCAAATCTCTGTATTATCCTGCTTTTGGCATCTTTAGCCATAAAAAAAAACTGTAATAGTGTCTCCCTGACTGGTCAGACACCAATATATCTGTTTAAAAGAGTCTGGTGTAGGTCAGAAAAATGTAACTGTGGTTTTGCAGTTCCAAGGGTCAAATCTCTGTATTACCCTGTTTTTGGCATTTTTTGCCGTAAAAAAAACTGTAATAGTGTCTCCCTGACAGGTCAGACACCAATATATCTGTTTAAAAGAGTCTGGTGCAGGCCAGAAAAATATAACTTTGGTTTTGCAGTTCCACGGGTCAAATCTCTGTATTATCCTGTTTTTGGCATTTTTTAACATAAAAAAAAACTGTAATAGTGTCTCCCTGACTGGTCAGACACCAATATATCTGTTTAAAAGAATCTGGTGTAGGCCATAAAAATATAACTGTTGTTTTGCAGTTCCACGGGTCAAATCTCTGTATTATCCTGTTTTTGGCATTTTTTGCCGTAAAAAAAACTGTAATAGTGTCTCCCTGACTGGTCAGACACCAAAATATCTGTTTAAAAGTGTCTGATGTAGGCTAGAAAACTATAAATGTGGTTTTGCATTTCCACGGGTCAAATCTCTGTATTATCCTGTTTTTGACATTTTTTGCCGTAAAAAAAACTGTAATAGTGTCTCCCTGACAGGTCAGACACCAATATATCTGTTTAAAAGAGTCTGGTGCAGGCCACAAAAATATAACTTTGGTTTTGCAGTTCCACGGGTCAAGTCTCTGTATTATCCTGTATTTGACATTTTTTCACGTACAAAAAGTGTAATATTGTCTCCATGACTGGTCAGACACCAATATATCTGTTTAAAAGAGTCTGGTGTACGCCACATAACTATAACTGTGGTTTGGCAGTTCCACGGGTCAAATCTCTGCATTATCCTGTTTTTGGCATATTCTGACGTAAAAAAAAACTGTAATAGTGTCTCCCTGACTGGTCAGACACCAATATATCTGTTTAAACGAGTCTGGTGTAGGTCATAAAAATATAACTGTGGTTTTGCAGTTCCACGGGTCAAATCTCTGTATTATCCTGTTTTGGGCATTTTTTGACATAAAAAAAACTGTAATAGTGTCTCCCTGACTGGTCAGACACCAATATATTTGTTTAAAAGAGTCTCGTGTACGCCACATAACTATATCTGTGGTTTTGCAGTTCCACGGGTCAAATCTCTGTATTATCCCGCTTTTTGCATTTTTTGCCGTAAAAAAAAACAGTAATAGTGTCTCACTGACTGGTCAAACACCAATATATCTATTTAAAATACTCTGGTGTACGCCCCATAACTATAACTGTGTTTTTACAGTTCCATGGGTCAAATCTCTTTTTTTCCTGTTTTTGACATTTTTTGCCGTAAAAAAAACTGTAATAGTGTCTCTCTGATGGTACAGACACCAATATATCTGTTTAAAAGAGTCTGGTGCAGGTCAGAAAAATATAACTGTGTTTTTGCAGTTCCACGGGTCAAATCTCTTTTTTTCCTGTTTTCGGCATTTTTTGCCATAAAAAAAACAGTAATTGTTAGAACTCTCCTGTTAGGTTTTTTCTATTTTGCTGGTCACATTACCTTTTTGCCTATTTAATCCTGCTCCGCCCTTCAGGCCTTGCTGGACTTCATTGTAATTTCTACTCTTAAGCTAGCCAATTGCTTTGTTACCTTTCTCAGTCAGTTTAGCTTTGTCTTTTGACCTCTATATTCTATGTTGTTTGTCTTTTTACTGCTACAATTTCTGCTAAGAGGTGTCCATCTTTCTCCCAGTCCCTAGTTCTTGTAGGGATCCCTCCCTCACATCTATAGGTCTTCGTTCACACTAGCTGAGGACTTTAGCGTGTCTGATCGCAGGATCAGGTTCCCCGTTACATCGTAGGGATGTAGCGTAGTTCTATAGTACGGACAGATCTCCTGTCTTTCCTTAGTGCTTGTAGCAGATCATAACAGTAATAGTGTCTCTCTGACGGCACAGACACCAATATAACTGTTTAAAATATTCTGGTGTAGGCCAGAAATACATAACTGTGGTTTTGCAGTTCCACGGGTCAAATCTCAGTATAATCCTGTTTTTGTCATTTTTTGCCATAAAGAAAAACTGTAATAGTGTCTCACTGACTGGTCAGACACCAAAATATCTGTTTAAAAGAGTCTGGCATACGACAAATAACTATAACTGTGGTTTTGAAGCTCCACGGGTCAAATCTCTGTATTATCCTGCTTTTTGCATTTTTTGCTGTAAAAAAAAAACTGTAATAGTGTCTCCCTGTCTGGTCAGACACCAATATATCTGTTTTAAAGGGCCTGGTGCAGGCCAGAAAAATATAACTGTGGTTTTGCAGTTCCACGGGACAAATCTCTATACTATCCGGTTTTTGGCATTTTTTGCCGTAAAAAAAACTGTAATAGTGTCGCCCTGACAGGTCAGACACCAAAATATCTGTTTAAAATAATCTGGTGTTGGCCAGAAAAATATAACTGTTGTTTTGCAGTTCCACGGGTCAAATCTCTGTATTATCCTGCTTTTGACATCTTTGCCTTAAAAAAAACTGTAATAGTGTCTCCCTGACTGATCAGACACTAATATATCTGTTTAAAAGAGTCTGGTGTATGCCACATAACTATAACTGTGGTTTTGCAGTTCCATGCATCAAATCTCTGTATTATCCTGCTTTTTGCATTTTTTGTCGTAAAGAAATACAGTAATAGTGTCACACTGACTGGTCAGACACCAAAATATCTGTTTAAAAGAGTCTGGTGCAGGCCAGAAAAATATAACTGTGTTTTTGCAGTTCCACGGGTAAAATCTCTTTTTTTCCTGTTTGTGGCATTTTTTGCCATAAAAAAAACAGTAATTGTTAGAACTCTCCTGTTAGGTTTTTTCTATTTTGCTGGTCACATTACCTTTTTGCCTATTTAATCCTGCTCCGCCCTTCTGGCCTTGCTGGACTTCATTGTAATTTCTACTCTTAAGCTAGCCAGTTGCTTTGTTACCTTTCTCAGTCAGTTTAGCTTGGTCTTTTGACCTCTATATTCTATGTTGTTTGTTTGTCTTTTTACTGCTACAATTTCTGCTAGGAGGTGTCCATCTTTCTCCCAGTCCCTAGTTCTTGTAGGGATCCCTCCCTCACATCTATAGGTCTTCGTTCACACTAGCTGAGGACTTTAGCGTGTCTGATCGCAGGATCAGGTTCCCCGTTACATCGTAGGGATCTAGCGTAGTTCTATAGTACGGACAGATCTCCTGTCTTTCCTTAGTGCTTGTAGCAAATCATAACAGTAATAGTGTCTCTCTGACGGCACAGACACCAATATAACTGTTTAAAATAATCTGGTGTAGGCCAGAAAAATATAACTGTGGTTTTGTAGTTCCATGGGACAAATCTTTATATTATCCGGTTTTTGGCATTTTTTGCCGTAAAAAAAAACTGAAATAGTGTCTCCCTTACAGGTCAGACACCAAAATATCTGTCTAAAAGAATCTGGTGTTTTGCAGTTCCACGGGTCAAATCTCTGTATTCTCCTGTTTTGGACATTTTTTGCCGTAAAAAAAAACTGTAATAGTGTCACCCTGACAGGTCAGACACCAAAATATCTGTCTAAAAGAGTCTGTCGTATGCCAAATAACTAAAACTGTAGTTTTGCAGTTCCACGGGTCAAATCTCTGTATTATCCTGTTTTTAGCATTTTTTGCCATAAAAAAAACTGTAATAGTATCTCCCTGACTGGTCAGACACCACTACATCTGTTTAAAAGAGTCTGGTGTATGCCAAATAATTATAACTGTAGTTTTGCAGTTCCACAGGTCAAATCTCTGCATTATCCTGCTTTTTGCATTCTTTGCCGTAAAAAAAAACAGTAATAGTGTCTCCCTGACTGGTCCCACACCAATATATCTGTTCAAAAAAATCTGGTGTAGTCCAGAAAAATATAACTGTGGTTTTGCAGTTCCACAGGAGAAATCTCTGTATTATCCTGTTTTTAGCATTTTTTGCCGTAAAAAAAAACTGTAAAAGTATCTCCCTGACTGGTTAGACAAGAATGTATCTGTTTAAAAGAGTCTGTCGTATGATAATAACTAAAACTGTAGTTTTGCAGTTCCACGGGTCAAATCTCTGTATTATCATACTTTTTGCATTTTTTCCCGTAAAAAAACAGTAATAGTGTCTCCCTGACAGTTCAGACACCAATATATCTGTATAAAAGAGTCTGGCACACGCCAAATAACTATAACTGTGGTTTTGCAGCTCCACAGGTCAAATTTCTGTATTATCCTGCTTTTTGCATTTTTTGCCGGAAAAAAAGCTGTAATAGTGTCTCCCTGACTGTTCAGACACCAATATACCTATTTAAAAGAGTCTGGTGTAGGCCAGAAAATATAACTGTGGTTTTGCAGTTCCACGGGTGAAATCTCTGTATTCTCCTGTTTTTGACATTTTTTGCCGTAAAAAAAAAACTGTAATAGTGTCTCCCTGACAGGTCAGACACCAATATATCTGTTTTAAAGAGTTTGGTGTAGGCCAGAAATACATAACTGTGGTTTTGCTGTACCACGGGACAAATCTCTGTATTATCCTGTTTTTAACATTTTTTGCTGTAAAAAAAACTGTAATAGTGTCACCCTGACAGGTCAGACACCAAAATATCTGTCTAAAAGAGTCTGTGGTACGCCACATAACTATAACTCTGGTTTTGCAGTTCCACGGGTCAAATCTCTGTATTATCGCGCTTTTTGCATTTTTTGCCGTAAAAAAAAAACAGTAATAGTGTCTCCCTGACTGGTCACACACCAATATATCTGTTTAAAAGAGTCTGGTGTAGGCCAGAAAAATATAACTGTGGTTTTGCAGTTCCACGGGTCAAATCTCTGTATTATCCTGTTTTTAGCATTTTTTGCCATAAAAAAAACTGTAATAGTATCTCCCTGACTGGTCAGACACCACTATATCTGTTTAAAAGAGTCTGGCATATGCCAAATAATTATAACTGTAGTTTTGCAGTTCCACAGGTCAAATCTCTGCATTATCCTGCTTTTTGCATTCTTTGCCGTAAAAAAAAACAGTAATAGTGTCTCCCTGACTGGTCCCACACCAATATATCTGTTGAAAAAAATCTGGTGTAGTCCAGAAAAATATAACTGTGGTTTTGCAGTTCCACAGGAGAAATCTCTGTATTATCCTGTTTTTAGCATTTTTTGCCGTAAAAAAAAACTGTAAAAGTATCTCCCTGACTGGTTAGACAAGAATGTATCTGTTTAAAAGAGTCTGTCGTATGATAATAACTAAAACTGTAGTTTTGCAGTTCCACGGGTCAAATCTCTGTATTATCATACTTTTTGCATTTTTTCCCGTAAAAAAACAGTAATAGTGTCTCCCTGACAGTTCAGACACCAATATATCTGTATAAAAGAGTCTGGCACACGCCAAATAACTATAACTGTGGTTTTGCAGCTCCACAGGTCAAATTTCTGTATTATCCTGCTTTTTGCATTTTTTGCCGGAAAAAAAGCTGTAATAGTGTCTCCCTGACTGTTCAGACACCAATATACCTATTTAAAAGAGTCTGGTGTAGGCCAGAAAATATAACTGTGGTTTTGCAGTTCCACGGGTGAAATCTCTGTATTCTCCTGTTTTTGACATTTTTTGCCGTAAAAAAAAAACTGTAATAGTGTCTCCCTGACAGGTCAGACACCAATATATCTGTTTTAAAGAGTTTGGTGTAGGCCAGAAATACATAACTGTGGTTTTGCTGTACCACGGGACAAATCTCTGTATTATCCTGTTTTTAACATTTTTTGCTGTAAAAAAAACTGTAATAGTGTCACCCTGACAGGTCAGACACCAAAATATCTGTCTAAAAGAGTCTGTGGTACGCCACATAACTATAACTCTGGTTTTGCAGTTCCACGGGTCAAATCTCTGTATTATCGCGCTTTTTGCATTTTTTGCCGTAAAAAAAAAACAGTAATAGTGTCTCCCTGACTGGTCACACACCAATATATCTGTTTAAAAGAGTCTGGTGTAGGCCAGAAAAATATAACTGTGGTTTTGCAGTTCCACGGGTCAAATCTCTGTATTATCCTGTTTTTAGCATTTTTTGCCATAAAAAAAACTGTAATAGTATCTCCCTGACTGGTCAGACACCACTATATCTGTTTAAAAGAGTCTGGCATATGCCAAATAATTATAACTGTAGTTTTGCAGTTCCACAGGTCAAATCTCTGCATTATCCTGCTTTTTGCATTCTTTGCCGTAAAAAAAAACAGTAATAGTGTCTCCCTGACTGGTCCCACACCAATATATCTGTTGAAAAAAATCTGGTGTAGTCCAGAAAAATATAACTGTGGTTTTGCTGTTCCACAGGAGAAATCTCTGTATTATCCTGTTTTTAGCATTTTTTGCCGTAAAAAAAAACTGTAAAAGTATCTCCCTGACTGGTTAGACAAGAATGTATCTGTTTAAAAGAGTCTGTCGTATGCCAATTAACTAAAACTGTAGTTTTGCAGTTCCACGGGTCAAATCTCTGTATTATCATACTTTTTGCATTTTTTCCCGTAAAAAACAGTAATAGTGTCTCCCTGACAGTTCAGACACCAATATATCTGTTTAAAAGAGTCTGGCATACGCCAAATAAGTAAAACTGTGGTTTTGCAGCTCCACAGGTCAAATTTCTGTATTATCCTGTTTTTGGCATTTTTTGCCATAAAAAAAACTGTAATAGTGTCTCCCTGACAGGTCAGACACCAAAATATCTGTCTAAAAGAGTCTGGTGTAAGCCAGGAAAAATAAACCTGTTGTTTAGCAGTTCCACGGGACAAATTTCTGTATTATCCTGCTTTTTGCATTTTTTCCCGTAAAAAAAGCTGTAATAGTGTCTACCTGACTGTTCAGACACCAATATACCTGTTTAAAAGAGTCTGGTGTAGGCCAGAAAATATAACTGTGGTTTTGCAGTTCCACGGGTCAAATCTCTGTATTCTCCTGTTTTTGACATTTTTTGCCGTAAAAAAAAAAAATGTAATAGTGTCTCCCTGACTGGTCAGACACCAATATATCTATTTAAAAGAGTCTGGTGTGGCCTATAATAATATAACTAAGGTTTTGCAGTTCCACGGGTCAAGTCTATCTGTTTAACAGAGTCTGGTGTACGCCACATAGCTATAACTGTGGCTTGGCTGTTCCACGGGTCAAATCTCTGTATTATCCTGTTTTTGGCATTTTTTGCCATGAAAAAAAACAGTAATAGTGTCTCCCTGACTGGTCCCACACCAATATATCTGTTCAAAAAAATCTGGTGTAGTCCAGAAAAATATAACTGTGGTTTTGCAGTTCCACAGGAGAAATCTCTGTATTATCCTGTTTTTAGCATTTTTTGCCGTAAAAAAAACAGTAAAATTATCTCCCTGACTGGTTAGACAAGAATGTATCTGTTTAAAAGAGTCTGTCGAATGCAAAATAACTAAAACTGTAGTTTTGCAGTTCCACGGGTCAAATCTCTGTATTATCATACTTTTTGCATTTTTTGCCGGAAAAAAAGCTGCAATAGTGTCTCCCTGACTGTTCAGACACCAATATACCTGTTTAAAAGAGTCTAGTGTAGGCCAGAAAATATAACTGTGGTTTTGCAGTTCCACGGGTGAAATCTCTGTATTCTCCTGTTTTTGACATTTTTTGCCGTAAAAAAAAAAAACTGTAATAGTGTCTCCCTGACAGGTCAGACACCAATATATCTGTTTTAAAGAGTTTGGTGTAGGCCAGAAATATATAACTGTGGTTTTGCTGCTCCACGGGACAAATCTCTGTATTATGCTGTTTTTAGCATTTTTTGCTGTAAAAAAACTGTAATTGTGTCACCCTGACAGCTCAGACACCAAAATATCTGTCTAAAAGAGTCTGTTGTACGCCACATAACTATAACTGTGGTTTTGCAGTTCCACGGGTCAAATCTCTGTATTATCGCGCTTTTTGCATTTTTTGCCGTTAAAAAAAAACAGTAATAGTGTCTCCCTGACTGGTCACACACCAATATATCTGTTTAAAAGAGTCTGGTGTAGGCCAGAAAAATATAACTGTGGTTTCGCAGTTCCACGGGTCAAATCTCTGTATTATCCTGTTTTTAGCATTTTTTGCCGTAAAAAAAACTGTAATAGTATCTCCCTGACTGGTCAGACACCACTATATCTGTTTAAAAGAGTCTGGTGTGGCCCATAATAATATAACTGAGGTTTTGCAGTTCCACGGGTCAAGTCTCTATATTATCCTGTATTTGACATTTTTTGACGTACAAAAAACTGTAATATTGTCTCCATGACTGGTCAGACACCAATATATCTGTTTAACAGAGTCTGGTGTACGCCACATAGCTATAACTGTGACTTTGCTGTTCCACGGGTCAAATCTCTGTATTATCCTGATTTTGGCATTTTTTGCCATGAAAAAAAACAGTAATAGTGTCTCCCTGACAGGTTAGACACCAAAATATCTGTCTAAAAGAGTCTGGTGTAGGCCAGAAAAATATAACTGTGGTTTTTCAGTTCCACGGGTCAAATCTCTGCATTCTCCTGTTTCTGACATTTTTTGCCGTAAAAAAAAAATTTTTAATAGTGTCTCCCTGACTGGTCAGACACCAATATATCTGTTTTAAAGCGTTTGGTGTAGGCCAGAAAAATATAACTGTGGTTTTGCAGTTCCATGGGACAAATCTCTGTATTATCCTGTTTTTAGCATTTTTAGCCGTAAAAAAAATTGTAATAGTGTCTCCCTGACTGGACAAACACCAATATATCTGTTTAAAAGAGTCTGGCGCACGCCAAATAACTATTCCTGTGGTTTTGCAGCTCCATGGGTCAAATTTCTGTATTATCCAGCTTTTTGCATTTTTTTCCTTAAAAAAAAACCTGTAATAGTGTCTCCCTGACAGGTCAGACACCAAAATATCTGACTAAAAGAGTCTGGTGTAGGCCTG
Source organism: Phyllobates terribilis (assembly GCF_046119375.1). NCBI lineage: Eukaryota > Metazoa > Chordata > Amphibia > Anura > Dendrobatidae > Phyllobates > Phyllobates terribilis. The sequence goes on along the minus strand of NW_027362773.1, from coordinate 220,017,695 downwards.
AAAACTATAACTGTTGTTTTGCAGTTCCACGGGTCAAATCTCTGTATTATCCTGTTTTTTGCATTTTTTGACGTAAAAAAAAACTGTAATATTGTCTCCCTGACTGGTCAGACACCAATATATCTATTTTAAAGAGTCTGGTGTACGCCACATAACTATAACTGTGGTTTTGCAGTTCCACGGGACAAATCTCTGTATTATCCTGCTTTTGACAACTTTTGCCATAAAAAAAACTGTGATAGTGTCTCCCTGACTGGTCAGACACCAATTTATCTGTTTAAAAGAGTTTGGTGTATGCCACATAACTATAACTGTGGTTTTGCAGTTCCACGGGTCAAATCTCTGTATTATCCTACTTTTTGCAATTTTTGCCGTAAAAATAAACTGTAATATTGTCTCCCTGACTGGTCAGACACCAATATATCTGTTTAAAAAAATCTGGTGTAGGCCCGAAAAATATAACCATGGTTTCGCAGTTCCACGGGTCAAATCTCTGTATTATCCTGTTTTTTGCATTTTTTGACGTAAAAAAAAACTGTAATATTGTCTCCCTGACTGGTCAGACACCAATATATCTATTTTAAAGAGTCTGGTGTACGCCACATAACTATAACTGTGGTTTTGCAGTTCCACGGGACAAATCTCTGTACTATCCTGCTTTTGACAACTTTTGCCATAAAAAAAACTGTGATAGTGTCTCCCTGACTGGTCAGACACCAATTTATCTGTTTAAAAGAGTTTGGTGTATGCCACATAACTATAACTGTTGTTTTGCAGTTCCACGGGTCAAATCTCTGTATTATCCTGTTTTTTGCATTTTTTGCCGTAAAAAAAAACTGTAATATTGTCTCCCTGACTGGTCAGACACCAATATATCTGTTTAAAAAAATCTGGTGTAGGCCCGAAAAATATAACTATGGTTTCGCAGTTCCACGGGTCAAATCTCTGTATTATCCTGTTTTTAGCATTTTTTGCCGTTAAAAAACTGTAATAGTATCTCCCTGACTGGTCAGAAACCAATATATCTGTTTAAAAGAGTCTGGCGTATGCCAAATAACTATAACTGTAGTTTTGCAGTTCCACGGGTCAAATCTCTGTATTATCCTGTTTTTGGCATTTTTTGCCGTAAAAAAAAATTGTAATAGTGTCTCACTGACAGGTCAGACACCAAAATATCTGTCTAAAAATGTCTGGTGTAGGCCAGGAAAAATATAACTGTTGTTTTGCAGTTCCACGTATCAAATCTCTGTATTATCCTGTTTTTGGCATATTTTGAGGAAAAAAAAGCTGTAATAGTGTTTCCCTGACTGGTCAGACACTAATATATCTATTTAAAAGAGTCTGGTGTACGCCACATAACTATAACTGTGGTTTTGCAGGTCCACGGGTCAAATCTCTGTATTATCCTACTTTTTGCATTTTTTGCCATAAAAAAAAAACAGTAATAGTGTCTCCCTGACAGTTCAGACACCAATATATCTATTTAAAAGAGTCTGGTGTTGGCCAGAAAAATTTAACTGTGGTTTTGCAGTTCCACGGGACAAATCTCTGCATTATCCTGTTTTTAGCATTTTTTGCCGTAAAAAAAACTGTAATAGTGTCTTCCTGACTGGTCAGACACCAATATATCTGTATAAAAGAGTCTGGCATATGCCAAATAACTATAACTGTGCTTTTGCAGCTCCATGGGTCAAATTTCTGTATTATCCTGCTTTTTGCATTTTTTGCCAGAAAAAAAGCTGTAATAGTGTCTCGATGACTGTTCAGACACCAATATACCTGTTTAAAAGATTCTGGTGTAGGCCAGAAAATATAACTATGGTTTTGCAGTTCCATGGGTCAAATCTCTGTTTTCTCCTGTTTTTGACATTTTTACCGTAAAAAAAAAAAACTGTAATAGTGTCTCCCTGACTGGTCAGACACCAATATATTTTTTTAAAGAGTTTGGTGTAGGCCAGAAAAATATAACTGTGGTTTTGCAGTTCCATGGGTCAAATCTAAGTATTATCCTGTTTTTGGCATTTTTTGCCGTAAAAAAAAAAATTGTAATAGTGTCTCCCTGACTGGTCAGACACCAATATTTCTGTTTTAAAGAGTTTGGTGCAGGCCAGAAAAATATAACTGTGATTTTGCAGTTCCACGGGACAAATCTCTGTATTATCCTGTTATTAGCATTTTTTGCCGTAAAAAAAACTGTAATAGTGTCTCCCTGACAGGTCAGACACCAATATATCTGTCTAAAACAGTCTGGTGTACGCCACATAACTATAACTGTGGTTTTGCAGTTCCACAGGTCAAATCTCTGTATTATCCTGCTTTTGACAACTTTTGCCAAAAAAAAAACTGTGATAGTGTCTCCCTGACTGGTCAGACACCAATATATCTGTTTAAGAGAGTCTGGTGTATGCCACATAACTATAACTGTGGTTTTTCAGCTCCACGGGTCAAATTTCTGTATCATCCTGCTTTTTGCATTTTTTGCCGGAAAAAAAGCTGTAATAGTGTCTACCTGACTGTTCAGACACCAATATACCTGTTTAAAAGAGTCTGGTGTAGGCCAGAAAATATAACTGTGGTTTTGCAGTTCCAAGGGTCTAATCTCTGTATTCTAGTGTTTTTGACATTTTTTGCCGTAAAAAAAAACTGTAATAGTGTCTCCCTGACTCGTCAGACACCAATATATCTGTTTTAAAGAGTTTGGTGTAAGCCAGAAAAATATAATTGTGGTTTTGCAGTTCCACGTATCAAATCCCTGTATTATCCTGTTTTTAGCATTTTTTGACGTAAAAAAAACTGTAATAGTGTCTCCCTGACAGGTCAGACACCAAATTATCTGTCTAAAAGAGTCTGGTGTATGCCACATAACTATAACTGTGGTTTTGCAGGTCCACGGGTCAAATCTCTATATTATACTACTTTTGACAACTTTTGCCATAAAAAAAACTGTTATAGTGTCTCCCTGACTGGTCAGACAGCAATATATCTGATTAAAAGAGTCTGGTGTATGCCACATAACTATAACTGTGGTTTTGCGGCTCCACGGGTCAAATCTCTGTATTATCCTGCTTTTAGCATTTTTTGCCGTAAAAAAAACTGTAATAGTATCTCCCTGACTGGTCAGACACCAATATATCTGTTGAAAAGATTATGGCATATGCCAAATAACTATTCCTGTGGTTTTGCAGCGCCACGGGTCAAATTTCTGTATTATCCTGCTTTTTGCATTTTTTGCCGTAAAAAAATCTGTAATAGTGTCTCCCTGACCGGTCAGACACCAATATATCTGTTTAAAAAAGTTTGGTGTAGGCCAGTAAAATATAACTGTGGTTTTGCAGTTCCACGGGTCAAATCTCTGTATTATCCTGTTTTTAGCATTTTTTTCCGTAAAAAAAACTGTAATAGTGTCTCCCTGACTGGTCAGACACCAATATATCTGTTTAAAAGAGTCTGGTATAGGATATAATAATATAACTGTGGTTTTGCAGTTCCACGGGTCAAATCTCTGTATTATCCTGTTTTTGGCATTTTTTGCCGTAAAAAAAAACAGTAATAATGTCTCCCTGACAGGTTAGACACCAAAATATCTATCTAAAAGAGTCTGGTGTAGGCCAGGAAAAATATAACTGTTGTTTTGCAGTTCCACGTATCAAATCTCTGTATTATCCGGTTTTTGGCATTTTTTGACAAAAAAAAAGCTGTAATAGTGTCTCCCTGACAGGTCAGACAATAATATATCTGTTTAAAAGAGTCTGGTGTCCGCCACATAACTATAACTGTGGTTTTGCAGCTCCACGGGTCAAATTTCTGTATTCTCTTGTTTTTGACATTTTTTGCCGTAAAAAAAAATACTGTAATAGTGTCTCTCTGACTGGTCAGACACCAATATATCTGTTTTAAAGAGTTTGGTGTAGGCCACAAAAATATAACTGTGGTTTTGCAGCTCCACGGGTCAAATCTCTGTATTATCCTGTTTTTGGCATTTTTTGCAATAAAAAAAAACTGTAATAGTGTCTGCCTGACAGGTTACACATCAAAATATCTGTCTAAAAGAGTCTGGTGTAGGCCAGGAAAAATATAACTGTTGTTTTGCAGTTCAACGTATCAAATCTCTGTATTATCCTGTTTTTGGCATTTTTTGACGAAAAAAAAACTGTAATAGTGTCTCCCTGACTGGTCAAACACCAATATATCTGTTTAAAAGAGTCTGGTGTAGGCCAGAAAATATAAGTGTGGTTTTGCAGTTCCACGGGTCAAATCTCTGTATTCTCCTGTTTTTGACATTTTTTGCCGTAAAAAAAAAAAACTGTAATAGTGTCTCCCTGACTGGCCAGACACCAATATATCTGTTTTAAAGAGTTTGGTGTAGGCCAGAAAAATATAACTGTGGTTTTGCAGTTCCATGGGTCAAATATCTGTATTATCCTGTTTTCGGCATTTATTCACGTTAAAAAAAAATGTAAAACTTTCTCCCTGACTGGTCAGACACCAATATATCTGTTTAAAAGAGTCTGGTGTAGGACATAATAATATAACTGTGGTTTTGCAGTTCCATGGGTCAGGTCTCTGTATTATCCTGTATTTGACATTTTTTGACGTGCAAAAAACTGTAATATTGTCTCCATGACTGGTCAGACACCAACATAACAGAGTCTGGTGTACGCCACATTGCTTTAACTGTGGTTTGGCTGTTCTACGGGTCAAATCTCCGTATTATCCTGTTTTTGGCATTTTTTCCTTTAAAAAAAAAAGTATAATAGTGTCTCCCTGACTGGTCGGACACCATTATATCTGTTTAAAAGAGTCTGGTGTAGGCCAGTAAAATATAACTGTGGTTTTGCAGTTCCACGGGTCAAATCTCTGAATTATCCTGTTTTTGCATTTTTTGCCATAAAAAAAAATTGTAATAGTGTCTCCCTGACTGTTCAGACACCAATATATCTATTTTAAAGAGTTTGATGTAGGCCAGAAAAATAAAACTGTGGTTTTGCAGTTCCACGGGTCAAATCTCTGTATTATCCTGTTTTTGGCATTTTTTGCAATAAAAAAAAACTGTAATAGTGTCTCCCTGACAGGTTAGACACCAAAATATCTGTCTAAAAGTGTCTGGTGTAGGCCAGGAAAAATATAACTGTTGTTTTGCAGTTCCACGTATCAAATCTCTGTATTATCCTGTTTTTGGCATTTTTGATGAAAAAAAAACTGTAATAGTGTCTCCCTGACTGGTCAAACACCAATATATCTGTTTAAAAGAGTCTGGTGTAGGCCAGAAAAATATAACTGTGGTTTTGCAGTTCCACGGGTCAAATCTCTGAATTATCCTGTTTTTAGCATTTTTTGCCGTAAAAAAAAAAACTGTAATAGTGTCTCCCTGACAGGTCAGACACCAATATATCTGTTTAAATGAGTCTGGTGTAGGCCAGAAAAATATAAATGTTGTTTTGCAGTTCCATGGGTCAAATATCTGTATTATCCTGTTTTGGGCATTTGATCAGGTAAAAAAAAACTGTAAAAGTGTCTCCCTGACAGGTCAGACACCAATATATCTGTTTAAAAGAGTCTGCTGTATGCCACATAACTATAACTGTGGTTTTGCAGGTCCACGGGTCAAATCTCTGTATTATCCTACTTTTTGCATTTTTTGCCATAAAAAAAAACAGTAATAGTCTCTCCCTGACTGTTCAGACAACAATATATCTGTTTAAAAGAGTCTGGTGTTGGCCAGAAAAATATAACTGTGGTTTTGCAGTTCCATGGGACAAAACTCTGTATTATACTGTTTTTAGCATTTTTTGCCGTAAAAAAAACTGTAATAGTGTCTCCATGACTGGTCAGACACCAATATATCTGTTTAAAAGAGTCTGGCGTATGCCAAATAACTATAACTGTGGTTTTGCTGCTCCACGGGTCAAATTTCTGTATTCTCTTGTTTTTGACATTTTTTGCCGTAAAAAAAATACTGTAATAGTGTCTCTCTCACTGGTCAGACACCAATATTTCTGTTTTAAAGAGTTTGGTGTAGGCCAGAAAAATATAACTGTGGTTTTGCAGTTCCACGGGTCAAATCTCTGTATTATCCTGTTTTTGGCATTTTTTGCCATAAAAAAAAACTGTAATAGTGTCTCCCTGACAGGTTAGACACCAAAATATCTGTCTAAAAGAGTCTGGTGTAGGCCAGGAAAAATATAACTGCTGTTTTGCAGTTCCACTTATCAAATCTCTGTATTATCCTGTTTTTGGCATTTTTTGATGAAAAAAAACTGTAATAGTGCCTCCCTGACTGGTCAGACACCAATATATCTGTTTAAAAGAGTCTGGTGTTTGCCACAAAATATAAGTGTGGTTTTGCAGTTCCACAGGTTAAATCTCTGTATTCTCCTGTTTTTGACATTTTTTGCCGTAAAAAAAAAACTGTAATAGTGTCTCCCTGACTGGTCAGACACCAATACATCTGTTTTAAAGAGTTTGGTGTAGGCCAGAAAAATATAACTGTGGTTTTGGAGTTCCATGGGTCAAATCTCTGAATTATCCTGTTTTTGGCATTTTTTACTGTAAAAAAAACTGTAATAGTGTCTCCCTGACAGGTCAGACACCAATATATCTGTTTAAAAGAGTCTGGTGTAGGCCAGAAAAATATAACTGTGGTTTTGCAGTTCTACGGGTCAAATCTCAGCATTCTCCTGTTTTTAATATTTTTTCCCGTAAAAAAAAAAATTTAATAGTGTCTCCCTGACTGGTCAGACACCAATATATCTGTTTTAAAGAGTTTGGTGTAGGCCAGAAAAATATAACTGTGGTTTTGCAGTTCCACGGGACAAATCTCTGTATTATAATGTTTTTAGCATTTTTTGCCGCAAAAAAAAACTGTAATATTGTGTCTCCCTGACAGGTCAGACACCAATATATCTGTTTAAATGAGTCTGGTGTAGGCCAGAAAAATATAAATGTTGTTTTGCAGTTCCATGGGTCAAATATCTGTATTATCCTGTTTTGGGCATTTGATCAGGTAAAAAAAAACTGTAAAAGTGTCTCCCTGACAGGTCAGACACCAATATATCTGTTTAAAAGAGTCTGCTGTATGCCACATAACTATAACTGTGGTTTTGCAGGTCCACGGGTCAAATCTCTGTATTATCCTACTTTTTGCATTTTTTGCCATAAAAAAAAACAGTAATAGTCTCTCCCTGACTGTTCAGACAACAATATATCTGTTTAAAAGAGTCTGGTGTTGGCCAGAAAAATATAACTGTGGTTTTGCAGTTCCATGGGACAAAACTCTGTATTATACTGTTTTTAGCATTTTTTGCCGTAAAAAAAACTGTAATAGTGTCTCCATGACTGGTCAGACACCAATATATCTGTTTAAAAGAGTCTGGCGTATGCCAAATAACTATAACTGTGGTTTTGCTGCTCCACGGGTCAAATTTCTGTATTCTCTTGTTTTTGACATTTTTTGCCGTAAAAAAAATACTGTAATAGTGTCTCTCTCACTGGTCAGACACCAATATTTCTGTTTTAAAGAGTTTGGTGTAGGCCAGAAAAATATAACTGTGGTTTTGCAGTTCCACGGGTCAAATCTCTGTATTATCCTGTTTTTGGCATTTTTTGCCATAAAAAAAAACTGTAATAGTGTCTCCCTGACAGGTTAGACACCAAAATATCTGTCTAAAAGAGTCTGGTGTAGGCCAGGAAAAATATAACTGCTGTTTTGCAGTTCCACTTATCAAATCTCTGTATTATCCTGTTTTTGGCATTTTTTGATGAAAAAAAACTGTAATAGTGCCTCCCTGACTGGTCAGACACCAATATATCTGTTTAAAAGAGTCTGGTGTTTGCCACAAAATATAAGTGTGGTTTTGCAGTTCCACAGGTTAAATCTCTGTATTCTCCTGTTTTTGACATTTTTTGCCGTAAAAAAAAAACTGTAATAGTGTCTCCCTGACTGGTCAGACACCAATACATCTGTTTTAAAGAGTTTGGTGTAGGCCAGAAAAATATAACTGTGGTTTTGGAGTTCCATGGGTCAAATCTCTGAATTATCCTGTTTTTGGCATTTTTTACTGTAAAAAAAACTGTAATAGTGTCTCCCTGACAGGTCAGACACCAATATATCTGTTTAAAAGAGTCTGGTGTAGGCCAGAAAAATATAACTGTGGTTTTGCAGTTCCACGGGTCAAATCTCAGCATTCTCCTGTTTTTAATATTTTTTCCCGTAAAAAAAAAAATTTAATAGTGTCTCCCTGACTGGTCAGACACCAATATATCTGTTTTAAAGAGTTTGGTGTAGGCCAGAAAAATATAACTGTGGTTTTGCAGTTCCACGGGACAAATCTCTGTATTATCCTGTTTTTAGCATTTTTTGCCGCAAAAAAAAACTGTAATATTGTGTCTCCCTGACAGGTCAGACACCAATATATCTGTTTAAATGAGTCTGGTGTAGGCCAGAAAAAAATAAATGTTGTTTTGCAGTTCCATGGGTTAAATATCTGTATTATCCTGTTTTGGGCATTTTTTCACGTAAAAAAAAAACTGTAATAGTGTCTCCCTGACTGGTCAGACACCAATATATCTGTTTAAAAGAGTCTGGTGTAGGCCGTAATAATATAACTGTGGTTTTGCAGTTCCACGGGTCAAGTCTCTGTATTATCCTGTATTTGACATTTTTTGACGTACAAAAAACTGTAATATTGTCTCCATGAATGGTCAGACACCAATATATCTGTTTAACAGGGTCTGGTGTACGCCACATAGCTATAAATGTGGTTTGGCTGTTCCACAGGTAAAATCTCTGTATTATCCTGTTTTTGGCATTTGTTGCCATAAAAAAAAACTATAATAGTGTCTACCTGACTGGTCAGACACCAATATATCTGTTTAAAAGAGTCTGGTGTAGGCCAGAAAAATATAACTGTGGTTTTGCAGTTCCACGGGTCAAATCTCTGTATTCTCCTGTTTTTGACATTTTTTGCTGTAAAAAAAAAAAAATGTAATAGTGTCTCCCTGACTGGTCAGACACCAATATATCTGTTTAAAAGAGTCTGGTGTAGGCCATAATAATATAACTGTGGTTTTGCAGTTCCATGGGTCAAGTCTCTGTATTATCCTGTATATGACATTTTTTGACGTACAAAAAACTGTAATATTGTCTCCATGACTGGTCAGACACCAATATATCTGTTTAAAAGAGTCTGGTGTACGCCACATAACTATAACTGTGGTTTGGCAGTTCCACGGGTCAAATCTCTGTTTTATCCTGTTTTTGGCATTTTTTGCCATAAAAAAAACTATCATAGTGTCTCCCTGACTGGTCAGACACCAATATATCTGTTTAAAACAGTCTGATGTAGGCCAGAAAAATATAACTGTGGTTTTGCAGTTCCACGGGTCAAATCTCTGCATTCTCCTGTTTTTGACATTTTTTGCCGTAAAAAAAAAAACTGTAATAGTGTCTCCCTGACTGGTCAGACACCAATATATCTGTTTTAAAGAGTTTGGTGTAGGCCATAAAAATATAACTGTGGTTTTGCAGTTCCATAGGACAAATCTCTGTATTATCCTGTTTTTAGCATTTTTTGCCGTAAAAAAAACTGTAATAGTGTCTCCCTGACTGGTCAGACACCAATATATCTGTTTAAAAGAGTCTGGCGTATGCCAAATAACTATTACTGTGGTTTTGCAGCTCCACGGGTCAAATTTCTGTATTACCTGCTTTTTGCATTTTTTTCCATAAAAAAAAAACTGTAATAGTGTCTCCCTGACTGTTCAGACACCAATACATCTATTTAAAAGAGTCTGGTGTAGGCCAGAAAAATATAACTGTGGTTTTGCAGTTCCACGGGTCAAATCTCTGTATTATCCTGTTTTTGGCATTTTTTGCCGTAAAAAAAAACTGTAATAGTGTCTCCCTGACAGGTCAGACACCAAAATATCTGTCAAAAAGAGTATTATGTAGGCCAGAAAAATATAACTGTTGTTTTGCAGTTCCACGGGTCAAATCTCTGTATTATCCTGTTTTTTGCATTTTTTGACGTTAAAAAAAAACTGTAATAGTGTCTCCCTGACTGGTCAGACACCAATATATCTGTTTAAAAGAGTCTGGTGTACGCCACAAAACTAACTGTGGTTTTGCAGTTCCACGGGTCAAATCTCTGTATTATCCTGCTTTTGACAACTTCTGCCATAAAAAAAACTGTGATACTATCTCCCTGACTGGTCAGACACCAATATATCTGTTTAAAAGAGTCTGGTGTAGGCCAGAAAAATATAACTTGTTTTGCAGTTCCATGGGTCAAATATCTGTATTATCCTGCTTTGGGCATTTTTTCACGTAAAAAAAAACTGTAAAAGTGTCTCCTTGACTGGTCAGACACTAATATATCTGTTTAAAAGAGTCTGGTGTAGGCCATAATAATATAACTGTGGTATTGCAGTTCCACGGGTCAAGTCTCTGTACTATCTTGTATTTGACATTTTTTGACGTACAAAAAACTGTAATATTGTCTCCATGACTGGTTAGACACCAATATATCTATTTAAAAGAGTCTGGTGTAGGCCAGAAAAATATAACTATGGTTTTGCAGTTCCACGGGTCAAATCTCTGTATTATCCTGTTTTTGGCATTTTTTGCTGAAAAAAAAGCTGTAATAGTGTCTCTCTGACAGGTCAGACAACAATATATCTGTTTAAAAGAGTCTGGTGTAGGCCAGAAAAAAATGACTGTTGTTTTGCAGTTCCATGGTTCAAATCTCTGTATTATCCTGTTTTAGGCATTTTTTGCCGAAAAAAAAAGCTGTAATAGTGTCTCCCTGACTGGTCAGACACCAATATATCTGTTTAAAAGAGTCTGGTGTATGCCACATAACTATAACTGTGGTTCTGCAGGTCCACGGGTCAAATCTCTGTATTATCCTACTTTTTGCATTTTTTGCCATAAAAAAAACAGTAATAGTGTCTCCCTGACTGTTCAGACAACAATATATCTGTTTAAAAGAGTCTGGTGTTGGCCAGAAAAATATAACTGTGGTTTTGCAGTTCCACGGGACAAATCTCTGTATTATCCTGTTTTTAGCATTTTTTGCCGTAAAAAAACTGTAATATTGTCTCCCTGACTGGTCAGACACCAATATATCTGTTTTAAAGAGTTTGGTGTAGGCCAGAAAAAAATAATTGTTGTTTTGCAGTTCCATGGGTCAAATATCTGTATTATCCTGTTTTGGGCATTTTTTGCCGTAAAAAAAAACTGTAAAAGTATCTCTTTGACTGGTCAGACACAAATATATCTGTTTAAAAGAGTCTGGTGTAGGCCATAATAATATAACTGTGGTTTTGCAGTTCCATGGGTCAAGTCTCTGTATTATCCTGTTTTTGACATTTTTTGACCTACAAAAAACTGTAATATTGTCTCCATGACTGGTCAGACACAAATATATCTGTTTAAAAGAGTCTGGTGTATGCCACATAACTATAACTGTGGTTTGGCTGTTCCACGGGTCATATCTCTGTATTATCCTGTTTTTGGCATTTTTTGCCGCAAAAAAAACCTATAATAGTGTCTCCCTGACTGGTCACACACCAATATATCTGTTTAAAAGAGTCTGGTGTAGGCCAGAAAAATATAACTGTGGTTTTGCAGTTCCAAGGGTCAAGTCTCTGTATTATCCTGTATTTGACATTTTTTGACGTACAAAAAACTGTAATATTGTCTCCATGACTGGTCAGACACCAATATATCTGTTTAAAAGAGTCTGGTGTAGGCCAGAAAAATATAACTGTTGTTTTGCAGTTCCACGGGTCAAATCTCTGTATTATCCTGTTTTTGGCATTTTTTGACTTAAAAAAACTGTAATATTGTCTCCATGACTGGTCAGGCACCAATATATATCTGTTTAAAAGTGTCTGGTGTAGGCCAGAAAAATATAACTGTTGTTTTGCAGTTCCACGGGTCAAATCTCTGTATTATCCTGTTTTTGGCATTTCTTAACGTAAAAAAAACTGTAAAAGAGTCGCCATGACTGGTCAGACACCAATATATCTGTTTCAAAGAGTCTGGTGTATGCCATATAACTATAACTGGTTTGGCAGTTCCATGGGACAAATCTCTGTATTATCCTGTTTTGGGCATTTTTTGACTTAAAAAAAAAACTGTAATAGTGTCTCCCTGACTGGTCAGACACCAAAATATCTGTTTAAAAGAGTCTGGGGTAGTCCATAAAAATATAACTGTGGTTTTGCAGTACCACGGGTCAAATCTCTGTATTATCCTGTTTTTGGCATCTTTTGCCATAAAAAAAACTGTAATAGTGTCTCCCTGACTGATCAGACACTTATATATCTATTTAAAAGAGTCTGGTGTACGCCACATAGCTATAACTGTGGTTTTGCAGTTCCACGGTCAAATCTCTGTATTATCCTGTTTTTAGCATTTTTTGCCATAAAAAAAAACTGTTATAGTGTCTCCCTGACTGGTCAGACACCAATATATCTGTTTAAAAGAGTCTGGTGTAGACCATAATAATGTAACTGTGGTTTTGCAATTCCAGGGGACAAGTCTCTGTATTATCCTGTATTTGACATTTTTTGACATACAAAAAACTGTAATATTGTCTCCATGACTGGTCAGACAACAATATATCTGTTTAAAGAGACTGGAGTATGCCACATAACTATAACTGTGGTTTGGCAGTTCAACGGGTCAAATCTCTGTATTATTCTGTTTTTGGCTTTTTTTGCCGTAAAAAAAAACTGTAATAGTGTCTCCCTGACTGGTCAGACACCAATATATCTGTTTAACAGAGTCTGGTGTACGCCACATTGCTTTAACTGTGGTTTGGCTGTTCCACGGGTCAAATCTCCGTATTATCCTGTTTTTGGCATTTTTTCCTGTAAAAAAAACTATAATAGTGTCTCCCTGACTGGTCGGACACCATTATGTCTGTTTAAAAGAGTCTGGTGTAGGCCAGAAAATATAACTGTGGTTTTGCAGTTCCACGGGTCAAATCTCTGTATTCTCCTGTTTTTGACATTTTTGCCGTAAAAAAAAAACTCTAATAGTGTCTCTCTGACTGGTCAGACACCAATATATCTGTTTTAAAGAGTTTGGTGTAGGCCAGAAAAATATAACAGTGGTTTTGCAGTTCCACGGGTCAAATCTCTGTATTATCCTGTTTTGGGCATTTTTTGCCATAAAAAAAACAGTAATAGTGTCTCGCTGACAGGTTAGACACCAAAATATCTATCTAAAAGAGTCTGGTGTAGGCCAGGAAAAATATAACTGTTGTTTTGCAGTTCCACGTATCAAATCTCTGTATTATCCTGTCTTTGGCATTTTTTGACGAAAAAAAAACTGTAATAGTGTCTCCCTGACAGGTCAGACACCAATATATCTGTTTAAAAGAGTCTGGTGTAGGCCAGAAAATATAAGTGTGGTTTTGCAGTTCCACGGGTCAAATCTCTGTATGCTCCTGTTTTTGACATTTTTTGCCGTAAAAAAAAACTGTAATAGTGTCTCCCTGACTGGCCAGACACCAATATATCTGTTTTAAAGAGTTTGGTGTAGGCCAGAAAAATATAACTGTGGTTTTGCAGTTCCACGGGTCAAATCTCTGAATTATCCTGTTTTTGGCACTTTTTGCCTGTAAAAAAAAACTGTAATAGTGTCTCCCTGACTGGTCAGACAGCAATATATCTGTTTAAGAGAGTCTGGTGTAGGCCAGAAAAATATAACTGTTGTTTTGCAGTTCCATGGGTCAAATATCTGTATTATCCTGTTTTGGGCATTTTTTCACGTAAAAAAAACTGTAAAAGTGTCTCCCTGATTGGTCAGACACCAATATATCTGTTTAAAAGAATCTGGTGTTGGCCATAATAATATAACTGTGGTTTTGCAGTTCTACGGGTCAAGTCTCTGTATTATCCTGTATTTGACTTTTTTTGACGTACAAAAAACTGTAATATTGTCTCCATGACTGGTCAGACACCAATATATCTGTTTAAAAGAGTCTGGTGTACGCCACATAACTATAACTGTGGTTTGGCTGTTCCATGGGTCAAATCTCTGTATTATTCTGCTTTTTGCATTTTTTGCCGTAAAAAAACTGTAATAGTGTCTCCCTGACTGGTCAGACACCAATATAGCTGTTTAAAAAAGTTTGGTGTAGGCCAGTAAAATATAACTGTGGTTTTGCAGTTCCACGTGTCAAATCTCTGTATTATCCTGTTTTTGCATTTTTTGCCATAAAAAAAAACAGTAATAGTGTCTCCCTGAATGTTCAGACACCAATATATCTATTTTAAAGAGTTTGATGTAGGCCAGAAAAATAAAACTGTGGTTTTGCAGTTCCACGGGTCAAATCTCTGTATTATCCTGTTTTTAGCATTTTTTGCCGTAAAAAAAAACTGTAATAGTGTCTCCCTGACAGGTCAGACACCAATATATCTGTATAAATGAGTCTGGTGTAGGCCAGAAAAATATAAATGTTGTTTTGCAGCTCCATGGGTCAAATATCTGTATTATCCTGTTTTGGGCATTTATTCACGTTAAAAAAAAATGTAAAACTGTCTCCCTGACTGGTCAGACACCAATATATCTGTTTAAAAGAGTCTGGTGTAGGACATAATAATATAACTGTGGTTTTGCAGTTCCATCGGTCAGGTCTCTGTATTATCCTGTATTTGACATTTTTTGACGTACAAAAAACTGTAATATTGTCTCCATGACTGGTCAGACACCAACATATCTGTTTAACAGAGTCTGGTGTACGCCACATTGCTTTCACTGTGGTTTGGCTGTTCCACGGGTCAAATCTCCGTATTATCCTGTTTTTGGCATTTTTTCCTGTAAAAAAAAACTATAATAGTGTCTCTCTGACTGGTCAGACACCAAAATATCTGTTTTAAAGAGTTTGGTGTAGGCCAGAAAAATATAACAGTGGTTTTGCAGTTCCATGGGTCAAATCTCTGTATTATCCTGTTTTTGGCATTTTTTGCCATAAAAAAAACAGTAATAGTGTCTCCCTGACAGGTTAGACACCAAAATATCCATCTAAAAGAGTCTGGTGTAGGCCAGGAAAAATATAACTGTTGTTTTGCAGTTCCACGTATCAAATCTCTGTATTATCCTGTTTTTGGCATTTTTTGACGAAAAAAAAACAGTAATAGTCTCTCCCTGACTGTTCAGACACCAATATATCTGTTTAAAAGAGTCTTGTGTTAGCCAGAAAAATATTACTGTGGTTTTGCAGTTCCACGGGACAAATCTCTGTATTATCCTGTTTTTAGCATTTTTTGCCGTAAAAAAAACTGTAATAATGTCTCCCTGACTGGTCAGACACCAATATATCTGTTTAAAAGAGTCTGGCGTACGCCAAATAACTATAACTGTGGTTTTGCAGCTCCACGGGTCAAATTTCTGTATTTTCTTGTTTTTGACATTTTTTGCCGTAAAAAAAAAAAAACTGTAATAGTGTCTCTCTGACTGGTCAGACACCAATATATCTGTTTTTTAAGAGTTTGGTGTAGGCCAGAAAAATATAACTGTGGTTTTGCAGTTTCACGGGTCAAATCTCTGCATTATCCTGTTTTTGGCATTTTTTGCAATAAAAAAAAACTGTAATAGTGTCTCCCTGACAGGTTAGACACCAAAATATCTGTCTAAAAGAGTCTGGTGTAGGCCAGGAAAAATATAACTGTTGTTTTGCAGTTCCACGTATCAAATCTCTCTATTATCCTGTTTTTGGAATTTTTTGCCGAAAAAAAAACTGTAATAGTGTCTCCCTGACTGGTCAAACACCAATATATCTGTTTAAAAGAGTCTGGTGTAGGCCAGAAAAATATAAATGTTGTTTTGCAGTTCCATGGGTCAAATATCTGTATTATCCTTTTTTGGGCATTTTCTCACGTAAAAAAAACTGTAAAAGTGTCTCCCTGACAGGTCAGACACCAATATATCTGTCAAAAAGTGTCTGGTGTAGGCCAGGAAAAATATAACTGTTGTTTTGCAGTTCCATGTATCAAATCTCTGTATTATCCTGTTTTTGGCATTTTTTGACAAAAAAAAACTGAAATAGTGTCTCTCTGACTGGTCAGACACCAATATATCTGTTTAAAAGAGTCTGGTGTACGCCACATAACTATAACTGTGGTTTTGCAGGTCCACGGGTCAAATCTCTGTATTATCCTACTTTTTGCATTTTTTGCCATAAAAAAAAACAGTAATAGTCTCTCCCTGACTGTTCAGACAACAGTATATCTGTTTAAAAGAGTCTGGTGTTGGCCAGAAAAATATAACTGTGGTTTTGCAGTTCCATGGGACAAAACTCTGTATTATACTGTTTTTAGCATTTTTTGCCGTAAAAAAAACTGTAATAGTGTCTCCCTGACTGGTCAGACACCAATATATCTGTTTAAAAGAGTCTGGCGTATGCCAAATAACTATAACTGTGGTTTTGCTGCTCCACGGGTCAAATTTCTGTATTCTCTTGTTTTTGACATTTTTTGCCGTAAAAAAAAATACTGTAATAGTGTCTCTCTGACTGGTCAGACACCAATATATCTCTTTTAAAGAGTTTGGTGTAGGCCAGAAAAATATAACTGTGGTTTTGCAGTTCCACGGGTCAAGTCCCTGTATTATCCTTTATTTGACATTTTTTGACGTACAAAAAACTGTAATATTGTCTCCATGACTGGTCAGACACCAATATATCTGTTTAACAGAGTCTGGTGTACGCCACATAGCTATATATGTGGTTTGGCTGTTCCACAGGTCAAATCTCTGTATTATCCTGTTTTTGGCATTTGTTGCCATAAAAAAAAAACTATAATAGTGTCTCCCTGACTGGTCAGACACCAATATATCTGTTTTAAAGAGTTTGGTGTAGGCCAGAAAAATATAACTGTGGTTTTGCAGTTCCACGGGTCAAATCTCTGTATTATCCTGTTTTTGGTATTTTTTGCCATAAAAAAAACTGTAATAGTGTCTCCCTGACAGGTTAGACACCAAAATATCTGTCTAAAAGAGTCTGGTGTAGGCCAGGAAAAATATAACTGTTGTTTTGCAGTTCCACTTATCAAATCTCTGTATTATCCTGTTTTTGGCATTTTTTGATGAAAAAAAACTGTAATAGTGCCTCCCTGACTGGTCAGACACCAATATATCTGTTTAAAAGAGTCTGGTGTTTGCCACAAAATATAAGTGTGGTTTTGCAGTTCCACGGGTTAAATCTCTGTATTCTCCTGTTTTTGACATTTTTTGCCGTAAAAAAAAAAACTGTAATAGTGTCTCCCTGACTAGTCAGACACCAATATATCTGTTTTAAAGAGTTTGGTGTAGGCCAGAAAAATATAACTGTGGTTTTGGAGTTCCACGGGTCAAATCTCTGAATTATCCTGTTTTTGGCATTTTTTGCTGTAAAAAAAAACTGTAATAATTTCTCCCTGACAGGTCAGACACCAATATATCTGTTTAAAAGAGACTGGTGTAGGCCAGAAAAATATAACTGTTGTTTTGCAGTTCAATGGGTCAAATATCTGTATTATCCTGATTTGGGCATTTTTTCACGTAAAAAAAACTGTATAATTGTCTACCTGACTGGTCAGACACCAATATATCTGTTTAAAAGAGTCTGGTGTAGGCCATAATAATATAACTGTGGTTTTGCAGTTCCATGGGTCAAGTCTCTGTATTATCTTGTTTTTGGCATTTTTTGCCATAAAAAATCTATAATAGTGTCTCCCTGACTGGTCAGACACCAATATATCTGCTTAAAAGAGTCTGGTGTAGGCCAGAAAAATATAACTGTGGTTTTGCCGGTCCACGGGTCAAATCTCAGCATTCTCCTGTTTTTAATATTTTTTCCCGTAAAAAAAAAAATGTAATAGTGTCTCCCTGACTGGTCAGACACCAATATATCTGTTTAAAAGAGTCTGGTGTAGGCCATAATAATATAACTGTGGTTTTGCAGTTCCACGGGTCAAGTCTCTGTATTATCCTGTATTTGACATTTTTTGACGTACAAAAAACTGTAATATTGTCTCCATGACTGGTCAGACACCAACATATCTGTTTAACAGAGTCTGGTGTACGCCACATTGCTTTCACTGTGGTTTGGCTGTTCCACGGGTCAAATCTCCGTATTATCCTGTTTTTGGCATTTTTTCCTGTAAAAAAAAACTATAATAGTGTCTCTCTGACTGGTCAGACACCAAAATATCTGTTTTAAAGAGTTTGGTGTAGGCCAGAAAAATATAACAGTGGTTTTGCAGTTCCACGGGTCAAATCTCTGTATTATCCTGTTTTTGGCATTTTTTGCCATAAAAAAAACAGTAATAGTGTCTCCCTGACAGGTTAGACACCAAAATATCCATCTAAAAGAGTCTGGTGTAGGCCAGGAAAAATATAACTGTTGTTTTGCAGTTCCACGTATCAAATCTCTGTATTATCCTGTTTTTGGCATTTTTTGACGAAAAAAAAACAGTAATAGTCTCTCCCTGACTGTTCAGACACCAATATATCTGTTTAAAAGAGTCTTGTGTTAGCCAGAAAAATATTACTGTGGTTTTGCAGTTCCACGGGACAAATCTCTGTATTATCCTGTTTTTAGCATTTTTTGCCGTAAAAAAAACTGTAATAATGTCTCCCTGACTGGTCAGACACCAATATATCTGTTTAAAAGAGTCTGGCGTACGCCAAATAACTATAACTGTGGTTTTGCAGCTCCACGGGTCAAATTTCTGTATTTTCTTGTTTTTGACATTTTTTGCCGTAAAAAAAAAAAAACTGTAATAGTGTCTCTCTGACTGGTCAGACACCAATATATCTGTTTTTTAAGAGTTTGGTGTAGGCCAGAAAAATATAACTGTGGTTTTGCAGTTTCACGGGTCAAATCTCTGCATTATCCTGTTTTTGGCATTTTTTGCAATAAAAAAAAACTGTAATAGTGTCTCCCTGACAGGTTAGACACCAAAATATCTGTCTAAAAGAGTCTGGTGTAGGCCAGGAAAAATATAACTGTTGTTTTGCAGTTCCACGTATCAAATCTCTCTATTATCCTGTTTTTGGAATTTTTTGCCGAAAAAAAAACTGTAATAGTGTCTCCCTGACTGGTCAAACACCAATATATCTGTTTAAAAGAGTCTGGTGTAGGCCAGAAAAATATAAATGTTGTTTTGCAGTTCCATGGGTCAAATATCTGTATTATCCTTTTTTGGGCATTTTCTCACGTAAAAAAAACTGTAAAAGTGTCTCCCTGACAGGTCAGACACCAATATATCTGTCAAAAAGTGTCTGGTGTAGGCCAGGAAAAATATAACTGTTGTTTTGCAGTTCCATGTATCAAATCTCTGTATTATCCTGTTTTTGGCATTTTTTGACAAAAAAAAACTGAAATAGTGTCTCTCTGACTGGTCAGACACCAATATATCTGTTTAAAAGAGTCTGGTGTACGCCACATAACTATAACTGTGGTTTTGCAGGTCCACGGGTCAAATCTCTGTATTATCCTACTTTTTGCATTTTTTGCCATAAAAAAAAACAGTAATAGTCTCTCCCTGACTGTTCAGACAACAGTATATCTGTTTAAAAGAGTCTGGTGTTGGCCAGAAAAATATAACTGTGGTTTTGCAGTTCCATGGGACAAAACTCTGTATTATACTGTTTTTAGCATTTTTTGCCGTAAAAAAAACTGTAATAGTGTCTCCCTGACTGGTCAGACACCAATATATCTGTTTAAAAGAGTCTGGCGTATGCCAAATAACTATAACTGTGGTTTTGCTGCTCCACGGGTCAAATTTCTGTATTCTCTTGTTTTTGACATTTTTTGCCGTAAAAAAAAATACTGTAATAGTGTCTCTCTGACTGGTCAGACACCAATATATCTCTTTTAAAGAGTTTGGTGTAGGCCAGAAAAATATAACTGTGGTTTTGCAGTTCCACGGGTCAAGTCCCTGTATTATCCTTTATTTGACATTTTTTGACGTACAAAAAACTGTAATATTGTCTCCATGACTGGTCAGACACCAATATATCTGTTTAACAGAGTCTGGTGTACGCCACATAGCTATATATGTGGTTTGGCTGTTCCACAGGTCAAATCTCTGTATTATCCTGTTTTTGGCATTTGTTGCCATAAAAAAAAAACTATAATAGTGTCTCCCTGACTGGTCAGACACCAATATATCTGTTTTAAAGAGTTTGGTGTAGGCCAGAAAAATATAACTGTGGTTTTGCAGTTCCACGGGTCAAATCTCTGTATTATCCTGTTTTTGGTATTTTTTGCCATAAAAAAAACTGTAATAGTGTCTCCCTGACAGGTTAGACACCAAAATATCTGTCTAAAAGAGTCTGGTGTAGGCCAGGAAAAATATAACTGTTGTTTTGCAGTTCCACTTATCAAATCTCTGTATTATCCTGTTTTTGGCATTTTTTGATGAAAAAAAACTGTAATAGTGCCTCCCTGACTGGTCAGACACCAATATATCTGTTTAAAAGAGTCTGGTGTTTGCCACAAAATATAAGTGTGGTTTTGCAGTTCCACGGGTTAAATCTCTGTATTCTCCTGTTTTTGACATTTTTTGCCGTAAAAAAAAAAACTGTAATAGTGTCTCCCTGACTAGTCAGACACCAATATATCTGTTTTAAAGAGTTTGGTGTAGGCCAGAAAAATATAACTGTGGTTTTGGAGTTCCACGGGTCAAATCTCTGAATTATCCTGTTTTTGGCATTTTTTGCTGTAAAAAAAAACTGTAATAATTTCTCCCTGACAGGTCAGACACCAATATATCTGTTTAAAAGAGACTGGTGTAGGCCAGAAAAATATAACTGTTGTTTTGCAGTTCAATGGGTCAAATATCTGTATTATCCTGATTTGGGCATTTTTTCACGTAAAAAAAACTGTATAATTGTCTACCTGACTGGTCAGACACCAATATATCTGTTTAAAAGAGTCTGGTGTAGGCCATAATAATATAACTGTGGTTTTGCAGTTCCATGGGTCAAGTCTCTGTATTATCTTGTTTTTGGCATTTTTTGCCATAAAAAATCTATAATAGTGTCTCCCTGACTGGTCAGACACCAATATATCTGCTTAAAAGAGTCTGGTGTAGGCCAGAAAAATATAACTGTGGTTTTGCCGGTCCACGGGTCAAATCTCAGCATTCTCCTGTTTTTAATATTTTTTCCCGTAAAAAAAAAAATGTAATAGTGTCTCCCTGACTGGTCAGACACCAATATATCTGTTTAAAAGAGTCTGGTGTAGGCCATAATAATATAACTGTGGTTTTGCAGTTCCACGGGTCAAGTCTCTGTATTATCCTGTATTTGACATTTTTTGACGTACAAAAAACTGTAATATTGTCTCCATGACTGGTCAGACACCAACATATCTGTTTAACAGAGTCTGGTGTACGCCACATTGCTTTCACTGTGGTTTGGCTGTTCCACGGGTCAAATCTCCGTATTATCCTGTTTTTGGCATTTTTTCCTGTAAAAAAAAACTATAATAGTGTCTCTCTGACTGGTCAGACACCAAAATATCTGTTTTAAAGAGTTTGGTGTAGGCCAGAAAAATATAACAGTGGTTTTGCAGTTCCACGGGTCAAATCTCTGTATTATCCTGTTTTTGGCATTTTTTGCCATAAAAAAAACAGTAATAGTGTCTCCCTGACAGGTTAGACACCAAAATATCCATCTAAAAGAGTCTGGTGTAGGCCAGGAAAAATATAACTGTTGTTTTGCAGTTCCACGTATCAAATCTCTGTATTATCCTGTTTTTGGCATTTTTTGACGAAAAAAAAACAGTAATAGTCTCTCCCTGACTGTTCAGACACCAATATATCTGTTTAAAAGAGTCTTGTGTTAGCCAGAAAAATATTACTGTGGTTTTGCAGTTCCACGGGACAAATCTCTGTATTATCCTGTTTTTAGCATTTTTTGCCGTAAAAAAAACTGTAATAATGTCTCCCTGACTGGTCAGACACCAATATATCTGTTTAAAAGAGTCTGGCGTACGCCAAATAACTATAACTGTGGTTTTGCAGCTCCACGGGTCAAATTTCTGTATTTTCTTGTTTTTGACATTTTTTGCCGTAAAAAAAAAAAAACTGTAATAGTGTCTCTCTGACTGGTCAGACACCAATATATCTGTTTTTTAAGAGTTTGGTGTAGGCCAGAAAAATATAACTGTGGTTTTGCAGTTTCACGGGTCAAATCTCTGCATTATCCTGTTTTTGGCATTTTTTGCAATAAAAAAAAACTGTAATAGTGTCTCCCTGACAGGTTAGACACCAAAATATCTGTCTAAAAGAGTCTGGTGTAGGCCAGGAAAAATATAACTGTTGTTTTGCAGTTCCACGTATCAAATCTCTCTATTATCCTGTTTTTGGAATTTTTTGCCGAAAAAAAAACTGTAATAGTGTCTCCCTGACTGGTCAAACACCAATATATCTGTTTAAAAGAGTCTGGTGTAGGCCAGAAAAATATAAATGTTGTTTTGCAGTTCCATGGGTCAAATATCTGTATTATCCTTTTTTGGGCATTTTCTCACGTAAAAAAAACTGTAAAAGTGTCTCCCTGACAGGTCAGACACCAATATATCTGTCAAAAAGTGTCTGGTGTAGGCCAGGAAAAATATAACTGTTGTTTTGCAGTTCCATGTATCAAATCTCTGTATTATCCTGTTTTTGGCATTTTTTGACAAAAAAAAACTGAAATAGTGTCTCTCTGACTGGTCAGACACCAATATATCTGTTTAAAAGAGTCTGGTGTACGCCACATAACTATAACTGTGGTTTTGCAGGTCCACGGGTCAAATCTCTGTATTATCCTACTTTTTGCATTTTTTGCCATAAAAAAAAACAGTAATAGTCTCTCCCTGACTGTTCAGACAACAGTATATCTGTTTAAAAGAGTCTGGTGTTGGCCAGAAAAATATAACTGTGGTTTTGCAGTTCCATGGGACAAAACTCTGTATTATACTGTTTTTAGCATTTTTTGCCGTAAAAAAAACTGTAATAGTGTCTCCCTGACTGGTCAGACACCAATATATCTGTTTAAAAGAGTCTGGCGTATGCCAAATAACTATAACTGTGGTTTTGCTGCTCCACGGGTCAAATTTCTGTATTCTCTTGTTTTTGACATTTTTTGCCGTAAAAAAAAATACTGTAATAGTGTCTCTCTGACTGGTCAGACACCAATATATCTCTTTTAAAGAGTTTGGTGTAGGCCAGAAAAATATAACTGTGGTTTTGCAGTTCCACGGGTCAAGTCTCTGTATTATCCTTTATTTGACATTTTTTGACGTACAAAAAACTGTAATATTGTCTCCATGACTGGTCAGACACCAATATATCTGTTTAACAGAGTCTGGTGTACGCCACATAGCTATATATGTGGTTTGGCTGTTCCACAGGTCAAATCTCTGTATTATCCTGTTTTTGGCATTTGTTGCCATAAAAAAAAAACTATAATAGTGTCTCCCTGACTGGTCAGACACCAATATATCTGTTTTAAAGAGTTTGGTGTAGGCCAGAAAAATATAACTGTGGTTTTGCAGTTCCACTGGTCAAATCTCTGTATTATCCTGTTTTTGGTATTTTTTACCATAAAAAAAACTGTAATAGTGTCTCCCTGACAGGTTAGACACCAAAATATCTGTCTAAAAGAGTCTGGTGTAGGCCAGGAAAAATATAACTGTTGTTTTGCAGTTCCACTTATCAAATCTCTGTATTATCCTGTTTTTGGCATTTTTTGATGAAAAAAAACTGTAATAGTGCCTCCCTGACTGGTCAGACACCAATATATCTGTTTAAAAGAGTCTGGTGTTTGCCACAAAATATAAGTGTGGTTTTGCAGTTCCACGGGTTAAATCTCTGTATTCTCCTGTTTTTGACATTTTTTGCCGTAAAAAAAAAAACTGTAATAGTGTCTCCCTGACTAGTCAGACACCAATATATCTGTTTTAAAGAGTTTGGTGTAGGCCAGAAAAATATAACTGTGGTTTTGGAGTTCCACGGGTCAAATCTCTGAATTATCCTGTTTTTGGCATTTTTTGCTGTAAAAAAAAACTGTAATAATTTCTCCCTGACAGGTCAGACACCAATATATCTGTTTAAAAGAGACTGGTGTAGGCCAGAAAAATATAACTGTTGTTTTGCAGTTCAATGGGTCAAATATCTGTATTATCCTGATTTGGGCATTTTTTCACGTAAAAAAAACTGTATAATTGTCTACCTGACTGGTCAGACACCAATATATCTGTTTAAAAGAGTCTGGTGTAGGCCATAATAATATAACTGTGGTTTTGCAGTTCCATGGGTCAAGTCTCTGTATTATCTTGTTTTTGGCATTTTTTGCCATAAAAAATCTATAATAGTGTCTCCCTGACTGGTCAGACACCAATATATCTGTTTAAAAGAGTCTGGTGTAGGCCAGAAAAATATAACTGTGGTTTTGCCGGTCCACGGGTCAAATCTCAGCATTCTCCTGTTTTTAATATTTTTTCCCGTAAAAAAAAAAATGTAATAGTGTCTCCCTGACTGGTCAGACACCAATATATCTGTTTCAAAGAGTCTGGTGTAGGCCATAATAATATAACTGTGGTTTTGCAGTTCCACGGGTCAAGTCTCTGTATTATCCTTTATTTGACATTTTTTGACGTACAAAAAACTGTAATATTGTCTCCATGACTGGTCAGACACCAATATATCTGTTTAACAGAGTCTGGTGTACGCCACATAGCTATATATGTGGTTTGGCTGTTCCACAGGTCAAATCTCTGTATTATCCTGTTTTTGGCATTTGTTGCCATAAAAAAAAAACTATAATAGTGTCTCCCTGACTGGTCAGACACCAATATATATGTTTTAAAGAGTTTGGTGTAGGCCAGAAAAATATAACTGTGGTTTTGCAGTTCCACAGGTCAAATCTCTGTATTATCCTGTTTTTGGCATTTTTTGCAATAAAAAAAACTGTAATAGTGTCTCCCTGACAGGTTAGACACCAAAATATCTGTCTAAAAGAGTCTGGTGTAGGCCAGGAAAAATATAACTGTGGTTTTGCAGTTCCACGTATCAAATCTCTCTATTATACTGTTTTTGGAATTTTTTGCCGAAAAAAAAACTGTAATAGTGTCTCACTGACTGGTCAAACACCAATATATCTGTTTAAAAGAGTCTGGTGTAGGCCAGAAAAATAGAACTGTGGTTTTGCAGCTCCACGGGTCAAATCTCTGAATTATCCTGTTTTTAGCATTTTTTGCCGTAAAAAAAAACTGTAATAGTGTCTCCCTGACAGGTCAGACACCAATATATCTGTTTAAATGAGTCTGGTGTAGGCCATAAAAATATAAATGTTGTTTTGCAGTTCCATGGGTCAAATATCTGTATTATCCTGTTTTGGGCATTTTCTCACGTAAAAAAAAACTGTAAAAGTGTCTCCCTGACAGGTCAGACACCAATATATCTGTCAAAAAGAGTCTGGTGTAGGCCAGGAAAAATATAACTGTTGTTTTGCAGTTCCACGTATCAAATCTCTGTAGTATCCTGTTTTTGGCATTTTTTGACAAAAAAAAACTGTAATAGTGTCTCTCTGACTGGTCAGACACCAATATATCTGTTTAAAAGAATCTGGTGTACGCCACATAACTATAACTGTGGTTTTGCAGGTCCACGGGTCAAATCTCTGTATTATCCTACTTTTTGCATTTTTTGCCATAAAAAAAAAACCGTAATAGTCTCTCCCTGACTGTTCAGACAACAATATATCTGTTTAAAAGAGTCTGGTGTTGGCCAGAAAAATATAACTGTGGTTTTGCAGTTCCATGGGACAAAACTCTGTATTATACTGTTTTTAGCATTTTTTGCCGTAAAAAAAACTGTAATAGTGTCTCCCTGACTGGTCAGACACCAATATATCTGTTTAAAAGAGTCTGGCGTATGCCAAATAACTATAACTGTGGTTTTGCTGCTCCACGGGTCAAATTTCTGTATTCTCTTGTTTTTGACATTTTTTGCCGTAAAAAAAAAAAATACTGTAATAGTGTCTCTCTGACTGGTCAGACACCAATATATCTGTTTTAAAGAGTTTGGTGTAGGTCAGAAAAATATAACTGTGGTTTTGCAGTTCCACGGGTCAAATCTCTGTATTATCCTGTTTTTGGTATTTTTTGCCACAAAAAAAAAACTGTAATAGTGTCTCCCTGACACGTTTGACACCAAAATATCTGTCTAAAAGAGTCTGGTGTAGGCCAGGAAAAATATAACTGTTGTTTTGCAGTTCCACTTATCAAATCTCTGTATTATCCTGTTTTTGGCATTTTTTGATGAAAAAAAACTGTAATAGTGCCTCCCTGACTGGTCAGACACCAATATATCTGTTTTAAAGAGTTTGTTGTAGGCCAGAAAAATATAACTGTGGTTTTGGAGTTCCACGGGTCAAATCTCTGAATTATCCTGTTTTTTGCATTTTTTTGCTGTAAAAAAAAACTGTAATAGTGTCTCCCTGACAGGTCAGACACCAATATATCTGTTTAAAAGAGTCTGGTGTAGGCCAGAAAAATATAACTGTTGTTTTGCAGTTCATTGGGTCAAATATCTGTATTATCCTGATTTGGGCATTTTTTCACATAAAAAAAACTGTAAAATTGTCTACCTGACTGGTCAGACACCAATATATCTGTTTAAGAGTCTGGTGTAGGCCATAATAACATAACTGTGGTTTTGCAGTTCCATGGGTCAAGTCTCTGTATTATCTTGTTTTTGGCATTTTTTGCCATAAAAAAAACTATAATAGTGTCTCCCTGACTGGTCAGACACCAATATATCTGTTTAAATGAGTCTGGTGTAGGCCAGAAAAATATAACTGTGGTTTTGCAGTTCCACGGGTCAAATCTCAGCATTCTCCTGTTTTTAATATTTTTTCCCGTAAAAAAAAAAAATGTAATAGTGTCTCCCTGACTGGTCAGACACAAATATATCTGTTTAAATGAGTCTAGTGTAGGCCAGAAAATTATAAATGTTGTTTT
The DNA here is from genome assembly GCF_046119375.1 of Phyllobates terribilis. Taxonomy (NCBI): domain Eukaryota; kingdom Metazoa; phylum Chordata; class Amphibia; order Anura; family Dendrobatidae; genus Phyllobates; species Phyllobates terribilis. Next base: position 219,990,687 of record NW_027362773.1, on the reverse strand, counting down.
GAAGTTCAACGGGACAAATCTCTGTATTATTCTGTTTTTAGCATTTTTTGCCATAAAAAAAAACTGTAATAGTGTCTCCCTGACAGGTCAGACACCAATATATCTGTTTAAATGAGTCTGGTGTAGGCCAGAAAAATATAAATGTTGTTTTGCAGTTCCATGGGTCAAATATCTGTATTATTCTGTTTTGGGCATTTTTTCAGGTAAAAAAAAAACTGTAAAAGTGTCTCCCTGACTGGACAGACACCAATATATCTGTTTAACAGAGTCTGGTGTAGGCCATAATAATATAACTGTGGTTTTGCAGTTCCACGGGTCAAGTCTCTGTATTATCCTGTATTTGACATTTTTTGACGTACAAAAAACTGTAATATTGTCTCCATGACTGGTCAGACACCAATATATCTGTTTAACAGAGTCTGGTGTACGCCACATAGCTATATATGTGGTTTGGCTGTTTCACAGGTCAAATCTCTGTATTATCCTGTTTTTGGCATTTGTTGCCATAAAAAAAAAACTATAATAGTGTCTCCCTGACTGGTCAGACACCAATATATCTGTTTAAAAGAGTCTGGTGTAGGCCAGAAAAATATAACTGTGGTTTTGCAGTTCCACGGGTCAAATCTCTGTATTCTCCTGTTTTTGACATTTTTTGCCGTAAAAAAAAAAACTGTAATAGTGTCCCTCTGAATAGTCAGACACCAATATATCTGTTTTAAAGAGTTTGGTGTACGCCACATAACTATAACTGTGGTTTTGCAGGTCCACGGGTCAAATCTCTATATTATTCTACTTTTTCAATTTTTTGCCATTAAAAAAAACAGTAATAGTCTCTCCCTGACTGTTCAGACACCAATATATCTGTTTAAAAGAGTCTGGTGTATGCCACATAACTATAACTGTGGTTTGGCAGTTCCATGGGTCAAATCTCTGTATTATCCTGTTTTGGGCATTTTTTGACGTAAAAAAAAAATTGTAATAGTGTCTCCCTGACTGGTCAGACACCAATATATCTGTTTAAAAGAGTCTGGGGTAGTCCATAAAAATATAACTGTGGTTTTGCAGTACCACGGGTCAAATCTCTGTATTATCCTGCTTTTGGCATCTTTTGCCAAAAAAAAAAACTGTAATAGTGTCTCCCTGACTGGTCAGACACCAATATATCTATTTAAAAGAGTCTGGTGTACGCCACATAACTATAACTGTGGTTTTGCAGTTCCACGGGTCAAATCTCTGTATTATCCTGTTTTTAGCATTTTTTGCCATAAAAAAAAACTGTTATAGTGTCTCCCTGACTGGTCAGACACCAATATATCTGTTTAAAAGAGTCTGGTGTAGACCATAATAATATAACTGTGGTTTTGCAATTCCAGGGGTCAATTCTCTGTTTTATCCTGTATTTGACATTTTTTGACGTAAAAAAAACTGTAATATTGTCTCCATGACTGGTCAGACAACAATATATCTGTTTAAAAGAGACTGGTGTACGCCACATAACTATAACTGTGGTTTGGCAGCTCCACGGGTCAAATCTTTGTATTATTCTGTTTTTGGCTTTTTTTGACGTAAAAAAAAAACTGTAATAGTGTCTCCCTGACTGGTCAGACACCAATATATCTGTTTAAAAGAGTCTGGTGTAGGCCATAAAAATATAACTGTGGTTTTGCAGCTCCACAGGTCAAATCTCTGTATTATCCTATCTTTGGCATCTTTTGCCTTAAAAAAAACTGTAATAGTGTCTCCCTGACTGCTCAGACACTAATATATCTGTTTAAAAGAGTCTGGTGCATGCCACATAACTATAACTGTGGTTTTGCAGTTACACAGGTCAAATCTCTGCATTATCCTGCTTTTTGTAATTTTTGCCATAAAAAAAAACAATAATAGTGTCTCACTGACTGGTCAGACACCAATATATCTGTTTAAAAGAGTCTGGTGAAGGCCAGAAAAATATAACTGTGGTTTTGCCGTTCCAAGGGTCAAATCTCTGTACTATCCTACTTTTTGCATTCTTTGCCGTAAAAAAAACTGTGCTATTGTCTCACTGACTGGTCAGACACCAATATATCTATTTAAAAGAGTCTGGTGTATGCTACATAACTATAACTGTGGTTTTGCAGTTCTACTGGTTAAATATCTGTATTATCCTGTTTTTGGCATTTTTTGTCGTAAAAAAATCAGTAATAGTGTCTCCCTAACTGGTCAGACACCAATATATCTATTTAAAAGATTGTGGTGTACGCCACATAACTATAACTGTGGTTTTGCAGTTACACGGGTCAAATCTCTGTATTATCCTGTTTTTAGCATTTTTTGCCTTAAAAAAGAACTTTAATAGTGTCTCCCTGACTCGTCAGACACCAATATATCTGTTTTAAAGGGCCTGGTGCAGGCCAGAAAAATATAACTGTGGTTTTGCAGTTCCATGGGTCAAATCTCAGTATTATCCTGCTTTTGGCATTTTTTGCTGTAAAAAAAAAAGGTGTAATAGTGTCTCCCTGACTGGTCAGACACCAATATATCTGTTTTAAAGAGTTTGGTGTAGGCCAGAAAAATATGACTGTTGTTTTGCAGTTCCACGGTTCAAATCTCTGTATTATCCTGTTTTTGGCATTTTTTACAGTAAAAAAAAACTGTAATAGTGTCTCCCTGACAGGTCAGACACCAATATATCTATTTAAAAGAGTCTGGTGTATGCCACATAACTATAACTGTGGTTTTGCAGGTCCACGAGTCAAATCTCTGTATTATCCTGTTTTTGGCATTTTTTGCCGAAAAAAAAACTGTAATATTGTCTCCCTGACAGGTCAGACACCAATATATCTGTTTAAAAGAGTCTGGTGTATGCCAGAAAAATATAACTGTTGTTTTGCAGTTCCATGGGTCAAATATCTGTATTATCCTGTTTTTGGCATTTTTTGACGAAAAAAAAGCTGTAATAGTGTCTCCCTGACTGTTCAGACACCAATATATCTGTTTAAAAGAGTCTGGTGTTGGCCAGGAAAATATAACTGGTTTTGCAGTTCCACGGGACAAATCTCTGTATTATCCTGTTTTGGGCATTTTTTCACGTAAACAAAAACTGTAAAAGTGTCTCCCTGACTGGTCAGACACCAATATATCTGCTTAAAAGAGTCTGGTGTAGGCCATAATAATATAACTGTGGTTTTGCAGCTCCACGGGTCAAGTCTCTGTATTATCCTGTATTTGACATTTTTTAACGTACAAAAAACTGTAATATTGTCTCCATGAATGGTCAGACACAAATATATCTGTTTAAAAGAGTCTGGTGTACGCCACATAACTATAACTGTGGTTTGGCTGTTCCACGGGTCATATCTCTGTATTATCCTGTTTTTGGCATTTTTTGCCACAAAAAAAAACTATAATAGTGTCTCCCTGACAGGTTAGACACCAAAATATCTGTCAAAAAGAGTCTGGTGTAGGCCAGAAAAATATAACTGTTGTTTTGCAGTTCCACGGGTCAAATCTCTGTATTATCCTGTTTTTTGCATTTTTTGACGTAAAAAAAAACTGTAATAGTGTCTCCCTGACTGGACAGACACCAATATATCTGTTTAAAAGAGTCTGGTGTAGGCCATAAAAATATAAATGTGGTTTTGCAGTTCCACGAGTCAAATCTCTGCATTATCCTGTTTTTGGCATTTTTTGACATAAAAAAACTGTAATAGTGTCTCCCTGACTGGTCAGACACCAATATATCTGTTTAAAAGTGTCTGGTGTAGGCCAGAAAAATATAACTGTTGTTTTGCAGTTCCACGGGTCAAATCTCTGTATTATCCTGTTTTTGGCATTTTTTAACGTAAAAAAACTGTAAAAGAGTCGCCATGACTGGTCAGACACCAATATATCTGTTTAAAAGTGTCTGGTGTATGCCACATAACTATAACTGTGGTTTGGCAGTTCCATGGGTCAAATCTCTGTATTATCCTGTTTTGGGCATTTTTTGACGTAAAAAAAAACTGTAATAGTGTCTCCCTGACTGGTAAGACACCAATATATCTGTTTAAAAGAGTCTGGGGTAGTCCATAAAAATATAACTGTGGTTTTGCAGTACCATGGGTCAAATCTCTGTATTATCCTGCTTTTGGCATCTTTTGAAATAAAAAAAAACTGTAATAGTGTCTCCCTGACTGGTCAGACACCAATATATCTATTTAAAAGAGTCTGGTGTAGACCATAATAATATAACTGTGGTTTTGCCGTTCCATGGATCAAATCTCTGTACTATCCTACTTTTTGCATTTTTTGCCGTAAAAAAAACAGTAATAGTGTCTCCCTGACTGGTCAGACACCAATATATCTGTTTAAAAGAGTCTGGTGTAGACCATAATAATATAACTGTGGTTTTGCAATTCCAGGGGTCAAGTCTCTGTATTATCCTGTATTTGACATTTTTTGACGTACAAAAAACTGTAATATTGTCTCCATGACTGGTCAGACACCAATATATCTGTTTAAAAGAGTCTGGTGTATGCCATAAAAATATAACTGTGGTTTTGCAGCTCCACAGGTCAAATCTCTGTATTATCCTGTCTTTGGCATCTTTTGCCTTAAAAAAAACTGTAATAGTGTCTCCCTGACTGGTCAGACACTAATATATCTGTTTAAAAGAGTCTGATGCATGCCACATAACTATATCTGCGGTTTTGCAGCTCCACAGGTCAAATCTCTGCATTATCCTGCTTTTTGTAATTTTTGCCATAAAAAAAAACAATAATAGTGTCTCACTGACTGGTCAGACACCAATATATCTGTTTAAAAGAGTCTGGTGTATGCCACATAACTATAACTGTGGTTTTGCAGTTCTACTGGTCAAATATCTGTATTATCCTGCTTTTGGCATTTTTTGCCATAAAAAAATCAGTAATAGTGTCTCCCTGACTGGTCAGACACCAATATATCTATTTAAAAGAGTCTGGTGTACGCCACATAACTATAACTGTGGTGTTGCAGTTACATGGGTCAAATCTCTGTATTATCCTGTTTTTAGCATTTTTTGCCTTAAAAAAGAACTTTAATAGTGTCTCCCTGACTCGTCAGACACCAATATATCTGTTTTAAAGGGCCTGGTGCAGGCCAGAAAAATATAACTGTGGTTTTGCAGTTTCAGGGGTCCAATCTCAGTATTATCCTGCTTTTGGCATTTTTTGCTGTAAAAAAAAAAGCTGTAATAGTGTCTCCCTGAATAGTCAGACACCAATATATCTGTTTTAAAGAGTTTGGTGTAGGACATCAAAATATGACTGTGGTTTTGCAGTTCCACGGGTCAAATCTCTGTATTATCCTGTTTTTGGTATTTTTTGCCGTAAAAAAAACTGTAATAGTGTCTCCCTGACAGGTCAGACACCAATATATCTATTTAAAAGAGTCTGGTGTATGCCACATAACTATAACTGTGGTTTTGCAGGTCCACGGGTCAAATCTCTGTATTATCCTGTTTTTGGCATTTTTTGCCGAAAAAAAAACTGTAATAGTGTCTCCATGACAGGTCAGACACCAATATATCTGTTTAAAAGAGTCTGGTGTGGGCCAGAAAAATATAACTGTTGTTTTGCAGTTCCATTGGTCAAATCTCTGTATTATCCTGATTTTGGCATTTTTTGACGCAAAAAAAACTTTAAAAGTGTCTCACTGACTGGTCAGACACCAATATATCTGTTTAAAAGAGTATGGTGTAGTCCAGAAAAATATAACTGTTGTTTTGCAGTTCCATGGGTCAACTATCTGTATTATCCTGTTTTTGGCATTTTTTGCCATAAAAAAAAGCTGTAATAGTGTCTCCCTGACACATCAGACACCAAAAAATCTGTCTAAAAGAGTCTGGTGTAGGCCAGTAAAATATAACTGTGGTTTTGCAGTTCCACGGGTCAAATCTCTGTATTATCCTGCTTTCGGCATTTTTTGCCATAAAAAAACTGTAATAGTGTCTCCCTGACAGGTCAGACACCAAAATATCTGTTTAAAAGAGTCTGGTGTACGCCACATTACTATAACTTTAGTTTTGCAGTTCCATGGGTCAAATCTCTATATTATCCTACTTTTGGCATTTTTGGACGTAAAAAAAACTGTAATAGTGTCTCCCTGACAGGTCAGACAACAATTTATCTTTTTAAAAGAGTGTGGTGTAGGCCAGAAAATATAACTGTGGTTTTGCAGTTCCACAGGACAAATCTCTGTATTATCCTGTTTTAGCATTTTTTGCCGTAAAAAAGCCTGTAATAGTGTCTCCCTGACTGGTCAGACACCAATATATCTGTTTAGGAGAGTCTGGTGTAGGCCACAAAAATATAAATGTGGTTTTGCAGTTCCACAGGTAAAATCTCTGTATTATCTTGTTTTTGGCATTTTTTGCCATAAAAAAATCAGTAATAGTGTCTCCCTGACTGGTCAGACACCAATATATCTATTTAAAAGAGTCTGGAGTACGCCACATAACTATAACTGTGGTGTTGCAGTTACATGGGTCAAATCTCTGTATTATCCTGTTTTTAGCATTTTTTGCCTTAAAAAAGAACTTTAATAGTGTCTACCTGACTCGTCAGACACCAATATATCTGTTTTAAAGGGCCTGGTGCAGGCCAGAAAAATATAACTGTGGTTTTGCAGTTTCACGGGTCAAATCTCAGTATTATCCTGCTTTTGGCATTTTTTGCAGTAAAAAAAAAAGCTGTAATAGTGTCTCCCTGAATGGTCAGACACCAATATATCTGTTTTAAAGAGTTTGGTGTAGGCCATCAAAATATGACTGTGGTTTTGCAGTTCCACGGGTCAAATCTCTGTATTATCCTGTTTTTGGCATTTTTTGCCGTAAAAAAAAACTGTAATAGTTTCTCCCTGACAGGTCAGACACCAATATATCTATTTAAAAGAGTCTGGTGTATGCCACATAACTATAACTGTTGTTTTGCAGGTCCACGGGTCAAATCTCTGTATTATCCTGTTTTTGGCATTTTTTGCCGAAAAAAAAACTGTAATAGTGTCTCCCTGACAGGTCAGACACCAATATATCTGTTTAAAAGAGTCTGGTGTAGGCCAGAAAAATATAACTGTTGTTTTGCAGTTCCATGGGTCAACTATCTGTATTATCCTGTTTTTGGCATTTTTTGCCATAAAAAAAAGCTGTAATAGTGTCTCCCTGACACATCAGACACCAAAAAATCTGTCTAAAAGAGTCTGGTGTAGGCCAGGAAAAATATAACTGTTGTTTTGCAGTTCCACGTATCAAATCTCTGTATTATCCTGTTTTTGGCACTTTTTGACGAAAAAAAAGCTGTAATAGTGTCTCCCTGACTGGTCAGACACCAATATATCTGTTTAAAAGAGTCTGGTGTAGGCCAGAAAAATATAACTTTGGTTTTGCAGTTCCACGGGTCAAATCTCTGTATTATCCTGTTTTTGGCATTTTTTGCCGAAACAAAAACTGTAATAGTGTCTCACTGACAGGTCAGACTCCAATATATCTGTTTAAAAGAGTCTGGTGTAGGCCATAATAATATAACTGTGGTTTTGCAGTTCCACGGGTCAAGTATCTGTATTATCCTGTATTTGACATTTTTTGACGTACAAAAAACTGTAATATTGTCTCCATGACTGGTCAGACATCAATATATCTGTTTAAAAGAGTCTGGTGTAGGCCAGAAAAATATAACTGTTGTTTTGCAGTTTCACGGTTCAAATCTCTGTATTATCCTGTTTTTGGCATTTTTTGACTTAAAAAAACTGTAATATTGTCTCCATGACTGGTCAGACACCAATATATCTGTTTAAAAGAGTTTGGTGTAAGCCACATAACTATTATTGTGGTTTTGCAGCTCCACGAGTCAAATTTCTGTATTATCCTGCTTTTTGCATTTTTTTCCATAAAAAAAACCTGGAATACTGTCTCCCTGACTGGTCAGACACCAATATATCTGTTTAAAAGAGTCTGGTGTATGCCACATAACTATAACTGTGGTTTTGCAGTTCCACGGGTCAAATCTCTGTATTATCCTACTTTTTGCATTTTTTGCCGTAAAAAAAACTGTAATATTGTCTCCATGACTGGTCAGACACCAATATATATGTTTAAAAAAATCTGGTGTAGGCCAGAAAAATATAACTGTGGTTTAGCAGTTCCATGGGTCAAATCTCTGTATTATCCTGTTTTGGGCATTTTTTGCCATAAAAAAAACTGTAATAGTGTCTCCCTGACTGATCAGACACGAATATATCTGTTTAAAAGAGTCTGGTGTACGCCACATAATTATAACTGTAGTTTTGCAGTTCCATGGGTCAAATCTCTATTTTATCCTACTTTTTGCATTTTTTCACGTAAAAAAAACTGTAATAGTGTCTAACTGACAGGTCAGACAACAATATATCTGTTTAAAAGAGTCTGGTGTAGGCCAGAAAATATAACTGTGGTTTTGCAGTTCCCCAGGACAAATCTCTGTATAATCCTGTTTTTAGCATTTTTTGCCATAAAAAAAACCTGTAATAGTATCTCCCTGACTGGTCAGATACCAATATATCTATTTAAAAGAGTCTGGCGTATGCCAAATAACTATAACTGTAGTTTTGCAGTTCCAAGGGTCAAATCTCTGTTTTATCCTAATTTTTGCATTTTTTGCTGTAAAAAAAAACAGTAATAGTGTCTCCCTGACAGATCAGACAACAATATATCTGTTTAAAAGAGTCCGGTGTAGGCCAGAAAACATAACTGTGGTTTCGCAGTTCCACAGGACAAATCTCTGTATTATCCTGTTTTTAGCATTTTTTGCCATAAAAAAACCTGTAATAGTATCTCCCTGACTGGTCAGACACTAATATATCTGTTTAAGAGTGTCTGGTGTAGGCCAGAAAAATATAACTGTGGTTTTGCAGTTCCACGTGTCAAATCTCTGTATTATCCAGCTTTTGGCATTTTTTGCCGTAAAAAAAAACTGTAATAGTGTCTCACTGACAGGTCAGACACCAATATATCTGTATAAGAGAGTCTGGTGTAGGCCAGTAAAATATAACTGTGGTTTTGCAGTTCCACGGGTCAAATCTCTGTATTATCCTGCTTTCGGCATTTTTTGCCATAAAAAAAAACTGTAATAGTGTCTCCCTGACAGGTCAGACACCAAAATATCTGTCTAAAAGAGTCTGGTGTAGGCCAGGAAAAATATAACTGTTGTTTTGCAGTTCCACGTATCAAATCTCTGTATTATCCTGTTTTTGGCATTTTTTGACGAAAAAAAAGCTGTAATATTGTCTCCCTGACTGGTCAGACACCAATATATCTGTTTAAAAGAGTCTGGTGTACGCCACATAACTATAACTTTAGTTTTGCAGTTCCATGCGTCAAATCTCTATATTTTCCTACTTTTTGCATTTTTTGCCGTAAAAAAGCCTGTAATAGTGTCTCCCTGACTGGTCAGACACCAATATATCTGTTTAGGAGAGTCTGGTGTAGGCCACAAAAAATATAACTGTGGTTTTGCAGTTCCACAGGTCAAATCTCTGTATTATCTTGTTTTTGGCATTTTTTGACAAAATAAAAGCTGTAATATTTTCTCCCTGACTGGTCAGACACCAATATATCTGTTTAAAAGAGTCTGGGGTAAGCCATATAACTATAACTGTGGTTTTGCAGGTCCACGGGTCAAATCTCTGTATTATCCTACTTTTTGCATTTTTTGACGTACAAAAACTGTAATATTGTCTCCATGACTGGTCAGACACCAATATATCTGTTTAAAAGAGTCTGGTGTAGACCATAATAATATAACTGTGGTTTTGCAGTTCCACAGGTCAAGTCTCTGTATTATCCTGTATTTGACATTTTTTGACGTACAAAAAACTGTAATAGTGTCTCCCTGACTGGTCAGACACCAATATATCTGTTAAAAAAAGAGTCTGGTGCAGGCCAGAAAAATATAACTGTGGTTTGGAAGTTCCACGGGTAAAATCTCAGAATTATCCTGTTTTTAGCATTTTTTGCCGTAAAAAAAACTGTAATAGTGTCTCCCTGACTAGTCAGACACCAATATATCTGTTTAAAAGAGTCTGGGGTATGCCAAATAACTAACTGTGGTTTTGCAGCTCCACGGGTCAAATTTCTGTATTATCCTGCTTTTTGCATTTTTTGCAATAAAAAAAACTAATAGTGTCTCTCTAACTGGTCAAACACCAATATATCTGTTTAAAAGAGTCTAGTGCAGGTCAGAAAAATATAACTGTGGTTTTGCAGTTCCACGGGTCAAATCTCCATATTATCCGGTATTTTTGACGTAAAAAAAAAATTAATATTGTCTCCCTGACTGGTCACACACCAATATATCTGTTTAAAAGAGTCTGGTGTAGGCCAGAAAAATATAACTGTGGTTTTGCAGTTCCACGGGTCAAATCTCAGTATTATCCTGTTTTAGTCGTTTTTTGCAGTAAAGACAAAATGTAATAGTGTCTCCCTGACTGGTCAAACACCAATATATCTGTTTAAAAGAGTCTGGTGTAGGCCAGAAAAGTATAACTGTGGTTTTGCAGTTCCACGTGTCAAATCTCTGTATTATCTTGTTTTTAGCATTTTTTGTGCTAAAAAACAACTTTAATAGTGTCTCCCTGACTGGTCTGACACCAATATATCTGTTTAAAAGAGTCTGAGGCAGGCCAGAAAAATATAACTGTGGTTTTGCAGTTCCGTGGGTCAAATCTCTATATTATCCTGCTTTTTGCATTTTTTGCAGGAAAAAAACACTGTAATAGTGTCTCCCTGACTGGTCAGACACCAATATATCTGTTTAAAAGGGTCTTGTGCAGGCCAGAAAAATATAACTGTGTTTTTGCAGTTCCACGGGTCTAATCTCTGTTTTATCCTGTTCTTGGCGTTTTTTGCCGTAAAAAAGACTGTAATAGTGTCTCTCTGACTGTACATACACCAATATATCTATTTAAAAGAGTTTGGTGTAGGCCAGAAAAATATAACTGGGGTTTGGAAGTTTCACGGGTAAAATCTCAGTATTATCCTGTTTTTGTCATTTTTTGCCATAATGAAAAACAGTAATATTGTCTCCCTGACTGGTCAGACACCAAAATATCTGTTTAAAAGAGTCTGGCATATGCCAAATAACTATTGTTTTGCAGCTCCGCGGGTCAAATCTCTGTATTATCCTGCATTTTGCATTTTTTGCTGTAAAAAAAACTGTAATAGTGTCTCTCTGTCTGGTCAAACACCAATATATCTGTTTAAAAGAGTCTGGTGCAAGCCAGAAAAATATAACTGTGGTTTTGCAGTTCCATGGGTCAAATCTTTGTATTATCCTGTTTTTGGCATTTTTTGCCGTAAAAAAAACTGTAATAGTGTCTCCCTGACTGGTCAGACACCAATATATCTGTTTAAAAGAGTCTGGCGTAAGCCAAATAACTATAACTGTGGTTTTGCAGCTCCACGGGTCAAATTTCTGTATTATCCTGCTTTTTGCATTTTTTGCCATAAAAAAAAACTAATAGTGTCTCTCTGACTGGTCAAACACCAATATATCTGTTTAAAAGAGTCTGGTGCAGGTCAGAAAAATATAACTGTGGTTTTGCAGTTCCACGGGTCAAATTTCTATATTATCTGGTATTTTTGAGGTAAAAAAGAAATATAATATTGTCTCCCTGACTGGCCACACACCAATATATATGTTTAAAAGAGTCTGGTGTAGGCCAGAAAAATATAACTGTGGTTTTGCAGTTCCACGGGTCAAATCTCTGTATTATCCTGTTTTTGGCAGTTTTTGCCGTAAAAAAACTGTAATAGTGTCTCCATGACTGGTCAGACACCTATATATCTATTTAAAAGAGTCTGGTGTACGCCACATAGCTATAACTGTGGTTTTGCAGATCCACAGGTCAAATCTCTGTATTATCCTGCTTTTGGTATCTTTTGCCGCAAAAAAACTGTAATAGTGTCTCCCTGACTGGTCAGACACCAAAATATCTGCTTAAATGAGTCTGGTGTACGCCACATAATTATAACTGTGGTTTTGCAGGTCCACGGGTCAAATCTCTGTATTATTTTGCTTTTGGTATTTTTTGCCGCAAAAAAAAACTGTAATAGTGTCTGCCTGACTGGTCAGACACCAAAATATCTGCTTAAATGAGTCTGGTGTACGCCACATAACTATAACTGTGGTTTTGCAGTTCTACGGGACAAATCTCTGTATTATCCTGTATTTAGCATTTTTTGCCGTAAAAAAAATCTGTTATAGTGTCTCCCTGACTGGTCAGACACCAATATATCTGTTTAAAAGAGTCTGTCATACGCCAAATAACTATAACTGTGGTTTTGCAGTTCCAGTGGTCAAATCTCTGTATTATCTTGTTTTTAGCATTTTTTGCGGTAAAAAACAACTTTAATAGTGTCTCCCTGACTGGTCAGACACCAATATATCTGTTTAAAAGGGCCTGGTGTAGGCAAGAAAAATATAACTGTGGATTTGCAGTTCCACTGGTCAAATCTCTGTATTATCCTGTTTTTGGCATTTTTTACCGTAAAAAAAACTATAATAGTGTCTCCCTGACTGTTCAGACACCAATATATCTGTTTAAAAGAGTCTGGTGCAGGCCAGAAAAACATAACTGTGGTTTTGCAGGTCCACGGGTCAAATCTCAGTATTATCCTGTTTTTGGCATTTTTTTTGCAGTAAAAAAAACTGTAATAGTGTCTCCCTGACTGGTCAGACACCAATATATCTGTTTAAAAGAGTCTGGCGTATGCCAAATAACTATAACTGTGGTTTTGCAGCTCCTCGGGTCAAATTTCTGTATTATCCTGCTTTTTGCATTTTTTTGCCATAAAAAAAACTAATAGTGTCTCTCTGACTGGTCAAACACCAATATATCTGTTTAAAAGAGTCTGGTGCAGGTCAGAAAAATATAACTGTGGTTTTGCAGTTCCACGGGTCAAATCTCTATATTATCTGGTATTTTTGAGGTAAAAAGAATTATAATATTGTCTCCCTGACTGGTCACACACCAATATATCTGTTTAAAAGAGTCTGGTGTAGGCCAGAAAAATATAACTGTGGTTTTGCAGTTCCACGGGTCAAATCTCTGTATTATCCTGTTTTTGGCAGTTTTTGCCGTAAAAAAAACTGTAATAGTATCTCCATGACTGGTCAGACACCAATATATCTATTTAATAGAGTCTGGTGCATGCCACATAGCTATAACTGTGGTTTTGCAGTTCCACGGGTCAAATCTCTGTATTATCCTGTTTTTAGCATTTTTTGCGGTAAAAAACAACTTTAATAGTGTCTCCCTGACAGGTCAGACACCAATTTATCTGTTTAAAAGAGTCTGGTGCAGGCCATAAAAATATAACTGTGGTTTTGCAGTTCCACGGGTCAAATCTCTGTATTATCCTGTTTTTGGCATTTTTTTGCAGTAAAAAAAACTGTAATAGTGTCTCCCTGACTGTTCAGACACCAATATATCTGTTTAAAAGAATCTGGTGTAGGCCAGAAAAATATAACTGTGGTTTTGCAGTTCCATGGGACAAACCTCTGTATTATCCTGCTTTTTTCATTTTTGCCGTTAAAAAAAAACTGTAATAGTGTCTCCCTGACTGTTCAGACACCAAAATATTTGTTTTAAAGAGTCTGGCGCACGCCAAATAACTATAACTGTGGTTTTGCAGCTCCTCGGGTGAAATTTCTGTATTATCCTGCTTTTTGCATTTTTTGCCATAAAAAAAAACTAATAGTGTCTCTCTGACTGGTCAAACATCAATATATCTGTTTAAAAGAGTCTGGTGCACGTCAGAAAAATATAACTGTGGTTTTGCAGTTCCACGGGTCAAATCTCTATATTATCTGGTATTTTTGAGGTAAAAAGAAATATAATATTGTCTCCCTGACTGGTCACACACCAATATATCTGTTTAAAAGAGTCTGGTATAGGCCAGAAAAATATAACTGTGGTTTTGCAGTTCCACGGGTCAAATCTCTGTAGTATCCTGTTTTTGGCAGTTTTTGCCGTAAAAAAAACTGTAATAGTGTCTTCATGACTGGTCAGACACCAATGTATCTATTTAAAAGAGTCTGGTGTACGCCACATAGCTATAACTGTGGTTTTGCAGTTCCACGGGTCAAATCTCTGTGTTATCCTGTTTTTAGCATTTTTTGCGGTAAAAAACAACTTTAATAGTGTCTCCCTGACAGGTCAGACACCAATATATCTGTTTAAAAGGGCCTGGTGTAGGCTACAAAAATATAACTGTGGATTTGCAGTTCCACGGGTCAAATCTCTGTATTATCCTGTTTTTGGCATTTTTTGCCGTAAAAAAAACTGTAATAGTGTCTCCCTGACTGTTCAGACACCAATATATCTGTTTAAAAGAGTCTGGTGCAGGCCAGAAAAATATAACTGTGGTTTTGCAGTTCCACGGGTCAAATCTCTGTATTATCCGGTTTTTGGCATTTTTTTTCAGTAAAAAAAACTGTAATAGTGTCTCCCTGACTGTTCAGACACCAATATATCTGTTTAAAAGAGTCTGGTGTAGGCCAGAAAAATATAACTGTGGTTTTGCAGTTCCATGGGACAAATCTCTGTATTATCCTGCTTTTTTCATTTTTCCGTTAAAAAAAAACTGTAATAGTGTCTCCCTGACTGTTCAGACACCAAAATATTTGTTTAAAAGAGTCTGGTGTAGACCAAAAAAATATAACTATGGTTTTGCAGTTGCACGGGTCAAATCTCAGTATTATCCTGTTTTTGTTGTTTTTTGACGTAAAGAAAAACTGTAATAATGTCTCCCTGACTGGTCAGACACCAAAATATTTGTTTAAAAGAGTCTGGCGTGCGCCAAATAACTATAACTGTGGTTTTGCAGCTCCATGGGTCAAATCTCTGTATTATCCTGCTTTTTGCATTTTTTGCAGTAAAAAAAACTGTAATAGTGTCTCCCTGACTCGTTGAACACCAATATATCTGTTTAAAAGAGTCTGGTGTAGGCCAGAAAAATATAACTATGGTTTTGCAGCTCCACGGGTCAAAACTCAGAATTATCCTGTTTTTGTCGTTTTTTGCCAAAAAGAAAAACTGTAATAGTGTCTCCCTGACTGGTCAGACACCAAAATATTTGTTTAAAAGAGTCTGGCGCGCGCCAAATAACTATAACTGTGGTTTTGCAGTTCCACGGGTCAAATCTCTGTTTTATCCTGTTTTTGGCATTTTTTGCTGTAAAAAAGACTGTAATAGTGTCTCTCTGACTGTACAGACACCAATATATCTATTTAAAAGAGTCTGGTGTAGGCCAGAAAAATATAACTGTGGTTTGGAAGTTTCACGGGTAAAATCTCAGTATTATCCTGTTTTTGTCATTTTTTGCCATAATGGAAAACAGTAATATGGTCTCCCTGACTGGTCAGACACCAAAATATCTGTTTAAAAGAGTCTGGCGTACGCCAAATAACTATGGTTTTGCAGCTCCGCGGGTCAAATCTCTGTATTATCCTGCATTTTGCATTTTTTGCTGTAAAAAAAACTGTAATAGTGTCTCCCTGACTCTTCAGACACCAAAATATCTGCTTAAATGAGTCTGGTGTACGCCACATTACAATAACTGTGGTTTTGCAGGTCCACGGGTCAAATCTCTGTATTACCCTGCTTTTGGTATTTTTTGCCGCAAAAAAAACTGTAATAGTGTCTGCCTGACTGGTCAGACACCAATATATCTGTTTAAAAGAGTCTGGTGTATGCCACATAACTATAACTGTGGTTTTGCAGCTCCATGGGATTAAATCTCTGTATTATCCTGCTTTTTGCATTTTTTGCAGTAAAAAAAAACTGTAATAGTGTCTCCCTGACTCGTTGAACACCAATATATCTGTTTAAAAGAGTCTGGTGTAGGCCAGAAAAATATAACTGTGGTTTTGCAGTTCCACGTGTCAAATCTCTGTATTTTCCTATTTTTGGCATTTTTTGCCGTAAAAAAAGACTGTAATATTGTCTCCCTAACTGTTCAGACTCCACTATATCTGTTTAAAAGAGTCTGGTGCAAGCCAGAAAAATATAACTGTGGTTTTGGAGTTCCACAGGTCAAATCTCTGTATTATCCTGTTTTTAGCATTTTTTGTCACAAAAAAAACTGTAATAGTGTCTCCATGACTGGTCAGACACCAATATATCTATTTAAAAGAGTCTGGTGTACGCCACATAGCTATAACTGTGGTTTTGCAGATCCACGGGTCAAATCTCTGTATTATCCTGCTTTTGGTATTTTTTGCCGAAAAAAATACCTGTAATAGTGTATCCCTGACTGGTCAGACACTAATATATCTGCTTAAATGAGTCTGGTGTATGCCACATAACTATAACTGTGGTTTTGCAGGTCCACGGGTCAAATCTCTGTATTATCCTGCTTTTTCCATTTTTTGTGTAAAAAAAACTGTAATAGTGTCTCCCTGACTGTTCAGACACCAATATATCTGTTTAAATGAGTCTGGTGTAGGCCAGAAAAATATAACTGTGGTTTTGCAGTTCCATGGGACAAATCTCTGTATTATCCTGTTTTTGTCATTTTTTGCTATAATGAAAAACAGTAATATTGTCTCCCTAACTGGTCAGACACCAAAATTTCTGTTTAAAAGAGTCTGGCGTACGCCAAATAACAAGAACTGTGGTTTTGCGGCTCCACTGGTCAAATCTCTGTATTATCCTGCATTTTGCATTTTTTGCTGTAACAAAAAGCTGTAATAGTGTCTCTCTGTCTCGTCAAACACCAATATATCTGTTTAAAAGAGTCTGGTGCAGGACAGAAAAATATAACTGTGGTTATGCAGTTCCACGGGTCAAATCTCTATATTATCCTGTTTTTGGCATTTCTTTACATTAAAAAAACTATAATAGTGTCTCCCTGACTGGTCAGACACCAATATATCTGTTTCAAAGACTCTGGTGTAGGCCAGAAAATATAACTGCGGTTTTGCATATCCATGGGTCAAATCTTTGTATTATCCTGTTTTTGGCATTTTTTGCCGTAAAAAAAACTGTAATAGTGTCTCCCTGACTGGTCAGACACCAATATATCTGTTTAAAAGAGTCTGGCGCTTGCCAAATAACTATAACTGTGGTTTTGCAGCTCCACGGGTCAAATTTCTGTATTATCCTGCTTTTTGCATTTTTTGCCATAAAAAAAAAAATAGTGTCTCTCTGACTGGTCACACACCAATATATCTGTTTAAAAGAGTCTGGTGTAGGCCAGAAAAATATAACTGTGGTTTTGCAGTTCCACGGGTCAAATCTCTGTATTATCCTGTTTTTGGCAGTTTTTGCCGTAATAAAAACTGTAATAGTGTCTACCTGACTGGTCAGACACCAAAATATCTGCTTAAATGAGTCTGGTGTACGCCACATTACTATAACTGTGATTTTACAGGTCCACGGGTCAAAGATCTGTATTATCCTGTTTTTGGCATTTTTTGCCGTAAAAAAAACTATAATAGTGTCTCCCTGACTGTTCAGACTCCAATATATCTGTTTAAAAGAGTCTGGTGCAAGCCAGAAAAATATAACTGTGGTTTTGCAGTTCCACAGGTCAAATCTCTGTATTATCCTGTTTTTGGCATTTTTTACCGTAAAAAAAACTGTAATAGTTTCTCCATGACTGGTCAGACACCAATATATCTATTTAAAAGAGTCTGGTGTACGCCACATAGCTATAACTGTGGTTTTGCAGATCCACGGGTCAAATCTCTGTATTATCCTGCTTTTGGTATATTTTGCCGCAAAAAAAAACTGTAATAGTGTATCCCTGACTGGTCAGGCACCAATATATCTGCTTATATGAGTCTGGTGTACGCCACATTACTATAACTGTGGTTTTGCAGGTCCACGGGTCAAATCTCTGTATTACCCTGCTTTTGGTATTTTTTGCCGCAAAAAAAAACTGTAAAAGTGTCTCCCTGACTCGTTGAACACCAATATATCTGTTTAAAAGAGTCTGGTGTAGGCCAGAAAAATATAACTGTGGTTTTGCAGCTCCACGGGTCAAATCTCTATATTATCCGGTATTTTTGACGTAAAAAAGAAATATAATATTGTCTCACTGACTGGTCACACAACAAGATATCTGTTTAAAAGAGTCTGGTGTAGGCCAGAAAAATATAACTGTGGTTTTGCAGTTCCACGGGTCAAATCTCTGTATTATCCTGTTTTTGGCATTTTTTGCCGTAAAAAAATCTGTAATAGTGTCTACCTGACTGGTCAGACACCAAAATATCTGCTTAAATGAGTCTGGTGTACGCCACATTACTATAACTGTGGTTTTGCAGGTCCACAGGTCAAATCTCTGTATTACCCTGCTTTTGGTATTTTTTGCCGCAAAAAAAAACTGTAATAGTGTCTGCCTGACTGGTCAGACACCAATATATCTGTTTAAAAGAGTTTGGTGTATGCCACATAACTATAACTGTGGTTTTGCAGCTCCATGGGTCAAATCTCTGTATTATCCTGCTTTTTGCATTTTTTGCAGTAAAAAAAAACTGTAATAGTGTCTCCCTGACTCGTTGAACACCAATATATCTGTTTAAAAGAGTCTGGTGTAGGCCAGAAAAATATAACTGTGGTTTTGCAGTTCCACTTGTCAAATCTCTGTATTATCCTGTTTTTAGCATTTTTTGCGCTTAAAAACAACCTTAATAGTGTCTCCCTGACTGGTCAGACACCAATATATCTGTTTAAAAGTGCCTGGTGTAGGCCAGAAAAATATAACTGTGGTTTTGCAGTTCCACGGGTCAAATCTCTGTATTATCCTGTTTTTGGCATTTTTTGCCGTAAAAAAAACTGTAATAGTTTCTCCTTGACTGGTCAGACACCAATATATCTATTTAAAAGAGTCTGGTGTACGCCACATAGCTATAACTGTGGTTTTGCAGATCCACGGGTCAAATCTCTGTATTATCCTGTTTTTGGTATATTTTGCCGCAAAAAAAAACTAATAGTGTATCCCTGACTCGTCAGACACCAATATATCTGCTTAAATGAGTCTGGTGCATGCCATGTAACTATAACTGTGGTTTTGCAGGTCCACGGGTCAAATCTCTGTATTATCCTGCTTTTTGCATTTTTTTCGTAAAAAAAACAGTAATAGTGTCTCCCTGACTGTTCAGACTCCAATATATCTGTTTAAAAGAGTCTGGTGCAGGCCAGAAAAATATAACTATGGTTTTGCAGCTCCACGGGTCAAATCTCAGTATTATCCTCTTTTTGGCATTTTTTGCCGCAAAGAAAAACTGTAATAGTGTCTCCCTGACTCGTTGAACACTAATATCTCTGTTTAAAAGGGCCTGGTGTAGGCCAGAAAAATATAACTGTGGTTTTGCAGTTCCAAGGGTCAAATCTCTGTATTATCCTGTTTTTGGCATTTTTTGCCGTAAAAAAAACCTGTAATAGTGTCTCCCTGACTGTTCAGACACCAATATATCTGTTTAAAAGAGTCTGGTGCAGGCCAGAAAAATATAACTGTTGTTTTGCAGTTCCACAGGTTAAATCTCTATATTATCCTGTTTTTGGCATTTTTTGACATAAAAAAACTGTAATAGTGTCTCCCTGATGGGTCAGACACCAATATATCTGTTTAAAAGAGTCAGGCATACGCCAAATAACTATAACTGTGGTTTTGCAGCTCTACGGGTCAAATCTCTGTACTATCCTAATTTTTGCATTTTTTGCAGGAAAAAAACACTGTAATAGTTTCCCCCTGCCTGGTCAGACACCAATATGTCTGTTTAAAAGAGTCTGCTGTACGCCACATAACTATAACTGTGGTTTTGCAGTTCCACGGATCAAATCTCTGTACTATCCTAATTTTTGCATTTTTTGCAGGAAAAAAACACTGTAATAGTTTCCCCCTGCCTGGTCAGACACCAATATATCTGTTTAAAAAAATCTGGAGTAGGCCAGAAAAATATAACTGTGGTTTTGCAGCTCCACAGGTCAAATCTCTGTATTATCCTGTTTTTGGCATTTTTTGCCGTAAAAAAACTGCAATAGTGTCTCCCTGACTTGCCAGACACCAATATATCTGTTTAAAAGAGTCTGGTGTACGCCAAATAACTATAACTGTGATTTTGCAGTTCCACGGGTAAAATCTCTGTATTGTCCTGCTTTTGGCATTTTTGTCGTAAAAAAACTGTAATCGTGTCTCCCTGACTGGTCAGACACCAATATATCTATTTAAAAGAGTCTGGTGAACCCCACATAACTATAACTGTGGTTTTGCAGTTCCACGGGTCAAATCTCTGTATTATCCTGCTTTTGGCATTTTTTGCCTTAAAAAATAGCAGTAATAGTGTCTCCCTGACTGGTTAGACACCAATATATCTGTTTAAGAGAGTCTGGTGCAGGCCAGAAAAATATTACTGTGTTTTTGCAGTTCCACGGGTCAAATGTCGCTTTTATCCTGTTTTTGACAATTTTTGACATAAAAAAAAACTGTAATAGTGTCTCCCTGACTTGTCAGACACCAATATATCAGTTCTAAAGAGTATGGTGTAGGCCAGAAAAATATAACTGTGGTTTTGCAGCTCCACGGGTCAAATTTCTGTATTATCCCGCTTTTTGCATTTTTTGCCATAAAAAAACTGTAATAGTGTCTCTATGACTGTTCAGACACCAATATACAATATCTGTTTAAAAGAGTCTGGTGTAGGCCAGAAAAATATAACTGTGGTTTTGCAGTTCCATGGGTCAAATCTCAGTTTTATCCTTTTTTTGTGGTTTTTTGCCATAAAGAAAACTGTAATAGTGACTCCCTGACTAGTAAGACAACAAAATATCTGTTTAAAAGAGTCTGGCATGCACCAAATAACTATAACTGTGGTTTTGCAGCTCCATGGGTCAAATCTCTGTATTATCCTGCTTTTTGCAGTAAAAAAAAAAATTTAATAGTGTCTCTCTGACTGGTCAAACACCAATATATCTGTTTAAAAGGGCCTGGTGTAGGCCAGAAAAATATAACTGTGGTTTTGCAGTTCCACGGGTCAAATCTCTGTATTATCCTGTTTTTGGCAATTTTTGCCGTAAAAAAAAAATTGTAATAGTGTCTCCCTGAATGTTCAGACACCAATATATCTGTTTAAAAGGGTCTGGTGCTGGCCAGAAAAATATAACTGTGTTTTTGCAGTTCCACGGGTCAAATCTCTATATTATCCTGTTTTTGGAATTTTTTGACATTAAAAAACTGTAATAGTGTCTCCATGACTGGTCAGACACCAATATATATATTTAAAAGAGACTGGTGTACGCCACATAACTATAACTGTGGTTTTGCAGTTCCATGGGTCGAGACTCTGTATTATCCTGTATTTGATATTTTTTGACGCACAAAAAACTGTAATATTGTCTCCATGACTGGTCAGACACCAATATATCTGTTTAAAAGCATCTTGTGTACGACACATAACTATAACTGTGGTATGGCAGTTCCACGGGTCAAATCTCTGTATTATCCTGCTTTTTGCATTTTTTGCAGTAAAAAAAAAATGTAATAGTGTCTCTCTGACTGGTCAAACAGCAATATATCTGTTTAAAAGAGTCTGGTGCAAGCCAGAAAATATAACTGTGGTTTTGCAGTTCCACGGGTCAAATCTCTGTCTTATCCTGTTTTTGGAATTTTTTGCCGTAAAAAAAACTGTAATAGTGTCTCCCTGACTGGTCAAACACCAATATATCTGTTTAAAAGAGTCTGGTGTACGCCACATAGCTATAACTGTCGTTTTGCAGGTCCACGGGTCAAATCTCTGTATTATCCTGCTTTTTGCATTTTTTGCCGTAAAAAAAACAGTAGTAGTGTCTCCCTGACTGTTCAGACATCAATATATCTGTTTAAAAGAGTATGGCATACGCCAAATAACTATAACTGTGGTTTTGCAGCTCCACGGGTCAAATTTCTGTATTATCCTGCTTTTTGCATTTTTTGCCATAAAAAAAACTGTAATAGCGTCTCTCTGACTGTTCAGACACTAATTTACAATATCTGTTTAACAGAGTCTGGTTTAGTCCAGAAAAATATAACTGTGGTTTTCCAGTTCCACGGGTCAAATCTCTATATTATCCGTTTTTTTTTACGCAATAAAAACTATAATAGTGTCTCCCTGACAGGTCAGACACCAATATATCTGTTTAAAATGGGCTGGTGTAGGCGAGAAAAATATAACTGTGGTTTTGCAGTTCCACGGGTTAAATCTCTATATTATCCTGTTTTTGGAATTTTTTGACATTAAAAAACTGTAATAGTGTCTCCCTGATTGGTCAGACACCAATATATCTGTTTAAAAGAGTCTGGTGCTGGCCATAAAAATATAACTGTGTTCTTGCAGTTCCACGGGTCAAATCTCTGTTTTATCCTGTTTTTGGCACCTTTTTCCGTTAAAAAGACTGTAATAGTGTCTCTCTGACTGTACAGACACCAATATATCTGTTTAAAAGAGTCTGGTGTAGGCCAGAAAAATATAACTGTGGTTTTGCAGTTCCATGGGTCAAATCTCTGTATTATCCTGCTTTTTGCATTTTTTGCTGTAAAAACATACCGTAATAGTGTCTACCTGACTGGTCAAAGACCAATATATCTGTTTAAAAGAGCCTAGTGTAGGCCAGAAAAATATAACTGGTTTTGCAGTTCCATGGGTCAAATTTCTGTATTATCCTGTTTTTGGCATTTTTTGCCGTAAAATAACTGTAATAGTGTCCCCATGACTGGTCAGACACCAATATATCTATTTAAAAGAGACTAGTGTACGCCACATAACTATAACTGTGGTTTTGCAGGTCCACGGGTCAAATCTCTGTATTATCCTTCCGTTTTGCATTTTTTGCCCTAAAAAAAAACAGTAGTAGTGTTTCCCTGACTGTTCAGACACCAATATATCTGTTTAAAAGAGTCTGGTGCAAGCCAGAAAAATATAACTGTGGTTTTGCAGTTCCACTGGACGTATTATCCTGTTTTTAGCATTTTTTGCCGTAAAAAAAACTGTAATAGTGTCTCCCTGACTGGTCAGACACCAATATATCTATTTAAAAGAGTCTGGTGTACGCCACATAAATATAACTGTGGTTTTGCAGTTCAATGGGGCAAATCTCTGTACTATCCTACTTTTTGCATTTTTTGCCGAAAAGAAAAACTGTAATAGTGTCTCCCTGACTGGTCAGACACCAATACATCTGTTTAATAAAATCTGGTGTAGGCCAGAAAAATATAACTGTGGTTTTGCAGTTCCACAGGTCAAATCTCTGCATTATCCTGTTTTTGGCATTTTTTGCCATAAAAAAAAACTGTAATAGTGTCTCCCTGACTTGTCAGACACCATATATCTGTTTAAAAAGATCTGGTCTTGGCCAGAAAAATATAACTGAGGTTTTGCAGTTCCATGGGTCAAATCTCTGTACTATCCTACTTTTTGCATTTTTTGCCATAAAGAAAAACAGTAATAGTGTCTCCATGACTGTTCAGACACCAATATATCTGTTTAAGAGTCTCGTGTAGGCTAGAAAATATAACTATGGTTTTGCAATTCCACGTGTCAAATCTCTGCATTATCCTGTTTTTGTCATTTTTTGCCGTAAAAAAACTGTAATAGTGTCTCCCTGACTGGTGAGACACCAATATATCTATTTAAAATAGTCTGGTGTACTCCACATAACTATAAATGTGGTTTTGCAGTTACACGGCTCAAATCTCTGTATCATCCTGCTTTTGGCATTTTTTGACGTAAAAAATAACAGTAATCGTGTCTCCCTGACTGGTCAGACACCAATATATCTGTTTAAAAGAGTCTGGTGCAGGCCAGAAAAATATAACTGTGTTTTTGCAGTTCCACGGGTCAAATCTCAGTTTTTTCCTGTTTTAGGCATTTTTTGCTGTAAAAAAACTGTAATAGTGTCTCACTGACTGGTCAGACACCAATAAATCTGTTTAAAAGAGTCTGGTGTACGCCACATTACTATAACTGTGGTTTTGCAGTTCCACGGGTCAAATCTCTGTATTATCCTGCTTTTTGCATTTTTTGCCTTAAAAAAAAACTGTAATAGTGTCTCCCTGACTGGTAAGACACCATTAAATCTGTTTAAAAGAGTCTGGTGTACGCCACATTACTATAACTGTGGTTTTGCAGTTCCACGGGTCAAATCTCTGTATTCTCCTGTTTTTGACAATTTTTGCCATAAAAAAAAACTTTAATAGTGTCTCCCTGACTCGTCAGACACCAATAAATCTGTTTAAAAGAGTCTGGCATACGCCAAATAACTATAACTGTGGTTTTGCAGCTTTATTGTTGAAATCTCTGTATTATCCTGCTTTTTGCATTTTTTGCTGTAAAAAAATACAGTAATAGTGTCTCTCTGACTGGTCAGACACCAATAACTCTGTTTAAAAGAGTCTGGTGCAGGCCAGAAAAATATAACTGTGGTTTTGCAGTTCCACGGGTCAAATCTCTATATTATCCGTTTTTTGGCATTTTTTGACGTAAAAAAAATCACTGTAATAGTGTCTCCCTGACTGGTCAGACACCAATATATCTGTTTAAAAGAGCCTAGTGTAGGCCAGAAAAATATAACTGTGGTTTTGCAGTTCCATGGGTCGAGACTCTGTATTATCCTGTATTTGATATTTTTTACCGTACAAAAAACTGTAATATTGTCTCCATGACTGGTCAGACACCAATATATCTGTTTAAAAGCATCTTGTGTACGACACATAACTATAACTGTGGTATGGCAGTTCCATGGGTCAAATCTCTGTATTATCCTGCTTTTTGCATTTTTTGCCGTAAAAAAAAACAGTAGTAGTGTCTCCTTGACTATTCAGACACCAATATATCTGTTTAAAAGAGTGTAGTGTAGGCCAGAAAAATATAACTGTGGTTTTGCAGTTCCACGGGTTAAATCTCTATATTATCCTGTTTTTGGAATTTTTTGACATTAAAAAACTGTAATAGTGTCTCCCTGACTGGTCAGACACCAATATATCTGTTTAAAAGAGTCTGGTGCTGGCCATAAAAATATAACTGTGTTCTTGCAGTTCCACGGGTCAAATCTCTGTTTTATCCTGTTTTTGGCACCTTTTTCCGTTAAAAAGACTGTAATAGTGTCTCTCTGACTGTACAGACACCAATATATCTGTTTAAAAGAGTCTGGTGTAGGCCAGAAAAATATAACTGTGGTTTTGCAGTTCCATGGGTCAAATCTCTGTATTATCCTGCTTTTTGCATTTTTTGCTGTAAAAACATACCGTAATAGTGTCTACCTGACTGGTCAAAGACCAATATATCTGTTTAAAAGAGCCTAGTGTAGGCCAGAAAAATATAACTGGTTTTGCAGTTCCATGGGTCAAATTTCTGTATTATCCTGTTTTTGGCATTTTTTGCCGTAAAATAACTGTAATAGTGTCCCCATGACTGGTCAGACACCAATATATCTATTTAAAAGAGACTGGTGTACGCCACATAACTATAACAGTGGTTTTGCAGGTCCACGGGTCAAATCTCTGTATTATCCTTCCGTTTTGCATTTTTTGCCCTAAAAAAAAACAGTAGTAGTGTTTCCCTGACTGTTCAGACACCAATATATCTGTTTAAAAGAGTCTGGTGCAAGCCAGAAAAATATAACTGTGGTTTTGCAGTTCCACTGGACAAATCTCTGTATTATCCTGTTTTTAGCATTTTTTGCCGTAAAAAAAACTGTAATAGTGTCTCCCTGACTGGTCAGACACCAATATATCTATTTAAAAGAGTCTGGTGTACGCCACATAAATATAACTGTGGTTTTGCAGTTCAATGGGGCAAATCTCTGTACTATCCTACTTTTTGCATTTTTTGCCGAAAAGAAAAACTGTAATAGTGTCTCCCTGACTGGTCAGACACCAATACATCTGTTTAATAAAATCTGGTGTAGGCCAGAAAAATATAACTGTGGTTTTGCAGTTCCACAGGTCAAATCTCTGCATTATCCTGTTTTTGGCTTTTTTTGCCATAAAAAAAAACTGTAATAGTGTCTCCCTGACTTGTCAGACACCATATATCTGTTTAAAAAGATCTGGTCTTGGCCAGAAAAATATAACTGAGGTTTTGCAGTTCCATGGGTCAAATCTCTGTACTATCCTACTTTTTGCATTTTTTGCCATAAAGAAAAACAGTAATAGTGTCTCCATGACTGTTCAGACACCAATATATCTGTTTAAGAGTCTCATGTAGGCTAGAAAATATAACTATGGTTTTGCAATTCCACGTGTCAAATCTCTGCATTATCCTGTTTTTGTCATTTTTTGCCGTAAAAAAACTGTAATAGTGTCTCCCTGACTGGTGAGACACCAATATATCTATTTAAAATAGTCTGGTGTACTCCACATAACTATAAATGTGGTTTTGCAGTTACACGGCTCAAATCTCTGTATCATCCTGCTTTTGGCATTTTTTGACGTAAAAAATAACAGTAATCGTGTCTCCCTGACTGGTCAGACACCAATATATCTGTTTAAAAGAGTCTGGTGCAGGCCAGAAAAATATAACTGTGTTTTTGCAGTTCCACGGGTCAAATCTCAGTTTTTTCCTGTTTTAGGCATTTTTTGCTGTAAAAAAACTGTAATAGTGTCTCACTGACTGGTCAGACACCAATAAATCTGTTTAAAAGAGTCTGGTGTACGCCACATTACTATAACTGTGGTTTTGCAGTTCCACGGGTCAAATCTCTGTATTATCCTGCTTTTTGCATTTTTTGCCTTAAAAAAAACTGTAATAGTGTCTCCCTGACTGGTAAGACACCATTAAATCTGTTTAAAAGAGTCTGGTGTACGCCACATTACTATAACTGTGGTTTTGCAGTTCCACGGGTCAAATCTCTGTATTCTCCTGTTTTTGACAATTTTTGCCATAAAAAAAAACTTTAATAGTGTCTCCCTGACTCGTCAGACACCAATAAATCTGTTTAAAAGAGTCTGGCATACGCCAAATAACTATAACTGTGGTTTTGCAGCTTTATTGTTGAAATCTCTGTATTATCCTGCTTTTTGCATTTTTTGCTGTAAAAAAATACAGTAATAGTGTCTCTCTGACTGGTCAGACACCAATATCTCTGTTTAAAAGAGTCTGGTGCAGGCCAGAAAAATATAACTGTGGTTTTGCAGTTCCACGGGTCAAATCTCTATATTATCCGTTTTTTGGCATTTTTTGACGTAAAAAAAATCACTGTAATAGTGTCTCCCTGACTGGTCAGACACCAATATATCTGTTTAAAAGAGCCTAGTGTAGGCCAGAAAAATATAACTGTGGTTTTGCAGTTCCATGGGTCGAGACTCTGTATTATCCTGTATTTGATATTTTTTACCGTACAAAAAACTGTAATATTGTCTCCATGACTGGTCAGACACCAATATATCTGTTTAAAAGCATCTTGTGTACGACACATAACTATAACTGTGGTATGGCAGTTCCATGGGTCAAATCTCTGTATTATCCTGCTTTTTGCATTTTTTGCCGTAAAAAAAAACAGTAGTAGTGTCTCCTTGACTATTCAGACACCAATATATCTGTTTAAAAGAGTGTAGTGTAGGCCAGAAAAATATAACTGTGGTTTTGCAGTTCTACGGGACAAATCTCTGTATTATCCTGTTTTTTCATTTTTTGTGAAAAAAAATACTATAATAGTGTCTCCCTGACTGGTCAGACACCAATAAAACTGTTTAAAAATATCTGGTGTACGCCACATAACTATAACTGTGGAGTTGCTGTTCCATGGGTCAAATCTTTGTATTATCCTGCTTTTTGCATTTTTTGCCATAAAAAAAACTGTAATAGTGTCTCCCTGACAAGTCAGACCCCAATATATCTGTTTAAAAGAGTTTCGTGTATGCCACATAACTATAACTGTGGTTTTGCAGTTCCAAGGGTCATATCTCTGTATTATCCTGCTTTTTGCATTTTTTGCATTAATAAGAAAAAGTAATAGTGTCTGTGGTTTTGCAGTTCCAAGGGTCATATCTCTGTATTGTCCTGCTTTTTGCATTTTTTGCATTAATAAAAAATAGTAATAGTGTCTCCCTGACTGTTCAGACACCAATATATCTGTTTAAGAGTCTCGTGTAGGCTAGAAAATATAACTGTGGTTTTGCAGTTCCACGGGTCAAATCTCTGCATTATCCTGTTTTTGTCATTTTTTGCCGTAAAAAAAAACAGTAATAGTGTCTCCCTGACTGTTCAGACACCAAAATATCTGTTTCAAAGAGTCTGATGTAGTCCAGAAAAATATAACTGTGGTTTTGAATTTCCACTGGTCAAATCTCTGTATTATCCTGTTTTTGGCACTTTTTTGCCGTAAAGACAAACTTTAATAGTGTCTCCCTGAGTGGTCACACATCAAAATATCTGTTTAAAAGAGTCTGGCATACGCCAAATAACTATAACTGTGGTTTTGCAGCTTCATGGTTGAAATCTCTGTATTATCCTGCTTTTTGCATTTTTTGCTGTAAAAAAATATAGTAATAGTGTCACTCTGACTGGTCAGACACCAATATCTCTGTTTAAAAGAGTCTGGTGCAGGCCAGAAAAATATAACTGTGGTTTTGCAGTTCCACGGGTCAAATCTCTATATTCTCCATTTTTTGGCATTTTTTGACGTAAAAAAATCACTGTAATAGTGTCTCCCTGACTGGTCAGACACCAATAAAACTGTTTAAAAATATCTGGTGTATGCCACATAACTATAACTGTGGAGTTGCTGTTCCATGGGTCAAATCTCTGTATTATCCTGCTTTTTGCATTTTTTGCCATAAAAAAACTGTAATAGTGTCTCCCTGACAGATCAGAACCCAATATATCTGTTTAAAAGAGTTTCGTGTATGCCACATAACTATAACTGTGGATTTGCAGTTCCACGGGTCGAGACTCTGTATTATCCTGTATTTGATATTTTTTTACGTACAAAAAACTGTAATATTGTCTCCATGACTGGTCAGACACCAATATATCTGTTTAAAAGCATCTTGTGTACAACACATAACTATAACTGTGGTATGGCAGTTCCACGGGTCAAATCTCGGTATTATCCTGCTTTTTGCATTTTTTGCCATAAAAAAAAATTGTAATAATGTCTCCCTGACTGGTCAGACACCAATATATCTGTTTAAAAGAGTCTGGCGTATGCCAAATAACTATAACTGTGGTTTTGCAGATCAACGGGTCAAATCTCTGTATTATCCTGCTGTTTGCATTTTTTGCCGTAAAAAAAAAACAGTAGTAGTGTCTCCTTGACTGTTCAGACACCAATATATCTGTTTAAAAGAGTGAAGTGTAGGCCAGAAAAATATAACTGTGGTTTTGCAGTTCTACGGGACAAATCTCTGTATTATCCTGTTTTTTCATTTTTTGCGAAAAAAAATACTATAATAGTGTCTCCCTGACTGGTCAGACACCAATAAAACTGTTTAAAAATATCTGGTGTACGCCACATAACTATAACTGTGGAGTTGCTGTTCCATGGGTCAAATCTTTGTACTATCCTGCTTTTTGCATTTTTTGCCATAAAAAAAACTGTAATAGTGTCTCCCTGACAGGTCAGACCCCAATATATCTGTTTAAAAGTGTTTCGTGTATGCCACATAACTATAACTGTGGTTTTGCAGTTCCAAGGGTCATATCTCTGTATTATCCTGCTTTTTGCATTTTTTGCATTAATAAGAAAAAGTAATAGTGTCTCCCTGACTGTTCAGACACCAATATATCTGTTTAAGAGTCTCATGTAGGCTAGAAAATATAACTGTGGTTTTGCAGTTCCACGGGTCAAATCTCTGCATTATCCTGCTTTTGGCATTTTTTGACGTAAAAAATAACAGTAATAGTGTCTCCCTGACTGGTCAGACACTAATATATCTGTTTAAAAGAGTCTGGTGCAGGCCAGAAAAATATAACTGTGTTTTTGCAGTTCCACGGGTCAAATCTCATTTTTTTCCTGTTTTAGGCTTTTTTGCCGTAAAAAAAAACTGTAATAGTGTCTCCCTGACTGGTCAGACACCAATAAATCTGTTTAAAAGAGTCTGGTGTACGCCACATTACTATAACTGTGGTTTTGCAGTTCCATGAGTCAAATCTCTGTATTCTCCTGTTTTTGACATTTTTTGTCGTAAAAAAAACTGTAATAGTGTCTCCCTGACTGTTCAGATTCCAATATATCCTTTTAAAAGAGTCAGGTGTAGGCCATCAAAATATAACTGTGGTTTTGCAGTTCCACGGGTCAAATATCTGTATTATCCTGTTTTTGGCATTTTTTGACATAAAAAAACTGTAATAGTGTCTCCCTGACTGTTCAGACACCAATAAATCTGTTTAAAAGAGTCTGGTGTATGCCACATAACTTTAACTGTGGTTTTGCAGTTCAATGGGTCAAATCTCTGTATTATCCTTCTTTTGGCATCTTTTGCCATAAAAAAACTGTAATAGTGTCTTCCTGACTGGTCAGACACCAATATATCTGTTTAAAAGAGTCTGGTGTATGCCACATAACTATAACTGTGGTTTTGCAGTTCCACAGGTCAAATCTCTGTATTATTCTTCTTTTTGCATTTTTTGCCATAAGAAAAAACAGTAATAGCGTCTCACTGACTGGTCAGAAAACAATATATCTGTTTAAAAGAGTCTTGTGTAGGCCAGAAAAATATAACTGTGGTTTTGCAGTTCCACAGGTCAAATCTCTGTACTATCTTGCTTTTGGCATTTTTTGCCGTAAAAAAAAACAGTAATAGTGTCTCCCTGACTGTTCAGACACCAAAATATCTGTTTGAAAGAGTCTGATGTAGTCCAGAAAAATATAACTGTGGTTTTGAATTTCCACTGGTCAAATCTCTGTATTATCCTGTTTTTGGCACTTTTTTGCCGTAAAGACAAACTGTAATAGTGTCTCCCTGAGTGGTCACACATCAAAATATCTGTTTAAAAGAGTCTGGCATACGCCAAATAACTATAACTGTGGTTTTGCAGCTTTATTGTTGAAATCTCTGTATTATCCTGCTTTTTGCATTTTTTGCTGTAAAAAAATACAGTAATAGTGTCTCTCTGACTGGTCAGACACCAATATCTCTGTTTAAAAGAGTCTGGTGCAGGCCAGAAAAATATAACTGTGGTTTTGCAGTTCCACGGGTCAAATCTCTATATTATCCGTTTTTTGGCATTTTTTGACGTAAAAAAATCACTGTAATAGTGTCTCCCTGACTGGTCAGACACCAATATAT
The DNA here is from genome assembly GCF_046119375.1 of Phyllobates terribilis. Classification (NCBI taxonomy): domain Eukaryota; kingdom Metazoa; phylum Chordata; class Amphibia; order Anura; family Dendrobatidae; genus Phyllobates; species Phyllobates terribilis. The sequence goes on along the minus strand of NW_027362773.1, from coordinate 219,959,447 downwards.
CTGTTTAAAAGAGCCTAGTGTAGGCCAGAAAAATATAACTGTGGTTTTTCAGTACCATGGGTCGAGACTCTGTATTATCCTGTATTTGATATTTTTTGCCGTACAAAAAACTGTAATATTGTCTCCATGACTGGTCAGACACCAATATATCTGTTTAAAATCATCTTGTGTACGACACATAACTATAACTGTGGTATGGCAGTTCCATGGGTCAAATCTCTGTATTATCCTGCTTTTTGCATTTTTTGCCATAAATAAAAATTGTAATAATGTCTCCCTGACTGGTCAGACACCAATATATCTGTTTAAAAGAGTCTGGCATACGCCAAATAACTATAACTATGGTTTTGCAGATCAAAGGGTCAAATCTCTGTATTATCCTGCTTTTTGCATTTTTGCCGTAAAAAAAACAGTAGTAGTGTCTCCTTGACTGTTCAGACACCAATATATCTGTTTAAAAGAGTCTAGTGTAGGCCAGAAAAATATGACTGTGGTTTTGCAGTTCTACGGGACAAATCTCTGTATTATCCTGTTTTTTCATTTTTTGCCAAAAAAAAATACTATAATAGTGTCTCCCTGACTGGTCAGACACCAATAAAACTGTTTAAAAATATCTGGTGTATGCCACATAACTATAACTGTGGAGTTGCTGTTCCATGGGTCAAATCTCTGTATTATCCTGCTTTTTGCATTTTTTGCCATAAAAAAAACTGTAATAGTGTCTCCCTGACAGATCAGAACCCAATATATCTGTTTAAAAGAGTTTTGTGTATGCCACATAACTATAACTGTGGATTTGCAGTTACACGGGTCAAATCTCTGTATTATCCTGCTTTTGGCATTTTTTGACGTAAAAAATAACAGTAATAGTGTCTCCCTGACTGGTCAGACACCAATATATCTGTTTAAAAGAGTCTTGTGCAGGCCAGAAAAATTTAACTATGTTTTTGCAGTTCCACGGGTCAAATCTCAGTTTTTTCCTGTTTTTGGCATTTTTGCCGTAAAAAAAACTGCAATAGTGTCTCTCTCACTGTTCAGACACCAATATATCTGTTTAAAAGAGTCTGGCATGCGCCAAATAACTATAGCTGTGGTTTTGCAGCTCCACGGGTCAAATCTCTGTATTATCCTGCTTTTTGCATTTTTTGCCATAAAAAAAAAATTGTAACAGTGTATCACTGACTGGTCAGACACCAATATGTCTGTTTAAAATAGTCTAGTGTAGGCCATAATAATATAACTGTGGTTTTGCAGTTCCACGGGTCGAGACTCTGTATTATCCTGTATTTGATCTTTTTTTACGTACAAAAAACTGTAATATTGTCTCCATGACTGGTCAGACACCGATATATCTGTTTAAAAGCATCTTGTGTACAAGACATAACTATAACTGTGGTATGGCAGTTCAACGGGTCAAATCTCTGTATTTTCCTGTTTTTGGCATTTTTTGCCATAAAAAAAAACTGTAATAGTGTCTCCCTGACTGGTCAGACAACAATAAATCTGTTTAAAAATATCTGGTGTACGCCATATAACTATTACTGTGGATTTGCAGTTCCACGGGTCAAATCTCTGTATTATTCGGCTTTTTGCATTTTTTGCCGTAAAGAAAAACTGTAACAGTGTCTCTCTGACTGTTCAGACACCAATATATCTGTTTAAAAGAGTTTTGTGTATGCCACATAGCTATAACTGTGGTTTTGCAGTTCCAAGGGTCAAATGTCTGCATTATCCTGTTTTTGTCATTTTTTGCCGTAAAAAAACTGTAATGGTGTCTCCCTGACTGGTGAGACACCAATATATCTATTTGAAATAGTCTGGTGTTCTCCACATAACTATAACTGTGGTTTTGCAGTTAAACGGGTCAAATCTCTGTATTATCCTGCTTTTTGCATTTTTTGCCCTAAAAAAAACTGTAATAGTGTCTCCCTGACTGGTCAGACACCAATATATCTAAAAAGAGTCTAGTGTAAGCCACATTACTATAACTGTGGTTTTTCAGTTCCACGGGTCAAATCTCTGTATTATCCTGCTTTTGGCAATTTTTGCCGTAAAAAAAAACTGTAATAGTGTCTCCCTGACTGGTCAGACACCAATATATCTGTTTAAAAGGGCCTGGTGTAGGCCAGAAAAATATTACTGTGGTTTTGCATTTCCCAGGGACAAATCTCTGTATTATCCTGTTTTTAGCATTTTTTGCTGTAAAAAAAACAGTAATAGTGTCTCCCTGACTGGTCACACACCAATATATCTGTTTAAAAGGGCCTGGTGTAGGCCAGAAAAATATAACTGTGTGTTAGGAGGGCGGTTGCAGACAACTTTATTTTAATGGAACGCAACCGACCCCGGGGTCCGCAATGCAGCCTAATGGACTGCTGCCGAACACTTTCCGGGTGGAAAGGAAAGCGACAACTAAACTGATAGCCCGTCCATGTTAACAGCACACCGGACCAGGTAAAGCGATACGCTCTATCTCCGTTAACTGCACCTAGGGAGAGCGACCGGCGACGCACCTATCAACAATCTTAGCCCTTCGTGTTAATGCACACGGAAGGGTAAGACGGTTCGCACAATCTCCAAGAACCGCAGGGAGACGTGCGACAGTGGGAGAAGCAGTAGCACTGTCTTTGATACAGGCGCTACGCTATGGGGAATGGCGCTAAAGCGGTTCACACAATCTCCAAGAACCGCAAGGAGACGTGTGACCGGACTAGGAGCAGTAGCCCTGTCTTCGGTACAGGCACGACGCTATAGCAGTCGGCGTTAGTATGTGGGTGTGATACCCGCCGGGTATTCGTGCACTCAGCCGGCGAGCTACTGGACTGAGCAGACCCGCTCTATATGGCTCGAACTACCTGCCTGCATAAAGCTATGGCTCTTCGAGGAGGCCAAGAGTTTCAGCGTGCACACCACAAACAACCAGCTCAAATGATCTGAGCACGTCCCCGTGTTTGTGGGCGGGCCTTTTAAAGACTAAGCCCTGCCCACCGACGCGCCATTGGTGACGTTACCCGTGAACCAATCAGGCGGTGCCAGGTCACCGGGTCAGGTGCGTGCCAAACCACCAATCATGATCCGCCAAGTCACGGACATGCTCAGTGCGGCAAACTCTGTACTTAGACTCCGCAAGCCCTGTATCTCTCTGCAACCCAGGCTTAACATTGTTAGGCACAACTACCTGGGCGATAAACAGTGCTTTTGGAACAGCTAGGCGTTGGGGCTGACGATGATGCTTAGCAGCATCAGCCTTGGCTGGACCGAAATGGGAGACCACAGACGGTCCTGGACCCATTTCGTATCCAGCACCAGACCGACGCCTAACGCTGTGGTTTTGAAGTTCCACGAGTCAAATCTCTGTATTATCCTGTTTTGGGCATTTTTTGCCATAAAAAACTGTAATAGTGTCTCTCTGACTGGTCAGACACCAATATATCTGTTTGAAAGAGTCTGGTGTAGGCCAGAAAAATATAACTGTGGTTTTGCAGTTCCACAGGTCAAATCTCTGTATTATCCTGTTTTTGGCATTTTTAGCCGTAAAAAAACAGTAATAGTGTCTCTCTGACTGGTCAGAGACCAATATATCTGTTTAAAAGAGTCTGGTGTAGGCCAGAAAAACATAACTGTGGTTTTGTAGTTCCACGGTTCAAATTTCTGTATTATACAGCTTTTGGTATTTTTTCCATAAAGAAAAACGGTAATGGTGTCTTCCTGATTGTTCAGACACAAATATATCTGTTTGAAAGATTCTTGGGTACGCCACATATTTATAACTGTGGTTTTGCAGTTCCACGGTTCAAATCTCTGTTTTATCCACTTTTGGGCCTTTTTTACATAAAAAAAACAGTTTGAGTGTGTTGGTGACTGTTCAGCCCCAAATATATCTATTTAAAAAAGTCTGGTATACGCCAGTAAATTAGAACTGTGGTTTTGCAGTTCCATGGTTCAAATCTCTGTATTATCCAGCTTTTGGTATTTTTTCCGTAAAGAAAAACAGTAATAATGTCTCCCTGATTGTTCAGAAACAAATATATCTGTTTGAAAGATTCTGGTGTACGCCACATAACTATAACTGTGGTTTTGCAGTTCCAAAGTTCAAATCTCTGTATTATCCAGCTTTTGGCATGTTTTACTTAAAAAAAAAAATAGTGTCTCCCTGTCTGTTCAGTTACAAATATATCTGTTTAAAAGATTCTGGTGTAGGCCAGAGAAATAGAACTGTGTTTTTTCTCTTCCACGGTTCTAATCTCCTTTTTATTACCCTTTTTCCATTGATAGTGCGAGTGTAAGCTATTTTACTTCATTTACAATGGGCAAGGCACGTGGTAAGGGAAGTGGAACTGGGCGTTCTGATGATGGTGCGTGTAGAGGACGGGGCCGTGGTCAAGGTGAAAATGTGCCACAACCAACAGCCACATCTTCTCGCTCCCACTTCTTGACCAAATTACTAAGGAAGCACACTACAACACCAGTATTGCAAACTGATCAGTGTGAACAGGTTATTAATTGGATAGCAGATAATACTTCCAGTTACCTTGGCACCACCACCTCCGGTCTGTGTTCCACATGGTCAAGTTTTTGCAGCCTTGAGTCTCGACCGCATACTCCCCCTCACCCTGATGCTCCTTCCTCCCACCATGCCGAGTGTAGTCAGACAGCAACTGATCCCACACTTGGACACTCTAAAGAGCTGTTCACTGGTCCATTTCCATATTTGTGCCCCTCGCCTGCTCCGCTTGAAGTGGTGGAAGAGGAGATCCCATGTAGCAATGCCCAAATATTTGAACAGGCACTGCCAGAGGAAGTCGACGCTGGCAATTTTTCACAAGAGGTGGACGATGACGAGAGACAATTGCCACGAAGTGAGGAGGAGGATCGTGGTGCGCAAGTGGAAGAGGAGGAGGTGGTGGATGATCTAGTAACTGACCCAACGTGGCAGGAGGACACGCAGAGCAAGGCCAGCAGCACACAGGGGGAGGGAGGCAGAACGTTGCCAGTACAACTGGTAGGTCTTCCAGAGTATGGAATTTTTTTAAAGACTCTGCTGATAACCCCAAAAAGGCCATTTGTACCACCTGCCATGCCAGCATCAGCAGGGGTGACAAAACTACCAGCTTAACTACTACTAGAATGATCACATGTCAGCAAAGCACCCGACTTTGTGGGGTGAACCCCAGGGTCCACGACCAGTGTCAGCGGGTGTCACCACTGCTTCTTCCGCTGTTGTGCGTGTAATAGAACCCGTTGTTGTGCGTGCAAGGCAATCCCCTGTCCATACTGCATGCAAAGATGCCCCCTCCTCTCAGTCTTCACTTGTAATGGCAGTTTCTCAAGAAACAGCATCAACGTCCACGTCCATGTCCCACCGCAGCGTTCAATTGTCCATATCCCAGAGCTTTGAATGAAAGCGCAAATTCGCAGCCAATGCCCCACAGGCCACAGTCCTAAATTCGCTCATTTCATGACTGCTTGCGTTGGAAATGCTGCCATTTAGGCTGGTGGAGACGGAATCCTTGAGCAACCTCATGGCTGTGGCCGTACCTCGGTACTCGGTCCCCAGCCGACACTATTTTGCCCGGTGTGCCATCCCCGCACTACACAAGCACATGTCCCAAAACATCTGACGTGCCCTCAACTGCACAGATGCTGGGAGAGTCCACCTGACAACGGACACGTGGACAAGTGCTTGTGGCCAGGGATGGTACATCTCCCTGACACAAACTGGGTAAACATAGTGGAAGCCGGGACCCAGTCAGACCTTGGGACAGAACACATCCTCCCCACACCGAGGATTGCAGGCCCTATGTCAGTCAGAGTTGCCCCCACTGTGTACAGCTCCTGCGTATCATCCTCCTCCTCCTCCTCATGTTCAGCCTCCATCTCAGATATAACCACATCAGTTACAAGCTGGAAGCACTGCAGTACTGCCTCCGCCAAGCGGCAACAGGCTGTGCTGAAACTCATAAGCTTAGGTGAGAAACCTCACACTGCTTGAGAGTTGTGGACAGCTGTGAAAGAGCAGGCAGACCTGTGGCTGACACCGCTGAACCTACATCCAGGCATGGTCGTGTGTGACAATGGCCATAACCTGGTGGCGGCTCTGAGGCGAGGCGAGATCACACACATACCATGCCTGGCTCATGTGCTAAACCTCGTGGTTCAGCGGTTTCTTAAATCGTACCCCGAGTTGCCAGATCTGCTCGTCAAAGTACGCCTGTCAGCTCATTTTCGGAAGTCAGCTCCAGCTTCCGCCGCCCTTGCTGTGTTGCAGCAGTGTTTGCAGCTTCCGGCACACCGACTGGTGTGTGATGTCCCCACATGTTGGAACTCTACCCTCCACATGTTGCAAAGGATTTGTGAGCAGAAGAATGCTGTTGTGGTGTACCAGCTGCAACAAGTCCATCGATATTCAGGTGAGACTCCACACATAAGACCTCAGGAGTGGACCAGGATGTCTGACATATGTACCATCCTGACAAACTTTGAGGAGTCCACCAAGATGGTGAGTGGCGATGACGCCATCATTAGCATCAGCATCCCACTTGTCTGTCTTTTGCAATGCTCTCTGCAGAGTATTAAAGAGGAGGCATTGCAGCCAGAGTATGATGAGATGGAAGCAAGAACCCGTAATGGGCGATTACACACAGCCCAGCCACATCTCATCCCAACGTGCATTGGAAGACAATAAGGGAGAGGAGGAGGAGGAGGAGGAAGAACAGGAGCTGGCATCATGCGCTGTAGATGGTAGTACCTGTACAACTGTCATACAGTCGGTTCAGCGTGGGTGGCCTGAGGACAGGGGGGGAGGAGGAGGAGGAGGAGAAGAGCATGGTCAGTCATCATCTTAGTCTCAGTCTGGCACGCATGGCTGATTTTATGTTACTCTGCCTTAACCGTGACCCTCGCGTTGCCAAAATGTTGGGTGACAGTCATTGCTGGTTGGTGACACTTTTAGACCCCCGTTACAAGGAGAACTTTCACTCTTTTATTCCTGAGGTGGAGAGGTCTACAAAAATGGGGCAGTAGCAGAAGGCCCTTGTTGCAGAACTGTTAAAAAAATTCCCATCTGAACACGCTAGCGGCAGAGGTCACAGTTCGTTCACCAACCAAGACGTACAGGTGAGAGAGACATAACTCCAATCCAGCAGAGGCAGGGGAACACTGTCAACGGTCTGGGACAGTTTTCTGAGAACCACCCAGCTTACAGGCCCTGAGGCGCGGGGTACTCTCACAAGGAGTGGAAAGTTTCAAAAGATGGTGAGGGAGTACCTTGCCGACTGTAACAACATCCTCCGTGATTCCTCTGTGCCTTTTAATTATTGGGTATCCAAGCTGGACACTTGGAATGAACTCGCTCTGTATGCCTTGGAGGTCCTGGCCTGCCCTGCTGCTAGCGTGTTATCGAAGCATGTTTTTAGTGCCGCTGGGGGAATTATAACTGATAAGCGCACTCGCCTGTCAACTGACAATGCTGACAAGCTGACCCTTATCAAAATGAACAAGGGCTGGATTGGGCCAGACTTCTCATCACCACCAAATGACAGCAGAGTAACATAAAGTCAAATCCACTGTGTTATATCGGGAGGTGTATTTCCATGCACCGCTTCACCCACAAATGGATATACGCTTCCTCAATTCAGATTTTTTTTGCTCTTCTCCTTATCCTCAGCCTCCAACACCACTATACCACCAGGGTGACCTTGGTCCATGTTGCCAGCATTGCAAGTTCCTCCATCCTAATTTTTGGCAGCTTTTGCTTGGAAGGCATAGGCAAAGACTATGGGAGACTCACTCCCCAATAATGGGAATAATGTTTTTAATATGCAGTACTGCATGGCTCTTATAAGGGGCATTAAAACAGTCTTGTTATACCACTCTGACCTCCACGTCTCTTCCAAGGGTTATTAAAACCATCTTGTTAAGCTAATGTGACCTCCAACACTTTTCCAAGGGGCATTAAAGCTGTCTTGTTATGCTACTGTGACCTCCACCACTCTTCCAAGGGGCATTAAAACCATCTTGTTAAGCTAATGCGACCTCCACCACTTTTCCAAGGGGCATTAAACCATCTTGTTAAGCTACTGCGACCTCCACCACTTCTCCAAGGGGCAATAAAACAGTCTTGTTAAGCTACTGCGACCTCCACCACTTTTCCAAGGGGCATTAAAGCTGTCTTGTTAAGATACTGCGACCTCCACCACTTTTCCAAGGGGCATTTAAGCTGTCTTGTTAAGCTACTGCAACCTCCACGTTTCTTGCAAGGGGCATTAAAACTGTCTTGTTCAGCTAATACAACCTCCACCACTTTTCCAAGGGGCATTAAAACCGTCTTGTTAAGCTACTGCGACCTCCACGTCTCTTCCAAGGGGCATTAAAACGGTCATGTTAAGCTAATGCGACCTCCACTACTTTTTCAAGGGGCATTAAAACCGTCTTGTTAAGCTACTGTGACCTCCACGTCTCTTCCAAGGGGCATTTAAACCGTCTTGTTAAGCTAATGCGACCTCTACCACTTTTCCAAGGGGCATTAAAACCGTCTTGTTAAGCTACTGCGACCTCCACGTCTCTTCCAAGGGGCATTTAAACAGTCTTGCTAAGCTACTGCAACCTCCACGTCTCTTCAAAGGGGCATTAAAACAGTCTTGTTAAGCAACTGCAACCTCCGCGTCTCTTCCAAGGGGCATTAAAACCGTCTTGTTAAACTAATGCGACCTTCACCACTTTTCCAAGGGGCATTTAAACCGTCTTGTTAAGCTACTTCGACCTCCACCACTTTTCCAAGGGGCATTAAAGATGCCTTGTTAAGCTACTGGGTAGAGGTTTTTAGTATGCCGTAATCCACATCTGTTTCAAGGGGCATTGCAGTTCCTCATAATTTTTGGAAAGCCTTCCATTCACTGCTTAGGCCAACAGTGCACAGTAGACCCAGTTGCTATAAATGGAAAAAACTGTTTAGTTAAGGCACTCTGACCTCCATGTCACTTCCAAGGTGCATTGGAGTGCCTCGAAATTTTTGGTAGGCATTGCACTCACTGTATGCCCTATAACTGTGTAGCCGAACCGGTCCTTTTGGTACAGAAATATATCCTACTAGACATGTGTGGTTGACTGGCCTGATATTGATGTGAATGATCCCTGTTCCTCCTGCTGTTTCTCCTTTGCCACCACCTCATCCATCATTCATCACCTGAAGCTTTGTTTTAGCCTGAGTCATAGAACTGGGATAGTAGCACGAAAACATCCAGCAATCCTCGGAGGAGGTGTGATATGCGCCAAAACGCTGACCACCTCATGCCTAGTCGTTACTACATACATGCACTTGCATTCCAAGAAAACAAAGCAGATGCTAACTTCTATCATCATCATCATGCTCCTCACCTTGGCACTCTCAACTCCCCTGATGGAGAAGCCAGGGCACACCGGAGGAGTCTGGTTCTCTGGTGGGCTCATCCAATGCTGCCCTAAAGCAGGCCAGGCTAAGAAAAATGTGTGGGGAGATTTTCCAAGGAGAAATATGGGCGGCTGGGGACCATTTATGGACACCTGGCCGCCCCCAGGTGGCTGGGGAGCGTGTGTGGACACCCGGCTGCAGGGCGGCTGGGGACCAAGTATGGACACCCGGCCACCCCCTGGCGGCTGGGGACCGAGCGTGGACACACGGCCGCTGGGTGGCTGGGGAATGAGTATGGATACCTCGCTGCTGAAGCAGCCATGAGGTAGTGGCCAGCTTCGGCCTCCTCCAAACTAAAAGGCCCCATTTCAAGTGCAAGCAAGCTAGCAGTATGGCATTGCAGCCTGGGCATGGGTGGGTGGCAGGTTGCACACTTACGCTTGCATTCCAAGAAAACAAAGCAGATGCTAACTTCTATCATCATCATCATGCTCCTCAACTTGGCACTCTCAACTCCCCTGATGGAGAAGCCAGGGCCCACCGGAGGAGTCTGGTTCTCTGGTGGGCTCGTCCAATGCTGCCCTAAAGCAGGCCGGGCTAAGAAAAGTGTGTGGGGGGATGTTCCAAGGAGAAATAGGGGCGGCTGGGGACCATTTATGGACACCAGGCCACCCCCAGGCGGCTGGGGAGCGTGTGTGGACACCCGGCCGCAGGGCGGCTGGGGACCAAGTATGGACACCTGGCCGCCCCCTGGCGGCTGGGGACCGAGCGTGGACACACGGCCGCTGGGTGGCTGGGGACTGAGTATGGATACCTCGCTGCCGAAGCAGCCATGAGGTAGTGGCCAGCTTCGGCCTCCTCCAAACTAAAAGACCCAATTTCAAGTGCAAGCAAGCTAGCAGTATGGTATTGCAGCCTGGGGGTGGGTGGGTGGCAGGCTGCTTACTTGCGCTTGCATTGCAAGGAATGGGGGAGGTACAATTGAACACTGCCCAGGGACAAGGACTTGCACTTGGATAGTTGCAAGTCTGCATCTTCTGATGCGGAAAGGATCACTTCTGATGGACACACTTTTAGGCAGTGACCTGGGTGTCAGAGATGCTTCCAGGGGTCTTCCCCATGCTGTTCCCATGTCTTTTCAGCACTGTATGCATGTGTCACACAGCACATGGCCAGATAAGATTGTGAAATGTTAAAATGACATTTCCCGGTGAATGCATTTGTCATGGTTGAAAGCAATACAAAAGTGCAAAAACGCATAAAAAATGCTACTTGTGAACATAGCCCAAGGTGTGGAGGAGTATTTTTGTTTTTGTTTATTTATTTTACCTTATACATAAGTCTTTACCCTGGAAAGGAAGTTACTTAACATATTTCACAGTAAAACCGTTTCAGTTTAGTTTTTGAACAATTTATTGTGAGCCCGTTAAAGTGGCTTAATACCTCTAACTACGTTGTTTTCAGCAGTGACCTGGGGGTCAGAAATGCTTCCTGGGGTGATGCCCATGCTGTCCCTAAGTCTTTTGAGCACTGTCACTATCGTTTTGGGTACTTTTTAGTCTTTCTACAGACTGCCGGGGGTGCCGCTGCAAAAATGGTCGGGTCTCCCATAGACTAACATTGGGCTCGTTGCTCGGGTCAAGCACCCGAGCATCACGGCGAGCTCGGCCCAATCTTCGAGCACCCGAGAATTTTAGTGCTCGCTCAACACTAGTAATAATCCCAAGTGATGTTCAAAATCGCTTGGAAAAGCGCTTGAAAAAACGCACGCATAAACGCATGTAAAATCGCTTAAAAAATGCTTCTCCCTGGCAGAAAACATGCAAGTGATGAGCGAGCATACTCGCAAGTACTCGGTACTCGCCCGAGCATATCAATACTCGAGATGCTCAGAGCTCGCGAGTACTTGTGAGATGCTCAGGCGGATGCTCGGGTCCCCTCCCTGCATGTTTGGCACTCTTTACAGAGCCAATGAACATGCAGGGATTGCCTGCCACTCACAGTAATGCCATGTTGGTTGTGGCATTACAGTGATTGGCTGGCAGCACTGCGTCATCAGGTCTATATCAGACATGGCGCCGCTGTGCTCGTCAGTCTACTCCGCAATCAGGCAGTGTAGGGAGAGATGCTGCTGAGCTAGGGAGAGATTTTGTTGTGTATTAGGTAATGTAGGGAGAAAACAAGTACATTACACATATCCATCTGGACAAACAGTCCTTCTGAGGACTAATCCATCTGCAGAGATATCAGTCAGGCAGTGTATATAGGCAGGCAGTGTATATAGCAGACTGCAGTGCATATGGAACAAGAGGCTCCATTCCAGTTCTGCCTTCTGCTGCTGTTGAATATTTCTATACAAAGGCCCAGGTCTCAGGGGCCAGGAATAATTTTCTTTGGATCTTAATCCTCATTATTTGCTTAAAAAGCAATCCAGAGAACACCATTTTTCTGCGCCATTTGCTTGTTGGCACTGCAGAATACAGCCAGGTCCTTTCCATATTACAGCGCTAAAAATCCAGCTATTTAAAACTGTGGTTTGTCCATCAAACGAATCACATATAATTGTGCTGAAAATACTGCCATTTTTTGGCCTCCATTAAAAAAATTTTTCAATGTGTCAGCAAAGTTTTTGACATCGGTTTGCTGTTCAAAATAGTTACCTACAAGCCAGGTATTTAAAACCGTGGTTTGTCCGTCACAAGGATCACATATATACGTTTTCTGAAAATTCTGCCATTTCTGGCCTCCATTCTAATTTTTTTCAGTGCGTCAGCAAAGTTTTTGGCACCGGATTGCTGTTCAAAATAGTTACCTACAGGCCAGGTATTTAAAACTGTGCTTTCTCCATCACACAGATAACATATATTTTCACTCCAAATTCAGCCATTTGTAGTGAACATGGAAGATATTGTCTTCCATTTCAAATGGGCAAGGCGGGTGGCAAAGGACAGGGAACTGGACGTGATGGTGCATGCAGAGGCCGAGGCCGTGGGCAAACTGAAATTATGACACAACAAAAACCCACATCTTCTTGCCCGACCGTCCTGTCTCAATTCCTAGGGGACTGCAGCACACCACTATTGAACCCAGAGCAGTGTCAAAAGGATGTTGGTTCGATAGCTTCCAGTCACTTAGCCACCACCACTACCACCCTGTCTTCCACCTGGTAAAGTCTCAGTAGCCGTGAGTCTGGACCGCATATTCCTCACCCTGATCCTCCTTCCTCCCACCGTGCCTGGAGACAACTGATCCCACACTTGGACACTCTGAAGAACTGTTCACTTTTTCATTTATAGATTCGTGCCTCTCGCCGGGTCCACTTGAAGCGGGGCAATAGGAGATTGCTTGTAGCGATGCCCAAATATTTGAGCAGCCACGGTCACACGGAGGTGACAGTGGGAAAGTGTCACAAGAGGTGGATGATGATGAGACACAATTGCCAGAAAGTCAGGAGGAGGACCAGGGTGCGGAAGTGGAAGACGAGGTGGAGATGATATAGTAACTAACCCAACCTGGCAGGAGTACATGCAGAGCAAGGACAGAATCACACAGGAGGAGGAAGGCAGAGCACCCCAACAGGCAGGAAGAAGCAGTGTGGTGGCCGCAGACAGAAGGCAGGCAACCGTTCCCCGTAACACCAACACGAAGGAAGTTGACAGTACAACTGTTAGGTCTTCCCAAGTCTGGTTGTTTTTTAAAGACTCTTCCAATAACCCCAAGAAGGCCTTTTGCACCACCAGGCCAGCATCAGCAGGGGTGGCAAAATGACCATCCTGACCATTACCAGCATGATCAGGCTAATGGCAGCAAAGCACCCGACTTTGAGGCTGGACCCTAGGGTCCAGGAACAGTGTCTGCGGGTGGCACCATTGCTTCTTCTGCTGTTGTGCATGCAAGCCAATCCCCTGTCCATGGTGCATGCGAAGATGCCTCCTGCCCTGCACCAGTCATTGCACACTCTCAAGTAGAAGCATCAGGAAGCTCGTCCACATCCTTGTCCCAGCGCAGCGTTCAGTTGTCCATACTCCAGTCCTTGGAGCGCAAGCGCAAATACGCAGCCAATGCCCCACAGGCCACACTACTAAATTCTCACATTTCATGACTGCTTGCGCTCAAAATGTTGCCTTTTAGGCTCATGGAGACGGAATCATTCTGCAACCTGATGGCGGCGGACGTCCCTCGGTACTCAGTCCCCAGCCGACCACTATTTCTCCCGGTGTGCTGTCCTCGCATTACACAAGCACGTGTCCCAAAACATTATCCGTGCCCTCAACGCAATTACCGGGAAAGTCTACCTATCCATGGACACGTGGACAAGTGCTTGTGGGCAGGGACGGTACATTTCTCTGACGGACCTTGGGACGGAACACATCCACCCGACGCCAAGGATTGCGGGCCCTAGGTCAATCAGGGTTGCCCCCACAGTCTACACGCTACTGCACCTCATCCTCCTCAGCCTCTTCCTCCTCTTCAGCCACCATATCCGAAATGACCACATCAGTCACAAGCTGGAAGCACTGCAGCACTGCCTCGGCCAAGCTGCAACAGGCTGTGCTGAAGCTAATATTCTTAGGTGACAAACCGCACAATGCTGAAGAGTTGTGGACAGCTCTGAAAGAGCAGGCAGATCTGTGGCTCACACCGCTGAATCTACAGCCAGGCATGGTCGTGTGTGACAATGTCTGGAACCTGGTGGCAGCTCTGAGGTGAGGCGAGCTCACACACGTACCATGCCTGGCCCATGTGCTTAACCTCATGGTTCAGCGGTTTCTCAAATCCTACCCGGAGCTGCCGGATCTGCTTGTTAAAGTACGTCGCCTGTTTGCCCATTTTAGAAAGTCACCTACAGTTTCCGCCACCCTTGCCTTGTATCAGCAGTGTTTGCAGCTTCCGGCTCACAGACTGGTGTGTGATGTCCCCACACGTTGAAACTCCACACTGCAGATGTTGGGAAGGATTTCTGAGCAGAAGAGGGCAGTTGTTGAGAACCAGCATCAACAAGGCCGTCGGTATTCAGTTCAGACTCGACACATAAGACCTCAGAAGTGGACATGGATGTCAGACATATTTACCATCCTTCAAAACTTTGAGGACACCACCAAGATGGTGAGCAGCAATGATGCCATAATTAGATTCACCATCTCGCTTCTCTGTTTTCTGAAATGCTCTCTGCTCACAATCAAAGAGGATGCATTGCAGATGTAACACGATGAGATGGAGCAAGGAACCATACAGTGTTATTACACACTGCCCAGCCTCATCTCATCCTAATGTGGATTGGGTGACAATGAGGAAGAGGAGGAGGAGGAGGAAGAACAGGAGCTAGTTTCATGCGCTTAGCTGTCATACCGTCTGTTCTGCATGGATGGCCTGAGGACAGAGAGGAGGAGGAGAGCATGGTCAGTCATCCTCTTGGTGAGGACACGGAAGTCTTGCCTTTTAGCAGTCTTGCACGCATGGCTGAGTTTATGTTACACTGCCTTTCCCATGACCCTCGCATTCTCAAAATTTTGGGTGACAGTCATTACTGGTTGGCTAACACTTCTAGACCCACGCTACAAGGAGAACTTTATATCTCTCGTAGCTGAGGCGGACAGGTCTATAAAAATGGGGCTGTGCCAGAAGGCCCTTGTTGCGGAACTATTAAAAAAATTCCTAACTGAAAACGCTGGCGGCAGAGGTCACAGTTCATTGGACAACCAAGGAGTACAGGCGAGAGAGACACAACTTCAATCCAGCAGGGGCAGGGGAACATTGTCAAAGTTCTGGGAGAATTTTCTCAGCCAATCCAATCGCACAAGCCCTGAGGCGCAGGGTACTCTCACAAGGAGTGCAAAGTTTGGGAAGATGCTGAGGGAGTACCTTGCTGACCGTACCAACATCCTCCGTGATTCCTCTGTGCCCTATAATTATTGGGTATCCAAGCTGTATACGTGGAATGAACTGGCTCTCTGTGCCTTGGAGGTCCTGTCCTGCCCTGCCGCCAGCGTTTTATCAGAGCGGGTTTTTAGTTCCGCTGGGGGAATTATAACTGATAAGCGCATCCGCCTGTCAACTGAAAATGCTGACAGGCTGACTCTTATATAAATGAACAAGGGTTGGATTCGGGCAGACTTCTCAACACCACCGAATGATAGCAGCGTAACATAAACTCAAATTCAGTGTCTTTTTTTAGGAGGTGTATTCCCATGCACCTCTTCACACCCACACATGAAAATACGCTTCCCGATTTTGGCTATTTGCTCTTGTCCTCCTCCTTCTCCTCATCGTCATCCTCCACCACCATATCACCAGGGTAACCGTGGTCCGTGATGCAACACCCACATCATTTTTTAAAGAGTGTTTATGATGCCCTTAAAAAAAAAATTATACACTATGTTCATGTATACCCCCCAGTGGTAAATGTTTGTCAGCCCATACACTTAGTGCATGGGCATTACAAGTATAGGAGACCCGCTCCTTTCTAATGGGAACATTTTTTTATGAGGCCCTCCTCCACGTCTCTTCTAAGGGGCATTGGAGTGCCTCCCAACTTTTGGCAGTCCTTGCATTCACTGCAAAGGCAAACACAATGGGAGACCCACTTCCTAATAATGGAAACATTTTTTACAGGAGGCTCTCCTCTATATCTCTTCCAAGGGGCATTGGAGTGCCTCCAAATTTATGGCAACAATTGCATTCACTGCATAGGCAAACACAATGGGAAACCCACTTCCTAATAATGTGAACATTGTTTTCAGGAGGCCCTCTGACCTCCACGTCTCTTCCAAGGGGCATTGGAGTACCTCCAAATTTTTGGAAACCCTTGCATTCACTGCATAGGCAAACACAATGGGAGACCCACTTCCTAATAATGGGAACATTGTTTTAAGGAGGCCCTCCTCTAAGTCTCTTCAATGGGGTATTGGGGTACGTCCAAATTTTCAAAGTGGTATTGGGGTGCGTCCAAATTTTGGGCAGCACTGCCACTCACTGCATACGCAATAATAGTATAGGAGACCCACTCTTTAATAATGGGAACAATAAAATATAGCCGGCTGATGGCTCTCTAAGAATAGTGGCGGCCTTTACTACTGGCCCTTTAAGATTAGTAAAGGCCACCTGATGGCCCTATAAAAATAGGCTTTGTGACTTTCAGAGTCAAACCTTCATAAATAAAATACGATGTGTCTGATGATATCTCACACACCACATGGCCAGATAAGGTTGTAAAATGTTAAAATTACATTTCCTGGTGAATGCATTTGTCACGGTGGAAAGCAATTCAAAAGTGAAAAAAACACATCAAAAAGACTACATGTGAACATAGCCCAAGGTGTGGAGGAGCATTTTTGTTTTTGGTTATTTATTTTGCTTTATATACAAGTCATTACCCTGGAAAGGATGTTCCTTACTGTAATGCAGCGGCTTGCGGCATTACTGTAATGGTCCAGGGTGTGTTTGGCCGACCATGCACCTCCCCCAGATGACTGGTCACATGACTGTGACATCACACAGGTCCTGTGCACACAGAAGGTCAGATCACATGACTGTGACATCAGCACAGGTCCTGTCTGTGCACTAGTGGATATATAAACCCTGGTAGATTTGAGACAGGTGTGAAAGGCATGAGGCCTGTTCCCTGTGTGGGACATCGTTAGAGTATGAGGCCTATTGAGGCTTAGTGAAGCCTGGTGAAGCCTGAAAGGCAAAGGCTGGATCCTTATGTGTAAGCGATCCCAGTAGCCTT
The DNA here is from genome assembly GCF_046119375.1 of Phyllobates terribilis. Lineage (NCBI taxonomy): Eukaryota > Metazoa > Chordata > Amphibia > Anura > Dendrobatidae > Phyllobates > Phyllobates terribilis. The sequence continues at coordinate 219,942,330 of NW_027362773.1, read as the reverse complement.
GAAGGGCAAGAGGCTTGGAAGGCAAGAGTCCTGGAAGGCAGAGGCTGGATGTTAGGTGAGAAAACATACCAGTAGCCTTTGAAGGAACGAGGGCTGGAGACCCCCATCTCGGAAGCCGTAAAGCCACAGTGGTGGCAGAACAAATCTGACTGAAGCAGCTAAAACCCGGCAAAGGTAAAACACTGCATTATATGGACGTTGATATAAGTGACTTTGCTGAATGCTGTAACTGGAGCCAAGTGGGCCTGTCTGCCACTTGAAAGGCTCCTGGACATTATATGTGTATGTCGGCGAGCCACTGAGTTGGACTCGGTGATGAACAGTAGTGAAGTGTAATAAACTGCTGGATTGTAAAATACTGGAAAACGTGGCTGGTGTGCTTTAATTGACCCGGTGCAGCGAGTGTCCCCCAGCATGATGACTAGCGCTGCCTTACATTACCAAATTTCCCAGGAAAATCCATTTTGGTTTTGTTTTTGTATGTTTTATTGTGAGTCCGTAAAAGTGGCGTAATACCTCTGACAACATTGTTGACAGAAGTGACATGGGAGTCAGAAATGCTTCCAGGGGTCTTCCCCATGCTGTCTCCATGTCATTTGAGCACTGCTCCCATCGATTTGGGCAATTTTTAGGCTCTCTGCAGACTGCCGGGGGGACCGCCAGAAAAATGCTCGAGTTTCCCATAGACTTACCGTATATTCCGGCGTATAAGACGACTTTTGAAGACTGAAAAATCTTCTGTCTAGTCTGGGGTCGTCTTATACGCCGGTAATGCTTTTGAACTTTCAGAAATTGACATGCGGGGATACTCTGGGGGTGTTAATAAGCTGCCGTGGCCGTATCCCTGCCATGTCGGAGTTAATATAAGGTGGAGGGAGTTAAAATACGGCGGCGGTAGGTCCAGACAGTCAGCGCTTCTTTGCTGAAACTGACACATCGCTGCGTATTCCCAGCTCCGGACACAGCGCAGGGCTTCTGTGCCGACAGCTTTCACTTGTCACAGAAGCGCTGCGCTGTGTCCGGAGCAGGGAAGTTCGCATCGCTTCTGTGACAATGTATGAAAAGCCGGCAATTCAGCAGCGGCATAAGCTGGCACCCGACAATTTAGAATAGAAAGAATAGAGAATCACACATAGATTAGATAGATAGAAACATGTCAGTCACATATATATGAAGTACAGTGACAGTGTTGCTTACTGTACTTGTCATTTAGTGTAAAGGATTTATTAAAACAAATATTAGTGTTTTCATGCACCGTCTCTTTAAAAAAGCCGGCCGGCAATTCAGCATCTGTACCCGACAATTTATAACAGAAAGAATAGAGCATCACACATAGATTAGATAGATAGAAACATGTCAGTCACATATATATGAAGTACAGTGACAGTGTTGGTTACTGTACTTGTCATCTAGTGTTAAAATAACGGATTTATTTAAAAAAAAATTGGCGTGGGGTTCCCCTTAATTTTAGTCTCTAGCGGAGGTTAAGCAGACGGCTGGGGCAGATGTTTGAAGCCTGGGAAGGGGGTAATACCCACGGAGCTCCCCAGGCTACTAATATCAGCCCCCAGCTGAATACCTAGCCTTTACTAGCTATTAAAATGGGGGATCCCAAAAAAATGATGTGGGGTCCCCCCTCTTTTAATAGCTAGCTAAGGCTAGGCAGACAGCTGGAGGCTGATATTAATAGCCCAGGAAGGGTGCCATGAATATTGGCCCCCTCCCAGGCTAGAAACACCAGCCGTCAGCCGCCCCAGAAATGGCGCATCCATAGGATGCGCCAATTCTGGCACTTAGCCTCGCTCTTCCCACTGCCCTGTAGCGGTGGCAGTGGGGTAATAGGGCTGGGGTTGATGTCAGCTTATAATACCAGCTGACATCAAGCCCAGGTTAGTAATGGAGAGGCGTCTATAAGACGCCCCCATTACTAACCCCATAGTCAAAGTTAAAAGAAAACACAAACACCCAGAATAAAGTCCTTTAATTGAAATAAACACACAATTATTTATTGTTCTAAATTAAACCATACTTACCATCACGCCCATTCCAGCTGAAGCCAACGATCTCCTGCAATAAAAGTAAAATAATAAAGCAACCTCATCCTTACCTTTCCATGGTTCCCAGGACGGGTCCAGCTCTGCTACATCGAGATGACAAGCGGGACCGCAGCAGAACGCTGCCATCCAGCCTGTCATCCCGCAGACACTGAGAAGCGCAGGCATGCTTGCGCTCCTCAGTGTCTCGCTGTGACGGCATCCAGATGAGCTGACAATGAACTCAGCTCACCTCCTGGACGTCCGTCACTGACAGCGTGGGAAACTTCTACTGCGCATGCGGGGAGCAGGAGAATTTTCCCACGCTGTCAGTGACGTGCATGAGGTGAGCCGAGTTCATTGGACATGATCTCGGCTCATCTGGATGCCGTCACAGTCAGACACTGAGGAGCACAAGCATGCCTGCGCTTCTCAGTGTCTGCGGGATGACAGGCTGGATGGCAGCGTTCTGCTGCGGTGCAGCCTGTCATCTCGATGTAGCAGATCTGGACCGGTCCTGGGAACCATGGAGAGGTAAGGATGAGGTTGCTTTATTATTTTACTTTTATTGCAGGAGATCGTTGGCTTCAGCTGGAATGGGCGTGACGGTAAGTATGGTTTAATTTAGAACATTAAAAAATTGTGTGTTTATTTCAATTAAAGGACTTTTTTCTGGTTGTTGTGTTTTTTTTAATTACTTTACTAGAAATTCATGGCGGTCATGTCTAATATTGGCGTGACCCCATGAATTTCAGGCTTAGGGCCAGCTGATAATGCCAAGCTGGCCCTAACCCCTTTATTACCCAGTGAGCCACCGCACCAGGGCCCTGGATGAGTTGGGTACAGCGCCAGAAGATGGCGCTTCTATGAACGCGCCATTTTCTGGGGTGGCTGCGGACTGCAATTTGCAGCGGGGGGGGGGGGACCCAGAAAGCTTGGGCCTCCCTGCGCTGCAGATTCCAGCCCCCAGCTGCCTAGTTGTACCTGGCTGGACACAAAAATAGGGCGAAGCCCCACGTCTTTTTTTTTTTTAATTATTTCATGAAATAATTAAAAAAAAAAGGGCTTCCCTATATTGTTGTGTCCGGCCAGGTACAAATAGGCAGCTGGTGGTTGGGGGCAGCCCGTTCCTGCCTGCTGTACCTGGCTGGACACAAAAATATGGCGAAGCCCACGTCAACATTTCTGGGAAAAATTAATTACAAAATTAATAATTTAGGGACTGCATCTTTATTAACCCCTCAATTGTCATTTAGTGTTAAAATAAAGGATTTTTTAAAAAGAAAATTGGCGTGGGATCCCCCATCATTATAGTCTCTAGCGGAGGTTAAGCAGACGGCTGGGGCAGATGTTTGAAGTCTGGGAAGGGGGTAATACCCACGGAGCTTCCCAGGCTACTAATATCAGCCCCCAGCTGAATACCTAGCCTTTACTAGCTATTAGAATGGGGGACCCCCCCAAAAAATGACGTGGGGTCCCCCCTATTTTAATATGTTTATGAGTGACAGTTTTCCTGCTATATACCTGCATGTCATAAGAATTAAATTAAAAAAGGACCATGTTAAATTCAAATCTGTTTTTTTTTTAATTTTTACCGGTGTTTGGTATGCGTTGGAAAAGGGGTAGTCTTATACGGTGAATATATCCTAAACTCTATATTTTAACAGGAAAGTAGGGGGGTCGTCTTATACACCAGGTCGTCTTATACGCCGGAATATATGGTACATTGGGCTCGTTGCTCGGGTCGAGCACCCGAGTATTCCAATGTGCTCGACCCGAGCATCGAGCACCCAAGCATTTTAGTGCTCACCCATCACTATTGATGACCTATCCTAGAATAGGTCATCAATGTTCGATCGATCGAGGTCCTACACCCGACACCCAGCAGATCAGCTGAACTTGCTGTAGAATATATATAAATACTACTTTTTTTCTACGTGTATTCCTTTATTATTATTACTTTTACACGAGAATGATCTAATTCTTGCAATCACATGTGAGTAACCTAATGATGCCCTCACCTGACACTTCCATGCCGCAGTGATGGATGCCCCTGAAAGGCGCTGAGCCCATCATTCCCAGCTGCAGACACTACCTAATGGATCTGCTCAGGAGGATATTATTTATTTATTGGCTTGAAGTCAGGAAAGAGACATAAGTGAAATGTGGAAATAGTTTGGCATTGCTATATAAATATGTATGAATATGACTTAGAGTAACACCGGGAGGGTAGAAAATCATCACTTTTGAAGGTTGCTAAAGAGGACCTGTCACCAGTGTCAAATGTGACCAGTTTTTGATCTTAATTTATTCCCACTGCTCCCCTGAATATTCTGTTTGTTTTTTTTATAAATCATCCATACATTTTTAAGCATATAGACTTGTTTATTTGGTTCTTATTTTTATGGACTTTACAAGGGGGCATGGCTTACAGGGTAATAAAGACATGCCCCAGAGAATCCTGTAAAGACCATAGCAATTTCCAAAAGGCCCATATCTCTGGAACTCTATGGCGGATTTACAAAAAAAAAACCTGAATATTCAGGGGAGCAGCGGGAATAAAATAAGAACAGACACTGCCCATTTTTGATCTGATGACAAGTTCTATTTAAATGTTAACCTGGGAACAGATTTATACACTATATGAAAACTGATGAACCCCATGGACTAATAATGACATCTGTCAGGGTTCAGATAAGATTTTTATCATTTTGACAGCATCAACAGTGCTGTGAGCTGCATCTCACCCACATCACCAGATAGAAGATATAACCACCATTGTAAATAGAGGTACCAATTTGAGCAAAATACCTTCACATAGGAGGTCACATATTATCAGGGGAGTCAGTGAAGTTTCATTTGTGGTGTATTTTCTTTTTATATGCATAGGACTTTAGTCTATATTTATTATATGGCCCATGGTGCATTCTCAATTTAGCAGAAAATTTAAACAAGAGAACTTATAAGTGGATTTACTATACCTGCTGAAGGTCATCAGACCTATACACAGAAGAAAGTATAGATTTATAATGGCTAACAGGAAAGGTTGGAAATATTAAGAGATTTGAGAAAAAAATATTTCCATATCTGTAATTGCACAAACTAATTTTACCTTATTTCATGTAAATGGTTAAATGGTAAAAGCCAGGGGAGAAAAAGAAAATAAATAAATGAAAAAGCAAAATGTCTGTTTACAGGTTACATCACCTGCAAAAATATACATATACAAAATTCCATAAAAAAAAAATCACATCAATAATAAGCTGTCATATATCAATTGTAAAAATATAAAATGAAAAGCTTGCAGAAGATGTGAATTATAATACTCTGAAAACACTTGATTGTAAAATCTCAATCTGATACAATATTTATTGGTCAAACTTTATAATAGTATGTGAGAATAATTTTTTCAGACATGAGGTTAATACTAAGAGCTATTTCAAATATCCGTTTTTTTGGTACGTGTGCTGTTATTTTTCTTGATAGATCAATGATCCTTGCACTTTTTTAAAAAGTTTGACTGAGAAAAAAAATGTAATTTTAGGGAAAATGAGCGGAAATTTTTCACTAATTATTAAATTTGTTTCTTGACATAAAAATAACGCTAAAAATCACAAGTTACTTCAAATAATTGGAGTAAAAAGAATGAAAACAGGACCCCATAAAGTATTTTCTGTAGATAAAAGAGCAGGTAGTGTGTGTGTTGGAAGGAGGTGTCACACAGTTGTAAGGTGCCCCAGCTAGGTAGTCGTGGGCGAGTTGTAGCCCCTGCTCGCTCTGACACCCTACAGACAATTTGTGTCCTCCCTCTGATGTGTGGCTGGGTATGTGACATTCTTCACTTACTTCAAACCATCCAATCGCAGCTGTCTCCAGGCATTTCTCTTCTGGGACCAGGGCAGCAATAAATTCAGAGGACACAAAGTTCTTAACCATAACTGGGATTTTACTTGGGGGAGAGTAGTATATACAGTATATACAGTCAGGTACATTGGATAAGGCCCAACAGATTTTCATCTCCCATACAGGTGCTAGAAACATCTTCAGCCCTGGTGCCCTCTTTAGGTGAAGCATCTCTCTAACTCTATTCTCTAGCTTGAAGAGTTGTTTACTCACCAGTGACAGTGTGTCCGGATCCTATATCTCCCTCATGACTTAGCCTGGAGTCCTATCTTCCTCTGCTACCTGCAGACTAGAAGTGCCCTGGGGTCCTCAATACCTCTGTTGAGTTCCTCCAGCCGGCTAATGGGACTCCTGCGTGAGGAGATATTTACACTGCTTATCCACTGTCTGAGGGTAGGGAGCCCCTGTCTAGCCTAGCAGCCAATTTACCTGGCTGTCCGCCCGTAAAGCTTCCTGTCACAACTCTGACAGGACTCCAACTGACACTTTCTGGAAAATTCTCCAGACGTTACCTAGGATGCCCCGCCCCCTGCAGCAGTAAATTCTTCACTGTCATTCTGGTAGCAGGCTCTCACTAACAGCTGTGCCCGACAGTGGCATCTTGCGGCCGATTAAAAGTACTACAGCCCCACAAGGAAATATGTCAAACTAAACCCCAGATATACTCCACGCCTGACCGAGATACTGCGTTCCCCCCTCTACTCTGCTGACTGTACCACTGAAGTTAACCCCTTAACTTGATCTAACAGCAGTTCAGAGAGACCTAACTATGGGAACATGTTATTCTAATTACTTTAGTACCAAAGGAAGGTTACACCCTTCTTCACTATTACACAGGTACAATGTCTAACAGGGATGCCTAGGGTTTGTAAATAAATTTAATCCAATATATAACTACATGGAAGTATTACCTGTTCATTAATAAGCCTCACACACACAATTGCGAAAATTTAAGGTGCACACAAAAAATGGGGGTCATTTTAACTACTCAATACTACACTCCCTGACAGAAGTTATGTCGCTTATCCATGTTATGTAAATAAAAGCTTATAACCTGACGTTAAATTCATCCATTGGTTTTATAAATTATTCTTTTGAAAGCTGAAACCCTCCCAAATTTGGTTTAGGTTAAGAAAATAAATTGGCATCAATGCTGAAATATTGATCATTTAATGAACACAGAATGGTCAGATTTTGGCAAGACAAAAGTTTTGTCACCCACAGAAAGTAATGTGATATTCAAACAAATAATTATCTTAAAATACAAATATATGTTGCATAACATTGGTAAATGAAGTTGTGGTGCTATTAGAGTCATATTTAATATTTTGTGTGACTTTCATGACCTTGAAGGACTGCATCCATGCGGTTCAACAATGATTCATATAATTTATTAATGAAGTCATCATGAATAGCAAAGAATGCAGTGTTACATGCCTCCCAGAGTTCATCTAGATTCTTTGGTTTTGTCTTCCAAGCTTCCTCTTTCATCCTACCTCAAACATGCTCAATGATGTTCATGTCTGGTGACTGGGCTGGCCAGTCCTTGAGCACTTTGATCTTTTTTGCTTGGAGGAACTTTGTTGTAGAGATGGATGCATGAGATGGAGCACCATCCTGCTGCAGAATTTGACCCCTTTTATGATTTGGAATGTAAGAGGTAGCTAATACTTCTTGATATTTTAGGCTATTGATATTGCCTTCCACCTTGCAAATGTTTCGCACACCACCATACTGAATGTAACCCCAGACCATGATCTTTCCACCACCAAATTTAACTGTTTTCTGGTATTTTGGATCCATATGGGCTCCAGTAGGTCTCCTGCAGTATTTGCGATGACTGTGGTTTAATTCTACTGAAGATTCATCAGAGAAATCCACCTTTTGCCACATTTCCAGCATCCATCTATTTAGCAGGCTGTGGGACTTTGCAAATGCCACACGGTTTTTTATTTGCCTTTTGTTTATTGCTGGCTTCTGGGAACTGATTCAACCATGGACGCCATTTCGAGACAGAATCCTACAAACTGTTCTAGTTGACACAGGGACTTGAGGTGACCAGGCCTGTTGGAGCTCTGCTGCAGTTGAAGAGGGGCTTGCTTTGGATTATCTAACCAACAAACGCTCCTCCTGAGCAGTTGTCTTGCGGGGTCTGCCGGACCTGGACTTGTCAAACACACCTCCATTCTCATCAAATCGTTTTTTAATTCTTTGTACTTGACGCTGAATCACATTAAAGGTGCCAGCCACCTCTGCAGTGGATCTAGTCTTCAGCCTCTTGATAATCAAGGCTTTGGTCGCAGGGTGGATTTTTGGCAGTTCAAGTGAAGGTATGGGGTGCTGGGTTTCTTTTTATACACACGCACTAATTAATCGATCATTTACTGAGCACTGGTATGGATGAAAACTAGGATTGGGTGCATTATATGACCAGGCGACAAAACTTTTGTCTTGCCAAAATCTGACCATTCTGTGTTCATTAAATGATCAATATTTCAGCATTGATGCCAATTTATTTTCCTAACCGAAACCAAATTTGGGAGGGTTTCAGCTATCAAAAGAGTAATTTATAAAACCAATGGATGAATTTAACGTCCGGTTCTAAGCTTTTATTTACATAACATGGATAAGTGACATAACTTCTGTCAGGGAGTGTAATTAATAGTAATAATGGCATATGATTCCACTTTCTTAAAGAAGTTGTCCACTACTTTCACATTGGATAGGGCATCAATGTATGATCGGCCAGGGTCCCGCATGTGGCACCCCCGCCGATCAGCTGTTACCAGTGCCTGCGACTAGAGATGAGCGTTGTTCTACTCGAACTGTTCGCCAATCTCAAATTCGAGCTGTTTTGGGCGGTGTTCGAGCCGGTCGGCGAACACGAACAATTTGAGAAAAATTCGGCTGTTCGAGGTTATGTTCGATAACTGTTCGTGCACCAAAATCATAACTGGATTTTTTCTCAGTAATGATGAAAATTAATGTTAATACGCAGTTTGAGTGTACAGCGGGGCGGGGGGAGGGGCAGGGGATGGATCTCTGCAGGAACAATGAAGATCTCCATTTTTTTTTCTCTTTCCCGCATTTGCAGTGGGGAGGTGCAATCTGTCAGCCTATCAGCAGCGCACACACGGAGCGAAGTGCTTTTTTTCACACAAGCAAGGGCATGTGTGATTGGCAGTGTATGTCACATGTCCTTGCCCTATAAGACCAAGCCATTTTCCCCGTCGCCACCATTTTCTCACTGCTGCAGCTGCGTGTTAGACGGCACCGCTGTTGCTGTGTGCGCTATACCTTGTTAATTTCAAGCCAATTTTCGCACAAATATACAGATAGCTTGGGAGTAGGGAATAGTTGTGATTGCAGTCCTTTTAAGGACTAGGTTACAGCATTTCCTACGACTTTTATCAAGCAGGTCTGTGCTCTTAAATAGATAGATTGTGGGAGTAAAGACTAATTGTAATTGGAGTCCTTTTCAGGACTAGGTTACATCAGTTCCTATCAGTTTTTGCCAGGCAGGTCTGTGCCAGTGCTGTGCAAGTTTTTTTCACAGCATTTGGCTGAATCTAGCAAAGCTAATCCTTTTTGGCCTATTGCAGATTGTGTTAGTCAGTGGAGTAGCCTATCTGTGTTGCAAGATATACCACCTGTGTATAGAATACCAATTTTTTTACTGCACCTAGTGAAGTAAAATCTTTTGGGCATAGCATCATTCTATTAGTCCATCTATACTGACCTCCATCAGGTTGCAAATTAAAAATAATTTTTTTCTGCATCTAGCTCTGAAAAAATATTTGGGCTTCTAGCAGAGTGTGGGACTTGGTCTATTAGTCCATCTATACTGACCTCCATCAGGTTGCAAATTGAATAAAAAAAATTTCTGCATCTAGCTCTGAAAAAATATTTGGGCTTCTAGCGGTGTGTGGGACTTGGTCTATTAGTCCATCTATACTGACCTCCATCAGGTTGCAAATTAAAAATAATTTTTTTCTGCATCTAGCTCTGAAAAAATATTTGGGCTTCTAGCAGTGTGTGGGACTTGGTCTATTAGTCCATCTATACTGACCTCCATCAGGTTGCAAATTAAAAATAATTTTTTTCTTCATTTAGCTCTGTAAAAATATTTGGGCTTCTAGCAGTGTGTGGGACTTGTTCTATTAGTCCTTCTATACTGACCTCCAGCAGGTTGCAAATTGAATATAATTTTTTTCTGCATCTAGCTCTGAAAAAATATTTGGGCTTCTAGCGGTGTGTGGGACTTGGTCTATTAGTCCATCTATACTGACCTCCATCAGGTTGCAAATTAAAAATAATTTTTTTCTGCATCTAGCTCTGAAAAAATATTTGGGCTTCTAGCAGTGTGTGGGACTTGGTCTATTAGTCCATCTATACTGACCTCCATCAGGTTGCAAATTAAAAATAATTTTTTTCTTCATTTAGCTCTGAAAAAATATTTGGGCTTCTAGCAGTGTGTGGGACTTGTTCTATTAGTCCTTCTATACTGACCTCCAGCAGGTTGCAAATTGAATATAATTTTTTTCTGCATCTAGCTCTGAAAAAATATTTGGGCTTCTAGCGGTGTGTGGGACTTGGTCTATTAGTCCATCTATACTGACCTCCATCAGGTTGCAAATTAAAAATAATTTTTTTCTGCATCTAGCTCTTAAAAAATATTTGGGCTTCTAGCAGTGTGTGGGACTTGGTCTATTAGTCCATCTATACTGACCTCCATCAGGTTGCAAATTGAATAAAAAAAATTTCTGCATCTAGCTCTGAAAAAATATTTGGGCTTCTAGCGGTGTGTGGGACTTGGTCTATTAGTCCATCTATACTGACCTCCATCAGGTTGCAAATTAAAAATAATTTTTTTCTGCATCTAACCCAGCCAATAGTTTTGGCCTAATACCACAGTTTGGCCACTCAGCTCTGCTCGGTTACCATCCATTGTTTTTTTGTGCAAACAACTCCAGAGTTGTGAATTAGTTAACCACCAAAATGAGTGGAAAAAGGTCTGCTGCTGGTGGAAAGGGGAATAGGCGTGCTGGGAAGGGGAAAAAAGGTTGTGTCCCTGGGGTAGGTGCAGAAGAAAGACCATCTTCCAGCCAAACTAAAATGTCTACTTCTTTTAGCGGACAATGTGATAAGATCCCTTTCTTACGGCCACGCCAATCGCTACAATTTCCAGATGAGGCACAAAAACAGCAGGTGCTTCAACGGATATCAAGTGCTCCTTTAAGTGGGCTCTCCTCCACATCAACTTCAACATCACAAATACTCCAGTCCTCAAAGGTGTCACCCAAATCGCACTTGCTTCCTCACAGCTCCCAAATCTCCAGCTGCCCGTCTGAGTATGAGGTAGAACAGATGGTTGAGTCTGCAGAGCTGTTTACTCATACTATAGCCTGGGAATCAGAGGTCGACTCCAGCGCTTCTGTGAATCCAGACGAGGAAATGATCTGCACTGATGCCCAGAATCTTTATGAGTCGGATCCAGGACCAGACGCAGAAGGTTCTGACCATAATGTAGACCCTCATTCCCAAACTGTAACTCCTGTTGGTGGAGACAATGAGGAAGACGATGATAAGACTCAAATACCTGATTGGAGCGACAACTTTAGTTTTTTGTCAGGGCAGGAACAGGTTGGCTCTGAGGACGACGGGTGTGATAACGCACAGGGTGATGATGATGAGGTCGGAGATCCCACTTACTGTCAACCCACAGTCAGCCAAGAGATGAGGTCAGCAGAGGAGGTGGAGGAAGATGCTAGTGACGACGAGGTCAGGTTGCGCCTTCCTGGACAGAGACGTAGTACTGGAAGCACGTCAACAACTGCATCCTCAAACACAACTCTGCCTCTCACCACAAGTCGTGGTGGCTCTTCAGGTCGCATGGGTGCTAAGCCTTGCATAGCCTGGGCATTTTTTCAGATCGATAAAGATGACCCAACTCGTGTTATCTGTAACATTTGTCAGCAAAAGCTAAGTAGAGGCCAAAAAATACATAGTTTGAGTACTTCATGCATGAACCGGCACATGGACATGAAGCATAAGTTGCAGTGGGAAGCTCAGTGTGCTACAATGCGGCCTAGCTGGCCGGGCCAACCACCGTCTGCCATATCTTGTGCATCCGCGGCCTCTTCATCCTCTGTGACTGGGGGGACAGCAGTCACACCTGTTTTGGGGCGCAGACCTGCCACCTCTTTACCCGCAACAGCCAGCGTGATTGGCAGGTCATCATTTTCTTTGGAGGTGGTAACACCAGCTGGTCTTGAGCGCTGTCCGACATCGATAGCACCACCTTTGGATCAAGGCAACCTAACATGTCCGCCTGCATCTTCCTCACAGACCGGCAGTTTGCCGGGGACACCCTTATCAACCCCGTCTAAGCACAATAGCCAGCCCTCGGTCCCTCAGATGTGGACAAGTAAAAGACCATTTCCTCCTAGCCATGAGAAAGCTAAGAGGTTGAATTTCACCATCTGCAAGCTCTTGGCTACAGAAATGCTGCCTTTCCGCCTGGTGGACACAGAGGATTTTCGAGACCTTATGTCCATCGCAGTGCCCCAGTACCAGATGCCCAGTCGGCACTACTTCTCAAAGAAAGGTGTGCCTGCGCTCCACCAGCATGTCGCACACAACATCACCGCTTCTTTGAGAAACTCTGTGTGTGACAGGGTGCATTTCACCACAGACACTTGGACGAGTAGGCATGGACAGGGGCGTTATATGTCGCTGACTGGGCACTGGGTAACTATGGTGACAGCAGGACAAGGGGCTGCTGTCCAAGTCTTGCCGTCCCCACGAGTTGTGCGTCAATCCTCTTTATGTCAAAGTTCCTCCACTGCTTCTGCCTCCTCAACCTCCTCTCGGTCTTCCACCTGCACCCAAAGCCTGTCTGGTCATGCCACAAGCTTTCTAACTGCGCAGAAGGGATCCTGCACACCTCCTTACTATGCTGGCAGTAGGGCTCAACGTCATCAGGCGGTTTTTACATTGAAATGTCTGGGAAATGTGAGTCACACAGCTGAGGAGTTGTGGTCAGCTCTGGAGAACCAATTTCATGAATGGTTGTCTCCACTGGACCTGAAACCAGGGAAGGCCGTGTGCGACAATGCTGCAAACCTGGGTGCGGCCCTTCGCCGGGGCAATGTCACACACGTGCCTTGTATGGCTCACGTGTTGAACCTGGTTGTCCAGCAATTTTTAACCCACTATCCCAGACTAGATGGCCTTCTGCAGAGGGCACGGTCGCTGTGTGCTCACTTCCGCCGTTCGCATCCCGCAGCTCAGCGACTTACATCTCTACAGAAGTCGTTGGGCCTGCCACTTCACCGGCTAAAATGCGATGTGCCTACCCGGTGGAATTCAACTCTGCACATGTTGCAGCGACTGTGGCAGCACCGACAAGCCCTGGTGCAATACGTTCTGACGTATAGCCTGGGCCAACGAGATTCAGAGGTGGGGCAAATCACGCTGGAGGAGTGGTCTCAGATCAGGGACCTATGCACCCTTCTGCACAGTTTTGAAATGGCGACGAAGATGTTTAGTGCTGACGATGCCATTATCAGCATGACTATTCCGGTGATTTACATGCTGGAGCACATGTTAAACAGTCAGGTGGTGGCACAAGAGGAGGTGGAGGAAGTAGAGGAGGAGGAGTTGTATGCGGAAGGGCTAACATCTGCAAGGTCCAGACGGTCGGCAGCACCAAGGCGGCAGGCATGTGAGGGTGGGGGAGATGATTTTACCAGGGCGCATGGTAGCAGCCAAACTAGTGAGGAAGGTGCAGGAGCCCAGGAAGAAGTGGAGGACGAACTGATGGAAGACTCATCAGATGAGGGAGACCTTGATCACATTTCTGTTGTGCGAGGTTGGGGGGAGAGGACAGAGGAAGGAAGCATGATTGTTACCTCGCCACCAACACAACAGGGACTTGGTGCTCCTGGATGCGCAACACACATGAGTGCCTTCTTGCTGCACTACCGGCAACATGACCCTCGAATTGTGAGAATTAGAAATAATCCTGACTACTGGGTTGCCACACTGTTAGATCCCCGGTACAAAAGTAAATTTGCAGAAATTATTCCTGCCATAGAAAGGGATGCACGCATGCAGGAGTATCAGCAGAGACTGTTGCAGAATCTTACATGTGCTTTTCCACAAAATACCAGTGGTGCACGTAGTGAATCTCACAGTTCCAACTTGCCAACCGTGGGACCGTCAAGTGTTCAGCACTCAAACCGTAACAGAACCACAGTATCTGCTGGTAACATCAATTTTGCGGAATCATTTCACCACTTTTTTAGCCCATCCTTTGCAAGGCCACAGGAGACAAGAAGTCTGACACATAGTCAACGCCTAGAGACGATGGTACAGGAGTATCTCCAAGTAAACATTGAAGCCACGACTGTGTCACTGGACCCTTGCTCTTTTTGGGCTTCCAATCTGGATAAATGGCCGGAGCTAGCCACTTACGCCTTGGAGATCTTGTCATGCCCCGCAGCCAGCGTTCTGTCTGAACGTGTGTTCAGCGCTGCTGGTGGTGTGCTGACAGATAAGCGCACGCGGCTCTCCACTGATAATGTAGACAGACTCACGTTCATAAAGATGAACAAATCATGGATCCGAAACGACTTTTCTACCCCTGTGTCATCCTGGGGAGAGTTAAAGCTTGATGATTGGTTAAAATCACCCTACCAACCGTTTTAAGCTTTCAAATTACTAATCATGTTTATCTGTATCTTGACTGGAAAATAATTTGGGCTTTGTAGCAGTGTGCAGCACTGATCCTATTAGGCCATCTATAATAAGCTTCACCAGATTTAAAATTAAAAATAATTTTTAGCTGCATCTAGCCCGGAAAATAATTTTGGGGCTCCGAGATGCGCAAGACACATAAGTGCCTTCTTGCTGCACTACCTGCAGCATGACCCTCATATTGTCAGAATTCGAAGTAATCATGACTACTGGGTTGCCACACTCTTAGATCCCCCAAACTTTTCGATCAACCTTTTCATTTTAATAAAGACCAAAAAAATGGTCATTTTTGAAATTATAAGCATTAGCAGGTTGTTAGAAACTGAAATCAAACAGTTTTCAACTCAAAACTTTATTCTAGGTGATGTTACATTTTCACATAGGACCCCTTGTTCGAAAGGAGCTTCTGAACTCTCTCGTCCATTGAATTTGTCAGGTTTTGGATGTTTTCTGCTTCAATTGTTTTGCATGAGGACAGAATACCCTCCCAGAGCTGTTGCTTAGATGTGAACTGCCTCCCGCCATCATAGACACTCCTTTTAATGATGCTCCAAAGGTTCTGAATGGGGTAGAGGTCAGGGGAGCATGGGGGTCACACCATAAGTTTGTCCCCTTTTATGCCCATATCAGCCAGAGATGCAGATGTTTTATGTGCAGCATGAGATGGTGCATTATCATGCAGAAAAATGATCTTGCTGTGAAATACACAGTTCTTCTTCTTGAACCATGGCAGGAAGTGCTG